>NW_024429191.1:51339002-52539002 GCF_017639785.1 Mesocricetus auratus | reverse complement strand
ACATATAGGGGAAATTGTCAAGTTACATATAAAGGCAAAATCCTATCAGAATTACACCTGACTTCTCCATGGAAATTATGAAACCCATAAGGTCCTGGATAGATATTCTATTAACTTTAAGAGACCACGGATGCCAGCCAAGACTGCTATACCCAGCAAAGCTTTCAATCAATGTAGATGGAGAAAATAAGACATTTTATGACATAACCAGATTTAAACAATACACATCCACTAACCCAGCCCTACAGAAAGTTCTGGAAGGAAAACTACTACCCAAGGAAAATATAACTACAACCAGAAAAACATAGGCAATAAATAATCCCACTTTACCAACAGCCAAGAGAAAAAATGGTGGAATTCCAACAACAACAACCTTTCCAAAACAAAAAGAATGAGCTATCAATGGTCATCAATTTCCCTCAATATTAATGGTCTTAACTTGCCCATAAAAAGACATAGGTTAACAGAATGAATTCAGAGACAGAACTCATCCTTCTGCTGCATAGAAAAAACACACCTCAGCTTTAAAGACAGATGTTATATTTCAGAGTTAAATGTTGGGAAAAGATTTTTCAATTCAATGGACCCAAGAAACAAGCAGGGTAGGAATCCTAATATCTAACAAATTAGACTTTAAACTAAAATCAAGCAAAAGAGATGAAGGTGGTCACTTCATACTCATCACAGGAGAAATCAACCAAGATGAAGTCTCAATTCTGAACATCTATGACCCAAATACAAAGCCATCCATGTTCAAAGCACATATAAAACCTCACACACTTGTAGTGGGAGACATCAGCACCCTACTCTCACCACTAGACAGGACCATCATACAGAATCTTAACAAGGATATGAAGGACCTAATAGAAGTTATTACCCAAATTGGGTTTAACAAACATCTATAGGACACTCCATCCAAACACAAAAAAATATACCTTCTTCTCAGCTCCACACGGAACCTTCTCAAAAATCGACCACATACTTGGCAACATAGCAAACCTCAACATGTACAAAAAATTGGAATAATTCCATGTATCTTATCAGACCATCATGCCTTAAAGTTAGAATTCAACAATAACACAAATTGCAGAAACCCTACAAACTCATAGAAATTGAATAATACACATTTGCACCATTCCTGGGTCAAAGAAGAAATAAAAAAGAAAGTAAAGACTTCCTAGAATTCAATGAGAATGAAGACACAACAGACCCAAACTTATTTTACTCTTATAACAGTGTCAAGGAAATAGACAAGATTCTGCTTCACAGCCTGATTACTATGAAGCTCAATGACTTCCCATCCTATATGGAAGGGTAATGGTTTTGGTTTATAAGATCATAGACAAATTCTACTCTTTTTCCAGTTTTAATCAAGAAAGGGTTTCACTATGTGGCTATGCCCATCTTGGAAATCATTTTGTAGACCAGGCCAGCCTTAAACTCACACATGTCTTACGGCTTCTACCTTTCCCATGCTGGGATTAAAGGCATGTGTCACCATTGCCTTTTTTTTATCCTGACCTATACTCTCTTCCCCTGGATCACATGGCGACTCTCTACTCTTGACTACATTTCCCAGAATCCTCCTTCTCTCCTAATCCTGCCTATCTAGCATTCCTGTTGGCCAACAGTGTTTTATTCTTTAACCAATAATAGAGATATATACACAAAAGGACTTCCCCCATCAGACAGGTGAGCAGGAAACACTGTTTTGATGTGTTTTTAGGTGGTCCTTGAATACTCAAGAATAAGAAGCACTCCAGAGAATCTTGAATGTTTAGAAAGAAGGGAGCATTCAGCAGAATCTGGAGAAATACCAATATTAGAGAAGAAACACAAAGAAACAAAAATGGTGAAAAATCATTAGTGAAGAAAGCAGTTATGGAGTGGTGGTGGAGAATTGAGGAGCCAAAATGCATGGGGTCCCAGAACCCGGGGAAGCATGTTGGAAGAGAAGGTGATGGCCAGTGATCCCAAAGCTCTGCAGTTGGGTGCTTGGTGCTGTTTGTGGCAATGCCATATTCACTAAGCCTCTCAGGTTTTCAGAGTAAATGGGGGCCATTTTTCTTTCCTTGCGCCAGTCAGTGGTCAGCTGTAGGGCAGACACTTACGTTGGTAGATGAAATGTTCTTAAACAGTGATGTTCATTCCTCCCATGTGTTTTCTGTGGCGACTTTCATGTTACACAAATGATTTGGATGGTGGCAGAAGAGTCATGTGTTCTGCCCAGTTTCAGGTATTGGTGTATGGTCGTTTGTGTTTGCTGCTGATGGGTTATGCTCTTACATTAGGTGTTTTACGAAAGCTGCCCCTTTACTCTTTCCTTTCCTATAAAAAACAAGGAAAAAGGAAAGCTAACACTGTTCATGCATTTGTGCAGTGCATATTGTGCCTTTAGTGGAGTCATGGTCTTGCTTTTGGCATATAGGCAGCAGACGCAATGGAAAGAAAAGCTAGGGAAAGATTACCATGGTCACTTTCATAGTCAGGGACCCAAGTAGTTCCTTAGAAAGAGAACTTCTAGGGCAATTATGTGGAATAGGGAAGGAAGTCTTAATACACACAGTTAAGATGTTATGCTAGGTGCTTGGATTTAATAAGTCAGAATCTGTTTGGAAACACAGGCTGATGAGTATAAAACGAAAATCTCTGAAGTGTGCTTGGCATAGCGAGAATCTGTACAAAAGGAGACACATTCTGACCTCATGAGAAACAGATAGAGGAAGAATGTACAAACCTAGGAGGGTCACCAAGGGTTTCCCACTCTATGTTGATGCTCTCTGTGTGTTTTGTTTTGGTGTTCTTTATCGTGTGGATTTTCTTGTTTTCATTTGTTCATTGTGATGTTTTTGTTCATTTTGTTTTTAGGAATAATTTTGGTGCCTTCTTTGGTAGGTTGTATTTGCTTGTACCCCTCTTTTCTGTGTCATCCAGATTACAGTTTCTGGACATCCATGGTCTCACTATCCTGGCTTGGACCAAAAGTTAGATCAGTCATTGGTTAGTCACTCCAATGAGCTCTGAGCCTCCATTGCCTCAGCACATCTTGCAGCCAGGACTTGTCTGGGTCACAAGTTTTGTGGATAGGTTGATGTCCCAGTTCCCCCACTGGGAGCCTCTCCAGCTATTTTTGTCAGCACGTCAGCTGGTGTTGTCATTTTGATGTTCTTATTTTGGCATCCATGTGGTGATATATTATTTACGACGTATTAAAGTTTGCCTGAGGATTCAGGAAGCAAAGTCAGCCACAAGCCATAGAAGCCAGGCACACACCTTTAGTGCCAGTAGTCAGAAGCTAGGAGATGGTACTACACACCTTTAATCCTAGGTCTCAGGATTAAGAGGTAGACAGATCTCTTTGAGTTCAAGTACACCTAGATATACACAAGATTGATCCAGACTTAAAGAGAAATAGGTCATTCAAAGATGAAATCATCACCTGTGATCACACACCTTTAGTCCCGGCGCTAGAGAGGTATTAATGATAGGAGCAGTAATGAGTATCAGGCATTCATTTTACTGCCACATTGAGAATTGGAATGCCCCATCCCTGTTACAGGTAAGAACTCTATGGTATCTTGGCTGCTTTGCTTCTATAATCATCAGCTTGAACCTCTATATCTGTCTCTGGGTTCTTTATTGATTTGTGTTACACAGCCACATTGTTGAGATTTCATAGGTGCAGCATCTCTGTCATATGTGGAAAACATTGTTTGTGGCAAGTATCTTGGTCCTCTAACTCTTCCACAATGATCCTGAATCTGAGGTGTAAGAATTGTGTTATAAATGTATCTATATGTTTTGGGTGCACCATAATCAGTTGTTGTCTGCATTTTGACCAGTCAAGGATTTATATAATAGTCTCTGTCTGCCTCATTTTGAAGGTTCTATGGTAGGTTCCCAAGCTACACTTACCTGTGGATGAAAGGATATGCATATTGAATGTAGCTAGACATTACACTACTTTGGTAAAGAACAGAAGTAGGTTCTCCTCTAAGATCAATGACCTCACCAGTCATGGGTAGATGGTTAAGTTTTAGAGTACCAGGCATGTATTCCTTCCTATCGAACAGGACATAAGTCAAATTAGATGTTGCTTAACCCAGCTTTCTTCCATTGGTGATTCTGTTTTTTCTTCATTTTTGATATCGTTCCCCACCTAGGTAATTTTTGAAACTGGTGTAGAGGAGATTTTATTTCTTGATTTCCTGCTCTGTAAGTTTATTATTGGTATGCAGAAGAGCTATTGGGTTTTGTGTCTTGAATTTTTTTCATTCCTCTACATTTTGAGACGTGTTCTTGAAATCTAAGAGATTTATGGTAGAGTTTAAGGTGTAGTAAATGTACATTTAAGATGGGATGATTTAAGTCCTGTAGAAGCCTTTATACAAAATTAGATTTACATATCCAAAAATAGACATCACTAACAACCAATAAATACAAGACCAGTGAGAAAGAATACAGATTCCCTCAGATGACACTCTGCAGTGTATCATTATGTACAGAACCTAATCTAGCTGATAATCCATGTACATGATCTGGTGAAGGAGTAAGAAACTACAAGTTATCTATCACTTCAGGACAATTGACAGGGCATAAGACATGACATTATGACATAAAGTGAAGCCTACAGAGAATGGTTGGGAGGATGGTGATGCAGTGTTTTCAACATTTTCCTAAAGCAGAAAGGATGAAAAGTGAGTAACCAAATGGGGTGGGAATCTGGATCTTTCTTTTATATATTAATTAGAGTTAGAATTAAACATAGTCTGGGCCAGTTCAGCTTTTGTCTAATTCCTGACTTTAATATATTGGCAGACAGAGGAAGTTGGTTACAGAAGTCTGACCCACCATAGAAATATGACTATTCTTCATATAGCATTTTTTTCAGGAGGCCAAGATACACTGACAGACTGCTTGCTACCTGGGAACATTTCTTAATTGTGTGTGTTTAAAAGCCACTGTGGCTTCTTTAGAAAATTTTGATATCTAATGCACATTCTATCAATCAGTGGTCTCTGATTATTTCTAGGGCTTTTTGCAAACTCTTTCCTCATGCCTCCATCCTCAGTCCACAAAGAATACCCCACATGAACAAATAAACTAATAAGCACCCAATCATGATTTTCTCTCCAAGTCCACAATCCCTTAAGTGTAGTAATGTGTAATTGGTGGTGAAAATCAGTCACCACTGTAGGACCCTGGGGAAGCTGATACTACTGAGGTTCTGACTAATTACTGTCTTTAATGAGTTACTGGACTCCTCGGTGATGCAGAGCCTCTTAGACTCAGGACAACTGGAAGGGGATATGAGAGAAGCCGAAGTGCAGACTTATTGGATGACTATGGAACTTGTTATAACCTTTGTCTACAGTGAATAAAGGAGAGTGGCATCTTTTATTATGGCATCTTCCTGTGTACTCTGGGTAAGGATGAGCTGTTTCCTACAGCCTGAGTATATTGGTTTATGATGTCATGTGGCACACATTTTCAGATATGCTAAAATTATTTTTTATCTCCTGTCCCTATAGACTTAGCTATTGTTGAAGAGGGATTGTTATACACAGGGGACAAACAGAAAGGGCAGGGATTACAATGGTCAGCAATGCCTTCAGACACAATTGCCATGATATAGAATATGGCACTAGGATGTAATGATACAGATACAGAAAGAGGTTGGGGTAATGGTGGTAGATACAATTAAAGTTTTCTCAGAGAGGTGAAGAACCAAAAACAACTGATTAGAAATGGAAATCTATATTTTTTCTTGTATGTCGGCCTGAAGAAAGATAAACATGATCTTAAGGAATTTATCAAACATTTTTCTTATTCCTATCATTAACATATATTGATAGGAATAGAAAGTTGAGTCATAAATTCTGGTTCTTCTTAGCATAATATGTATATATCTTGAGGGCTGTTTATATAGCCTTACATTTTACTAAAGAATGTCAATTGGGAAAACTCCCAAAGTACATGATTTTCACAGTGATATTCCTATAATTGCAACCAATGGCTTCTTCTGTACATTTTCATATTCTCATGATCTTATAAGTTATTAAGATTAGTTCCTAATTATTTTTCAAAATACAGACTCCAAAAACATGGGTGCGCAGCTTACCCCTTGGACAAGTTATGAATAAACATCTACCTATGAGTTCTCTTCTTCACCTTCCCCCGAGTATCATAACTGTAATCAGTCACAACTACAGGACTCTGAAAGAACTGGTCCTAGAAAGGTCTTGGATAATTACTCTAATCGAGTCCTTTGGGATACAGAGCCCAGAGATAAATAGAAGGAGAGACAGGAAAGGGGGTGATGCAGATATAGGCATTGGCTACAGACAATTATTTCCTGTGAGCATAGTGAACAAGGAGAAGAATGATATTTTATCAGGGACAGTGCATCACCTTCAGATATTCTGGATGAGTTGACCGGTGGGTGAATGGGCTGATGTTTTTCTGTCTTTTTAAAACAAGAGTTTCAATAGCCTGCAGCATTTGATATTCTGTAAGAGGATCTTTCAGAAATAATAATATCCTTATTTTTCATCCCTCATCTTCGGATACTTTGCCACAACTTGGATGTATTTGAATTAATGCTTGCCATTTGTAATGTTTTATTCACAATGTGGTTCCTTTTATTAATAGCTATGCAATTATTCTCTTAAGATCATACCCTATCAACATAACAGCCCTGTAGTTATAAAGATATTTTTTTATTTTTGCTGTGGAGCATTAATCAACCTTATGGTAGCCTCCCATCAAAAATCATTGAAATTTAGTTTATAGGACTCACCGATGTGTATTTTTCATGATAATGTAAGTGCTGCCTCCTCCAGCACCCAGATATCATCACCTGATGGTTAATTTATAATGTAGAATCCCAGATACAGAACCACATTCTACATTTTCATAGAATTCTAGGTAATTTGTATTTAATATGAATCATACTATCTCCTAATGGATTCCTATGTGTTGTCCTGGTTGAGAATTACTGATTTAATGGCTGAAAAAGATATGAAACTCTCTGGATCACTGAAGACAGCACCCACAGGTGAGGGCACTGATTTCTGATCTCCACATGTATTCCTGTTCTAGATGGGTCACCCTCATTTAAAAGGGAAGTAGAATTTTGAGGAACTACATTTACTTTACCACAGGTCTTCTGTTCTAAATGGCATTGAAACCTACTTTCATAGCACCATTAGAATTAGTATTTTACCAAAAATCAGTATCAGAACCTAGTCTAACATAAGTTAATCATGACATGAAATCTTATATAATGAAGCATGGTTTTTTCTCTACATGTTTCTTCTCTTTATGTGTCACCATGCAATGTTCACACATACAATCATTGAGGACATCTTCATTAAACACAGTCTGCAGGGTGAAGACCTCAGCAGTGGGCTAAGTGACACTACTTAAAGAAATGGCTTCTACAGTTCCCTAATGATCTTTATCTGCCCTCTGTGTTATCTTTAAGACACGGAGATTGTTGGTGTAGTCAAGAAGAAAGTGTGTGTGTGTGTGTGTGTGTGTGTGTGTGTGTGTGTGTGTTTCTTAGTCTGGATATGTTGTTTTAAGCCCTCAGGATACTGAGAAATGATTAATGTCTGTCTTCAAGACCAATCAGCAGCGAAACCCTAGGCTGGGAAAAGGTTGCACACTTGAACACAGGCAGTCTGGAGGTATAGTTCTTACTCAGGAGGCTACACTTATTCTTTTATTTTCAGCTAACTGCACTAGGCTAATCACATCGAAGCGGGCAATTTCCTCTACTTTGAGTCTGCAGTTATAAACGCTAATGACACTGAAAACCTGCATTCTTACCAACATTAGAATTTGAATTTCACTAAAATCTGTGCCAGAATCTAATCAAACTCACAAATAAGTTAGTCATGACATGAATTCTTGTAGATAAAACATAAGAATTGAATTTTGAGTCATCACCATTACTTAACAGAGTAGCACATCATATCTATCCCTATAATTTTTATAAATACAAAAACATAGTCTCGTTGCCTATTGGCAAAATTAATAGTAAAAGATGGAGTCTAGTGAGTATTAATGTGGGAAGTATGTTTTGAGACAGGGTTTCATTGTGTTTCTCTGGCTGACCTGGGACTCTATGTTGATCAGACAGCTCTCAAACTCAGAAAGTTCTGCCTGTCTTTGCCTACAGAATACTGAGTCTAAAAATAATATATCACCACAAGATTTAGTGTGGATATTGGCTCTAATTCAGTAGGGATCTGTAGTTTTTAACATTTAAAGTGCCTGCCTCAGACTGAAACACAATCAACAAAACTTTTTGAACACTGGTCACACACAGAAATACTATGCCACAGGCTGGCTCTCCCGCATGTAGTGCACAATCTGGTTGGGGGCAGCCGAAGTGAATCAGTGCTCAGGATCGTTGAGCAATGCGATAGGAACAAAGAATGCTGTGAGAACATGGTAACAGATCTAAATCTGGTGTGGACAGTTTTTTTATTAGCAAGTGGAATATAATAGCTAGTAAATATAAATGGGGGATAACATAGGTGAAGGGGCTAAAGAGAGGAGGAAATTATAGGCAAGTAAAACAGCAAGTGTAAACTGCTGGAAGCAAGAAAATGTGAGAAGGTGTGTCATAGCTCAGGTAATGAGGCATCATTTGTGAACATGATGAGAGCTTTAGATATTATTGAAAGTTGGCTTGAACAAGGGAAATGTTAAGGATGTTGAGTCCTTTAGCTGATTGCCTGAGGTTCATCATATACAAGGTCCAATGATTAAAACATTGGTAATTTTGTAAACACATTCTAGGCAACATCTTTTTGCAAGCCTGGTCTTGGAGTACTGTGTTGAATCAATGAATGGATGAAGCAGAAGGATGAAGAGGAGCTACAGGATTTGCTAGATTGACAATGCTGGGAAGAGAAATAAAATTGTCACATTTCTTATCTGATCAGACGTTGTGGGCACTGGATATATCAGTTCTCCAGTGCCACCTTTATTGAACTGAGTCCACAGTACCCCCTTTACAGAACTGAGAACAGAACAGGGGCAAGTTGGGAAAGAGCAAAGTGGGATCATGGGGTTCATTTGTATCTGCTGCCCTTGTTGATATATGTATGACATATCCAAGAAACTGCAACTACTAAGCAGCAGGGTATCATCATAAATGTGACACAAACTTCACAGCTGAATTTCAGATGTCAATTAAAGTTACTTGCATAGACAAATACATGTGTACATACATGCATGCATATATGCATTTATACATACATATAAACATTGAATTATTAAATATAAAGTTTCAGAATCCTAAGGACCACCAATGAGTAAGAGATACTAAGAGAACAGAGCCAATAACAGTTGCCTATGATGGACATTCATACATGTAAGAGAAGAACCTAACATGCTTTGTGTCGTTGAAGCTAATACCAATATATTTAGGAAATGATAGAATACTGAAACACACAAGGAGGCTTTTGAAAAATATCATCAGTGATTAAAGATATTATAATATTATTATTATGGTTATTACACGAATTGTTTTAAAATAATCAAAAACAGTCCATAATTCTGTTTATGTTTATTTATATTTCTAAGGATCTATGTCTTCCTCCTTTAAAGGTCCAGGAGGAAGAAAATGACAGAAGGGAACCAAACTGTCATCTCTCAATTCCTCCTCCTGGGCCTGCCCATCCCCCTAGAGCACCAGCACCTGTTCTATGCCCTGTTCCTAGCCATGTACCTCACCACTGTCCTGGGGAACCTCATCATCATCATCCTCATTCTACTAGACTCCCATCTCCACACACCCATGTACTTGTTTCTCAGCAACTTGTCCTTCTCTGACCTCTGCTTTTCCTCTGTCACAATGCCCAAATTGCTGCAGAACATGCAGAGCCAAATCCCATCCATCCCCTATGCAGGCTGCCTGGCACAACTGTATTTTTACCTATATTTTGCAGACCTTGAGAGTTTCCTTCTTGTGGCCATGGCCTATGACCGCTATGTGGCCATCTGCTTCCCCCTCCATTACACCAGCATCATGAGTCCTATGCTCTGTGTGAGTCTGATGGTGCTGTGCTGGGTGCTGACCACATTCCATGCCATGCTGCACACCCTGCTCATGGCCAGGTTGTCATTCTGTGAGGACAATGTGATCCCCCATTTTTTCTGTGACATATCTCCTCTGCTGAAGCTGTCCTGCTCTGACACCCATGTTAATGAATTGATGATATTTATCATGGGAGGACTTGTTATTTTCATTCCATTCCTTCTCATCATTGTGTCTTATGCACAAATTGTCTCCTCCATTCTTAAAGTTTCTTCTGTTCAAGGCATCTGCAAGGTTTTTTCCACTTGCGGATCACATCTGTCTGTGGTGTCACTGTTCTATGGGACAATTATTGGTCTCTACTTATGTCCATCAGCTAATAATTCCACTGTAAAGGAGACTGTAATGGCCATGATGTACACAGTGGTGACTCCCATGCTGAACCCCTTCATCTACAGCCTGAGGAACAGGGACATGACGGGAGCCCTGGCCAGATTACTTTGTAAGAAGAAAATTCCCTTCTGTCTTTGATAGTTGCACTTGATAATTTTGTAAAATTGCACCCAATGAGTAAACTGCACTAATGAAGGTATTTTATTCCGGATTTCCTTACTGCCATCCAAGATTCTGTTAAAAGCACTATGTTTCCAGTATACTATATACAGTTACCATTAAAATCAACCAATCAATATTATTTAACCCAATAAAAATAAAATTACCACAAAACAAACTATTTAAATTTAAAACTTCGACCCAATAGTAACAGAATTGTCTTATCTCAAAGTAGAAAAACCTGTCTTTCATTCATGAAAAAAAATTAAAAAAGAAAAGCACAAACCAGCAATTATCCAGCATGTAAGGAAGAGACTTCTAAGTGGGAAGTTTAAGACAGCAACACTTATTTTCCATTTCACAAACTAAAACCAACATAGTTGGTGCTTATGAAGTTTCCATTGAGAATTTTATCATTTGTAGTCGATGACCAATGATGCTGAGTATTGTTTTTCTAATCTGCTCATTATTTGCCATTTATGTGATTTCTTTAAAGAATGTCTGTTGATTCCTTTTCCTTTTTATAATGTTGTTTTTATTTCATTGACTTGGAATAGTACTTTTTACTTTCTAAATACCAGACTCCTACTGGCTGATATGCAAATGTCAAATGTTTTATACCATTTGTGAGTTATTTAAAATATCCCTGGGAGTGTCCATTGCTTCACACACAAAAAATTCATTGATACAGTTTTACTTCTGTTACTTGTGAGGTTTTGTGTTGTTTTGTTTCATGTCTTAAGGCATAATCACAATAACTACTAGAAAAGATGAAAAAATGAGTGGGTCAAGATTGGAAACTTAGGCAATAGCATACATACAGTTAAGATTAAAAATGTATTTATTTAATCATTAAGTAATCAAAGGCCATGGAATTTTACCTTTAATATATTCCAAGAAATCTATTGTCCTAGTTTTGCAAATATATATATATATATATATATATACATGTATATATACATATACATATATAAACACACAAACATACACACACACATACACACACACACATATATATATACACACACACACATATATATATATATCAAAAGTAACACGTGGAAGTCAAATTATATATGCCATTATAATCCCATCACATTCAAAGTAAAACCTATTATCTTACTCTTAAATTCACTTCCTTTTATATAATCCATCAGTTCCTCAAATCAGGCCACATTTCAACTGTTCATATTGCATCAGATGTCAATCATTTAGTCTTTGACTCATTCAAAAAAACGTTAGTTTATGTTGTGAAATACCAGTTCAACTTCATTCTTTTCATGTGACTGTGAGTAATTAATACATTTTAATATATTTTCATCTTCATCCATACAAAAGAATACAGTTTCTGGGGCAACTTAATAGTCGACTATAGGATTCAAGAAGTAGAATGTAAAACAAAGAGAAAATATAGGTAGACAATGAAGAGTTCCATTCCTTGCTTGTCATAAAACATGAAAAAAGACATCTACTGGCAGAGAGTTAAAGTAGGAACAGGAGGATGTCTGGACTGCAAATCATTTGGATGTTGTCAATTAGAGGCAACAATGAAAAATAAATGGAACAAGGTTGGAGACTTAGTCAAAGATTTATGCAGCTCAGACTTGTCACGTCTGCTGCGTGGCCTGTGTCCGAGAACGTGCGGAGGGTGTCGGGTATTGACAACACAGAGACTCATTCAATGATATAAAGAAAACTTTAAACAGGCTCCAAAAAGGTTCAAGAAAAACTTCCTAAGAAAGGCTCCCACCAGAGAAGCTTCTGCTCTCTCCTCTACCCTGGCTGGTTCTGCTCTGACACCAGAGGTGGATGTGTGTGGGTTTTTGAAGGTGCGTTTAGTCTCTGGACAAGGTCGAGGTCAGGGCGGTTTCCGTGGGAAGGCCTTTCCCAGGAACTTATTGTATCATTTTTAGTAAACATGTTTTTACTAAACATTGTCTTACAGCTGCCTACTCCCAGGCAGAAGGGGAAGTGACCAGGAACTTATTGTATCGTTTTTAGTAAACATGTTTTTACTAAACATTGTCTTACAGCTGCCTACTCCCAGGCAGAAGGGGAAGTGGGTCTCTGCTCAAGGTCTGGTGTTCCCACAATTCACCCCTTTTTATTTTCAAATGAGGCACTCCTGGCTTAGGTCAAGTAGGGTCACCCTCCCTTTCCCATCTTTGGGGGACCTTGAACCCCTGTTTTAGGTGGGAGGGGTCTTCCCCACAGGTTGCCCATCATCGGAGATACCCCAACCTTAAATCATCTGTAACCAACCTTCATGGCTATGGGAATTGCCATGGGCTAAGCTAAGCAATACTTGGTTATGGATCTCTTGTCTCTGGAACAAGGCACGTTTGAGCTCGGCATAAAGCCAGAATGCCTACCGCCACTGCCACCATTTCCAGGACCCCCATTGACATAGCGCCTCTCCATTACCATACCCATCACCAGATCTGGGCCATAACATTCTACCAGCCTTCGTCTGTTACAAGGGTAACCCGCATGTGATTTACATTTACAATTTGATAAAGTTTCCAATCGTTTTAAGATCTGCTCAGGAAAGCATTTAGAAAGTGCACTGGCACAGATACATTAGGTACAATCATTGATGTTACACATGTAGCATTACGAAAAATATGAACAATAGTTGTCGCATTAGGACAAGTTGCATTTCTCCAGAAAAATACACTGGCCTAGTCATGATTCCAGAAACAGGAACCATCAAGTGACCATGTCCTGTTCAAATACTGAAAAGAGGCTTTTGCCACTCATCATAGTCCATACCAATGTCCAAATGCTTTAAATGGGTCCTTTTTTCTCTGTTAGCTTCATGATGAAAACTCATGGGTCCGGAAGGTTGATGCAGCAGGTCTGTTGAGAAACTGGAAATCTCGAACCAACTGTTTTCTTTCTTTCTTGGGCTGTAGATTCGATGACATCAATGGTCAGGAACATTGATTTAGGAGATCTCACTCAAACTGGCTTAGGTAGGCTCCCATGGTCTCAGGTCCAGTTTTTCTATGCTCCATGCATCTCACTAAATGGTCTGACAGTTGCCGAAGCTTTATTCTTTTCCTGCAAGAAAACACAAACATGCCCTCGACCCCAAATTAGGGTCTTCTCCACTGTCTAGTGTATGGATGTCTCCATTTGACCTGAGCAATGGTTGCTCAAGTTCCATCATGCCAGAATCTGTCTGAAGCTCACTGGCATTCACATTATAAAATTTTTAAATGAGGAGTGTATTATTTGATGAGTCATGTGGGGACTGGGGACATTATTTCCCCTTTTTTTATTTTCTAAAAAAAAAGGTTTTTTTTGAACTGTTGAAGCTGGACCATAACAGTAAAAGGATTTGTCTACCCTCCTTGGTTGACTATCTAGGTAAATTGGGATTACTACTTAGATTATTTGTAGATGCCCATTAAAAAGGACATATCCATTAAATATTTCCCAAAAACTTCTGAAAATCACTCAAAGATTGTAAACTATACTGTGTCCAAATAAGTTTTTAAAATTATTTGAAGTCTGTGAGCAGTCTTTCCCAATCTAACCTGTAGAGCTCTCACTAGCTGACAAGGCCTCGTTTGCATCTTAAATTTTTCTGTTAAAACATTAACAGACTGGCTGGATGTTCCTTTTGGCTATATTTAAAGCAATCTAGGTAGCTTCTTAACTATTTTTGAAGGGATTTAAGTATCCTTTTAATCATATAAGCAGTTTACACTCACGCATTCACAATCACATTTCATACATACCGGTGTGGCCACACCATACATTCAGAACATACATGCATCTTTCAGTCATCCTTTTTCCCTAGGTCATGATTAGTCTGTTGCAATGAAGCTTCCTTAATTGAAATCTATGTAAAAGAACAACTCCAGCCAATCCTTGAACTACAAGGGTTAAAAAGTCCTGTATGTTCTTTATCATTCCTCCATTTGAGCTACAGTCATGGGGTATAGCCGTACCTACTCCTTGTAATTCTGTAGATGCAAGGTGGAGAGGCCAGGCTTTTGGCCAAAAATTTTTAGAGATGACTCACAAAATAGAACTTAAATGTAAACAAAATTTTTCATTCCATATACCTTTGTCTTTTTCTTTACTTAATACCAGTACCTCTTTACTGTTACAAAAAAAATTTTTTTTTGAGTCAGGGTTTCTCTGTATTGTTTGAGGCTGTCAGTCCAGCCTGGCCTCGAAGAATAGTACTGGACTGTCCCAAGAGTAGTCTGACCGTGCCTGGGGGCAATGGCCCATGCACCCCAGTAGGGAGGGCCTGGATCCCCATTTCCGGTGTTAGGATTGCCCGGGCAGAGGGAGCGAGGTCCAATCCTGCACTCCCGAGGTGGCTCTAAGGAGGTCTGAGATATGAAGGGGTTGCTCTGGGGAGAAAATGAGTCCTGCCACTGCCCAGAGCAGGGGTCATTGCCCCGTACACATTGGTTTTGGGTCCCTGGGGCGGGGCCCTCCTCCCGTTTCCCTGATTATTATTAGCAGAAAGGAAATTTCCCTCCCTGTCAGTTTTAGAGTAGCAGTTATTGGCCCAATGATATCCCCTTCAACAACGGGGGCATAAACCAGGTCTCTTGAGACCCGTAGTACTATTTTGAGGGCACTCTCTATGGAAGTGTCCCTCCCTACCGCAGCTAAAACATGTTTTTCTCCCTCCCAGAGTAGGTCTTTCTTTCCCCACTTGGGGCCGAATAGCAGCAGCTAACACTTGGCCCTGGATGAAGTTCCCATCAATGTCCCTACAGATCCGGATATAGTCATTTAGACTTTTATTGCGATAGGGGCGAAGGGCTTCCTTACAATATTTATTTGCATTTTCAAATGCCATCTGCTTTATGACTGGCATCGCAGGCCCAATGCCCCCAAATATTCTTTCTGCTACCTGACTGAGACGGTCTACGAAGTCTTGAAAAGGTTCAGAAGGTCCTTGAAGGATTTTGGACAGATGATCCCCTCCTTCCTTGGAAGGCAATGCTTTCAAGCCCCTTGGGCCGCTGCTGCCACTTGGGCATAGACTGCGATGTCATATTGCATTTGTTGCTGAATGGTGGCGTATTGACCACTCCCGGTAAGCATCTCCACATTTCTCTGGGGCTGTCCGGCCTGTGCATTCCTTTGGGCTGTCTGGCTGCATCTTTCCTGAAACTCACCTCTCCAAATCAAATAATCTCCCCCCGACAGAGCTGCTCTGCAAAGCTGCTGCCAATCGCCAGGTGTCAAATTAAGAGACGCAAAAGATTCCATTAAGGAAAGTGTAAAGGGAGCCTGTGCTCCATAATTTAAAGTTGCCTCTTTAAGTTGTTTTATATCCTTAAAATTTAAAGGGTTATGATGCTGAATGACCTGTCCAGAATTGTTCGGATCTGGAACTTCCATTACTGGGGCCACCACTGGGCAGCATTGGACCCCTCCTCTGGGTCTTCCCTCCAGGTCTGAGAAGGACTGGGTTATCTCATAGGAGGAGTCCCTTTTTTCAGAGTATGGGGAAGGGTTTCTCTCCCTGTCCTGTCTTTCCTTAATTAGAATCTTTTTTAGTTCTTTTTTAAGGGCCGCGATTTCAGCAAGTAACCCTTCCTTTTCAGACTGTGACGAGTCTGAGTCTGAGCTACTTCCATTTTCTAGGTCTAAAAGCCTTCTAGGGTTTTAGACTTGACTGCAGTCCCATGTTCTTTAAGTAATTTTTTTTAGTTGATACTGTAATGATTCTAGCTTCCCGGAACTATTCCCCATAGTTTCTTAACCCCGTCCACTTACCTCGCTTTCACGATCTCGGTGGGACCTCCAATTGTCACGTCTGCTGCGCGGCCTGTGTCCGAGAACGTGCGGAGGGTGTCGGGTATTGACAACACAGAGACTCATTCAATGATATAAAGAAAACTTTAAACAGGCTCCAAAAAGGTTCAAGAAAAACTTCCTAAGAAAGGCTCCCACCAGAGAAGCTTCTGCTCTCTCCTCTACCCTGGCTGGTTCTGCTCTGACACCAGAGGTGGATGTGTGTGGGTTTTTGAAGGTGCGTTTAGTCTCTGGACAAGGTCGAGGTCAGGGCGGTTTCCGTGGGAAGGCCTTTCCCAGGAACTTATTGTATCATTTTTAGTAAACATGTTTTTACTAAACATTGTCTTTTTTTTTTGTTACCGAGATTTTTATTTTAAGTAGCTATAATTTAACCATACATTGAACTTAAGAAATAAACATTTCTTTCCTGTAACATTTTTTTTCTTTTTTTTTAAATTTTAAATAGCTTGCTTTACATGTCAATCCCAGTTCCCTCTCCCCTCCTCCCGCACTCCCCTTCCACCCTCCCTCCCACCCTATTGCCAAATCCTTCCACATAGGGGATGTCTAGAGTCTATCATTTTACTCTTGGTAGGGTCAAGGCACTCCCCTAAGAGTCCAGGCTGAGAGAGCATCTCTCTTTGTGCTATAGGCACATGAAGACAGATTGTATACCAGGGATAGACACTGATCCACAGCTCAGAGCCCCATAGGTTGTCCAGGCCTTCTCACTGACACTCACATTTGGGGGGTCCAGATCAGTCCCATTCTGGCCTCCCCCCTGTCGGTCTGGGGTCCAAGAGCACTCCCCTGTTCAGATCAGCTGTCTCTGCTGGTTTTGCCAGCCCATTCTTTGCCAATTTGCTCATCATTCCTCTCTCTCTGTCACTGGGTTCCTTGGGTTCAGTTCAGTGCTTAGTTGTGTGTTTGCCTCTGCTTCCATCAGTCCCAGGATGAAGGCTCCCGGATAGTTATAGACATCAAGTTCATTATCAGGAATGGGCATTCGAGGTGGTCCTTCCACTATTGCTTAGCTTGCCAATTGATGTTATACCTTTAGATCACTCGAGGTCACTCTGGTGCCTGATCTGTCTTCGATCCTATGATTCCCTCTTCCCCCTATTCTACCCCCACCCCCTCAACTTCCTGTTCCCCCATGACCAACTCCCTTCCTCTTTACCCCCTCTATTCTTCCCAGGTCCCACTACCCCCTCGCCCTGTTCCCCATCCATTCAGAGGATCTTGTCTCCATCCTCTTCTCTTGGGTACTATGCATATATGCATATCTTTTAGGTTCTTTCCTGTTTCCCAGACTCTCTATCTGTGGAAGTGCAGACTGGCACTATCCTGATCCATATCTAAAATCCATATATGAGTGAGTACATACCATGCTTGTCTTTTTGCGACTGGGTTACCTCACTCATGCACTGAACTGAACCACACAGGCCCCTCCAAGACCCCAACCCAGCGAGCCCAGCTTCAGGAAAGAGATCAGCCCCTCCAAGACCCCAACCCCAGCGAGGCCAGCTTCAGCTTCAGCTGCAGTAAGGAAGGAGACCAGTGGAAACAGAAAGCCCCCACCAGCACCCACTGGAAGAAGAGATGGGAAGAAGACAGAATAAGAGATCACTCAGCAATAGAAACACCAACACGACCCCACCAGAATCCAGGGATCCAACACCAGCAAGACCTGAAAAGCACTACATAGATGAAGAAGAGGAGACAGACCTTAAAAATTATTTCATGAAGATGATGGAGAGCCTCAAAGAAGAAACGAGGAAATCCCTTAAAGAAATAGAAGAAAAAACAAACAAAAAAATCCATGAAATGGGGGAAAAATTTAAGAAATAAATCTCTCAAAGAATCTAAAGAGCACCAAGAAAAAACAACCAAGAAAATTAAGGAAACAGCTCAAACAGTTGAAGGATTGAAAGCTGAAATAGAAACGATAAAGAAAACACAGAATGAAGGGATGCTGGAAATAGAAAAGCTCGGTAAACGGTCTGGAATTACAGATGCAAGCATCACCAATAGAATACAAGAGATAGAAGAGAGAATCTCAGGTGTTGAAGACTCATTAGAGGACATAGCATCGTCAACCAAAGAAAATCTCAAAACCAACAAATCCTTAACACAAAATATTCAGGAAATATGGGACACCGTGAAGAAGCCAAACCTGAGAATAATAGGTATAGAAGAAGGTGAAGAACTTCAACTTAAAGGTACAGAAAACATATTCAACAAAATCATAGAAGAAAACTTCCCTAACCTAAAGAAAGATATGCCTATGAAAGTACAAGAATCTTACAGAACACCAAATAGGCTTGACCAGAAAAAAAAGTCACCTCGCCATATAATAATCAAAACATCAAACCTACAGAGCAAAGAGAAAATATTAAGAGCAGCTAAAGAAAAAGGCCAAGTAACATATAAAGGCAGACCTATCCGAATTACACCTGACTTCTCAATGGAAACGATGAAAGCCAGAAGATCCTGGTCAGATGTCCTACAAACGCTAAGGGAACAAGGATGCCAGCCCAGACTACTATCCAGCAAAGCTCTCAATTACCATAGATGGAGAAAACAAAATATTCCATGACAAAGCCAGATTTAAACAATACGTATCCATGAATCCAGCTCTACAGAAAATGCAGCCCAGAAGATCGTGGGGGGATGGGTGATGGGCAGGCGGTCCCCGCTGGAGACCCAATCTCACCTGAAGCTGGGCTCGCTGGGTTGGGGTCTTGGAGGGGCTGATCTCTTTCCTGTGTGGGCGGCTCTTCTGGAAGCCGGGAGTGGCCCCGAAGATGGAGGGGGATGGGTGATGGGCGGGTGGTCCCAGCCGGGGACCCAATCTCACCTGAAGCTGGGCTCGCTGGGTTGGGGTCTTGGAGGGGATGATCTCTTTCCTGTGTGGGCGGCTCTTCTGGAAGCCGGGAGCGGCCCCGAAGATGGAGGGGGATGGGTGATGGGCGGGTGGTCCCAGCCGGGGACCCAATCTCACCTGAAGCTGGGCTCGCTGGGTTCACTAAACATTGTCTTACAGCTGCCTACTCCCAGGCAGAAGGGGAAGTGGGTCTCTGCTCAAGGTCTGGTGTTCCCACACAGACTAAATAATGAATGGCTACTCACTCTATTCTTGAAGTTGCGGGGATTTGGGGGAGTCTCTCCAGATTTGAATAATCTGAGCCAAATTTACTTTCCATCATACATCACCTCCAGACTACTACAAAGCATGTTGCTTATCATCCTGGACAATCGTGGAAGGAAAGAAGATCATCCAGGAGGATAATTAGACTCCAACTTCCTTCTCTGGCAAGAAAGCTTTTTAGGTCCTGGTATGGGTCAGCTCCTGGCAAACATAAATCAATACTGTTACCACAAATCAAACAGTTCATTGTTAATTATGTATTGGTTAAAAAAAGACAGCAGCATAGAAACAAAAGAGAAGTATAAAAAGTAAGGACACATTCTCAGAAATAGTGAGTAAAGATTCTTGTAATCATTGCTGCTGAAACACAAAGGCAAATTACAGCCTTCCTTGAGGGAAAGGTTTCCCCAAAGTAACAACTCTGCTCTTAAGAGGGAGAGTTTTCCCAGTGATGTTGTTATAGTTCTACTCTGCTCTGTTCTGGCTCTTGCAAAAATTGTTACTTTTATGTTCTGCTCCATTCTGGTGAAAGAAGGTCACACTCAAACCTCGTTCAAGAGATTTATTGGTAGGGAGAAATCCAAAGCACTCTCTTCCAAAGATCTCCAGGGGCCTTCAATAGTGTGGTATGAATGTTTTTTGGGGTCGAGCTTCTGTGTAGTCCCATACTGTCCTCAAACTATCTAGTCTTCTGTCTTCACCTCCAGAATGGTAGGACTGCATTGTCCAACCTCGATTCTCTTTCTAACTGAACTATACTTAATTCATTTCCCAAATTTGGACCAAGCCAATATTATAACTGGCTGGTTAGAACAGTTTTAATTTCACTTCCCTGATTCTATGCTTACCATGTTTCAAATTATTCATTCTCTGGCTATGTGGGATGAAAATCTGGTAATCATTACCTTGCTGAAAGTTTCATGAATGCTCACTGTTATTAAGATGAAAGTGAAATTCTTTCAAAGCATGAAAGCAAAATGTACCTGAAGAGCTGTTCCTTGCCTGCCTACACATTATCATGTGAACCACTGCACAGGCACATCCTACACAGCAAGGTGTGACTTCCCCATAACAATCTCTTCACACCAGCTATCACAGTTGCTGTTATTTCTATTTGTGTAAAGTTTAGTCTTCCTGCCTGCCACCTGGGTTCTGTTGTCACTTTCAACTTTCAAATAACACACAAGATGCTATATTAATTATGAAGCTGTTGGCCATTTGCTTTGTTTCTTATCTGTTAGTTCTGACTTGATTATTAACACATAATTACTAATATATATTTTTATAAAGACTTATCTTTCCAAGGAGGAATTTCATGAGTCCTTTCCCTGTGATCACATGGCGACGACTCACTTCACTACATTTCCCAGATTCCTCCTAGACTCCTAGTCCCACCTATCTTGCTTCCCTGTTGGCAAACAGTGCTGTATTCAACAACATCCAATAAAACAACATATACACAGAATGATATCCCACATCATATCTGGAATCATCTTCCCTGTACTTCCAATCACCTGGATTCTCTCCATTTATCCACCACCATCCCAACATTCTCTGAGTAACAGGATACCCCAATGCCATGTTCTTCCAGTCCTAAGTAACCCTTTAGCCATAGGTGACATTTGTAACTCTTTCCACTGCTTCTGGCAGCTTCTCTTTGCCATTGACAGTTAGCAGCTGAATGAGGCCCTTTCACCACTAGAGACTTTGCATCCTTGTCAGCTTATATGGTTGTTGTCATTTAGATTAACAATTTATTGGGGGCATGGAAATATTAAGTGTTGCCCAAGTAATTCCCCAAGGTTTCAGACACAGCATTCCCTGCTTCTGTTACTTACAGAGCATTCACACTTCCTGTGGTTATCAGTGTCATCCATCTGAGGAAGGATGGCACCACTGCTCTGAGTACATTAGTTTCCATAAGAACAATAAGCATCTATGTTGTAGCCCCAATCCCAAATTCAGTGAAACCACTGTTACATTTCCCAGCAGAATAATTTACCTTTTAAACATTAATACTTTGGGCATGGGTAGATGACAGTATAAAAATACAGTCAACAACATAAAGTGGAAATATGACACCATCAGTGACTAGGGTTTTTCCACCAGTGGGACCTGAACAACCTAAATACAGATAAAGCAGATGAAAATGATCTTAAATATAATGTTATGAAGATAATAAAGGCCCTTAAAGAGGAAATTAAAAACCTCCCTTAAAGAATGGAGGAAAATACAATCAAAAAATGGAAGAAATGGAGGAAAAGATGAACCAAAAATGCAAGAAATCAACAAATCTCTTAAAGAAAGCAAGGAAATCCAAGGAAAAACAATAAAATAGGTGAAGAAAACAATTCAAAAGTTAAAGACTTGAAAACTGAAATAGAGGCAATAAAGAAAACACAAATAGAGGGAATTCTGGAAATAGAAAATTTGCATATATGACCAGGAAATACTGATGCAAACATAACCAACAGAATAAAAGACATGGAAGAGAGAATGTCAGATTTTGAAGATACACAGAGGAAATAGATTCATCAACCAAAGAAATATTAAGTCCATAAATGCTTAACAAAAAATATTCAGGAAATATGGAACACTGTGAAAACACCATACCTAAGAATAATAGGTATAGCAGGTGAGGAAGTCCAGCTCAAAGGCACAGAAAACATATTCAACAAAAGAAAACTTTTCCCAAGCTAAAGAAGGACATGCTTATGAAAGTACAAGAAAATTACAGAACACCAAATAGACTGGCCCAAAACAAAAGTTCACTCACCACATAATAATCAAAATACCAAACATATAGAATAAAGAAAGAATATTAAGAGCTGAACCAGTTGGCACTCCCACCAGCAATGGAGGAGTGTCCCCCTTTCACCACATCCTCTCCAGCATAAATTGTCATTGGTGTTTTTGATTTTAGCCATTCTGAAAGGAGTGAGATGGTATCTCAGAGTTGTTTTGATTTGCATTTCCCGGATGGCTAAGGATGTTGAGCACTGTCTCAAGTGCCTCTCAGCCATTTTAGACCCCTCTATTGAAAACTCTCTATTTAGTTCTGCAGCCCACTTTTTAATTGGGTCCTTTGATGTTTTGGAGACTTGCTTCTTGAGTTCTTTGTAAATTTTGGAGATCAACCCTCTGTCAGATGTGGGATTAGTGAATATTTTTTCCCATTCTGTGGGCTGGCTTTTATTCTTGCTGACTGTGTCCTTTGCCTTACAGAAGCTTCTCAGTTTCAGTAGGTCCCATTTATTAATTGTTGATCTTACTGTCTGTGCTACTGGTGTTATGTTCAGGAAGCTGTCTCCTGTACCAATTCGTTCAAGGGTACCACCCACTTTCTCTTCTAAGAGGTTCAGTGTGGCTGGATTTATGTTGAGGTCTTTGATCCATTTGGATTTAAGTTTTGTGCATGGCGATAAACATGGATCGATCCGCATTCTTCTATAGATAATTTCATCCAAACACAAAAGAATATACCTTTTTCTCAGCACCACATGGGACCATAATTAAAATCGGCAACAAACTCAGCAACAAGAAAACCTCAACAAATACAAAACAAACTGGAATAAACCAGTGTATATTATCAGATCACCATGGTTTAAAGTTAGATTTAAACAATGCAAACAGCAGAAAGCCTACCAACTCATGGAAATACAACAATGCTCAATTGCATCATCCCTGGGTCAAGGAAGAAATAAAGAAAGAAATTAAAGACTTCCTAGCATTCAATGAAAATGAAGGTACAGCATTCCCAAACTTATGGGACACTATGAATGTAGTGCTAAGAGGAAAATTCAAAGAAATAATTGCCTACATAAATAAACTGGAAAATAGTCACACTAGTGACTTAACAGCACACCTAAAAACTCTAGAACGAAAAGAAGCAAACTCACCCAGAAGGAGTAGACACCAGAAAATAAACAAATTGAAGGCTGAAATCAATAAAGTAAAAACAAAGAAAAAATACAAAGACTCAATGAAACACAGAGTTGGCCAGATTCTAGGTGTTCTGTCTTGGGTGCAGGTCTGATACATTGGGAGCAGGCACAGGAAGATCCCATGGGAGGATGGTGGGAGTTGGGTACTAAGCAGGGCCCTCACTCACCTCTGAACATTAAGTCTTTAAAGAAAGAAATTTGAAAAGATATTAGAAAATGTAAAGATCTCCCATGCTCCTGAGTAGGTAGGGTCAACCTAGTAAAAATGGCAATATTACCAAAAGCAATCTACAAATTCAAGCAATCCCCATCAAAATCCCAACATAATAACTGACCTTCAAAGAACAATACACAATTTCATATAAAAAACCCAGGATAGCCAAAACAATCCTGTACAATTAACGAACTTCAAGAGGCATCACCATCCCTGACTTCAAGTTCTATTGTAGAGCAATAATAGTGAAAACATCTTGGTAATGTCACAAAAACAGACAGGTGGACCAATGGAATGGAATCAAAGACCCTGATATTAATTCACACACCTACGAACAGCTGATTTTTGACAGTAAGCTAAAATTATACAATGAAAAAAAGCATCTTCAACAAATGGTTCTGACATAACTGGAAGCTGATGTGTAAAAGATTGCAGATAGATACATACTTATCTTCATGCACAAAACTTAAGTTCAAGTGGATCAATTGCCTCAACATAAATTCACCCTCACTGAATCCAATAGATGAGAAAGAGGAAAGTACCCTTGAAAGCATTGGCACAGGAGACCACTTCCTAAACATAACACCAGTATCATAGACACTGAGGTCGACAATAATAAATGGTCAACAATAATAAATGGGACCTCCTGAAACTGTTAAGCTTCTATAAGGCAAAGGACATAGTCAACAAGACAAAAAGGCAGCCCAGAGAATGAGAAAAGATCTTCACCAACCCCACATCAGACAGGGCTGATCTCCAAAATATACAAAGAACTCAAGAAACTTGTCACAAAAACACCAAATAATTCCAATTTTAAAATGGGGTACAGATCTAAATAGTGTATTCTGTACAAAGGAATCTCAAATGGTAGAAAGGCACTTAAGGATTTTTTCTACATATTTAGCTATCAGGGAAATGAAAATCAAAACAACTCTGAGGACCATCTTATACGTGTCATAATGACATGTAGAGAATAGCTTACATACCCAAGATACAGGCCACAGCTGTTTGGGGTGTGGACAGAGAGATGTGGAAAGACAGGGGATACATAGAGGAGGAATAGAAAGTAAATCTCTCTCTTGGATCCTGGCCTCTTGGTTCCTGGTTACTACTTGGAGATCATAGAGCTCTTCCCAGTAAGTGATTTCTACATCTAATAAAGTATCTTAGACCTCTTTTTCAGGTAGCATTGTTTTCTGCTTCAATGGCTAAAAACAAAAACACCAATGACAGCTTATGATGGAGAAATGTGTAGAAAGGGAAACACTCCTTCATTGCTATTGGGAATGCAAACTTGTACAGCCACTTTGGAAATCCATATGGTGTTTACTCAGCAA
This sequence comes from Mesocricetus auratus, assembly GCF_017639785.1. NCBI lineage: Eukaryota > Metazoa > Chordata > Mammalia > Rodentia > Cricetidae > Mesocricetus > Mesocricetus auratus. The sequence continues at coordinate 52,513,972 of NW_024429191.1, read as the reverse complement.
AATGGGAATCGATCTACCTCAAGGCCCAGCAATTCCACTCTTAGGCATATACCCAAAGGATGTACACACATACCACAAGGACATCTGTTCAGCCATGTTAATATCAGCATTATTTGTAATAGCCAGAATCTAGAAGCAATCTAGATGCCTCTTAACTGAAGAATAGATAAAGAAAATGTGATACATATAAACAATGGAGTACTACTGTGTTCAAAAATAGCGTAGATACAAGGGGAAGGGCCTCGATCCTGCCCTAACAGATGTGACAGTCTTTGATGATGCCTCATCGGAGGCCTCACCCTCTCCGAGGAGTGAATGGGGGTGGAATGGGGAGAAGGTGTGGGGACTGGGAGGACAATAGGGAGCAGGAACTGGGATTGGTATATAAAATATGATTTTTTAATTAAAATTTAAAATTAATAAAATACAAATGAATAAATAAGCCATTAGCTCAGCTTAAAAATGAAGAAAGTGAAATAAATCACTCAGATGAAAAATGAATGAGTTGGCATACTATACATGCGAAAGAAATTTAGAGAAAGCAAAGAGATTTTGAGAACAACCCCAAAACAACAAATTGTTAGTAGAGATCAAAGCAGCAAATTTCTTTAAACATAAATTATTTAAAATTCATTCAGCCATTTTCAAATATCCCACTCAGCCTCCATAATAAATTAAACTGGTGTCCTGTCCATTCAATAAGCAGGCAGATGGTACATATGAACTGATGTTCTCTTCATTTCTATCTTGCCTGTAAGTATGTTCAGGAGTGATTGGTCGCCAATATCAGGCCCCACCTTAGGGGGACTGAGAAAATTGGTCATGGATAGGTCTTTGGCAATTATTGTATCTTTAATGAGTTATGCAGGATCTGGATTCCTCTGGGATACAGAGCCTCTTGGGTCCAGAGTCGGCTAGAAGGGGACATGTAAGAAAGTGTGACTATAGATGATGTTCTTTCCTGTGCTTATAATGAATAAAAGTGGCCAGGATCTGATGTAGGGGCCTTAATATAACTCAGTCGACTTAGATAATTTTCAGGAGGTACTTTACTGTTCTCCAACCTATGGATCTTCCATTTCCAGTTTTGTGATTGTATGCCCAGCAGGTTTCAGGTATGAAAACATTCTTTGCCATTTCCATTCTTGGCAACATCCTGCCCTACAGTAGAAACACTTTGTTCCACATGAGTTACATTCATACTCATTTGGTGATGATCAGGTTTATTGCAATTACTTAGGGGTAATTGTTTTTACATTTTATTTTTTATTTTATCTTTTTGGTTGTGAGCCTAGCCTTTAACAGCTGAGCCATCTCTCCAGCCCTATTTTTTATTTTATTATTTTAATTTTACATAGCTTGCTTCACATGTCAATCCCAGGTCCCTCTCCCTCCCCTTCTCCCACACCCTCCCAACCATCCTCCCCAGCCTCCCACCCTATTGCCAATTCCTTCCACATAGGGGATATCTAGAGTCTGTCATTTCACTCAGGGCAGGGTCCAGGCACTCCCCTAAGAGTACAGGCTGAGAGAGCATCCTTCTTTGTTTTATGGACACATGAAGTCCATTTGTATGTCAGGGATAAACACTGATCTGCTGCCCACGGCTCCATAGGTTGCCCAGGCCTCCTCACTGACTCTCACACTCAGGGGGTCTGGATCAGTCCCATGCTGGCCTCCCAGCTGTCAGTCTGGGGTCCAAGAGCTCTCCCTTGTTCACATTAGCTGTCTCTGATGGTTTCGCCTGCCCATTCTTTGCCAATTTGCTCATCCCTCCCCTCTCTCTCTCTGTCACTGGGTTCCATGGGTTCAGTTCAGTGTTTAGTTGTGGGTGTTTGCCTCTGCTTCCATCAGTCACTGGATGAAGGTTCTAGGATGGTTATAGACATCAAGTTCATTATCAGGAATGGGCATTTATGGTGATCTCTCCACTATTGCTTAGCTTGCCAGTTGGTGTCATCCCTTTAGATCACTAGAGGTCTCATTGCTGCCAGATCTGTCTTCTAACCTATTATTCCCTCTTACCCCATTCTACCCCCACACTCAACCTTCCTGTTCCCTCATGACCTACTCCCTCTTCCTCTTCTCCCCCTCTCTTCTTCCCAGCTCCCTCCCCCCCTACCACTTGCCGTGTTCCCAATCTGTTCAGAAGATCTTGCCTCATTCCTCTTCTCTGGGGTGCCATGCATGGCTCTATTAGGTTCTTTTCTGTTTCCCAGAATCTCTGTCAGTGGAAATGCAGACTGGCACTATCCTGATCCATGTCTAAAATCCATATATGAGTGAGTACATACCATATTTGTCTTTTTGTGACTGGGTTTCCTCACTCAGGATGGCTTCATCTAGTGTCATCCATTTACCTGCGAATTTCAAAATTCCATTTTTTTTTCTGCTGAGTAATACTCCATTGTATAAATGAACCACATTCTCTCTATCCACTCTTGAGGGGAATATAGGTTGCTTCCAGATTCTGGCTATTACAAATAATGCTGCTATGAACATAGTGGAGCAGATGTCCTTGTTGTATGAATTTGTATCTTTTGGATATATACCTAAGAGTGGAATTGCTGGGTCTTGTGGTAGATTGATTCCCATTTTCCTGAGGAATCTCCATACTGATTTCCAAAGTGGCTGTACGAGTTGGCGCTCCCACCAGCAGTGGAGGAGTGTTCTCCTCTCTCCACATCCTCTCCAGCATAAATTGTCTTCAGTGTTTTTGACTTTAGCCATTCTGACAGGAGTAAGATGGTATCTTAAAGTTGTTTTGATTTCCATTTCTCTGATGGTTAAGGATGTTGAGCACTTTCTTAAGTGTCTCTTGGCCACTTTAGACTCCTCTATTGAGAATTCTCTATTTAGTTCTGTACCCCACCTTTTAATTGGATCCTTTGGTGTTTTGGAGACTTGCTTCTTGATTCTTTGTAAATTTTGGAGACCAGCCCTCTGTCAGATGTGAGGTTAATGAATATATTATCGCTTTCTGTGGACTTCCTTTTTGTCTTGTTGACTGTGTCCTTTGCCATACAGAAGCTTCTCAGTCAGGAGGTCCCATTTGTTAATTGTTGATCTCAGTATCTGTGCTACTGATGTTATGTTCAGGAAGAAGTCTGCTATACCAACTTGTTGAATCGTATCTCCCATTTTTTCTTCTAAGAGTTTCAGTGTGGTTGGATTTATGTTGAGGTCTTTGATCCATTTGGACGTAAATTTTGTGCAAGGTGATATACATGGATCTATCTCTAGTCTTCTGCATGCCAATACCCAGTTATACCAGCACAATTTGTTAAAGATGCTTTCTTTTTTCTATTGTATAGTTTTAGCTTCTTTGTCAAAAATCAAGTGTTCACACAGCGGTTCCTCCAGCAGCATCAGGTAAACAGGCCGGCCTCCCGGCCTGAGTTCCAGTGCCTGCAGATCGCCTGGGAACTGCACAGAGCTCCCAATCCCGGCGGGAGCCAAGCACCCCAGACTCCAGATCTTCTCTCCCACCAACGAGACCAGGAAACCAGAGGAGGCAGGGAGACCAGGGGAGTAGCTGTTCTGGATCAGGTACAATAGGACCCAGCATAGGGTCCAGGGGACCAGGTAGGAGGCTAAGCGCCTCAGATTCCTGTTCTTCTTCTCCACCCACGGGACCAGCATTTCGACAAGGAATAGAAGAACCACCAGATTATTGGACTTGCTAGCACCCACCAAAAAGGGAACTCTGGTCCCCAGACCAGTAAGGGGCTCTTTCTGCACCCACTAGAAGAAGAGATGGGAAAGAGACAATACAAAAATACACTCAGCAACAGAAAAACAAATATGACACCGCCAGATTCTAGAGACCCCACACCAGCAAGACCCCAACATTCCAATACGAACGAAGCAGAGGAGAATGACCTTAAAAGCACTTTCATGAAAATGATAGAGGCCCTAAAAGAGGATATAGGAAAATCCCTCAAAGAAATGGAAGAAAAAACAAACCAAAAAATGCAAGAAATGGAAGAAAAAACAAACCAAAAATGCAAGAATTGGAAGAAAAAACAAACCAAAAAAGGCAGGAAATGGAAGAAGAAATGAAGCAAAAAATGCAAGAAATGGAAGAAAAAAACAAAGCAAAAAATGCAAGAATTGGAAGAAGAAACAAACCAAAAAAGGCAGGAAATGGAAGAAGAAACAAAGCAAAAAATGCAAGAAATGGAACAAAAAGCAAACCAAAAAATGCAAGAAATGGAAGAAAGAACAAACCAAAAAATTCATAAAAGGCAACAAATGGACGAAAAGATAAACAGAAAATTGCAAGAAGCAATGCAAACACTGCAAGGGTTGAAACTGAAATAGAGACATTAAAAAAACACAATCTGAAGAAAGGCAGAAAATAGAAAAGCTGGACAAACAGTCAGGCACTACCAATACAAGCATTACCAACAGAATAGAAGAGATGGAAGAGAGAATCTCAAGTGTTGAAGATACACTAGGAGAAATGGATTTATCAACCAAAGAAAACCTTAAATCCAACAAATCCTTAACACAAAATATCCAGGAAATATGGGACACCATGAAAAGACCAAACCTAAGAATAATAGGTATAGAAGAAGGAGAAGAAATCCACCTCAAAGGGGCAGAAGGCATATTCAACAAAATCATAGAAGAAAACTTTCCCAACCTTAAGAAAGACATGCCAATGAAGGTACAAGAAGCCTACAGAACACTAAATAGAGTGGACCACAAAAAAATCCCCTCTCCACATAATAATCAAGACACCAAACATACAGAATAAAGAAAGAATATTAAGAGCAGCTAAGGAAAAAGGTCAAGTAACATATAAAGGCAGACCTATCACAATTACACCTGATTTCTCCATGGAAACTCTGAAAGCCAGAAGGTCCTGGATAGATATTCTACCTACACTAAGAGACCATGGATACCAGCCCAGACTACTATACCCGGCAAAGCTCTCAATCACTATAGACGGAGAAAACAAGATATTCCATGACAAAACTAGATTCAAGCAATATGTGTCCACTAACCCAGCCCTACAGAAAATTTTGGAAGGAAAACTCCAACCCAAGGAAGCTAACTACAACCAGAAAAACATAAGCATTAGATAATCCCTCTCTACCAACAGCCAAAAGAACAAAGGGGTGAAATTCCACACATATAATTCCACCAACAACAACCATCGCAAATCGAAGAAGGATGAGCAATCAATGGTCATTAATATCCCTCAATATTAATGGCCTTAACTCACCCATAAAAAGACATAGACTAGCAGAATGGATTTGAAGACAGAACCCTTCCTTCTGCTGCATACAAGAAACACACCTCACCCTCAAAGACAGACATTACCTGAGAGTTAAAGGTTGGGAAAAATTTTTTCAATCAAATGGACCCAAGAAACAAGCAGGGGTAGCAATCCTAATATCTAACAAACTAGACTTTAAAATAAAATCAATCAAAAGAGATGAAGGAGGTCATTACATACTCATCACAGGTGAAACCCACCAAGATGAAGTGTCTATCCTGAATATTTATGCCCCCAATACAAAGGCATCCACATTCGTTAAAGAAACATTAGTAGAAATTAAATCTCATCTAAAGCCCCACACAGTTATAGTGGGAGATTTCAACACACCACTCTCACCACTAGACAGGAATACCAGACAGAAACTCAACAAAGAAGCAAAGGGTCTAATAGAAGTAATGACCCAACTGGGATTAACAGATATCTATAGAACATTTCATCCACATAAAAAAGAATATACCTTCTTCTCACCACCACATGGAACCTTCTCAAAAATCGACCACATACTTGGCAACATATCAAACCTCAGCAGCTACAAAAAACCCTATCTTATCAGACCACCATGCTTTAAAATTAGAATTCAACAACAACACAAATTGCAGAATACCTACAAACTCATGGAAATTGAATAATGCTCAACTGCACCATCCCTGGGTCAAAGGGGAAATAAAAAAAGAAATTAAAGACTTCCTCGAATTCAATGAGAATGAAGACACAACATACCCAAACCTATGGGACACTTTGAAAGCAGTGCTACGCGGGAAGTTCATAGCACTAAGCGCTCACATGAAGAAACAGGAGAACAGTTATACCAGAGAATTAACATCACAGATGAAAGCTCTAGAACACAAAGAAGCAAACTCCCCCAGGAGGAGTAGACGCCAGTAAATAATCAAATTGAGGGCTGAAATCAATAAAGTAGAAACCAGGAAAACAATACAAAGAATCAATGCAACGAAGAGTTGGTTCTTTGAGAAAATCAACAAGATAGACAAACCTTTGTCCAAACTTACCAAACAGCAGAGAGTGAACATGCAAATTAACAAAATCAGAAATGAAAAGGGGGACATAACAACAGACTCTGAGGAAATCCAGAGAATCATTAGGTCATACTTTGAAAACCTGTACTCCACAAAATTCGAAAATTTAAAGGAAATGGATGACTTCCTGGACAGCTATCATTTGCCAAAACTAAATCAAGAACAGATAAGCAATTTAAATAGACCTATAACCCCTATGGAAATAGAAGCTGTCATCAAAAGTCTCCCAACCAAAAAAAGTCCAGGTCCAGATGGCCTCAGTGCAGAATTCTACCAGAAATTCAAAGAACAGCTTATACCAATTCTTCTCAAAGTGTTCCACACAATAGAAGCAGAAGGGTCTTTGCCAAACTCTTTCTATGAGGCTTCAATAACCTTGATCCCCAAGCCACACAAAGATACAACTAAGAAAGAGAACTTCAGACCAATATCCCTCATGAACATTGATGCAAAAATACTCAATAAAATACTGGCAAATCTGATCCAAGAACACATCAAAACAATCATTCAACACGATCAAGTAGGTTTCATCCCAGGGATGCAGGGATGGTTCAACATACGAAAATCCATCAACGTAATCCACCATATAAACAAGCTGAAAAACAAAAATCACATGATCTTCTCACTAGATGCTGAAAAAGCCTTTGACAAAATCCAACACCCCTTCATGATAAAGGTCTTGGAGAGAGCTGGGATAACAGGGACATACTTAAACATAATAAAAGCCATATACAGTAAACCAACAGCCAACATCAAACTAAATGGACAGAAACTCTACGCAATTCCTCTAAAATCAGGAACAAAACAAGGCTGTCCACTCTCTCCATACCTTTTCAACATGGTACTTGAAGTTCTAGCTATTGCCATACGACAACAAAGGGGGATCAGGGGATACAAATTGGGCAGGAAGAGGTCAAACTTTCACTGTTTGCAGACGATATGATAGTTTACATCAATGACCCAAAGAATTCTTACCAGGGAACTCTTACAGCTGATTAACACCTTCAGCAAAGTGGCAGGCTACAAGATCAACTCAAGAAAATCAGTAGCCCTACTATATACAGATGATAAAAGGCCTTAAAGAGAAATCAGAGAAACATCACCCTTTACAATTGCCACAAACAACATAAAATACCTTGGGGTAACGCTAACCAAACAAGTGAAAGACCTGTATTGCAAGAACTTTGAATCTTTAAAGAAAGAAATTAAAGAAGCCCTCAGAAAATGGAAAGATCTCCCATGCTCTTGGATAGGTAGGATCAATGTAGTAAAAATGGCAATCCTGCCAAAAGCAATCTACAGATTCAATGCAATCCCCATTAAAATCCCAGCACAATTCTTCACAGACCTTGAAAGAACAATAATCAATTTTGTATGGAAAAACAAAAGACCCAGGATAGCCAAAACAACCCTGTTCAACAAGGCAACGTCCGGAGGCATCACCATCCCTGACCTCAAGCTCTATTATAGAGCTATAGTCCTGAAAACAGCTTGGTATTGGCACAAAAATAGACAGGTAGACCAATGGAATCGAATTGAAAACCCGAGTATTAACCCACACACGTACGAACATCTGATCTTTGACAAAGAAGCTAAAAATATACAATGGAATAAAGAAAGCATCTTCAACAAATGGTGCTGGCATAACTGGAGACTGGCATGTAGAAGAATGCGGATCCATCCATGTTTATCACCATGCACAAAACTTAAGTCCAAATGGATCAAAGACCTCAACATAAATCCAGCCACACTGAACCTCTTAGAAGAGAAAGTGGGTGGTACCCTTGAACGAATTGGTACAGGAGACAGCTTCCTGAACATAACACCAGTAGCACAGACAGTGAGATCAACAATTAATAAATGGTACCTACTGAAACTGAGAAGCTTCTGTAAGGCAAAGGACACAGTCAGCAAGGCAAAAAGGCAGCCCACAGAATGGGAAAAAATATTCACTAATCCCACATCTGACAGTGGGCTGATCTCCAAAATTTACAGAGAACTCAAGAAGCAAATCCCCAAAACACCAAAGGACCCTATTAAAAAGTGGGCTGCAGAACTAAATAGAGAGTTTTCAATAGAGGAGTCTAAAATGGCTGAGAGGCACTTGAGAAAGTGCTCAACATCCTTAGCCATCCGGGAAATGCAAATCAAAACAACTCTGAGATACCATCTCACTCCTGTCAGAATGGCTAAAATCAAAAACACCAATGACAATTTATGCTGGAGAGGATGTGGTGAAAGGGGGACACTCCTCCATTGCTGGTGGGAGTGCCAACTGGTTCAGCCACTTTGGAAATCAGTATGGAGATTCCTCAGAAAAATGGGAATAAACCTATCACAAGACCCAGCAACTCCACTCTTAGGCATATATCCAAAAGACGCCCATTCATACAACAAAGATGTCTGTTCCACTATGTTCATAGCAGCTTTATTTGTAATAGCCAGAACTTGGAAGCAACCTAGATGTCCCTCACCCGAAGAGTGAATAGAGAAAATGTGGTACATCTACACAATGGAGTACTATTCAGCAGAAAAAAATAATGGAATCATGAGATTCGCAGGCAAATGGATGACACTAGAAGAAACCATCCTGAGTGAGGTAACCCAGTCACAAAAAGAGAAACATGGCATGTACTCTCTCATATATGGATTTTAGACATAGATCTGGGGAGTGCCAGCCTACAATCCTATGGCCAGAGAGTCTGGGAAACAGAAACTTCATTTAGTGGCTGATCGAAGAAGAGGCAGACTCCCTTGGTTAAGTACTGAGCTGAACTCAAGAAAGCCAGTATCAGAGAGGGAGGACTGATGATCAAAGGGATTAACCCCTAGAAACAGCTGACCAGACAAAGGTTAACTCTTGAATCCCGGGCATCAGCCTGGGAATCCAGCATGGGTCTGATCAAGACCCCCTGAATCTGGGTGTCAATGAGGAGGCCTAGGGAATCTATTGAGCCTTGGGCAGCAGATCAGTACCCATCCCAAGTATACACACAGACTTTGGACTCCCATAGAACAATGTGAGGTGCACTCTCACCCTGAACTCTTGGGGAAGGGTCTAGGCCCTGCCCTATATGAAATGACAGACTATGGACACCCCCATGGAGGGCCTCACCCTCCATGGGGGAATGAGGGGATAACGGGGGGGGGTTGGGGGGAGGGCACGGGAAGAGGGGAGGGAATGGGAGAGGGACCTGGAACTGACTTGTGAAGAAACCTTGTTTCTTATCTAAATTTAAACTGGAAAATAAAATAAAAAAGAGGGGGTAATGCAGGAGAGAACTGTCAGAAGAAGGCTGTGGACCCCACGAGATGAAATGATAACAACTCAACCCAGCAATGAGGCAGTGAGGAAAGGGGCAAATAGGAAGGTGCTCAGAAGGAAGAGTCAACAAAGCTGTGTTATTAGAAAGGCATGGGCAGAAATGCCAGCCATCTGTTCTTGGCATTTTACTAGAGGGCATTGTCATGGGCTGAAACGGTGATCCCATGGGGCAGAACATTTGTACTGAGCTGTGTTCTGGATGCACCATTCTTGTTCATCCATACCGAGACATGAGCTTCCAAATGGTTTCATAAATGTCAGAATTTGGTAATCAGATGGTTTCAAATAAAATGTAATTTCTTGCTCTTGGAGAACCAGAACACTCAGCCACACTAAGTCTGTAATTACCACTCAGAGGTTAATAGGTAATAGCACACACCAAATCTGTCTTTCTGGGAAAACCAAGCCTCAGTAGGCCTGAAAGCTGGCCTAGAGCATACACAGTTGATATCTCCTGACAGCTGGCCTGGACCGATGGTAAGACCATATGCAACATATATTTCTTGACAGCCAGCATGGGTCTGCCAGAGGGCCTTGACAGCAGCAGTCAAGTCTGACAAGAGATGACGTGGACCTTTGGACAGCGACCATGTCACATCAGCCCATGCCAGCTCAGTGGCTCTCCTCCCCTGGGGCAGGGTTGAGGGTATATAAGGTGTTCCCCTTCCTGGAATAAACTGAACTTATTGTTCCCGAAAAAAAATCAAGTGTTCATAGGTGTGTGGGTTAAAATCAGGGTTTTCAATTCATTCCGTTGGTCTACCTGTCTATTTTTGTGCCAATACCAAGCTCTTTTCAGGACTATAGCTCTGTAATAGATCTTGAAGTCAGGTATGGTGATACCTCCTGAAGTTCCTTTATTGTATAGAGTTGTTTTGGCTATCCTGGGCCTTTTGTTTTTCCATATAAAGTTGATTATTTTTCTTTCAAGGTCTGTGAAGAATTGTGCTGGAATTTTGATAGGGATTGAATTGAATCTGTAGACTGCTTTTGGCAAGATTGCCATTTTTATTATGTTGATCCTACCAATCCAAGAGCATGGGAGATCTTTCCATTTTTTGGTATCCTCTTTGATTTCTTTCTTTAAAGACTCAAAGTTCTTGATATACAGGTCTTTCACTTCTTTGGTTAACCTTATCCCCAGGTATTTGATGCTGTTTATGGCTATTGTAAAGGTTGATATTTCTCTGATTTCTTTCTCAGTCACTTCATCATCTGTATATAATAGGGCCACTGATTTTTTAGTTAACCTTGTATCCTGCCACTTTGCTGAAGGTGTTTATCAGTTCTAGGAGTTCCCTTGTGGAGTTAGAACTATTAGAGGGTGGGGACAATTCTGGAATCCTTAAGTCTTGTTTTAAAACATCCTTTTCTTTGGAATATTAGTAAACTTTGAACGGATCCGCTATCCAAAAGAGCTCAGAACAAGTAGTGCATGTACTTGATCCTTACTGAAACCCATTGACCAGAGTATAAACATCACCAAAACGTCCATTCATAAAGTTGAGTATGACCTTCACAAACAGAGTCAGTGTTTTCAGAGAAGTACGGGTGAGTTGCATGTATATAACTGGTAGAACCATATCCATAGGAGATTATCATATGATATTCAGGTAAAGAATTGGCAGAAGCTGCAAGCTTCAAAGGTGACATCTGCATTGTAATCTCTGCATGTAAGCCTACATTATGTATTTACTAAGTTATTATTTATTTACTAAGTCATTATTTATCTATAAAAACTCAGGAGTCAAATATAAGGGTAAGAATGATCAAAGAAGCAGCTAAGAAGTGACCAAGGACCTCTTCACTCTCTTCTTCCATGATATAAAAAGGCTGATAATCTTTCTAAACCCCTTCTACTACTTCCTGTATCTCTCTATATGTCCTCAGTCATCCAAAACCTCTATCTCTAATTTTGGGTCAGCGAGTAGCTAGCTCTGCCCTCTGATTCATGGTAAACTTTATTGTCAGTCTTAGAAGTGTAAGTGTAATCAAGACATTCCACAACACCTACATAAGCCATGCGCCCCACTATTTCACAGTAGAATGATTCTGAAAAAAAATAGATATGAGATTTCACCTATATTGTCCTTCTCATTGTCTTGAAAAATAGCATTCATATGTTAAACTGTTAATGCACCTCTACTAATGATTATTAGCAGAATGAAGACCCAGCAGCTGAACTCAATCAGATAGTGTCATGGAAGGATATCCCACCTCTCTGTGTGTCATTCATTTTCTTCTTTTTTTTTTCAGTTAGAGGTGGAACTCAGAACCTTGAGCATGTTAGATATCTATAGAACCACTGAGCTAAATGCACAGGCCCTGTCCCTGAATCTCTTTGTGTTTTCCTTTGACATCTTGCCAGCTTTAATATAGACTAGGGTTGTTAATTAGACAGAGTTATCTAGATAAGGAACTGATTTAAAGATACAGTCCACCTACTTGGGAACTGAGAAGTCCAGTGGCTGCAGATCAGGGTCCCTAGGGAGAGTCTTAAATCCAAGGCACTATGGATGACATTTCTCAAGAGATTGTAGTTGTCTGTCTTTTCCTACAACTATTTCCATGAGGATCATCACATCATGAAGGGTTAGAGCTATTTTACAATGATTTAATGTTAATTTCTAATTTAAATGTTACCAACACATTCATAGAAATTTCCAGAAGGATAATATGTCCAATACTTCTATCAAGACCTAGAACAGTTCCTATGACAATTATCTGAAGATGAAGTCAATAGGATAAAAATAAGTGCTACTTCATAAAATGTTTATCATATGTATTTTCCTACATCACTATCAATGGAATCATATGAATCAAACATTAAAATTGTGTATATTATTGAAAAGAGCATTGTATCTTACACACCCTAATACTTTCTACTACTGCGTCTGTAAAGATAATCATGGAGTATCTAATTTTTATGCTAGAAGGTTCAAGTTTAGAGACTATATTCTGGTGAGATTGAAGAAGAGCAATTATTTGTATTCAAAGTGCATTTTGTCTTAAATTTGAAATAGTCTTTATCTCAGGATACAGCAACACCAGGAAATATTAATGGACAAGGAGTCACATCCAGGAAGGACTGGCTTTGCTGCAGTATGTGGGCAGTCATGGCCTTTCCTACATGAAGTTACAGTTTGTCAAGAATAGCTGTGAATGAGTGATCAGGGCCAACATAACAGTGAGATGAGTATAAAATGCAGAGGTAATATGGTAGCATATCTCACTGTGTTACTGTGTGTAGAGACACAAGCAAGGTTTAACTTAGTATTTGGCATATCATATTGTGAACATCAGTGAGACAATCCACACTACAGAGGAAAGCATGTAATAATTAATGAGCATCAAATCAGAAATGATGGAGACATAAACTTCAATTTGAAGTACAACAGTGCAGAAGAGAAGCATGTAGGGACTGTGTGATTCCATAAGGGGCTGTAGAGATTGGTAAACGTCAGAAAAAGAAGCATCAGTTGTACAAATGATAGTAATTTTGGCCTTAAGAACAAGGTGGTGTGAGTAATAAGTCAGGAAAGAGAGGACTGTATTTCCATCTAGGATTTCCATTGTAGGTTAAACATACTGAAGAAACTAGTATTTAGACATGAGGCATGGGTTAAAATTTAATGCTGACTTCAATATTTCAGATAGGAAATTATGGCCTCCATTTCTCAGAATATGCTTGTCTAGGTTTAAAAGCCTAGGTAAAAAGAGGAGGAAGAGAAACTGTATGTTGTGCTAGATTAGAGTGCAAGGTAAGAAAAAGAAAAATTGCAATATAACCCTTATAATGGATCTTGAATTAATTTTATTGTATTATGATAAAAAGAGACATGTTACACAGAAGATGTAGGGAGATAGAGGAGTGATTTTCTCTTGGGGTATATTAACACCCAGATGATTGTGGGAGGAAAATCCATAGAAGATGATTAGACAGCAAGGAGGTTGTGAATTCTCTAAGTTATAGAGACAACTATATCTGGCCTTCATTGGTAATTAACACATTAAGATTACAATGACTTTGATGAAAATAAAATTAATTACTGAAGAATATGCAACAAATCATGTGTATCATAGAAACAGGTCTTTTCACTGGTACATGGAGATGGATTTGGTGAGTGTCAGCAGTGTCTATGGGACTGGATTAGAAGGTTATTACCAACCATGGAAAACTGATTCCATATCATAAAGCAAAGAATATAAAAATTACATAATATAAAAGAGAAAAGATATTCTTCCTAAAGACAACAAATGAGATTGAAGAATATAATTGATGTATCTCATATAGGATCAAACATGGGGAGTTTATGAAACTGTTCATTCTTTTTCTTATAGCAATTGGAGGTAGATCATGAGTGGAAACAATCAAATTATCATCTCCCAGTTCCTCCTGGGCCTGCCCATCTCCCCAGAGCACCATCACCTGTTCTATGCCCTGTTCCTGGCCATGTGCCTCACCACTGTCCTGGGGAACCTCATCATTATCATCCTCATTCTACTGGACTCCCATCTCCACACACCCATGTAGTTGATTCTCAGCAACTTGTCCTTCTCTGACCTCTGTTTTTCCTCTGTCACAATGCCCAAATTGCTGCAGAACATGCAGAGCCAGGACCCGTCGATACCTTATGCAAGTTGTCTGACACAAATGTACTTTTTAATGTTTTTTGGAGGCATGGAGAGCTTCCTCCTTGTGGCCATGTCCTATGACTCTTATGTAGCCATCTGCTTCCCCCTTCACTACACAAGCATCATGAGCCCCAAGCTCTGTGCTTGTCTGTTGGTGCCACTGTGGATGCTGGTCACATTCAATGCCATGATGCACACTCTGCTCATGGCTAGATTGTCTTTTTGTGAGAACAATGTGATTCTCAACTTTTTCTGTGACATATTAGCTCTCCTGAAACTGGCCTGCTCAGACACTTACATTAATGGGTTAATGATATTCATTATGAGTGGTCTTATTGGTATTTTACCATTCCTACTCATTGTCATGTCCTACACAAGGATTGTGTTTTCTATCCTCAAGGTTCCATCTACCCAAGGTGTCCACAAGCTCTTCTCCACCTGTGGCTCCCACCTCTCTGTGGTGTCTCTGTTCTATGGGACAATTATTGATCTATTCTTATGTCCTTCAGCTGATAACTCCACTGTGAAAGAGACTACCATGGCTATAATGTACACAGTGGTGACTCCCATGCTGAAACCCTTCGTTTACAGCCTGAGAAATAGAGACTTAAAGAGAACCCTTATAAGAGTTATCTTCAATAAGATAATTTCTATGTCATGGTAGCACTTGGTATTTTTACCTAATTTTATGTAATAAACATAATAATGTTAATATTTTATGTCTGATATTGTCTCTCATCATAGAACCTACATGAAAGGGAATGCTGTGTAACTATTCAATATCTGAAAGAGAGGATTTGTGGTGGAGTAATCAACATAGGAAAGATAGGTTTTGATATCTAGCTATATATCTTCCACCTTACCTTGCATAAAGTATCCTGGAAAAACATAGCAGAAGAGGTTCTGTCTAAAATGATCACTGTTCCTTACATTCATAAGTTGTTTCAACATGTTATCATTTACCCTGAGTTCTGTGTTCACTGATAGAGCAACTAAAGTAGTTTAAGTAATGGATTTATGACTTTCATTAACAATGAAATCTCCCCACCCACACCTTCCTTCTAATATTTCCTATAGGTTCTCCCACAATGATTTTGACATCATTTTTCTCTTAATTCCCACTATTATTTTCACGTCTTAGTTATCTTTTCTGACTACTTTTGATCCTAAACATATTTAGGGCAATATTTTGTACAACAATGTCATTTATGCAGCTTGCTCTTAAGTCGACTAATAACAAGGAACCATTCCTTTTCTAAGATGAGGGAAAGAAATATGAAACCTAGAAGCTGGTAATGTCTCCTATATGTTTTAATTTGTAAAATTTCTGTTTATAGTGGATGGCTTTATTTTAACCTGTTGCAAATCTCAAGGAGGTAGGGAAGTTTTTGTCTCACAGGCTGAATATTGTGAATTTCAGTGGCTTGCCATCTCACATGGAGGAGCAGTGGTTGAGCATGTATTAAATTACAGGCCAATTCAGCTTTTTTGTCTCATTACTTTTTACAAGGGAATTTTTCTTTATTTTTTTATATTCCTTGCCTCACTATGGCATGAAATGACCTTGTTCTCTTGATTTCCTCAATTGCCTTTGATAAATGATGACACAGAAACTCAGTTGTTAATAATCTGCTGACCTTCCCCCAACATCCATCACCAGGTGAAGCCAATCCTCCCTCTAGGGCTTCTCACTGCCTGGTGATCAGCTCCACTTGAGCTTTTTTGTAAACTTCAAGAGGGACTTGTGCACTTTGAATGATGTTGTTCCCAGACAATCTTCTCATTGTCCTTTGTCTTGTTTCTTGAATCATGATGCCATCTCCTTCCCAGTGAAATACGTAACAACTTCCCTGTACATATATTTACACAACTGCATAACAGATCAGGATTTTGAATTGTGCCTTTTTTGTTGAATATTGTTCTAAGAAATTTTACTGTTTTCCCCATGTAGTTAACAAAGCACCAGCTGTTATAGGTAAACTCTGACATTGTCATGATATAACTGTATTATCAGAGACAAGATAGTATGTAAATTACATCACTTTACTCAACCTGTGAAAAACAAAGTTTAAAAGGCAGAAATAGGTGCTATATTCAATAGCAATGATTTTCTGTATAAGAATTATAGAAAAGGAACAAAAGCTCTGGTGAGCAACATAAAGGAGTATTACAATGTAAAAATATAACCTAGAGAGTACATCTTTTTAATCATATCTTAAAAATATTTAACTGATACACAGATTACACAGTTGTATTAACATAATAAAATGTAAAGGATGAACTTTGTCAGTATAGAAGTGGTCTAAAGAGAAGAGGAGATGGCAAACAAGAAAGATTAACTGAAAACAAAAAGATACAAATCAATCCAGGTATGAGGAATACTGTCTGTGATCCCGGCATTCATGACATTCAGGCAGAAACATTAATGCAAAAGTGAGGTCAACCCAGGATACACAGGAAGACACTGTGAAGTCAGCCAGGCTATACAGTGAAACTATATTGTGGGATATTTGTATATTGTATGAAGATATATTGCTGTGATCTAGGCATGAGAGAGAGTTGCCAGCCAGCACAGAGGAACCAGGATGGGACGCATGGAAAGACAAGGTATTGAGCCACACGATGGAACATAGATTGAAAAATATGGGTTAATTTAAGTTATAAGAACTTATTAGTAACAAACCTTAGCTAAGGTCTAGCTTTCATAATTAATAATAAGTCTCTGCATTATTTTTGTGACCTGGAAGACCAAAAAAAAATCTGTCTACATAAGATGTCCAATGTGGAAACTTGAATACCCAAACATAGGGCCTGATAAAGATAAGGAAATTCTGGACATGGATCTGTATGTGGCTTCCTAGTTATGCAATCTTTCTAGGAGCTCTGTGCTTGACACACAGAGGCACAGCTACTGTGTGCTTGAGCCAGCTGCCAGGACAATGCACCAGTGCCATGCACTAAACCGAGCCACATAGTGGCTAATGTGATCATCCAAGATTTGGTTCATGTAGTCAGAAAGGGTACAGGTGCTCCACAAAGTAGTCCAGACCAAAAAAACCTTTAAATAGATACAGTATAAAATGGGTATAGGCAGACATAAGAAATAGTTTAAAAACAATAAACTCTTTGAAGAAACAGTAAAATAATATAATAGAAAAAAGCTACATAAAGATGGGAAACACATAGGGTATCTGGATCCTGTGTGTTGTTTTGCTGAGTTTATATATTTTGAATGTTGTTGGGTGAGTGGCAGCTGCTGAGAGACACTGGATTATGAAAGTGACTGCCAATTAGACCCGCCTATCTATATGCTTTAGAGGTTTCTTGGCTTCAGATTTGAAGTCAGGAAATGAGCTGCATTGGGGGAGAGAATATGCCTTTTTTATAAGAAATAAAAAGTTATGATTCTCTTTAATTTAATGAAGATCAAATTTGATAGATGGAGATCTCCCAAAAATCCTGGCTACAGACATGAAGAAAAAACCAATAGAGATTACAGGACAGGTACATATATGCTGATCCATCTACTTGCAAATTGTGGCATGAATAATAAATCCCAGACACAAATATTGGAGTTCAAGCTTTAAAGGGAAGATCAGAGAAGAAAAACAGCTGGCCACCAGCTCTTACCTCTACCTCAGGCTGAAAAGACTGTCTTCTCCTCCCTATAGCAGGAAAATAAATCTTCACAAAAGGTCCTTTGGTTTTTACTTTTATACTACCCTAGCACTGGTATTAACAGTGTGTGATCCCTGAGTGCTGAGATCACCTTTGAATTTGTTGTTTCTCTTTAGGACAGGATCAGTTTTATGTAGCTCAGTGTGGCTTTGAACTAACAGAGATCTGTCTTCCTCTGCTTCCTGAGTCCTGGGATTAAAGGTGTATACCACCGCTTCCTGGTTTCTATGGCTAATTAGTATAGCTATTGAGATTAAAGGTGTGGATTAACATTGCCTGGCTCTGTGGCCTGAGGCTAGCATGGCTTTCTGTACCCTCAGGAATGGTGCTGAGAAAGGGCTGAGAGATCTACATCTTGATCTACAGGCAGTAGAAGAGACTGCCACACTGGGCTTAGCTTGAACATATGAGGTGGCAAAGCCTACCTCCACAGTTACACACTTCCTCCAACAAGACAACACCTATTTCAGCAAGGCCACACCTCCTAATATTGTCACTCCCTAGGGGCAACATGAGTCTATAGGGGTCATTCCCATTCAAACCATCACAAATACAAAGCCATAGATGGTATCTTGTAGCAAACCATCCCTGCCCTCAAGGTTCAGGGAATATCATGGAAGAAGAGGTAGAATGATAGTAAGAGCCAGAGGGTGGAGAGAAGGATGATGAGATGCTGGTCTCTGGTGACGACAAATGGAAAATTACAACAATCATGGTTACCTGCACAAAACTTGCACAAGATCAAGCTAGTTAAAATTCCAGCCTGTACAATTATAGCATGTGGTGACATCCCAACGAAGGTGGCAGAAATCTTGTAAGATCCCACCCCTAGATGAAGAGCTGTGGGTAAATAACAATTGCTGAGTAAGGGAGAATTCATCTTCCCCAGTGATAAGCCAACTGTTGGGTTCTCCAGATACAAGAGTTCAGCCCTTGAAGCATATAGAAGTGAGCAATGCTGAATGGACTCTGTGTTGTGTTTCTATGTGGATTTCTTTATATGTATGTGTACCAACAAATGTTAATTAAGGGGAAGACATTGATTTGTGAGGAGTCAGATATAAGAGGGGTAGTAGAAAGAAGAAGTGATGATACATATGTATATATATATATATTTGTTTTTCATTTATATATTACATCCCTACCACAGCTTCCCTTCCCCTCAATTGCTCCTACCAACCTACCCTTCCCCATTAGTTCCTCCATTTTTCTTCAGAAATGGGCAGGCCTCCAATGGAAAAATCAGACAAGGCAAGTTTCAGTAAGACCAGGTACCTATCCTGGTATTAAAGATGGATCAGGCAACACAGTAAGTTGAGAAAGGTCCCAAAAGCATGCAAAGGAGTCACAGAAAGCACCTTCTGCCACTGGTAGTAGTCTCACAAGAAGACCAAGCTACACAATTGTTATATATATACCATGTGCTGAGGTCAGACACATATAAAGATCCTTAGTTGTGGATTCAGTCCCTGTGAAACTCTGTGAGCAAGAGCACAGGTTAGTTGATTCTGCAGGTTTGCTTTTGGTTTCCTTACAATCCTTCCTCTCCAACTTCAGAAGTTTGGCTGTGGGTCTCTGCATCTATTACTATCAGTTGCTGGATGATACCTCTCTGATGACATTGAGCTATACACCTATCTATGAGTATAGCAGAATACCATTGGGAATAATTTCATTGAATTTTTACCAATCTTGTTTGGTTCTGTCCTAGGTCTTTGGGTTATCCAGCTACTGGGTCCTAGTCCTTCAAGCAGTGTCAAGAGTGGATTTCCTCTTGTGTCATAGGTCTCAAGATGGACAAGTCATTGGTTGGCCACTCTTACAATTTCTGTACCACCATTATCTCAACACAGTTTGTATACAGGACAAATTTTAGTAGGATGAATTTTTGTGGTTGGATTATTATCCCAATCCTTCCACTGGAAGTCTTGCCTGGTTACAGGAAACAGCCAGCTCAGACTCTATGCCCCCCTCATTACTAGGAATCTTAGCTAGATTCACCCTTGAAGATTCCTAAGAATTCCAATTACACTGGGTTTCTAGATCATCCTCAAGGTGTCCCTCCCCAATTTCAGTTGTCTCTACCCATATTTTCAACCTTCATTGTCCCTTTCCCTGATCCCTCTTGTTTTATAAATTAGCAATTACAGTTTGTCTTTCTGGGTGCCAGTTACCACATTCAGTATTTTTTAGTTCCATCTATTTGCCTGATAATTTATGATACTATTGTTTTTAACACATCATTGTGTTAAAAATGAGTTACACATCATTGTGTACACATCACTTTATCCATTCTTTGGTTGAGTGGCATCTAGGCTGTTCCCAGTTTCTAGCTATTGCAAACAAAGCTTTTATGAATATAGTTGAAGAAGTGTTCTTGTCATAAAATGGAGCAAACTTTAAGTATATTTACAGGCCTAGTATAGCTATATAGTGAGATATATTGATTCCCAGTTTTCTGAGAAAACACCATGTTGCTGCTGTATAAGTTTGCTCTCCTCCCAACAATGAAGGAGTGTTCCCTTCCTCCACATCTTCCCCAGCATGAGCTGTCACTTGTGTTTTTTATCATAGCCATTCTGACAGGTATAAGATGGAATCTCAGAATTGTTTTGATTTGCATTCCCTGATGGCTAAGGATGTTGCTTTTCAGCCATTTGAGATTCCTAAAGAAAGCACTGGAAGAAACAATCCTGAGTGAGGTAACCCAGTCACAAAAAGACACACATGGTATGTACTCACTCATATATGGATTTTAGACATAGAGCAGGCCATTGCCAGCCCACAATCCCACCACCAGAGAGTCTGGGGTGCAGGGAGGACCCTAAGAGAGATATGCATGATAACCCGGAGAAGGGTTAGGGGATGTGATCTCCTAATTGGATTGGGGAGGAAGGGGAAGGTAGAAGGAGATGGGAGAAAGAGAGATAGAAAAGAGGAGGGGAGAGGAGGAGGGTTAAGCCAGGGTAAGAATAGAGGAGAAAAGGATGGGAGATACCATAAAAGAGGGAGCCAGTATAAGTTGGAGGAGAGATCTGGCACTAGTGAGATCTTCACAGATCTACAAGAATGACACCAGTTGGCATTAAGGCTACCCCAAATGCCTTCCCATGATAATGAGAATGATGACTACTTTATATGCCATCCTAGAACTCTCATCCAGTGACTGATGAAGGCAGAAACAGACACCCACAGCTGTGAACTGAATTGAACTCCTGGAACCCAGTTGCAAAGAACAGTGATGACCAAAGGAATCAAGATCAGGATGGTTGATTTCCAAAATATACAAAGAACTCAAGAAGATATTCACAAAAACATCAAATAATCCAATTAAAAAGTGGGGTACAGAACTAAATAGATAATTATCAATAGAGGAATCTAAAAATGGTTGAAAGACACTTAAGAAAGTGCTCAACATCCTTAGCCATTAGGGAAATGCAACTCAAAACAACTTTGAGATACCATCTTATACCAGCAAGAATGGCCAAAATCAAAAACACCAATGACACTTTATGCTGGAGAGGATGTGGAGAATGGGGAACACTCCTCCACTGCTAGTGAGAATGCAAATTTGTAGAGCCACTTTGGAAATCAGTGTGGTGTTTTCTCAGGAAAATGGGAATTAGTGTACCTAAAGATGCAGCAATTCCACTCTTAAGCATATACACAAAGGACATACATTCATACCATAAGGACATCTGTTCAACTATGTTTTTATCAACCTTATTTGTAATAACCAGAACCTGGAAGTAACCTAGATGCCCCTCAACTGAGGAATGAATAAAGAAAATGTGGTACATTTACACAATGGAGCACTACTCAGCAGAAAAAAAACCAAAACAATGAAATCTTGAAATTTGCAGCCAAATGGATGGAACTAGAAGAATTCTAGATACAGAAAGATAAACATGGCATGTATTCTTTCCTGAGTGGATATTAGACATAGAGCACAGGATATCCAGCCTATAATCCACAACCCAAGAGAAGCTAGGAAACAAGGAGGACCCTAAGAGGGACATACATGAACCCCTGAGAAGGGTAAATGGACAAGAGCTCCTGAGTAAATTGAGAACATGGGGGACGGGGAGGGAGGTAGAAAAAAGAGGAGGAGAAATGGGAAGTTGGAAGAGAACATAAGGGATCAGGAAGGTCCGGTTGGGCGAAGAAGAAAGGAGAGCAAGGAGATACCTTAATAGAGAGAGCCATTATGGTCTTAATGAGAATCCTGGAGCTAGGGAAATCTCCAGGGATCTGCAAGGATGACCCAACTAAGAATCTAAGCAATAATGGATAGGCTACCTTAAATGCCCTTCCCCCATAATGAGAATAATGACTATCTTAAATGCCATCCTAGAGCCTTCATCCACTACCTGATGGAAGCAGAAGCAGAGAGTCACAGCTAAGCTGAACTGCTGAAATCCAGTTGTAGAGGGTGACGAGGGATGAGCAAAGGGGTCAAAACCATGTTGGGAAAATCCACAGAAACAGCTGACCTGAATAAGTAGGAGCTCACAGACCTCAGTCTGACAGCTGGGGTACCAGCATAAGACTGAACCAGGCCCCCTGAAAGTGATTGTCAGTTGTGGTTCTGCTATGCATAGTATCATATCATCCTCAAAAGTTTGTCCTTTTCATTTCCAATTTTTATCCCCTTAATCTCCTTTTGTTGTCTTATTGCTCTAGCTAGAACTTTGAGTACTGTATTGATTGGAGCCAGTGAACAACCTTGTCTTGTTCCTGATTTTAGTGGAAGAGATGTGAGTTTCTCTCCATTTAATTTGATGTTGGCTATTATAGGCTTTCTGTATACAGTCATTATTATGTTTAAGTGTTCCCTTTCGTATCCCTGATCTTTCTGAGACTTTTGTTATGAGGGGATGTTATATTTTGTCAAAATGTATCAATGACATTATTATATGTGTTTTTACTTAATATTTGTTTATATGTTGAAATACATGATAGATTTTCATATGTTACGCCATTCCTGTATCTCTGGGATGAAGCCTACTTGATAATGGTGGATGATCTTTTTCAAGTATTCTTGGATTCAATTTGTGAGGAAATTTATTTAATATTTTTGCAAGACAAAAATTTGTGGGAAATTTTCTTTGTTGAATCTTTGTTTTGTTGGATATCAGGATCAGTTAGGCCTCATAAAATGAATTTTGAAGAGTTCCATTTGTTTCTGTTTTCTGGAATAATTGGAATAGCATTGGTATTAGCGCTTCTTTGAAAGTTGGTAGACCTCTGCATTAAAACCATCTGACCCAGGGCTTTCTTTCTTTGTGAGATTTTGACGGCTGCTTCTATTTCCTTGGGGGTTGTCTGTTTATTTCAATTGTTTCATCTGATCTAGGTTTAACTTTGTTAAGTGGTATATGTCAAGAAAATTTTCCATTTCTTTTAGATTTTCCAATTTGTGGAGTACAGGTTTTTGAAGCATGACCTAATGATTCTTTGGATTTCCTTGATATCAGTTGTTGTTTCCCTTTTTGTGTCTTATGTTTTTAATTTGGATATTCTGTCTTTGTCCTTCAGTTGGTTTGTATAAGAGTTTATCTCTCTTGGCAATTTTCATAACAAACTCTTTGTTTCATTAATATTTTTGTATTGTTCTCCTTGTTTCTATTTTGTTGATTTCAACTACCTGTTTGATCATTTCCTGCTCTCTTTTCCTCTTGAGCATGCTTGCTTCTTTTTTATTCTAGAACTTTCAGGTGTGTTGCTAAGTTTCTAGTATGAGATCTACTTTCTTTAAGAATACACTCAGTGCTATGAATGTTTGTCTTAGCACTGTATTCATTGTGTCGCCTAAGTTTAGGTACTTGGTGCACTGATTTCCATTAAATTCTAGGCAGTCTTTAATTTTTCTTTATTTCTACATTGACCCAGCAGCCATTGAGTTCAGTTTTCATTAATTTGTAGACTTCCTTTTCTTTCTGCTGGTGAAATCCAGCTTTAAATCTGTGGTTGTATGAAAAGCTGTAGGGGTATTTAAATTTTCTTTGTGTTGTTTGAGGCTTGTTTTGTGACTGTGTATGTGATCAACTTTGGAGAAAGTTCCATGAGGTTTTAAAAAGAAGGCGTATTTTTTTTTGTGTGTTTGGGCAAAATGCTCTGTAGATGTTTGTTAGGTCCATTTGAGGCATAATGTCTGTCAGTTCAGGATTTCTCTGTTTAGTAGAGCAGTGAGCTTCTGCCAGAGTTGTGGGATGGGCTATGGAAAAGAGTGGAGGTTGTGACTTTGGTGAAGCTGAATGGCCTCTGAGGAAGCATTGGATGTCTCTTTGCAGAGTCTTACCTGGACTATTGGATACCTGAATGGTTTCCAGTGGACTTCTCATAGAATTGTGGGTTGGGATAGTGTAATTATATTTTAAATTTAAAAATCCAGCGTGGATGCAGGAGAGGTCAAGAAGCTACTAGCAGTTGATGGCTACTAGAGAAGGGAGAGTCACTTTTCCTTGATTGGGGAATGGCCATTGGCAGGTTTCCTACACTGTAACTGATAAACCCACAGCTATGTGCATCAGAGAAACACCAATTTGACTTTGGGTTGTATATAATAACAACAACAACAAAAAAATAATAATAAAGATCCTCCTAATTTGTAAGAGAGAGGTACAGGGGAAGAGGATCAAAGTGAGTTGAAGGGAGGAACTTGAGAAAAATATAATTAACATGTATTGCATATATCAAAGAAATTTGCAATGAATAAATGTAAATATTTTAAAATAAGAGAGCTTTAAACTTACAGAACACTCAGAGGTTTTAAAGTTTTAAAAAGTTATAACTGTGTTATACACACAAACTCACACGGGCACGCACATGCGCACACACACACACATATACACACATACATAGGACATCCAAAGTATTCATTACAATCTTATTTGCACAGTATATAAGGATCTGACTAAATTAAAAACTAACTTAAATAATATTAATGGAATTTTAAAAGAGTATGTTAGTAGTTTATGTAATAAATTTTTATTATCATATTTTATACAGGTCTTACTTTAAAGACTCAAAGTTCTTGCAATACAGCTCTTTAAATTGTTTGGTTAGCATTACCCCAAGGTATTTTATATTGTTTGTGGCAATTGTAAAGGGTGATATTTCTCTGATTTCTTTCTCAGCCCTTTTATCATCTCTAGGGCTACTGAATTTCTTGAGTTGTTCTTGTATCCTGCCACTTAGCTGAAGGTGTTTATCAGATGTGAGAGTTCCCTGGCAGAGTGTTTTGGATCACTTATATAAACTTCATATCATCTGCAAATAGTGAAAGTTTTACCTCTTCCTTTCCAATTTGTATCCCATTTATCTTCTTTTGTCATCTTATTGCTCTAGTTAGAACCCCCCCTGGGAAGGGTATGGGGATTGGGTGGAGGGTTGGGGGGATTGCTGGTGGGACAAGGGAGGAGGGGTGTGAGAAGGAGCTGGGATTGACATGTGAAGTAAGCATGTTTCTAATTTAAATAAACACACACAC
The DNA here is from genome assembly GCF_017639785.1 of Mesocricetus auratus. Taxonomy (NCBI): domain Eukaryota; kingdom Metazoa; phylum Chordata; class Mammalia; order Rodentia; family Cricetidae; genus Mesocricetus; species Mesocricetus auratus. Next base: position 52,488,515 of record NW_024429191.1, on the reverse strand, counting down.
ACACACACACACACACACACATATATATATATATATATCATGGAGCTTCTAAACTTGTTTCCAACCAATGAGTGAAAAGGCTAAGAAGAGAGCCTGGGAGATGGAGAAGTTGGTAAAATGCTTACCTTGCAAACATGAGGCTCTGAATTTAGTCCCTAGAACCTACATACCTAAAACAATGTGTATGGTGGTACACATCTTTAATGACAGTAATGGGCAGTTAGAGAAAAGAGGATCCTGAGTTAATAGTGATGCCATCCTACCCTCATTGATGAGTTCCATTCCAGTAAGAAGCCCTATCACAGCATGAAGAAAGTTGGACAGCATCTGAGGAATGAGCTCCATATTCTTGCCCAGTCCCTCAATGCATGCATACACAAGAGCACCAACACAAACTTCAGTTTGCACATAAGTACACATGCCAAAATTGGATTACATGAAAATAAAAACTTTGTATATGCAAAACAAAAATGTGAAGGCAAAAAAATATTGACTGGATAAAATCAGGCTAAGATAAAACAAAACAGGAAATTATAGACCAGTATCCATGGGGAACGCATATGCAAAAAATTTTAAAGAGAGTACTAGAAAAGTGAGTTTAAGAATGGATCAAAATCATCATTCATGATGACCAACTTGACTTCATACTAGATTTGTAGAGAATGTTCAATATATGAATATCACTATATTCTATATTACACTATATTCTATATGTGCAGACAGAAGTCACTTGACCTCTCAGGAGATACAAAAGGAAGCATTTTTAAAAATACAACGTTCCTTTATCATAAAAGTCTTAATAAAAATAGGGAATTAAAGGAACTTATCTCAACATAATAAATACTATAATTGGTCAAGCTATAACTACCATTATGGTTAATGGGGGAAACCTCAGGAAAAATTGTTCCTGAGATAAAAAACAAGACAAGGATATCTACTTTCCCAACTCTTATTAAATGCAATACTGCAGTATTAGCTAGAGCAATTAGAAAATTGAAGGAAACAAAAGGATACATACAAAAAGAAGTTAGAGTATCTTTTTTTGTGAATTTTTTTTTATTTTCCATTTTAAATTTAGATAAGAAACGAGGTTGCTTCACAAGTCAGTTCGAGGTCCCTCTCCCTTTCCCTCCCCTCCTCCCGTGTCCTCCCCCCATTCCCCCCGTTATCCCCTCATTCCCCCAGGGAGGGTGAGGCCCTCCATGGGGGTGTCCATAGTCTGTCATTTCATATAGGGCAGGGCCTAGACCCTTCCCCAAGAGTTCAGGGTGAGAGTGCACTTCACATTGTTCTATGGGAGTCCAGAGTCCGTGTGTATACTTGGGATGGGTACTGATCTGCTGTCCAAGGCTCAATAGATTACCTAGGCCTCCTCACTGACACCCAGATTCAGGGGGTCTTGATCAGTCCCATGCTGGATTCCCAGGCTGATGCCTGGGATTCAAGAGTTAACCTTTGTCTGGTCAGCTGTTTCTGGGGGTTAAACCAGCCCAGTCTTAATCCCTTTGATCATCAGTCCTCCCTCTCTGATACTGGCTTTCTTGAGTTCAGCTCAGTACTTAAGCAGCCACTAAATGAAGTTTCTGTTTCCCAGACTCTCTGGCCATAGGATTGTAGGCTGACACACCCCAGATCTATGTCTAAAATCCATATATGAGAGAGTACATGCCATGTTTCTCTAGAGTATCTTTATTTGAAGATATCTTTTTATACATAAAAGACATTGAAGACTCCATCAGGAAACACTTGTAACAAAAATAGCATATCTTCATGTGGAAGAATTAAACTAGCTCACAATTCTCAATTTTCACATAAATCAATTCCAAATGGAACAAAGACTTAAGAAGTAGGCCTGAAATAATGGAAGTGTTTTGTCAGAATACAGAGCAAGAGAAAAGGTCAAGAGAAGAGAACAATAAGGCCCTCAAAGAGGACTCCAGTTGCTCAGTAAATCATAACAATAATGAACAAACGGAATGCTTTAAAATTTAAAAAAATATCAGAACAACAGAGAGTGTCCTGAATAATAAACAGCCCTCAGATTGTAAGAAAATCTTTGTCTGGTGCACAGAAGATTAATACTCAGAATAAACAAAGAACTCACTAATCCAAGGACAAGGAAACAAAAGGCATTACATGGAGAGTTCTTGATGCTGTAACAATAAACAGCACACTTACTGAAAATAAAACTAAGTATTTATTGTAGAAATTACTCACAAGATACCAAGCAAGTAACCCAGATGAGCCCAGTAGTTTTCCGCTGCCGAACTGGAAGCCGAAATCCGGGAAAAGAGACCAAAACTTCCTGTGCTGTCTTTTATGCCTTCCCCCGTAACGCCCCTTAGCCATGCCCAAAAGTGGGCCTGGCTAGTGACGTAGTTCACCACCTAAGTACGTATACATCTTTAGTCATGCCTAAAGTGGGTGTGGTTAGCGGTGTGGTAAACCGCTCTTTTATTACCTCATCTGTATGTACCTCTAGTAAGTCACATGGTTAATGGCAGCATACAGGCTTCCTCTAACAAGTTCTAAAAAGAAGACATACAAAAAGCCAATATACATGTTTTTGATTATTCACCATCCCTCACCACCAGGACAGTAAAAACTAAAACTACCTTGAGTAATAAAGACCATCAGTAAGAAATCAAATATCACCAAATGATGCCAAGGAGCAAGGGTTCCTTAGTTCACTGTTGACCAAAGTGGAAACAGTTGAAGGTGATATTTAGATGAGCATGTGCTTTTCTTACTAGAATCCAAAATAGTATTGCCATATTCTCTATCATTCCTATATGTTCTAAGTCCTTTCCAGGGCTGCTTGCATGTCCTTATTAACTCATGATCTGCTTACCATAGCAAGGAAATTAAGTCATCTTAGATCCCTGTAACTGATTAATAAGAGGGAAAATAAGGACTTATATACAGTGGATTATCTGTGGAACCAATTACCTGGGAGTAGTGAAGTTATGGATCAAAAAAAAAACTATAACTACCATTTTACTAAACCAGCATAATTGAAATTACAAATTTGAAAAAAATTCTTTTTCATTTTATGATTATGTGTTCTGTCTATACATATAAAATACCATAACACATGAATGCCTAGTATAAACAGAAGCCAAAAGAGGGAATGGATTTCCTGCAATTATCATTTCAGATGATTGTAAGCTACCCCTTTGGTGCTAGCAAAGGAATTCATTGTCTGAAGAAACAGGAAATACTTACTCTTAACCACTGAATTATCTCTCCAGGCCCCATTAATAATTGTTATAAATTTGTATTTATGTGGGAATAAGTATAGAGGGTATAACACTGAAAAATTACTTGTGGTAGTAGAAAATGGAGGCCTTAAGGGGAGATGTAGAAGGACAACAGAATATATGTAATATGAAAATGGAAGACAGAATAATGAATTGCAACAGGGTTAGGGCAGAGATGTGGATAGATGGGGTAAAAAAGGCATTGAACTGATGATAAAAAACTAATTATAACGATAATGCTGAAACAAATCCAGCTACCTTGTGGACTAGTCAATAGTTTTTAATTTACAATATATTAAAATTAAAAAGGAAAAATAACCTTTTAATGTAGAGTTACAATATTCCGAGGTATATACTACAATAATTGATTCAAGTAAATGACTACACATTAACATTCACAGGAGTTATACTTTTCATTTTCCCTAAGTGGAACAAAATCAACAGATGATTAAGTAAATAACCAATACTTATCAGTACAATAACATTATTTGACATTAGAAAATTATTGGCATATAGAACTATACAAACATATCAGAAAAACATGGTAATAGAAAGAAGTTAATGAGGAAGAGCTTATATTAACATGAAGTATCAAAATAGAAAACTGGTACAAACATACAGTAGAGTGGAATTGCATGTAGATGGTTGTACTTAAGAGTATGAGTGAATGGGCACAAGACTAAGGGATTATGGGTTCAAAAATGCATAGTAAATTGCTTTGAATGACACTGAAATTACTAAGGCTATTTAATTCTATTTATGCATATAAACACCACAGCACTCAGGGATGAATGAATTGGAACTTAAGCCTACCATACAACCAATTTGGTTACTTGTGTCAAGAGTAAATGCATTATTTTTCTTGGAGTAATTGAAACTAGTTAATTAGCAAGCAAAATGTGGTTGTTCTATACAACCAGAATTGGAACCACAGAGTCTAAAATCCTGGATCTATCCTTGGATCCCAATTCCACATTCAAAAACAAAAGTCAACTGTAAGATCCCTGTAATGGTTAGACTTATAAGGATCAAAATTCCCTGGAGTTGATATTTTCTGTATCATTATCACAGACAGAATTACATCCAATTGATGGCTGTCAGTTCATGAAATTATTCTGAAGAATGGAATTACAAATTGTAGACTGCAGTTTTCCCTACCAGTTTCCTGGGCCCTGCCATAATGTCTGAACCCCCAAATAACACACAGGACACTATATTAATTATGAAGCTGTTGGTCATTTGCTTGGTTTCTTACTGACTAGCTCTGACTTAAGCATTTAAGCCATAATTGTTAATCTAAGTATTTCTCTTACCAGAGAAAAGGGTCCGGACCTCTTACTCCTTTGGCGGCCTATATGGTGTCTGACTCTGCCTCTCTTTCCCAGAATTCTCCTTGACTCCTAGTCTCATCTTGCTTCCCTATTAGCTAACAGTGCTTTATTCAACAACCAATAAGAGAGACAGATTTATAGAATGACATCTCCCATCAATAAATGCCACCTACAGACTCTTGATCAATGGTTAAATATATAGAATATGGAATTAGGAAATAATCTCACATATAAGGAGAGGGGTTGGGGCATTGGTCTTAGTAGGTATAATTAAGGTTTTCATAGAGAAATAAGAAGACAAAATGAGTGAACATATATAGGAATGTGGATTGTTTTTCTATTGACTTACAGAAGCATTAAAATGCCATCTGCTTGACGTATTCACAACTTTTCACATATTGGTACACCTATAAATTTGGCTGAAGAAGTTTAAATTTTTCTCAAAGGTTGTGTATCTTTTGAGATACTGTCCTTGAAAGCCTTCCCAATGTGTGTGGTTTTCTAAAGTCTCAATCTGCTTAAAAACTACTGTTGGAAGGCAGCTGTGCTCACCACTATACCACCAACAGGGATGCATTCTCAGCCTAGACTCTTGGGGGAGGTTCTAGGTACTGCCCTGGATGAAATGACAGACTATGGACACCCCTCAGGGAGGGCCTTACCCTCCCTGGGGAAAGGAGTGGGTACCAAGGTGGGGGGTAGGGAGTTAGTGGGAGGAGGAGAGGGAAAAGGAGAGGGACCTGGGATTGACATGTGCAGCAACCTTGTTTCTTATTTAAATTTAAAAATAAAAAGTGTAAAACAACAACAAAAAAGCTACTGTTGGATGGGCTTAAGAGATTGTTCAGCCTTTAAAGGTTAGGTTTACCAACAACCCCTCCAAAAACAAACTACTGATGGCTTCTTGTGTAAATTTATGTTGTGTAAGACACTTTACATCATCAACAATCATAATAATTCCCTATAATTTGGGGTCACCCTTCTTCACTTTACCCCTAGGAAAGTGGCTCCAGGCAACCAGGCAACCAGAACCCTTGTCCATCACCTGAACAGGCAAGAGTTAGCATCTTTCTAGGCTTTGGGTCTTTCCATTGCAGCTATTTGGTTAGGTGTTTTGTTTATTGTTGTTCTTTAAATTTTATGCTCATTTATGTGTAGGAAGGAGTAATTGTTGATAATAATTGGTCTCCACTGGAAATCCCTGCAGTAAATTGGTTCTATAAAGGTTCTGGGTAACTACTATGTCTTTAATGAGTTATACAGGATCTGAACTCCTAAGGGATGAAGGGACCCTAAGGCTCAGGAATGGTCATAGGGGAATATGAGTAGTGATGGGGCAGATAAATGATAAGTATAGAGACCAGCAGTTCCTTTGCCTGCAAGTAAAATAAAGGTGAGCATGATCTTGAATAAGAAACTGTGACTCAGCCTCAGCAGTGCTGGGTACATTCAGGAAAGCAGGCTAGTGTCTTGCTATCAATCCACATGAATTTCCAGTGAGTTGTAGGATAGTTTTCCAGGTATGGTAGCATTCTTCTTTTCTCTGTCTCCACAGACTTCACCACACTGTACAAGTATTTGTTTCATGTTCATCATATAACCGCTTTCATATGAATGGGTTCATTACAATTACTCATTATGTAATTTTCTCTCAAGATCACACCATTTTAATGCAAGAGCAGCTCTGAGAGATGGAGTTCATTGCTGTAGTATGGAACAATTGGTTACTATACTTTCTCCTGTGGGGTCTCAGCAAAAAATGAGGAATATCCTACCCAATATGATGAGTGATTTTATCTATACATATTCTCAAATCTGTCTTTTGGTGGTGGTATCTTCTGTTGCTACTCTGTTAGTCCATCAAGGAAGATGTTAATATCATCTAGGTGTTTGTGAAAATGTACAAGAAGAGCTATTCATTCAAACTCGGTGCTTCTACAGAATCCACAAACATAAGGCAGGTATACTAAATGTTAGAAACATATACCTTGAGATTACTAAGCACTGTTTTATTTGATAAGGGTGAGCTCAATATCTGAAGATGGTATGAAATCCATTTGCCCAACCATAAAAGTTAATGTAGTATTACTCTGATTTGTAATCTTTGTATTCATTCATACCTAACACAAAGCACTGTTTATTTACAGGAGAATGAGAAATTTGGCATGATGTCACATGCCTATAATTCCAGTGCTTGAGAAGCAGAGGCAGGAGTGCTTCATGTTTGAGGCCAGTCTTGGATACATAAGGAGAGAATCTTTTGAAGTGGTACATGATTTCTTTTTTCTACATGGTTTTCCATCTATAATGCTAATCCACAATATCTACATGTGTAAACTATGAATTCATCTGCATTGTATCTGTGAAGATACAAGAAGTCTGATTTGGGGATGGCGTATCAAATCTCTTGATGGTCAGATTTGAGACAAGTGATAGATTCATTAGTGAGTGTTTTATAGAATGATATTATAACACATGTGGTTTTATGTGTGTCTGTGTGTCTCTATGTGTGTCAGTGTCTGTGTACTCAGGCACCCCTGCATGTGACTTAGAATACAGACTGCCCAGTGTGAGAGATGATAAGAACATTTCAAGAACTTTCTAGAATATTGGAAGAATTTAAAATATTGAAGGTTACATGTTATATCTTAGGCAGAAAATGCAGACGTTTCCTGTAGTGAACTGTCTTTTCCTATAAGTACTTCATCGAATTGCATAAATCTCATCAAGTTATGAAGTGCTAGTTACTTTACTCAAAGTCTACAGATTAAAAGGCATATATAGAATATCCCCATAGTTACACCAATAAACCCTGTCTCAAAAAATGAGTATCTCCATAGTATCTAGTATTGGTCCAAAATTTCTATCAGGCTTAACCCACCTGATAAATAATTTAACCATCACACACAGTATAGACATCTAAGGAATAACTCAAGTGAAGATTCCAAGCTAAATTGTTACTGTTTTATTATTCATAAAGTTTCTCATCCTGACTTCTGCATCTGTATCAATGACATTTAGTGGATTGAAGTATGGGAATGATGTGAAAATCAGTATTACTGAGGAGGAATAAAAATGATTAACCCTAACACTGCAGGAATGCAACATTAAATCACAAACTCGTATTATAAAGTATAAAATTTAGTGCTAATTGGTCAAATCTTTTTGTTTAAATGGGAATCTTTCTAACACCGAAGTTGAAGAAATCTGCATTAGTCTGAGTAGCAGGTAATAAACCTTCACTGGTTAGATTCAAACATCATGACAGGTACTGGACCTGGTTGGAGATTAGGAATGATTATACATAAACAAACAGAAAGAGGCCGTATGAACCCTTCCTCAACATAGCTTACAATCGAGGGTGAGGTATCTCAAGGCAGTGATCAAAGTGTTAAGTGTATGGGATAAATATAGGATACTATAAAACATGGCCAAAGGCCTTACTTATGGAGAGAGACAGTAAATTTAGCTATGTGATAAGCACTATTCCTTACACATGAGTGAGGATGAAGCATATGAAAAAGAAGCAGAGGAGAGGGAGTGATAGGAAAGTAGAGAAGAAACTCTGAAATTTCAGAGGTGAAGAGTTTTAACCCAAACATTGATGAAGAGAGAAAAGCAAACGTCACTATGGACCGTATGGGGATATACCATTTGCATGTGTGAGATAATGCAATAGCATCTGTGACCTTGGCAGGAGCTTTGTTAATATCATCAGAGAAACAGTGATACTATGAAGAATGAATCAGAAAATAGATAATGGAACTCCTTTCTTAGAATGCCACATTGTAAGTGATGCAGGTTGAAGGAGAAGAGAATGTTGAAGAGGTATAAGAACATAGACATGAACAAAGTCTGCTTTTGTATTCTAGTAAAGACAAGATGTGGTCTCACAGAAAAGAATGGATGAAATATACATATAATAAACTGAAGAGTCTATATAATGTATGACAGCATTTCAAGGAAAGAAAAATTGAAGCATCGAAATTCAAAGAGTTCTGAGTCAAGCCTTAACTTCCTTAGCAATACTATGGGGGACAGGAAAGTTAAAGATCGAGGAATGTTTTGGGAGACAGAACAGTGAAAACATGAATTTCACTTGGAGCTTTTGAATTTCTAATGGCTGTCATACATGCAATGGAGGGAAGATGATTAGTGAACAATGGAGAAGTAGCCTGTATGTTACAGGGACATGGGTGAATGGACTTGAAATGGCAATATAAGACATTGAAGTGTACGTGTTCTTCTTCTAATTTATGTAATATGATTGTCTAAATACTTCAAGAACATCAATTATACAAAATAACATAGAGCAAATTACACCCGAACAAATTATAAACAACATTGAGCAAACATCAGGAGAGAGAAGCATTAGTCTATTTTATATTTCAGTAGAGGAAACATACATCTGTCTAGGAAAGGATAGGAGACAAAAACCTGCTTAGATAAGTTTGAGAAAAAATCATTGATGATTGTAATGATCACACATATTTGGAGTTTGAGATTATAACTACTGCAATGTCTGTCAGACCCATTGTTTATCATTTTGAATTTAAAGGGACCCTGCTTTTTTCTCATTAGGATACTGGAGATGAAGAATGGTAATGAACAACCAAACTGTCGTCTCCCAGTTTCTCCTCCTGGGCCTGCACATCCCACCAGATCACCAGCACCTGTTCTATGTCCTGTTCCTGGTCATGTACCTCACTACCGTCTTGGGAAATCTCCTTATCATCATCCTCATTCTACTGGACTCCCATCTCCACACACCCATGTACTTGTTTCTCAGCAACTTGTCCTTCTCTGACCTCTGCTTCTCCTCTGTCACAATGCCCAAATTGTTAGACAGCATGCAGAGACATGACCCATCCATCCCCTATGCAGGCTGCCTGACACAAATGTACTTTTTAATGGTTTTTGGAGATATGGAGAGTTTCCTTCTTGTGATCATGGCCTATGACCGCTATGTGGCCATCTGTTACCCACTTCATTACACAAGTATAATGAACCCCAGGCTCTGTGTATATCTGGTAGTGCTGTCCTGGGCACTTACTGTACTGTATTCCATGTTACACACCTTACTCCTTGCAAGATTGTCATTCTGTGAGGACAATGTGGTCCCCCAGTTTTTCTGTGACATATCTGCCCTGCTCAAGTTGGCATGCTCTGACATTTATATTAATGAACTAATGATATTTATCTTGGGAGGACTTGTTATTGTCATCCCATTCTTTCTCATTGTTGTTTCCTATGTACAAATTGTCTCCTCCATCCTAAGGGTTTCTTCTGCTCAGGTTGTCTACAAGGTCTTCTCCACTTGTGGCTCCCACCTGTCTGTGGTCTCCCTGTTCTATGGGACAATTATTGGTCTCTACCTATGTCCATCAACTAATAACTCTACTGTGAAGGAGACTGTCATGGCCATGATGTATACAGTGGTGACTCCCATGCTGAATCCCTTCATCTATAGCTTGAGGAACAGAGATATGAAAGAAGCCCTGATAAGTGTTCTTTGCAAGAAAAAAATGTCCTTATAGTGGCAATAATAACATTTTTACTTAAATTTTTCTTGTAAATATATTGATATTAATGTCACAAAATATATCCCCACAGTGGAACTCACATACAAGAACCAACTGCATAATGTTTTCATTTGCTAACTTGAATTTTGCACAGTTTTCCAGTTAAGGAAGGGTGCCTCAGTGGTACCATCTTCTGTCTTCCATGTGTGAACATAGAAAAAAATCATTAGACAAGAGCCACTGTTCTATCAGATTTCCATTCTTTACAATCATTATTATTGAAAATAGATTATTTTCTCATTTAATATATCTGACCCACATTTCTCTCTTCCTCCACTCATCCTAACTCCTACCATCTCTCTACTCTCTCAGGTCCACTATCCCTAGGTTTCCTCTTCAGAAAATAACAGGCTTCCAAAAGATGATATCTAAGTGCAACCAAAAAAGTTACAATAATACAAGGCCAAAACCCTCATATGGAGGCTGGAAAAGCCAACCAGTAGGAATAAAGGAGTCTTAAAACCAGGCAAAAGAATCATAAATACACCCATCCCACTGTTAGGAATCCTAAAAAAGAAACCACCCAGCTAACAGTCCTAACATATATGCAGAGGACCTGGTACACACTCATGCATCCCCCATGCTTGCAATTTAAGTCTCCATTGAGCCCATGTGTGCCCTACTTAATTGACATGGTGGGTCATGTTCTCCTGGTATCCTCCATCCCCTATGACTTCTACAATCTTTCTGGACCTCTTCCTCGGGGCTTCCTAATCTTGAAGGGTAGGGACCCAATGGACACCTCCATTTTAGATATTCTCTCTGGATAATTTCTTACTGTAAGTCTCTGCACCTGCTCTCATCTGCTGCTAGAGGAAGGTTTTATGAAGATAACTGGACAAGGCTCTGATATATGACAACAGCAGAATATCATTAGGAGTCATTTCATTGGCTTTTTTGCCAATTTGTTTCTTCCTAAGACTCTGGGCTATACAGTCCTAGTTCCTGGCTCTCCAGGGCACAGGCTCCCTCAGGTGGGATGGGCCTGAACTAAAACCAAGCACAAGTTGTCTGCTCCCACAAGTTCTTCACCACATGTCTTGCAGGCAGGACAGATTGTAGGTGGAAGATTTGTTGCTAGGTTAGTGTCTCTTTTTGTAGCCTGCAGAGTTCTTTCATATGCTAAGAGACTGGAGTTTAAAGGTGAAGGCTGTAAGTCAGCACCAGTTGACCTGTGATTGGTCAATATTATGCATGGATGTTTTCTCTGGCAATTGGGCCTCTCTGTTACTTTTCAGAGAGCTAACCTCTCAGGTAACATCAGCCTTGGTTGTATAGGATCTGCACAAGATGTCCACAACCAACAGCTCAGCCAAGTGTAACTCAGTCCCATTACCAGAGCTTTGCATGACTACAAAAGTTGGCCAGTTCAGACTTTGAATCATCCATTACTAGAAGTTCCCACCAGGGTCATAGATTCCAGGTATTTTCCACTGCACTAGGTTTCTACACTGTTACCAAAATGCTGTCCAATTCCCCTGCAACTCACTCCTCACATTCTGATGTCCACCTGCATCAGTCCACCTGAAGAATCTATTCTATTTCCCCTTAACAGGGAGATCCCTGCTTCCCTATATAGCCCTACTCTTAACATAGCCTCTCTGGGTCTGTGAATTGTATCTTGATTATCACTTACTGAACAGAGCTATTGCTCACTTATAAGTGAATGTATACGATATTCGTCTTTCTAGGTATAGGTTACCTAACTCAGGATGCAAATTACATGTCATTGTTTTAAACAGCTAAGAAATACTTGCTTGTTTAAATTTTCTTTATCTACTCTTCAGCTTAGAGACCTCCAGCTGTTTCCAATTCCTGAATATTATGAATAAAGCTGAATTAAGTATAGTTGAGCAGCTGGGCCATGGTGGTACATGTCATTATTTCCAGTATTGAGGAGGCAGAGGCAGGCAAGTGTCTGTGAGTTCAAGGCAGGCTTGGTCTATAGAACTAATTCCAGAACAGCTAGGGCTATTGCACAAGGAACTCTGTGTGTAAAAACAAAACAAAAAACAAACAATGTATTATAGTTGAACAAATGTCCCTGCGGTAGGATGTAGCAACCTTTGAGTACATTCTTGTGAGTCAGTGATATATTATGTTCCTAGACTGATGTCCCATAGCATCCAAATAACTCAAACACAACCTTTCCTAATGTCTCCAACTGTTCTTCCTGCACTAATTTTTTATATCAGTTCAACTCTCATCCTTCCCTTTTGTTTTTATTTCTGTGTTGTCTTTTCTGACCTATCCTGACCCTGAAAAAAAATTTTATCATCCTCTTATACAACGGTGTTATTTGTAACATTTTTTCCTGGAATTTTTAGCCAGTAGCCATTCAAAGATTGTTTTCCCCAAACTATAAAAAGAAGCTGGAATATAAAAAATAAATATATAAACATTACCTTTTGCTTTCTTTTTATTTTTCCTTCAAAATTTCTTATGCAGATATTTTATAGTGTTTGAAAAATATGCTGTTGACCCCAGAGAAGCTAGGAAGCATGGAAGACCCTAAGAGAGACATATATCAACACCTGGAGAAGAGGAAAGGGAGGTAAGTAGGAGGAGGGGGAGAAGGATGAGGGATCAGGAAGATCAAGGCCAGGGAAGAATAGAGAAAGAGAACAAGAAAAGAGATATCTTAATAGAGATAGGTTTAAAGAGAAATCCAAACTAGTCAAATGTCCTAGTTCAGGGCTGGGTAAATTCAGGAAAATAAGCTGATGACAAGCTGTCAATCCACATGACTTTCCAGTGTGGAGCAGGAGAGTTTTCCAGGTATGATAACATTCTTCTTTTCTCTGTCTCCCAAGGTTTCACTGTGCACACGCTTGTTTCATGGTCACCATATGGCTGCTTTCATATAGATGGGTTCATTACAATTGCTCATTATGTAATTTTCTCCCAATAGCACACCATTTCAACACAAGTGCATCACTATGAGATGGAGTTCACTAATGTAGTGCTGAACAATTGTTTACTATGCTTTCCCCTGTGGGGTCCTAGCAAACTATGAACAATGTCCTATCTGAGATAATGATTACTTTTACTTCACAAGTTCACAAACCTGTGTTTTAGTGGTAACATCTGTAATTGTTCTTAGGTGCAATCCAACAAGAAGGACAGTAAGATCATCTTTGTGTTCATGTAAGAGTACAAGAAGAGCTACTCATTCAAACTCAGTGCTTCTACAGAATCCAAGATGATAGGCAAGTGTATTAAATGTTAGAAACATATCACTTAGGATTATTATTTGAGAATGGTGGGTTGAATATGTAAAGATAGTATGAATTCCATTGGCCCATCAGTTTGTCCTCAGACAAACCTGTGTGGAAGAAAATCCCACAATATAGAATTTCACCACTACCTTTGTCTTCACATATTTTCTGAGGCATTGAAACATACTCTCCCATGTGAGGGAGAAGGTGATATATTTTTAAAAGTTAATAACAAACTATTTAGTAACTGGACATTATTTTACTGTGTAATTTTAGATTTGAATCATGTGATATTAGTAGTTTAGTGGTTTTTGAACCCATATTTGATTCTCTGGAATTCTGCATAAATTATGTTGCTGATGAACAGCTTAATCACGTACTCCCAAATATAAATAATTTAGTTATTTTTCTTATTCTTCTTTGTTACAGCATGATAAAAGTATTGAGTTTCTAAGACTTGAACACACTTTGAACTTGATACAGAGAAAAAGACAACTATTAAAATTGTTGGGGAAAGAGTATACTTAAAATTACAGGGAAATTTATGCCACACAATACAAACATTGGAGCATTATTTGTAATAACCAGAACCTGGAAGGAACCTAGATGCCCCTCAACTGAAGAGTGGATAGAGAAAATGGGGTACATTTACACAATGGAGTATTACTCAGCAGAAAAAAAACAATAGAATCTAGAAATTTGCAGGTAAATGGATGGCACTAGATGAAACCATCCTGAGTGAGGTAACCCACTCACAAAAAGACAAACATGGTATGTACCCACTCATATATGGATTTTAGACATGGATCAGGATAGTGCCACTCTGCACTTCCACTGACAGAGAGTTTGGGAAACAGGAAAGAACCTAAGAGAGATATGCATGGTATCCCAGAGAAGAGGAATGAGGCAAGAACTTCTGAACATATGAGGAACATAGCGAGGGGTGGCAGGGAGTGGGAGCTGGGAAGAGAGGGGGAGAAGAGGAAGAGAGAGTAGGTCATGGAGGAACAGGAAGGTTAAGTGGGGGGTAGAATAAGGGGAAGAGGGAATCACAGGTTAGAAGACAGATCTGACAATAGTGAGACCTCTAGTGATCTAAAGGGATGATACCAACTGGCAAGCTAAGCAATAGTGGAGAGACCACCTTGAATGCCCATTCCTGATAATGAACTTGATGTCTATAACCATCCTGGAGCCTTCATCCAGTGACTGATAGAAGCAGAGGCAAACACCCTCAGCTAAACACTGAACTGAATCCATGGAACCCAGTGACAGAGAGAGAGGAGTGATGAAAAACTTGGCAAAGAATGGGCTGGCAAACCAGCAGAGACACCTGATCTGAACAGGGGGCAGCTCTTGGACCCCAGACCGACAGCTGGGAGGCCAGCATGGGACTGATCCAGACTTCCTGAGTGTGACAGTCAGTGAGGAGGCCTGGGAAAACTATGAGGCCCTGGGCAGTGGATCAGTAGTGTTTATCTGTGGCATACAAACAGACTTCATGTGTCCATAACACAAAGAGGGATGTCCTCTCAGCCTGGACTCTTAGGGGAGTGCCTGGACCCTGCCCTGAGTGAAATGACAGACTCTAGATATCCCCTCTGTGGAAGGAAGTGGCAATAGGGTGGGAGGCTGGGGGGATGGTGGGGGGTGGGGGAGGAGGGGAGGGAGAGGGAACTGGGATTGACACATGAAGCAAGCTATTTAAAATTAAAATAAAAAATAATAATATAGATAAAATCCAATTTCTTTAAACACAAATAATTTACAGTTACTTCCATGGTTTTCAAATAGCCCACTCTTAGCTTAATCAAAAATCTAAGATGGTTCAAGGCCAGCCTGGTTTACAGAGTGAGTTCCAGGACAGGCTGTAAAACAATACAGAGAAACCCTGTCTCAAAAAACAAAAAAAAAACTAAGAAGGATTTTTCATAAATCCTACTATTCAATAAACAGGCAAACAATGTGAAAGCATACATTTGAATTTCTCATTTCCTCCTTCCCCTAGGAATATTCAGGCCCTACCTCATGGTCCTGAGAGTATTGGTCCTACATAGGACCTGGGTAATTACACAGGATCTGGACTCCTCTGGGTCCAGAGCCCCTGGGTCCTGAGGTGTCTAGAAGGGGACATGTAAGAATGTATTGACTACAGAAGCTGTTCTTTCTTGTGCTTGTAATGAATAGATGTGACCAGGATCTGAACCAGTGAGGGACCTTAATATATCTTCAGTCATCCTAGATTAATTGTCAGGAGGCAGCTTACTGTCCTCCAACCTATGAATCTTGCATTTCCAGTTTCATGACAGTTGTGAGTGTCCGTTTTCAGGTATGATAGCATCCTTTGTCATTTACATACTTTGAAATATTTTGCCATACTGTAGAAATACTTTGTCCCACAGTTGCATTGATAATCATTTTGGTAATTATTTCAACCTAGTAACAACTTTCTCATTTAGCAGTAATTCTGGAGTTCTTAAGCCTTTTTAGTATATCTTTTGCTTTGGAAAATTAGTAAACTTAGATCAGACTTGCTATGAACAAGAGCTTGCTCCTTATTGAAACCCATTGGTGATATATTGGCATAACTTAGGTGTCTACTTATGAAGTTGATTTATTAGCTTTATAACCAGAATCACTGTTTCCAGAGAATCCCAGGTGTGTTGCACGTGTATTTGCTAGTACAACCACTTCCATGTGAGATGATTATTTGCTATTCAAGTCAATAATTGTGAGCTCAAAAATAGAACTCAAGTTCATTAGGTCATCAACAGCAAGCTTTACAGGTTACCTCTGCTTTACAGTCTCTCCATGTAAGACTCCATAAGTCATGGGCCCTACTAATTCACAGAATAAAAATAATCCTGAGTAACTATGTACATGATTTCACCCTTCTCTTCCCTTTTTAAATAAGCACAGCATCCAAGTGTTATTGTTAGTGCAGCTGCTCTGATAACCATTAGTAGGATGGAGACAACAGCATCTAGACTCACCAGATAGTTAATATAAGAATTTCTCACTTCTCTGTGGGTTGTTCCTTTGCTTTTCTTTTTTCAGTTAGAGGTGGAACTCAGGGCCTTGGGCATGGTGTGTAACTACAGTAAAACTGAGCTAAATTCCTGCCCCTATCTCAATATGTCTTAGTGCTTCTCCTTTCATTTCTGGCTTTGATATACACTGGGGTTTGTTAGACAGAGCTGTCTAGAAGAAAACAAATCAGAACAAATAATTATTCTAAAGATACAATCCACAAATTGGAAATTAATAAGTCCATATGTACACACTAGACTCCTTTGGAAGACTGGGGATACAGTCTCAAATTCAAGGAAGTCTGGATGCAGTTTCTAAGAAGACCTCAGTTTTTCTGTTTCTTCTGCCAATAGGCCATATAAAGTTAGTCACTCTACGAAGGATTAGAGTTCCTTTACACTGATTTAATGTTAATTAATAATTTAAATTTAAATGACAGGGTAAAACACCGTCATAGAAATACCCAGAAGTCAGCACTTCCAGGCCCCAAACTCTGGCGATCCTACCTTCAGGTGAGCTTGGGTCTCCGGAGGGACACTCCCCATCCTCCGCCTAACACCCATCCCCTCGATCTTCTCGAGCTGCTCCTGGCATCCAGGAGATCTGCTCACACAGGAAAGACATCAGCCCTTCCAGGCCCCAACCTCCGGTGACCCCAGCTTCAGCTTAAGCTTCAGTGTCAGCATCCCCAGGTTTAGCTTCAGGAAGGAAGGAGACCAGTGGAGACAGAAAGACCCCAACTGCACCCACTGTAAGAAGAGATGGGAAGAGTACAGAATAAGAGCTCACTCAGCAATAGAAAGACCAACATGACTCCACCAGAATCTAGAGAACCAACGCCAGCAAGACCTGAAAAACACTACAGAGATGAAACAGAGGAGACATACCTTAAAAATTATTTTATGATGATGATAGAGACCCTCAAAGAGGAAACGAGGAAATCCCTTAAAGAAATAGAAGAAAAATAAAAAAAACTCCATGAAATGGGGGAAAAATTCAAGAAATAAACAAATTTCTTGAAGAATCTAAAGAGTACCAAAAAAAAAAAACCAAAACAAACAAATGAAGGAAACAACTCAAACAGTTGAAGGACTGAAAGCTGAAATAGAAACAATAAAGAAAACACAGAACGAGGGGATGCTGGAAATAGAAAAGCTGGGTAAATGATCAGGAACTACAGATGCAAGTATCATCAATAGAATACAAGAGATAAAAGAGAGAATCTCAGGTGTTGAAGACTCATTGGAGGATATACAGTAGTCAACCAAAGAAAATCTCAAAACCAACAAATCACTAACACAAAATATCCAGGAAATATAGAACACCGTGAAGAAGCCAAACCTGAGAATAATAGGTATAGAAGAAGGCGAAGAAATGCAGCTCAAAGGTACAGAAAACATATGCAACAAAATCATAGAAGAAAACTTCCCTAACCTAAAGAAGGATATGCCTATGAAAATACAAGAATCTTACAGAACACCAAATAGGCTGGACCAGAAAAAGAAGTCACCTTGCCATATAATAATCAAAACATCAAACCTACAGAATAAAGAGAAAATATTAAGAGCAGCTAAAGAAAAAGGCTAAGTAACATATAAAGGCAAACCTATCCGAATTACACCTGACTTCTCAAAGGAAACGATGAAAGCCAGATGATCCTGAACAGATGTCCTATAAACACTAAGGGAACAAGGATGCCAGCCCAGAATACTATATCCAGCAAAGCTTTCAATTACCATAGATGGAGAAAACAAAACATTCCATGACAAAGCCAGATTTAAACAATACATATCCATGAATCCAGCTCTACATAAAGTGCTAGAAGGAAAACCTAGATCCAAGGAAGATAACTACACTCACAAAGACACAGGCAATATATAATCCCACTTCACAAAACACCAAAAGAAGAAGGGAGGAGAAACTACACAAAATAACTTCACTACCAATAAATCAAGCACAAACAAGAATCATCAATCAATGATCATTAATATCCCTCAATGTCAACAGCCTCAACTTGCCTATAAAAAGACACAGACTAGCAGAATGCATACGAAGACAGAACCCATCCTTCTGCTGCATACAAGAAACACATCTCAACATCAAAGACAGATGTTATCTCAGAGTAAAGGGTTGGGAAAAGATTTTTCCAATCAAACACACCCAAGAAACAAGTGGGTGTAGCAATCCTAATATCTAACAAACTAGACTTCAAATTAAAATCAATCAAAAGAGATGAAGAAGGACATTTCATATTCATCAAAGGAAAAGTCCATCAAGATGAAGTCTCAATGGATCAGGATAGTGCTAGTCTGCACCTCCACTGACAGAGAGTCTGGGAAACAGGAAAGAACCTATAAGATATGCATGGTACCCAAGAGAAGAGGAATGAGGCAAGATCCTCTGAACAGATGGGGAACACGGCAAGGCATGGGGGGAGTGGGAGCTGGGAAGAAGAGATGGGGAGAAGAGGAAGAGAGAGTAGATCATGGGGGAACAGAAAGGTTGAGTGGGGGAAGAGGCAATCATAGGTTAGAAGACAGATCTGACGCCAGTGTGACCTCGAGTGATCTAAAGGGATGACACCAATTGGCCAGCTAAGCAATAGTGGAGAGACTACCTCGAATGCCCATTCCTGATAATGAACTTGATGTCTATAACCATCCTGGAGCCTTCATCCAGTGACTGATGGAAGCAGAGGCAAACACCCACAGTTAAACACTGAACTGAACCCAAGGAACCCAGTGACACAGAGAGAGGAGCGATGAGCAAATTGGCAAAGAATGGGTTGGCAAAACCAGCAGAGACAGCTGATCTGAATAGGGGAGAGCTCTTGGACCCCAGACTGACAGCTAGGAGGCCAGCTTGGGACTGATCCAGACCCCCCAAATATGAGAGTCAGTGAGGAGGCCTGGGCAACCTATGGGTCCCTGAGCAGTGGATCAGTGTTTATCCCTGGAATACAAACAGACATTGTGTGTCCATAACACAAAGAGGGATGCTCTCTCAGCCTGGACTCTTAGGGTAGTGCCTGGACCCTGCCTGAGTGAAATGACAGACTCTAGATATCCCCTATGTGGAAAGAAATGGCAATAGGGTGGGAGGCTGGGGGCAATGGTAGGGGAGTGCTGGAGGAGAGGAGGGAGAAGGAACTGGGACTGAGATTGACATGTAAAACAAGCTATTAAAATTAAAATAATAAAAAATCTAAAAAAGAAATATCCAGAATTATAATTTGCCCAAAATTGCTATCAGGACAGAGTCCAGTTTCTATAATTTTTAACTATCAAGTTAGTGATGGATATCTGAAGATGAAGTCAAGAGAGAAAGATAAAACTAACTTATACTTTATCAAATATTCATTGTATTTCTTTTCCTGCATCTATATCACTGAAATCAGGAATTGAAGCATAAAAAGTTTGAATCATTAGTATTATTGAAAAGAGCACTACATCCTAATGCTTATCATAAATACAGTACTACATCTGTAAAGCTAATTTTAAAAAGCATCAAATTTTTATTCTAAATTGTCAAGTTATTGAGTTTATATTCTCAGGAGATTGAAGAAAAGAAATTATCTTTATTTAATGTTCATTTATAGCTTAAAAATGAAAGAGTGTTTGTCTCAAGATAAATACAGCTCAGTCATGAAATTTTAATGTACACTGGGCCATGTTCACATATAGCTGGCCTTGCTGAAGGGTGAGAGCAGGAATGGCATCATGTGCAGAAGATGGCAACAGTGTCTGTGAACCAGTGATCAGGGCCATCAGTGGCTGTGCAATGAATACAAAGTGCTGAAGGAACATGATAGCAAATGTTACTGTATAGAGGGACACAGGAAGGTTTTACTTAGCATATAACATATCATAGTTTGAAACATAAATAAGAAAAACCATGCTATAAATCAGAGAAATGCCACAAATCAGAGAAAGTAAAAAGTAAAAAGAATGCCAAATCAGAAATAAAGGAGGCACAACTTTCAATTTGAAATACAATATTATTGAAGAAAAGAATGCAGGCACCCTATGAGACCATATTGTAAAGTTTGGTACAAATCATACAAGCAAGCATTATTTGTGTGCATGATTGGAATTATGTCATTAAGAGCAAGATGGTCATCTGAGAAATGCAAGTTTGAATTAAACATATTAAGAAATTAGTGTAGAAACGCGGGACATAGGTAGGAATTGAATTCTGAGTTCAGTATTTCAAGAAAGAAATAATGGCATCCTTTCTAAGAATACCTGGATAAGAAGAGGATGAAAATGAGAGGCCATATGTTGTGCTAGATCGCATGTCAAGGTAAGCAAAAAGAAAAAAAATGTAATAAAACTCACATATTAGATATTGAATTCTTTTTTTATATTATGAGAAACAAAAAAGTGGGAGACAGATCTTGGAAGAGGGGGGAATAAATTTTTCTTAGGATGCATTGAGCCTTAGATGCCTGTGAGCAAAAACCACGTGGAGAACAAGTCAACAGTGAGTTAGCTAAGTCTCTAGGTTAGAGACACTGCTATATCTGACTTTTAATTGGTAACCTAGCACATTAAAGTATATGTGTTTTTCTTGGTGTTCATATAGAATTATGAGGGACATGTGTGCAAAAATAATTCAAGAAAATCACAAAATAAGAAACTATAGAATGGAGTGAACTATGGCTGATTAGAAGAAGCAGGTATTCAGGAAAGAGATGTTTCAATACATTTGCATAGCAGAAGTAATTACCAGTGATTGGACAAAGCTGGAATAGAAAAAACATGCAGAAGACCATAATGACTGAACATACTTAGATATAGAGATTACAATAACTTTGATGAGAATAAGATGAATTATTGAAGAACATGCAGTAGTACACCATGTGTGTCATAGAAACATGTGTGCTGTCACTGGGACATGGAGATGGATTGAGGAGTATCAGCAGAGTATACAGGACTGGGTTAGCATGTCATCATCTACCAAGGATAATTGACAAAGTTAAGGGATTAGTATATTCCAGGCCACAGTGAGGCAAAGAATATAAAAGTAAATAATATAAAAATGAGTAAAAATTCTTCTTTCTACTTGAGACAAAAGAATGGATTTGAACTATGATTTCATACATGTTCAACCACTGGAAGTTTAAGAAACTGATACTTTTTTCTTAACTTCATTGGAAACATATCATGATTGGAAACAAAACTGTCATTCCAGTTCCTCCTTCTAGTCCTGCCCATCCCCGCAAATCACCAGCACCTGTTCTATGCCATGTTCCTGGCCATTTACCTCACCATTGTCCTGGGAAATCTTATTATCATCATCCTCATGGCTAGATTATCTTTTTGTAAGAACAATGTGATTCTACACTTTTTCTGTGACATAACTGCTCTCTTGAAGCTGGCCTGCTCAGATACTTATGTTAATGAGTTGATGATAGTTATCATGAGTGGCCTGACAGCTGTTGTTCTGTTCATACTCATTGTTATATCCTATGTAAGGATTGTGTCCTCCATTCTCCTGGTCTCTTATACCCAAGGCATCCAAAAGATCTTCTCCACCTTTGGTTCCCACTTGTGTGTCTGTTCTATGGGATGATTATTTGTCTCTATTTATGTATATCACCTAATAATTCTACTGTGAAGGAAACTACCATGGCTATGATGTACAAAGTGGCGACTCCCATGTTGAACCCTTTCATCTACAGCCTAAGGAACAGAGGTATAAAGAGGTCCCTAAGAAGACTTATCTACAGTATGAAAATCTCATTGTAATGGATTTTATGTAATAAACACAATGATGTTTGCAACATGATAAATAAAACACCCAGAGACTGATATTGTGGTTCAAGCTTCAAGTTGAAGTTCAGAAAATCAAAGCAGCCAGCACCTTGATCTTACCTCGACCTCAGAATGAATGACAATCCTGCCTCCATCAAACATCAGACAGGAATCCCAGACTGCTATTCTCTCCTGAACATGACTGAAGAATCCTAAGACTGAATGCCTGTTCTGACACCTTGCTCCTGTCTTGTATACCCCCTAATGCTGGGATTAAAGGTGTGTTATCCCAGGTGCTGGGGTCATCTTTATATGAGATGTTTCTCTTTAGGACTGGATCAATCTTGGGTAGATCTTGGTGGTCTTGGACTCATAGAGATCTGTCTCCCTCTTAATCCTGAGTCCTGGGATTAAAGCTGTATACCATCACTACCTGATCTCTATAGCTTGATATGGACTTTGCTTTCTGAAGCCTCAGGCAAGATTTACTAAATCATAAAGAATATATCACCATAATTCCCCTTTTTGTCTAATACAAAAAGAAAAACTACTAACATAAGAAATACTATATACAATAAGTACAGTAAGTATATACAATATATACAAGCAATTAGTATATCAATAATGTCTAGTTCATTAGCATTTCGCAAATTGAGAGGAAACACTTCATTATGTATTCTATTTTGGTGAGTCCAAAGTCTTGTACCTAATTTCCTTTCTATTCTAGTTTGCATTATCAAATTATCTTTTAATGTCTCTCAGACTTTTATACTTTACACCTCTTTAGTGAGATTCTTCTCTGAGCCTGGTAAGTGATGTAAAGTGTAACTACACTATCTATCTAGTCTTCAACTTCCTCAGATAGTGAAGAAGGAATTAATATTGACTGAGTAAACAGGAAGTGGTAGCTAGTGTCTTCCAAAAAATGTGAGAAATGACAAAACCAGCTGGCTGCCTGGAGAGTCAACCAAGATTCTACTGAAATGTTGGGCAACCATCTTTGGCCTACAGCCTTTACTGTGAAGCAGGATTTTCTAAAGAACTATCTCAGCTCTTGTCTTGTCAAGGATTGAAGTCACTCTATTTGGTGTCCTTCTTGGCCAATTTGGACAGCATAGTTTCAGGAGTCGAGTCAAGCCACTTTCTTGCCCAGTGGTGATGGGTGATGTCCCTCTGCATGCAGTGAATATGTGCTCATCTTATTGATGGATAAAGCTGTTTAAGTCAATGGACAGGCAGGATGTAGCCAGGCAGGAAGTATAGGTGGGATGACCAGACTAAGAGAAGGTAAGGAGGAGGAATGCAGATAGTAAATAAACAGAGAGATTCCATGTAGCTGATGAAGATGAAAGAGGCCCAGGCATCATTGGTGAACCAAGACTATATGGAGATACATAGATTAATAGAAATGGGTTAATAATTAAGTAAGAGTTACTCAATAAGAAGCCTGAGCCATCAGCCAAACAGTTTATAATTAGTATAAGCCTCTGTGTGTTTATTTGTGAATAAATTGCTGTGGGATCAGTCAGGCCGGACAGAAACTTTCATCTTCACAGTGGATTACTTTTGCGGCAAAGAATGTGAACTCTATCTGGACTTTCTTCAATGCTGATCATCTTCTCTGAAGAAGATTGATGCTGTCAAGAGCAGACATATCTCATTGATGGGGATGCCCTTCTGTAAAGTATGTTTCTCTTAATGGTTGAGGAATAAATACGTTTTAGCCAATGGACAGGCAAGATTTAGACAGGCAGGAAATCCAAACAGGGATGGAGAAAGGTAATAGGCAGAATGACGGTGACACCATGTATCTGCCAAGGACGCAAGCAGCCTGGGCATCACTGGTCGGCTAAGACCACATAGAAATGGGTTAATTATTAAGAAAGACCTAACCAATAAGAAGTCTGAGCCAATGGCTAAACTGTTTAATTAATATAAGCCTCTTTGTGTTTATTTGGGACTAAACAGCCGCAGGTCTGGTCGGGATAGATACTTCCATCCATAGATGTTAATATTTTATGTCAGATTTGCCCCTCATAATAGGACCTACATGTAAGGGCATACTACATAACTCTTAAGTACATAAAAGAGAGGAGGTTTAGTTGAGTAGTCAAAGTAGGATTGCCTTTCATATATGGCAATATCTTCCTACTTACTTTCCATAAACAATCTTGGAAATCCATAGTAGAAAAGATGTTCTCCAATATGATCTCCGTTAGGTATATTCTTAAGTTGCTACAACTTATCATTTTACCCTGATTTCCAAGTTAACTGATGTATCAGTTAAAGAAGTTTAAGTAATATATTTATGACACAATAAAGATGAATTCTCTCCACCACCAAGCTTCCTTCTAATATTTCCTACAGATTCTCCCATAATGATTTTGACATTGTATATTCTATTAGTATCCCATTGTATTTTTTCCTTTTCAAATATATAAATTAGGAACAAGATTGATTTACGTGTCAATCCTAGTTCCCTCTCCCTCCTTTCCTTCCATGTTCCCCACAAATCCCTGATCCCATCCCATTTTTCGCCCCAGAGAGGGTGAGGACTTCCATGGGGATCTTCAAATTCTGTCAAATCATTTGGACAAGGCCTACGCCCTCCCCTGTGTGTCTAGAATGAGTCTCCCTTTATTTGAAATGGGCTCCCAAATTCCATTTGTATATTAGGGATAAATACTGATGCACTACCAGAAGCCTCATAGATTTCCCAGGCCTCCTAACACCCATGATTATGGAAGCTGGTTTCCCAGTTGTCAGTCCGGGGTCCATGAGAACCCCCTAGTTCAGATCAGATTATCTCAGCACCTGGGATCACACACCTTTAGTCCCAGCACTAGAAGGCTATAAATGATAGAAGGGCCTTCAGGAGTCTGTATTAGGCATCATTCTCCCACCACATTGAGAATAGGATTGCCCTATCACTGTTAGAGATAAGAGCTCTCTTGTAGCTTGGCTGCTTTGCTTCCCTGATCTTCAGCTTGAACCTCTGTATCTTTCTCTGGGTCCTTTATTGATTTGTGTTACACACTCACATTGTTGGGATTTTACAGGTGCAGCATCTCTGTCACACATGAAAAACACTGTTTTGTGGCAGATGTCTTAGTCCTCTGACTCTTCCACAATGATCCTGAATCAGGGGTGTAGGTGTTGTGTTATAGATGTATCCATATATTTTGGGTGCACCACAGTCAGTTGTTCTCTGCACTTTGACCAGTAAAGGATTTCTATATAGTCTCTGTCTTTAGTAGGTTCCCAAGCTACACTTACCTGTGGATATAAGAATATGTATATTGAATGCAGCTAGAAATTATATTAGTTTAATAAAGAATAGTACTAGGTTATCCTCGAAGTTCCATGACCTCACCAGTCATATGTAGATGGTTAAGTTTACTTCTTCATATGAGTTCTTAAGTCCATTTAGATATTAGTTATCCCAGCTTTCTTTCTCCAATGTTTTTAAATTTTTTCATTTTTGAGATCTTTCCCTACCTAGGTAATTTTTGAATCTGCTGTAAATGAGATTTTATTTCCTGATTTCCTACTCTATAAAATTATTACTGGTATGCAGGAAATCTAACGCTTTTGTGCCTTGATTTTTTCCCATTCTTCTATTTTATGGGATGTGTTCATGAAATCTAATATATTTGGGGTAGAATATTAAGGTCTTGTAAATGTCTGTTTATGTTGGAATGATTTAAGTCGTGAGAGATGCTTTATACAAAATTAGATTTGCATATCCAATAATAGACATCACTATTACATCTAACAAACAGTAAATACAAGACCAGTGATAAAGAATTCAGATTCCCTACAGTGTACCACTATGTAGGGAACCTAATCTAGCTGATAATTGCCAGTACCTGAAGCTGGTCCAGGAGTAAGAAACTACAAGTTATCTGTTTCTGCAGGACCATTGACAGGGTATAAGACATGGCAGTAGGACATAAAATGAAGCCTACAGAGAATGGTTGGAAGGATGGTGATGCAGTGTTATCAACATTTTCCTAAAGAAGAAAGGATAAAAAAGTGAGTAACCAAATGTCGTGGGAATCTGGGTTTTTCTTTTATATATTAATTAGAGTAAGAATTAAGCATGGTCTGGGCCAGTTCAGCTCTTGTCTTATTACTGTCTTTAACATGTTAGAAGAGAATGGAAATTGGTCACAAAAGTCTGATCCACCCTAGCAACATTACTATTCTTCATACAGCCTGATTCACAGGAGGCCAAGTTATACTCACAGACTGTTTGCTACCTGGAAGCATTTCCAAATTATGCGTATTTAAATGCCACTGTAGCTTCTTTAGAAAATTATGATATCTAATATACATTCTATCAATCACTGTGGTCTCTGATAATTTCTAGGGATTTTGTGCACTCTTTTCCTCATGCTCCCCTCCCCAGTCCACAGAGAATTTCCCACAGGAACAAATAAACAAATAAGCATCCATTCATGAGTTTTTCTTCCAAGTCCACCATCCCTTAAGTATTGCAATGTGTGATTAGTGGTGATAATCAGTCACCACTGTATGACTCTGGGAAAAAGTGGTCCTACAGAGGTCCTGGGTAATTACTGTCTTTAATGAGTTACTGCACTCCTTAGGGATGCAGATCCTCTTAGGCTTGGGATAACTAGAAGGGGATATGAGAGAAACAGAAGTGCAGACTTACTGGATGACTGTGTGACTTGTTATAACCTGCATCTGCAGTGAGTAAATGAGAGTGATATCTTTTATCAGGGCATCATCCTGGGTAAGGATGAGCTGTTTCCTACAGTTCTTCTAGCCTGAGTATAATGGTTTATGATGTTATTCAGCACAAGGTTTCAGGTAGGCTAAAATCATTTATTAACTCTTTCTCCTGAAGACTTTGCTATTGTTGAAGTGTTTTTTCATGGACACCATTTATAATCTCTTTAGTAAAAAGTGACGTCTTTAAAAATACTCCTTATGTAAAGTTCTCAAAGGTCATATCATTGCATCACATTGTTTCTTCAGGTTTTTGAAAAGGGACTCACTTTGTAACCTTAGTGTGGATTGAACTTGAGGTGATCTTATGACCTCAGTCTCTCAAGTGCTGTGATTAGTTATGAACTGATATGCCCAGCCTGCTGGTTCTTACATCAACTTTAACATACCTTCTGTATATTTAAATCTTTAACATACCTTCACCTATGGAGCTTTAATAATTTATGAACAAGTTGAAATACCCAAGACCATAATTAAATTTATCTGACAGTGCTCAAAATCGATATGTTTAATTGTGATGGATGCAATTGTTCCTAAACACAGTCCACTAACAGTACTATTGATGTCACTTGTATGCTCATTTGCCATGTAGAATCGGAACTTCAGGGGCATAATTAGTGCATAATCAGTGTCTGCTACCAATTGAAGACAAGAAATTTTGGATTACGAAAAATATGTGAGTGGGTCAGGTGTACCGTTTCCTGTAATATTGGTGACTAAAATTAATTTCCTTGTGCTTCTGTTCATTGAGCATCACTGAACTTGATATGGAAAGTTAAATGTGATTACTAATTTATTATATACATTGTTTTAAATATAAAAGAAACATGTACTTGTTTCACAAGATCTGGGGCTATTTCATCCATGTCTATACTGTTATGCGAAGAGATACTTGCATATTTAATTTTAGAAACAAGTCCATCAAAACCTTCATATGCTGTACAGATCTAAAATTGTATGTTTGACAGCTGAAGAAAATACAGTCATTAGGTCATCAGGGACAATAACACCAGGTGAGGTCTCTGGATTCTGACTGCTCCACATGCTTCTACACAAGAGACAGTTCCAATAATTCACAGAAAAAATAAACAGAATTCAGAACCATTGTTGTTTTTCCTATATGTCTCACCCTTTGTAACACTCAAATATGCAAACACCAACAAGATGAAGATCCCACATATGATTTTAATGCATGTAGTCTCTGCCTTGTCTCTGTCTCTGTCTGTTTCTCTGTGTCTCTGTATGTCTGTGTCTATATCGCTGTCTCTGTCTCTCCCGCCCTCTCTCTTCCTCTACCCTCACTTTCATTTTTGTTTGCTTGTTTGGGGATATTTTTCTTTCTTTGATTCTTTAATTCTAGACATCAAATGCAGTATTTTAGACATATAGATAGGCAAGAGTTGTACCATTGAGCTACATTCCCAACCCTCCCACAGCTCTTAATACTCCTCCTCTGTTTTCTTTGTCAGAATTGAGACAGATTGAGTATTAGTAGAGAAGATTGTCCAGAAGAAATCAAACAGATGGGCATTTTTAATTATATAAACTTAATATCTGCAGGGACAGTCAGCAGAGTGGAGTACCTGAAATACTAGAGATTGAAGTTGTATGTCCTAAGCAGACTAGAAGCAAAATTCTTCAGGAGAGCACAATTTCTTGTGATATCTTTCAGTTTATTGTACAAGTCTCATTACAGTGTGAATGGTAATGTTTAATCAAATGTGCCCACTAAAATATTAACAAGGTTGAACTGAAACTTCAGAGAAACCTTAAAACTGATGTTTCTCAAAACCTAGTGTCAGGACCAAAGTTGATATGTCTAATGAGCCAGTAGTAATTGAACAGATGTGGGAGGAAAAGCCCTAGAGATTGTGAGACAAGTATATCCTTCTTTTTAATATTTTAATAATTTATAAGATATAATCTTCATGTTCATTTTTCTACATCAGCTTCTATGGCACTCTCAGAATCAAATTATAAAAATTTTATATTTATTCACTAACATTATGGGAAAAGTTGTACACAGAATGTAGTTTTCATGCTAGATAGTTATATAGTAGATTTGTATCCTGAAAAGATATTTTAAAGAGTATTGTAATTACAATGAAAGTTTTTTGCCTTTAAAATTAGGTGAATCAATATGAGGCTGAAGCACATCCAGGATATATTCAGGAAGCATGGGTTTCAACCAAGCTTCATGCCAGGTATTGTCCCTGCTGCAAGGTGAAGGCAGATAGAGTCTTTTCTGCACAGAGTTTGCAGTATTATGTGAAATCAGCTGTAAAACAGTGATCAGAGGCATCAGATGAAGTGCAGAGAGGATGGGAAGCCTGGAACATGGTACCAGGCCTCTCCCAGTCTCACCAGGTGTTCAAGGTTTGATTAAGTAACTACCTCCTAATATGCATGTATGCATATACTACAGATAATGTCTCTTTCTAAAGAGCAATGATAATCACCATGAAGCAATAATCAGAAAAAATACCAAATTACCATTTCAGGATGCCACTGTATGGATGAAACAAATTACCATTTCAGGATGCCACTGTATGGATGAAACAAATTGAAAAGGGGTTTGATAGAACAGAAACTCTGACACACACACACACACACACACACACACACACACACACATCTGCTTTGATGTTCCAGAAGACAGAAGGTGTCACAGTGTTCTATGGATATGGTCTTCTGGTAAGCCATGGAGGAGCAGCAAGTAACAAGGAGGAGAATCTATCAGGCTTCCTAGATTGAAGGTAAAATGAATAAATGAATTCGCTAAAATTCATGCTTGTGATGCAACTTGGAATTCCTCTCACTGAGCTATAAAGGCAGGAGAGTAGGATGACCAGAGAGAGATGATTTACATTAGGATGTATTTTTGCAGAGGATCAAGCCTCCTTCATGTCAGAGAGCCTGGGAATGAGATACAGAGTTGGCAAGAAAAACACACAGAGTTCTTATCTGAAGAATGAAAGCTTTTCCTTCATTTCATTACCCTTTTTATTGCTTGTTCTACTCCATTTTTTATCTGCTCTGTTCTATCCCGATGCTTCCCTTTTCATCTCTCCTGTTGACTTCTTTCTAACATCTCTATTTTTCCCTTACAGTTTATGTACCCCAGAAAAATCTTCCAAGCAATATAAAAATGGATACATTCTATTTTTCAGTGAATGATTACAATGAGTACAAGTAAAAAAATCATGTGTCTTATTTCCCTTACATTATTAAACATTCTATGTATTGCAGGTGAAAAACAAATGCACCTAAGAACCCACACACATTCATGTCCAAACAACTTGGAATAGATAAACAAAGTACAAGCAAGCAATTTTTTCCTCAACCATTCTCTTTACTGGCAAGCTGCATTTTGCACTTGCAAAGAAAGTATTCAACATTTTATTATTCAACTCAAAAGGAAATCTTACAAAAATTTAAGAGAATCACAGATCTATACTATTACTTATGAAAAACAATCAGCCATCTATTTTAAATCCTCAGGATGCATACCCACTCATTAAAAGTTTTTTATTAAATCATATCAGGAGGCTGAGGGCAGAAATGGGTACAAGGAATTAATCATCAGCTTTAATTACCAACCTATCCTAGCAAGAGTGGTACATCAGCCAGCAATAGCGAGGCTGCTATTATTCTTGCTTCCTGGCCTTCACAAGGCCCTCAAACAACTATTAAAAGTATGCCTTTCTAAACTTTAAATTGTTCTCCAAGGTTTTCTACCTAGAAGCCATTAACAGAAACATCTTAACTGGCTTTACTAACAATCTTCATGTCTATATTCTTTCTGAGGGTGGTGACTGAATTATTAATCTGCTCCAACAGCAATGCTTAGTAAAAGTCTATCACTATTATTGAAAGTACCAGTAACACAATCAAGTGAGGGGCTAGAAACCTCTGAGAATGGTCGTATAACTCATATATTATGAAGGATGTGGTGACCTTGAAGGCAACAAAAAGAGGTATGTTCAAAATCAGCCTGAGGTCCGCATGATATATAGTCCTTGTGGCTCTGCCTCTCCAAGGCTCACTGAGTGTGATTTTTTGCTGACTGCCCAGCCATGTTCATGATTTCCAAACCTGTCTGTTGTTCTCCTTGCATGACTCTGAACATATTTGGAATGTGCTGAATTGCAGATTTCTATGAAAACCCAGAGAAGATAATTAATTAGCAATATATTACAGAATCTATAAGTAAAAAGAGACCACTTTCATTGGTAATCCAAAGTTTGTCATGGAGTTGTACATAGAATTTTGAGAGAATTTGGCTCAGAAAAAATCTTTCAGTATGATGGCCATGTGAGATACTAACAGAAAAGGAGACAACTATTATTTTTTAATATTCATAGACTAATGTTGACAAATTAGGCAGATAAGTTTTTTAAAAACCAATGAAATGTGTATCTCAGAATCAAATACATGAGATATTTAGGAAGTAACGAACACTAAAACATGGAAGAAAGAACTAAATATACAATCATCAGTATTATAGAGGTAACAAACATGGGAGTATGCATGCAATTTTTGTGATGGTGAGGGAATTGATTTTATTGAACACTTAACAAGTGGTGAACAGTAAGACATGATCACATTTATTTTGAAAGCTGATGCCTTGTTTTTGCTTAAAGGTACCTGAGACAGAATGATGGAAGGGAACCAAACTGTCATCACCCAGTTCCTCCTCCTGGGCCTGCCCATCCCCCCAGAGCACCAGCACCTATTCTATGCCCTGTTCCTGGTCATGTACCTCACCACAGTCCTGGGAAATCTTATCATCATCATCCTCATTCTACTGGACTCCCATCTCCACACACCCATGTACTTGTTTCTCAGCAACTTGTCCTTCTCTGACCTCTGCTTCTCCTCTGTTACAATGCCCAAAATGTTGCAGAACATGCAGAGCCAGGATCCATCCATCCCCTATGCAAGCTGTCTGACACAGCTATACTTCTTTCTGTTTTTTGGAGACCTTGGGAACTTCCTCCTTGTGGCCATGGCCTATGACCGCTACGTGGCCATCTGCTTCCCCCTTCATTATACCAGCATCATGAGTCCTAAGCTCTGTGTGAGTCTGGTGGTACTGTCCTGGGTGCTGACCACATTCCATGCCATGCTGCACACCCTGCTCATGGCCAGAGTGTCATTCTGTGATGACAATGTGATCCCTCACTTTTTCTGTGACATGTCTGCTCTGCTAAAACTGGCCTGTTCTGACACCCATGTTAATGAGGTGGTGATATTTATTGTGGTTAGCATCTTTCTTGTCCTTCCATTTGCACTTATCATCATGTCCTATGTACGAATTGTGTCTTGCATTCTCAAGGTCCCTTCTTCTCAAGGTATCTATAAAGCCTTCTCCACATGTGGCTCCCATCTGTCTGTAGTGTCACTGTTCTATGGGACACTCATTGGTCTCTACATATCTCCATCAGCTAGTAGCTCTACTGTGAAGGATGCTGTTATGTCTTTATTGTACACAGTGGTGACTCCCATGCTAAACCCCTTCATCTACAGCCTGAGGAATAGAGACATAAAGGGGGCTTTGGAAAGAATCTTTTGCAAAAAGAAAGTTCAACTAAACTTATGATGGTAAAACTTGGAAATTTAACAAAAATTTCATATCATAAACATACTAATAAGAACATTGGAGTATTTTGCAGAATTTTTCAATCATGAAAACCTGCCACATTCACAGGTCATACTAAGTATCCACAATATTAAGAGGTTTAGCTAAGTACTTTAACAAGGGGAGTGGGTCTTAAGGACCAGAATCACCTTTTTCATAATCTTGTTCATGTAGTCCTAGAAAAATTATAGTGTGGATGCCCTACTGTGTTGGATGCCTGTTCGTTCTAATAATGAAATTATTCCATGATTGTACCATTTGTCCATATTTCTGTTTTGATCTCACCATCCTTTTTAAATAGTACTTGTAATTCAACACAATATCAGCAATATTAAAATACCTCAACTTCCTGTGCTGTATGACTTTTTGTTCTTTGTTAACAAATTTTTGCATTATCTTATTCCTTATTTCCATTTATTGTTGTGACACATATATTTTGGAAATCTATTCCACCCAGTCATGAATTCTGTAGAGCACAGAATTTCTATTCTTTTTTAGATGTTGGCTGGTAACCACTGGATGTCCTGGCCTTGGTGGAGAATGGCTCCCATTTGAAATAACAATAGCCTTGGCCCAGAGTGAGTCTACACCCACCATGAAGTCTAGTGAGATGTGATGGTGTGGGCTGCCTGAGGACTTGAGTACATGCTACACAGGAATGTCTCTAGGATTAAAGGAAATATTTGCTATCAGACCTTTATACATGATAATAGGTGTCTTCTGCCATTGTCCCCACCTTTGGATGGTTGCTTAAGACAATGTATCCTTTATTTCTTTTGATGTTGTGGTGGCTTTAAAAAGAATCGACTCCATAGAATAAAGTGTTTAAATACTTGACCCAAAGAGAGTGACACTATTAGGAGGAGTGGCCTTGTTGAAGTAGGTGTAACTTTGTTGGAAGAAGTGTGACACTATTGGTGGAAGGCTTTAAGGTTTCATAAATATTCAAGCTATATCCAGTAGAGCCGTTTCCTCTTCTGCTGCCTCTGAGGAAGATGTAGAACTCTCAGCTCCTTCTCCAACACCATGTCTGCCTGCATGCTGCCATACTCAGCCATAATGATAATGGACTAAACCTCTGAAACTCTAAATCAGATCCAAATGATTTTTCTCCTTGATTGTTGGGGGGTATGGGGGCATTGATGGGAGGGCATGAGAGGAGGGGAGGGACAGGTAACTGGGAATGACATGTGAAACAACCTTGTTTCTAATTTAAATTTAAAAATAAAAAAGACAGAAAAAAGAGTTGCTGTGGTCATGGTGTCTCTTCACAATAGAAACACTAGCTAAGACAGAAGTCTACATTGTTTTTCTGTTATTTTTTTCTAGGCATCCTTATTTTCATAAAAACAGTAAAAAGGAGCTAGAACAATACACAAAGTTAAATTTCCATTACACATTCCTTCTGTTTGATATTTTTCTTTGTTAATATATTCATATAATTCATTTTACATCACTGTTTTATTGTCTAAGAACTGAATTTCAACAGCTTCCCCAGTTGCCCAGTGTCTATGGGTGGGCCTTAGTAATACAGAAACCTGTTTGATTCTGCAATTTCTTTCCAGTTTCTCCCACTTCAAAAGGAAAGGAGTAACCATTTTTCCAATCTCTTAGTATCACATGATATGAGCCAGGATTTCAAATTTGACCCATTTGCTCCTTTCAGTGTCCCTTAGAAAGGACAATGCCAACACTAATTTCACTGTCTCAGATATTATGCTGAAATGCACACCTCCATATATAGCTATTCTTCCTCCAAGGTTCTTACTATCTCATGTATCCCCTCAGTGGAAACTTCTCCCCCAGGGTCCATAGGTGACTCAATATTCAACACTTACACAATGCTAAGCTCTGTACCTAATATTTCTCTTAATCATTTATCCCATTTCTTGATTTATGATATCACCTCTCACCCCATCACTTTAGTGAACTCTTGTCTACAAAACTAGATTAGGATGCATATAATTTTGCGTTTTGCCTTTTAATTTGAGTATTGTTCTGAAAAATCTTACTGTTCTCTATGTATTTGTTGATGTCATACATATCATTCCAAAATCTCAGTATCTTAGTAGAATATAATTATCAGAGATAACATATAATGTTAATATTTAAATTAATCCCTCTCACCTTGAAAATAGTCAATAACAATGAAAAGTAGGTTTGATGGCTCTAGGAAGGACACAGATTTCAATAAATTGATATATACGGTAACCTTATAAAGAATGTATCCTAAGAATATTTTTAGTTTTTATTTTTATTTTGAATTGACAAAAGCATTATGTTGTGTATACATTGTATGGGGCTAAAATGAAGTTAAACAAGATTATGATATAAAATGATATAAAATATTTATTAATTCATGATGGAAACTGACAAAATCCTTCTTTCCTGTCTTTTGAGATAAACAGTACATAACTGTAGCCTGTGGTCATCTTAATATGCAATAGCATACCTGAATTTTTGGTTTATGCCTTCTTAGGATATATTGATCAGCTTCCCTCATGCATGGCTTCTGGAGTTATTCAACACCCAACTTCTACATGATAAACTTTTTAAAATTTAACTAAGAATGAAGTCATATGACACCCATCTTATTGTGCCTGGCTTTTCTTAGTTAATATAACTAGCTTTGCACTATATAATTTTACTAGATATGACAGTATCTCATTGTAATTTAGGTCTGAGTTTTATACCTCTTTGTGTATGTGCTGTGTTTCCTGACACATTCAACAGCAGAGAGGTGCAGATTTTTTCTACTTCTTCATAGTGCTTGTGAGGGCATTTCTAGAGGTTGGTAGATCATAAATAAAGTTCATGACCTAGTGAATGAATTGTTACCTAGATGGATGCATGAAATAATGTCCCAAGGACATGGTAAAAAGTAGGAAGTGGTGCCTAATTGAAGAACATTGTGAACCAGGAAAGAGTCATTAGAAGCTGTATATGCTATGACTTCTTCCTGTATTTCTTTACTCTGCTTGCTGGCCTCTACCCTTATAAACTGATCTTCTTAGTCACACCTTATCCACCATGATGGATTAAGGTCTCTGAAACTGTAAGCTAAAATGAATCTTTCTTCCTGTAGGGTCAAATGGCCAGCCAAATGAACCCACTCTGGCCCTGAAACCAGAGTCAGTGTAAGAAACACACCATGAATCTGAAGCCTGAGCCAGTAAAGGAAACATTTTTAGCCCTGGACCCAGACCCTAAGAAACATACCCTGACTCTGAAACCAGATCAAAGAAATACAGTTTGTCTCTAGAATCAGAGTGAGTGAAAGAAATATGACCTAGTTCTAAAATTATAGCCTAAAGGATAAAAAGGCCAGTGAAAGAAATATAGTTTGGCTCTGAAACCAGAGTCAACTCAGCCCCTGAATAACTGAAGCATGAAACTAACAAATCCCTGAGCAGAAAAACATGTACCCTGGAAAACTCTGCCCCTAAGAAACCCTATGTAAGTCCCTCTGCCTATTCGGTTGCTGTCTGTCCTTTCCCACCCTGGCAGAGGCAGCCATTCTTCTGGACTCCTTATCAAATAAATGTCTTTCTCAAGAATCTGGGGTTGAAGATTTTCATTCACCAGTGCAGAATAGAAGAACCTTGCTGAGACGTCCTTTGGTCTCTTGGGGGACTGAGCAGAAAAACTTTGCTGAGACATTCCCTTGGGATGGGGGGAGCTGAGCACAGCTGAGCAGAAAATGTAACTACTTTTTGCTGGAGCCAGAGAAGGTTGCTACATTTCTGTAGGGACTTTCCCTTTAGCAGACTGTAGCTGAAGAAGTAACATCTCGGGCCATGGAAGAAGAAGCTGATAGCTCTGCTAGGATGTTCCCTTAGAAGTACATACCAGGACTCGGCTTTAATCGCCTCTCTGGGAGAGGAACAGGATTGCTATATCCTGTGGGAAGATTATCCCCCACTGCACTCCAGATTCTAATAGCTTGGCTTCCTAACAAGTCAGGACACCTTTCCCTCTAGGGCTGAGCTGTCCTATTGTATTTCCAACTTCCAGAGCTGTCCTATTTCAGCTCTACACTCCAGAGCTGTCCCCTTACAGATCTAGGTATAGCCTGGCTTCCCAATAAATCGGGATACCTTTGAAGCTCCAGAGCTATAACACTCACACTCACACTTCCTTTCAAAGTTTATACCAGTTATTCTGTAAAAGCAATATCAAAAAATAATCCAGCCTCTATCACTCCAGTTACAAGAATCAACTCTAAATGAATTGTAGACCTGAATATATGACCTGAAGCTGTCAGATTATTAAGTAAGTATTTAGAACATTAGAATAAAGTATATACTTTTGTCCAAGGCACTGAAAGTACAGAAACAAAAGCAAAAGTAGACAAATGAAATCATATAAGATTTAAAATGTTCTTTATAGATAGGGAGCTACTTAACCATGAGATTCACACAAAATTTAATGAAGCATTTGCAAGTATATACTGCAGCCTGTGAGACCAGATCCCAGAACTATACCAGGTTTGCAGAAAGGATGCCTTCAGAGTAGTTGTACCTAAAAAAGTTTACTATCTGAGGGGAAAAGTCTCACATATAAGATCTTTCTTGTGAAGCTGCTGTGTTAGCTAGCATCTGGCCGACCATACCATCAAATAATGAGGAGGAATGATATAATTCCTTCATGTGCTTTTTATTTCGTGCTCTAGTTCTCTTCTGCTTCTTTATTCACACATCTTCCATACACATTCAACAACAAACTTTGGGCAATAAAAGGGTTACAAAGGCTATTTCTTGGGTTATAATGCATTCCTTGAGTAAATGATAAGGGACAGGCAAAATAAACTTGTCAGCTCTCTGATTAGTGGGCAGCTGTAAAGGGGAGTTCATTTGTAATGTTACCTCTTAAGAAGACAGCCTACAAGAGGCCACGGAGGAGAAAGGCTAAGCTATTGAGATGTAAAGAAGAAATAAAAAATCCATATACTATTCTCTGTTTAAGTGTATTAAGCCTTATAGACAGACATTGTGTGATTAACAAAACATAAATGTGTCAGTTTTTCCCCAGGCTCTAACAGGAAAGTGCAGTCTCAAAGCTGGATGTTTCCCCAGAGTAATCTGTGAGTAACCATGGCAAAACTAGGGAGCAGTGCACTGTGAAGCAAGGGGCAAGAGCAAATAGTACCAAGCACTTCAGTAGTCTCCACAAGGGCTGGCATTGAAAAGTGTCACAGGTCTAAAGGTACATTTCTTATCCTGTGTGCAGGCCCAGAGCACAAGGAAGGAATTACAGGAGGAGGAGGAGGGAAGCTTGTATCTCTTTAAAATATATACAATTTTTATAAATTAGAAACAACCTTATTTTACATGTCAATCCCAGTTTCCTCTCCTTCCCCTCCTCTCCTGCCCCACCACTGGCCCCCTATTCCATCCTCTTTCTGCTCCCCAGAGAGGGTGAGGCCTTCCATGGGGGATATTCAAAGTCTATCATATCATTTGGGTCACAGCCTAGGACTTCCCCCATGTGTCTAAGCTGAGAGAGTATGTCCATTCTTTTGCTAGGGATAAATACTGTTCTATTATCAGAAGCCCCATAGATTGCCGAGGACTCCAGGTGATGTTTCTCTGATTTCTTTCTCAGCCCATTTATCTTCTATATATACTAGAGCTACTGTTTTTTTTCTAATTAATCTTGTATCATGCCACTTTGCTGAAGGTGTTTATCAGCTGTAGGAGTTCTCTTGTAGAATTTTTTGGGTCACATATGTAAACTATCATATCATCTGCAAATAGTGGAAGTCTGAATTCTTCCTTTCCAATTTGTATTCCCTCAATCTCATTTTGTTGTCTTAGAGCTCTAACTAGAACTTCAAGTACAGTATTGAAGAGATATGGAGAGAGTGGACAGCCATGTCTTTTTCCTAATTTTAGAGGAATCACACTGAGTTTCTCTCCATTTAGTTT
Source organism: Mesocricetus auratus (assembly GCF_017639785.1). NCBI lineage: Eukaryota > Metazoa > Chordata > Mammalia > Rodentia > Cricetidae > Mesocricetus > Mesocricetus auratus. Next base: position 52,450,015 of record NW_024429191.1, on the reverse strand, counting down.
GATTTAAGCTGTTGTTTGCTGTATATACCTTTTATTATGTCTAGGTATGTTCCTGTTATCCCTGATCTGTTCAGGATCTTTATCATGAAGGAGTTTTGGATTTTCTCAAAGGCTTTTTCATCATCTAGTGAGATGATCATGTGGGTTCTCTTTTGCAGTTTGTTTATATGGTGGATTATATTGATAATGATATTATGAGAAACAAGAGAAGTAACAGAAAGAGGAGTAAAGTTTTCTTAGGATGCATGGAGCCTTAGATGCCCATGAGGAAAAAAATGAAGAAAAATTAGTCAGCAATGGGTTAGCTAAGCCTGTAGGTCAGAGAGACTGCTATATCTGACTTTTAATTTGTAACCTAGCACATTAAAGTATATGTGGTTTTCTTGGTGCTTATATAGAATTATGAAGATTGGGTGCACTTCCAAAAACTGTGAGAAATGGAAAAAACAGCTGGCTGCCTGGACAGTCACCCAAGATTATTCTGCAATGTTGGGGCATCCATTTTTGGCGTACAGACTTAGCATATCTAACAGATTTTTCTGTGAAGCAGGGTTTTCTGAACCTTGCCTTGGCTTGGCAAGGTTTTCAGTCACACTTTTTGGTGTCCTGATTGTCTAATTTGGACAGCATACTATCAGCAGTCAAGGCAATCAAACTTTCTTGCCCAGTGGTGATGGGTGATGCCCTTCTATATGCTGTGAATATATGTTTATCTATAGTTTGATGAATAAGGATATTTAAGCTAATGGACATGCAATATATAGCCAGGCAGGAAATATAGGTGGGGTGACTATACTAGGAGAAGGTGAGAAGGAGGAATACAGAGAGTGAGTGAGCAGCAAGATCCCATGTAGCTGATGAAGATGAAAGAGGCCCATGTGTCATTAGTAAGCCCAGACTACATGGAGATACATAGATTAATAGAAATGGGTTACTAATTAAGAGAGAGCTAGCCAATAAGAAGCCTGAGCCATCAATCTCATTCTCGAGGGAGGACTTTTAAGGTAGCCTCTACACTATTGCTTAGATTGTCAGTTGGATTCATCCTTGTAGATCTCTGAAAATCTCCCTAGTGCCAGATCTCTTCTCAAATCTATAGAGCCTCCCTCTATTATGCTATCTCTCATCCTGCTCTCCTCTATTCTTTCCCTGACTCAACCTTCCTGCTACACCATGTCCTCCTCTCCCCTCCTCTTCTTCTCTCTTTCTCACAGCTTCCTCTCCTCTCCCCTCTGCCCATGTTCCCAATCCCCTCAAGAGATCCCATCACATTCCCCTTCTCCAGGGTACCATAGGATTATTCCTGTTTCCCAGATACTCTGGCAGTGGGATTGCAGGCTGATGACTACATTATATGCCATCCTAGAGTCTTCATCCAGTGACTGATGGGAACAGAGGCAGACACGTACAGGTAAACACTGAACTGAACCCCTGGATCCCAGTCACAGAAAGGGAGGAGTGATGAGCAAAGGAGTCAAGACCTGGCTGGTGAAACCCACAGAGGCAGGTGACCTGAACAAGGGGGAAATGCATGGACCCCAGACTGATGACTAAGAGGCCAGCATGGGACTGATCCAGACTCCCTGAACATGGGTGTCAGTGAGGAGGACTCAGAAATCTATGAGTCCTTGGATAGTAGATCAGTATTTAGCCCTGGCATACAAATGGACTTTGGGAGCACATTCCACATGGAGGGATGCTCTCTCAGCCTGGACACATAGCGGAGGGCCTAGACCCTGCTTGGGATGATATGACAGACTTTGAAGATTCCCCATGGAGGCTCTCACCCTCCCTGGGGAGTGGAGGGTGGAATAGGTAGAGGTTTGGTGTTGGTGAGGGGCAAGGGACAAGGGGAGTGTGAGGAAGCTGGGGGTCGACATATCAAGCAAGCTCGTATATAATTTAAGTAAAATAAAAAGAAAGAAAGAAGAAACCTGAGCCATTGGCCTAACAGTTTATAATTTACATAAGCTTCTGTGTGTTTATATGGGACTACATGACTGTGGGACCAGGCAGGACAGAAACTTCCATCTTCACAGCAGCTTACTTTTGCCACAAAGGAAGTAAACTCAATGTGGATGTTCTTCAATGCCCTTCATGTTCTCTGAAGTAGATTGGTGCTGCCAGGAGTAGACATGTCTCATCAATGGGGTATGTCCTTGGGTATGCTGTGAAATATGTTTGTATTATGGGATGATAAATACATCTGTTTTAGTCAATGGCAGGCAGGACTTAGACAGGCAGGAAATCCAAACAGGGAGGAAGAAAAGTAGTAAGCAGAGAGAGGGAGACACTATGTAGCTGCCAAAAAGCAAGAGGCCCAGGCATCACTGGTGGGCCAAGACCACATAGAAATAGGTTAATTATTAAGAGAGAGCTAGCCAACAAGTATCCTGAGCCAATCGCCAAACTGTTTAATTAATATAAGCCTCTGTGTGTTTATTTGGGATTAAACAGCTGTGGTACTTGTCGGGATAGAAACTTCCATCCAGAGAATGTTAATATTTTATGTCAGATATTGTCCCTCATCATGATACCTACATGTAAGGGCATAACTGTTCAGTACACAGAAGAGAGGAGGTTTAATTGAGTAGTCAAAGTAGGATTGTCTTTCATATCTGGCAATATCTTCCTTCTTCCCTTCCATAAACAATTCTGGAAATGCATAGTGGAAGAGGTACTCTCTAATATGATCTCCATTCCTTATATACTTATATTGCTGCAACTTACCATTTCACCCTGATTTCCAAATTCACTAGTGTATCAGTTAAAATAGTTCAAGCAATAGATTTATGACACCCAATATTGATAAATTCTCTCCACCACATTTCTTCCTTCTAATATTTCATATAGGTTTTCCCACACTGATTTTGACACCATTTTTTCTCTAGCATCCCATGATACTTATATTTCTTGATTAGTCATAACCCTAAACAAATGTATGGGAATTGTTTTGTACAGCTATCATTTATAGAATGTTATATTAATTGAATATTGACTATAAACCAGGGACCATTAAATTTACTCATCTAAGATGAAGGAAAGAAAGAAAACTAGAAGCTGTTAAAGCCTCATACATATTTCCTATTTTACACTGTAAACTTCCATTTACAGTGGATGGTTTTATTCTACTCTTATGGCAGTCTCAGAGAAATAGAGAAGATTCTGTTTCACAGCCTGAATACTGTGAAGTTCAATGACTTCCCATCTTATATAGAAGGGCAATGGTTTTGTTTTATGAGACCATAGACAAATTCCACTCTTTTCCGGTTTTATTCAAGAAAGTGTTTCACTGTGTGACTATGCCCATCCTGGAACTCCTTTTGTAGACCAGGCTGACCTTAACTTACACATATCTTCCTGCCTTTATCTTTCCCATCCTGGGATTAATGACATGTGTCACCATTACCTGGCCAATTCCACTCTCTTGTATTTTTCCTTATTTTAGAAACAATTTTTATTTTTTTATATCTTGCCTCACTATGGCATGGAATAACCTTGGTCCACTTACTTCCTCTGCTGTACTTAGTAGGTGATGACATACAAACCCAGTCCTTTATATTCTGCTGAACTCCCTGAACTTCCATCTCCAGGTGAAACAGATCTTGCCCTAGGGATTCTCACTACCTGGTAAACATCTACACTTGAAACTCTGTGTAAAGTTTGATAGGAACACACACACCTTGAACCCATTTGTTCCTACATAGTCTTCTCTTTGTCCTTTATCTTGTTTCTTGAATGATGCTATTATCTCCCAGCTGGTGATTTTTATTACCACTTCTCTGTGCACACGTATTTATAGGAGTGCACATTAGCTCATAGAATTTTAAACTGTGCCTTTTATTGAATATTGTTTTAAGAAATTTTATTATTGGTGTTGCCGTGTACTTAAAGTAGCACCAGCTGTTATAATAGCTAAACTCTGGGAGTCTGTTGACATGGTATGACAGAATTATCAGGGGAAATACAGGCAATACACGCTCCTCCACATGTGAAAAACAAAGTCTAAAAGACAGAAAGATGTGGACAGATATCCCTTGACAAACTATCCAGAAGAACAAGTAGGAAACCTGCATGCCAGTGGAACACTCAGACCCAACCTTCTGCCATTTCTTCCCTTCTCACCTCGTGCATCCCCTGCTATGCTCCCATTCTCAACTCAGATGAACAATCCCTACTTAGGTGCAGACCACATCAGCAAGAAAAACAGGTAGATGAACTCAGGCAGAGACTCCTGCTGGATCAGAGACCACACTGGTGACCAAAATTCAGGATGGTTTTTTCTAGTGCCATCCATTTGCCTACAAATTTCAAGATTCCATTTTTTTCTACAGAGTAGTACTCCATTGTGTAAATGTACCACATTTTCTCTATCCACTCTTCAGTTGAGGGGCATCTAGGTTCTTTCCAGGTTCTGGCTATTATAAATAATGCTATGAACATAGTTGTGTTGATGTCCTTATTGTATGAAGGTACATCTTTTGGATATATGCCTAAGAGTGGAATTGCTGAGTCTTGTGGTAGACTGATTTCCATTTTTCTGAGGAATCTCCATACAGATCTCCAAAGTGACTGCACAAGTTGGCATTCTCAGCAGCAGTGAAGGAGTGTTCCCCTTTCTCTACATCATCTCCAGAATAAACTGTCATTAGTTTTTTTTATTTTAGCCATTTTGATGGTAGTGAGATGGTATCTTTTTTTTTACAGGTATTTAAATTTATGTAAGTCACTTGCCTCACCAGGAAAACCACATCCATTACACTTGAGTGAAATTCAACAAGCATCTGCTTAGCCATCCATTACTGCTTGCTAACAAAGTAAAGGGACTTTGCAAGCCTGCAATGTCATCTGTAAAGACTGATGTGTAAACACAGACCCCACCCTGCACCAAAGTCACAAAGTTTTGTTTCCATCCATGTAGGAGTGAACCCCACTCCAGGTCTTTCACTTGCTTGGTCAGCATTACTCCAAGCTATTTTATGTTGTTTGTGGCTATTATAAATGTCAATGTTTCTCTGATTCCTTTCTCAGCCCTTTTATTGTCTATATAGTAGGGCTACTGATTTTCTTTAGTTGATCTTGTATCCTCCTTCTTTGCTGAAAGTATTTGTCAGCTGCAGGAGTTCCCTGGTAGAGTTTTTTTTGGGTCACTTATGTAAACTATCATATCATCTGCCAATAGTCAAAGTTTGGCTTCTTCTTTTCCAATTTGTATCCCCTTGATCTTCTTTTGTTGTCTTATTGCTCTAGCTAAAATTCAAGTACAATATTGAAAAGGTGTGAAGAGAGTGGACAGCCTTGTCTTGTTCCTGATCTTAGAGGAATTGCATTGAGTTTCTGTCGTTTTGGTTTTTTGTTGACTATTGGTTTGCTATATATAGCTTTTATTATGTTGAATTAAGTTCCTGTTATCCTAGATCTCTCTAAGACCTTTATCATGAAGGGGTGTTGGATTTTGTCAAAGGTTTTTTTCAGCATCCAGTGAGATGATCATGTGATTTTTGTTTCTCATCTTGTTTATATGGTGGATTGCATTGAAGGATTTTTCATATGTTGAACCCTCCTTGTATCCCTGGAATGAAGCCTACTTGATCATTGTTTATGAGTTTTCTGATGTGTTCTTGGATCTGATCTGCCAGTGTTTTATTGAGTATTTTTACATCAATGTTCATGAGGGAAATTGGTCTGAAGTTCTCTTTCTTAGTTGTGCCTTTGTGTGGCTTGGATATTAAGGGTATTGAAGCCTCATAAAAAGAGTTTGGCAAAGAACCTTTTGCTTCTATTGTGTAAAATACTTTGAGAAGAATTGATAAAGCTGTTCTTTGAATTTCTGGTAGAATTCTTTTTTTTAATTTTTTTCTTTTTTTCTTTTTTTTTCTTTTTTTTTTAATTTTAAATAGCTTGTTTTACATGTCAATCCCAGTTCCCTCTCCCCTCCTCCCGCACTCCCCTTCCACCCTCCCTCCCACCCTATTGCCAAATCCTTCCACATAGGGGATGTCTAGAGTCTATCATTTTACTCTTGGTAGGGTCAAGGCACTCCCCTAAGAGTCCAGGCTGAGAGAGCATCTCTCTTTGTGCTATAGGCACATGAAGACAGATTGTATACCAGGGATAGACACTGATCCACAGCTCAGAGCCCCATAGGTTGTCCAGGCCTTCTCACTGACACTCACATTTGGGGGGTCCAGATCAGTCCCATTCTGGCCTCCCCCCTGTCGGTCTGGGGTCCAAGAGCACTCCCCTGTTCAGATCAGCTGTCTCTGCTGGTTTTGCCAGCCCATTCTTTGCCAATTTGCTCATCATTCCTCTCTCTCTGTCACTGGGTTCCTTGGGTTCAGTTCAGTGCTTAGTTGTGTGTTTGCCTCTGCTTCCATCAGTCCCAGGATGAAGGCTCCCGGATAGTTATAGACATCAAGTTCATTATCAGGAATGGGCATTCGAGGTGGTCCTTCCACTATTGCTTAGCTTGCCAATTGATGTTATACCTTTAGATCACTCGAGGTCACTCTGGTGCCTGATCTGTCTTCGATCCTATGATTCCCTCTTCCCCCTATTTTACCCCCACCCCTCAACTTCCTGTTCCCCCATGACCAACTCCCTTCCTCTTTACCCCCTCTATTCTTCCCAGGTCCCACTCCCCCCCACCCCTCGCCGTGTTCCCCATCCATTCAGAGGATCTTGTCTCCATCCTCTTCTCTTGGGTACTATGCATATATGCATATCTTTTAGGTTCTTTCCTGTTTCCCAGACTCTCTATCTGTGGAAGTGCAGACTGGCACTATCCTGATCCATATCTAAAATCCATATATGAGTGAGTACATACCATGTTTGTCTTTTTGCGACTGGGTTACCTCACTCAGGATGGTTTCTTCCAGTGCTATCCATTTCCCTGCGAATTTCAAGATTCCATTGTTTTTTTTTTAAATATTTTATTTATTCATTATGTATACAGTTTTCTGCCTATGTGCCAGCAGAGGGCACCAGATCTCATTCAAGGTGGTTGTGAGCCACCATGTGGCATACTTTGAAAATCTGTACTCCACAAAATTTGAAAATTTAAAGGAAATGGACAATTTCCTGGATAGATATCACTTGCCAAAACTAAATCAAGAACAGATAAATAATCTAAACAGACCTATAACCCCTAATGAAATAGAAGCAGTCATCAAAAGTCTCCCAAACAAAAAAAGCCTAGGCCCAGATGGCTTCAGTGCAGAATTCTACCAGAAATTCAAAGAAGAGCTCATTCCAATACTCGTCAAAGTATTCCACACAATAGAAGCAGGAGGCTCACTGCCAAACTCTTTCTACGAAGCTACAATTACCTTGATACCCAAGCCACACAAAGACACAACTAAGAAAGAGAACTATAGACCAATTTCCCTCATGAACATTGATGCAAAAATACTCAATAAAATACTTGCAAACCGGATTCAAGAACACATCAGAAAAATCATCCACCATGATCAAGTAGGCTTCATTCCAGGAATGCAGGGATGGTTCAACATTAGAAAATCTATCAATGTAATCCACCATATTAACAATCTGCGAAAGAAAAACCACATGATCATCTCACTAGATGCTGAAAAAGCCTTTGACAAAATCCAGCACCCCTTCATGATAAAGGTCCTAGAGAGATCAGGGATAACAGGAACGTACCTGAATATAATAAAAGCAATATACAGTAAACCAACAGCTAGCATCAAACTAAATGGAGAGAAACTCAAAGCAATTCCTCTAAAATCAGGAACAAGACAAGGCTGTCCACTCTCTCTATATCTCTTCAATATTGTACTTGAAGTTCTAGCTACAGCAATAAGACAACAAAAGGAGATAAAGGGGATACAAATAGGTAAAGAAGAAGTCAAACTTTCATTATTTGCAGATGATATGATAGTTTACATAAGTGATCCAAAAACTCCGCAAGGTCACTCCTAGAGCTGATAAACACCTTCAGCAATGTGGCAGGATACAAGGTAAACTCAAAAAAATCAGTGGCCCTAGTATATACAGATGATGAAGTGACTGAGAAAGAAATCAGAGAAACATCACCTTTTACAATAGCCAAAAACAGCATCAAATATCTGGGGATAATGTTAACCAAGGAAGTGAAAGACCTGTATATCAAGAACTTTGTGTCTTTGAAGAAAGAAATCAAAGAAGATACCAGAAAATGGAAAGATCTCCCATGCTCTTGGATTGGTAGGATCAACATAATAAAAATGGCAATCTTGCCAAAAGCAGTCTATAGATTCAATGCAATCCCTATCAAAATTCCATCACAATTCTTCAAGGACCTGGAAAGAACATTAATCAACTTTATATGGAAAAACAAAAGGCCCAGGATAGCCAAAACATCCCTATACAATAAAGGAACTTCAGGAGGCATCACCATACCTGACTTCAAGCTCTATTATAGAGCTATAGTCCTGAAAACAGCTTGGTATTGGCACAAAAATAGGCAGGTAGACCAATGGAACCGAATCGAAAGCCCTAATTTTAACCCACACACCTATGAACACCTGATTTTTGACAAAGAAGCTAAAACTGTACAGTGGAAAAAAGAAAGCATCTTCAACAAATGGTGCTGGCATAACTGGGTAGTGGTATGCAGAAGACTGCAGATAGATCCATGTTTATCGCCTTGTACAAAACTTAAGTCCAAATGGATCAAAGATCTCAACATACATCCAGCCACATTGAAACTTTTAGAAGAGAAAGTGGGAGATACTCTTCAACGAGTTGGTACAGGAGACCACTTCCTAAACATAACACCAGTGGCACAGGCACTGAGATCAACAATTAACAAATGGGACCTTCTGAAACTAAAAAGCTTCTGCAAGGCAAAGGACACAATCAAAAAGACAAAAAGGCAGGCCACAGAATGGGAAAAGATATTCACTAACCCTACATCTGACAGAGGGCTAATCTCCAAAATTTACAAAGAACTCAAGAAACAAGTCTCCAAAACACCAAAGGATCCACTTGAAAGGTGGGGTACAGAGCTAAATAGAGAATTCTCAGTAGAGGAGGCTAAAATGGCCAAGAGACACTTAAGAAAGTGCTCAACATCCTTAGCCATCAGGGAAATGCAAATCAAAACAACTCTGAGACACCATCTTACTCCTGTCAGAATGGCTAGAATCAAAAACACCGAAGACAATGTATGCTGGAGGGGATGTGGAGAGAGAGGAACACTCCTCCACTGCTGGTGGGAATGCCAACTCATACAGCCTCTTTGTAAATCAGTATGGAGATTCCTCAGGAAAATGGGAATTAATCTACCACTAGACCCAGCAATTCCACTCTTAGGCATTTATCCAAATGAGGCAGGTTCATACAACAAGGGCATCTGCTCCACTATGTTCATAGCAGCATTGTTTGTAATAGCCAGAACCTGGAAGCAACCTAGATGCCCCTCAACTGAAGAGTGGATAGAGAAAATGTGGTACATTTACACAATGGAGTATTACTCAGCAGAAAAAAACAATGGAATCTTGAAATTCGCAGGGAAATGGATAGCCCTGGAAGAAACCATCATGAGTGAGGTAACCCAGTCGCAAAAAGACAAACATGGTATGTACTCACTCATATATGGATTTTAGATATGGATCAGGATAGTGCCAGTCTGCACTTCCACAGATAGAGAGTCTGGGAAACAGGAAAGAACCTAAAAGATATGCATATATGCATAGTACCCAAGAGAAGAGGATGGAGACAAGATGGTATCTTAGAGTTGTTTTGATTTGCATTTCCCTAATGGCTAAAGATGTTGAGCACTTTCTCAAGTTTCTGTTGGCCATTTTGAACTCCTCTATTGACAATTCTCTATTTAGTTCTGTACCCCATTTCTTAATTGGATCCTTTGGTGTTTTGGAGACTTGCTTCCTGAGTTCTTTGTAAATTTTGGAGATCAACACTATGCCAGCTGTGGGGTTTGTAAATATCTTTTCCCATTGAGTGGGCAGTTATTTAGTCTTATTGACTGTGTCCTTTGTCCTGCAGAAGCTCCTCAGTTTCAGCAGATCCCATTTATTAATTGTTGATCTCAGTGTCTGTGATACTGCTGTTATGTTCAAGAAGTGGTCTCCTGTACCAATTCGTTCAAGGATACTTCCCATTTTCTCCTCTAAGAGATTCAGTGTGATTGGATTGATGTTGAGGTCTTTGATCAATTTGGACTTATGTTTTGTGCATAGTGATAGATATGGATCTATCTGTTGTCTTTTACATGCCAGCATCCAGTTATGCCAGCACCATTTGTTGAAGATGCTTTCTTTTTTCCATTGTATAGTTTTAGCTTCTTTGTCAAAGATCAGGTGTTCAAAGGTGTGTGAGTTGATATCAAGACATTTGATTCCATTCCGTTGGTCTACCTGTCTGCTTTTGTGCCAATACCAAGCTGTTTTCAGGACTATATCTCTATAATAGAGCTTGAAGTCAGGAATGATAATGACTCCAGATGTTGCTTTTCTGTACAGAATTGCCTTGGCTATCCTGGGTCTTTTTTCCATATAAAATTGAGGATTGTCCTTTCGAGGTCAGTGAAAAATTGTGCTGGTATTTTGATAGGGATTGCATTGAATCTGTAGATTGCTTTTGGTAAGATTGATCCTACCTATCAAAGAGCATGGGAGATCTTTCCATTTTCTTGTATCTTCTTTAATTTCATTCTTTAAAGACTTGAAGTTCTTTATACTGGTGTTTTACCTGTTTGGTTAGAGTTACCCCAAGATATTTTATGGCGTTTGTGGCTATTGTAAAGGGTGATGTTTCTCTGATTTCTTTCTCATCTCTGTTAAGAGAAGCTTTTCCTTTGCTAGCCACTTTGGTATATCCCCCGCCAGCCGCCTGGGCTTTCTGTTAAGAGAAGCTTTTTCTTTGCTAGCCACTTTGGTATATCCCCCGCCAGCCGCCTGGGCTCTGCCACATTCTAGTCCCCAAATAAACACATAAGACGCTGTATTAATTATGAAGCTGTTGGCCTTGTTTGTTTCTTACTGGCTACCTCTGACTTCAGTATTTACCCCATAATTGTTAATCTATGTATGTCTCTTACTGGAGAGGTTTCCGGGCTTCCTACCCCAATGGCATTACATCTCGAACTCTCCTGTGTTTCTCCTTCCCAGAATCCTCCTGGACTCCTAGCCCCACCTATCTAGATTCCTATAGGCTCAACAGTACTTTATTGATAAATAACAGGCAAATAACAGGACTTCCCCAACATCTCCTCTTTTCTGTTTAAACAAAAGAAAGGTCTTAATTTTAACATAGTCAAATTATATATGACAGAACAGTTATCAAGTAAGAACATAGTTACAATATTTTAGCAAGATTTAAAGAAAATATCATCCATCCCATCCTTGTGAGTCCAAAGTCCTATATGTAGCTTATCTTTTATCATAACTAAGGAAAACTATAATTATAACTATCTGTCTTCAACTCCATCAAAGACCACAGAAGGATAATATATAAACACTATGATTGGTAGAGACATCTTACTGCCTGGACAGTCACCCGAAGTTCCACTGTAATGTTGGGGCATCCATCTTCAGCCCATAGGCCACAATGTGTCTGGAACACTTCTCAGCAAAGCAGGAAATTTCAAACTGTCCATCTGCATTGGCAGTCTGTCAGTCATTTCTCTGTGTCCTGTAGAAAGTCTCGCGGACTCTTTCATGAAGCAGGAACCCTGTAAGACTGAGTTCAGTCATCACTTTCCTGTGGGTCCTGCATGTCCAGTTTATACAGCAGCAGTCAAACAGTCTAGGCAAGAGCAGTTTCTTGCCCAAATGGCTAATCTTGCCATGTTGAAAGCAAACTCCTTAACGAGTTTCTTCGATGCCCATCTTCCTCTCAGACGTAATTGGTGCTGCCAGGAGCAGACATTTCTCATTGTCAAGAAAAACCCTAAACCATTTTAAATGCCATTTTCTGAAGGTCTTTGAAAGGTTTGAAGACTGTTTATATATCACAAATATATTTCTGTATATCTAGAAAATCTAACTTACCTAACTATAAATTCTATTATAAGTAAATATCTATATTCTGTATTCAATTATGCATTATGTTTTAAAAGATCAGTATAAGCACAATACTTAATCAAGAGGAGAAATATAAGCATCACAAAATTGACCTTGAATTTCTATCAGTAAATGAAAAACAATACCCATACCATAATTCCCTTTTTTACCATTAAAAAAATATTGGCTGTGATCATTAGCCAATTATAAACAACCCCATTTAAATGAAAACAAAGATTTATAAACAAGATGGGAATTAGGACGTCGCTCATTCCAAACTGCTTCCTGCTGGAAGGGGGCGCTGTTCATACCATGGGGATCATGACAAAACTCAGAAACCTGTTTAAGTCCGTATTTTCGGGGTCTGTAAAGCTGCATCATCTTAGCTGTCTCAATAGTTGGAACACCTTGTCCACTGCTTCCGGGGGTCTTGGTTCGTCAAACCACAGAAACCTGGAAGGAATCCTCAGCTTTTCATTTTCTGTGGAGACATAAACTAAAACTCCTTTTCCGAGTAACATATCCTTATACTTAAATTTTGAAGTCAAGGCATTTTTAAAAGATAGAAGTTGAATTAATTCAGCAGCATTTATAATCAAGTGTACTTTAGCAGTTCCTTCCTGAGTAATCAAAAAACTGAAAGACACAATACCGGACAGTATCCAGACTCTCTGTATATTTTCCATCTTTACGTGGCTTATTTATTTATCTATTATTACTTTATTTATTTTACTTTTATTTATTTTTCTCTGAGACAGGGTTGGAAATCTTTGGAAATCTGCCTGCCTCTGCCTCTGGAGTAAATCCTACTGGCATGCGCCACCACAACACCGGCTTTTGTATTTACTACTTTGCCGTTTCATTTTCTCTCTCAATCTCACGTATATTTTTAAACACACTGTAAACCTTTAGAGGTTTTGTTTATCCAAGTCTGACTTTACTGTAAATCTTTACGTTTTTCTGGCCACGTGTCTTATCTGTAAAACCGCGGCTGTTTTAAACTGCCGTTTCAAGATGGCGGGCGTAAGCGTGACTCCAGCTTACCGCCTCAGTCCATGCTGACATCCAGCAAAAGCTGCCACTTCCAGTTGTACGTACACACCTTTTAATCGTTAATAGAGTCTCTTAAAACAACCTTGGTATTTTTTTTTTAATGCCGAGTCAGGAAGACTCCAGTAAACGAGCCGCGTGAATCTCGGCTTGTGGCTAGCAAAACAGAGCACACCTGAGAAAAATGCTGCTACCAAAATCTGTGCTTCTCTCTGTTTTTCTGTTTCTAAAATTCCTTTAAATCTTTTGTCATTCTGCGTGGAAATTCATGATCCCATCCTCGTCGCCATTCTGTTAAGAGAAGCTTTTCCTTTGCTAGCCACTTTGCTATATCCCCTGCCAGCCGCCTGGGCTCTGCCACATTCTAGTCCCCAAATAAACACATAAGACGCTGTATTAATTATGAAGCTGTTGGCCTTGTTTGTTTCTTACTGGCTACCTCTGACTTCAGTATTTACCCCATAATTGTTAATCTATGTAGGTCTCTTACCGGAGAATGGTTCCAGACTTCCTACTCCCATGGCATTACATCTCGAACTCTCCTGTGTTTCTCCTTCCCAGAATCCTCCTGGACTCCTAGCCCCACCTATCTAGATTCCTATAGGCTCAACAGTACTTTATTGACAAATAACAGGCAAATAACAGGACTTCCCCAACACATCTCCTTTATTTTCTATATATAGTAGGGCTACTGACTATTTTTTTTTTTGTTTTTGGAGACAGGGTTTCTCTGTATTGTTTTGGAGGCTGTCCTGGAACTCACTCTGTAGACCAGGCTGGCCTCGAACTCACAGAGATTTGCCTGCCTCTGCCTCCCGAGTGCTGGGATTAAAGGTTTACACCACCAATGTCAGGCGGCTCTGACTATTTTGAGTTAATTTTGTATCCTGTCTCTTTGTTGAAGGTGTTTATCAGCTGTAGGAGTTTCCTGGTAGAATTCTTTGGGTCACTTATGTAGACTATCATATCATCTGAAGTTTGAATTCTTCCTTTCCAATTTGTATCCCCTTAATCTCCATTTGTTGTCTTATTGCTTTACCTAGAACTTCAAGTACAATATTGAAGAGATATGGAGAGAGTAGACATCCTTGTCTTGTTCCTGATTTTAGAGGCATCGCCTTTAGTTTCTCTCCATTTAGCTTGATGCTGGCTGTTGGTTTTCTGTATATAGCTTTTATTATGTTTAGGTGTGTTCATGTTATCCATGATCTCTCCAAGACCTTTATCATGAAGGGGTGCTAGATTTTGTCAAATGCTTTTTTAGCATCTAGTGAGATTATCATGTGGTTTTTCTTTTTCAGATTGTTTATATGGTGGAATACATTGATGGATTATGTATGTTGAACCATCCCTGCATCCCTGGGATGAAGCCTACTTGATCATGGTGTATGATTTTTCTGACATGTTCTTGTATTTAATTTGCCAGTATTTCATTGTGTATTTTTGCTTCCATGTTCATGAGGGAGATTGGTCTGTAATTCCCTTTCTTGATTGTGTCTTTGTGTGATTTGGCTACTAATGTAATTGTAGCCTTGTAAAAAGAATTTGGCAGTAACCCTCTACTTCTATTGTGTGGAACAATTTGAAGAGTATTGGTATTAGCTCTTCCTTGAATTTTTGGTAGAATTCTGCACTGAAACCATCTGGCCGTGGACTTTAATCGGTTGGAAGACTTTTTATGGCTGCTTCTATTTCTTTATGGGATATAGATCTGTTTAAATTGTTTAATCTCTTCTTGATTTAATTTTGGTAAGTGATGACTATCCAGAAAATCATCCATTTCCTTATATTTTCTAATTTAGTGGAGTACTGATTTTCAAAGTATGACCTGATGATTCTTTGGATTTCCTCAGTGTCTGTTGTTATGTCTCCTTTTTCATTTCTGATTTTGTTAATTAGCATGTTCTCTCTCTGTCTTTTGGTTAGGTTTGATAAAGGTTTGTCTATCTTGTTGATTTTCTTGAAGAGCCAACTCTTTGTTTCATTGATTCTTTGTATTGTTTTCTTTGTTTCTACTTTATTGATTTCAGCTCTCAATTTGATTATTTCCTGGTGTCTACTCCTCCTGCGTGAGTTTGCTTCTTTTTGTTCTAGAGCTTTCAGGTATTCTGTTAATTCTCTAGTGTGGCAATTCTCCAGTTTCTTCATGTGGGCACTTAGTGCTATGAATTTTCCTCTTAGAACTGCTTTCAAACTATCCCAAAGGTTTGGGTGTGTTGTGCCTCAATTTTCATTGAATTCTAGGAAGTGTTTTATTTCTTTCTTTATTTCTTCCTTTACCCAGGGGTGATGCATTTGAACAATGTTCAATTTCCATGAGTTTGTGAGGTTTCTGCTATTTGTGTTGACACTGAATTTTAATTTTAAGACATGGTGGTCTGACAGGATACAGGAGATTCTTCCAGTTTTTTGTATCTGTTGAGCTTTGCTTTACTGCCAAGTATGTGTTTGATTTTAGAGAAAGTTCCCTGTGGTGCTGAGAAGAAGATACATTCTTTCTTGTTTTGGTGAAATGTTTTATAGATGTCTGTTAAACCCAACGGGGCGATAACTTCTGTAAGTTCCATTGTTTCTTTGTTAAGTTTCTGTCTGCTAGACCTGTCCAGTCATGTGAGTGGTGTGTTGAAGTCTCCCACTATAAGTGTGTGAGGTTTAATGTGTGATTTGAGTTGTAGTAATATTTCTTTATGAGCATGGGTGCCTTTATATTTGGGGCATAGATGTTCAGAATTGAGACTTCTTCCTGATGGATTTTTCCTATGATGAATATGAAATGACCTTTTATATTCTTCATCTCTCTTGATTAATTTTAGTTTGAAGTCTATTTTGTTAGATAGTAGAATAGCTACACTTCCTTGCTTCTTATGTCCATTCGATTGGAAAGTCTTTTCCCCACCCTTAACCTTGAGGTAGTGTCTGTCTTTGAAACTGAGGTGTGTCTCTTGTATACAGCAGAATGATGGATTCTGTCTTCAAATCCATTCTGTTATCCTGTGTCTTTTTACAGGTGAGTTAAGACTATTGGTATTCAGGAATATTTGTGATCATTGATTGTTAATTCTTGTTTGCTTTGGATCTGGTTTTGGTGATGGTTTTATGTGTAAGTTTTTCTCCTGGTAAAGTTAGATTATCAGCCGGGCGGTGGTGGTGCACGCCTTTAATCCCAGCACTCGGGAGGCAGAGGCACACGGATCTCTGTGAGTTCGAGGCCGGGCTGGACCGATAGCCTCCTAAACAATACAGAGAAACCCTGTCTCGTAAAAACCAAAAAAAAAGTTAGATTATCTATTGCCCTTGTTATTTTGAGTGTAGTTAACTTCCTTGGGTCAGAGTTTCCTTCTAGAGCTTTCTGTAGGGCTAGATTTTTGGATATGTATTGCATAAATCTGCTTTTGTCATGGAATATCTTGTTTTCTCCATCTATAGTGATTGAGATTTTTGCTGGGAATAGTAGTCTAGACTGGAATCTGTCTTAGCATTTGTAGAATATCTGTCCAGGACCTTCTGTTTTTCATAGTTTCCATGGGGCATTTGGGTGTAATTCTGATAGGTTTGCCTTTATATGTTACTTGGCCTTTTTCCTTTGCTACCTTTAATATTTGTTCTTTATTCTGTATGTTTGGTGTTTTGATTGTTATGTGGCGAAGAGACTTTTTTTTTGGTCCAGTCTATTTTGGTGTCTATGAATCTATTTCCTCTAGTTTATCTTCAGTGCATGGGATTCTGTCTTCCATCTCTTGTATTCTGTTAGTTATGCTTGCATCTGTAGTTCCTGATTGTTTTTTCAGCCTTTCAGTTTCCAGCATTATCTCAGTTTTTGTTTTTCTTATTGTCTCCATTTCATTTTCAGGTCTTGAACTGTTTGAATTGTTTCCTTCATCTGTTTGATTGTTGTTTCTTGGCTCTCCTTGCTTTCTTTAAGAGATTTGTTTATTTCTTGCATTTTTTGGTTTGTGTTTAATTCAATTTCTTTAAGGAATTTTCTCATATCCTCTTTGAGTGTCTCTATCACTTTCAGGAGGTTGTTTTGAAGGTTATTCTTTTCTCTTTCATCTGTGTTTGTATGTTCATGTCTTGCTGGTCTAGAGTTTCTAGACTCTGGTGGTATCATACTGGTTCCTCTGTTGTTGGCTGTGTTTTATATTTCCTTCTTCCCATCCTTTCTTTCAGTTGGAGTTCGTGTGGTCTCTTCCACTTCTGGTGGGTTTGGGTCTAAGGATCCTTTCCAGTGCGTTCAAATAGGTCCAATACTTCAATCAGTGCAGGTGAGTCTGGGACACTCTCAAGCACAGGGCAGAGACCAGAGGGAATGAAAGACTCAAGCACAGTGCAGGGACTCAAGCACAGGGCAGAGAATGGAAGGCACTGAAGACTGAGGTGTGGCCAGACTCAGGGTGATCCTTACTGGTGGGGCAGGTCCTCTCTAGGCACAGGAAGTTCCCAGGGAAATGGAGACAGGGGATGTAGGGAGTTGAGGCTCAGAGCAGGGCCCCCACTCACCTGAAGCACTGGGAAATGACTGGAAGACACTAAAGACTGAGATGTGGACCAATAAAATCAATTATTGGCATACAGAAATACATAGAAATACCTTGAAAAGATTATAATAGAAGCCAATTATGGCTAGCTTATATTCACTTGAAATATCAAGAATAGGAAAATCTGAAAGAACATACAGTAGAGTGGGTAGTTGGAGGCAGAGCTTTAAGAAATGGAGAGTGTGAACAGACATAGCACTTTGGGGGTATAATCAGTTCTAAAATGCACTGTAGGCTGCTTGAATAAAAATCACAATAACTATGGATGGCTGAATTAGAACTTGAGTCTACCATACAATCATTTTTGCTTCTAATGTCAAAAACACAGAGACTATATGCAACATTCTTCTTAGAGTAATTGAAACCAATTGATTAGCAAGCAAAATGTGGTTGTTCTAAGCAACCATAGCTGGCCGCAATCTGCCTAAAATACTGGGCGTATCCTTACATCCCACATACTATTTCTACATTCAAAAATGAATGTTAATCATCTCTCTGGGCCCAATAAAGATTAGACCAATAAGCATCAAGAATCCCTGGTGTAGAAAGTTTGCGTTTCATTATCATGTACACAATTTTGTCCAAATGATTGCTGCCAAGTGCAGGACTATCCTGAGGAAAGTAATCATAATTCCACCTACAGCCTTGTGATCAATGATGAACTCCTAGAATATAGTCTTAGGAATTGATCTCACATATATTAGAGAGGGGTTGGGGTAATGGTGGTAATACTAGGTACAGTGAAAGTTTTCGTAGAAAGGTAAGAAGACAAAATAAGTGAAGAGGAAAAGAAGCATGGACTGTTTTTTTTTATATTGGGTTAAAGAAGCATTAAATCCCTTTTCTCATCACTCCTCCCTCTTTATAAGTGGGTTCCAAGGGTTTAGTTCAGTGTTTAGCTGTGTGTGTCTGTCTCTGCTTCCTTCAGCTACTGAATGAAGGCTCTAGGATGGCATACAAGGAAGTCATCAATCACATTAGTGGAAAGACATATAAGGTAGCCTCTCCACTATTGGTTAGATTGCCAGTTGGTGTCATTCTTGTAGGCCTCTGGATATCTAACTAATACCAGATCTGTCTTCAAACCTATAATTGCTCCTTCTATTATGGTAGCTCTCATCCTTCTCTCCTCTATTCTTCCCCCTACTCAACTTTCCTGCCCCCCCATGTCCTCCTCTGTCCTCCTCTTCACCCTCTTTCTTTCTCCCAAATTCCTCACCCCTCTCCTCAGAAGATTCTGTCCTGTTCCCCTGCTCTGGGTTACCATGCATATCTCTCTTAGGGACCTCATTGTTTCTCAGACTTTCTGGCTGGGGATTGTAGACTGGCACTTCTCTGTTTCAGGCCTAAAATCCATATATGAGTGAGTATATACCATGCTTCTCTTTTTGTGACTAGGTTACCTCTCTCAGGATGGTTTCTTCTAGTGCCATCCATTTTGCCAGCAAATTTCAAGGTTTCATTGGTTTTTTTTCCACTGAGTAGTACTCCATTGAGTAAATGTACCACATTTTCTCTGTCCACGCTTCAGTTGAGGGGCATCTAGGTTGCTTCCAGGTTCTGGTTATTACAAATAATGCTGCTATGAACATAGTGGAGCAGATATCCTTGTTGTATGAATGTACATCTTTTGTGTGTATGCCTAAGAGTGGAATTGTTGGATCCTGTGGTAGACTGATTCCAATTTTCCTGAGGAATCTCCATACCGATTTCCAAAATGGCTGTACGAGTTGGCACTCCCACCAGTAGTGGAGGAGTGTTCCCCTCTCTCCACATCCTCTCTAGCATAAATTGTCATTGTTTTTTTTATTTTAGCCATTCTGATAGGAGTAAGATGGTATCTCAGAGTTGTTCTGATTTGCATTTTCCTGAAAGCTAAGGATGTTAGGCACATTCTTAAGTGTCTATCAGCCATTTCAACTCCTCTATTGAATTCTGTTTTTAGTTTTGTGCCCCACTTTTTAATTGGCTCCTTTGGTGTTTTGGAGACTTGCTTCTAGAGTACTTTGTAAATTTTGGAGATCAGCCCTCTGTCAGATTTGGGGTTAGTGAATATCTTTCCTCATTCATTGGGCTACCTTTTTGTCTTGTTGACTGTGTACTTTGCCTTACAGAAGGTTCTCCATTTCAGGAGGTCCCATTTATTGTTGATCTCAGTGTCTGTGCTACTGGTGTTATGTTCAGGAAGTGGTCTCCTGTACCAATTAGTACAAGGGTACCTCCCACTTTCTCTTCTAATAGGTTCAGTATGGCTGGATTT
Organism: Mesocricetus auratus; assembly: GCF_017639785.1. Taxonomy (NCBI): domain Eukaryota; kingdom Metazoa; phylum Chordata; class Mammalia; order Rodentia; family Cricetidae; genus Mesocricetus; species Mesocricetus auratus. The sequence goes on along the minus strand of NW_024429191.1, from coordinate 52,430,141 downwards.
ACGTTGAGGCCTTTGATCCATTTGGACTTAAGTTTTGTGCATTGGGATACACATGGGTCTATCTGCATTCTTCTACATGCCAGCATCCAGTTATGCAAGCACCATTTGTTGAAAATGCTATCTTTTTTCCATTGTATAATTTTAGCTTCTTTGTCAAAAATCAGGTGTTTATAGGTGTGTGGCTTAATATCAGGGTGTTCAATTAGACACCATTGATCTATCTGTCTATTTTTGTGCCAATACCAAGCTGTTTCCAGGACTATAGCTTTATAATAGTGCTTGAAGTCAGAGATGGTGGTGCCTCTGGAAGTTCCTTTATTGTACAGGGTTGTTTTGGCTATTCTGGGTCTTTTTGTTTTTCCATATAAATTTGAGTATTGTTCTTTCAAGGTCTGTGAAAAATTGTGGGGGTATTTTAATGGGGATTGTGCTGAATCTATACATTGATTTGGCAAGATTGCCATTTTTACTATGTTAATCTTCCCAATGCAAGAGCATGGAAGATCTTTCCATTTTCTGGTATCTTCTTTAATTTCTTTCTTTAAAGACCACAGAATCAGCTGACCTGAACAAGTGGGAGCCCATAGACCCCAGACTGATAGCTGAGAGACCAGAATGGGATTAATCTACACCCCCTGAATGTGGGTGTCAGTGAGGAGGCCTCAGCATCCTTTGGGGCCTCAGGCAACAAATCATCATTTATCCCTGTCAAGATGGACTTTGGGAGCCCATTCCATGTGGAGGGATGCTGTCTCTGCGTGAACACGTGGGGGAGAGCCTAGGCCCTGCCCCAGACCATATGACAGACTTTTGAGATCCCTAAAAAGGGCCTGACTCTCCTTGGAGAGTGGAGTGGGGATTGGAGAAGGGGTTGGGGGAGGGTTGAAGATGGGTGGAAGAGGAGGGGAGAGAGAGGGAACTGGGATTGACATGTGAAACAAACTTGTTTCTAATTTAAAATAAAATAAATAAATAAAATAAAACTTTAAAAATAAAGAAAAAATGCAGGCAAAAGAAAATGCAAAGCAACAACAAAAGCAACAGCAGTTTGGGATCATAAGTACTGTTCAGCCTTTGATGCACAAATCTGAGCTGCCTTTTCACTTTATTTCTTTATTTCAATGCTGCTTTGTAATATTTCAGAATATAATTTTCTTTTGTTTATTTAAGACAGAGTTCCCCTATGTAGCTCTGGCTGTCCAGGTTGGCCTTGAACTCACAGAGATCTGCCTGTCTCAACTTCCAGATTGCTGGGATTAAAGCCATGTACTACCCACCTGGCAGAATGTATTTCTGCATATTTTATTCTTTGTAATTGCTACTACAAATAGAACCATTTTCCTAACTTGTTTTTATTGATAGTATAGAGAAATAGCTAATTCTATGTATTGATTTTATACCCTACAGTCTTAATACACTATCTTTTTTAGTGGCATTTTGTGATTTTCTAGACATAAGATCAAGTGACCTGTCAATAAAAGTCTTATTTCTCCTTTAAAAGAAGAAGCATTAACCATGCCATCTATTTGCCATATTCCTGATACTGGCACACCCAGAAAGTTGACTGATGAAGTTTAAGTTTTTCAGAAGTTTACCTATCTGCACTACGTCTTTTGGAGCTACTCATTCATGCTGAATTGAGATGCTCTCCTTGGAAGTCTTCCCTGTGTATGGAAAGATGGATCAGTCAATCAAGGCTAGGCTCAAAACCAAAAATATAAAAACACTTCTCTTTTAAATTTTTTTAATCCAAGCAACATCACTTTAAACAATTTTGATATGACTTCCCCTTTGAACACATTCAAAATCATTAGTGACTGGATATTTCTTTCTTTTTTATAAATTTTATTAAAATTATAAACAATCTTATTTAAAATTTCAATCCCAGTTCCCTCTCCCTCCCACCTACCCCCTCCAATGATTGCCCCCACTCAAGAAAAAAACACAAAAACTTCTGATGGCTTCTTGGGTAATGTTTTATTGTATGAGACACTTTAAATCATTGACAATCATAATAATACCTATAATTCGAGGTGGTTTTCCAGCCACCTTTCTGCACTTCTCCCCCAAAGAGGATGGTTTCCAGTCAAGCAGAAACCCTTTTCATACTTGAAAAGACATCTAGTATGTACTTTTCCATGCTTTTTTGACTATCTGATTGCTGCTATTTTTTTTATTTGTTTTGTTTGGTGTTGTTTAAATTCTACCTTTCCTATATGTAGGAAGGAGTGATTGGTGACTATAATTGGTCTCCACTAGAGATCCTGGGGTTAAATTGGTCCTAGAATGGTCCTGGGTAATTACAATGTCTTTAATGAGTTATACAGGATCTGGACACCTATGGGATGTGAAGTCCATAAGGCCAGGGGATGTCATCAGGGGGATGTGACTAGGAATTGTACAGAGAGATGATGAGTACAGAGGCCACTAGTTACTGTGACTGCAAATAAATTGTTAGCAGGATAGTGACCCAGAAGCTTTGACTCAGCCTCAGCAGATCTGGGTAAATTTAGGAAAGTAAGCTGGTGTCTAGCTGTCTGTCCACATGAATTTCCAGTGTGATGCAGGATAGTTTTCCAGGTATGATAAAATTCTTCTTTTCTCAGTCTCCCAAGACTTTACCACACTAGAAAATATTTGTTTCATGACCATCATACAACTGCTTTCATATTGAAGGGTTCATTGCATTTACTGATTATGTAATTTTCTCTCAAGATCACACCATTTCAACACAAGAGCAGTGCTGTGAGACAGAGTTCACTGCTGCAGTGCAGTACGATTGTTTTTTATACTTTCCCCTGTGGGGTCTTAACAAACTCTGAGCAATGTCCTATCCAAAATAAGGATTAATTTTATCGGTGCAAGTTCACCAGTCTGTGTTTTAATGGTAAATCTGCGATCACTCCTAAGAACACTCCATCAAGGATGACATTAATATTATCTAGGGTGGCCATGTAAAATATACAATAAAAGCTACTCAACCAAAATCAGCACTGCTACAGAACCCTTGATGATATACTTTGTCCCAAATGTTAGATACAGATCTCTTGGGATATTTGTGTGCTGTTTAATTTGAGAAATATGAGCTTAACATCTAAAGGAAACATGAAGTCTATGACCCATCAGTGGTAACAGTTGATGGTGATTTATTTGGCTTCTGATCTTGGCACACACGCCCACCTAACACAAAATTACTGTTCATTTACAGGAGAAAGTGGGCACAGTGACACATGCCTGTAATCTCAGTGGTAGGGAAACAGATGCAGGAGTGCGGCATGTTTGAGGCCAGTCTTAGGTACATAAGGAGAGCATCTTTTTAAATGATGCATAATATTTTTACTACATGTCTTCTCCTCTGTAATGCTAATTCACAATGTCTAAGTGTTCAAACTGAATTCCAACTGTGTTAAACCCTACCAGTCTGTGAAAATACAATCAGTCAGATTTGGTTGTTCTATTTAAGAGAAAGTTGCTTAGATCTATTGATGTTTCTCCTCTTTTGTGTGCTTTGGAACATGAGATAGATTCATTAGCCAGTGTTGTCAAGAATCATTGATTAACATATAAGTCTCTGTGTGTGTGTCTCTCTCTCTCTCTTTCTCTCTCTCTCTCTCTCCCCTCTCTCTCTCTGTGTGTATGTGTGTCCATACATGTATACATGTGACTTAGTACACAAACTGCCCAGTGTTAAAGGGTGATAAGGCCAATATTTGAAACATGTCTAGAATATTGGAGTACCTGAGAAGAGTGGAGGATACAGAAATGTATATAAGGCAGAAAATGAAAACTTTTCTTCAGTGAAGTGTGATTTTCCCAAAATTCCTTCATCTGATTGCATGAAGATAACCATCTTATAAAGTGCTAGTTATACTTTTGTCAGAGTCTACAGATTAAATGACATTTATAGAGTGTCTTCATAGCAACTAGTATTTTTCAAAATTTGGCATTGTGGTTAACTGATTTGATGTATAAATTAACCATCACATAAAGTATAGACATCTGAGGAATAACTCAAGTGAAGATTCCAAACTAACTCTGTCAATTCTTTTTTATAGTTCATAAATATTTTCATCACATCTGTCTGCTGTACTAATATCAATTTTATTCTATGGATTAAAGCATATGGATATGATTTTGAGTCATCGGTATTATTGAGATGTGACACAAATTACTAACCCTAACACTGTAGAACTGCAATATTAGATCTCTGACACTCATTATAGAGTGTAAACTTTAGGGTTAACTGGTCAAGTCTTCCTATTTAAATGTGACTTTTTCTACTGTTGAAGGTAAAGAAATCTGTGACAGTTTGAGCACCAAGTAACAAATTTTTATTGCCCAAATTCATGTATTGGGACAGTTACAGGACCTAGTGGTGTGAAACCATGCATGACATTTCCTAAATATAGTTTACAATTTATGTGATGATGGGTTAAAGCAGTGATAAAGTATTAAGTGCAGGGGATATGTATGGGATGCAATGCAAAATGTGTGAAGGTCTTAGTATGGGGAGACAGGGTAAATTTAGCAGTGTATGTGCTAAGCAATATCCATACATATGAATGAGGATGAACCAGATTGGGGGGGAAAGAGAAGGGAGGAAATAATAGGCAAGCAGAGTAGAAATTCTAAAATTGGGAGGTAAAGAGTTTTCATGACAGCATTAATAAAGAGAGAAATCCAAGTGTCAATGTGAGGCCACACAGGGATACTCCTTTGATACACATGAAATAATGAAACACCATTACTGTACCTGACAAGAGCTTTGTACTCATCCTCAGAGCAACAGTGGCAATCTAAAGAAAAATTTGGCAACAGATTTTGGAATTCCTCTGTGAGAATGCCACAGTGTAAATGAAACAGTTTGAAGGAGAGGAGAATGGTCAGGAAACATGAGGACATGGATAGGGTGTGCTTCTGTATTCCTATAAAGACAAGATGTGATCCAGACATATGGATGTAATCTCACAGAGAGAGATGGAAGAAATAGGAGGGGAATAAAGAGGAGACTCTGTATAATGTGTGACAGTAGTTCAAGGTAATACAAAGGAATGGATTGAGAGTCACAGATTTCTGACACAAAAAGTGTATATTTTACTGTATTGTAGGATACAAGAGAGCTAAGAGAATGAGGAATCCTTCCAAAGACAACAAAGTGAAGACATGAATTTCACTTAGAACTTCATTAGTGAACAGTGGAGCAAAGATCTCTATGCTACACAGACATTTTGTATCTCAGTAGAAATGCATTAGAACTGTCTAGGAAGCAATGGGGGATAGAAACCTGTTAAAGAGAAGTTGAAAAATTATTAATGATTGCAATGATTACAGGCATATAAACTTCATATTATAATTACTTTGATAACTTTGCTGTAATATATGTGTTCTAGATATATGTTCATTTTTATTTTGAATTTTAAAGGACCATGATATTTTCTAGTTAGGATGCTGGAGATGAAAAAGTGATAATGAACAACCAAACTGTCATCTTTGAGTTCCTCCTCCTGGGCCTGCCCATTCCCCCAGAATACCAGCACCTGTTCTATGCCCTGTTCCTGGCCATGTACCTCACCACAGTCCTGGGGAACCTCATCATCATCATCCTCATTCTACTGGACTCCCATCTCCACACACCCATGTACTTGTTTCTCAGCAACTTGTCCTTCTCTGACCTCTGCTTTTCCTCTGTCACAATGCCCAAATTGCTGCAGAACATGCAGAGCCAGGACCCATCCATTCCCTATGCAGGCTGTCTGACACAAATGTACTTTTTTATGGTTTTTGCAGCCATGGAGACTTTTCTTCTTGTGGTCATGGCCTATGACCGCTATGTGGCCATCTGTTTCCCCCTCCATTACACCACCATCATGAGCCCCAAACTCTGTATGTGTCTGGTGGTGCTATGCTGGGTACTTACCATGCTGTATTCCATGTTGCACACTCTACTCTTGGCTAGATTGTCATTCTGTGAGAAAAATGTGATCCCCCAGTTTTTCTGTGACATATCTGCTATGCTCAAGTTGGCATGTTCTGATACTTATATTAATGAATTAATGAAATTTATCTTGGGAGGGCTTGTTACTGTTCTTTCATTCTTACTCATCAGTACGTCCTATATACAAATTGTCTGCTCCATCCTAAAGGTTTCATCTACTCAGGTTATACACAAGGTCTTCTCCACATGTGGTTCCCACCTGTCTGTCGTCTCACTGTTCTATGGGACAATTTTTGGTCTCTACCTATGTCCATCAACTAATAACTCTAATGTGAAAGAGACTGTCATGGCCATGATGTACACACTAGTGACTCCCATGCTGAACCCCTTTATCTACAGCCTGAGGAACAGAGATATAAAAGAGGCCCTGATAAGAGTCCTTTTCAAGAAGAAAATTTCTTTGTAATGGCAACACTGGGATTTTCATTTAAATTTATCTGGTAAATACATTGATATTAATATTATAATATGTATCTTTGAAATGAAACATATAGTAACATACTACATAACAGGAGTTTTACAAAGTAGTTCACTTAGGGTATGGGAACTTAGTGACTAAGTCATGCCATCCACTGCCTAGCATGTGTGATTCTAGAACATCATTATTGTAAGAGTAACTGTTATATCAGATTTCTAATCCTCACATTCTTATTATTTCAATGTTTTATGATTTTATACAAATTTCTATGTTGACTGCAGTGTACATTTTAAATATTAATAAATGATATATCATAATCCCATATTAATGCTCAGCAGTCTTTTACTGTTTATTTTTCTCTCATACAATACATTCCTCCTTCCACTCTTTCCAGTCCCTCTCCTACATACCCTCTCTCCCAGACCCACTTCCCCTCTATTTCTTTCAGAAAATAGCAGGCCACCCATGGATATCAACTAAACATAGTGTAACAAGAAACAATAAAACTAGGAACAAGCCCTCACATCAAGGTTGGATGAGGTAACCCAGTAGGAGGCAAAGGTTCCCAAGAGTACAAAAAAGATTCAGATACCCCAACTACTAGTGTTAGGAATTCCACAAAAACCCCAAGCTAAATAACCAGAGCATGTATGCATAATTCCTAGTACAGACACATGCTGGCTCTTTGATTTCCACTTCAATCTCTGTGAACCACTATTAGCCCTGCTTAGGTGATTTTATGGGTCAAGTTTTCCTGGTATATTTGACCCCTCTCTGTCCTACAGTTCTTCCTTCCAATAATCTACAGGGTTCCCCAAGCTCCCCTAATGTTTGAGTATGTGTCTCTGCATCTACTCTTATGAGCTGCCAGACGAAGTTTCATTAATGATTAGGATAGGCACCAGTGTATTGCTATAGTGGAATATCATTAGGAATAATTTCATTGCCTTTTTGGTAGGTTGTGTTTGGTTGTACCATAGGTCACTGAGTTATTCAGATTCCAGTTTCTGGCCATCCATGGGCTCAGTCTCTTGGCTTGAAATTAAATTTAGATCAGTCACTAGTTAGTCACTCCCACTAGCTCTAAGCAACCATTACCCCAGAAAATGTTGCAGCCAGGACTTGCCTAGGTTGCGTGTTTTGTGAATGGATTATTGTCCCAGTTCCAACACTGGAAACCTGTCCTGGTTAAGGTAGGTGACTGGTTCAATAGTTAAGTAATAATCCATTATGTGAATATACCACATTTTTTACCAATTACTCATTTGAGCGACATCTAGGCTGTTTCCAGATTCTGGCTATTGTGAATGAAGACACTATGAAAAAAGTTCAGGAGGTGTCAATTGTGGTATTATGGGGGTGCATCACTTAGGTATATGCTTAAGAGTGTTATAGCTGGGTCTTGAGGTAGATGGAGCCCCAAATTTCTTTTGAACTGCGATATAACTCCCCCCATTAATAAAGGAGTGTTCCTCTTGCTCCATATCCTCACCAGCATGAGCTTTCACTATGTGTTTTTATCTTAGCCATTTTGACAGGTATGGAATCTCAAAGTAGTTTTTATATGAATTTCCTTTATGGCTAAGGTTGTTGAACATTTTTTGATCCTCTGTTGAGAATTCTGTGCTCAGATCTGTACTCCATTTTTTTAATTGGATTGTTTGGTTGGTTGGTGCCTAGATTCTTGGGTTCTTTACATATTTTGTATATTAGTCAACTATCAGGTGTGTACTTTGTGAAATGCTTTTCCCAATATGTAGGCTGCTCTTTTGTACTGTTGATGGTGTCCTTTGCCTTACAGGAGAAGCTTTTCTGTTTTATGAGGTCCCTTTGATTAACTGTTGATCTTAGAGTCTATGCTATTGGTATTCTACTCACGAAGTTAATTCCTGTGCCAAATCATTCAAGGCTACCCCTCTTGTCTTTTCTATCAGATGTGGTGTGTGGTTTAATGTTGAGTATTTAATCCACTTGGTTTTGAGTTTTGTGATTAGTGATAATTATGGATCAGTTTGTATTCTCCCACATGTTGACATCCAGTTCGACCAGCACCATTTGTTGAAGATGTTTTCTCTTATAAATTTGTGGTGTCTTTATTACATTGTTTTTTCTAAAATTGTGTAAATGTACCACATTTTCTCTATCCACTCTTCAGTTGATGGACATCTAGGTAGCTTCAAGGTTCTGGCCATTACAAATAATGCTGCTATGACCATAGTGGAACAGAATTGTATGAATGAAATGGTATCTTTTGGGTATATGCCTAAGAGTGGAATTGCCGGGTCCTGTGGTAGACTGATTTCCATTTTCCTGACGAATCTCCATATTGATTTCCAAAGTAGATGTATGTGTTGGCACTCCCACCAGTAGTGGAGGAGTGTTCCCCTTTCTCCACATTCTGTCCAGCATAAACTGTCATTGGTGTATTTGATTTTAGCCATTCTGACAGGAGTAAGATGGTATCTCAGAGTTGTTTTGATTTGCATTTCCCAGATGGCTAGGGATGATAAGCACTTTCTTAAATATCTCTCAGCCATTTTGGACCCCTCTATTGAGAATTCTCTATTTAATTCTGTACCCCACCTTGTAACTAAATCCTTTGGTGATTTGGAGACTTGCTTGTTGAGTTCTGTGTAAATTTTGGAGATCAGCCCTCTGTCAGATGTGGGGTTAGTGAATATCTTTTCCCATTCTGTGGGCTGCTGTTTTGTCTTGTTGACTGTGTCTTTTGCTTTACAGAAGCTTCTCAGGTACAGGAGGTCCCATTTTTTAATTGTCGATCTCAGTGTGCTACTTGTATTATGTTCAGGAAGCAGTCTCCTGTATCAATTTATTCAGGGGTACCTCCTACTTTCTCTTCCTGGTTCTTTTGCTTTTCCATATAAAGTTGAGGATTGTCCTCTTGAGGTCTGTGAAAAATTGTGCTGATATTTTGATTGGGATTTCATTCAATCTGTAGATTGCTTTTGGTAAGACTGCCATTTTTACTCTGTTGATCCTACCTATCCAAGAGCATGGGAGATCTTTTCTGGTGTCTTCTTTAATTTCTTTCTTTAAAAACTCAAAGGTCTTGTGAGACAGGTCTTTCACTTATTTGGTTAGCATTATTCCAAGATATTTTATGTTGTTTGTGGCAATTATAAATGTTGATGTTTCTGTGGGGGTTTTTTTACCCCTTTTATCGTCTTATGTAGTAGGGCTACTAATTTTCTTGAGTTGATCTTGTATCCTGCCACTTTTCTGAAGGTATTAATCAATTGTAAGAGTTCGCTTGTAGAATGTTTGGTTCGCTTATGTAAAGTTTCATGTCTACTGCAAATAGTGAAAGTCTGACCTCTTCCTTTCCAATTTCTATCCCCTTGATCTCCTTTTGTTGCCTTATTGTTCTGGCTAGAACTTCAAGTACCATATTGAAGAAGTATGGAGAGAGTGGACAGCCTTGTTTTGTTCCTGATTTTAGAGGAATTATGTTGAGTTTCTAGCCATTTAGTTTGATGTTGGCTGTTGCTTTATTGTATATAGCTTTTATTATGTTTAGTATTGTTCCTGTTATCCTGGATCATAGGTTAGAAGACAGATCAGGCACCAATTTATGTATAGTGATCTAAAGGGATGACACCAACTGGCAAGCTAAGCAATAGTGGAGAGACCACCTTAAATGCCCATTCCTGATAATGAACTTGATGTCTATAGCCATCCTACACCCTTCATCCAGTGACTGATGGAAGCAGGGGCAAACACCCACAGTTAAGCACTGAACTGACCCCATTGAACCCAGTGACAGAGAAAGGGGAGGGATGAGAAAATTGGCAAAGAATGGACTGGCAAAACCAGAAGAGATAGCTGATCTGAACAAAGGGGAACTCTTGGACCCCAGACTGATAGCTGGGAGGCCAGCATGGGACTGATCCAGACCCCCTGAGTGTGAGAGTCAGTGAGGAGGCCTGGGCAATCTATGGGGCCTTGAGGAGTAGATCATTATTAATCCTTGGCATACAAATCGACTTTGGGTGCCAATCCCACAATGAGGGATATTCTCTCAGCCTGAACTCTTGGGTGAGGGCCTAGGTCCTGCCCTAAACAAAATGACAGACTCTGGAGATCCCCATGGAGGGCCTCACCTTCCCTGGGGAACTGAGTGGGGATTGGGTGGGGGTCTGGGGGACCTAGGGGGGGCAGGGAAGAGGGGAGGGGAGCTGGTATTGACATGTGAAGCAAGCTTGTTTCTAATTTAAGTTTTAAAAAAGTTCTTTAATCATCAGTTCTGTATACCTCATTATTGAGTCTTTTTGTAGAATCATTAAAAACTCTACTCATGAAAAACAAATAAAATAAAATGGCAAAGAGACACTTCCGAAAGTGTTCAACACCATTAGCCATTAGGGAAATGCAAATCAAAGCAACTCTGAGATATCATCTTACTCCTGTCAGAATTGCTAAAATCAAAAACACCAATGACAGTTTGTGCTGAAGAGGATGTGGAGAAGGGGGGAACACTCCTCCATTGCTGGTGGGAGTGTCAACTTGTACAGCCACTTTGGAAATCAGTATGAAGATTCCTCAGGAAAATGGGACTCAGCACACAAGACCCAGCAATTCCACTCCTAGGAATATACCCAAAAGACACCCTTTCACACAACAAGGATGTCTGTTCCACTATGTTCATAGCAGCATTATATGTAATAGCTAGATCTTGGAAGCAACCTAGATGCCCCACCACTGAAGAGTGGATAGAGAAAATGTACATTTACACAATGGAGTACTACCCAGGGGAAAAAACAATGGAATCTTGAAATTTGCAGGCAAATGGATGGCATTAGAGGAAACCATCCTGAGTGAGGTAACCCAGACACAAAAAGACACTCACTCATGTACTCACTCATATATGGATTGTAGACATGGATCAGGGGAGTCTCAGCCTACAATCCCAGTGCCAGTGAGTCTGGGAAACAGGGAGGTTCCCAAGAGAGATGCATGATACCCCAGAGAAATGGAATGAGGCAAGATCCTGAGCAGATTGGGAACATCAGGGGAGGGGTGAGGGAGCCAGGAAAAAGAGAGGGGGATAAGAGGAGGGGAGAAGAAGGAATATTGAGTCTAGGTAAGAATAGAGGAGATCCTAGAACCTTCATCCAGTGACTGATGGAAGCAGAGACAGATACCCACAGCTGAACACTGAACTGAACTCCTGGAACCTAGTGACAGAGATGGAGGAGTGATGAGCAAATGGGTCAAGACCATGATGGTGAAATTCACAAAGACAGCTGACCAGATAAGGTGGAGCTCTTGAATCCCAGACTGATGCCTGAGAGGCCAACATGGGACTGATCCAGACTCCAATTATGTAGTCTCAGTGAGGAGGCAGCAGAAATCACTAGGGCCTTGGGTGGTAGATCAGTGTTTACCATGGTTTATCAATGATCTTTGGGAGCCCATTCCAAAGAGAGGGATGCTCACTCAGCCTGGACACATGGGGAAGGGCCTAGGTCCTGCCCTGGATAAAATGACAGACTTTAGGGATCCCCCCAAGGAGTGCCTCACCCTCCCTGGAGAATGATGTAGGGATTGGGTAGGGGGCTAGGTGTCTGGTGGAGGGATAAGGGAGGAGGGGTGGGAGAGGGAGCTGGGATTGACATGTGAAGCATTCATGTTTCTAATTTAAATAAAAACATTACAAAAAATTACTGGCATATACCAATACATTTGTACATACATATATACATACATACATACACACATGGAATTATTAAAATGAAGTTTTAGAATCCTGAGGCCTGCCAATATGTAAGGGATACTAAGAAAAGAGGGTCAATTACAACTGCCCAGGATGGACATACATACAGGTAAGAGAAAAAAACTGACAAGTTTTGAGTCAAGGAAGCTAATGCCAATATGTTTAGGAAATGATAGAATACTGAACACACAATGAAGCTCTTTTAAAACATCATCAGTGATTAAAGGTATTATAGGTTTGCAATTATGGTTATTACACCAATTGCTTTAAAATAAACATTCAAAAACAGCTAAGAAATCTGTTTATGTTTATTTATATTTCTAAGTATCTATGTCATTTTCCCTTAAAGGTCCAGGAGGAAAAATATGACAGATGGAAACCAAACTGTCATCTCTGATTTCCTCCTCCTGTGCCTGCCCATCCTCTCAGAGCACCAGCACCTCTTCTATGCCCTGTTCCTGGCCATGAACCTCACCAATGTCCTGGGGAACTTCATCATCATCATCCTCATTCTAACATTGTCTTTCATTCATTGTGTTGGAGTAGTGCTTTTTACTTTTAAATACCAGACTCCTACTGCCTGTTATAAAAATGTCAAATGTCTTATGCCATTTGTGAGTTATTTATAAATATCCCCCAGAGTGTCCATTGTTTCACACACACACACACACACACACACACACACACACACACACACACACACACACACACACACACAAAATCTCTGATACAGTTTCCCTTCTGTTCCTTGTGAGGTTTTGTGTTTTTTTGTTTGTGTTATATCTTAAGGCATAATAACAATAACTACTAGAAAAGATGGCAAAACTGAGTGGATCAAGATTGGAAACTTAGGTAATAGCATACATAGTTAAAATTAAAAATGTTTTTATTTAATCATTAAGTAATCAAAGGTCATGAAATTTTAACTTTAATATATTCCAAGAAATCTATTGTCATAGTTTTGCAAATATATATATATACATATATATTCAAAAGTAACATGTGGAATTCAAATTATATATGTCATTATAAACACATCACATTCAAAGTAACACATTGTTAACTTAATCTTAAATTCACGTCCCATTTTATACTCAATCAGGTTACTCAAATCACATCACATTTCAGCTGTTAATACATGCATCAATTATCAATCGTTTAGTCTTTGACTCATTCAAGAAAAATGTTAGATTATGTTGTGAAATACCAGTTCAACTTCATTCTTGTCATTTGACTGTGAGTAGTTATTCTATTTTTATATGTGTACATATCATCCATTCAAAAGAATAAATTTTCTAGGGCAACTTAATAGTAGACTATAAGATACAAGAAATAGAATGCAGAATAAAAAGAAAACCATAGGTAGACAATGAAGGGTTCCATTCCTTGTTTGACATAAAACATCAATAAAGACATCTACTGGCAGAGAGTAAAAGTAGGGACAGGAGGAGATCTGGACTGCAATGATGTGATCTATTATAGAATTATGAAATAATTTGGATGTCATCAATTAGAGGCAAAAATGAAAAAATAAATGGACCAAGGTTTGAGAGTTAGAAAATGATGGTCCTGCAGCTCAGACTAAATAATGAATGGCCACTCCTGAAGCTTTTGGGAGTTTGGGGAGAATCTCAAGATTTGAATAATCTGAGCCAAATTTACTTTCCTCCATACGGTCATCACAAGACTACTACAAAGCATGTCTGCAAAACTTATCAATAAGTTTGAAATAACAAGGAAAGACAGAAGACCTTCCAGGAGGATAAGCAGACTCCAACTTCCTTCTTGTGACAAGAAAGAAGCTATTTAGGCCCTTGTATGGTGTCAGCTCCTGGGCAAACATAAGTCAAAACTGTTACCACAGAGAAAACAGTTTGTTCTTAAGTATATATCAGGTGAAAGAAAAAAGACAGCAGCATAGAAACAAAAGAGAAGTATAAAAAGTAAGGACACAGTCTCAGAAGTGGTAAGTAAAGATTTTTGTAACTATTGCAACTGAAACACAAAGGGATCCTAGCAGTTGGTAACCAAGGAATACCACAAAGTCACTTTAAGCATAGCAGCTTACAGCCCTGCTTGAGGGTAAGGTTTCCCCAATGTAACAACTCTGCTCTTATGAGGGAGAGGTTCCCCTGTGAAGTTGTTACAGTTCTACTCTGCTCTGTTCTGGTTCTGGCAAAAATTGTTGCTTCTCTATTTTGCTCCTTTTCGGTGAAAGAAGGTCTCACCAAAACCTCTTTCAAGAGATTTATGGGGAGCTCTTTTCCAAGGAGCTCCTGGGGCCTCCAAGAGTATGGTATGAATGTTTGCTTAGGGCTGAGTTGCTATGTAGTTCCATACTGTCCTCAAACTAACCAGTCTTCTGTCTTCACCTCCAGAATGCTAGGACTGCATTGTGTGATGCTATTATGTTCAGCCTCGATTCCCTAATTAAACTATGTTTAGTCCAATTCCCAAATTTGGACCAAGCCAATAGTACAACTGGATGATTAGACCAGTTTTAATTTCAATTCCCTGTTTCCATGCTTATCTTGTTTCAATTTCTTCATTTTATGGCTGTCTGGAATAAAAATCTGGTAATCATTACCTTGTTGAAAGTTTCATGAATGCTCACTGTTTTCAAGATGAAAGTGAAATTCTTTCAAAGCACAAAAGCAAAATGTTCCTGAAGAGCTAGCTGTTCCTTGCCTGCCTCCACATTATTATGTGAACCACTGCACAGGCGCATCCTACACAGCAAGGTGTGACTTCTCCATCACAATCTCTTCCCACCGGCTATCACAGTTGCTGTTATTTCTACCTGAACTCACCATCCCTGTACTTCCAATCACCTGAATGATCCTCCATTTATCCACCACCACCAAACATTCTCCATTGTATGAGAATACTCCAATGCCATCTTCTTCCAGTCCTAAGTAATCATTTAACCACAGGTGACACTTGTAACTCTTTCCACTGTTATTCGTAGGTTCCCCTTGTCATTGACAGTTATTGGCTGTATGGGTCCTCTTCACCACTCAAGAGTCTGCATCCTTGTCAGTTTATATGGTTGTTGTCATTTAAATTAACAATATATTGGGGGGGCATGGAAATAGTAAGTGGTACCCAAAGAATCCCGCAAGGTTTCAGACACAGCATTTTCTGCTTCTGTTACATACAGAGCATTCACATTTCCTGTAGTTATCAATATCATCCACCTCAGGAAGGATGGCACCACTGCTCTGAGTACATTAAGTTTCCTTAAGATCCATAAGCATCTATGTGATAGCCCCAACCCCAAATTCAGTGAAACCACTGTTACATTTCCCAGCAGAATAATTCTCCTTTTGAGAACTCATACTTTGGACATGACATTTTCAACCTGCCATTTCTGATTTAAATGGTAGCTGCCAAAATCATCTTTTCACTGGCTCCCGCTAGCTTCAGTAGATGGAGCTTGACAGCAGTTAGCTTCATTTCTTCTAGCACAGCACTTGACCTTTTCTCAAGAAGCTCTCTAACTACATAGAGAAAACTACTGTAGTAATTCCTTTAGCACTTAGAGAACTGGTAAGAATTGTGATCCATTTTGTGTTAATTACTTAAGAGAATGTGGGGGAAATAGATTGAAGTGCATTTTTGTCTTGTCTTTTCCTGTGGAAATCTTAATTTTCAACACCATTTGTTAGAAAGACTATAGTCTATTGAACTGTCTTTCCATTTCCTTCAAATAGCAATAGCTTGTAGAAGAATGGCTCAATCCCAGTGGTGTAGTTAATATCTGTAATTCCAGCATTCAAAAGGTAAGGAGAAGGAGGAATGTGAATCTGAGGCTAGTTGTGGTGTTTTGATGTAACTAGCCCCCACAGGCTCACAGAGAGTGGCACTATTATGAGTGTGGCATTGTTACAATAGGTGCAGCATTGTTGGAATAAGTGTGTCTCAGTTCTTCCTGCTGCCTGTGGATCAAGAAGTAGAACTCTCAAGTGCTCTCCAGCACCATGTCTGCCTGCATGCCACCATACTTCCCCACCATGTGGATAATGGACCAATCCTCTGAACTGTAAACCAGTCCCAATTAAATGATTTCCCTTATAACAGTTGCGATAGCCACGGTATTGCTTCACAGGAACAGAAACTTTAACTAAGCAGAAGTCTAGGCTACATAGAAAAACCTGTCTCAATAAATCCAAGATCTGAGGCTATAACTCAGTGGTAGAACATATGTCTAATAGGTATAAGGTTGTTTGATCCCCAGCACACCAAGTGTGGATCTTGTCTGTGGTAAGTTACTCTGAAGTCTGACACATACTATTCATGTTTCTCTATTATCACTCATTCCTTAGCATCAAGACTGAAAACAGAGGCTATGCATCCTCTTGCTTTTTTCTCTTCCAAAACTGACTTTGATTTTGACTTTCTTTGCATTCATAAATAGTGAATGTACATTCATTTATATGTCCCCTTTGAGACCTGACTATTCAATATGTTTGTGGATTTGCTGAATAATTTGGGTTTGAGGTCTTTAATTGTTGAAGTTCTAGATATTAATCACCCCTCAGATGTAAAAATGACAAATGTTTTCTCTCATTCCATATGCTTTCTCTTGGTGCTATTATTTCCTTTCCAGTACATAAGCTTCTTGTTTTCATGTAACTCCACTTACTAATTATTCTGGTTATTTTCTGTGGTATTTGGGGTCCTTTCCAGAAAGCCCTTGCCTACACCTATATCTTGAAGTGTTTCAGTTATGTCTTTATCTAGCAGCTTCAACGTACTGGGTCTTACACTAAGATCTTTGATCAGGGTGAGGGAAGAAGAGCTAGTTTCATTCTTCTGCAGGTGCATATCCATTTTCCCATCAATACTTGTTCAAAATGTACCCCTTTGTCCAATATGTGATTTTGATACATTAGTAAAATTAAGGAGACTGTAGCTATATAGGTTGATTTCTGGATGAGTCCAGTTGGGATAATACCATAGATGGCTTGGGGGTTGATTTGATGCTATAGTATAATTAAAGATTGGGTGCTGAAATTTCTAGCATTGCTCTTTCTGCTTAGGGTTGCATTCTCTACTTGTAGTCTTTTGGTATTTCCATTAAATTTTAGAATTATTTTTATTAAAAAGTCATTGAAATTTTGTTGGTAATTATCTTGAGTCTTTGGAGAACTTTGGTAATATAAGAATTTTTATAATATTAATCTGACAACCCAAGAATATGTGAGATCCTTTAATTTCCAAGTGTCCTCTTCAATTTCTTTCTTTAAGGTTTAACAATACTTCCATAAGAATCTCCAGAGACCTGGGGACAGCACCAAACCATCCAGCACTGCATCTGCTACCATCTTAGTCTTTGCTCTGTCCCACTCCCTCAAGAGGGGAGGTGAGTTGAGTACCTTCTCCCATCATCCATCCCCTTTGGTGGCCCTTAACCAGCGCACCTCACACACGCATCCTGCCCACCTAAACCCCAGAGAGAGAACTGGGGACATCTCCCAAGTCTTGGCCCCACCACCACCAGGAGAGGTGAGTGCAGCCCCTTTACCTACTCCCTGTTGGAGGCTGTTAATCAGGGCATGTCGTAACCTCTTCCCATATACCAAAATCCCAGAGACCTGGGACAGCCCCAAAACATCCAGTACTGAATCTGCCTTCATTGAAGCTTTTACCCCTCCCCCACTGGGAGAGAAAGCCCAGAAACTTGGGGGCACCCTCCCAATATCCCAAAACATACAACACCACATCTCCCACCATTGAAACCTTGGCCACAAACCCACTGGGAGAGAAAGATCAACCATATAAGCCACAGGCCCCACCTACACCAACTTGAGGAAAAGAGACCCCCTGAATCACATGCACCACCTGCACCCACTAGAGGAAGAGATGGGTAGATGACAGTATATGAACGCAGTCAACAGTAACAAGAGGAATGTGATGACACCAGAGACTAGGGATGCTCCACCAGCAACCTAAACATGGCAACGTAGAAGAAGCAGAAGAAAACAACTTTAAAAAGTAACTTTATAAAGACAATAGAGGCCCTTAAAGCAGAAATTAGAAGCTCTTAAAGAAATGGAAGAAACGACATACAAAAATGGAAGAAATGCAAGGAAAGAAAAACCAAAAATGCAAGAAATAAACAAATCTCTTAAAGAAAGCAAGGAAATCCAAGAAAAAAAAACTAATCAAACGTGAAGGAAACAATTCAAACTGTTCAAGACTTGAAAACTGAAATAGATGCAATAAAGAAAACACAAATTGAGGTAATTCTGGAAATAGAAAATCTGGATAAACCAGCATGAACTAGAGATACAAGCATAACCAACAGAATAGAAACGATGGAAGAGAGATGTCAGGTGTTGAAGATACACTAGAGGAAGTAGATTCATCAACAAAAAAAAATGTTAAGTCCAACAAATGCTTGACACAAAATATTCAGGAAATATGGGACACTGTGAAACAACCAAACCTAAGAATAATAGGTATAGAAGAAGATGAAGAAGTCCAACTCAAAAGCACAGAAAACATATTCAACAAAATCATAGAAGAAAACTTTCCCAACCTAAAGAAGGCCATGCCTATGAAAGTGCAAGAAAATTACAGGACACCTAATAGACTGGGCCAAAAAAAATGTCTCCTTGCCACATAATAATCAAAGCACCAAACATTCAGAACAAAGAAAGAATATTAAGAGCTACAAAGGAAAAAGGCCAAGTAGCATATAAAGGCAGACCTATCAGGATTACACTGAATTCTCAATGGAAATTCTAAAACCCAGAAGTCCTGGATAGATGTTTTACAAACACTAAGAGACCACAGAGGCCAGTCCAGACTACTATTCCCAGCAAAGCTTTCAATCACTATAGATGGAGAAAACAAGATATTCCATGACAAAACCAGATTTAAACAATGCATACCTACAAATCCAGCCCTACAGAAAGTACTGGAAGGAAAACTCCAACTCAAGGAAGTTAGCTACACTCACAAAAACACAGGCAAGAGATAATGCCACATTACAATCCCCCCAAAAAAACATACACAATACCACCACCAAAAACAAATACAAAAATAACAGAAATCAATAATCAATGATTGTAGCAGTAGATATAACGATGCACCTATTACTGGCCACACATATTTGGGCATGGTCACAGGTGAGGACTTGAGGTGGGGGCTTAGGCTGGGCAGAGACTTGCCCACTCTCTCTTGCTGCTGGCCGTGTCACAGGAGACAACCTGAGAAAACCCTTGGAGCTGGAGCCTGTGTCAGCCACCTGCCTCTTGTGTAAGTGTTATTTCTCCAAATAACCCTCCTTTAACATGTACTGGGTCTGGTGGATCTTGATTCCCATGCAGCAATAGTCATTAATATCTCAATATCAATGATCTAAATCCACCTTTAAAATGATATAGGCTAACATAATGAATATGAAAACAAAATCCATTTTTTTTGCTATATACAAGAAATACAGCTCAGCTTCAAAGACAGAGGTTACCTCAGAGTACAGGGTTAGGAAAAGATTTTCATATCAAATGGACTTAAGAAACAAGCTGTTGTATCTATCCCAATCTCCAATAAGTTAGACTTCAAAATAAATTAATTTTGCAGATTATATTATAGTATACATAAGTGACAAAAAACTCTACCAGGGAACTTCTACAGCAAAAGAATACCTTCAGCAAAGTGGCAGGATACAACATTAACTCAAGAAAATCAGTAGCCCTACTATAGCCAGATGATAAAAGGACTGAGAAAGAAATCACAGAAACATCACCATTTACAATAGCCACAAGCAACATAAATACCTTGGGAAAATGCTAATCAAACATGTGAAAGACCTGTATCCCAAGAACTCTGAGTCTTTAAAGAAATAAATTAAAGAAGACACCAGAAGATTGAAAGATCTCCCATTATCTGGGATAGGTAGGATCAATGTAGTAAAAATGGCAATCTTACCAAAAGCAATCGACAGATTCAATGCAATCCCCATCAAAATACCAGCACAATACTTCACAGACCAAAAAAGAATAATGATTAAATTTATATGAAAAAAACAAAAGACCCCAAATAATCCTGTACAATAAAAGAACTTCCCCAGACATCACCATCCCTGACTTCAATCTCTATTATAGAGCTACAGTCCTAAAAACACCTTTATATTGACACAAAAATAGACAGGTAAACCAATGGAATGAAATTGAACACCCCGATATTTAACCATACACGTATGAACACCTAATCTTTGACAAAGAAGCTAAAATTATACAATGGAAAAAAGAAAGCATCTTTAACAAATGGTGCTGGCAGAGCTGGATGCTGGCATATAGAAGACTGCAGATAGATCGATGTTTATCACCAAGCCAATCAAGGCTACACACAAAACCAAAAATATAAAAAACTTCTGGTAGCTCCTTGTATAACGTTTTGTTGTATGACACACTTTAAGTCATTAACAATGAGAATAAGGTCTAATAATTTGGGGTGGTTTTCCAGTCACCCATATGAACTTCTCCCCCTAAGAAAGTGGGATTCAGTCAAGTAGAAAACCTGATCATAACCTGAACAATCAATGAGTATGCATTCTTCCATTCTTTTTTGACTTTCTGGTTGCTATTATTTGCTTATTTGTTTTGGTTGTTGTTGCTGTTTAAATTCTACCTTCCCTATATGTAGGAAAGAGTGATTGGTGACTATAATTGGTCTCCACTAGAGATCCCTGAGGTAAATTGGTCCTAGAAAGGACCTGGGTAATTACTATGTTGTTAATGAGTTATACGGGATCTGGACTCCTCTGGGATGTAGAGCCTGTAAAACCAGGGGATGTCATCAGGTGGATGTGACTAGGGATGGTGCAGATAGGTGTTGAGTACAGAGGTCACTAGTTCCTGCAAATGCAAATAAATGAAGATGATCTGGATAGTGAACCAAAGGTTTTGACTAAGCCTCAGCAGATCTGGGTAAATTCAGGAATAAACAGCAAGAATCTTGCAGTCAGTCCACATAAATGTCCAGTGTGATGCAGGTATGATATTCTTTTTATCTCTGTCTCCCAAGACTTCACCACAGTGAAAAGTATTTGTTTCATGACCATCATATAACTGCATATGGATGGGTTTATTACAGATACTCATTATGTAATTTTTCTCAATATCACACCATTTAAACATAAGAACAGCACTGTGAGATGGAGTTCACTGCTGTAGTGCGTTATGGTTATTTACTATACTTTCCCCTGTGGGGTCTTAACAAACTCTGAGCAATGTCTGAGCAACTCTGAGATTGATTTTTCTCTGAACAAGTTCACAAACCTATGCTTTAGTGGTAACATCTGTGATTGCTCCTAAGCACACTCCATTAATAATGACATTAATATCTGGGTGTTCATGTAAAACATACAATGAAGCTATTCAACCTAAAATCAGTACTGATGATCATAAATGTCTAAAACATAAGAAACACAATCCTTTGGGATATTTATGTGCTGTTTAATTTGAGAATGGTGGACTTAACATCTAAAGAAAGGATTAAGTCCATTGACCCATCAGTGGTAGCAGTTGATGGTATTACTCTGGATGTAGTCTTTGCACACATACATACCTAGCACAAAATTACTGTTCTTTTACAGGAGAAGGAGAAAATGAGCACAATGACACATGCCTGTAATGCCAGTGCTCGGGAAGCAGAGGCAGGAATGCTGCATATTTGAGGTCAGTCTTGAATACATAAGCAGTTCATCTTTTTAAATGTTCAATGATACTTTCCATCCTATGTCATGCTAATCTACAATATCTAAGTGCGTAAACTCTTAACTCAGCTGTATTAAACACAGTCGGTCTGTGCAGATGCAATCAGTCGGACATGGTTGTTCTATTTAACAGAAAGTAGAAAGTGGCTCAGATCTCTTGATGTTTCTGCTCCTTCCTGATCTTTGGAGCCAGAGTTGTCAATAATAAGATAGTAATACATGTGTGTTTGTTGGGGCATGTGTGTATGTATGTGTGTGTGCCCAAGCACGTGACTTAGTACACAGCCCAGTGCTGGAGGCTAATAAGGTCAATATTTGAAGAACTGTCTACACATTGGATTCCTTGAGAAGACTGGAGGTTACATACTTGTATTGTAATCAGACTATGAAAACTTTTCTGCAGTGGACTATCTTTTTCCTTTAATTCCTTCATCTGATTGCATGAATGTCATCATCTTATGAAGTCTAGAGATTGAATGACTGTTAGAATGCCACAGTGTAAATGAATAAGATTGAAGGAGAAGAGAAGGGTCAAGAGATATGAGAACATGAACATGAACTGAGTCTGCTTCTGTGTTCCAGTCAAAGACAAGATATGATCCTGCTATAGGAATATAATCTCACAAAGTGATGCATGATATAGGAAGGTAATGAAGGGAGACTCTGTATAATGTATGACAGCAGTTCAAGGTAAAGAAAAATTAATGGATCAAAATCCACAGATTTCTGACTCAAACATGAATTTCTTTAAATATTCTATGGGATACTGGAGAAGTAAGAATATGAAGAATGCTTTGGAAGACAACGAAGTGAAGACATGAATTTCACTGGGGGTTTTGACCTCCTGATGACTGCCATACATGCAATGAAGGGATTATGATTAGTGAATAGTGAAGCAGAAATCAGTATGTTACAGAGACATTCATGCCTGAGTTTGAAATGGTAATCTAAGGCATTAGAGTATGTGAGCTTTTCTTGTAATTTATATAATATTATGATGCTAAAGCTCAAAGCAGCCAGCCAGTAGCTCTTACCTCTACCAAGGCTGAATTGGAAATTCTGTCTTCCCTTTGATTGGAAACAACATCGCACATGAGAACCTTTGCTTCTTCTTTATACACCTCTGTAATACTGAGATTAAAGGTGAAAACTCTGTTCCTCTTTTAAAAAAATTATGATGCTAAAGCTCATTCAATTTCTTCAAGAACATCAATATACAAAATAACAGAGGAAAGTACAAACGAACATACAACAGTTACATAGGATGTGCAGATAGAACATGAGATAAGCATTAGTCCATTTGATGTCTCAGTAGAAATGCATAAAAATGTCTAGAAAAGGATGGAAGATAAAAACATATTAAAGAGAAGTTGAGAAAAATCATTAATGATTAGAATGAATACAGAATTTGGAATTTGAGGTTGTAATTATGATGATAACTGTCAGATCCATTGCTATAAAATATGTATACTAGATATATATTTTTACTTTGAATTTTTAGGGACCCTGATATTTTCTCATTAGGATATTAGAGATGAAGAAATGATATTGAACAACCAAACTCTCATCACCCAGTTCCTCCTCTTGGGCCTGCCCATCCCACCAGAGCACCAGCACCAGTTCTATGCCCTGTTCCTGGCCATGTACCTAACCACTGTCCTGGGGAACCTCATCATCATCGTCGTCATTCTACTGGACTCCCATCTCCACACACCCATGTACTTGTTTCTCAGCAACTTGTCCTTCTCTGACCTCTGCTTTTCCTCTGTCACAATGCCCAAATTGCTGCAGAACATGCAGAGCCAGGACCCATCCATCCCCTATGCAGGTTGTCTGACTCAAATGTACTTTTTAATAGTTTTTGGAGCCAATGAGAGTTTCCTTCTTGTGGTCATGGCCTATGACCGCTATGTAGCCATCTGTTTCCCCCTCCATTACACAACCATCATGAGCCCCAAACTCTGTTTGTGTCTGATGGTGCTGTGCTGGGTACTTGCCATGCTGTATTCCATGTTGCACACTCTACTCTTGGCTAGATTGTCATTCTGTGAGAAAAATGTGATCCCCCAGTTTTTCTGTGACACATCTGCCATGCTCAAGTTGGCCTGTTCTGACATTCGTATTAATGAATGGATGATATTTATCATGGGAGGGCTTGTGACTGTCATCCCATTCTTACTCATCATTGTATCCTATGTAAAAATTGTCTGCTCTATACTAAAGGTTTCATCTATGCGGATTATCCAAAAGGTCTTCTCCACATGTGGCTCCCACCTGTCAGTGGTCTCACTATTCTATGGGACAATTATTGGTCTCTACATATTTCCATCAGCTAATAATTCAACTGTGAAAGAGACAGTCATGGCCATCATGTACACAGTGGTGACTCCCATGCTGAATCCCTTCATCTACAGCCTGAGGAACAGAGATATAAAAGAGGCCCTGATAAGAATCATTTGCAAGAAGAAAATCTCTTTATAATAGCAACACTGGGATTTCTTAATTTTTTAAAATTTATCTAGTGAATATACTAATATTACAAAATATATCTGTAAAATGAGACACTCATTCAATAAAATACTACATAATATTTCCACTGTAAACAAGAGTTTTTCAAAGTAGTTCAGTTAGGGAATGGGACATAAATGACTCAGTGATGCTATCCTGTCTTTCAAGTGTCATTCTAGAAAGTCGATAGGTGAGTCATTGTTTTATCAGATTTTCATTCCTTACATTCTTCTCATCCTAATGTTGTGATTTTATGAAAATTTCTGTGCTGATATCAGTATACTTTTTAAATATGAATAAATGGTATATCATGGTCCTATGTTGATACTCATTAATCATTCTGTTTATTCATTTTTTCTCTCCTACAGTACATTCTGACAACAGCTTCCATTCCCTCCACTTTTCCCAGTCCCTCAACAATTCCCACCTCTCTCTCATCTACTTTTCCTCCATTTCCCTTCAGAAATGAGGAGAATTTCCAGGGATATCAACTGAACACTGTATAACAAGATGCTACAAGACTAGGCACAAACCTGTATTTCAAGTCTGGAAGAGGCAATTCAGTAAGAATAAAGGAGTCCCAAGAGTAGAAAATGACTCACAGTCACCCCAACTCCTACTGTTAGGAGTCCCACAAAAACCCCAAGCTAAACAACCATAGCATGTATGCAGAGGTCTTAGCACAGACTTATGCAGGCTCCATGATTGCTATTTCCATCTCTGTGAACCCCATGAGCCGTACTTAGCAGACTTTGTAGGGTATGTTTTCCTGATGTCTTCCAACCCATTCTCTCATACAATCCTTCCTCCTCTTCATCTGCAGGGTCACAATTTCTGCCTAATATTTGGGTATGTGTCTCTGCATCTGCTACCATCAGCTGCCAAAGGAAGCTTATTTTATGATCATTTGGATAGGAACCAGTCTATTACTATAGTAGAATATCATTAGAAATAATTTCATTGCTCTTTTTGCTGTAGGTTGTGTTTAGTTCTGTCTTAGGTGTCTGAGCCATCTACTTTCCACTTTCTGGCCATGCAGGAATGTCACAGGTTCCCTCTCTTGGCTTAGACCTAAAGTTAGACCATTTATTGGTTAGTCACTCCCATGAGCAATGAGCCACCTATGTCCCAGAACATACTACAGCAAGGAATGGCCTGTCTGAAGGTTTTTTGGATGGATTGGCATCCCAGTTCCACCACTGGGAGCTTCTCCTAGTTAAAATGGGTTGCAAGTTCAATAACTGAGGCATACTTCAGTATGTGAATATACCACTTTTTTGCCCATTCTTCATTTGAGGGGCATCTAGGTTGTTTCCCGTCTCTGGATATTATGAATAAAGCAACTACAAACATAGCTGAGCAAGCCTCATTGTAGTAGGATGAAATATATTTTGTGTATATGCTTAAGTGTATTATAGCTGGGTTTTTAGGTATGTGGAGTCCCAATTTTATGAGGAACCGCAATACTGATGCCATAGTGGTTGTATATGTCTGCACTCCCTCCATTACTAGAGTGTTCCTCTTGCTCCACATTATCACCAGCATGAGCTGCTGTTAAGAGAAGCTTTTCCTTGAGAGAAGCCTTCCCGCCAGCCTGGTTCTAGAGCCGCATCAGTCCCAAATAAACACACAGGAGGCTATATTAATTATGAAGCTGTTGGCCTTGTTTGTTTCTTACTGGCTAGCTCTGACTTAAGTAATTACCCCATAATTGTTAATCTAAGTATGTTTCTTTCCGGAGAATAGTTCCGGGCTTCCTACCCCATCACGTTACATATCGAACTCTCCTGGGTTTCTCCTTCCCAGAATCCTCCTGGACTCCTAGTCCCACCTATCTAGATTCCTATTGGTTCAACAGTGCTTTATTGACAACTTCCCCAACAAGCTACCTATTGTGTTGTTTATCTTAGCCTTTCTGAAAGATACAATATAGAAAGATATACCATAAAAAGATATAATATAGAATCTCATAGTAGTTTTGATTTGAATTTCCTTGATGAATAAATGTTTTATGGTCATTCGAGTTTCCTGTATTAAGAATTCTCCGTTTAGATCTGAGCCTAATTTTTAATTGGATTTTTGGGTTTGTTAGAGTCTAGAATCTAGACTTCTTTGTATATTTTATACTTTGGTCTACTATCAGGTGTAGAAAAGCTTTTCCCAATCTGTAGGATGCTATTTTGTCATGTTGACAGTGCCCTTTGCCTTCCAGAAGAAGATTTTCTGTTTCATGAGCTCTCATTTGTAGGAAGAGACTTTAGAATTGTGCCGCTAACCACACCCACTTTGGGCACGACTAGAGGTGCATACAGATGTGGTAATGAAAGGGCAATGAACTATGTACGGAGGTGGTAATAAAAGACCGTGCTCTTTTCGGCTTCTGGTTCTGTGGCTGCTGAGTCACTTTGGTTGCCCATTTTCTCTTTTAAGTAATTTATACAATAAACTGTTAACCTATACCCTTAACAAGTGTGCTATTTATTGTTACAAATTTGTGTCATAGGTTTCAGGACAGAATCCAGATGCCCTGGGAGAGGCTGCTTCTCCTCACCCAAACACCGCCGGCTCCAGACACACACGGGCTCTCCTATCACTAAGTTCCACACCACTTCACTTGGCAAGGCATGATTCCCACCGCCCCTCCCGCTTACAACTGGGAATCAGCACCTTAGAAGCTGCATTCTCCTACCAGTAAGGTTCCGTGGTCTTCCGGGATTTCTATTGCAGCCACATGCTCCTTTACTGGCGGCCTGCTGAATTTGGCCTGAATAAAAATCCACTGGTAGTAACATTAACTGATCTATACATATGGCAAATAACATTACAATGAAGGACGTTAAGAATTTTCTAGTTTTTTGTATGGATGGGATGTTGGAAAGGGTTGAGGGCTTGATAATACATATAATTTTACTAAAGAAATGGTTCGAGAATAGGGCAAAAAAATGACAAACTTATATAGACCATATGGTCACTGCAGGATGGTTATGAAATCCTAGTACAAAGAATTCAGAAAATGGAAATTTCCTTCCAGGATAGTAAAGAAATAATTTGATAAAAACATTCAGAATATTCAAAATTATAATGAAACATGTTTAAAGATACAGAACATAAAATTGAATTACTTTCAAGAAAAATGTGTTCCATATCTATTGATTCAACAGACAGAATAGAAAAAGTGAAACATAATGTTGAAACACTTAACCAAAAAACTGTTTTGTGTTTGATGACTTCACTAGCAAACTATAAAGACTGGAACATAAGATTGAAATGCTAACAGAAAAGATTTGTTCCATGTCTGAGAGCAATGACAAACTAGCTGATAGAACATTATTTCTGGAAGGTAGTTTACATGCTATTGAGATATTTTCTAAGGATGAGAATATTAAATGTTTGGAATCACATATAAATAATGAATGCAAAAAAATTGAATGATTCCATGACATCCTTGGAAATTTATTTTATCCAAGAACTTCAAGAGCTCAGAGAAACAATGATAAATAGACTGCAGGTCTCAGAAAACATCCACTCTGATATTTCAGAATCGGACACACAAGCAACATGTCATGATGGAGGTTTCCCTACACCTCTCAGATACTGGGAAGACCTCTCTACTGTGGTCTCAGTATCTGTAATCAAAAAACCAGGCACAAAGAAACACCAAATGGCTTCATTGCTTATCATTGGGAACCTATACAGATGAAGCACCTAAAGGAAATCAAGGAGGCCATTGTTTCATATGGCCTTCATTCTCCCTGTCATGGAGCTCCTGAATTCATGGGCCACTGCAAACAGAGTGATGTCTAGAGACTGGAACCATTTGGCCTCAGTGGTGCTCAAAAATTCATGTCAAATACAATGGAAAGCTTTATGGAGGCAAAAGGCAAAATCCCTAAAGATTCAGAAAATAAAGAAAGGCTATGAAGCACCCCAAGACAAGATTCTTCGGGAGGGTGCTTATGCTGACCCACAGTCTCAGGCTGCTATGATGAGCACATATTGTCTTTATGCCATACAGCGACTTTGAATGCAATGCATAAGGTTTATGAAACAGGAAAGACAATACAACCCTATACCAAAGTAGGACAGGGTCCAAGGAAAAGGTTCACTGAATTTTTAGAAAGATTATCCAGAGAAGTAGAAGTACAGGTAACAGATCCAGAATCTAGGTGACTCCTCATAGAATCTTTGGCATAAGAGAATGCAAATCCACAATGCAAGCAGGTACTTTGGCCATTAAAAATAAGATCAGCACCATTGGAGAAATGAGTCATATGTACAGCTAACCTTAAATACAAAATTCAGGATACAGGAGCTTGGGTAAGTGAAGTGATTTATACAGGCTTGAAGAGGCACCAAGATGCCAAATGCCTTAACCATGACAATATAGAAGCCAGGGTAGGGGAGGCAATCTCCAGAAATTTCAAAAGATATAAAAATACTAAGTGTTTTAATTGTGGTAGAATAGGACATCTGAGTAGGAACTGTAGACAAAGAATTCCTAGAAATAATGTTTCTACCAGGAATGCTCTGAACAGAAGGCCTCAGCCTTCTGGTCTCTGCAGGAGATGTAGCAAAGGCAAACACTGGACCAAAGAATGCTGGTTGACCACAGACAGACAAGGTAAACTTTTACAATGAGGAAATGGGTCCAGAGGCCTCTTGAAAGCCCCCAGATCAAAGGTGGTCCAGTCTTTCCCAGTAACAGTGGAGGACAGCCTCTCCCAAGACAATTAGAAGATCCACTGCTTATTGTAAATAATACGGTACTGGATGATACATTAGCTACAGAGGGTGAACCAAGTGTAACTGGAGGAAATAAAAAATGTATACTCTGGCAAATTTCTATACAGGATCACAGACCCAAGTTGCCAGTTAACGTAAATAGTAAGGTAATTACTGGGATTTTAGACACTGAAAATACGTCACTATCATAAATAAGAAGTCTTGGCCCTTAAGATGGCCTCTAAAAGATGTAAACGTTCAATTCTTTGGAACCCTATCTTAAATAAAACAAAGCACTAAATGGATTGACTTTATTGGGCCAGAAGGACAGAGAGGAAGATTAAAGCCATATGTTGCAGATATTGCTATAAATCTCTGGGGGTGTGATCTATTACAGCAATGGATTACACAGATTAACATTCCTTCTGTATCAGATATGAATCATAGACAAACTCTTGGTGGTAGAAAAAATATTGTAAGGCACTACATAAAACAGATGCCAAACACACAGGCTGTACAGAAACAGGATGCTAGTGCCAAACCTACAGAGAAACTAAAAGATCTACCCTTAAAATGGCTAACAGATGAACCTGTCTGGATAGGTAAATAGCCTATGACCTCTGAGAAGTTAGAAGCTTTGGAAAAGTTAGTTCAGGAACAGCTAGATGCTGGACATGTTGAGGAATCAACTAGTGCATGGAATTCACCTGTTTGTGTTATCAAAATGAAGTCAGGGAAATGGAGAATGGTTACTGATCTTAGAGCCGTCAACAAGGTAATTCAGCCTATGGCCTCTCTACAACCTGGGATGCCACTACCTTCTGTAATACCTAAGGATTGGCCAATTATAGATATAGATTTAAAAGATTGCTCCTTCACTATACCATTACAAGAAAAAGAGAGAAAAGTTCACCTTCACAATACCTAACTGTAATAATTCTCAACCGGTACGAAGATTTCAGTGGAAGGTGTTGCCACAAGGAATGTTAAATAGCCTGACTTTGTGCCAGTATTTTGTGCACAAATCTCTGGAAATAATTCGTAAAGAATTTCCACAATCGTTAATGTATCATTATATGGACGACATATTATTCAAATAAAAGTACTTTGGAAGAGATGTTTGAAGCAGTAAAGGAAACTTTGCCTCTCTGGGAATTACAAATTGCCCCAGAAAAAATACAAAGAGAAGATTCTATTAATTATTTAGGTTATAAAATAGACTCACAGAAAATTAGACCTCAGAAAGTACAGATCAAAAGAGATCATTACCAGACTCTTAATGATCTTCAAAAACTTTTAGGAGAAATCTCTCAACTACAGACAATTATCAGAATAGAAGGGCATGATTTAAAACACTTGAAAATGACCTTACAAGGAGACAAATATCTAAATAGTCCACGATTACTATCAGCTGAGGCTGAAAAGGAACTAGAATGGGTAGAAAAGAGAATATTAGAAGCATATGTGGACCATGTGGATCCAAAACTGGACTGCATTCTGATTATTTTACACTCTACAGAATATCCCTCAGGAATGTTAATGCAGAGGGAAGACATCATACTAGAATAGGTATTTCTGCCACATAAACAGAATAAAAAACTGAAAACATATATAGAAAAAATCTCTGAATGATATTAAAATGTAAGTTAAGGCTTCATCAACTGACCGGAAGAGACCCAGCAGCAATTATTGTACCTTTAACTAATGAGGAAACTTCCTCCTTATGTAAGGATAATGAATATTGGCAAATGGCTTGCAGTAACTTTTTGGGAATGATTAGTAACACCTATCCCAAAACAGAGAGAATCAAATTCATAAAGAAAACAATTTGGATTCTTCAGAGTATCGTGAGAAAACACCTATTTCTGGAGTTCTTATCTTCTACATGGATGCAAACAAATCAGGTAAGGCAGGGTATAAATCAGGAAATATAAGTAAAGTAGTTAAAAGCCCTTACAACTCTGTACAAAAGGCAAAGTTTTACACCATTCCCATGGTACTTAAAGACTTTACAGAGCCTCTCAATATAGTTATGGAGTCTCAGTTTGCAGAGAGAGTTGTCTTGCACATTGAGACTGCAGAATTTGTTCATGATGGCACACAATTAACCTCATTGTTTTTACAATTACAGGAAACCATCAGTAACAGAACTCATCATATATGTATTACACATCAGATCCCTTATGGGTCTGCCAGGTTCTCTAGAGCAAGGCAATGATGAGATTGATCATTTATTAATAGGAAGTGTGTTGGAAGCTTCAGAATTTCATAAGAAACACCATGTTAACAGCAAAGGTTTAAAGAAGGATTTTTCTATTACCTGGCAACAAGCCAATGAAATAGTAAGAAATTGCCCCACTTGCTCATTCTGCAATCAAACTCTGTTATCAGCAGGTAGTAATCCCAAAGGTATTTGTAGGAATGAAATTTGGCAGATGGATGTTTTTTACTTTCCAGAATTTGGCAGTTTAAAATATGTACACCATACCACAGACATGTTTTGGGGATTCCAATGGGCTATTACCCTCAGCTCTGAAAAAGCTAATTCTGTTATCACACACCTCTTAGAGGTGATGGCTGTTATGGCTATACCTACACAAATAAAAATTGACAATGCTCCAGCATATGTCTCCAGCAAATTTGAACAGCTTTTCAAACATATAAAATATGTAACTGGTATACCTTACAATCCCATGGGACAAGCAGTGGTTGAAAGATCTAACTGAACCTTAAAAGAAATGCTTCATAAACAGCCAGGGGGAACAAAGATCCCCAAACACAGATTACATAATGCTCTACTAACGTTGAATTTTCTTAATGCTAATGGAAAAGGAAAACTGCTGAAGAAAGACACTGGACTAGAGAGAAAACTTCTGAACTGAACCAACCAGTGTATTTCAAGGATGTTATGACCTCAGTCTGGAAAACAGGATATGTGTTACGCTGGGGAAAGGGTTTTGCCTTTGTTTCCACAGGAGAAGAAAAACTTTGGATTCCATGTAAATTAACAAGATTCGATCCGAACAGAAGACACCTCAGGAAGAGGAAAGATGACAGCTCATCTACAATGGTCGTATTCTACCATGGGTAAGGTGGCCTCATAAAAGGAAAGAGAAGTGTTTTGTTTTTTGTCTTCACAGGAAAACTCAGCAAAAAAATACTGGATGTATGGATACCTGAGGAAGAATGGATAGTTACCCCGAGGACCACCAAACAAACTATAACTCACTTTGTGGTATCAAAGTCTAAATATCTCTATATTGTCTTTTATAATACCCATTTCTCTTTGTTTCTTAATATGCTTTAGTCCCCATTCATTTAACTGAAGCTGGCTTTGGAGTATCTTCTACTCTAAATTCAAGTGTATTGTTTAAATAAAATTCAGAATTTCTGTATTATATCAAAGAGCCATTGACATAAGACAGAAGAAAACATAATTAGGGAATGTCATCTATGGATTTCTTTTCTGAAAGTCTAATCTTCATGTTTACTATCTTCCCTATTGTTGCCTTTCCCAGTATGCATACATATAAAAGTTGAAAGTTTCTTTGTTAACATTAATGTTTGAGTTTTCCAGAGAACAAAGAATATCCTGAAAGCAATCTTCAAATGCTTTGGAAGGAAAATGGGGTCCCACTTCATTGACTCCACCTGATTCGACTTGATGCATCTGAACTGCCCCACATCATTGACTCCACCTGACAAGTACCATCCTGAAACTGGCTTGGAACTACATCACTCGACACAACTCCAGACCAAGGAATTGATACAGTGCACTTCCTGCAGTCTGGCCAGAGCTTCAGACAAGAGCTTCAATCAAAACTAGAATTCCAGTAAAGAACTTCAATCAAGCATCTCCTGCCAAACAGACTGTGTAACCTACTTAAGATTCTTGTTACACTAATATTTTTCTTCCCACAGGTCCCCATGAGATTGTCATCATCCCATTTCAGCAGGAAGTTTTTTGAAGAATTCCACACCCCCTCTCCCTACTGTTGATATTGCAGGATAGTTTACACCTCTTAGTGTTAGTTTTCAGTTATTTTAGGGTTGGGATTGGAAGGAGGTGTTCAGACTTGGGTATTTCTTTCAGGTAAACTTAGGTTTAGATGGGATAGATATTTGAGACATTTTGTTCATTGACACAAGTTAGTTTTGTTTTAAGCTTAAATATCTTCTTCAGACTAAAAGGGAATTGTTAGGAAGAGACTTTAGAACCCTGCTGCTAACCAGACCCACCTTGGGCATGGCTAAAGGTGTGTATGGAGACGGTAATAAAAGACCATGCAGGAGAGATGTAAGCTCTCTTTTCAGCTTCCAGTTCTGTGGCAAAAGCTGCTGAGTCATCTTGGTTACCTGTTTTCTCTTGTAAGTAATTTCTACAATCAACAAGTGTGCTGTTTATTATTACACTCATTTATTAATTGTTGATCTTAGTGTCAATGCTATTTGTGTTCTATTCAGAAAGTTATCTCCTGTGACAATGCATTCAAGGCTATCCCCTATTTTCTCATCTGTCAGATGCAATTTGTAGTTTAATGTTAAGATCTATGATCCACTTGGTTTTGAGTTTTGTGCTGGGTGATAAATATGGATTTATTTGTATTCTTCTACATAATGACATCCAGATAGACCAGCACCACATGTAGAATATGTTTTCTTTTTCTGTTGTATATATCTGTCATCTTTATCAAAAACAGGTGTCTACATGTATGTGGATTATTATTGATTAGATTATTTGGTGTGTATAAATTCAATTACATTCATTTATTTATATATCCTAGATATTCATCATATCTTGACATGCTGAAAAAGATCCCCCCATTCTGTAGACTATTTCTTGACCCTGCAGGTTGGAAGAAGATTTTTAATTTCCTGTGTACCATTTCTCAATTCTTGGGATTATTTCCCGTGTCATGGGAGTACTTTTCAGAAAGTCCTAGCCTGCATTTATTTATGTGTTGAAGTGTTTTACTTACATTCCTACGCTTCAAAGTTTAGGGTCAGATAGATAGATAGATAGATAGATAGATAGATAGATAGATAGACAATCTAAAAGCAGGACTGGAAAGATGGCTCAGCAACTGAAAGCATGTACTCTCTTGCAGAATACCTAAGTTTGGTTTTTGAGCATCCACACAAAATTGCTCGGAAAAAAAAAAAACCTGTAACTCCAGCTCCAGGGACATATGATGACACCGATTTGTGAGGGCATCCACACAGACACTTACGCATAGTTAAAAATAATAAAATAAAAACTTTAAATGTTAAATCCACAAATGAGAGAAAACATCCAATATTTATCTTTTATGTATTGCTTACTTTAATTTTTTACTTTACTTTTTAAAATTTATTTTTTATTATTTTAATTAAAAGATTTGGCTTAATTTTCATATATTAATATTGTATTTAACATCTTTTCTAGCCTTTCTTCTTCCTGCACAAATAATCCCACTTTTGAACTTCCCTCCAAAATTCATGACCTCTTTTTATTACTCTTATAAGTATACATATATACAAATCCATACAGTGTTGCTTATACATATGTGTGTGTAGGGGTGGCCATAGGGAACTGGATAACCAACCTATCAGGTGCTTTTACCTGGTGAAGAATGACACTCTCTTGACAGTCATTAATTGCCTGTAGCTATAAATCTAGTGGTGGGATCTTATGATATTTCCCCATTCCTGTTAGAATGTCAAATGGTGTTGTCATTTTGATGGCTTTATTTAGGCAGCCACACTGCTGAGAATTTATAGGTGTGGCATCTCTGTCTTAGGTGGAAAACATTATTTTGTAGCAGATGCCTTGGTCCTCTAACTATTCCACAATATGTGAATCTGAGGGGTAGGAATTGTGTAGTATCAGCACCTATTCTATGCCCTGTTCCTGGCCATGTACCTCACCACCATCTTGGGGAACCTCATCATCATTATCCTCATTCTACTGAACTCCCATCTCCACACACCCATGTACTTGTTTCTCAGCATCTTGTCCTTCTCTGACATCTGCTTTTCCTCTGTCACAATATTGAAATTGCTGCAGAACAGGCAGAGCCATGTTCCACCCAACCTCCGAAACTGTAAGCCAAGCCATGTTAAATGTTTTCCTTTGTAAGGGTTTCCATTGTCACAGTGCCTTTTGACAGCAATAGAAACCCTAAAACAGAAGTTGGTACCAGGGATTGGGGAATTGTTGTGATAGGCACACCCATGTTTTGGTGTAGAGGAATATGGACTTTGGAACTATAAATAAATAGCAGTTGAACAATTAAAGTGGATCTAAGTAGTCCATCCTAGTAAGAACATGGAAGACAGTGGTTTGGGGGGGGGGGTATTTGAACTGTGGGGCCTGGCTCAAGAGATTTCAGAGGAGAAGAATGTTAGTATGTGCCTAGGGACTGATCTTGTGATATTTTTTTAACATTTTTAAAATTTTAAATAGCTTGTTTTACATGTCAATCCCAGTTCCCTCTCCCTCCCCTCCTCCCGTACTCCCCACTATCCCCCCCCCATCCTCCCACCCTATTGCCAATTCCTTCCACATAGGGGATATCTAGAGTCTATCATTTCATTCATGATAGGGTCCAGGCACTTCCCTAAGAGTCCAGGCAGAGAGAGCATCCCTCTTTGTGTTATGGACACACGAGGTCTGTTAGTATTTGAGGGATAAACACTGATCCACTGCTCAGGACCCCATAGGTAGCCCAGGCCTCCTAATTGACTCTCACATTCAGGGCGTCTGGATCGGTCCCATGCTGGCCTCCCAGCTGTCGGTCTGGGGTCCAAGAGCTCTTCCCTGTTTGGATCAGCTGTCTCTGCTGGTTTTGCCAGTCCATTCTTTGCCAATTTGCTCTTCGCTCCTCTCTCTCTGTCGCTGGGTTCCTTGGTTTCTGTTCAGTATTTAACTGTGGGTGTTTGACTCTGCTTCCATCAGTCACTGGATAAAGGCTCCAGGATGGTTATAGACATCAAGTTCACTATCAGGAATAGGCATTCGAGGTGGTCTCTACACTATTGCTTAGCTTGCCAATTGGTGTCATCCGTTTAGATCACTAGAGGTCACAATGGTGCCTGATCTGTCGTCTAACCTCTGATTCCCTCTTCCCCCTACCCTACCCCCTCAGGTCGATCTTGTGATATTTTAGTGAAGACTGTGGCTGATTTTTGCCCTTGTCCTAAAAGCTTGCCTGAGGCTAAAATAAAGTGTTTTGGATTAATTGCATTGACAGAGAAAAATCTCAAACAGCCTAGTATTGACTATGTAATGTAGTTATATTTGTTAACTCTAATGAAGATTTTTTTAAAAAAAGAAGCAAGTTGAGCAAATAAAAATACAAAATGTACAATTAGAGGAAGAGGGCTAAATCCTATGTTAAAGGAAATAAACAGATTAATTGAAATCCTGATATAAAATGGAACAAAGGAGTAGTGACCTAAGGGCAAGACCCCACCCTTCTAGGTTCCAATTTGTGAAAAATAATTAATCTCAGCACTCAGAAGGAAGAAGCTGGCAAATCTCTGAATTTGAAGCCAGCATGGTCTACAGAATAAGTTCAAGGACAGTCAAGCTTAGGCTCTGAAGGAAAATTTAAAATGAGTAATCTCATGAAGATGTAATTGAACAAGGGGACCATGTTATAGCCAGCAGCATAATTTGGCAACTTTGGCCATGTGGTTCTGGCTGTAATGTCAATGATAGAATACCATGGTTATGTAATCATCCTCTGTGCCTACGGAACGCTGCTAAGGTAGGCATGTGTCAGCAAGGAGTGTCTGAATGGAGGTCTAGAGAGGCCATTGGATGAGGCTATGAAGGTGAAGACTTGATTGCCTTGGGGACTCCAAGATGTTGGAGATGTCAGAGCCATGGTGTAAATCCTGAGGAGAGATGCTACAGGGAATGAAACCAGCAGAAGAAAATGAAGTGTATTGCAATCAACAGAACCAAAAGGAGCTGAGGATCTGAAGAGCATTTTGACATCAGACATGGAGATGCAGAGTTTGGAGTTTGCCCAGCTGTTTTTAGGTCTTGCTTTGATCCAGTGTATCCTCACTGTTCTCCCTTCCCAATGTTTTGAAATAGTAATTTTTATCATCTGTCATTGTATGATGGAAGTATGGGATTTTCTTTTGTAAATTGAATTTAAATGGGAGTGAAGTAAAGAGATTGCATTAATCTCAGAAAAGACTTGTAATTTTATAATTTTAAATTAGTTTCAGTTATGAGAGATTTTGAAGCTGGACTGAACGCAATTTTTTCAATTGGCATCTTTATTAATAGAGCATCAATTTCTCCAAACCTACAGATGGTATTTTGTCTTATTTCCATGCTGCGTCATGAACAATGACAAAGCTAACCAGAGGTTCAAAGAGAACTAAGCTTTTATAGCTCACTTTCTTTTAAAGGTAGAATATAAATAGATGCACTCTAGAATGCACTTAGCCACTAAGGGACTTAAATTGGACCTTGAAGAATGTAGACAAATCCCAATGCAGTAAAGATGAACTGAGATCCTGTTTAAGGATCTCTGGTGCTGCATCTCCACCACTAGCTGAATCTTGGCTAACACCAAATGGAGATTTGAAAAACACACTAAGTTGACTTAGGGGCTGTGCCAGGGAGGGGAATGTGGTATTTTTAAAGAAAATGACGCCAATAAGAGTGGAACTATTAGAAGTTGTGGATTAATTGGTGGTGGAAATATGGCCTTATTTAAGGTAGTATGCCATTGTAGGGGTGGGCATTGAGGTCTTCTATGCTCAAGCTACACCCTGAGAGACACAGATTGCTTCTGCTGCCTGTAGATCAAGATAAAGAACTCTCACTTCCTACTCCAGCACCAAGTCTGCCTGCACACCACCATCCATGATGATATTGGAATGAATATCGTTTTAAGAGTTGCCATGGTTATAGTGTCTCTTCACAGAAATATAAATCATAATTGGGACAAGCATTAGGATGTTTTTCTTAGAAATAAGGAGCCAAAGGTAACCTAAAGAATGGAAATGTGTGCTTCATTTTCTTATCACTTAAACATAATGTGGGGAAGTGTAACTTTCACACATTCCCATCCTTAACATATATCAGCATATGTAGAAAGTTGGATCATAGAAGTTTCATCTATGCCGGTAACAAACTCATTCTTCAGGGGGATCCTTTTCAGCGAGTTACAATGTATTCACCAGCTTCCAAGTGGCAAATGGTGTGTCTTTAAAAGCCACATAAACCACGTTCAAACTCTCCTCTTCACACAAAGAACAAGCAACACCAAACAAACAAGGTAACCCCACCCATGAGTTTCTCTCCCACTCCACCTCCCCTTAAAGTGTAGTCAAGTGGGTGATCCATGCCTATTATCACTCACCTCTCCTACAGAGGTCCTGAAAATTTTCTGCCTTTAATGAGTTTCTGCAGCACCTGGACTCCTCTGAGCACACAGCCTCTTATGGAGGGGAACATAGCAGAAGAAGTGTGTGAAAGGGTGTAGATACTGGAAAGAACTACAGATCTGGAGGTGTTCTGTGTCCATAGCAAATAAAAAGAGTAGGATATTTTTATCAGGATTTAGGACTCACCTTTGACCATCCAAGGCAAATTATCAGCAGAATGAGCTATTCCCCTGCTGTCCTAACATACACAGAAAGTATCAAATGAAACTCCCACCTCCAGCCTATTCCTCTTCTTTCTCACTTTCCTCTGGTCTCTCATCAGAAAAGGAATCGATGATCAAAACAGAAATTTGCAATTTTATTTCATTCATTCACTTCTCTCACTATCTATTGGCATTTAGTAAGTCCTATAAACCCAAACCTTCATTTTTTTTGGTTTTTACGAGACAGGGTTTCTCTGTATTGTTTCGGAGGCTATCGGTCCAGCCCGGCCTCGAACTCACAGAGATCTGCCTGCCTCTGCCTCCCGAGTGCTGGGATTAAAGGCTTGTGCCACCACCGCCCGGCCCAAACCTTCATTTTTATTTAATCAAAATTGTTCTAAATATTAATATCCTAGACAAGGGTAGCTCAGTTATACTAGGTGGCTCTTTTTCTGCATGTGGAAATTTTTACAGTATTTATTGGAAAATTATGCATTTGTACTATCAGTTTGTGGAGAGCAACCAATAGTCTGGATTGCATTGGATTTTCCATTGTGTCCTTTGAGACTATAACTCAATTAGATGTAATGCATTCCAGGCAGTGAGGGTTCTCTACAAACTGATGGTAAGGTCCTGTGGCTAAAATCAAAACGTACATATCTCTTTAAACGTGTGGAATCAATCTAGTGTCTAATTAGAGACTTTAAACCTACTGAATATGTCCACACTACTAGGAGGTACTAATAGAGGGGGAAAGTAAGCACCAATTCACCCCTACACCCTTTGTCTACAGTGGTAACATGCCTACATGATACTCTGGTGCAACAGTAGCACAAAACTTATCAGAGTAAAAACCATAATCTAATTTGGTTTAAGGTCTAGTCCATGACATAGATCCCAGGCCTGATGCTGCTCAGAAATGTAGAATACAATGACTCTTAACGACAATCTGTTATATCTATAGATCAGTATATTGCTCAGCCATCATAAGAAAAGCCTCTTCCTGTAGTACATAAAACAAATACAGAGGCCCACAAAGGTCAAAGTACAGAAGCTGAGAGATTTTACAACACTAGGTCCTAAATGGGCTGCTTCTGTCTAACCCCTCTCTTCATGACTCAGGGACACTTGTGAAAGAGGAAGAGAAAAGATTGTAACAGTCAGCAACACTGGAAGACACCAAGAAAGCAATGCCTTCCAGACACAACAGGACTGATGAACATATGAACTCCTAAAGTCTGTGACTGCATGCTCAGGGCCTGCACGAGTGCAGGCTGGGGTCACACCACAGGGAAGAGAAAGTGGGGATGATCTTCCATCCCTAACCCAGAAGCTACTTACAATTGACCAATCGCAAAAGAAAAATTCATTTTGTCCAATATAGTATCACTGAATAACAAACAACACTTAAGGGCACGCCACATGCCCAGCAGTAGACAGGCAACAGAAATTCAGGATAATTTTTGGAGATTTTTTTGTCTCATAACATAATGCTTTTTCAGGACGTATTTTACCCAGTTCATCTATTAGTTATATATTATGGTCATTGATTGGGTGTTTTATGGGTTTACACATACATGTGCATATGTATATGTTTCTTCAAGTATTTTTGAGGGAAATAAAGAGCCATCTAATGACTTTAATTATGGTAACTTATTATAATTAATTATTATTAGTTTCTACTAGTTGTTATTGTGCCTAGTTTGTAAGAGAAATTTATCCTCAGTCAAACTGTTCTGGAAGAAAACCCCACAATAGAGAATTTCATCACTACCTTTGTTTTCAGATATTTTCTGAGGCACTGAAACATATTCTCCTATGTGAGGGAGAAGGTGCTATATTTTGAAAAGTTAATAAACTATTTAGTGACTGGGGATTAATTTATTGTGTACTTTTAAATTTGAGTCATGTGGTGTTACTAGCTTAGTAGTTCTTGAACCCTTACTCACATTCTCTGGAATTCTATATGAACAAACATGTTGCCTATGAACAATTTAATCACATACTCCCAAATATATAAATAATTTAGGTTTTTTCTTGTTCTTCTCTGATACACCATGATAACAGAGTTGAGTTTTGAAGACTTGAATATACTTTGAATTTGTTACAGAGAGGACAAAAATTGTTGGAGAAACAGAAAACTCAAAAATTACAGGGAAATTTATGCCACAGAATACAAACATTGGAAAGGGAAAAATTCTTAGGTTAATTGTATTAGGAACCTAGAAAAGAAAGAGTATCTTAAACTCTAAGGATGTATAAGAAAAGAAATTACATTCACACACACACACACACACACACACACAGAGAGAGAGAGAGAGAGAGAGAGAGAGAGAGAATATTAATCAGTTGAAATTGAAAACGAAATACCAGAAGAAGTCAATGAAGCCAAAGATTGGTCCTTTAAATACAGTTATTTTAAAAAGCCAGTAACTGAGATTTTAAAAAATGAAGCAGGCATAAGTCACAAGAATGAGAAATGAAAGAGAAGGCACACTATACACGCCAAGAAAAATTACAGAGTAACAAAAGATGGTATGAACTGCATCCACAATAATTGATAATGTAGACAAAGAATTCCAAAACACCAGAGGATCCAATTAAAAAGTGGGGTAAAGAACTAAATAGAGAATTCTCAATAGAGGAATCTAAAATGGTTGAGAGACTTGAGAAAGTGCTCAACATCCTTAGCCATTAAGGAAATGCAAATCAAAGCAAATGTGAGATACCATCTCATTCCTGTCAGAATGCCTAAAATCAAAAACACCAATGACAATTTATGTTTGAGAGGATGTGGAGAGAGGGGAACACTCCTCCACTGCTGGTGGGAGTGCCAACTCATACAGCCACTTTGGAAATCACTATGGAGATTCTTCAGGAAAATGGGAATCAATCTACCACAATACCTAACAATTCCACTCTTAGGCATACCTCCAAAAGATGCACATTCATACATACAAGGACATCTGTTCCACTATGTTTACAACAGCATTATTTGTAATAGCCAGAACCTGGAAGCAACCTAAATGCCCCTCAACTGAAGAGTGGATACACAAAATGTGGTACATTTACACAATGGAATACTAGTCAGCAGAAAAAATCTTGAAATTTGCAGGCAAATGGATAGCACTAGAAGAAACCATCCTGAATGAGGTAGCCCAGTCACAAAAAGACAAAC
This sequence comes from Mesocricetus auratus, assembly GCF_017639785.1. Lineage (NCBI taxonomy): Eukaryota > Metazoa > Chordata > Mammalia > Rodentia > Cricetidae > Mesocricetus > Mesocricetus auratus. Next base: position 52,388,263 of record NW_024429191.1, on the reverse strand, counting down.
ATGGTAATGTACTCACTCATACATGGATTTTAGACATGGATCAAAGGTGTGCCAGCCTACAATCCCACCACCAGAGAGTCTGGGAAACAGGAAAGGACATAAGATAGATATGTATGGTACCCCAGAGAAGGGGAATGAGGCAAGATCTTCTGAGTAGATTAGGAGGGGGTGGGCCTGGGATCTAGGAAAAATAGAGAAGAGAAGGAGAGAGAAGGTTGGAGTTTGGCGGAACAAGAAGGTTAAGTTGGGGAAATTGAGGGGAGAACAGGATGAGAAAAACCATAACAGAGAGAGTCATTATAGGTTTGAGGAGAGATCTGGCACCAGTGAGATCTCTAACAATCTACAAGGATGACACCAACTAGCAAACTAAGCAATAGTGGAGAGACTACCCTAAATTGCCCATCCCTGATAATGAGTTTGAAGACTACTTTATCCTAGAATCTTCATCCAGTGACTGATGTAAGCAGAGGCAAACACCTATACCTAAACACTGAATTCCTGGAAACCAGTGACAGAGAGGGAGGAGTGATGAGCAAAGGGGTAAAGAATGGGCTGGTGAAACCAACAAACAGCTGACCTGATCAAGGAGGAACTCTTGGACCCCAGACCGACAGCTGGGATGTCAGCATAGGACTGATCCAGACCCCCTGAATGTGGGTATCAGTGAAGAGGCCTGGACAATCTATGGGGCCCTGGGCAGTAGATCATTATTTGTCCCTGGCATATAAATAGACTTTGAGTGTCCATACCACAAAGAGGGGTGCTCTCTCAGCCTAGACTCTTGGGGGAGGGCCTAGGCCCTTCCCTGAATGAAATGACAGACTCTGGATATCCTCTATGGGGAAGGGAGTAGGGATGGGGTTGAGGACTGGGGGGGGGATGGGAGAGTACAGGAGGAGGGAAGGGAGAGAGAGAACTGGGATTGACATGTGAATCAAGCTTGTTCCTAATTTTTAAAATGTAATAAAAAACTTAAAAAAGAATCCAACTTCTTTAAACACAAACCATTTACAGTTACAACAGTGATTTTCCAATAATCCATTCTTACCCTACTCAAATATCTAATCTGGATTATACATAAATCCTGACCATTCCATAAACTGGCAAACAGAGGATAAGCATACATCTGACTTTTTCTTCATTTCCACCTTCCTCTAAGAATATTCAGATTGCACCTAAGGGTCCTGAGCATATTTGTCCTAAATAGGTCCTGGGTAAATACGCAGGATCTGGACTTCTCTGGCTCCAGTGTCCCTGGGCCCAGAGATGACTAAAAGGAGACACATAAAAATGTATTGGCTGCAGAGGCTGTTCTTTCCTGTGCTTATAACAAGTAAAGGTGACCAGGATCAGAAATGCAGACTTATATATATCTTAAGTCACTATATATAAGTTGTCAGGAAGTACCTTACTGTCCTCCAACCTATGGATCTTGCATTTCCAGTTTTATGACACTGTAAGTAGCATTTTCTGGTATAACATTTCTTGGCCATTTCCATACTTTGCAAAAACTTAATCATACTGTAGAAATGCTTTGTTTCACTGTTGCATAGATAATCATTTTGGTAATGATGGGGTTATTACAATTACTTACTAGGCAAGTCCTTTTTCCATTTCAAATTAATAACAGCTCTATGGGATAGGGCAATGCAGGAGTTCTTTTTCTCTTTCAGATTTTTTTATTTAAATTAGAAACAAGCTTGTTTTACATGTCCATCCTAGTTCCCTCTCCTTCCCCTCCTACCTTGCCCTCCACCAACCTCCTATCACATACTCTCTCTGCTCCCCAGGGAGGGTGAGGCTTTCCATGGGGCATCTTCAAAATCTGTCACATCATTTGGAGCAGGGCCTAGACCCTCCCACATGTGTCTAGCCTGAGAGAGTATTCCTCTATGTGGAATGGGTTCCCAAAGTCCATTCATATACAAGGGATGAATACTGATCCACTCCCTGAGGCCCCAAAATTTGCCCAGGCCTCCTAAATGACACACAGGATCAGGAGGTCTAGGTTGGTCCTAACTGGATTCCCAGGTATCAGTCTTAGGTCCCTGAGCTCCCCCCTGTTCAGATCAGCTGTTCCTGTGGGTTTCTACATCCTGATCTTGACCACCATATTCAAACAATACATATTCACTAACCCAGCCCAACAGAAAGTACTGGAAGGAAAACTCCAACCTAAGGAAATAAACTACACTCACAAAACAGACAATAGATAATCCCACTTTACCACAGTCAAAAGAAAAAGAGGGGTAAATCCACACACAATACCAACAACAACAACAAATCCAAAACAAACAAGAATTAACACCCAATGGCCCTTAATTCCCCTCAATGCAGCAATTTTTAATCCTTCTTTTAGTATGTCTTTAGCTTTGGAACATTAGTAAACTTTGAATACATCTATCAAAAGGAGTTTGATCTTTACTTCAACCTTTTGAGCAGAGCATTGACATCTCCTGGGTGTCCATTTATAAAGTTGATTATCAGATTCATAACCATAATCAATGTTTCCAGAGAATCCCAGGTGAGTTGCATGTATATTAACTGATAGAATGATTTCCACTGGGGATTCTCATGTGCTCTTCAGGTCAGTAATTGTGAGTTCAACAATAGAAGAAATTAAGTTCATTAGGTCAGCAGCAACAAGCTTCACAGGTGACTTCTGCCTTGTAATTTCTGCATGTGAGCCTCCATAAAACATGGGACCCATTCATTCACAGAATAAGAATAATTCTGAGAAAGTAGATGCACGATTTCACCAATATTATCCTCCCATTGTTACCAAACATAGCATCCAAGTGTTAAACGTTACTGCACCTGCACTAATGAGCATCAGCAGGATGAAGACCCCAGCAGCAAGGCTCAGTCAGATATGGAAGGATTTCCCGCATCTCTGTGTGTCATCCATTTTCTTCATTTTTTTCAGGTAGAGTCTTTGGCATGCAAGGTAGCTACAGTACCACTGAGCTAAATACCCCACCCCTGCCTCCCCATGTATTTGTGCTACTCCTTAACTTCTTTGCCAACTCTGATATACATTGGGGCTCATTAGACAGAATTATTTAGGAAAAAGAGGAACAGGACAAGGAACTGTTCTAAAGATACAACCTACACAATTGGGAATTTGTAAGTCCAGTGCTGCAGACCCAAGTCCCTGGGAAGAGTAGAGGTACAGTCTCAAATCCAAGGCAGTCTGGATGTAGTTTCCAAGGAGCTTCACTTTTTCTGATTCTTCTGCCAATTGCTAATATGAAGCTAGCCACATTATGAACAATTAGAGTTATTTTACTCTGATTTAATATTAATTACTGACTTAAATGTTAACAGTGTAAAACACCATCATAGACATTTCCAGAACTATAATTTGACCAAAATTGTAATCAGGACCTAGACCAGATTAGGTAATAACTAACTATCGAGTTATGTATGGATAACTGAAGATGAAGTCAAAAGAAGGATAAAAATAACTTCTAGTTTAAAATATGTTAATTGTATTTCTTTTCCTGCACACTATCAGTGGAGTCATATGAAATGAAGCATAAACATTTTGAGTCATTAGTATTATTGAAAAGAGTATTGCATTTTATTCACCCCTAATACTTTCCATGAAGACATATCTACATCTATAAAACTAATCACAACCTATCAAATTTTCATTCTAAACTGTCAAGTTTAATGCATTTGTATTCTGGGGAGATTGAAGAAGAGAAATTATTTGGATTTGATGCACATATCTGCCATAGACCAACCCAGCCAGGTATGGGGGGTCCCTGTGATGAGGGTTCTTGAAGACTAGGTGGATAAGGATTCGGTGGTGACAAACAGAAACAAACACAGAGCAGTTTGAATCTGAGTGTATTTTGCCGTTCTCAAGCAAGGCTTTTTATAACGAAAACAAATATCATCTCAGGGGTTGTTTTGAACGAAGCAATACCCAAATGACATCATCATTACTAGGCACAAACACACAACTTATCCAACAATAGATCAGAAAATCACATTCAGGGCTAACCACAGCTAGCCACCTATTTCTAAAATCAGGTTAATAAAATTTTTATGGTCTGTTAATGTTGAAACCTGCTACCTAAGTCACAATTGTTTGATATCTGTTACCTAGTTTTTGTGAGTCTTTGACTTTTTCTTATTAAAAACTTTCTTTATCAAATATTAAAACCACTCTCAATCACACATGTACAGCCATATGAAATTTTATTGTTGGGAAAGTTTTTGTTAATACTATTACTATTTACTTATGTGAATGATTCGAAAAGCACTGGTTTTCCTGAAGACGAGGTCATGGTCAGTGACCATGTCTCTGGGAATGGTTTCTCATTTATATTTTTGTTTAAAATATCAGAATAGGTTTTTAGGAACATTTTGTTAATATGAGAAAAGAATAGAACAGAGATTTCTATGAAAACTACAGCTCAGTATTTTTCTCTGGTCGAGAGTTCCACAACCCTTTCCAGACCTCTTTCTTTGGAAGTTAGCGCCTCAGTCTGTGGAACATGTCTCACAGAATCTATTGGATTTGGTGTGGCACGTATCTGCATTAAATTTGAAAAAGTGTTTGTCTCTGGCTACAGCCGAGTCAGGAAATCTTCATGGGCACTGGGTCATGCTCAGGAATAGTGGGCCTTGCTGCAAGATGAGTGCAGCAGTGGCCTTTCTGGCATGAAGTAAAGACTGTGGCAACAACAGCTGTGAACCAGTAGAAAGGGACATAGGTAGATGTTAGATGAGTACAAAATCCTGAGGGAACATGACAGCACGTCTAATTGTGTGTAGGGACATAAAGAAAGTTTAATTTAGCATATGGCATTTCATGGTTTGGAAACATAAGTGGGAAAAGCCATGTCACAGAGAAGAACATGTAATGGGCAAAAAGAACATCAAATCAGAAATGATGGAGGCACAAAATCTAGTTTGAAATACAGTATTGCTGAAAAGGAGAGCAGGTACCCTGTGAGGCCACATTGTAAAAATTGGTACAAGTTAGCCGGGCATTGGTGGCGCATGCCTTTAATCCCAGCATTCAGGAGGCAGAGGCAGGTGGATCTCTGTGAGTTCGAGGCCAGCCTGATCTACAGAGCGAGTTCCAGGACAGCCTCCAAAACAATACAGAGAAACCCTGTCTCTAGAAACCAAAAACAAAAAAAAAAAACAAACAAAAAAAAAAACGGTTCAAGTCACAAAAGCAAGCTTCATTTGTGCATGTGATAGGAATTTTGTCCTTAAGAACAAAAAGGTCGTCTTGAAATGAAACAGAAAAAAGAGATCTGTATTTCCATCTCAGAATGGGAGTGTGTTAAACAAACTGAAGAAAATAGTGTTGAGACATGGAACACGTGTTGGAATTGAATTCTGAATTCAGTTTTTCAGGAAAGAAATGATGGCATCCCTTTCTAAGAATATGATTGGATGGTTTTTGACACCAGGATAAGAAATGGATGAAGATGAGAGACTATGTTATGTTAGATGGGAGGTCCAGGTAAGAAAAAAGAAACAATGCAATAAAACTCACATAATGGGCCTTGAATTTCTTTTATTATATTATGACAATCAAGAGAAGTGTGAAATACAAGATGTTGGGAGAAAGAGGAGTGAATTTATCTTGGGATGTATTGAGTCATAGATACCTATGAGAAAAAACAATGAGTTACTGACTTCTATAGGTTAAAGAGAGTCATCTATGTTTGACATTTAATTGGCAATATAATACATTGAAGTGTACGTGTTTTTCTTGGGCTCATATAGAGTTGTGAGGATTGGTGTACAAAAATAATTCAAGAAAATTCACAGAAAAAGAAAATACACAATTATGTGAACTATAGTTGCCTAGAATAAGCAGGACGTCAGGAAAGAGATATACCAACACATTTGCATATCATAAGTAATTAGTAGTGAGTAGGCAATGCTAAAATAGTAGGTTATGCTAAAGCATATTAAGAAAAGTCAATGATGGCTATAATGACAAAACATATTTGGATAAAGAGATTACAATTATTTTGAGGAGAGTAAGGTTAATTAATATTGAGTATGCAACAAACCACTGGTGTTACAGAAAAATGTCTGTTTTCACTGGGTCATGGAGATGGATGGGGAGTGTCAGCAGAGTATAAACAACAGGATTAGCATGTCATCATCTGTCAAAGTTAACTGAAGAATTCAAAAAAAAATGAAATATATTCTAAGCCATAGTGAAGTACAAAATATACAAATTAAGAATAGGAAAAATAAAAATATTCTTGCTAAATGAGACAAAGGAGTGGAATTTAAATATGATCTCACACAGGCTCAACTACTAGAAGGTTAAGAAATTGGTCATTTTTATCTTTCATTCATTGGAGGCAGATCATGACTGGAAACAACCAAATTGACATTTCTCTCTTCCTCCTCCTGGGCTTGCCCATTACCCCAGAGCACCAGCACCTGTTCTATACCCTGTTCCTAGCCATGTACCTCACCACTGTTCTGGGGAACCTCATCATCATCCTCATTCAACTGGACTCTCATCTCCACACACCCATGCACTTGTTTCTCAGCAACTTGTCCTTCTCTGACCTCTGCTTTTCTTCTGTCACAATGCCCAAATTCCTGAAGAACATGCAGATCCAGGACCCATCCATTCCCTATGTAGAATTTCTGATACAAATGTACTTTTTAATAGTTTTTGGAGACATGGAGAGTTTCCTTCTTGTGGTCATGGACTGTGACTGGTATATGGCCATCTGCTTCCTATTTTACTACACAGTATCATGAGTCCCAAGCTCTGTGCTAGTCTACTGATGCTACTGTAGATGCTGACTGCATTCCTGCTCATAGACAGTTTGTCTTTTATGACAACAAGGTGATTCTTCACTTTTTCAGTGAACTCTGTTCTCCTAAAGCTGTCCTGATCAAATATTTATGTTAATGAGTTGATATTAATCATGAATGGACTCACTGTTAAAATACCATTCCTACTCATTGTTGGGTCCTATGCAAGGATTGTACCCCACATTCTCAAGGTCTTTTATACCCAGAGCATCCAACAAGGTCTTCTATACCTGTGGTTCCCACCTGTTTGTGATGTCTCTGTTCTATGGGACAATTATTTGTCTGTACTTATGTCCAGTAGCTAATAACTTTATGGTGAAGGAGATTATCCTGGCCATGATGTACACAGTGGTGACACCCATACAGAATCCCTTCATCTACAGCCTAGGAAACAGAGACATGAAGGGGGCACTAAGAAGAGTTATCTGCAGTAAGAAAAAATCTTTGTAATGTTAACACAGGATTTTTTTTACTAATTCTGTGTAATAAATGTAATGATGTTAATATTTTATGTCAGATGTCATTCCTTATGAAAGGGCATGCTACATAACTGTTCAGTACACAAAAGTAGGATTGTCTTTGATATCTGGACATATCTTCCTTCTTACTTCACATGAGCAATATTAGAAATGCATAGTGAAAGAGTTACTGTCTAATATGATCTCCACTCCTTACAACATTTTGTCATCTTACCCTGATTGTGATATTGACTGGTATGTCAGTTAAAGTAGTATAAAAAATAGATTTATGACACTTGATAATTATGAATTCTCTCCACAACCCAGCTTCCTTATAACATTTCCTAAAGGTTCTCCCACACTGATTTTGACATCATTTTTTTCAGTTAGCTTCCACTATTGCATTCATATCTTTGTTATCTTTCCTGATTAGTCTTCACCCTAAACATATTTATAGAAATTGTTTTGAATAATTATCATTTGCATAATGTTATCTTATTCTGAAATTGACTAATAACCAGGGACCATTCAATTTACTTCTTTAATATGCAGGAAAGAAAACTAGAAGCTGGTACTGCCTCGTGTATGTTTGCGCCAATTCAGATGGAGAAACTCTGTTACATCAAGGGCCACGATAGCCACCAGAAGTCAAGGTTCCAACTCAGATGGAAACTCCCTCCTGGACCACAGGTTAAACCTGCTGACAAAACTCCAAGCTACACAGACCAGAAGACCAGAGAGGAAACAGAAAAAAAGGAACAAAAACAAACATCCAACAAAGAAAAACTCAGAAATTGGCACCTATAGTCACTACAAAACACAGATACTTATACACAAGTATAAAAATACAACCAAAAACAACCAGGGTAATATGTCACCACTGAAGTCTATCATATTACACCAAGCCCTTAGAATTTCAGCAAAGATGAAGTACAAGAAAAATGCCTTAAAATCAACTTTATGAACACAATGGGGGTCCTTAGAGAGGAAATGAATAAATACCTTTAAGAAATTGAAGAAAGCTGAGCAGTGGTGGCACATGCCTTAAGCACTCAGGAGGCAGAGGCAGGTGGATCTCTGTGAGTTTGAGACCAGCCTGGTCTACAAGAGCTAGTTCCAGGACAGTCTCCAAAGCCACAGAGAAAACCTGCCTCGAAAAACCAAAAAAAAAAAACAAACAAAAAAACAAAACAAAAAAAGAAATCAAAGAAAATGATAAAAATGGAAGAAATGAATCCATTTTAAAAATTCAAGAAAAACAAACAGATGAAAAATAATGAGATTGTTCAAGGCCTGAAAATGGAAATAATAACCATAAAAAACATAAACTGGTAGAAATCTAGAAATGGAAAATCAATGTAAGTGAACAGGAAGCATAGATGCATGAACAACACAATACAAGAGATGGATAAAAGAATCTCTGGAAGGCAGCTATGCTCACCACTATACCACCAACGCAAGAATCTCTGGTGTTGAAGACATGACAAAAAAGATACATTAGTCAAAGAAGCTGCTGAATCTAAAAACTTCCAGGCATAAAACATCCAGGAAATCTAGAATGAAAGCCCAACTGTAAGAACAGTAGGAACAGAAGAAAGAAAATATTCCCAACTCACAAGCCCAGAAAATAATTTCAACAAGGTCATAGAAGAAAAATTTACTAACCTAAAGAAGGAGATGCCAATAAAGGTAAGAGAAAGACACGTAACAACTAGATTGGACCAGAAAAGAAAGTCCCCTTGCCAGATAACAGCTAAAACAGTAAACATTCAGAATAAAAAAGAATATTAAAATCTCCAAGGGAAAAGATTTAGTAACATATAAAGGTAGACATATTATAATTAAACCTAACTTCTCAGTAGAGACTCTAAAACAAAGAAGGGCCTGGACAGATATCCTACAGATTCTAAGAGATGCCAGTGCAGACTACTACACTTAGCAAAGCTATCAATCACCATGGATTCAGAAAACAAGACATTCCATGAGAAAGTCAATTTCAAACAATTTCTGTCTACAAATCAGGCCTACAGAAGACACTGGAAAGAGAACTCCAAACTAAGATTACTAACTACACCAATGAAATTACAGGAAATACATAATCACTCACATCAAAATCAAAATGAGGGAAGCACTCACACACACACACACACACACACACACATTTGCACAGCAACACCAACAACAAAATAACAGGAATTAACAATCATTATTCAAGATCTCACTCAACATCAACGGACTCAGTTTCCCAGTTAAAAAAATCCACCGACTAAAAGAATGGGTGCGAAAACAGAATCTGTCCTTCTACTGCATACAAGGACCACACCTCCACATCAAGGATAGGCATTAGCTCACATTAAAAGGTTGGAAAAAAGATTTTCCAAGCAAATGGATGAAAGAAGCAAGCAAATATAGCCATGCTAATACCTAACAAAATAGACTTCAAACCAAAATAAATCTAAAAGGATGGAGAAGGACTCTTCGTACTCAAAAAAAGAAAAATCCACCAAAATGATCTTTCAATTCTTAACATTTATGACCCAAATGCAACGATGTTCATGTTTATAATGGAAACTTTACTAAAGCTTAAAAGACACATTGACCCTCACACATTGCAGAAGATTGCAATATCCCAACTCACCAACATACAGTTTATACAGACAAAAACTACACAGAGAACTACTGGAGCTAACAGACATTATGATCCCAAATGGGCCTAACAGATATCCACAGAATATTTCACCCAAACACAAAAAAAACCATAATTTCTCAACACCTCACAGAACTTCATCCAAAATTGACCACATAGACAGTCACAAAGCAAGTGTCAGCAGCCATAAGAAAACTGAAATAACACCCTGAATCCTGTCAGACCACCACAGATTAAAGATGGATTGAAACAACAGAATGCCTACAAACTCATAGAAATTGAGTATCAAGGATAGACATTAACTCAGAGTAAGATTATAAAAAGATTTTCTGAGCAAATGAAACTAAGAACCAAGCTAATGTAGCCAAGTCAATACCAAACAAAATATACTTCTAACCGAAATGGATTAATAAATGACTGTGGAGTCAAGGCAGAAATTAAAGACTGCCTAGAATTCAATGAAAATGAATACACAATATACCCAAATTTTTTTTGGTTTTTCGAGACAGGGTTTCTCTGTATTGTTTTGGAGGCTGTCAGTCCAGCCTGGCCTCGAACTCATAGAGATCCGCCTGCCTCTGCCTCCCGAGTGCTGGGATTAAAGGCGTGCGCCACCACCACCCGGCCAATATACCCAAATTTATGTGACATAATGAATGCAGTGGTAAGAGAAAAATGCCTACATAAAGAAATTGATCTCATTCTAACAGCTTAACAGCACACCTGAAAGCTCTCAAATAAAAAGAAGCAAGCACACCCAAGAGGAGTAGATAGCAGGAAATAATAAAACTGAGGGTGAAATCAGTAATATTGATTGGAACAAAGGAAAATATACAATCAATGAAACATATTTACTATTGTAAATAGTACACTGCATATGTACTATTTATGTATGATATTATATAATATGGAGATTTATATGTATATCTAAAATATACACAAAAGTATACAATAAATACCCATTGGTAAAGCCTTAAAAAATCAATGAAACAAAGAGTTTTCTTTGCAAAACTCAACAAGCTAGGCAAACCTTTCTCCAAACTAAATAAAAGAAAGAGAGAATACCCAAATTTAAATAAATCAGAAACAAAAAGGGGGAGAAAATAATAGATACCTAGGAAATCCAAAAGAAAAGTGTTCCTTCTGTTTATATTTTTGCAAAATAATTTGAGCAGTATTGCTATTAGTTCTTCTTTGAAAGTCTGGTAGAAGTCTGCACTGAAAACATTTGGCCCTGGTATAGTTTTGGTTGGGAGATTTTGATGACTGCTTCTATTTCATTAGAGGGTTATAGGTCTATTTAAATTGCTTATCTGTTCTTGATTTAACTTTGGTAAGTTATATCTATCCAGAAAATTGTCCATTTCCTTTAAATTTTCCAATTTAGTGTTGTGCATGTTTTCAAAGTATGACCTGATGATTCTCTGGGTTTGCTCAGTGTCTGTTGTTACGGCCCCTTTTCATTTATGAAAATGGGGTACAGATCTGAACAAAGATCACTCAACAGAGGAAACTTGGATGGCATGGAAACACTTAAAGAAAAGTTCAACATCCTTGGCTATTAAACATGCGATATACTTGCCATAGTCCTGATTTCATATACTGACACATACAGAAAGTTGGCTGATGAAGTTTAAGTTTTCCAGAAGGTTGTATATCTGCACTAAGTCTTTTGGAGGTAATCTGTCCTGTTGAATTGAGATGCTGTCCTTGGAAGTCTATCCAGTGTGTGTGATTTTCTAAGATCTCACTCTACTTAAAAACTATTGGATGGGCTGGAAATATGGATCAGCCAATCAAGGCTAGGCTCAAAATCAAAAATATAAAAACTTCTGGTTACTTCCTTTATGGGATTTTGTTGTATGACACACTTTAAGTCATTAACAATGAGAATAAGGTCTAATAATTTGGGGTGGTTTTTCCAGTCACCCATATGCACTTCTCCCCCTAAGAAAGTGGGGTTCAGTCAAGCAGAAATCCTGATCATTACATGAACAGTCAATGAGAATGCATCCTTCCATTCTTTTTTGGCTTCTGGTTGCTGTTATTTGCTTATGTGTTTTGCTTGTTGTTTACATTCTACTTTCCCTATATGTAGGAAGGAGTGATTGGTGACTGTAATTGGTCTCCACTAGAGATCCCTGAGGTAAATTGACCCTAGAAAGGACCTAGGTAATTACTATGTCATTAATTATTTATACAGGATCTGGACTCCTCTGGGATATAGAGCTTGTAAGGCCAGGGGATACCAGTAGGGGGTTGTGACTAGGGATGGTGCAGATAGGTGATGAGTACAGAGGTCACTAGTTCCTGCAAATGCAAATAAATGAAGGTGAGCTGAATAGTGAACTAGAAACTTTGACTAAGCCTCAGCAGATCTGGGTAAATTCAGGGAAAAAAGTGTCTTGCTGTCAATCCACATAAATTTCCAGTGTGAATCAAGACATTTTTCCAGGTATGATATTCTTTTTATCTCTGTCTCCCAAGACTTCACCACAGTGAAAAGTTATTTGTTTCATGACCATCATATAACTGCTCTCATATGGATGGGTTCATTACAATTATTCATTATGCAATTTTCTCTCAATATCATACCATTTCAACACAAGAGAAGCGCTGTGAGATGGAGTTCACTGCTGTAGTGTGGTATGGCTATTTACTATACTTTCCCCTGTGGGGTCTTAACAAACTCTGAGCAATGTCCTATCCAAGATGATGATTGGTTTTTTATTTGTACAAGTTCACAAACCTGTGTTTTAGTGGTAACATCTGTGATTGCTCCTAAGCACATTCCATGAAGAATGACATTAATATCATCTGGGTGTTCGTGTAAAACATACAGTGAAAGCTACTCAAACAAAATCAGTACTGATAGAGAATCTTAAATGTCCAAAACATAAGAAACACATTCCTTTGGGATTTTTATGTGCTGTTTATTTTGAGAATGGTGGACTTAACATCTAAAGAAAGGATGAAGTCCATTGACCCATCAGTGGTAACAGTTGATGCTATTACTCTGGATGTAGTCTTTGCAAACATGTCTACCTAACACAAAGGTACTGTTCATTTACAGGAGAAAGAGAAACTGAGCACAATGACACATGCCTGTAATACCAGTGCTTGTGAAGCAGAGGCAGGAGTGCTGCTTGTTTGAGGTCAGTCTTGTATACATAAGGAGCTCATCTTTTTAAATGTTCCATGATACTTTTCCTGAATGTTTTCCTCCTCTGCCATGCTAATCTATAATATCTAAGTGTGCAAACTCTTAACTTGGCTGTATTAAACACAGTCGGTCTGTGCAGATACAATCAGTCGGACTTGGTTGTTCTATTTAAGAGAAGGTGTCTCAGATCTCTTGATGTTTCTGCTCCTTCCAGGTGATAAATTGGTTACCCAAGGTTGTCAATAATAAGATATTAACAAATATGTGTTTGTGTGGTGTGTGTGTGTGTGTGTGTGTGTGTGTGTGTGTCTGTCCATGCATGTGACTTAGTACACAGACTACCCAGTGCTGGAGGCTGATACGGTCAACATTTGAAGAAATGACTACACATTGGAGTCCTTGAGAAGGCTGGAGGTTACAGACTTGTATCGAAAGCAGGATATGAAAACTTTTCTGCATTATACTATCCTTTTCCTTTAATTCCTTAATATGATTGCATGAAGGTCATCATCTTATGAAGTGCTTGTTACTTTACTCAAAGTCTACAGATTAATTGACTGTTAGAATGCCATGGTGTAACTAGAAGAGAATGGTCAGGAGACAGGTGAACATAGACATGAACTGAGTCTGCTTCTATATTCCAGTCAAAGACAAGATGTGATCCTGATATATGAATATAATCTCACAAAGTGATGGATGATGTAGAAAGGTAATGAAGGGAGACTCTGTATAATGTATGACAGAAGTTTAAGGTAAGGAAAAATGAATGGATCAAAATTCACAGATCTCTGACTCATACATGAATTTCTTTAACTATACTATGGTATACTAGGGAAGTAAGAGAATGAGGAATGCTTTGGAAGACAACGAAGTGAAGACATGAATTTCACTTGGGGGTTTTGACCTCCTGATGGCTGTTATATGTGCAATGGAGGAAAGATGATTAGTGAACAGCATAGCAGAAATCAGTATGTTACAGAGACATTCATGCCTGAGTTTGAAATATTAATCTTAAATTATATAAAATTATGATGCTAAAGCTCAAAGCAGCCAGCCAGTAGCTCTTACTTCTACCAAGGCTGAATTGTAGATCCTGTCTTCCCTGTGACTGGAAACAACATCTCACATGAGAATCTTTGCTTCTTCCTTAAATACCTCTCTAGTACTGAGATTAAAGGCATGAGCTCTCTTTCCCTTTAAAAAAATTATGATGCTAAAGTTCATCCACTTTCTTCAAGAACATCAATATACAAAATTTCATAAGGCAAAGTGTAAGTGAACATTCAACAGTTACCCAGGATGTGCAGATAGAAGGAGAGAGGAGCATCATTCCACTTGGTGTCTCAGTAGAAATGCATAGAAATGTCTGGGAATGGATGAAAGATCAAAACATATTAAACAGAAATTGAGAAAATCACTAATGATTAGAATTATTACAGACATTTGGAATTTGAGGTTATAATTGTGATGATGACTTCCAGATCTTTTGTTGAAGAATACCTATTCTAGATATATGTTCACTTTTACTTTGAATTTTTAGGGACCATGACATTTTCTCATTAGGATACTGGAGATAAAGAAATAATAATGAACAACCAAACTGTAACCCCCAAGTTCCTCCTCCTGGGCCTGCCCATCTCCCCAGAGCACCAGCTCCTGTTCTATACCCTATTGCTGGCCATGTACCTCACCACTGTCCTGGGGAACTTCATCATCATCATCCTCATTCTACTGGACTCCCATCTCCACACACCCATGTACTTCTTTCTCAGCAACTTGTCCTTCTCTGACCTCTGCTTTTCCTCTGTCACAATGCCCAGATTGTTGCAGAACATGAAGAACCAGGACCCATACATCCCCTATGAAGGTTGTCTAACACAAATGTACTTTTTAATAGTTTTTGCAGCCATGGAAAGTTTCCTTCTTGTAGTCATGGCCTATGACCGCTATGTAGCCATCTGTTTCCCCCTTCACTACACCACCATCATGAGCCCCAAACTCTGTTTGTGTCTGATGGTGCTATGCTGGGTACTTGCCATGCTGTATTCCATGTTGCACACTCTACTCTTGGCTAGGTTGTCATTCTGTGAGAAAAATGTGATCCCCCAGTTTTTCTGTGACATATCTGCCTTGCTCAAGTTGGCCTGTTCTGACATTCATATTAATGAATTGATGATATTTATCATGGGAGGGCTTGTGACTGTCATCCCATTCTTACTCATCATTTTGTCCTATGTACAAATTGTCTGCTCCATCCTAAAGGTTTCATCCACTTGGGTTTTCCACAAGGTCTTCTCCACATGTGGCTCCCACCTGTGTGTAGTCTCACTGTTCTATGGGACAATTTTTGGTCTCTACATATTTCCATCAACTAATAATTCAACTGTGAAGGAGACTGCCATGGCCATGATGTACACAGTGGTGACTCCCATGCTGAATCCCTTCATCTACAGCCTGAGGAACAGAGATATAAAAGAGGCCCTGATAAGAGTTTTTTGGGAAAAGAAAATCTCTTTATAATAGTAACTCCGGGATTTCTTAATTTTTAAATTTTACCTAGTTAATATATTAATATTATAAAATCCATCTGTGAAATGAAACACATTCAATAACATACTACATAATATTTCCACTGCAAACAGGAGTTTTTCAAAGGAGTTCAGTTAGGGAATGGGACATTAATGACTCAGTGATGCTATCCTCTGTCTTTCAAGTGTCATTCTAGAAAGTTGTTAGATGAGAGTCACTGTTTTATCAGATTACCATTCCTTACATTCTTGTCATCAAAATGTTGTGATTTAATGGAAATTCCTGAATTGAATAAAATATAATTTTTAAATATGAATAAATGATATATCATGATCCTATGTTGATACTCATTAATCTTTTTGTTTATTCATTTTTTTCACTCATACCATACATTCTGACAACAGCTTCCATTCCCTCCACTTTTCCCAGTCCCTCAACAATTCCCACCTCTCTCTGATCCACTCTTCCTCCATTTCCCTTCAGAAAAAGAGCAGACTTTCTAGGTATATCAAGATGCAACAAGACTATGTACAAACCCTTATATCAAGTCTGGAAGAGGCAATTCAGTAAGAATAAGGGAATCCCAAGAGTAGAAAATGACTCACAGTCACCCCAACTCCTACTGTTAGGAGTCCCACAAAAACCACAAACTAAACAACCACAGCATGTATGCAGAGATCCTAGCACAGACTTATGCAGGCTCCATGATTGCTGTTTCCATCTCATAGTAGTTTTGATTTGAATTTACTTGATGATTAAGAGTTTCTCGGCCTTTTGGAATTCCTTTGTTGAGAATTCTCTGTTTCAAACTGAACTACATTTTTTAATTGGAATTTTTGGTTTGTTGGTGTCTAGAGTCTAGAGTTCTTGTATATTTTGGACATTAGTCCACTATCATGTGTGGAGTTTGCGAAAAGCTTTTCCCATTCTTTGGATGCTGGCTTGTCCTGTTAACAGTGCCATTTTCCTTCCAGAAGAAGATTTTCAGTTTCATGAGGTCTCATTTATTAATTGTTGATCTTAGTGTCCATGCTATTAGTGTTATAATCAGGAAGTTGTCTCCTGTGACAATGCATTCAAGGCTATCCCCTCCTTTCTCATCCGTCACATGCAATTTGTTCTTTAATGTTAAGATCTATGATCTCCTTGGTTTTGAGTATTGTGCTGGGTGACAAATATGGATCTATTTGTATTCTTCTACATAGTGACATCCAGGTAGACCAGCACCACATGTGGAAAATGTTTCCATATTCTGTTGTATATCTCTGGCATCTTTCTCAAAAATAAGGTGTCTGTATGTATATGGAATTCCGTCTGAGTCTTCAGTTCTATCAGTTCTTCAGTTGATCAACATATCTCTTTTTATGCCAAATAGCATATGGTTTTTGTTACTATATCACTATAGTACAGATGGAAATCAGTGATGGTGATACCTCCAGAACTTATTTGTGTGGGACTATTCTAGCTATCCTGGGATTTTATGCTTTCCCATATGAAACTGAGTAGTGTCCTTTTGAGGTCTGTAAAGAATTATGTTGGAATTTGAATAGGTATTGCTTTTGGCAGGATACCCATTTTTACTATGATAATTCTACCAATCCATGAGCATGGTAGATCTTTCCATTTTGTTATATCTTCTTTAGTTTCATTCTTCAAAGACTTGAAGTTTTTGTTATACAAGTCTTGGAATTGTGAGGGACAGGTGAGTATCTGAGATACTGGCAGAGGAGCCCTGATATCTAGGTACTATCCCATACCCCTGCCTCATACACAGCAGCCCCAGCAACCAAACAGCAGCACTCTCTCCCATCAACTATTCCCCACCACTACACTAGTATAGTATCCACCAGACCTCTTCCCACATCTGGAGGTACAGTGACCACCAGTGCCACATGCCCCAACTGTTCCTGGAGAAAGAGACCCTAACTACACCTGGAAGAAGAGCAACCAACAGAGCTGCAGACCCTGTACTGATTGGAGGAAGACATGTGTAGACAACAGTGTAAGAATACATTCAACAACACAAAAAGCAATATGATACCACCAGGACCACAACAAGACCTGAAAAGTCCAACACAGATGAAGCAGATGAAAAAGCCTTAAAATAGCTTTATGAGGATGATAGAGGACACTAAGGGAGAACTGAAAACTTCTCTTAAAGAAATGAAGAAAAAGACAAACAAAAATGAAAGAAATCAATAAATTCCTTAAAGAAAGCAAAGAAGAAAAAGAAAAAAATCCAACAATTCCAAGACTTGAAAATTGAAACAGAGCAATAAAGAACGCACATAGAAGAAATTCAGGAAATGGAAAATCTGGGTAATTGAACAGGAATTACAGATACCAGCATAACTCATAGAATGCAAGAGATAGAAGAAAGAAACTCAGACATTGAAGATACAATAAAGAAAATAGATTGATCAGTCAAAGGAAATGTTAAACCCAACAAAGCTTAATAAAAAACATCAAGGAAATCTGGTACACCATGAAAGACCAAACCTAAGATTCATAGGGATAGGAGAAGGAGAAGTAGTACAACTCAAATTCACAGAAAAACTACTCACCAAAATCAAAAACAAAAACTTTCCCAACCTACAGAAGGATATGCCTAGAAAATAAAGCTAAATTTACATATTTAAAAAAGGGGAAGGATATGCCTATGAACATACAAGACTCTTACAGAACATCAAATAGACAGGACAAAAAAAGTCCCCTTATCATATAATAATCAAAACACTAAACATATAGAGTAAAGAAAAAATACTAAGGCCTGCAAAGACAAAAGGCCAAGTAACATATAAAGTCAGACCTATCAGAATTACACCAGAGTTCTCAATGGAAACTCTGAAAGCCAGAATGTCTTGAACAAATATTTTGCAGACACTAGGAAACCAGGCATGCCAGCCCAGATTACTATATGCAGCAAAGCTTTTAATCACCACAGATGAAAAAAACAAGATATTCCAGGACAAAACTAGATTTAAACAATAACTATCCAAAACTTCAGCCCTACAAAAAGTATTAGAAGGAATGCTCTAACCAAGGAAGCAGGTTGGAAGAAAGTTACTTGAACCCACAAAAACACAGGCATCAGATAACCTCACACCAGCAATCCCAAGAACAGAAACACATGGACGCTACAACCATAAACAA
This sequence comes from Mesocricetus auratus, assembly GCF_017639785.1. Classification (NCBI taxonomy): domain Eukaryota; kingdom Metazoa; phylum Chordata; class Mammalia; order Rodentia; family Cricetidae; genus Mesocricetus; species Mesocricetus auratus. Next base: position 52,369,491 of record NW_024429191.1, on the reverse strand, counting down.
CAAAACCAAATATCTGGTCATTAATATCTCTTAACATCAATGATCTCAATTACCCTATAAAAAGACATGAGCTATCAGAATGTATAAGAAAACAAGATCCATCCTTCTACTACATACAATAAACATACCTCAGTCTCAAATACAGATGTTACCTCAGAGTAAAGAGTTTGGAAAACACTTTCCAATCAAATGAACCTATGAAACAAGCAGGGTGTAGCTATCCTAATGTCTAACAAAATAAACTCCAAACTAAAAATAATCAAAAGAGATGGATAGGAAAATTTCCATACTCATAACAGGAAAAATAATTCAAGATGAAGTCTCAATTCTGAATATTTATGCCCCAAATACAAGGGCAAACACATTTGTAAAAGAAATACTCCCTGTATCTTATGGGTTCACCAGGGCTAAAGTTAGAATTCAACAACAACACTAATTGCAGAAAGCCTACAAACTCAAGGAAATTGAACAATTCTCAATTGCATTATTCCTGGGTCAAGGAAGTAATAAAAAAAACTAAAGACTTTTTAGAATTCAAGAAAATGAAAGCACAACATACCCAAAATTATGGGACTATGTGAGAGCAGTGATAAGAGGAAAGCTCATAGTACTAAGTGCACACATAAAGAACATGGAAAAAGGCTTTTTCAGCATCTAGTGAGATGATCATGTGGTTTTTCTTTCGCAGTTTGTTTATATGGTGGATTACATTGATAGATTTTCTAATGTTGAACCATCCCTGCATTCCTGGGATGAAGCCTACTTGATCAAGGTGGATGATTTTTCTGATGTGTTCTTGAATCCGGTTTGCTAGTATTTTATTGAATATTTTTGCATCGATGTTCATGAGAGAAATTGGTCTATAGTTTTCTTTCTTAGTTGTGTCTTTGTGTGGCTTGGGTATCTAGGTAATTGTAGCCTCGTAAAAAGAGTTTGGCAGTGAGCCTCCTGCTTCTATTGTGTGGAATACTTTGACGAGTACTGGGGTTAACTCTTCTTTGAATTTCTGGTAGAATTCTGCACTGAAGCCATCTGGGCCTGGGCTTTTTTTGGTTGGGAGACTTTTGATGACTGCTTCTATTTCATTAAGGGTTATAGGTCTGTTTAGATTGTTTATCTGCTCTTGATTTAGTTTTGGCAAGTGATATCTATCCAGGAAATTGTCCCTTTCCTTTAAATTTTCAAATTTTGTGGAGTACAGATTTTCAAAGTATGCCTGATGATTCTCTGGATTTCCTCAGAGTCCGTTGTTATGTCCCCTTTTTCATCACTGATTTTGTTAATTAGCATGCTCTCTCTCTGTCTTTTGGTTAGTTTGGACAGAGGTTTGTCTATTTTGTTGATTTTTCTCAAAGGACCAACTCTTTGTTTCACTGATTCTTCTCAATGTTCTCCTGGTTTCTACTTGGTTGATTTCAGCCCTCAATTTGATTATTTCCTGGCGTCTACTCTGAACAGATGGGGAACACGGCGAGGGGTGGGGGGGAGGGGGATCTGGGAAATAGAGAGGGGGAGAAGTGGAAGAGAGAGTAGGACATGGAGGAACAGGAAGGTCGACTGGGGTGGGTAGGATAGGGGGAAGAGGGAATCATAGGTTAGAAGACAGATCAGGCACCACTGTGACCTCTAGTGATCTAAACGGATGACACCAATTGGCAAGCTAAGCAATAGTGTAGAGACCACCTCGAATGCCTATTCCTGATAGTGAACTTGATGTCTATAACCATCTGGGAGCCTTCATCCAGTGACTGATGGAAGCAGAGGCAAACACCCACAGTTAAATACTGAACAGAACCCAAGGAACCCAGCGACAGAGAGAGAGGAGCGAGCGAATTGGCAAAGAATGGGCTGGCAAAACCAGCAGAGACAGCTGATCCAAACAGGGAAGAGCTCTTGGACCCCAGACCGACAGCTGGGAGGCCAGCATGGGACCAATTCAGACCCGTGAATGTGAGAGTCAATGAGGAGGCCTGGGCTACCTATGGGGTCCTGAGCAGTGGATCAGTGTTTATCCCTCAAATAGTAACAGACATCGTGTGTCTATAACACAAAGAGGGTTGTTCTCTCTGCCTGGACTCTTAGGGAAGTGCCTGGACCCTACCCTGAATGAAATGATAGATTCTAGATATCCCCTATGTGGAAGGAATTGCCAATAGGGTGGGAGGATGGGGGGATGGCGGGGGGGGGCCGGGGGGAAGAGGGGAGGGAGAGGGAACTGGGATTGACATGTAAAACAAGCTATTTAAAATAAAAAATATATAAAATAAAAAAGAAAATGGAAAAAGTCTCACACTACTGACTTAACTGCACCCCTGAAAGCTCTAGAGCAAAAAGAAGCAAACTCTCACAGAGGAGGAACAAATGACAGCAATCAAATTGAGGACTGAAATAATAAAATATAAACAAAGAGAACAATAAAAAGAATCAATGAGCTGTAGGAGTTCCCTGATAGAATTTTTTGGGTCACTTATACACACTATCACATCATCTGCAAATAGTGAAAGTTTTATTCTTCCTTTCTGATTTGTATCCCCCTTGATCTCCACTGTTGTCTTATTGCTCTAGCTAGAATGTCAAGTACAATAATGAAGAGATATGGTGAGAGTGGGAAACCTTGTCTTGTTCCTGATTTTAGAGGAATCTCCTTGAGTTTCTCTCCATTTAGTTTGATGATGACTGTTGTCTTGATGTATTTTGCCTTTATTATGTTTAGGTATGTTCCCATTATCCCTGATCTCTCCAAGACCTTTATCATGAAAAGGTGTTAGATTTTGTCAAAAAGTTTTTCAGCATCTAGTGAGATGATCATGTGATTTTTCTTTTTCAGTTTGTTTATGTGATGGATTATGTTGAATGATTTTCATATGTTGAACCATTCTTGCATATCTGGGATGAAGCCAACTTGATCATGTTGGATAATTTTTCTGATGTATTCTTGAATTTGGTTTGCCAGTATTTTATTGAGTAATTTTGCATCAATGTTCATTAGGGAGACTGGTCTCTAGTTCCCTTTCTTATTCATGTCTTTGTGTGGCTTGGGTACCAAGGTAATTGTAGCCTCGTAAAAAGAATTTGGCAATGACCCTTCTGTTTCTATTGTGTGGAAAATTTTGAGGAGTATTGGGATTATCTCTTCTTTGAATTTCTGGTAAAATTCTGCACTGAAACCATCTGGACCTGAGCTTTTTTTTCTTTGGTTGGGAGTCTTTCTACTATTTTTTAGGGGTTATAAGTCTATTTAAATTGCTTACTTTTTCTTGATTTGAATTTGATAAGAGATGTCTATCCAGAAAATTGTCCACTTCCTTTAAAGTTTCCAATTTAGTGGAGTACAGGTTTTCAAAATATGACCCGATGATTCTCTCAATTTCATCAGTGTCCATTGTTATGTCATACTTTTCATTTCTGGTTTTGTTAATTTGCATATTCTCTCTCTGCTTTTGGTTAGTTTGGATAAAGTTTTGTCTATCTTGTTGATTTTCTTGAAGAACCAACTCTTAGTTTCATTGATTCTTTGTATTGTTTTCCTAGTTTCTACTTTATTGATTTCAGGCCTCAATTTGATTATTTCCTGCCCTCTCCTCTTCCTGGGTGAGTTTGCTTCTTTTTGTTCTAGAGCCTTCATGTGTGCTGTTAATTCTCTAGTGTGGCTGTCCTTCAGTTTCTTCATGTGGGCACTTAGTGCTATGAACTTTCCTCTTACCACTGCTTTCAAACTGTCCCATAAATTTTGTTACATTGTGCCTTCATTTTTATTGAATTCCAAGCAGTTTAATTTATTCTTTTATTTCTTCCTTGACCCAGGAGTGATGCAATTGAGCATTGCTCAATTTCTGTGAGTTTGTAAGCTTTCTGCAATTTGTGTTGTTGTTGAATTCTAACTTTAAACTATGGTGATCAAATAATATACAGGGAATTATTCCAATTTTTGTATCTGTTGAGATTTCCTTTATTGCCAAGTAAGTGGTCAATTTTATAGAAGGTTTCATATGGTGCTGAGAAGATGTGTCCTTTTGTGTTTGGATGGAATGTTATATAGATGTCTGTTAAACACAATTGGATCATAACTTCTGTTAGTTCCTTTGTTTCTTTGTTAAGTTTCTGTCTGGTAGTACTGTCCAGTGGAGAGAGTTGGGAGTTGATGTCTCCCACTATAAGTGTGTGATTTGAGTTTGAGTAGTGTTTCTTTTATGACTATGGGTGCCTTTGAATTGGGGGCATAGATGTTCAGAATTGAGACTTCATCTTGATGGATTTTTCCTGAGATGAATATTAATGGACTTTCATTTCTTTTGATTAATTTTAGTTTGAAGTCTAATTTGTTAGATAGTAGGATAGCTACACCAACTTTTTTCTTAGGTCCATTTGATTGAAAATCTTTTCCCCACCCTTTACTCTCTGGTAACATCTGTCTTTGAAGTTGAGGTGTGTTTCTTGTATGCAGCAGAGAATGGATTCTGTCTTCACGTATATTCTGTTAGCCCATGTCTTTTTATAGGCAAGTTAAGACCATTGATATTGAGGCATATTAATGACCATTGATTGTTGATTGTTGTTTTTTTGGATTTACTGGTGGTGGTGGTATTGTGTATAGGTTTCCTTTTTTGGCTTTTGGTGACATGGGGCTAGCTACTACATATGTTTTTGTAAGTGTAGTTAACTTCCTTGAGTTAGAGTTTTCCTTCCAGTACTTTCTATAGGGCTAGATTTGTAGATATGTATTGCTTAAATCTGGTTTTGTCATGCAATAGCTTGTTTTCTCCATCTATAGTGATTGAAAGATTTGCTGGGTATAGTAGTCTCGGGTGACATCCGTGGTCTCTTAGTGTTGGTAGAATATCTATCTGTCCAGGACCTTCTGGCTTTCAGAGTTTCCATTGAGAAATCAGGTGTAATTCTAATAGGTCTTTTTTTATATGTTACTTGACCTTTTTCCTTTGCGGCCTCTAATATTCTTTGTTGCACCCTTCCCCCAGAGGGGTCTGTTGACCTGCTTGTGGCTAGGAGCTTCTAGCAAAACACCTCTTGTCCCCTCCTCCCGGTAAGGCCTGCATGCAAGTTCTTGTTTTCTGTCCATCCTTATTGTCTAAAAGCTAATTCCTGTTTTGGGCCCACCCTTTGCCAGAGGTCCCTGGGAACATAGGCTTCTGACCTTGGTGGTTTTCCACCGTGCCTGCCTTTGGTATTTAAGGCTCCACTCTTGTTAAAATAAACGCCATTCTCCTTGTAAGAATGAGCCGCTGTCTTTGTCTTCATATACATCCTTAGCCCTTCACTTGGATCATTGTGAAGTGTTGTAGCGAACACCAGCTTGATACAATTATTTGTTTATTCTGTATGTTTGGTGTTTTGATTTTTAGGTAACATATCTTTTATTTGGTATAGTCTATTTGGTGTTCTGTAAGCTTCTTGTACTTTCTTTAGCTTGGGAAAGTTTTCCTATGGTTTTGTTGAATATGTTTTCTGTACTTTTGAGCTGGATTTCTTTGTATTCTTTACCTATTTTTCTTAGGTTCAGTCTTTTTATGGTGTCCCAGATTTCCTGCATGTTTTGTGTTAATGATTTGGCAGATTTAAATATTTCTCTGACCAATGAATCTGTTTCCTCCAAGTTATATTCAGTGCCTGAAATTCTCTCTTCCATCTCTTGTATTTTGTTATTTATTTTGGGTTTGTGGTTCCTAATTGTTTAACAAGATTTTCCATTTCCAAAATTCCCTCAGCTTGTGTTTTCTTTATTTGCCTTGATTTCACATTTCATGCCTTGCATCACTTCCTTCACTTCTTTGATACTTTTTCTTGGTTTTCTTAAAGGCATTTGTTGATATCTTCCAATTTTGTGTTTGTATTTTCCCTCATTTCTTTAAGACGTCCTACTATTGGATGTTTAGATGAGGCTGAGTGGATGTAGTAGCTAGGTATCTCCCACTGAGAAATGGCAGTGGATGCCATTTCTTCTTTAATAATCCTCAATAATCCTCATAAAGTTATTTTAAGTCATTTTCTTCTACTTCATCTGTGTTGGGATGGTCAGGTCTTGCTGTTGTAGCACCACTAGTTTCTAGTGGTGCCGAATTGCTCTTTAGATTGCTGAGTGTGCTCTTACCTTGTTTTCTGCACATCTAATAGGTATAGTTGGAGCTTGTGCTTCTGGGGGTCTCTCTTTCTCCAAATGGTATAGTTGGGGGCTGTGGGATCTATTGACTGCTCCTTCAGGCATGAATAAAGCAGAGCTTCTGGTGAATGCTCCTCTTTCTTGGTGGAAGTCTGCCCAGTGCTCATGTGGTCACTCCTTGAGAGACAGGTGTGGCTACAGCTCCGGTGGACACTCCTTCTATTGGATGTTTAGATGCGGCTGAGTGGATGTTGTAGCTGGGTATCTCCCACTGAGAAATGGCAGTGGATGCTGGTTGGGTCAGAGGAGCTCTTTCCCAGAGGAACTTTTTACAATAGTTTACAGAAGCTACTGGTGGAAAACGCCGCTGTTGCTTCACTCGGTGACCACTATTCACTCCTGGGACTGAGGCTGGGGCCTCCGTCTGACACTGTTCCTGGTTCTGAGGCTTGTAGCTCCCTTGATTCTTCTCTGGGACTGAAGATTGAGTCTTCCTCTGGCACTGCTTCTGAGCTGGGATTGAGGCCCCTCATTATCACTGCTCATGGCCTGTAGCTCAACCCTGCCTCTTACATTGTTCCCAGGTCTGAGGCTAAGGCCTCTCTCTGACACTGATCCCAGTTTTCATCATTCACTGTCTTAATTTTAGCGATTCTGCTTGGGGTAAGATGAAATCTCAGAATAATTTTTTCTTTTCTTTTCTCTGATTTCTAAGGGTTTTGGATAGTTCTTAAATGCCATCTGATACCTTATTTAAGAACTCTTAAAAGCTGGTGGGAGCAGATGCAGACATCCACATCCATTAGGTAGAGTTTGGGGAATCCTGCAGATGATAGCAAGGAAGAACTATAGGAGACACAGAGGTCCAGGACACCAGGAGAACACAGCCCACAGAATCAACTAAACAGGTATCATAGAGGTTCACAGATACTTAAGAGACAATTATTGAATGGGAATAAAGATACTATAGTGTCTGGGGTTGTTGATGTGATGATCAATGGAAAACATGGTTGCTATGAAAAAGTAATTAATTAATACTGTGTCTTTTCCTGGAGCATTCTCTGAGAAATAATATATTTGCTTGTCCAAATGTAAATGTTAATATGAGCTATATTGACCCAATTAATGCAAGAATAATAGAGATGTAGATTCCCTCAAAATGAAAAATAGATTATAACACAACATCATAAATTTCATCCAATTGATGATTGCCATGTACAATAAAGGATTAATGTAAAACAGAATTGTGGATCTCAGCTATTGCTTCAAAATAGAGAGAGAGTAATTGGAAGACAATGGTGATGGGTGCATTAAGATTTTTCTTAAAGATAAGAAGTCAAAGTAATATAAATAATGGAAATGTGTGCTTCATATGGGGACATATAATTTTCACACATTCATATTCTTAACATATATTAGAAAGTGTGGAAAAGTGTGGTCATAGAAGTCTAATCTATACTATCTATTCAGTAGCACACCTATTCCTCAGAGGGCTTGTTTACAGGGAGTTACAATGTATCCACAGAGTGCCAAGTGGCAACTTTTGAAAATGGGGTCTTCTCTGCATCTATGTGGCATTTGTGTAGCTTGGTCTTCTTATAGGAATCCCAACGGTGGAAGCAGGGACTGCCTTCTTTTACCGGATTTTGGAGCTCAACTCCACACATAGGGCTGCCTTACCCAACCTTCATACAAAGGAAGACTTAAGTCTTACTGCAACTTGATATGCCATGTTTTGTTGATATTCATGGGAGGCCTCCCTCTAAATAGAAATGGAGGAGGAGTGGATGGGGGAAAGAGTGGAGGGGCAAGGAGTGAAGGAAAAGGAGGGGAAACTGTAGGAACAGACAACACCAAACAAAAGAGTTAATGTCCAATCATGAGTTTCTCTCCTTTTCCACTTCTCCCTAAAGTGTAGTCACATGTGATCAATGGCTATTATGAGTCACCACAGTAGGACCCTGAGGGAACTGGTCTTTTAGAGGTCCTGATGATTACTGCCTTTAGTAAGTTACTGCAGCCCTGGACTCCTCTGGGACAGAGAGAGTCTTATTTAGGGATACATAGTAGGAGAGGTGTTTGAAGTGTGGTGTAGACACTGGAGAGAACTGCAGACCTGGTGACTTCCTGTGCTCATAGTGAATAAGAAGAGCAGGATCTTTTATCAGGATTTACGAGTCACCCTTGGCCATCCAGGTAGTTATCAGGAGAATGAGCTATTATTCCCTTGCTGTCCTTCCAAATTGAGAGCACTTCATTTTTCCTTCCTATTGCATATTCTCAGGTTAGTTTTTCAGATATAATAATATTCATCTTTACCATCTCTCTGAATCATGTGATTGTCATATGCTTTGTAATCAACATTGATAAAAAAATTTAGTACTCATGAGGGGCTTTACAATTCCTCATTCTTCAATTTTTCTTCCAAATCATATGATTTCAAGCTAATAACTGGTCTTGGAAATTTATTTCCATTCTTTAGTTGGGGTTTTGGATTTTGTGGAGAGTGACTCACTCCCATGTTGGCTTCTACCTCATGGTGACTTCTAGCCTCAGCCTCACAAGTGTTGGGACATAAGTCTGCACTACTACATGGGGATCAGTTTTGTAGTTCTTTGGTTTTCAAATCTTTCTCTTTTCCTCTCTGTCCCTCTCTCTTTCTATGTATGTCTTTGTCTTTCTATCTCTCCATCTCTCTTTGTATTTGTCTGTCTCTGTCAAAGTAGAAGTCAAAGGACACCAATCATCTGTGAACTCAACTTCACAATACATAGCATTTTCTGGTTTGCCATAGCATATGTCTGGCTGGCCTGCAATCTCTCTTATCTCCACCTCTCATATTCCATAGTAGCACTGTGGTTCTAGACACTTGATACTACACCTGACATGTCATCCACAGGGGAAGCAGTATGTGGGAAACTGGGTTGTGGTTTTTCCTACAAGTATCATCCCTCTAAAATGCAGAAACATGATTCTAAAGTATACATCAATTAATATACCTGCATTAAATACCCATCAACAGATTGAAGGTCTCTTCTGTGTGATTTTGTTGAATGGAAGATATGCTAGCCACATATTATACACTTGAGGTATATACATAGCCTCACATGTCTCTTAATGCACTTCCCTTTCCTTCTTCGACAGATTAAAGCGTGCCAGGGTGTTCATTAGTTAAAAACTATCTGAAAGAAAACAGAACAGAAAGGGTAATTTATTTTAAGGATGCAGCTTAGACATCCTGGGAAACTGAGGGTCTAATATCTACAGAATCAGGCTCCTGAGTCTTTAAGAAGAGTATAGGCAGCCTGCACATTTTCCTGTGTATCCTTCAACTTGCTTCATGAGACTTGTCATATTATGAAGAGTGATTTTCTAGGTCTACTGACTACAACATTAATAATATTGAGAATATCTTCCTGATAACATTAAGAACAGGCACTTACAAAGACTTGTTATCAGGAATTAAGAAAGTATCCACCAGTTTATGATATGTGTATAGGAGGGAGAACTCAAGATAATTTTTGCACTTATGTACATACCATGTTTCTTTTGTATTTTCAATAATTTATAAAATGTTCATCATATTGGTATTCTACATTAATATTAGCGACATCCTCTGTGGCAAGTTTAGTCAACAGATTTGCTGAAAAAAGTCATATCATGATATCCTCAGTGTTTAGTAAATACAAAATTACCTTTCTCAACTTGATCACATAGCGTCCAAATTTTAGTGGTGAACTCAGTAAGTTTGAATTCTGCAAAGTTTAAACAAGTGTGTATATTCAAACTTTAATGAGACTTTTCTGTCTGTAAGGGTGAAGAATCTATAACTCAGCCTGCATTACAGCCAGGAAATATTTAGGAAGCATTGGTCACATCCATGCACCATGCCAAGTTTGGCCCTGTTATAAGATAAAAGCAGACATGATTTTTCTTGCATGGAATTTGAATTCCAGTGGAAAGTCAGCTGTAAACCAGTGATCAGGAGCACCAAAGGCTGTAGGATGAGTACAGGATGCTTTGGAATGAGGTAGTAGGACTTACCAGGTCTTGGCAGGTAGACAAAAGTTTACCAAGCAAGCAGTATCATAAATGAAGGATTAGTAGGAATAAGTCAGATAATGCATGAGCAACAGGAAGAAGTTAACAGTCACAAGGAACAAGTGTTGAAGAATGGAGACTGGAAATCATGGCTTAAGTCATCCATAGAGCAAGTGGGATGCAAGAGTCACTGTGGCCTGAAAGATGGGCGCAAGACCAGCAATAAAGTATCATTTATGTACTCAAAAAGAAAAGAATGTGCCTTTATCTTAAAAGCAATGATACCTCCTTCAAACATTTATTAGAAAAGAGAGAAACAGATTTCCATATTAGATTGCCAGTGTTAATGAAGAATACTGTAAGAGGGCACTGAGGCAGAGAAATAGGTCATAAATTATGAATCTACTGTCATATTTTGGAGACAAAAGATGCTGCCTTGTTCTGAGAAAACACTCTTATGGTGAGGAATGCAAAAGTTTGCAAGACAATGTTCTAATTAGAATGCCCTAGATTAAAGTAAAAGAAATAAATTAATCTGTTTTCACACTGACAATCTTGATACACCCAATGTAAGATGATTAATTAAAGATGGGATATATATTCTGTAGTTTGGAAGTAAACCTACAAATAACTTTTAAGTGCCAATCTAAAACTTTAGTATACACATTTTTTGGGAGCAGTAGATACATGTACATATGAACGGATAGATGGACAAACAGAGAGAGAGATAATGAAAAACATCATTATATCCATCATATTGTGAGAGAATGATAAAATATGAGGCAATCCAACTTGTCTAGGATAATAATCAGGTAAGTGTAAGAAAACAAATCTATTTTATGCCAGAATCACATAGAAGAAACTGCTTAGAAGAGGACTTGCTAGTGAAATATGTTAGATAGAGTTTAATAAGTCCTTAAAAATATTGATATAGATATGTGGATCTGGAAAGCATGCATATTGTGAGAGTGTTTTCTAGAGTATGTAAATTTGTCACATCTTCTATTAAATTTGAAATATTTTCATCTTCATTTGGAATTAAGTTAAGTGGCACTATTACTTTGTTTTCTAAAAAGGCATTGGAATAAACAAATGATTAGAAGGAACCAAACTGTCTTCTACCAATTCATCCTCCTGGGACTGCCTATCTCCCCAGAACACCAGCACCTCTTCTATGTCCTGTTCCTGGCTATGTACCTCACCACCATCCTGGGGAACCTCATCATCATCATCCTCATCCTACTGGACTCCCATCTCCACACACCCATGTACCTTTTTCTCAGCAATCTGTCCTTTGCTGATTTCTGTTTTTCCTCTGTCACAATGCCCAAATTGCTGCAGAACATGCAGAGCCAAGACCCATCCATCCCCTATGCAAGCTGTCTGGCACAGATATACTTCTTTCTGTTTTTTGGAGACCTTGGGAACTTCCTCCTTGTGGCCATGGCCTATGACCGCTATGTGGCCATCTGCTTCCCCCTTCATTACACCAGCATCATGAGTCCTAAGCTCTGTGTGAGTCTGGTGGTGCTGTCCTGGGTGCTAACCACATTCCATGCCATGCTGCACACCCTGCTCATGGCCAGATTATCATTCTGTGAGGACAATGTGATCCCCCACTATTTCTGTGATATGTCTACTCTACTGAAAATGGCTTGTTCTGACATTCATGATAATGAATTGGCAATATTTATCTTGGGAGGCCCTATAGTTGTACTCCCTTTCCTTCTCATCATTGTTTCCTATGCAAGAATTATTTCCTCCGTCTTCAAGGTCCCTTCTTCACAAGGTATCAGTAAAGCCTTCTCTACCTGTGGCTCCCACCTGTCTGTAGTGTCACTATTTTATGGGACAGTCATTGGTCTCTACTTATGTCCTTCTGATAATAACTCTCCTGTGAAGGAGACTGTCATGTCTTTGATGTACACAATGGTAACTCCCATGCTGAACCCATTCATCTATAGCCTCAGGAACAGAGACATGAAGGAGGCATTAGAGAGAGTAGTTTTTAAAAAGCAAATTTCCTCCTTCCTATGATGGTAAAATGTCAGACTTTTATATAATTTCTTCTAGAAAATATTAATATCAACATAGGATGTTGCTACAGAAGTTTTCCTCACTGTGAATGCTTCTGTTTTAAGATCCCACAATATAACTTTCATTACACAAAACACAGGGAGTTTATAGGAGGATATGAATTTGGGAAATAAATTTTGGGTACCCAAATATGCACTTGTTGTCTTGTCCAGGTGGTCCTGGAAGTTGTAGAGTAGACTTAAAATCATTTCTGATCCCAATGGTTTTTCCAAGATTTTTCTCACTTTGTCCAAATGTCTGCAGTGATTGTATGCTTATAAATGTATACTCTGTGATCTCAGATCAGTACTTAATAACATCCAAGTATCTTAACTCACCATTCCTTTTCCAATCTTTCATGTGTTCTTTCTTCAGTCTGCCATTTGATAATTACATCACTTAATTCCCTAGATTCTATCTTTATTCCATTGTCTATATTGTTTGTATAGCCTTCCTTTACTCTAACAGGTTTTAGTATATTGTTGTGATTATTGTACTTTTTTCTATACTTGTTATTTATCAGTAGTCAGGTAAATATTTATGTATTTTTTTCAAGTCAGGTAAAAATATTTTGTTAAAATTTGGTGTTTTGTTCTGTTTTGTATTATCTTTATGTGCATGTTTTTCTTTTGTTTTCTTGGATTGGGAGAGTTGTTGTTGTATTTAAATGGCCTTTTCTCAGAAAGAACTTAAAATTGGGTGAGTAGGGAGGGGAAGAGGATCTGGTAGGGGAGAATGTGATAAAAATATATTAAACTTTTAAATAACAAAAAATAAAACATAGTAATAAAATTTTATTAAAACCCTGAAATTCAAGAATTGATGTCTTAAACATAAGACATAGAAGTAGAAGACCATTATTAAAATGAAACATCAGAGAAAAAGCTTCAGGATTTGGGGGTGAACACAGAAAACAAACAAAAAAAGCACAAACCAATAGCAAAAAGAGGCAAATGGGATTATATCGAATTAAAGCTTCTGGACACATAGTGGATTTTATTAAATTCTAAGACTTCCTCATATAATATATATTGCTAATGTTACCTATTCCCAGTTATGTCTAAAAGATTATGAAATTATCAAAAATAAAATAAATGTTTTAAAAAAGGAAAAAAGAAATAAGTTAAAGAAGATAGAGGCCCCATCATGTTTTACATAACTATTAATTGTTAACAGCCTCTGTGAGTGGGTAACCACCATCTTTAGTAGCATATTCATAACTGAGCCAACCAGACTATAACAGATACCTCAAAGCCCATGGTTACATGAACTGTACTCATTAATCTCAATAAGTATCAAAACAAATTGAATAGTCATGAATGTGAAATGAAATATGTGAGGAGTAACGATATGACAGGAGCTTAGGGAATTAGGGATGAGAGTTATATACATGTGTGAAAATATCAAAAAATAATTTATAGAAGTCACAACTGCACACAATGCAAAGATCAATGTACTGTGGTGAGCCCCAACTCAGTGGGTACATTGGCAACATAGCTACTGCCTCCTATGCTCAGGAAACATCCCAGAAAAAAGGAGTGGAAAGATTGTGAGAGTCAGAACACCAGGAAGTATGTTGTGTGACTGTCTTTCTTAGAATGTCTGTTTGACCAATGCCTGAAAACAACAATATTATCAGATATGATAATACAGAAGCAGGGAAGAATCTCAGTGTCCCATCCCTAGTCTAAGAACTATAGGCATCTATTGACTGTTGAGAGAAAATTAGGTTCTCAAGGGATGAACCCTGTTAGGTTTTCCAACACAAAGTAGAAAGCCCTGAGACTATATCCACACAAACAACAAATACAAACTCAACAGGTTGTATTTATGTAGTTTTAGATAGATAGATAAATAAATAGATAGACATACAGATAGATAATAGCTATGTGACAATAATAAAAGAAAAGGTTATTGCTTTATGAGGGGGATTATGGGATGCATTACAGGGAAGGGGAAGTGATGTGATTGCAATTTAATTAAAATTTAAAAATAAATTACTTAGTAATAATAAAATGATAAAAATAATAGATATTATCCCTTTGTATATTTCCTGACATATTTCCAAAGGACTCTATATCCTACCTCAGAGATACCTACTTATCCATATTCATTGTTACTCAATTCACAATAACCAAGAAATGCAAACATCTAAGATGAGGGCTTCTTAGCCTTAATAATGTTGCAGCATTTTAATATAGTTCTTTGTGTTATGTTAATTCAAATCATAAAATTATTTTCATTGCTACTTCAGAACTGTAATTTTGTTACTATTATGAATCGTGATGTAAAATATCTGAAATGCAGGATATCTGATACATAATCCCTGTGAAGGGTAACTCAACACTCCAAAAGTGTCGTGACCCACAGGTTGACAACCCCTGTGGTAGATGTCCATCAACTAATGAGTGAATAATGAAAATGAGGTACATTTACATAATGAAATATTATTCAGCTGTTAAGAAGAATGAAATCATGTAATTTATAGGTAAACACAGAGTTTGAAACAGCCATTCTGAGTGAAGTGGCCCAAACTCAGAAAAGCATCTTTCTCAGATGTTTGTTCTCAATTTTGTGTTTCTTCAGCTAGATTATTTGGTGTTTGTACTGTTCAGTTACTTTCAGTTATTAATGTATCCTAAATATTCATCATATCTTGGTATGTAGTTGAGAAAAAAATCCACCATTCTGTAACCTATTTCTTGACCCTGTAAGTTGGAAAAAGCTTTTGAATTTCCTATGTACCATTTCTCAATTCTTGGGATTATTTCCTGTGTCATGCGAGTTGTTTTCAGAAAGTCCTACCCTGCACTTATTTATGCGTTGAAGTATTTTACTTAATTTCCTATTGCACCTTTAAAGTTTAGGATCAGACAGATAGATGGATAGATAGATAGATAGATAGATAGATAGATAGATAGATAGATAGATAGATATAGAGAGATAGAGAGATAGATGATAGACAGGAATAGACAGGCAAACAGAAAGAAAGACAGATAGAGAGATAAACCATCTAGAAGCAAGACTGGAGAGATGGCTCAGCAACTGAAAGCATGTACTCTCTTGAAGAAGTCTTAAGTTTTGTTTTTGAGCATCCACACAAAGTTGATCAAAAAACCTGTAACCTCCGCTCCGGGAACATATGATGACTATGATTTTTGAGGACATTCACACAGAGACACTTATGCAGAGTTAAAAATAATAAAATAAAAATTTTAATGTAAAATCCACAAATGAGAGAAAACACCCAACATTTATCTTATTATGTCTTGCTTACTTCAATTTTTTTACTTTACATTTTAAAAGATTTATTTTTATTATTTAATTAAAACATTTTGCTTAATTTTCATACATTAATATTGTTAAAAGTTACATCTTTTCTAGCCCTTCTTCTTCCTGAACAACTACTCCCACTTTTGACTGTCTCTCCAAAATTCATGACCTCTTTTTATTACTGTTATAAGTATACATATATGCACATCTATACAGTCTTCTAAGTCCATTTAGAGTTGCTCATGCATATATGTATGTAGGGGTGATCACAGGGAACTGGATAACCAACCTATCAGGGGCTCATTCCTGATAAAGAATGACCCTCTCTTGGCAGTCATTAATTGCCTGTAGCTACCCATCTAGTGGTGGGACTTTAAGATATTCACCCATTCCTGTTAGAATGTCAGCTGGTATTATCATTCTGATGGCCACATTTAGGAAGCCACACTGCTGATAATTTCTAGGTGTAGCATCTCTGTCTTACATGGAAAACATTATTTTGTAGCAGATGTCTTGGTCCTCTAACTATTCCACACTATTCCATGAATTTAAGAGGTAGGAGTTATGTAGTACCAACACCTGTTCTATGCCCTGTTCCTGGGGAACCTCATCATCATCATCCTCATTCTACTGAACTCCCATCTCCATACACCCATGTACTTGTTTCTCAGCATCTTGTCCTCTTCTGAACTCTGCTTCTCCTCTGTCACAATGCCCAAGTTGCTAAAGAACATGCAGAGCCATGTTCCACCCAACCTCTGAAACTGTAAGCCAAGTCATATTAAATGTTTTCCTTTCTAAGAGTTTCCATGGTTATATTGTGTTTTGAGAGCATCAGAAACCCTAAGACAGAAGTTGGTACCAGGGATTGGGGAATTGCTGTGATAGCCACACCCATGTTTTGGTGTAGAGGAATACGAACTTTGGAACTATAAAGAAATAGCAGTTGAACAATTAAAGTGGATTTAAATAGGTCATCCTAGTAACAATATGGAAGACAGTGGTTTGGGGGATTATTTGAACTGTGGGGTCTGGCTCAAGAGATTTCAAAGGAGAGGAATGTTAGTATGTTCCTAGGGACTGATCTTGTGATATTTTGGTGAAGACTGTGGCTTATTTTTGCCCTTGCCCGAAAAGTTTGCCTCAGATTAAATAAAGAGTTTTGGATTAATTGCACTGGGAGAGAAAAATCTCAAAACACCTAGTATTGACTCTGTACTGTAGGTATTTGTGTTAACTCTAATAAAGATTTATTAAAAAAAAAAAAGAAGCAAGACTCTGAGATATCCTGGACTGAGGACTGCAGGCAGGTTGACTCGCCCCAGCTCACCAAGCAACCATGAGTCTGCTGACAGAACTGTCTTAATCCAGCTCCCACCCACCAGGAAAGGAAGTTCCTCTGACTTGTCTGCACCCACCATGAGACCCATCATAGTAGTGGACCTGCATGCACACACCCGAAGAAAACATTGGACCCGTATCCACCAGGAGAGGAAGGGACCCCACCTGTACTCACTGGAAGATGGGATGAAAAGATGACAATATAAAAACACATTCAACAACAGAAAACCAATATGTCACCACCAGAGGCTAGGAACTCTACACCAGCAAGAACTGAACATTGCAATAGAGATGAAGCAGAAGAGAATGACCTTATAAACAATTTCATGAAGATGATAAAGACCCTAAGAGATGAAATGAGAAAATCCTTTAAAGAAATGAAAGAAAAGACAAAAAAATTGCAAGAAACAATTCAAACAATGCAAGGTTTGAAAGCTGAAATAGAGACAATTTAAAAAACACAGTCACTCCTATAGCTGATAAACACCTTCAGCAAAGTGGCAGGGTACAAGATTAACTCAAAAAAAATCAGTAGCATTACTATATGCAGACCATAAATGTACTGAGGAAAAAAATCAGAGAAACATCACAATTTACAATAGTCACAACAATATAAAATATCTTGGGGTAATGATAACCAAACAAGTAAAACACCTGTATAGCAAGAATTTTGAGTCTTTAAAGAAAGAAAGAAGATACCAGAAAATAGAAAGAACTCCCATGCTCTTGGATAGGTAGGATCAACATAGTAAAAATGGACATCTTGCCAAAAGCAATCTACAAATTCAATGCAATCTGCATCAAAATACCAGCACAATTCTTCACAGATCTTGAAAAATAATCAACTTTATATGAAAAAACAAAAGACCCAGGATAGCCAAAACAACCCTGTACAATAAATGAACTTCCAGAGGCATCACTGTCCCTGACTTCAAGCTCTTCTACTAGGTATTGGCACAAAATAGACAGGTAGACAAATGAATGGAATTGAAAACCCTGATATTAACCCACATACTGAATTGGATGGGCTAGAAAGATGGATCAAACAATCAAGGCTAGGCTCAAAACAAAAATATAAAAACTTCTGGCGGCTCCTTGTATAACTATTTGTTGTATGAGACACTTTAAGTCATTAACAATCAAAATAAGGCCTGATCATTTGGGGTGGTTTTCCAGTCACCCATATGCATTTCTCCCCCTAAGAAAGTGGGATACAAAGGAAAGAACCAGACCCAGTTCCCGGCTCTCCCCACACCTGCGCCTGGCTTCAGGTGAGCTTGGGTCCTCCTGGGGACCCGTTCCCCACCCATCACCAGCTCCCTCCATCTTCCAGGGCCTATCCTGGAATCCAGAGTACCCACCAACATAAGAAAGACTTGAGTCTTTCCAGACCCCATCCCAGGCTCTCCCCACACCTGCAAGCCTGGCTTCAGTGAGACCAGTGGAGACAGGGAGACCCCACCTACACCCACTCAAAGAAGGGATGGGAAGACAACAGTATAAGAACACACTCAGTAATAGAAAGACCAATATGACTCCACCAGAATCTAGAGACTCCACACCAGCAAGAACTGAAAAGCACAACATAGATGAAGCAGAAGAGACAGACCTTAAAAATTATTTTATGAAGATAATAGAGACCCTCAAAGAGGAAACCAAGAAATCCCTTAAAGAAATAGAAGAAAAACAAACCAAAAAAATTGAAGAAATAAACAAATCACTTAAAGAATCTAAAGAGAGTCAAGAAAAACCAAACAAACAAGTGAAGGGAAAAAAGCCAAGCAGTCCAAGTCTTGAAAAACGAAATAGAATTAATAAAGAGAGGAGGGGAGGGAGAGGGAACTGGGATTGACATGTGAAGCAGGCTATTTAAAATTAAATAATAAAATAAAAAAATAGCAATGCTACCAAAAAAAAGAAAAAAACAGAATGAGGGGATGCTGGAATACAAGAGATGGAAGAAATAATCTCAGGTGTTGAAGGATATACAATAGAATACAAGAGATGGAAGAAAGAATCTCAGGTGTTGAAGGATATACAGTCATTGACCAAAGAAAATCTCAAGTACAACAAATCCATAACACAGAATATCAAAGAAATATGGGACACTGTGAAGAAGCCAAACCTGAGAGTAATCAGTATAGAAGAAGGCAAGGAAATACAGCTCAAAGGTACATAAAATATATTCAACAAAATCATAGAAGAAAACTTTCCTAACCTAAAGAACGATATGCCTATGAAAATACAAGAATCTTACAGAACACCAAATAGACTGGACCAGAAAAAGAAGTCCCTTCGTCACATAATAAACAAAACATCAAACATACAAAATACGGAAAAAATGTTAAGAGCAGCTAAAGATAAAGGCCACGTAACATATAAAGGCAGACCTATCCAAATTACACCTGACTTCTCAATGGAAACTATGAAAGTCAGAAGATCCTGGTGAGATGTCCTACAAATGCTAAGGGAACAAGGATGCCAACCCAGACTACTGTATCCGGAAAAGCTTGCAATTACCATAGAAGGAGAAAACAAGATATTCCATGACAAAACCAAATTAAACAATACATATCCACAAACCCAGCCCCTACAGAAAGTACTGAAAGGAAAATTTCAATCTAACAAAGATAACTACACTCACAAAGACATAGGCAATAGATAATCTCACTTTACCAAACACCAAAAGAAAAAGGGAGGGAAACCCACACACAATAATACCACCACCAATAAACACAAAACAAACAAGAAGCAACAATCAATTGTCATTAATGTCCCTCAATGTCAACAGTCTCAACTTGCCTATAAAAAGACACAGACTAACAGAATAGATAAGAAGACAGCACCCATCCTTCTGCTGCACACAAGAAACACATCTCAATGTCAAAGACAGACATTACCTCAGAGCAAAGGGTTGAGAAAAGATTTTCCAATCAAACAGACCCAAGAAACAAGCTGGTGTAGCAAACAACTCAGTATCTAACAAATTAGACTTCATGAACACTGATGCAAAAATGATCAATAAAATACTAGCAAAATGAATTCAAGGGCACATCAGAAAAATCATCCACCATGATCAAGTAGGCTTCATCCCAGGGATGCAGGGATGGTTCAACATACGAAAATCTATCAGTGTAATCCACCATATAAACAAACTGCAAAGGAAAAACCACATGATCATCTCATTAGATGCTGAAAAAGCCTTTGGCAAAATCCAACATCCCTTCATGATAAAGGTCCTAAAGAGATCAGGGATAACAGGAACTTACCTCAACATAATAAAAGCAATATACAGTAAACAATCAGCTAACATCAAACTAAATGGAGAGAAAGTCAATAAAATTCCTCTAAAATCAGGAACAAGACAAGGCCATCCACTCTCTCCATATCTCTTCAATATTGTACTTGAAGTTCTAGCTAGAGAAATGTGACAACAAAAAGAGATCAAGGAATACAAATTGGAAAAGAAGAGGTCAAACTTTCACTATTTGCAGATGATATGATAGTTTACGTAAGTGACCTGAAAAACTCTGCAAGGGAACTCCTAGAGCTGATAAACACCTTCAGCAAAGTGTTAGGATGTAAGGTTAACTCAAAAAAAATCAGTAGCCCTACTATATACAGACAATAATTGGGCTGAGAAAGAAATCAGAGAAACATCACCCTTTACAATAGTCCCAAACATTAAATATCTGGGGATAACATGAACCAAACAAGTGGAAGACCTGTATAGCAAGAACGTTGACTCTAAAGAAAGAAATTAAAGAAGATACCAGAAAATGGAAAGATCCCCCATGCTCTTGCATAGGTAGGATCAACATAGTAAAAAATGGCAATTTTACCAAAAGCAATCTACACATTCAATGCAATTGCTATCAAAATACCAGAACAATTTTTCACAGCTCTCGAAAGACAATCCTCAACTTTATATGGAAAAACAAAGACACAGGATAGCCAAAACAACCATGTACAATAAAGGAACTTCCGGAGGCATCACCATCCCTGACTTCAAGCTCTATTATAGAGCTATAGTCCTGACAGCTTGGTATTGGCACAAATACAGACAGGTAAACCAATGGAATAGAATCGAAGGCCCTGATATCAATTCACACACCTTTGAACACCTAATCTTTGAGAAAGAAGCTAAAACTATACAATGGAAAAAAGAAAGTATCTTCAACAAATGGTGCTGGAGTAACTGGATGCTGGCATGTAAAAGACAGCAGATAGATCCATATCTATCACCATGCACAAAACTTAAGTCCAAATAGATCAAAGACCACAACATGTATTCAGCCACACTGAACCTCTTGGAAGGGAAGGTGGGAAGTACCCTTGAACCAACTGATACAGGAGACCACTTCCTGAACATAACATCAGTAGCACAGACACTGAGATCGGCAATTAATAAATGGACCTCCTGAAACTGAGAAGCTTTTGTAAGGCAAAGGGCACAGTCAGCAAGATGAAATGACAGCCCACAGAATGGGAAAAGATATTCACTAACCCCACATCTGACAGAGGGCTGATATCCAAAATTTGCAAAGAACTCAAGAAATAAGTCTCCAAAACACCAAAGGATCCAATTAAAAAGTAGGGTACAGAACTAAAAAGAGAATTCTCAATAGAGGAATCTAAAATGGTTGAAAGGCACTTGAGAAAGTGCTCAACATCCTTAGTCATCAGGGAAATGCAAATCAAAACAACTCTGAATTACTGTCTCACTCCCATCAGAATGGCTAAAATCAAAACCACTTATACATTTTATGCTGGAGAGAATGGGGAAAAAAGCAAACACTCCTCCACTGCTGGTGGGAAGGCCAACTTGTGCAGCCTCCTCGATGGAGATCGGTATGGAGATTCCTCAGGAAAATGGAAATCAGCCAACCACTAGATTCAGCAATTCCACTCTTAGGCACATACCCAAATGATGTACACTCATACAATTAAGGACATCTTCTCAACTATGTTCATAGAAGCATTATTTGTAATAGCCGGAACCTGTAAGCAACCTAGATGTCCCTCAACTGAAGAGTAGATAGATAAAATGTGGTACATCTTCGCAATGGAGCACTACTCACCAGAAAATAAATGGAATCTTGAAATTTGCAGGCAAATGGATGGCATTAGAAGAAACCATCCTGAGTGAGGTAACCCAGTCACAAAAAGACAAACATGGTATGTACTCACTCATATATGGACTTTAGATGTGGAGCAGGGAATTTCCAGCCTACAATCCTACCACCAAAGAGTCTGGGAAGCAGGAAGGACCCTAAGAGAGATATACATGGTAACCCAGAGGAGAGTTATGGGATGAGATCTCCTAATTGGATTGGGAGCAGCGAGGGGTAGTTGGAAAAGGAGCAGGGCAGGGGGGGCAGGAGGGGAGAGGAGAACATAGGGAGGGCAGGAAAGTTGAGCCAGGGTAAGAATAGAGAAGGATGAGAGATACCATAATAGAGGGAGCCATTATAAGTTGAAGGAGAGATCTGACACTAGTGAGATCTTCACAGATCTACAATGACACTAACTGGCATTAAGGCTACCTTAAATGCCCTCCCATGATAATGAGATTGATGACAACTTTATATGCCATCCTAAAACCCTCATCCAGTAGCTGATGGAATCAGAGGCAGACACCCACAGCTAAAAACCGAATTGGACTCTTGGAACCCAGTTGCAAAGAGGCGTGAATAGCAAAAGAATCAAGATCAGGCTAGCAAAACCTACAGAGGCAGCTGACCTAAAAAGGGGAATGCAAGGACCCCAGAATGAGGACTAAGAGGCCAGCATGGGACTGACCCAGACCCACACCCCCGAACCTGGGTGTCAGAGAAGAGGCCTCAGCAATCTGTGGGACCTTGAAAAGTAGAGCGGTATTTATTCCTGGCAGACAAATACACTCTGGGAGCCCATTCTACATGGAGGGATGCTCTCTCAGCCTGGACACATTGGGGGAGGACCCAGGCTCTGCCCAGAATGATATGACAGACTGTGAAAATCCCTCATGGAAGCCCTTACCCTCCCTGAGTAGTGGAGGGGGGATGGACTGGGGTGGAAGGCTGGGGGAGGAGGGGAGGTAGAGGGAACTGAAGGTAACATGTGTAAAAAGACAAAAAAAAAAAGGAGAGAGAGAAAAATGAAAGTGGGATCCAGTAGATCAGAATCTCTGTTAATACCTCCAACAGTCAATGAGTATGCACCCTTCCATGCTTTTTTGGCTTTCTGGTTGCTTTTTATTTGTTTATTTGTTTAGTTTGTGGGTTTTTGTTGTTTAAATTCTACCTTTCCTAAGTGTAGGAAGAAGTAATCAGTGACTATAATTGGTCTCCACTAGAGATCCTGGAGGTAAATTGGTCCTAGAGAGGTCCTGAGTTATTTCTATGTCTTTAATTAGTTATACAGGATCTGGACTCCTATGGGATGCAGAGTCCCTAAGGCCTGAAGATGTCATCAGTGGGACATGGGTAGGGATGGTGCAAATAGGTAAAGAGTACAGAGGCCACTAGTTCCTGTGCCTGCAAATAAAATGAAAGTGAGTGGGATATGAACCAGAAGCTTTGAATCAGCCTCTGCAAAAGTGGCTACATAAGGAAAATAAGACAGTGTCTAGCTGTCACTCCACATGAATTTCCAGGGAGATGCAGGGCAGTTTTCCAGGTATGGTAACATTCTTTTTTCTCTGTCTCTCAAGACTTCATATCATTGGAAAAGTGTCCCATCGTCTAACCACTTTTATATGAATGGGTTCATTACAATTACTCATGTTTTCCTATACTTTCCACTGTGGTATCTTAAACTCTGAATAATGTCCTTCCCAAGATGGTCATTAGTTTTGTCTGCACAAGTTAACAAATCTGTGTTTTAGTGTTAACATCTGTGTTTGCTTCTAAGCACACTCCATCAAGGATCACATAAATATCATCTGGGTGGTCATGTAAAATATACAGTGAAAGCTACTCAACCAAAATCAGTACTGCTAAAGAATCTTGGATGATACACTATGTCCCAAATGCTAGAAACATATCCCTTGTGATTTTTATGTGCTGGTTAATTTGAGAATGGTAGGCAGAATATCTGAAGATGGTAGGAACTCCATTGGCCCATCAGTGACAACAGTTGGTAGTGATTTCTTGGGCTTGTAATCTTTGCACACGTGCCCACCTAACATGAAGGGACTGTTCATTTGCAGAAAGAGAAACTGGGCATGGTGGCACATGCCTGTAATTCCAGTGCTTGGGAAGCAGAAGCAGGAGTTCTGCATGTTTGAGGCCAGTCTTGGATATGCATAAGGAGAGCATCTTTGTAAATGGTCCATGATATATTTTTACTGCATGCTTTCCTCTTCTGCCATGCTAAACTATAATGTCTCAGTGTTCAAACTCTTTATTCAGTTGTATTAAACACAGTCTATGAAGATGCAATCAGTTGTTCTATTTAAGAGAAAGTTACTTAAATCTCTTGATGTTTACCATCTTTTGTGACATTTGGGACATGGGATAGATTAATTAGCTAGGGTTGTCAAGAATCAGATTAACACATATGTGTTTGTGGTGTGTGTGTTGGAGTGCATGCACACAAACATGTACACACACACACACACACACACAAACACAAACACAAACACATATACATGAATGTGACTTAATACACAGACTGCCCAGTGTTAGGGGCTGATAATAACATTGGAAATATTGTATAGAACTTTGGAGTCACTGAGAAGAGTGAAGGATTAAAAACTTGTGTATAAAGCAAAATATGAAAACTTTTCTGCAGTGAACTGTCCTTGTCCTCTAATTCCTTCATCTGACTGTTTGAAGATTATCATCTTATAAAGTGTTAGTTACTTTAGTCAGAGTCTACAGATTAAATGACATTTATAGACTGTCTTCATAGCAACTAGTATTTTTCAAAACTTGACATTGTGTTTAACCAACTTGATACATAAATTAGCCACCAAATAACATAGACATCTGAGGAATAAATCAAGTGACAATTTCAAATTAACTCTGTCAATTCCATATAAAAATTTTCATCATATCTGTCTACTGTACCAATATCGATGACATTTTGTTGATATGCATGTGGCTATGATTTGGAATCAGCATTATTACTGAGGAATGGTACAAACTACTAACCCTAACACTGTAGAACTGCAACATTAGATCTCTGACACTCATTATATAGTGCAAGACTTAGGCCTAACTGGTAAAATCTTTCTATTTAAATGGGGATTTTTATATATTTGAAATGAAAGGAATTTGTTTGTTTTGTTAATTATTATTTTTATTTAAATTAGAAACAAGGTTGCTTCAAATGTCAATCCCAGCCCCCTCTCCCTCCGCCGATCCCACAACTTTCCCAAGTCCCCACCCAATCCCCACTCCACTCCCCGGGGAGGGTAAGGCCTTCCATGGGGGATATCCAAAGTCTGTCCTATCATCCAGGGCAAGGCCTAGGCCCTCCTCCATGTGTGCAAACTGAGAGAGCATCCCTCTATATGGAATGTGATCCCAAAGTCCATTCCTATGCCAGAGATAAATACTGGTCTACTACCTGAGGTCCCATAGATTACTGAGGCCTCCTCACTGACACCCTGATTAAGGGGGTCTGGATCAATCCCATGCTGGCCTCTCAGCCATCAGTCTAGGATTCAAGAGCTCCCCCTTGTTCAGGTCAGCTGTTTCTGTGGGTTTCACTAGCGTGGTCTTGACCTCTTTGCTCATCACTCCTTCCTCTCTGTAACTGGGATCCAGGAGTTCAATTCAGTGTGGGTGTCTGACTCTGTTTTCACCAGTCACTGGATGGAGGGTCATGTTTGTGGTTTTGTGACTAGGTTACCTCACTTAGGATGGTTTCTTCTAGTGCCATCCATTTGCCTGCAAATTTCAAGATTCCATTGTTTTTTTTTCTGCTGAGTAGTACTCCATTGTGTAGGTGTACCATATTTCTCTATCCACTCTTCAGTTGAGGGACATGTAGGTTGCTTACAGGTTCTGGCTATTACAAATAATGCTGCTATGAACATAGTGAAACAGATGTCCTTGTTGTATGAATGTGCATCTTTTGGGTAGATGCCTAAGAGTGGAATTGCTGGATCTTGTGGTAGACTGATTCCCATTTTCCTGATGAATCTCCATACTGATATCCAAAGTGGCTGTATGAGTTGGCACTCCCACCAGCAGGGGAGGAGAATTCCTCTTTCTCCACATCCTCTCCAGCATAAACTGTCATTGATTTGGTTTTTATTTTAACTATTCTGACAGGAGTAAGATGGTATCTCAGAGCTGTTTTGATTTGCATTTCCCTGATGACTAAGGATGTTGAGCATTTTCTCAAGTGTCTTTCTGCCATTTTAGACTCTTCTATTGAGAATTCTCTATTTAGTTCTGTACCCCACTTTTTAATTGAATCATTTGTTGTTTTGGATACTTGCTTCTTGAGCTCTTGGCAAATTTTGGAGATCAGCCCTCTGTCAGATGTGGGGTTAGTGAATTTCTTTTCCCATTCTGTGGGCTGCCTTTTTGTCTTGTTGGCTGTGTCTTTTGCCTTACAGAATCTTCTCAGTTTCAGGAGGTCCCATTTATTAATTGTCAATCTCAGTGTCTTTGCTATACTGGTGGTATGTTCAGGAAGCTGTACTTCCCACTTTCTCTTCTAAGAGGTTCAGTGTGGATGGATTTATGTTAAGGTCTTTGATCCATTTGGACTTAAGTTTTGTGTATCGCAATAGACACAGATCTATCTGCAATCTTCTACATGCCAGCATCCAGTTATGACAGCATCATTTGTTAAAGATGCTTTCTTTATTTCCATTGTATAATTTTAGTTTCTTTGTCAAAAATCAAGTATTTGTAGGTGTGTGGGTTAATATTAGGGTTTTCACTTCTATTCCATTGGTCTACTGGTCTACTTTTGTTCTAATACAAATCTGTTTTCAGGACTATAGCTTTATAATAGAGCTTGAAGTCAGGGATGGTGACGCCTCTGGAAGTTCTTTTATTGTACAGAGTCAAGGACCATCCCTAGCATTTTCATGTCCTCCTAGAGATGACATGACTCCAGACCACACTGCAGAAATACCACCTCTTAGGGTAGGAAGCAAGTTCTGAGAAAACATACTCTCATCTTACCCATCAGTTAAAGATTAAGCCTAGTGAAAATTACCAAGTCACTCAGGCTATAGGCTTGAGTAATAGAGGGTAGATTGTGAAAGATAAAACCTACAGTTAGGTTACCAGGCAACACAGGATGGCCTAACACTCCCTCTGACCTTTGCTCTGCCAGGCTCATGGAAGCTGCAGTTAACACCCCCATTCCCTCCCCTCCTCACTTCCCGCCTAAGATCCTATATAATGTAGTGAGCCTCAGGTGTGTTTTTGGCTATGATGCTACCAAACTTCACAACTATCCGAGGCTAAGGGCTAAGGGCTAAGGATGTAAAACGAAGACAAAGACAGTGGCTCATTCTTACAAGGAGAATGGCATTTATTCTTGCAGGGGTAGAGCCTTAAATACTAAAGGCCAGCATGGTGGAAAATCCCCATGGTGGAAGCCTCTGTTCCCAGGGCCCTCCAGCAAAAGGTGTGCCCAAAACAGGAATTAGCATTTAAACAAAGGATGGATAACAGGAACTTGCTGCAGGCAATTCTGAGAGGAGGGGATGGGAAGTGTTTAGCTAAAAGCCCCTAGCACAAGCAGACAGACCCCCATGGGGGAAGGGTGCAACAATATAAATCTCTTTGGGATTAGTAAAGGTTGTCAGCTTGATCAGAATCTTGTCTTGCCATCTGTTCCTGTACCCCCTGTCCTTCATTTTCTCCTACGTGTCCCTGGTCTTACGTTGACTGTTCCATGCTGTACGGGTCAGTACAGGGTTGTTTTGGCTATCCTGGGTCTTTTGGTTTTCCATACAAAGTTGATTATCATAAAGGAATGTCTATCAGTTTGAGTACCAGGTACAAATGTTCACAGCCAAAATTCATTAATGGGCACAGGCACAGGCCCTAGTTGGAGGTTAAGAATGACTGTGAACAACCATTTGGAATGAAGTCATGTGTGGTATGTCCTGCTTACAGTTTACAATTGATGGAAAAATAGCTTAAAGCAGTAATCAAAATATTAAGTGCATGGAATATGTGTAGGATGCAATGGAACATGGCTGAAGTTCTTACTTGGAATGGGAAGACAGGGTAAATTTTGCTGTGTATGTGATAAGCAATTATCTGTACATATGAATGAGGATGGACCATATGAAGAGGAAAGGGGGGAGTAATAAGCAAGTGGTGAAGAAACTCTAAAATTGGGAGATTAAGAGTTTTTATCACAGCGTTGATAGAGAGAAATTCAAGTGTCAATGTGAGACCATATGTGTATATACCATTGGTACACATGAGATAATGAAACGGTATTAATGACCGGATAATGAAACAATGTTACTGTCTATGACAGGAGATTTGTCCTTATCCTCTGAGCAACAGTGGTAATCCAAAGAATAAATCAGAAAAGAGCTGTTGGAACTCCTCTGTTAGAGTGCCACAGTGAAAATGAAGCAGGTTGAAGAAGAGAAGGGTCAGAAAACATAAGAACATGAACATGAACTGAGTCTGCTTCTGTATTCCTGTGACGACAAGGTGTGATCCTGATATGTAGATATAATCTCAGAAAACGATGAATGAAAGAGGAGAATGAAGAGAGACTCTGTATAATGTATAACAGCAGTTTGAGGTAAGGTAAAATGAATGGATTGAAATTCACAGATTTCTGACTCAAACATGAATTTATTTTACTATACTGTGGGAGAATGGGGAAGTAAGAGAATGAGGAATGCTTTGGAAGACAACAAAGATATAAATTTCACTTGGGGAATTTGCCCACGGTGCCTGTCATACATGCATACAGTGGAGGGAAGATGATTAGTGAACAGAAATCTGTATGTTACAGAGACGTGCATGCCTGATTTTGAAATGGTAATCTAAGGCATTAGAGTATGTGAAATTTTCTTGAAATTTATATAAAATATGATACTAAAGCTTATCAATTTCTTCAAGAACATCAATATGAAAAATAGCAGAGCAAGATATAAATAAACAGCAGCTACTTGGGATGTGCAGACAGGAGAGAGAAGCATTAGTCCATTTAGTATCTCAGTAGAAATGAATAAAAATGTCTAGGGAAGGATGGGAGATGAAAAGCTACTAAAAGAAGTTGCAAACTCATTAATGTATATTATTTATACAATATTTATAAAAATATATTATTACAGACAATTGGAATTTGGGGTTATACTTACAATGATAACTGTCAGATACATTGCTATAAAATATGTATCCTAGATATATGTTCACTTTTACTTTGAATTTTAAGGGACCATGATATTTTCTAGTTAGGATGCTGGAGACAGAAAAATGATAATGAACAACCAAACTGTCATCTCCAAGTTCCTCCTCCTGGGCCTGCCCATCCCCTCAGAGCACCAGCACCTGTTCTATGCCCTGTTCCTGGCAATGTACCTCACCACTGTCCTGGGGAATCTTATCATCATCATCGTCATTCTACTGGACTCCCATCTCCACACACCCATGTACTTGTTTCTCAGCAACTTGTCCTTCTCTGACCTCTGCTTCTCTTCTGTCACAATGCCTGAATTGCTACAAAACATGCAGAGCAAGGAGCCATCCATTTCCTATGCAGGCTGTCTGACACAAATGTACTTTTTAATGGTTTTTGGAGACATGGAGAGCTTCCTTCTTGTGGTCATGGCCTATGATCGCTATGTGGCCATCTGTTTCCCACTCCATTACACCACCATCATGAGCCCCAAGCTCTGTATGTGTCTGATGGTGTTGTGCTGGGTACTTACCATGCTGTATTCCATGTTGCACACTCTACTCTTGGCTAGATTGTCATTCTGTGAGAAAAATGTGATCCCCCAGTTTTTCTGTGACATATCTGCCTTGCTCAAGTTGGCCTGTTCAGATATTCATATTAATGAATTGATGATATTTATCATGGGAGGGCTTGTTAGCATCATCCCATTCTTACTCATCATTGTGTCCTATGTAGGAATTGTCCAGTCAATCCTAAAGGTCTCATCCACGCGGATTATCCACAAGGTCTTCTCCACCTGTGGCTCCCACCTGTGTGTAGTCTCACTATTCTATGGGACAATTATTGGTCTCTACATATTTCCATCAGCTAATAATTCAACTGTGAAGGAGACTGCCATGGCCATGATGTGCACTGTGGTGACTCCCATGCTGAATCCCTTCATCTACAGCCTGAGGAACAGAGATATAAAAGAGGCCCTGATAAGAGTTCTTTGCAAGAAGAAAATGTCTTTATAATGACAATGCTGTTTTACTAATTTTTAAATTTATCTAGCAAATATGTTGTTATCAGTATTACAAAATGCATCTGTGAAATGAGACACACATTCAATAACATACTACATAATATTTCCACTGAAAGCAGTAGGTTTTCGAAGTAGTCAGTTAAGAAATGGGACCTTAGTGACTCATTGATGCCACCCTCTGTCTTTCATGTGTGATTCTAGAAAATCATTAGGTAAGAGCCACTGTTTCTTCAGATCTGCATTCCTTAGATTTTTTTGTTATCATAAAATTTTGTGATTTTATGCAAATTTGTGTTGAAAGCTATACACTTTTCAATATGAATAAATGAGATACCTTGATCATGTTGGTGCTCAGTAATCTTTTTCTGTTTATTTTTTTCTAGCACATTATATCCTTACCACAGCTTCTCCTCCCTCCACTTTCCCAGTCCCTGTCCTACTTCCCCTCTCTCCCAGATCCATCTTCCTCCATTTTGTAAAGGGAAGCCTTCCCACCAGTCTGGTTCCACAGCCGCATCAGTCCCAAATAAACACACAGAAGGCTATATTAATTATGAAGCTGTTGGCCTTGCTTGTTTCTTACTGTCTAGCTCTG
Organism: Mesocricetus auratus; assembly: GCF_017639785.1. NCBI lineage: Eukaryota > Metazoa > Chordata > Mammalia > Rodentia > Cricetidae > Mesocricetus > Mesocricetus auratus. The sequence goes on along the minus strand of NW_024429191.1, from coordinate 52,338,696 downwards.
ACTTAAATATTTATCCCATAATTGTTAATCTAAGTATTTCTCTTACCAGAGAAATTTCCGGGCTTCCTACCCCATGGCGTTACATCTTGACTCCCCGTGTTTCTCCTACCCAGAGTCCTCCTGGATTCCTAGTCCCACCTATCTTGTTTCCCTATTGGCCAATAGTGTTTTATTGACATATACACAGGACTTCCCCAACACCATTTCCTTTCAGAAAAGAGCAGGCCACTCAGGGATATCAGCTGGACAGCATATGAGATGCAATAAGACTAGGCACATACCCTTATATTGAGGCTGGATGAGGCATCTTGGTAGAGAGGAAAGAGTAAGAGACATCCCAGAACTCCTACTGTTAGGAGTACCACAAAACCCCAAGCTAAACAACCACGGCATGTATGCAGAGTTCCTAGTGCATACACCTTCAGGCTTCATGTTTTCTGCTTCAGTTTCTGTAAAACCCATGAGCTCTGCTTAGATAAGGGTCATGTTCTCCTGAAGTTTTTGATACTACTTTCTCAAACAATTCTTCCTCCCCATCATCTACAGGGTTCCCCAAGCTCTGCCTAAAGTTTGGATGTACGTCTCCACTTCTGCTCCCAGCAACTTCTAAAGGAAGCTTCTCTAATGATTGGGATAGCTAACAGTCTATTATTATAGCAGAATATTGTTAGGAATAATTTCATTGCCTTTACTTGGTTGGTCATGTTTGGTTCTAACCTAGGTCTCTGAGCCATCCAGCTTCCAGTTCCTGGCCATCCCAGTGGGTAATGGATTCCCTGTCTTTACTTGGATCTAAAGTTAAACCAGTCATTGGTTGGCCACTCCCACAAGCTCTGAGTCACCATTGCCCCAGCACATATTGCAGCCAGTACTGGCCTGGCAGGTTTTGTGGATGGATTGGTATAATGATATAAATACATACATACATACATACATACATACATACATATATATATTAATTATGATTTGTTAAAACTTACCTGATAATACAGAAAGCAAAGTCAGTCACAAGTCATAGAAGCCAGGCACACACCTTTAATAACAGCAGCCAGAAGCTAGGAGGTGGTAGTATACACTTTTAATCCTAGAACTCAGGATTAAGAGGTAGATAGATCTCTGTGAATCTCAGGCCACTAAGAGCTATACAATATTGACCAAGTCCTAAAGAAAAACAGCTCACACAAAGATGATCTTAGCACCTGGTATCACACACTTTAATCCCAGAATTAAGGGAGTATATAAGCAGGAGCAAGGACTCAGTATGAGGTATTCACTCTCTAGCCTCATTGATAATAGGAATATCCCAGCCCTTTTAGAGGTAAGAGCTCTCTGGTAGCTTAGCTGTTTTGCTTCCCTGCTCTTCACACTGAACACCAATATCTAGTATCTCTGGGTCTTTTATCATGTTACAATTGGTGGTCCCAGTTCCACTACTGGGAGCTTGTCCTGGTTAAAGAGATGGCCAGTTAAATAGCTGAGGACTACTTCATTATGTAAATATATCACATTTTTTACTCATCCCTTCATATGAGGAACATTTTAGGTTGTTTCTGGTCTCTGGCTATTGAGAATAAGGCCACTATGAACATAGTTGAGCATGTGTCCTTGATAGAATGTCTTTTGTGTATATACTTAAGAGTGGTATAGCTGGGTCTTGGAGTAGATTTAGTCCTAATTTTATGAGGAACTGCAATACTGATGCCCAGTAGCTGTATAAGTCTGCATTCCCTTCATCAACAGAAGACTGTTCCTCTTGCTCCACATCCTCTCCAGCAAGAGTTATCAATTGTGTTGTTGTTATCAGTCTTTCTGACAGGTATAATATGGAATCTCAAAGTAGTTTTGATTTGAATTTCCCTGATGGTCAAGGATGCTGAACATTTCTTTAAGTGTTTCCCAGTCATCTGAGATTACTCTGTTGAGAATTCTCTGTTTAGATCTATACTCCATTTTTAATTGGATTATTTGTTTAATTGATGTCTAGATTCTCCAGTTCTTCATATATTTTGGATATCCATCCTCTATCAGGTGTGGAATTTGTGAAAAGCTTTTCCCACTCTGTAGGCTGCTATTTTGTCCTGTTGACTGTATCCTTTGTCTTACAGAAGAAACTTTTCTGTTTCATGAGATCCATTTATTAATTGTTGATCTTAGGGTCTATGATATTGGTGTTCTATTCAGAAAAGTGTCTCCGGTGCTAAGGCTATCCCCTATTTTCAGATGCAGTGTGTAGTTTATTGTTGAGATATTTGATACACTTGGTTTTGAGTTTTGTGCTTAGTGATAAATACAGATCTTTTTGTATTCTTCTACATGCTGACATCTAGTTAAACCAGCACCCTTTGTTCAAGATGCTTTCTTTTTTCTCTTGTAAATTTTGGGTATCTCTATCAAAAAAACAGGTGTCCACATATATGTGAATTCATGTCTGGGTCTTCAATTCTATTCCATTGATCAATGTGTTTCTTTTTATGCCAAAACCATGCAGTTTTTATTATTATAGTTCTACGGTACAGGTTTAAAGCAGTGATGATGATGCCTCCAGAACTTTTATTTTGAGGGACTCTTCAGCTACCCTGAGTTTTTATATTTTTCAATATGACAAATTTGTCCTTTCAAGGTCTGCAAATAATTGTGTTGGATTTTTATGGAGCTTGCTTTTTGTAGGTTGACCATTTTTATATTTTGTTATATCTTCTTCAATTTCATTCTATAAAGACTTGAAGGCTTTGTCATAAAAGTCTTGAACTTGTAAGGTACAGATGAGTGTCTGAGATCCTAGCTGGAGATCTCTGCTCTCTAGGCCCTAGCCCCTGCCCTTTCCCCACCCAGACAGACTTCCACCCCCATCTTGAGGGATGACAACCACCAGAGCCACAGGCCCCAACTGCACCCAGAATAAGAGACCCCAACTTTATGTGGAGAAAGAGTGACCACCAGAGCTACAGGCCCCACCTGTACTGATTGCAGGAAGAGATGGTAGATAGTATATAAGAACACATTCAATAACACAAAGAGCAATGTGGCACCACCAGAAACCAGGGGTCCTACATCAACAAGACCTGAACAGAAGAACACAGATGAAGCAGAAGGAAATTGCCTTAAAAATTACTTCACGAAGATGATAGAGCCTCTGAAAAAAAGAAATAAAAAAATCCCCTTAAAAAATGGAGGAAAAGACAAAGAATTGGAAAAAAAGCAATAAATCCCTTAAGGATAGTCATAAAAAAACAAGAAAAAACATTCAAACAAGTCCAAGACTTAAAGAATGAAATAGAAGCAATAAAGAAAACACAAACCAAAAGAATTCTGCAAATGGAAAAGCTGGGCATAACCAGCAAAATACAAGAGATGGAAGACAGAATTTCAGTCATTGAAGATAAATTAGAGAAGATAGATTGAACAGTCAAGGAAAATGATAAATCCAATAAATTATTAACACAAAACATCCAGGAAATCTGGGGCACCATGAAAAGACTAAACATGAAAATAATTGATATACAAAAAAAGTGAAGAAGTCCAGAGAATCCACAAGGATGACAGATGGAGGAAATCTTCTATACATATGTTTCTCTTATTAGTTGATGAATAAAACACTGTTGAACCATAGGGAAGCAAGAGAGGTGGGACTAGGAGATGAGGAGAATTCTGGGAAATGTAGTAAAGAGAAGTCACCATGTGATCCAGGCAAGAAGTGACTTAGTAGGCAGTAACAGTATATAAGCAAGAACAAACAGGAAATTGCTCTCTTCTCTGTGGACACACTGAGCTGTCAACATGTAGGAAGGCCGAGGGGTAATAGGTCCCTGGAACTTTCTCTGGTAAGAGAAGACCATGTGAAATACTTAGACTAGCCAGACCAAGAAAACCTCATGTTACAGATGACCTCGACTAAGAATCTAAGCAATAGTGAAGAGGCTGCCTTAAATGTCCTTCATCTTTAATGAGATTGATGATTACCTTATATGACATCCTAGAGCCTTCATCCAGTAGCTGATGGAAGCAGAAGAAGAGAGTCACAACTAAGCACTGAGCTGAACTCCTAGAATCCAGTTATACACAGGGAGGAATGATGAGCAAAGACCATGCTAGGAACACCCAAAGAAACAACTGACCTGAGCAAGTGGGAGCTCATGAACCCTAGTCTGACAGCTGTAGAAACAGAATAAGACCAAACCAGGCCCCCTGAACCTGGGTGTCAGTTTGAGGGCCCAGGAAGTCTATGTGGCCACTTGCAGTGGAGCCAGTATTTATCCCTAGTGCATAAACAGGCTTTTTGGAGTCCATTCACTTTGAAGGGATACTCTCCTAGCCTAGGTATAGGGGGGCTCAGTCCTGGCCCAAATGATGTGACAGACTTAGATGAACCCCATGGGAGACCTTACCCTCTCTGAGGAGTAGATGGGGGACACATACGGGTGTGGGATAACAGGAAGGAGAGGGAACTTGGATTGGTATGTAAAATACGATTGTTTTTTATTTGAATTTAAAACTTAATTAAAGAATATTGTCAGATAAACCAGTAAAAAAAGAATATGTCTTCTTCTCAGTACCTCATGAAAGCTTCTCTAAAATTGACCACACAAACCTCAACAAATACAAAAAAATGGAAAAACCCAATGTATCTTATCAGATAATGATGGCTTAAAGTTAAAATTCAACAACAACACTAATTGCAGAAAGCCTACAAACTAATGGAAATTGAATAATGCTCAACTGAATCACCACTAGATCAAGGAAGAAATAAAGAAAGAAATTAAAGACTTCCTAGAATTCAATGAAAATAAAAGTGATTGGGGATATCCTTCTGTATTCTGTGAATATATGTTTCTCTTATTGGTTGATGAATAAATGCTGATTGGCCAGTAACCAGGCATGGAGTATAATCAGGACTGAGAGACTAGGATAATTATTGGAAGAGGAAGCAAGAGAGGGAGTTGATGGAGAGATGCCATGTAGCTGAGGAAGAAAGAGGCCTGGGCATCATCAGTAAGCCAAGACTTACCAGAGTATTGGACTTGCTAGCACCCACCAAAAGGGAACTCTGGTCCCCTAACCACTAGACCAGTAAGGGGCTCTTTCTGCACCCACTAGAAGAAGAGATGGGAAACAGACAATACAAAAACACAGTCAGCAACAGAAAAACAAATATGACACCCCCAGATTCTAAAGACTCCACACCAGCAAGATTCCAACATTCCAATGCAAATGAAGCAGAAGAGAATGACCTTACAAACAACTTCATGAAAATGATAGAGGCCCTAAAAGAAGATATAGGAAAATCCCTCAAAGAAATGCATGAAAAAACAAACCAAAAATGCAAGTAATGGAAAAAAAACAAAGCAAAAAATGCAGGAATTGGAAGAAAAAACAAACCAAAAAATTCATAAAATGCAACAAATGGACAAAAAGATAAACCGAAAATTGTAAGAAACAATTCAAACAGTGCAAGGGTTGAAAACTGAAACAGAGACAATAAAAAAAACCCACAATCTGAAGAAAGCCTGGAAATAGAAAAACAGGGCAAAGGGTCAGGTACTACCGATACAAGCATTACCAACAGAAGACAAGAGATGGAAAAGAGAATCTCAGGTGTTGAAGATACACTAGGAGAAATGGATTCATCAACCAAAGAAAATCTGAAGTCCAACAAATCCTTAACACAAAACATCCAGGAAATATGGGACACCATGAAAAGACCAAACCTAAGAATAATAGAAGAAGGTGAAGAAATCTACCTCAAAGGGGCAGAAAACATATTCAACAAAATCATAGAAGAAAACTTTCCCAACCTTAAGAAAGACATGCCAATGAAGGTACAAGAAACTTACAGAACACCAAATAGAGTGGATCACAAAAAAAATTCCCTCGCCACATAATAATCAAGATGCCAAATATACAGAATAAAGAAAGAATATTAAGAGCAGCTAAGGAAAAAGGCCAAGTAACATATAAAGGCAAACCTATCAGAATTACACCTGTCTTCTCCATGGAAACTCTGAAAGGCAGAAGGTCCTGGATAGATATTTTAACAACACTAAGAGACCATTGATGCCAGCCCAGACTACTATACCTGGGAAAACTCTCAATCACTATAGATGGAAAAACAAGATATTCCATGACAAAACTAGATTCAAGCAATACATATCCACTAATTCAGCCCTACAGAAAGTTCTGGAAGGAAAACTCCAACCCTAGGAAGTTAACTACAACCAGAAAAACATAGGCATTAGAGAATCCCACTTTACCAACAGCCAAAAGAACAAAGGGGTGGAATTCCACACATAATTCCAACAACAACAACCATTCCAAATCAAAGAAGAATGAGCAATCAATGGTCATTAATATCCCTCAATATTAATGGCCTTAACTCACCCATAAAAAGACACAGGCTAACAGAATGGATTCGAAGACAGAACCCATCCTTCTGCTGCATACAAGAAACACACCTCACCCTCAAAAACAGACATTGCCTTAGAGTTAAAGGTTGGGAAAGATTTTCCAATCAAATCGATCCAAGAAACAAGCGGGGGTAGCAATCCTAATATCTAACAAATTACACTTTAAAATAAAATCAATAAAAAAAGATGAAGGAGGTCATTACATACTCATCACAGGTGAAAGCCACCAAGATGAAGTTTCCATTCTGAGCATCTGTGCCCCAAATACAAAGGCGTACACATTCGTAAAAGAAACATTACTAAAACTTAAATCACATATAAGGCCCCACACACTTATAGTGGGAGATTTCAACACACACCACTCTCACCACTAGACAGGAATACCAGACAGAAACTCAACAAAGAAGCAAAGGGTCTAATAGAAATAATGATCCAACTGGGATTAACAGACATCTATAGAACATTTCATCCACATAAAAAAGTATATACCTTCTTCTCACCACCACATGGAACCTTCTCAAAAATCAACCACCTACTTGGCAACATATCAAACCTCAGAAGCTACAAAAAATGGGAATAACATGCATCTTATCAGACCACCATGCGCTAAAATTTGAATTCAACAACACAAATTGCAGAAACCCTACAAACTCATGGAAATTGAATAATGCACAACTGCACCATTCCTTGGTCAAAGAAGAAAAAAAAGAAATTAAAGACTTCCTAGAATTCAATGAGAATGAAGACACAACATACCCAAACCTATGGGATACTTTGAAAGCAGTGCTATGGGGGAAGTTCATAGAACTAAGTGCCCACATGAAGAAACTGGAGAATAGTTATACTAGAGAATTAACAGCACAGCTGAAAGCTCTAGAACACAAAGAAGCAAACTTCCTCAGGAGGAGTAGATGCCAGGAAATAATCAAATTGAGGGCTGAAATCAATAAAGTAGAAAGTAGGAAAACAATACAAAGAATCAATTCAATGAAGAGTTGGTTCTTTGAGAAAATCAACAAGATAGACAAACCTTTGTCCAAACTTACCAAACAGCAGAGCATGAACATGCAAATTAACAAAATCAGAAATGAAAAGGGGGACATAACAACGTACTCTGAGGAAATTCAGAGAATCATCAGGTCATACTTTGAAAACCTGTACTCCACAAAATCGAAAATTTAAAGTAAATAGACGACTTCCTGGATAGCTATTACTTGCCAAAATTAAATCAAGAACAGATAAGCAATTTAAATAGACCTATAACCCCTATGGAAATAGAAGCAGTCATCAAAAGTCTCACAACCAAAAAAAAAAAAAAACCCAGGTCCAGATGGCCTCAGCAATAGTCAAGAGGCTACCTTAAATGCCTTTACCCAGTAATTAGATTGACAACTACCTTATATGTCATCCTAGAACCTTCATCCAGTAGCTGATGGAAGCAGAAGCAAACACCCATGGCTAAATACTGAGCTGAACTCTGGAATCCACTTACAGAGAGGGAAGAGTGATGCACAAAGGGGTCAAGACCAGGATGGAGAAACCCATAGAAACAGATGACCTGAACAAGGGGTTACTCATGGACCCCAGACTGATAGCTGGGAAACCAGCGTGGGACTGAACATAGATGTCAATTTGGAGGCCGGGTTAATATGTGGGACCTCTGGTAGTGGATCAATACTTATCCTTAGTACACGAATTGATTTTGAGAGCCCAGCAGAGGGATACTCTCTCAGCCTAGACGCATAGAGTGAAATGGGGGATTGGGAGGAATGGAAGTCCTGGGGAGGAGGGGAGAGAGTGAACTGAGAGTAACATGTGTAAATTTTTAAATAAAAATAATTATTAAAATAAAAAAATAGAAAGAAGCAATGAAAAAAAAAACAACTCTCTGCAGGTGATGGGAGCAGATGCAGACACCCACCCACTCCCATTCCTCAAGGTGAGCTTGAGGAATCCTGCAGATGACAGGGAGGGAGAATTGTAGGAGCAACAGGTTCCCAGGACACCAGGAGAATACAGCCCACATAACCAACTAAGCAGGGCTCACAAAGACTTAAAAAGCAATCATGGAGCCTGCATGGGTCTGCACTAAGTCCTCTGCACATATGTTGTGGTTGTTTACTTAGATTTTTTGTGGAACTCCTAACAGTGGGAGTGGAATGTCTGATTCTTTTGCCAGCTCTTGGTACCCATGTCCTACTGAGTACCTTGTCCAACCTCAATTTGAGGGTTTATTCCTAGTCTCGTTGTAATTTGTTTTGCTATATTCAGTTGATATCCCTGGGAGGATTGCTCTTTTTTTTTTAAGAGAAATGAAGGAGCAGTGGATCTGGGATGTGGGGCAAGTGGAAGGAGCAGAGGGAGGGGAGAAGGCAGTTGGGATAAATTATATGAGAAAAGTGTAAGTAAAAATGATTTTGTAAAAAAGAATTCTCTGTTCAGATCTAAAGTCCAATTTTGCAGATTGTTTTTTTCCTTGGTGCTTTGCTTTCTAGATTATTTGAGTATTTTAGATAAAATTTTTCTTCCCCTTCACTAAATTGATGGTTTCCTTTGCTGTAAGAAGCTATTTAGTTTCATGAGGCCCAGGGTCAGCTGTCAGCATTAATTCCTGAAAAAACACAGTACTATTCAGAAAATCTTTATCCATGCTTACATGTTGTTACATAAAGAAAAATGAAATTTGCAGGAAAATGCATGGGATTGGAAAGCTACAATAACATAAACCAGAATCAGAAAACAAACCGTGCATGCACTCACATATATAGAGAGCCTAATTCCAAATCTTTAGATTTGTGTGTTTAACTTGAAGTAACTATAGAAGCCAGGAATGTATAAAATGGCCATTGGGTTGCTGGAGGGAGATTAATGGAGGGAAACTGTAGAATGCAGATTAATTCCTTGAATTCACTGCACCCAGGACACGTGTTCTGTATGGTTCAAGCCAAAGCTACTGAAGTTATCTAGTCCCTGAGGGAGCTCAGAAGTTTGGTAAAGGTGAAAGTTTTTGTGGGGTTTTCTTTGATAGTTAATTTTCTTTGGTAGTTAGTTCATTCTTTTTTTGTTTGTTTTAAGAGAGAGAAAGAACATGAACTTTGCTGAGTACAGAGGTAAGAAATGGTCTTTAAGGAATTGAGGAAAGGGGAAATGTAATAAAAATACATTGTATGAAATTCTCAAAGAATAAATGAAAACAATGTTTAGAAAGTTCATCATATAATTGCTACTACCAGAAACAGAAAGTCTACTCCTGGTTGTCTATCTACAATTACTGTGATATTCAAACAAGCAGTTGAGAATGAAGATCTATAGCAATACTATTTATAACTTTTACAAAGTGGAAAGAGTCATTAACATATGACTTGGTAAAATGTTTCACACAATAAAAGAAAATAGTAATCAGTGACAAAAATAGCTGAAATATTGATATTTATTTATACCTATATACATATACCTTGGAAAACATCATAGTAATGAAGGTTGGTGGAGATTATATGTGATATGATTCCATTCATATAAAATGTTAATGACATAAAAACATAGCTGCATGAGGTTAGGCTAGGGGATACAGACAATAGCAATAAATGATCAAAAGTTTGTTTGAGAAAAATAATTGTGTGATAATTACACACATGAATGCACAAAATGTGTAACTAGAGATTTCATGGTAGTAAATACTAGAATTCTCAGCTATATATTCTGTTACTATAATTATTATTATAAATAATAGTATAGTCTCAGTTCTTATAATTCTATAGCTCCATCATGAGACATATTACAAAGTTTTACTAAATTGGAGGGTAAAACAACTTCCAGTGACTTTGGGTTCTTACCTAAACCAGTATACAGAGAATAAGCCAGAAGTTCTCAACCTTCTTAATGCTACCACCTTTTAATACAATTCCTCATGTTGTGGTGACCCCAACCACAAAATTATTGTTAACACTATTTTATAGCTGTAATATTGCTACTATTATGAATCCTGATATAAGTATCTGTGTTTTCCAGTTGTCTTAGGCTACCGCTGTGAGTCATTCAATACCCCAAAGGGTCTAGACCACTGAAATAAAGATATCATTGTGCCTGGGGTTGTTGATGCTTATGATCAATGGAAATTATAGTTGCTATACAAAAGTAAAACAAGTAATACTGTGTCTTTTTCTGGGGCATTCTCCAAGAAATAGTATATTGTACACACATAAGTAAATGTTAACATGACCTATATTGACCCAATTAACATGAGAATGATGGAGATGCAGATTCCCTCAAAAGGAGAACTTGATTATAACATAACATCACAATTTTCATCCAACTGATGATTGCCATGTACATAAAGGATTAGTGAAAACAGAATTGTGGATGTCAGCTATTGCTTCAAATTGACAGCAACATAGACTTTGGCAGTAGGCTACAACACAACAACTAGATAGTAGTTTGCAAGAAGATAGTGATGAGCAACATTAAAATTTTTCTTAAAGCTAAGGAGTCAAAATTCATCTAAACCATGGGAATGTGTGCTTCAGTTTTTTCCTAAAAACAAACATGATGTGAGGAAGGTAATTTTCACACATTCCTATTAGCAGGTATAGAAAGTGGGGCCATAGATCTGATCTATGCTATTTATCCAGTAACATACCCATTCCTCAAAGGGCTTGTTTACAGGGAGTTACAAGGTACCCACAGAGTGCCAAGTGGCAACTTTGAAAATGGGGTCTTCCTGGGCTTGTTTAACCCACAGAAACAGCTGACCCAAACAAGGGGGAGCTCTTGAACCCCAAACTGATAGGTGGGAATCCAGCATGGGACTGATCCAGACTCCCTGAATGTGGGTGTCAGTGAGGAGGCTTAAGAAATCTATGGGGTAGTAGATCAGTATTTATCCCTGGCATACAAATGGACTTTGGGTGCCCATCAGACAATGAGAGATGATCTCTCAGCCTGTACTCTTGGGGGAAGTCCTAGGCCCTGCCCTGGATGAAAGGACAGACTATGGATACCCCCCATGGAGGGCCTCACCCTCCCTGGGGAAAGGAGAGGGGATTGGGGGATGGGGTTGGGGGTTGGGGTGGTGGGAAGGTGTGGGAGGAGGGGAGGGAGGGGGAGAGGGAGCTGGGATTGACATGTGAAGCAACCTTGTTTCTAATTTATATTTAAAAATAAAAAAGACATTAAAAAAAGAAAAGGGGGTCGTCTCCGCATCTATGTGGCAGTTGTGTAACTTTGGGATTCTTCTTGTGAATCTCACAAGAAGAATCCCAAAGTTGGAAGCAGGGACTGCCTGAGTTTTTACTGGCTTTCGGAGCCCTACTCCTCATATTGGGTTGTGTTGCCCAACCTTCATACAAGGGAAGACTTAAGTCTTACTGCAAATTGATATGCCATATTTTGTTGATATTCATGGGATCCTCCCTTTTCTGAATAGAAATAGAGAAGAAGTGGATGGAAGTAAAAAGGGGAGGGGCAGGGAGTGGAGGAGAAGAGGGAGGGGAAACTGTGGCCAGGATGCAAAATAAATTAATTTAAAAAAAAAAAGATGGTGTGTCTTTAACAGCCACTTACAAGAAAATTTATGTTCTAGGAAATGTTATGTTATGTCATTTAAACATATACTTTCTGGTTACTTTTAGCAACTGTTCAAACTCTCCTCTTCTCCCCACAAAGAACAGACAACACCAAACAAACAAGTTAATGTCCAATCATGAGTTTGTCTCCTACTAAAGAGTAGTCACATGTGGTCAATGGCTATTATAAGTCACCACAGTAGGACCCTGAGGGAACTGGTCTTTTAGAGGTCCTGATGATTACTGCTTTTAATAAGTTACTGCAGACCTGGACTCCTCTGGGACAGAGAGAGTCTTATTTAAGGATACATAGCAGGAGAGGTGTTTGAAGTGTGGTGTAGACACTGGAGAGGACTGCAGACCTGGTGACTTCCTGTGCTCATAGTGAGTAAGAAGAGCAGGATCTTTTATCAGGATTTACGAGTCACCCTTGGCCATCCAGGTAGTTATCAGGAGAATGAGCTATTCTCTTGCTGTCCTTCCAACTTGAGGGTGTCTCTTTCTTCCCAATCATATATTCTCAGGTTAGTTTTTCAGATGATAGTATTCATCTTTGCCATCTCTCTGCTCACATGGTTGTCATATAGTGGAAGTATTTGTTTTGTGATCAACATTGATACACATCTTAGTATCTATGAGGTTCTTTACAATTACTAATTCTTTAATTTTTTCCCAAATGATATCATTTCAGCTAGTAACAGGTATGAGAAACTGATTTCCATTCTGTAGTTGACTTTGAATTTTGTGGGGAGAGACTCACTGTGTCCTATGTAGACCTCGAACTCATGGTGATTTCTAGCCTCAGCCTCCCAAGTTCTGGGACATGGGTCTGCACTACTACACAGTTTTGTACTTCTGTTTTTAAATCTCTCTCTCTCTCTCTCTCTCTCTCTCTCTCTCTCTCTCTGTATGTCTTTGTCTCACTCTGTCTCTCTGTATTTTTCTCTGTGTGTCTCTGTCTATGTAGAGGTCAGAGGACATCAGTTATCTGTGGGCTCACACTTCACAATACAAAATATCTTATACTTTCCCATGGCATGTGCCAGGCTACCTGGCCTGCAATCTTTCAGGGACTCTCTTATCTCCACCTCTCATATTCCATAACAGCACTGGGGTTACAGACATATGCTACTACACCTGACCTATAATTCACAAGGGAAGCAGAATTTGAGAAACTGGGTTATGATTTTCCCTACATATGTCATCCTCCAAAATACTGAAACATGTTTCAAAAGTATACATATATGAATGCACCTGCATTAAATACAAATCAACAGCATGAAGATCTCTTCTGTGTGATTTTGTTGAATGGTGGACATGCTAGCTAAGTATTATACACTTGAGCTACATATATAGCCTCACATGTGTTTTAATACTCCTCCCTTGCCTTCTTCGCCAGCTTAAAGCATGCTGGGGTGTTCATTAGTCAAAACTATCTAGAGGAAAACAAAACAGAAAGGGCAATTTATTTTAAGGATGCAGCTTAGACATTTTTAGTAACTGAGGGTCTAATACCTACAGAGCTAGGATCCAGAGTCTTAAAAGGAGTAGAGACTGCAGTTTTGAGTGCAGAACAGTCCAGAGACAGACTTGTTCTTCAGAAACCTGCACATTTCGTTGTGTATCCTTCAACTGGCTTCATGAGGCTTGTCATATTATGAAGAGTGATTTGATAGGTCTACTTACTTAAACATTAATAATATTGAGAACATATTCCTAATAGCACTAAGAATTGGCACTTATAAAAACTTTCTATCAGGGACTAAGAGAGTATCCATCAATTGATGCTATGTACATAGGAGGAAGAACTCAAAATAACTTTTGCAAGTATGCACATTCCATGTGCTTCTTTTTGTGTTTTCAATAATTTATAAAATGATCATCATATTGATTTTTCTACATCAATATTAGTGGTATCCTCTGTAGCAGGTTTATTCAACAGAATTGCTGAAAACAGCCATACCCTTATATCCTCAGTGTTTAGTAAATACAAACTTACCTCTCTGAACTTGATCACATAATGTCAAGTTTTTGAGTGGTGAAGTCAAGTTTAAACAAGTGTGTGTATTCTAACTTTGATGGGAATTTTCTGTCTGTAAAGGTGAAGAATCTATACCTCAACCGGCGTTACAGATGAGAAACAGTTAAAAAAAAAACATTAGTCACATCCATGCACCACGCCAAGTGTTGTCCTGTTATAAGACAAAAGCAGACATGGCTTTTCTTGCATGGAATTTGAATTCCAGTGGGAAGTCAACTGTAAACCAGTGATTAGGAGAACCAAGGACTATGGGACAAGTACAGGATGCTTTGGGGACATTGCAGTTAGTCTTATCAGGTCTTGGCAGGTAGGCAAAGGTTTTCCAAGCAAGCAGTATCTACTATAAATGAAGGATAAGTAGTAATAAGCCAGATAAAGCATGAGCAACAGGAAGACGTTAACAGTCACAAGGAACAAGTGTTGAAGAATGGAGACTGGAAGTCATGGCTTCAGTCATTATTAACAGAGCAAGTAGGATCAATAGTCACTGTGAGCCCATATGTGGCCTGAAAGGTGGCCACAGGGCCAGCAATAAAGTATCATTTGTGTACTCAAAAAGAAAAGAATGTACCTTGGTCTTAAAAGCAATGGTAACTTCTTGAAACATTTATTATAAAAGAGAGAATAAGATTTCCATCTTAGATTGCTAGTATAAATGAAGAATGCTGAAAGAGGGCACTGAGACAGAGAAATGGGGTGTGAATTAAGAATCTACTACGATATTGCTGAAGACACAGGATGCCGCCTTGTTCTAGGAATATGGTCTTGTGGTGAGGAATGCAAAGGTTTGCAAGACAATGAAGAAGAGAATTAGAATTCCCAAGATTAAAGTGAAAGACGTGAATAAATAAAATAAAATATTTCCTTATATTCTGAATTACTTTTATTAATATAAGAGAGACAGAAAAGGAAGTCACCATGGGAGTAGGATCATCAGTTTCTTTGGGAATCTGTTGTAACACTGACATCCTTGATACACCCAATGTAAGATAATTAATTAATGTTGTAATACATATTCTGTAGTTTGGAAAGAAACCTAAAGATGAGTTTTAAGTGTCAATCTAAAACTTTAATATACACAACTTTTTATTGCAGATAGACAGATAGATAGATAGACAGACAGACAGACAGATAATAGAAAACCTCGTTAGATTCATCTATTGTGACAGAATGATAAAATATGTCACAATCAAATTTGTCTAGGATGACTAACCAGGTAAGTATAAGAAAAAAATCTATTTCAAGCTAGAATTAAGTAGAAAAAAAACTATTTAGGAAATGGCTGGCTAGTGAAATATTTTAGACAAAGTTTAATAAGTCCTTAATAAATTTTGATATGGATATGTTGATCTGCACAGCATACTTATCATGATGATATTTTGTAGAGCATGCAAATTTGTTACATCTTCTGCTCATAATCCAATGATTTTGAAATATTTTCATCTTCATTTGCAATTAAGTTAAGTGGAACTACTACTTTTTCTGAAAAGGTACTGGAGTAAACGAATGACCAGAAGAAACGAAACTATCATCTCCCAATTCCTCCTCCTTGGACTGCCCATCTCCCCAGAGGACCAGCATGTGTTCTATGCCCTGTTCCTGGCCATGTACCTTACCACCATCCTGGGGAACCTCCTCATCACCATACTCATCCAATTGGACTCCCATCTACACACACCCATGTACTTCTTTCTCAGCAACTTGTCCTTTGCCGATTTCTGCTTTTCCTCTGTCACAATGCCCAAGTTGCTACAGAATATGCAAAGCCAAGACCCATCCATCTCCTATACAGGCTGTCTGACACAGATATACTTCTTTCTGTTTTTTGGAGACCTTGGGAACTTCCTCCTTGTGGCCATGGCCTATGACCGCTATGTGGCCATCTGCTTTCCCCTCCATTACACCAGCATCATGAGTCCTAAGCTCTGTGTGAGTCTGGTGGTGCTGTCCTGGTTGCTGACCACATCACACGCCATGCTGCACACTCTACTCACAGCCAGATTATCATTCTGTGAGGACAATGTGATCCCCCACTATTTCTGTGATATGTCTACTCTGCTGAAACTGGCTTGTTCTGACACTTATGATAATGAATTGGTGATATTTATTGTAGGAGGCCCTATAGTTGTACTCCCTTTCCTTATCATCATTGTTTCCTATGCAAGAATTGTTTTCTCCATCTTCAAGGTCCCTTCTTCTCATGGTATCAGTAAAGCCTTCTCTACCTGTGGCTCCCACCTGTCTGTAGTGTCACTATTTTATGGGACAGTCATTGGTCTCTATTTATGTCCTTCTTCTAATAACTCTCCTGTGAAGGAGACTGTCATGTCTTTGATGTACACAATGGTAACTCCCATGCTGAACCCATTCATCTATAGCCTCAGGAACAGAGACATGAAGGAAGCATTAGAGAGAATAGTTTGTAAAAAGCAAATTTCCTCCTTCCAATGATGGCAACACTTCAGACTTTTATATAATTTCTTCTAAAAATTATTACTATTGACATTGGATGTTGCTACAGAAGTTTTCCTCACTGTGGATGCTTCTGTTTAAAGATCCTGCAACATAACTTTTACTACACAAATTAGAGAGAGTTTACATAAGTATTTTAATTTGGGCAATAAATTTTGGGTACCCAAATATACACTTGTTGTCTTGTCCAGGTGGTCCTGGAAATTGTAGTGTAGATTTAAAATCATTTCTGATCTCCATGGTTTTTCCAAGATTTTCTCACTTTGTCCAAATGTCTGCTGTGACTGTGTACTTATAAATGTGTACTCCATAATCTCGAAGCAGTACTTAATGATCCAAGTATCTCAACTCACAAGCCCTTTACCAGTCTTTCATATGTTCTTTCTACAGTCGGCCATATGATAATTGCATCACTTAGTTACCTAGATTCTTCCGTTATTTCATTGTCTATGCTGTTTTATAGCCTGTCTTGACTCTTCACAGGTGTTTTGAAGACTTTGGTATATTGTTGTCATTATTGTACCTTTTACTATACTTGGTATTAATAAGTAACCAGAGATATCTTGTTGTAGTTTCTCTAAGTCATGTAAAAATATTTGGTTACAATTTGGTGTTTTATTTTAACTTTCTGTGCATGTTTTTCTTTTGTTTCCTTAGTTTTGGGGGGTTGCTATAACATTTGATTGTTTTTTGAGAAAAAACTTGAAATTGAGTGAGTAGGGAGGAGAAGATCTGAAGGAGAAGAATGTGATCAAAATACATATAACTTTTAAAATTGTTTTAAATAATAAAAAATAAAACATAATAATAAAATTTAATTAAAACCCTGAATCCCAAGAAATTGATGTCTTACACATAAGATATAGAAGTAGGAGACCATTATTAAAAGGAAACACCAGAGAAAAACTTCAGGATTTGGGGGTGACAGACAGAATAACAAACAAAAAAAGCACAAAAAATTCCAAAGAAAGGTAAATGTGATTATATCAAACTAAAATGCTTCTGGACAGTTAGTGAATTTCATTGAGTTCTAAGTGTTCCTTGTATAGTATGTATAGTTAATCTTACCATATTATATTTCCTCAAATTCTAAAGTTTACCTTTTCCCAGTTATTTCTAGAAGTTATGAAATTATCAAAAATAAAATAATTTTTTAAAAGAAAGACAAAAAGAAATAAGTTAGAGAAGATAGAGGAGCACATGAGGCCCCATCAAGTTTTTCATAACTGTTAACTGCTAACAGACTCTGTGAGTCAGTAGTCACAATCTTTAGTAGCATATTCAAAGCTGAGCCAACCAGGCTGCAACGGATAGTTCCAACCCCATGGTTACATGGACTGTCGTCATTAATCTCAATTGGTGGCAAAACAAAATGAATAGTCATAAATGTAAAGAGATTTGTGAGGAGGAAGGATATGTCGGGGGTTAGGGAAGTAGGGATGAGATTTGTGTACATGTGAAATTATCTACAAATAATTTATGGGGACCACAAATATACACAATGCAAATATCAATGTATTATGGGAGCCCACTTCAATGGATACATTGGCAACATAGGTACTGCATCCTATGCTTGGGGCACATCACAGAAAAAGGAGTAGGAAGATTGTAAGACTCAGAATACCAGGAAGCCTGCTATGTGACTGCCTTTCTTAGAATGTCTGCTTGACCAATGCCTGAACAATTATAATATTAGTAGACATGCTATTATGGGAAAGAGGGGAAGAATCTCACAGTATCTCATCCCTAAGCTAAGAGCTACAAGAAGCTATTTACTGCTGAGAGAAAATTAGGTTCTCAAGGGATGAGCCATGATAGGTTTTCTAATACAAAGTGGCAAGTCCTGAAACTATATTCACACAAACAACAAATACTGGATCAGCAAATTGTATTTATATAGTTTTAGACAGACAAACAGATAGATAAATATGCAGCAATAATAAATGAAAAAGGCTATCACTTTGAAGGGGGGATATGGAATACATTAGAGGAAGGAAAGGATTATAATTTAATTACAAATATAAAAATAAATTACTCAGTAACAATAAAAATAATAGAATTAACCATTTTTATATTTCCAGGGTGTATTCCTAAAGGGCTCAATATCTTACCACAAAATACCTGCTCATCCATGTTCATTGTTGCTCTATTCAAAATAGCCAGGAAATGGAAACATCCAAGATCAGTGCTTTTCAACCATCCTCATGCTGCAATACTTCAATACAGTTCTTTATGCTGTTGTGATCCAAACCATAAAATTATGAATCATATTTTAAATATCTGATATTCGGGATAACTGATATGCGAACCCAGTGAAAGGAGACATGACTCACAGGTTGAGAACCACTTTGCTAGATGTCCATCAACTAGTGAGTGAATACTGAAAATGTGCATATTTACATAATGTAATATTTTTCAGCTTTTAATAATAATAAAATCATGTAACTTGCAGATAAATACACAGAGTTTGAAACAGCCATTCTGAGTGAAGTGACTTAGAAAAACATCTTTTTCAGGTGTTTGTTCTCAATTTTGTGTTTCTTCTGCTCAGAATTGCCTATTAATTCACTGACCAGTTATTGACTAGACTATTTGGTGCTTGTATTGTTCAGTTACTTTCAGTTATTTATATATCCTAGATAATCATCGTATCTTGATATGTAGTTGAAAAAAGATTTCGCCGTTCTGTAGACTATCTCTTGACCATGAAGGTTGGTAAGAAGCTTTTAAATTTCTTATGTCCCATTTCTCTATTCTAGGGATTATTTCCTGTGTTATGTGAGTCCTCTTCAGAAAGTCTTACCCTCTCTTATTTATGCCTTAAAGTGTTTTACTTACTTTCCTATTGCAGTTTCCAAGTTAAGAGTCAGATAGATAGATAGATAGATAGATAGATAGATAGATAGATAGATTTTAGATAGGCAGACACACATACAGATGAACAGACATACAGATGGATGTCAGTTAGGCCTGAGCAATCTATGGAACCTCTGGTAGTGTATCAGTATTTATCCCTAGTACATGAATGGACTTTGGGAGTCCATTCCACATAGAGGGGTACTCTCTCAGCTTAGACACATGGGGGACATCCTAGGCCCAGCTCCAAATGATATGACAGGCTTTGAAGATTTCCCATGAAAGGCCTCACCCTCCCTGGTGAGCAGAAAGGGGGTGGGATAGCAGGTTGGTGGGGGTCAAGGGAGGAGGAGAGGGAAAGGGAACTGGGATTGACAAGTAAAACAAGTTTGTTTCTAATTTAAATTTTAAAAGGGAAAAAAATAATATCCACAAATGAGAGAAAACATGCAATTTTTATCTTAGTGAGTCTTGCTTACTTCACTTTTTAACTTTACTTTTTAAAATATTTATTTTTATTACTTTAAAATATTTTGTGACGCTCTCATATATTGATATTATATTTACATCATTTCTAGCCTTTCTTCTCCCATCACAACTCCACCACTTTCCCAACTTCCCTCCCAAATTCTTGACTTCTTTATTATTGTTGTATATGTATATATGTAAGTATGTATGCACATCAATATAGTCAATTATTGAGTCCACTTAGAGTTGCTCATACATATATGCATGTAGGGATGGCCACCATGAACTGGATAACCAACCGATTGGGGGTTCATCCCTGGTGAAAAATGATCTGCCCTCTCTTGGCAGTCATTAATTGCCTGAAGCTTTTCATCAAAAGGTGGGACCTTATGATATTCCCCCATTCTTGTTAGAATGTCAGCTGATGCTGTCATTTTGATGTCCTTATTTATACAGCCACATTGTTGAGATTTCACAGGTGTAGTATCTCTATCATATGAAGAAAATACTATTTTGTGGCATAAGTCTTGGTCCTCTAGCTATTCTACAATGTTCCCTATATCTGGGATGTAGCAGTTGTATTGTAGATATATCTATATGGCTTAGGTGCACCATAGCCAATTGTTGTCTGCATTTTGACCAGTCATGGATTTCTGTAATAGTCTCTGTCTGCCTCATTTTTGACGGTTCTTTGATAGCTTCCCAAGCTACACTTACCTGTGAATAAAAGGATATGCATATTGAATGGAACTAGAAATTACACTAGTTTAGGAAAGAGTAGTAGTAAGTTCTCCTCTAAGATCCATGATCTCACCAGCCATGGGTAAATGATTAGGTTTTAGAGTACCAGGAATAAATTCCTTCCTATCAAACAGGACTTACAGCCAATTAAATGTTGGTTACCCCAGTTTTTTCTCCAGTGTTTCTAAATTTTTCATTTTTGAGAACTTTCCCCACCTAGGTAATTTTTTAAACTGCTGTAAATGAGATTTTATTTCCTTATTTCCTGCTCTATAAGTTTATTATTTGTATGCAGGAAAGCTATTGGGTTTTTTGTCTTGAATTTTTTCCATTCTTCTACTTTGGGGAAGTGTTCTTGAAGTCTAAGAGATTTGGAGTAGAGTCTTAAGGTCTAGTAAATGTATATTCATGTTGGGGTAATTTAAATCCTGTTGGATCCTTTACACAAAATTAGATTTGCATGTCCAAAAATAAACATCATTATCATATCTAACAACCAATAAATACAAGATCAGTAAGAAAAAATTCAGATCCCTCAGATGAACATCTGCAATGTACATAACCTAATGTAACTGATAATTGCCACATACACGGAGCTGGTCAAGGAGTTAGAAACCACAAATTGTCTATGGCTTCAGGACCATTGACAGGGCAAAAGACATGGCATTAGGACATAAAGTGACGCCTACAGAGAATGGTTGGATGAATGGTGATGCAGTGTTTTCAACATTTTCCTAAAGAAGTAAGGATAAAACATGAGTAACCAAATGGTGTGGGAATCTGGTTTTTTTATATGTTAATTAAAATAAGAGTTAAACATGGTCTGGGCCAGTTCAGCTCTTGTCTTATTCCTGTCTTTAACTTATTGGCAGACAGAGGAAGTTTGTCACAGAAGTCTGATCTACCCTAGCAACATGCCTATTCTTCATATAGCCTGTTTCACAGGAGGCCAAGTTATACGGACAGACTGCTCGCTACCTGGAAACATTTCTAAACTGTGTCTTATAAAAGTCATTATGGCTTCTTTAGAAAAATTATTGTATCTAATGTGCATTCTGCCAAAAAGTGTGGTCTCTGATGATTTCTAGGGATTTTTTGCACTCTTTTCCTCATGCCCCCGCTCCAGTCCACAAAAAATTGCCCATAGGAACAAATAAACAAATAAACATCCATTCATGATTTTCTCTCCAAGCCCACCATCCCTTAAGTATTGTAATGTGTGATTGGTGGTGATAATCAGTCACCACTGTAGGACTCTGGGAAAACTGGTCCTGCAGAGGTCCTGGGTAATTACTGTCTTTAATGAGTTACTGGACTCCTCAGGGATGCAAAGCCTCTTAGGCTCAGGATGACTAGAAGGGGATATGAGAGAAGCAGAGGTACAGACTTAGGGAATGACTATGGGACTTGTTATAACCTTTGTCTACAGTGAATAGCGGAGAGTGGCGTCTTTTATCATGGCATCACCCTGTGTACTCTGGTAAGGATGAGCTTATTCCTACAACCTGAGGATATTGGTTTATGATGTTATCCAGCACAAGTTTTCAGGTATGCTAAAATTATTTATTATCCCTTTCACCTGAAGACTTTGCTATTGTTGAAGTATTTTGTTTCATGGACACCATTGGTAACCTCTTTAATAATAAAGGACTTCTTTACAAATGTTCCTTAGGTAAAGTTCTCAAAGGCCATATCATTGCAGCACATTGTTTGTTTGGGTTTTTGAGAAAGGAACCCACTTTGCATCATTAGTATGCTTTGAACTTGAGGTTACATTATGGCCTCAGCCTTTCAAGGCTGTGATTAGGTATGAACCACTGTGCCCAGTCTGCTGATTCTTACATTATCTTTAGCATACCTTCTGTGGTTCTTAAATCTTCTCTAACATACCTTCATTTATAGAGCTTTAATAAATTGTGAACAAGTTGAAATATCCAAGACCATAGTTAAATTTGTCTGACAGAGCTCAAAATCTACATGTTTAATAGTAATGGATGCAATTGTTCCTAAATACAGTCCTCAAACAGTACTATTAACATCACCTGTGTGCTCATTTGCCATGTAGAATCTGAACTTCAGAGGCATAACCAGTGTGTAATCAGTGTCTGCGATCAATTTCAGACAAGAAATTTTGGATTATGAAAAATATGTGAGTGGGTCAGGTGTACAGTTTCCTGTAATATTAGTGACTAAAAATAATTTCCTTGTGCTTCTATTCAGTGAGCATCACTGAACTTCATATGGAAAGATAAATACAATGATTAATTTATTACATACATTATTGCAAATATAAAAAGAAGCATGTACTTGTTTCAGAAGATCTGGGGCTATTCCTTCTATATCTTTACTATTATGTGAAGAGATACTTGCATATTTAATTTTAGAAACACTTTCATTAAAACCTTCATATGCTGTACAGACCTAAAATTGTATGTTTGATAGCTGAAGAAGATACAGTCATTAGGTCATAAGGGGCAATAACTCTAGTTGAGTTCTCTGGTTTCTTATTACTCCACAAGGTCCCAAACATTCACAGAAAAAAACCGGAATTATGACCTGTTGTGGTTTCTGCTATGTGTCTCTTCCCTCTGTAACACTCAAATGTGCAAACAGTGAATGTCATCAGCACCACCAGCAGGGTGAAGACCCCAGAATTCGTTCTTGACTCGTGCAGTCTCTGCTCTGTCTCTGTCTGCCACTGTTGGTGTCTCTGTGTCTATCTCACTGGCTCTCGGACTCTCTCTCCTCCTCTGCCCTCGCTTCCACTTTTGTTTGCTTGTTTGCTTGTTTTCTTTCTTTGTTTCTTTCTTTGTTGATGCCAGGCATCAAACGCAGTACTTTACACACATAGCAAGGCAAGAGTTGTACATTTGAGCTACATTCCCAAACCTCCCACATCTCTTAAGACTCCTCCTCTGTTTCCTTTGTCAAACATGAGACAAGTTGAGTATAATTAGACAAGATTTTCCAGAAGAAATATAACAGGAAGGCATTCTTAAGTGTATAAACCCATTATCTGCAGGAACAGTTAGCAAAGTGGAGTCCCTGAAATAGTAGAGATTGAAGTTATTAAGTCCTAAGTAGTCTGGAGGGAAAATTCTTCAGGAGAGTACAATTTTTTCTGAAATCCTTCAGTTTACTGTATGAATCCCATTACCGGGTGAATGATAACCTTCATTCAAATGTGCCTACTAAAATATTAATAAGGTTGAAATGAAACTTCAGAAAAACCTTAAAACTGATGTTTCTCAAAACCTAGTATCAGGGCCAAAGTGGTGTTCCTAATGAGTCAGTTTTAATTGGACAGATGTGGAAGGAAAATTCCCAGAGATTTTTAAAACAAGTACATCCTTCTTTTTTATTTTCAGTAATTTATAAGAAATAATCTTGAACTGGGTGGTGATGGTGCATGCTTTTAATTCCAGCACTCGGGAGGCAGAGGCAGGCTGATCTCTGTGAGTTCAAGACCACCCTGGTCTATAAGAGCTAGTTTCAGGACAGCTCCAAATGCACAGAGAAACCCTGTCTCAAAAAAAAAGAAAAAAAATCTCCATGTTCATTTTTCTACATCAAATTCCACAACACTGTCAGTACAGGCATAAAAATATATTTTAGTCACTAACATTACAGAAAATGTTGTACATCTAACCTACCCACATATTGTTGAAATACAAAATATCTTGTCTGAAAATCATCACAGAATATAAAATTTTCATACTAGATTGTTATATAGTAGGTTTGTATCCTGAAAAGATATTTTAAAGAATATTTGAATTGCAATGAAAGTGTTATGCCTTTAAAATTAAATGAATCAATCTGAGGCTGAAGCACAGCCAGGATATATTCAGGAAGTATTGGCTTCAACCAAGCCTCATGCCAGGTATTGGCCCTGATGCAAGATGAAGGCAGATAGAGTCTTTTCTGCACAGAGTTTGCAGTATGGTGTGAAATCAGCTGTAAAACAGTGATCAGAGGCATCAAATGCAGTACAGAGAGGATGGGCTGCTTGGGAACATGGTACCAGGACTCTCCCGGTCTCATCAGGTGTTCAAGGTTTGATTAAGGAACTACCTCCTAATATGCATGAAGGATATGCCAGGAGGAGAAAATACAGGTAACAAAGAGTGATAGTAATAAGGAATAGCAAGTTTTGAATATTGGAAACAAGATACTTAACTTCCAGCAAAGGCTTTACTGCAGAATAGGATGAAAATAGGAGGCTATGTTTATACTACAGATAATGTCTTTTCCCAAAGAGCAATGATAATCTCCATGAAGCAATAATCAGAAAAAACACAAGATTATAATCTCAGGATGCCACTGTATGGATGAAACAAATTGAAAATGGATTTGATAGGACAGAAACTGACACAAAGAAAACATATGCTTTGATGTTCCAAGACAGAAGGTGTCACAGTGTTCTATGGATATGGTCTTCTGGTAAGCCATGGAGGAGCAGCAAGTAAACAAAGAGAAGAATCTATCAGGCTTCCTAGATTGAAGGTAAAATATATTAATGGTTTTTTAAATACATTCTCATGATGCAATTTGGAATTCCTCTCACTGAGCTATAAAAGCAGGAGAGTAGGAGGTCCAGAGAGAGATGAGTGACATTAAGATGTATTTTTGTGGAGGGTCAAGCCTTCTGCATGTCAGAGAGACTGGGAATGAGATACAGAGTTAGCAAGAAAAACACACAGAGTTCTTTTCTGAAGGATGAAAGCTTTTCCTTCACTTCATTACCCTTTATAATACTTGTTCTACCCCATTTTTTTTCTGCTCTGTTCTACCCTGATGCTTCCCTTCTTCCTCTTTCCTGTTGACTTCTTTCTAACTTCTCTATTTTTCCCTTACAGTTTATGTACCCCTGCAAAATCTTTCAAGCAATACAAAAATTACAATGTGGTTATGTTCTATTTTTAAGTGAATGATTGCAATGAGTACAAGTAAAAACATCATGTTTCTTATTTCCAACACATGATTAAACATTCTAAATATTGCAGGTGAAAAACAAATTATTCCCAAGAACCCATGTACATTCATGTCCATGCAACTTGTTATAGATTAACAAAGTGTAAGCAAGCAATGTTTATTTCCTCAGCCAGTTCTCTTCGCTGCCAGGCTGCATTTTGAAGTTACAAAGAAAAGATCCATGATTTTATTATTTAACTCAAAAGATAATCTTATAAAAATTAATAGAATCACAAATCTACACTATTATTTGTGAAAAACAATCAATCATCTCTATTTTAAATTCTCAGGGTACATCAAATGTTTGTTTTATTAAATCATATCAAGAGGCTAAGTGCAGAAGTGGATGCAAGGAATTAATCACTACCTTTGATCAACAACCTATCCTAGCAAGAGTGGTACATCAACCTGCAATAGTAAGGCTGCCATTATTTTGCTTCCTGACCTCAACAAGTCCCTTTCTCAACTATTAAAAGTGTGCCTTTCTAAATTGTTCCCGCAAGATTTTCTGCCTGAAAGCCATTAACAAAAACATCTTAACCTAACCTTACTCACAGTTCTACATGTCTGAATTCTTTCTGATGGTGGTGACTGAATCAGTAATCTGCTCCAGCAGCAATGCTTAGACAAAGTCAATCACTATTATTCTAAGTACCAGTAACAAAGTCCAGTGAGGGGCTAGAAACCCCAGAGAATGTTCATATAACCCATAGATTAGAAGTGATGTGGTGACAACGAGGGCAACAAAAAGAGCTATGCTCAACGACAGCATAAGATCCTCATGACATATAGTCGTTGGGGCTCTGCCTCTCCAAGGCTCACTGAGTGCGATTTCTGCTGACTGCCCAGCCATGATCATGATTTCCAAATGGCATAGCCCCTTGCATGGCCCGCAACATATTTGGAATATGTTAACTGCAATTCCTATGGCGTACTCCTGAGAAGATAATTAATTAGCAATATAATACATAATCTGTAAGTAAAAAGATACCACTTTCATTGGTAATCCAAAGTTTGTCATGGAGTTGTACATAGAATTTTGAGAGGATTTGGCTCAGAAAAATAATCCTTCAGCACCATGGCCATGTGAGATACTAACAGAAAAGAAGACAACTGTTATTGTTTAATATTCATAGAATAATATTTACAAATTAGGCAGATAAGTTTTTAAAATCAATGAACTGTGTATATCAGAAACAAATACATGAAATATTTAGAAAGTAATGTACATTAAATCATGGAAGAAAGAACTAAATACTCAAACATCAATATTATAGAGGTAACAAGCATAGGAGTGTGTATGCAATTTTTGTCATGGTGGGGGAATTCATACCATTGAACATTTAACAAATGATTAATAGGAGGGCATGATCACATTTATTTTGAAAGCTGATGCCATGTTTTCTCTTAAAGGTACCTGAGACAGAATGATGGAAGGGAACCAAACTGTCGTCACCCAGTTCCTCCTCTTGGGCCTGCCCATCCCCCCAGAGAACCAGCACCTATTCTATGCCCTGTTTCTGGTCATGTACCTCACCACAGTCCTGGGAAATCTTATCATCATCATCCTCATTCTACTGGACTCCCATCTCCACACACCCATGTACTTGTTTCTCAGCAACCTGTCCTTCTCTGACCTCTGCTTCTCCTCTGTCACAATGCCCAAATTGCTGCAAAACATGCAGAGCCAAGACCCATCCATCCCCTATGCAGGCTGCCTGGCACAGATATACTTCTTTCTGTTTTTTGGAGACCTTGGGAACTTCCTCCTTGTGGCCATGGCCTATGACCGCTACGTGGCCATCTGCTTCCCCCTCCATTACACCAGCATCATGAGTCCTAAGCTCTGTGTGAGTCTGGTTGTGCTGTCCTGGGTGCTGACCACATTCCATGCCATGCTGCACACCCTGCTCATGGCCAGAGTGTCATTCTGTGACGACAATGTGATCCCTCATTTTTTCTGTGACATGTCTGCTCTGCTAAAGCTGGCCTGTTCTGACACCCATGTTAATGAGGTGGTGATATTTATTGTGGTTAGCATCTTTCTTGTCCTTCCATTTGCACTTATCATCATGTCCTATGTACGAATTGTGTCTTCCATTCTCAAGGTCCCTTCTTCTAAAGGTATCTATAAAGCCTTCTCCACATGTGGATCCCACCTGTCTGTAGTGTCACTGTTCTATGGGACAGTCATTGGTCTCTATTTATGTCCTTCTTCTAATAACTCTACTGTGAAGGAGACTGTCATGTCTTTGATGTACACAGTGGTGACTCCCATGCTGAACCCCTTCATCTACAGCCTGAGGAACAGAGACATAAAGGGGGCTCTCGAAAGAATCTTTTGCAAAAAGAAAGTTCAACTAAACTTATGATGGTAAAACTTGAAAATTTAACAAAAGTTTCACACCATAAACATATTAATAAGAACAATGGAATATTTTGCAGAATTTTCCCACCATGAAATCCCACCATGTTCATAGGTCATACTAAGTGTCCACTGCATTAAGAAGTTTATCTAAGTACTTTAACAAAGGGAGAGGGTCTTAGGGACCACAATCACCTTTCTCATTGTTTTGCCCATGTGGTCCTAGAAAAATTATAGTGTAGATGCACTACTATGTTGGACTCCTGTTCCTTCTGATAACAAAGTTATTACAGGATTGTACCATTTGTTCATATTTCTGCTTTGATCTTACTATCCTTTTTTAAATATTACTTGTATACATATCAGCAATATTAAAATACCTCAACTTCTTATGTTGCCTGGTTTTTTTGTTCTTTGTTCACAAATTTTGGCATTATCTTATTCCTTAATACCAGGTATCATTTATTTATTTTGATGTTGTGGTGGTTTTAAAAGGAATGGCTCCCATAGACTCAAGTGTTTGAATGCTTGGCCCATAAAGATTGACACTATTAGAAGGAGTGGCCTTATTAGAAGAGGTATGAGTTTGTTGGAGGAAGCATGACACTGTTGGGGGCAGGTTTTGAGGTTTCATATATATATTCAAGCTATGCCCAGTAGAGCAGTTTCTTCTAAGGATGCCTGTGATCAAGATGTAGAACTCTCAGCTCCTTCTCCAACACCATGTCTGCCTGCACGCTGCCAGGCTTTAACAAAATGATAATGGACTAAACCTCTGAAACTGTAAACCAGACCCAAATAATGTTTTCCTTTACAAGAGTTGTTGTGGTCATGATGTCTCTTCACGGCTATAGAAACCCTGGCTAAGACAGAAGTCTACATTGTTTTTCTATTGCTTTTCCAAGCATCCTTATTTCCACAAATCAGTAAAAAAGGAGCTAGAGGCATACATAAAGTTGATTTGCCATTATGCCTTCCTTCTGGTTGATATTTTCCTTTACTAATATATGCATATAATTCATTTTATATCATTGTTTTATTGGCTAAGAACTTATTTTCAACACCTTCCCCAATGACTCAGTGTCTATGGGTGAACCCTAGTAATATGGAAACCTGTATGATTCTGCAATTTTGTTCCAGTTTCTTCCGCTTCAAAAGGAAATGAGTAACAAATTTTCCAATCTCTTAGTGTCACATGATATGAACCAGGATTTCACATTTGGCCAATTTGCTCCTTTCATTGTCCCTCAGAAAGGACAATGCCAACACTTATTTCACTGTCTCAGATATTATGCTGAAATGCACACCTCCATATATAGCTATTCTTCCTCCAAGGTTCTTACTATCCCATGTATCTCCTCAGTGGAAACTTCTCCCCAAGAGTCTATAGGTGACTCAATATCCAACACTTACACAATGCTAAGCTCTGTAGTCTACTTAATGCTTCTCCTAATCATTTATCCCATTTCTTGATTTATGACATTACCTCTCACCCCATTGCTTAAGTGGCCTCTTATCTACAAAACTAGATTATGATGCATATAATTTTGCATTTTGCCTTTTACTTTGATTATTGTTCTAAAATAACTTACTGTTCTCTGTGTATTTTTGGTGTCATACACATCATCCCAAAATCTCAGTTTGTTAGTAGAATATAATTATCTGAGATAACATATAATGTTAATAGTTAAATTAATCCCTGTAACTTTTAAGATAGACTGTGTAGTCAATAGCAATGAAAAGTAGGTTTGATGATTCTAGGAAGGACATAGATTACAATAAATTGATATATTCAGTGACTTTATAAAGTATCTCCTAAGAATATTTTTAGTTGTTTTTATTTTGAATTGACAAAAGTATCATGTTGTGTATATATTGTATGGAGTTTAAAATCAAGTTAAACAAGATTAGGATATAAAACATTTATCACTTTATGATGAAAACTGACAAAATCCTTCTTTCTTGTCTTTTGAGATAAATAGTACATAACTATAGTCTGTGGTCATCATAATATGCAATAGCATACCTGAATTTTTGGTTTATGTCTTCTTAGAATGTATTGATCAGCCTCCCTTATCCATGGCTTCTGGAGTTAAATATTTAACTCCCAACTTCTACAAGATAAACTTTTTAAAATTCTAGTAGAATGAAGTCCTATGATTGTGCCTGACTTTTCACAGTTAAGATAACTAGCTTTGTTCCCATTCATGTTGCTAGAAATGATATTCATTATACTTTAGGTCTCAGCTACATCCCTCTGTGTGAATGTGCTGCATTTCCTGACACACAGGACAGAGGTGCAGATTCTTCTGCTTCTTCATAGTTAGTGTTTTGAGGGCATTTCTAGCAGTTGCTAGATCATAAATAAAGTCCATGACCTACTGAATGAATTGTTACCTAGATGGACGCATGAAATGATGTCACAAGGACATGGTAAAAAGTAGGAAGTGGTGCATCCTACTTTGTGAACCAGGAAAGAGTCTGTATATGCTACTACTTCTTCCTGTATTTCCCTTAACTCTGCTTGCTGGCCTCTACCTTATAAACTGATCTTCTTAGTCACACTCACCATGATGGATTAAAGTCTCTGAAACTGTGAACCAAAAGGAATCTTTCTTCCTGTAGGGTAAAAGGGCCAGCCAAATAAACCCTTTCTGGCTATGAACCCAGAGTCAGTGAAAGAAACACACCCTGGATCTAAGCCAGTTAAAGAAACACATTTAGCCCTGAACCCAGACCATAAGAAACATACCCTGCTGTATGAATGTCCATCTTTTGGGTATATGCCTAAGAGTGGAATTGCTGGGTCATATGGTAGACTGCTTCCCATTTTCTTGAGTAATCTCCACACTAATTTCCAAAGTGACTGTACAAGTTGGCACTCCCACCAGCAGTGGAGTGCCTTTCTCCAAATCCTCTCCAGCATAAACTGACATTGGTGTTTTTTATTTTAGCCATTCTGACAGGAGGAAGATGATATCTCAGAGTTGTTTTGATTTGCATTTCCCTGATGGCTAACGATGTACAGCACTTCCTTAAGTGTCTCTCAGCCATTTTAGACTCTTCTATTGAGAATTATCTATTTGGTTCTGTACCCCACTTTTTAACTGATGCTTTGGTGTTTTGGAGACTTGTTTCGTGAGTTCTTTGTAAAATTTGAGATCAACCCTTTGTCAGAAGTGGGGTTAGTGAATGTCTTTTCCCATTCTGTGGGCTGCCTTTTTGTCCTGTTGTTGACTGTGTCCTTTGCCTTACAGAAGCTTCTCAGTTTCAGGAGGTCCCATTTATTAATTGTCAATCTCAGTGTCTGTGCTACTGGTTTTATGTTCAGGAAGTGGTCTCCTATATCAATTTGTTCACAGGTACCTCTTATCTTCACTTGTAAGAGATTCTGTGTGGCTGGATTTATGTTGAGGTTTTGATCCATTTGGACTTATGTTTTGTGCATGGTGATAGACATGTATCTATCTGCAGTTTTCTACATGCCAACATCCAGTTGTGCCAGCACCATTTGTTGAAGATGCTTTCTTTTTTCTATTGTATAATATTAGCTTCTTTGTCAAAGCTTAGGTGTTCATATGCATATGGGTTAATATCAGGGTGTTCTATTCAATTCCATTGGTCTACCTGTCTAATTTTGTGCCGATACCAAGCTGTTTTAAGGACTATAGCTCTATGATAGAGCTTGAAGTCAGTGATGGCGATCCCTCCAGACAATGCCTTGTTGAATAGGATTGTTTTGGCTATTGCTGTGTCTTTTGTTTTTCCATATAAAGTTGAGAATTGTTCTTTCCAGGTCTATGAAGAATTGTGCTGGGATTTTGATGGGGATTGCATTGAATCTGTAGGTTGCTTTTGGCAAGATTGCCAGTTTTAGTAGGTTGATCCTACCTATCCAAGAACATGGGAGATCTTTCCATTTTCTGGTGT
This sequence comes from Mesocricetus auratus, assembly GCF_017639785.1. Lineage (NCBI taxonomy): Eukaryota > Metazoa > Chordata > Mammalia > Rodentia > Cricetidae > Mesocricetus > Mesocricetus auratus. The sequence continues at coordinate 52,306,890 of NW_024429191.1, read as the reverse complement.
CTTCTTTAATTTCTTTCTTTGAAAACTCAAAGTTCTTGCTATACATGTCTTTCACTTGTTTGGTTAGCATTACCTGAATGTATTTTATGTTGTTTGTGTCAATTGTAAAGGGTGATGTTTCTCTGATATCTTTCTCAACCCTTTTGTCATCTGTATATGATCTTGAGTTTATCTTGTATCCTGCCACTTTGCTGGTGTTTATCAGCTGTAGGAATTCCCATGTAGAGTTTTTTTGTGTCACATGTAAACTATCATATCATCTCAGATAGTGAAAGTTTGACCTCTTCCTTTCCAATTTGTATCCCCTTGATCTCCTTTTGTTGTCTTATTGTTCTAGCTAGAACTTCAAGTACAATATTAAAGAGGTATGGAAAGAGTAGACAACCTTTTAGAGGAATAACTTTGAGTTTCTGTCCATTTAGTTCAATGTTGTCTGTTGGTTTGCTGTATATAGCTTTTATCATGTTTAGATATGTTCCTGTTATCCCAGATCTCTCCAAGACCTTTTATCATGAAGGGGTATTGGATTTTGTTCCACTATATTCATAGCAGCATTATTTGTAATAGCCAGAACCTGAAACGACCTAGATGCCCCTCAACTGAAGAGTAGATAAAGTGTGGTACATTTACACAATGGAGTACTATTCAATGGAAAAAAATAATGTAATCTTGAAATTTGCAGGCAAATGGATGGCACTAGAAGAAACTATCCTGAGTGAGGTAACCCAATAACAAAAAGACAAGCATGGTATGTGCTCACTCATATATGGATCATATATGGATTTTAGATGTGGATCAGGGGGAGTGCCAGCCTGTAATCCCACTGCCAGAGAGTCTGGGAAACAAGGAGGAACCTAAAAGAGATATGCAGGGCACCCCAGAGAAGGGGAATGGGGCAAGATCTCCTGAGTGGATTGGAGAATGGGGGAGGGAACAGAGAGCTGGGAAAAAAGAGGGGGAGAAGAGGGTATGGGGGAGCAGGAAGATTAAGTAGGGGGAAGAATAGAGGAGAGGAGGATGAGAGATACCATAATAGAGGGAGTCATTTTAGGTTTGTGAGTATATAGTGAGTATAGTATATCAGTACTTCGGAAGTATATCAGTATTTATCCCTGGCATACAAATGTACTTTGGGTTCCCATCCCACACTGAAGGATGATCTCTCAGCCTGGACACATGGGGGAGGCCCTGCCATGAATGAAATGACAGACTCTGGAGATCCCCCATGGAGAGCTTCATCCTCCCTGGGGAGCAGAGTGGGAATTGGTGGGTGGCAGGAGAGGAGGAGAGGGTGCTGGGATTGACATGTGAAGGAAGGTTGTTTCTAATTTAAATTTAAGACAAAAAAAAAAAAAAGAAACAAGCCCTGACTCTGAAACCAGAGCCAAAGATACACAGTTTGACCCTGAAGCCAGAGCTAACTCTGCCACTAACCAACTGAAGCATGAAACTAGCCGATCCCTGGGCAGGAAACCAACCAATCACTGAGCACCCTTACTCTGAAGACAGAGCCAGTAAAAGAAACACACCCAGGATCTGAAACTCAAGCCAGTGAAAGAAACACTGTATCCCTGTTGAATATGTTTTCTGTACTTTTGAGCTGTATTTCTTCTCCTTCTTCTATACCTGTTATTCTCAGGTTTGGCTTCTTCATGGTGTCCCATATTGCCTGGATATTTTGTATTAGGGATTTATTGGTTTTGAGGTTTTCTTTGGTTGACGACTGTATATCCTCTAATGAGTCTTCAACACCTGATTCTCTCTTCTATCTCTTGTATTCTATTGGTGATACTTGCATCTGTAGTTCCTGATCGTTTACCCAGCTTTTCCATTTCCAGCATCCCCTCGTTCTGTGTTTTCTTTATTGTTTCTATTTCAGCTTTCAATCCTTCAACTGTTTGAGTTGTTTCCTTCATTTGTTCGGTTGTTTTTTCTTGGTACTCTTTAGATTCTTTGAGAGATTTGTTTATTTCTTGAATTTTCCCCCATTTCATGGATTTTTTGTTTGTTTTTTTCCTCTATTTCTTTAAGGGATTTCCTCGTTTCTTCTTTGAGGGTCTCTATCATCTTCATAAAATGATTTTTAAGGTCTGTCTCCTCTGCTTCATCTATGTAGTGCTTTTCAGGTCTTTCTGGCATTGGTTCCCTAGATTCTGGTGGAGTCATGTTGGTCTTTTGACTGTTGAGTGAGCTCTTATTCTGTCTTCTTCCCATTTCTTCTTCCAGTGGGTGCTGGTGGGGTCTTTCTGTCTCCACTGGTCTCCTTCCTTCCTGAAGCTGACTGAGATCGCCGGAGTTTGGGGCCTGGAAGGGCTGATGTCTTTCCTGTGTCGTCGGGTCTTCTGGATGCCAGGAGCAGCCTGGAAGATCGAGGGGATGGGGGTCAGACGGAGGATGGGGAGAGTCCCCCCCGGAGACCCAAGCTCACCTAGCTGGGATTGCCGGAGATTGGGGCCTGGAAGGGCTCCACTGTATCCCTGAAGACAAAAAAAAAAAGAAAGAAAAACACCCTGACTCTGAACCCAGGGCAAAAGAAACATTTTGTTCCTAGAAACAGTTTGAGTAAAAGAAATATGCCAAAAGGATAAAAAAGGCCAGTGAAAGAAACACAGTTTGCCCCTTAAACCAGAGCCAACTCTGCCCCTGACCAACTGAAGCATGAAACTAGCCAATCCCTGGGCAGGAAAACTAACCAATTCCTGAGCAGGAAACTTCTATGTGGGAAAACTCTGCCTCTAAGAAGCCTTATCTATGTAAGTTCGTCTGCCTATTCAGTTGCTGTCTGTCCTTTCCCACCCTGGCAGAGGCAGCCACTCTCCTGGACTCCTTCTCAAATAAATGACTTTCTCAAGAGTCGGGTGGAAGATCTTCATTCACCAACACAGAACAGAAGAACCTTGCTGAGACATCCCTTAGGGGACTAAGCAGAAAATCCTTGCTGAGACATTCCCTTGGGGGCCTGAGCAAGGCTGAGAAAAAAGTTAACTGCTTTTTGCTGGAGCCAGAGGAGATTGCTACATTTCTGCAGGGACATTCCCTTTAACAGACTGTAGCTGAAGAAATAACATCTTGGGCCATGGAAGAACAGATAGCTCTGCTAGGATGTTTCCTTAGGGATACAGACCAGGACATGACTGTAATTTCCTCTCTAGGAGAGGAACAGAATTGCTATATCCTATGGGAAGACTATCCCCCACTGCACTCCAGCTTCTGATAGCCTGGCTTCCCAACAAGTCAGGATACCTTTCCCTCTTGGGCTGAACTATCCTATTGCATTTCCAGCTTTTAGAGCCATCCTCTTTCAGCTCTACTCTCCAGAGCTGTACTCTTGGAGCTCTAGGTATTGTAAGCGTTTTGGGATGGGTCTGGACAGGATGGAACAGGAGTGGGTCAGGTATTCTGGCACTCGGGAGTCACAGAATACTCAGTGTTACACAGCGCAGGTGGAAAGGTATCCTGGAGCTTGGGAGCCAAGGATACTGAGTGTTATACAGCTCAGGTGGAAAGGTATCCTAGAGCTCGGGAGCCAAGGACCACCACAGGTTGCAGTAAACTTGGCAGCTTACAGCCTTGCCTCAGAGAAAGGCTTCTCCAGTGTATCAGCTCTGCTCCGGCAGTTATCAGCTCCACTCCAGCAGGACAGGGTCTTCCAGCTGGGGATGTTCCCCTAGTGTAGCAGTTTTGCTAAGCAGGAGGTTTCTTGGGCCAAAGTTGCTACAGTTCAGCTCTGCTCCTGGAGAGCGGAGAGCAGAGAGCAGGGATCCAGGAGCAGAGTGTAACAACTCCGCTCTGCCAAGGAAGGTTTCCCAGGCAAGTGTTACAGTGCTGCTCGCTCTGCTCTGCTCTGCCCAGGGTCGCCTCTGCTCCTTCGCCGCTGCAAAAGAAGATCTTCACCCAAAGCTCATCCAAAGGGGTTTATTGGAAGGCAGCTGGACCAGCCAAGCTGAACATACACAGGGTTTATATAGGGATTCTTGGGGTTGGGGAAGTTTTTCCAGAGTAGGGATTGGTCCGATTTCAGTGCTGAGCTCAGATTGGCTAGAGCTCTGCTCCGGGATTGGTTACTTTTTTTTTTACACAGGATTAGGGTCAGATTTGGCTCTGGTTTCAGGGCCAAAGTGTGTTTCTTTCTCTGGTCCTTTTTAGCCTTTTGGCTCCAATTTTAGGGCCAGGGTGCATTTCTTTCACTGGCTCTGATTCCAGGGACAAAGTGTGTTCCTTTGGCACTGCTTTTAGGGTCAGGGTACATTTCTTTGGTTGTGGTTGCAGGGCCAAAATGTGTTTCTTTGGCTCTGCTCAGGGTGTGTTTCTTTGACTAGTCCCTTTTCTCTACAGGTATAGCCTGTCTTCCCAATAAGTCGGGATACCTTTGCAGCTCCAGAGTTTTAACACTCGCTTTCAAACTTCCTTTAAAAGTTTATACCAGGTATTCTGTAAGAGCAATATCAAAAAAAAGTAACCCAACCTCTATTTCTCCAGTTACAAGAATCAAATGAATAGTAGACCTAAATATAAGTCCTGAAGCTGTCAAATTATTGTAAGAAAACATGAAATGTTTGGAACACTGGAATGAAGGATATTCTTTTGTCCAAGACACTGAAAATACAGAAACAAAAGCAAAAGTAGACAAATGCAATCATATAAGGTTTTAAAGTTCTGCATAGAAAAGGAGCAGCTTACCCATGAAGTTCACACAGAATTGGAGGAAACATTTGCAAGGTATATACTGCAGCCTCTGAGACCAGCTCCCAGAACTGCACCAGGCTTGTAGAAAGGATGCCTTCAGGTTGGTGGGACTTTAAAAAGTTTACTATCTGAGGGGGAAAGAATCACATACATGATCTTGCTTGTAAAGCTGCTGTGTTAGCTAGTATCTGAGCAACCATACCATTAAACAATGAGAAGGAATGGTGTAATTCCTTCATGTGCTTTTTATTTCCTGCTCTAGTTCTTCTCTGCTTCTTTGTTCACACACTTTCTATACACATTTAACAACAAACTTTGGGCAATAAAAAAAATTGCAAAGGCTATTTCCCGGGTCATAATACATTCCTTGAGTAAACAATAAGGGACACTGGCAAAATAAACTTGTCAGCTCTCTGATTAGTGGGCAGCTATAAAGGGGAATTCAATTGCAATGTTATCTCTTAAAGAGGCAGCCTTCAAGGAGTTACAGAGGAGAAAGGCTAAACTATTGAGAGGTTTAAAGAAGAAATAAAGAAGTCATATGCTAGTCTACATTTTTAAGTGTATGAAACCTAATAGATGGACATTGTGTGATTAACAAAACATAAGGGGGTCAAATAGCACAGCTTGTTTTTTCTAATAAATTTTTATTTAAATTAAAAACAATCTTATTTTACACACCATTCTCAGTTCCCTCTCACTCCCATCTTCTAATGCCCCCACCAACCCTCCATCCTACCCTCCATCCACTCCCCAGGGAGGATGAAGCCTTCCATAGGGGATCATCAAAGTCTGTCACATCATTTGGGGGAAGGCTTAGGCCCATGTATCAAGGATGAGAGTGTAAAAAACACTTAAGATAGCAAATGTTTTAAAGAAAAAGTGAACTTTTGCAAATCTTGGTTGGAATAAAAATTAGCATTTCCATTATGCTAAGAGTTTTACATTTGAATCAGCAGGCAGAAGGAAGAAGGAGTCACTGGGTCTTCCTTGAGCTTCTAAAACCTCAAAACCCTCCCCCAGTGAAACAGTTCCTCCAATAAGGCCATGCCTATTCCAAAAAGCCACACTTCCAATAATGTTACCTCCTATGAGTCTGTGAGGGTCATTTTCCTTCAAACAATCACACCAACTTAAAGGAAACAGATATAATACTCTGTATGACTGTGTGTATGCAAAATGTCAACATCAAGTAAAATCTATAAATATATAAGATAAAGTGGAATTGTCTGTGTTTGAGTCAGAATAGGGAAAGTGTAGGGTAGCTAAGTCTTAATCTTTTGTCAATTTATGGGACTTAGAATCACAATGAAACAAACCTCTAAGCATGATTATCTAGCTAGGTTGCCTGGGGTAAGAAGACCTACCCTAAATGTGGGTGATGTCACTCCATAGTCTGAGGTTTCAGACTAAATGAAAAAAGAGAAGACTTAATTGTAGAATTTGCAAAGCAGAGCCCACCTGAGAAAAATGCTGCTACCGAGAAGCTGTGCTTCTCTCAGTTCTTTTGTTTATAAAATTCCTTTTAAGCTCTTGTCATTCTACGCGGAACTTCAATCCCACTTCCTGACAACCATATGTAGAGTGTAGCCTTCCTTGTCAGTTGCCTGGGCCCTGCCACAGTTGTAGTCCCCAAATAACACACAAGGCACTGTATTAATAATGAAGTTGTTGGTCATTTGCCTGGTTCTTAATGGCTAGCTCTGACTTAAGTATTTAACCCATAATTGTTAATCTAAGTATTTCTCCCACTGGAGAAAGGGGTCCGGACCTCTTACTCCTCTGGAAGCTACATTGTGACTCTACTGTGTCTCTTTTTCCCAGAATCCTCCTCAACTCCTAGTCCCACCTATCTTGCTTCCCTATTGGCCAACAGTGTTTATTGACATATACACAGGACTTCCCCATCACATAATGAGCCCAAGCGCTCATCACTTGGCATCCTGGCTCTGAATACAATGTGGCCAGATGCCTCTTGCTCTTGGTGCCATGATGAGTTGTATTTCCTGGAACTGTGAGCCAAAATTACACCTTTCTTCCTTAAACTGCCTTTTTTTGGTGTTTTATCACAGCAACAAGACGAGTAATTCATCAAAGTATAAATAAACTCAGGAGATCTCTTGGATGCAATGAATAGGTTTCAAAAATCATTGTGGAATATTTGCAGGGATCTGAATAAACAAATGAGTATACACTTCATAAAGGTGGATACTATATTTCCACATATGTGTTTTTTTTTCTGTCAGGAGATACAGCACCAGCTTCACTGAATGAGAATTGAACCTACCACCCACCTGCTTTGGGTTATTATGTAAAACATTATCAGAGACTAGTGGCTTGAATGACTGGCATGGATGATGCTGATACCCAATGGGAAACACGCTCCTGCACAAAACAAGCATCACTCTGTATTAAATCCTGGGGAAGTGTTTTGACCTGGAACACATTGGCACACTAGACTACTTCCTAAATATAACACCAGTAGCACATACACTGAGATTAACAATCAATAAATGGGACTCCATAAAACTAAAAAGCTCCTGAAAGGTAAAGGATACTGTTAATAAGACAAAACAGCAGCTTACAGCATTGGAAAAGATCTTTACCAACACCACATCAGATAGAAGACTGATCTCCAAAATAATTCAAGAAACTAGACATCAAAACACCAAATAATCCAATTTAAAAGTGAGGTACAGATCTAAACAGAGAATTGTCAACAGAAGAATCTCAAATGACAAAAAGACATTTAAGGAATTGTTCAACATACTTAGTCATCAAGAAAGTGCAAATCAAATGACTCTGAGGTACCATCTTACACCTGTCTGAATAAGTGGCATTAAAACCTCTGATGAAAGCTTATGTTGGAGAGGATGTGGATTAAGGGGAATACTTTTCCACTGCTGATGGGAATACAAATGTACAGCTACTTTGGAAATCAATATGGCTGTTTCTCAGAAAATTGGGAATCAATCTACCTCAAAATCCAGCAATACCACTCTTGAGCACATACTCAAAGGATGCTCAATTATGTCACAAGTAAGTTTGCTCAGCTTTGTTCATAACAGCATTATTTGCAATAGCCAGAACCTGAAAACAACCTAGAAGGCCCTCAACCAAAGAATAGATAAAGGAAATATGGTACATTTACACAATGGTATATTATTACTCAACTGTAAAAAGCAATTGCACCATGAAATGTAAAGACAAGTGGATGTAACTAGAAAAAAATTCATCCTGAGTGAAATAACCCAGATCCAGAAAGACAAAAACAGCCTGCACTCAGTCATAAGTGGATATTAGGTGTAAAGCAAAGAGTAACCAGGCTACAACCCACAGCCTCAGAGAAGCAAAGGAGTACCTTATGAGGGATACATTGATCACCCTAGGAAAGGGAAACAAAAAATATCTGCTGGGTAAATCAGGGGCAGGAAGTAGAGGGGAGGAAATGGGGAGTGAGACATAACGGAATGCTATGTTTGAGTTAGAGAAGAGATGGAAAGAGAGAACAAGGAATGAGAGTCATTATTGGGTTAGGGAGAAACCTGGCTAGGGAATTTCCCAGAAATCAACAAGGATGACCCCAGCTAAGACTCTTAGCAATAGTGGAGAGGGTGTCTGAACTGGCCTTCTCCTGTAACCATATACATGACTACCCTAATTATAGAACCGTCATCATGTAACTGATGATAGCAGATGCAGAGATCTACAATCAATCACTGAGTCCAGTCAAAGAGAGGGAAGAAGAATTATACAAGCAAGGAAGGTCAAGGATCAGCATGCAGAAACCTATAGATACAGCAAACCCAAGCTCATGGGAGTTCTCAAACTCTAGATCAAAATCTGGGAAGCCTACATGGAACCAAACTAGGCCCTCTGCTTGTGGGTGAAAGTTGTGTGACTTGGTCTGTTTGTGAGGTCCCTGGCAGTGGGACCATGATCTATCCTTGGTATGTGAACTGGCTTTTTAGAGCCCATTTCCTATGGTGGGATGCCTTGCTCAGCCTTGATGCCGGGGGAGGGCTTGGTCCTGACTCAACTAGATGTGACATGCTTTGTTGACTTCTCATGGGAGGCCTTACCCTTTCTGAGGAATATATGGAGGTTAGGTGAAGAGGGGGAGCAGGAGGAGGGGAGGGAGGGGAACTGTGGTTGGTATGTAAAATGATTTAAAAACTTAAACTAAAGAAAAGAAGAATGTTGAGTCACAAATTCTGGTCCTTGTTAGCATCATGTCTAATACAGCTTGAGGGATGTTTATACACTCTTACATTTTACTCAGAGTATGTCTATTGGGAACATTCACAAAGTACATGTTTTTCATGGTGATGTTTCTGTAATAGCAACTAACGGCTTCTTCTGTACATTTTATGTTCTTAGAACCTTCTAAATTATTTTTCAGTCCCTAGTTATTCCTCAAAATACAGACTCCAGCAACATGGGTGTGCAGCTCATCCCTGAACAAGTTATAAATAAGCATCTTCCTATGAACTCTCTTCTTTAACTTCCCCCGGAGTATAAAAACTGTAATCAGTCACAACTGTAGGACTCTGAAAGAACTGGTCCTATAAAGGTCCTGGGTAATTACTCTAATGAGCTTTTTGGGATTCTGGACTCCTCTGGGATAAAGAGCCTCTTAAGCCCAGAGGCAACTAGAAGCAGAGATAGGAAAAGGTATGATGCGTATCAAGACATTGACTAGAGACAATTATTTCCTGTGAGCTTAGTGAATAAAGAGAAGAATGATATTTTATCATGAACTGTGCATCACCCTCAGATATCCTGGATGAGTTGACAGGTGGGTGATTGGGCTGATGTTTTACTGTCCTTTAAGCACAAGAGTTTCAATATCCTACAGTGTGTGATGTTCCGTAAGATTTTTCAGAAATAATTATTTCCTTGTTTTTCATCCCCATCTTCAGAGATTTTGCCACACTTCGGATATATTTGAACTAATGGCTATCATTTGTAATGTTTTATTCACTATGCAGTTCCTCTTACTAATAGCTATGTAATTATTTTCCTAAGATCATACCCTACCAACATAACTTTCCTGTGATGATAAAGACATATTTTCACTTTGCTGTGGAGTATCAGTAAACCTTAAGCTGGCCTCCCATCAAAGATCATTGAAATTTAGCTTATGGGACTCACCAATGTGAATCTTTAGTGATAATATAAATGCTGCCTCCTCCAGCACCAAGGTATCATCATCTTCCAGTGTTTCATTTATAATGTAGAATCTGAGCTACAGAACTACAATCCACTTTTTCATAGAGTTCTAGGTGATTTATATTTAATGTGAATCACATCATTTAATGTGAATCATACTACCTCCTAGGGCCTTCCTATGTGTTGTCTTCGTTGAGAATTACCGAAGAAGATATGACACTCTCTGAATCATTGGGGACAGCATCCGCAGGTGCGATCTCTGGTTTGTCACCTCCACATATTTGTTTACAAGAGAAGTAGAATTTTGATAAACTACTTTTACTTTACTTCAAGTTTGCTGTTCTAAATGCTAATGACATTGAAAACTACATTCATAGCAACATTAGGGTTTGTAGTTCACCAAAATCAGTACTAGAGCCTAGTCTATACACACATAAGTTAATCATGACATGAAATCTTATATAATGAAACATGATTTTTTTCTCTACATGTGTGTTTTTTCTCCTTATGGTGTCACCATGCAATGTCCACATGCAAAATCAGTGAACACAGCTTCATTTAAATACCTTCTGCAGGGTGAAGACCTCAGCAATGGGCTCAGTGACAGCACTTAAAGAAAAGCCTTCCAACGTTCCCTAATGCTTTCTCTGTTTTACATCTTCAAAACATAGTGGAATTTGTTGGTGTTGTCAAGAAGAAAGTGTGTGTGTGTGTGTGTGTGTGTGTGTGTGTGTGTATTTCTTGGTCTTGATAAGTTGTTTTGCGTCCACAGGATAATAAGAAATGATTGTCTTCAAGGCCAGTCAGCAGCGAATCCCTAGGCTGGGTAGAGGTTGCACACCTGAGCACAAGGCAGTCTGGAGGTAGAGTTCTTACTCAGGAGGCTACACTTATTCTCTTACTTTCAGATGACGGCACCATGCTCATCATATTACAGAGGGTAATTTTCTAAATGCTAATGAGACATTAGGATTTATATTTCATCAAAATCAGTGCCAGAGCCTATCAAACTCACAAATAAGTTAGTCATGACATGAATTCTTGTAGATGAAACATAAGAATTTCATTTTGAGTCATCAGCATTACTGAGCAGAGCAGCACATCAGATCTATCCCTATATTTTTGTAAAAATACAAAATAGCATTAGTCACACTGACAAGAGTCAAGGTTAGTACTAACTGATCAAGTTTAGTGTTTATGAATATGGAAAGTATATTTTGAGACTAGGTCTCACTGTGTTACACTAGCTAACATAGGACTCTATGTCACCAGATTGGTCTCAAACTCAGAAAGAACTGCCTGCCTCTGCCTCCAAAATACTGGGCCTAAAAGAATATGCCACAACAAGATTTAGTTTAGGGATTATCTCTGATTTAGTAGGGCTCTGTAGCCTTTAATGTTTAAGAAGCCTGTCTCAGACTAAAACACAACCAACAAATATTATGAACACTGGTCACACATAAGTACAATACCATGGGCTGGCTCTGCTGCAAAATGAAGGAGGATTTGACCTTTCCTAAATGTAGTGCACAGTCTTGTGGGAAGCCTACATGAATCAGTGATGGGGAGCATTGAGTCATGTGAGAGGAGCATAGGATGCTGTGAGAACATGGTAACAGATCTCACTCTGGTGTGGAGACTTTTGGTTAGCAAGTGGCATATAATACCTATGAAAGATAAATGAGGATAACATAGGTGAAGGAACTAAAGAAAGGAGGAAATCATAGACAAGTGAAACAGCAAGTGTAAACTGCTGGAAGCAAGGTAATGTGAGAAGAGCAGCACACAGGTGTGTCACAGCTCGGGTAATGAGGCATCATTTGTGAACATGATGAGAGCTTTGGATATTATTGAGAGTTGGCTTGAACAAGAGGAATGTTAAGGATGTTGAGTCCTTTAACTGATTGCCTGAGGTTCATCACATAAATATCCAAGGTTTAATGACTTAAACATTGGTAACCTCATAAACAATTCTTGGCAACATCTTGTTACAAGCCTGTACTTGGAGTGTCGTGTTGAATCGATAAATGGATGAAGCAGAAGGATGAAGAGGAGTTATTGTATTTGCTAGATTGGCAGTGCTGGCAAGAGAAATAAAATTGGCACTGGATGTATCAGTTCTCCAATGGCACCTTCACAGAACTGAGTCCACAGTGCCCCATTTACAGAACCATGAGCAGAACAGGGGCAAGTTGGGAAAGAGCAAAGTGGGACCATGGGTTTCATTTGGATCTGCTGCAATTGACATGCCTGTGACATATCCAAGAAACTGTAGCTACTAAGCAACAAGGTAGCATTCTGAAGGCAATACAGACTTCACAGCTGAGTTTCAGATGTCAATTTAAGTCATTGGTATACACAAATACATATGTACATACATACATATATACATACATACATGCATACATACACACATACATACATACATACATACATACATACATACATACATACATGGAATTATTAAAAAAAAAAGTTTCGCCGGGCGGTGGTGGCGCACGCCTTTAATCCCAGCACTCGGAAGGCAGAGGCAGGCAAATATCTGTGAGTTTGAGGCCAGGCTGGACCAACAGCCTCCAAAACAATACAGAGAAACCCCGTCTCATAAAACCAAAAAGAAAATGAAAAGAAAAAAAGTTTCAGAATACTGAAGACCACCAATGTATAAGAGATACTAAAATAATAAGGCCAATTACAGCTGCCTAGGACAGACAGTCATACAGGTAAGAGAAAAAAACTAACATGTTTTGTATCTCAGAAGTTAATAGCTGAATGTGTTTAGGAAATGATAGAATACTGAAATGCACAATACAATTCCCTAGTGCCGGATTTCTCTTTAAACCTAGAGTGGCTCCCTCTATTGATTGTCTCTTTTCTTGCTCTCCTCTATTCATCTCCCCACTCAGACTTCCTGGCCCCTCATGTTCTCCTTTCCCTTCCTCTTCTCCCCTGCTCTTTCTACCTCCCTCATCCCTCCCCCATGCTCCCAATTTGTTCAAGGGCGCTTGTCCCTTTCCCTTTTACTAGGGAACCATGTATGTCTCTCTTACAGTCATCCTTGTTTCATAGCTTCTATAGAGGTGTGGACTGTAGGCTGCTAATATTTTGTTCTATGTCTAATATCCATATATGAGTGAGTACATACCATGTTTGTCTTTCTGTGACTGGGTTACCTCACTCAAGATGGCTTCTTCTAGTGCCAACCATTTGCCTGTGCATTTCAAGATTCCATTGTTTTTTTTTTCACCGAGAGTACTCAATTGTGTAAATGTACAACGCTTTCTGTATCCATTCTTTGGTTGAGGGGCATCTAGGTTGCTTCCAGGTTCTGGCTATTACAAATAATGCTGCTATGTATGAACATAGTTTAACAGATGTCCTTGTTATATGAATGTGCATCCTTTGGGTATATGCCTAAAGTGGAATTTTTGGATCTTGAGGTAGACTGGTTCCCATTTTCCGGAGAAACCTCCATACTGATTTCCAAAGCGGCTGTATAAGTCAGCATAGTTGCTGTATACTTCATCTCAGGTTAGCTTAACTCAGCATCTTTGTATAGGTAACATTCAAGTGTTTCTCTTCCAGGCATTTTAAAATAAGCAATGAATTGCTGTCAACAGCACTCCTCCAACTATGCTATACAGTATCTGAAAGACTTCCACTTACCCACATGCACATCTGTACTTATTCATCATCTCCTCCCATCCTCCCTGCCCCACATCCTCCCTGACATCTGGAAACCACTATGCTAATCTAATTCTATGAGGCCACCTTTTATCTTTTATATTATAAGTCATATTGGGAGTTTTTGCTATTTCTCTTTGTTTTTAATGATAAACTATCCTGTTTGTATTCGTCACTTATTTTCATTTGTTAGTATAACATTTTATATTAGCATTTCTTATATCAAAAATTAGTTTTTACAGCACTCTTCCAACATAACTTGCTAGTGTTTGAGTTTTTATTTTTGACTACTTCCTTGGTTTGTTTTGTTGAATCAAGTTGTTATCTTAAAGCTTCTTTAAGTGTATAATTTTGTGAGCACTATGTGACCATTTAAATCCCATTTTCTAAAGTACCTGTGGAAAATATCTGGCTCCTCTAGTACATATTCTATCCACTCTCAGAAGACCATCTTCCCTCTTGTAGGATTATTTTTTTCCAAATTTGAAGTTCTATACATTCAAACGTTTTATATTTACTTACTTTTACTTCAGTGTTTATATAACACATAAAACCCTTTTTCTTTAAAAGTCTACATCTTCACTTCCATAGAGTTAATTGTTATTATGTCTTTGAATATTTATTGTTGTTATTTCAATTTCTATTCCACATTGATGTGAACAACAATAATTTTTTTAAAAAATAAATTAAGAAAACAGAAGAGGAACACAGCAGACTATGACAGTTTGCTTCCCAGTTCCTTCAGTATACTACCATTGCCAAAGACAAGCTGAAGAGATAGCAGTGTATTTGGCTTACAGGTTGCAGTCAACATCTGTGGAAGCCAGGGCAGGGCAGGAACGCAAGGCACAAGATTGATGCAGAAGCCACAGAGGAAAGTTGTCCACTGGTTTGCTCCCAGAATCATCTTCTGCTACCTTTCTTTTAGGGATGCTTTTATTTGAAATAAGATTACATTGACTTCTCCCTCCTGTGAACCTCTCCCACGCCCCCCACTCTTGAGTTGATGAACTTGTTTTCTCTTGCTATATTTGTTACATATATGTTTGTGTGTATGAAGATGTATAAATATGGCCTCAGTTCAGATTTGTTACTTGTCCATATATGTTTTCAAGGCTGACCACTCTACATTGGACAACCAATAAAGGAGCTTTTCCATTGGAGTGGGCTTTACACCTGATTAAACAGTTGCTGGCTACTACCAACATATGAGTGCCACTTACTGAACGTTTATGCATACCTTGCCATGCTGATAATTGACATGATTCATAGGTGTCGCAGGTGGATGGGACTCTAATCACTTCCCTCTTTCAACAACTTGAATAGTCTTTTTCTGGTACCAGGGAGGCGTTACCTCAGGAAAGAGAGTCTCAGCTCAGAGTCTGCTCAAATCATCTGAGTTCTATGTCCTAAGTGTGTGGTTAGCTCAGCAAATGGGGCCCACCTCAACCCCTGAGAGGAAACCAAGGGCAACATAGATAACCCTTATTACTTTGGGAGTCACTTGGACTACCCTTACCAACCATTTAAAATGAGATTTTTTTCATGTCTGATATTGGGAATTTTCTTAGTCTACAGCTTTTGTGGGGAGAATTGAACATTGTCAGCACAAATACTGATATATACATATATCACTATGATTCCTTGAGGCTTTATCAAATAACTTTGGTTTTGTTTGCTCCTTATCTTTCCTTCTCCTTTTTATTGACAGCCTTCCTAGTCCATAGTTGGAGGCCCCTCCCTGTTTTTATCATTTCCTACTCACACGATTCATATCCTACTATTCCCATTTCAAGCCCACAACCACCTTTTGTCCTTTTATACTCTCCTGGTTTCTGTGGTTACTCCATAATGTATACTCATAGCTGAGGATTTGGGGTAGGAGCTGCAGGTGTTTGCCTTTGCATGTCTGGGTTATCTCACTCAATATAATCTTTTCCAGGTCCATGCATTTATTTGCAAATTCATCGCTTCATTCCTCCTTATAGCTGAATAATATTCCATTATGTATATATACCACATTTTCTTTATCCATGTGCATTTACTTAGCACATAGAATTAATTTTTGGCATGAAGATACTTTGCCTCCCTAAGTCTAGTGTTTGTTTGTTATTCCCCAGGACAAAAATCCTGTGCCTCTCCGTAGCTACTCTTCATTTTCCTAGGCCCACTCCTGACCCAGGAACTGTCAATTCCATTCTACTTTATATCTTGGTGGCATTTTCTATGTTTTATACCTCATTCAACTAGGATCATGCACTAGGTGGTCTTTCTGACTGCAACTTTTTAACTTACTATTTTCAAGACAAATGCATGTGTCAATATATAGCAACCCTTCAGTTACTTCTGTTGCTGATTGTTTCATTGTTTGGAGAGGCCCAGTTTTTTTATCCAATCTTCAGCTGAGGGTACTCTCCTTTTTCAGTCTATTAGACTGCTATACACATTTCATGTACAAATGCTTGAGTATCACAATTATTTTAGGCATGAAATATACCTAGAAATGTAATTTCTGATCCTTGTGGTAATTTTACTTTCAATTTTTGAGGAATTGATAAATAATATTTTCCAAAGCAGCTGTATCATTTCCTATTCTCACCAGTAATGTAGGAGAGTTCTAATTTCTCTCCATTTTCATAAACACTTATATTCCATTTCACAAACAAAAATCAACATAATTGGTGATTATGAAGTTTTCTTTGATAATTTTATCATCAGTAGTGGATGACTAATGATGCTGAGTATTATTTTATAATATGTTCATTATTTAACATTTATGTAGTCATATAGAAAAATGGTTACTGAATTCCTGTCTTTTTATAATACATTGTCTTTCTTTCATTGAGTTGTAAACATACTTTTCACTTTCTAAATACCAGCTGTTATGCAAATGTCACTAATGAGTTATTTATAAACATCCCTGGAAGTGCCCATTGTTTTGCACAAAAAAAATTTCATTGATAGAGTCTTCCTTCTGTTCCTTGTGAGGTTTGGTATTATTTTGTTTGTGCTGTGTCCTAAGGCATAATAACAATAAATACTAGAAAAGGCAACAGCAAACTACACACACACACACACACACACACACACACACACACACATATATATATATATATATATATATATATAGTAACATGTGGAATTGAAACTATTTATGTCACTATAAACCCCTCACATTCATAGTGAAACCTATTGTCTTATTCTTAAATTCACTTCCCTTTTTATATTCCATGATTTCTTCAAATCAGGCCACATTTCAACTGTTCATATGTGCATCATATGTCAATCATTTAGTCTTTGACTCATTCAAGAAAAATGTCAGTTTTGTTATGAAGTACCAGTCCAACTTCATTCTTCTCATGTGACTGTCAATATTAACCCATTTTAATATGTGTCTATTAATACATACAGAAGTTAATGCTTTCTAGAAACTTCATAGTACACTATGGGAATCAAGGAGTTGAATGTAGAACAAAGAGAAAACATAGGTAGATAATAAAGTGTTCCAGTCCTTGCTTGTCATAAAGCATCAATAAAGCCATCTACTGGCAGAGAGTAAAAGTAGGGACAGGAGGAGGTCTGAACTGCATTGATGTGATCATTATAGAATTATGAAATCATGTAGATGTCATCAATTAGAGGCAAAAATGAAAAAATAAGTGGACCAAGGTTGGAGAAATATACAATGATGTTCATGTAGATCAAACTAAATAATGAATGGCCACTCATCCTACTTCTGAAGCTATGGGGAGTTTAGGGAGAATCTCCATCCAGATTTGAATAATCTGAGCCAGATTTACTTTCCACCATACATCACCACCAGACTACTACAAAGCATGCCTGCAAAACTTATCAATAATTTTGAAATTACAAGGAAGAAAAGAAGATCTTCCAGGAGGATAAGCAGACTCCAACTTCCTTCTCAAGGCAAGAAAGAAGCTTTTTAGGTCCTGGTATAGGTCAGCTCCTGGGTAAACATAAATCAAAACTGTTACCACAAAGCAAACAGTTCATTGTTAAATGTAGATTAGGTGAAAGAAAAAAAGACAAGGCAGACATTGGAACAAAAAAGAAGTAATAAAAGGTAAGGACACATTCTCAGGAATAGTAAGAATTTTTATTAATGAAAGACACTGTTTAGCAAAATAAGCATAAATAGTTATATGTGCCCTATACATGAGCCATTGCAGATATGAGCTTTGGTTGGTTGCTTCTCTGAATCGTTGGCTCAAATAGTATTTATGCTTGTTTTTATAACAAGTTAATTTTTCAATTTTTTCAGTAATGTGAGAACAAGACTTGAGTATTTCAGGCAAGTCAATTTGGACATGGGAAGACAAGATATCATTAATACCTGAATTTGGCAACATAAGAAAGAATTTCAATTAAACAATTTTACATTATGCTGACCAGGAAAACTGTTCTAGAAAGTTACTGGTACCCACTTTTATATCAACTACACATCACTTCTTGGGGCATTTTTAGGAGAAATGTAAATTAATGTCTGACCATACCAAGGACTTGCACCAATACTCTAAAGAATAGCTCCTTTGAGTCACTTATAGAGCAGTGGTTGGCTACAGAGTTGTATTCTCCTAAAGTTGTCAGAATCTGACTTTCCAGGGTACTATTTTATAAGGCTGTAAGTCTGCAACAGATTCACAAACCTTGATTCAGAACACTATCTGGAATCAAGGCAATAGCAGTGACTATAGGCTCAGACAACATGAATCATAGACAATACCAGGATCCAAGAAAATTGCATATATATATATATATATATATATATATATATATATATATATAAACCCAATTCAGAGATTCTCCTGAGTTCTACAAACACTGCTGGGCATGGTATGAATAGCTAGATGAGCTACATCTGGCCCACAAAGCATCTAAATTGCAACATGTATTGTGTGGAGTTATTCTGTACAGTAGTGCTATTTCTGCAGACACTTTACATACTGAACAATCCTGAAATATTTCATTTGAGCAGAATGTTTTATGATGTGATGACAAGGTCTACAATAATACTCAAATATCAAAGTGAATATATGCACTTGATGAATTATTTTAAAATCCCAATAGCTACCATCATAGACAGAAAAGTATTTTCTTCTTGCAAAGGACTCTAACCAGGGCCCCCTTCATGTCTCTGTTCCTCAAGCTATAGATGAAAGGGTTTAGCATGGGAGTCACAACTGTGTACATCATGCCCATGACAGTCTCCTTCACGGTAGAATTATTAGCTGATGGGCATAAGTACAAACCAATGACTGTCCCATAGAACAGTGACACCACAGACAGGTGGGAGCCACAGGTGGAGAAGGCCTTACGGATACCTCGAGCAGAAGGAACTTTGAGAATAGAGGAGACAATTCGTGCATAGGATACAACGATCAGCACAAATGGAATAACAAGAATAAGGCCTCCAGTGATAAATATCACCAACTCATTAACATGGGTGTCAGAGCAAGACAGCTTCAGCAGAGCAGACATGTCACAGAAAAAGTGAGGAATCACATTGTCCTCACAGAATGACAACCTGGCCATGAGTAGGGTGTGCAGCAGGGCATGGAATGTAGTCAGCACCCAGGACAGCACCACCAGACTCACACAGAGCATAGGACTCATAATGCTGGTGTAATGGAGGGGGAAGCAGATGGCCACATAGCGGTCATAGGCCATGGCCACAAGGAGGAAGCTCTCAAGATCTGCAAAAAACAGGAAAAAATACATTTGTGCCAGGCAGCCTGCATAGGGAATGGATGGAACTTGACTCTGCATGTTTTGCAGCAATTTGGGCATTGTGACAGAGGAAAAGCAGAAGTCAGAGAAGGACAAGTTGCTGAGTAAAGAATACATAGGTGTATGGAGATGGGAGTCCAGTTGAATGAGGACGATGATGAGCAGGTTCCCCAGGATGGTGATGATATACATGGCCAGGAATAGAGAATAGAACAGGTTCTGGTGCTCTGATGGGATGGGCAGGCCCAGGAGGAGGAACTGGGAGATGACAGTTTGGTTCTTTTTTGTGTTTCCCTGCATCTAGGATCTTTAAGACAAAATAAGATGCCCTTAAAATCCAAGTAAAAGCGTATGTATGGCATGTTCTCAAATACTTAATCTCATCTTCATACCTGAAATTTGAATCTGAAACCAGAATTACACCATGTCAGTCATCTAGCACACTTCCCCATCAGCATTAGAAGCAACAACATTGACCCTTCTCAACCATCTAGAACATATTCATGGGTTACTGCTGTGGTCTCCAGTTCTCCTGATGATAGTAGTACCATTCATTCTCAGTAACTGCAATTGGCTGCTTTTTAACAGTATATTCTATATCAGTGTTTCCTGGAGCACAGTTTTGAACATTTTTCCCTTTAATTATGTACGTCCAGCCCTCAAATTGCTCCCATGGCATCAGTTGCCATCCAAACTTCATGGACACACCTACCAGCTTTGATACCGAACCATCAAGTGCTGAGTAATTAGCTTCTCCTGGACTTACCAGCCCATCTTCACATCATCAAACCTCATTTCCCCCTGACCTTTTCCCAACCCACTCCTCCATCATTCATACCTCAGTGTGAATGGAATCTAGGCTCAAGTCAGAATCCAAAATGTTTTCTTTCTTACATATGTTTCTCTAACAATCTTGAAAGTCCTACAGATTTTGTGCTTCCCTTTATCCTGTATTTTTCTACCTTCCCTGCTCCCTTATTTCCTCCCCATTTTATGTCTTTTTAGGTTTTATTAATTTAGTTAATTCTTAGACAATTTGATTCGTGTATATAATGTATTCTAGTTACTTTCTCCCCTCCCCTACTCTCTTTTCTGCTTCCCTATCCTATTAACCATCTGTTTTGTTCTTGTCTGTCCCTCTCACAGACTCATGACTTTTCATTTGTTTTGTGACTTATTTAGCTTATCTAGGGACATCTGTGTTACCACTAGATTGGAACTATCCATTAGAGTTTGGTAGAGTCATCAGTGTGTACCCAACCAAAGACAATGATCTCCCTTTCCCTGAATCTAACAGTACAAAATAGTTCAGTGATGAGAGGTAGAACCCTACACATGCCTGGCTGTTGTTGGGGCCATTCTTATGTAGACACTTAATGCAGTCATGCATAATTGTTAAGAGCTCATGGTTGCAATCACTGTATTGTCTAGAAGATGGCATTTCACAACCCTTCTCCCTACATTCTACCTTTTGCATTCTTTTCTCCATCTCTTCCAAAGTGCTCCTGAAGCCTCCAAGAGTATGATATGAATGTTTGTTTAGGGCTGAGTTGCTATGTAGTCCCATACTGGCCTCAAACTAAGCAGTCTTCTGTCCTCAACTCCAGAATGCTAGGATTGCATCATGTCATGCTATGCCCAGCATATAATTGAACTATGCTTATCTCATTTCCTGAATTTGACTGAGCTGATATTATAACTGGATGGTTAGATCAGCTTTAATTTCAATTCCCTGCTTCCATGCTTACTGTAGTTCAATTTCTTCCCTCTCTAGATATCTGGGATGAAAAATCTGGTAATCATTACCATGCTAAAAGCTTCATGAATGCTCACTGTTTTTAAGATGAAGGTGAAATTTTTTTAAAGCACAAAAGGCAAAGTGTTCCAGGAGAATTGTCACTTGCCTGTCTCCACATTATCATGTGACCCACTGCATAGATGTGTCCTACACAGCAAAGTGTGACTACTCAGTCACAGTCTCTTCACACCAGCTTTTCTTTCTGTCTGGACTCACCTTCCCTGTGCTTCCACCTCACCTGGCTTCTCCTCCATTTACCCTCCATGCATAATAGAGTGACTTCATGACTTAATCGTTCATGCCCTTCTAGACAAGACTCTCTCTCTCATGTTTCCACTGCATCCTATGTTCATCCCATGGCACTCTAGTCCCTAATCACTGGTCCAGCTAACTTTCCCCTCCCCCCGTGTAGCCTCCTTGCAGGAAAAGACAGTGTTGCCATCTTGTGGCATGGACAGCACCTGGCATGGTGCCTGAACATGACCAGTGTTTCATGAATTTTTGTTGGCTGTCCCTTAGACTAAGACACAGATTCCTTCAACTTCAAGGACTGCAAACACTCATCTAAGTTGATCACTGCTATTATACCTTCCCAGAAGGAGTCTCTAACTTGAACTATATAGCATTAGCATTGGACATCTTATTATATAATTCCTGGGTATAACTTCTGGCCCATGGAAAATATTATACTGCCTAAGCATGATATTTTTTACCCTAAATTACCACTGTCAGACATTATTCACAAATAATTTGTCCTTTATTTTGATAAATTTGTGATTTTATGATATTGGGATGAAAATAATGTGATAGATTTAATTATTTGGGAGGAAAGGAAGGAAAAGGGGTAATTTCTACTCTTTAGACCATACTCCAATCTCTCTCTAGATACAAGCATATGTTGGGTGCGCTTCAGAACTAACTAAAAACTGAAGAGAAACAATGAGGTGCATGGAACCTTGTTCCTCTAAAGATAAACAACTGAATCCAAAAGCTAGAATGTTCACCCTGCGGGTGCTATTTAGTCAAGCCACACTGATAGTGCTTGCTTGCTTTCTTGTTTCTATACATTTAGATATAATATGTTGGTGCTACAATAAGGAAAATCATTAGAATATTGTACATGAAGCCTCTCAAAATGCTGTGTTCCTGGGAAATGACAAAGATCTCAATTTGGCAACTAGATGTTATAATAAATCAAAACTGAGGGATATCACCTGGAAGTCAGTACTAGTCATTAAGAATATAAGTTTGAGCCATTCCCATGATAGTGCCTCTCATCTCCCTCACCTTGTACATATGGCATTCTCAGCCAAAGCTTCAAATAAGAGTCATAAAGCACAGAGCTTCTAGCTGGAGACATAGCCCAGTAGGAGAGTGCTGGTCTAGCATGCCCCAAGACAGTAAGTTCAATCCCCAGCTCTCAAAAATAAATAAAACACAGGGGTGTTTAAAACATATTTTATGTGTGGAGAACCTAATTGCTTTGCTAAATGCTGATGTTGACATGGTAGGCTTGATTTAGAAACTAAAATTCAACATGTTAGAAGTTCAACTTTACATTTAGTGATAATTTTGCTGGTCTGGGGAGCACAATTAGAATGATAAGATGATATGATATATTCTTTAAGCAGAATATTCTCAACTGTTCCCCCAATTAATGTGATGATCATAACCTCTAAGATCGAGGCTGTCTAAAGTATTCTAAAGTTCCTTAAGTATTTCAATAATATAGCCAATATAACCAAGGGTTAAAAACATGTGTATCTGATGTTTACCTCACAGTGATGCCATCGTGCTGAAATGATTCAACTTGTAAGAGTGCATTTAATTATTGTATTAATAAATACTGTCCTTAATAAATGACATAAATAAATCCCATAGAATGTCACAAAACCAATAAAATAAAAACCTCAGGTTACAAGAACACTAAGACATCAGCTGAATCACCCTCCAGCCAGCTTACCCAGAAATATCTCAGGGTGACTCCAGGACCAGGTCTAAGATTCTGCTCCCATTTAGCCATTATAGGCATATGAAGAATGGTCTCTAAACTGTCACCTGTGTGTACATCAACTCTGCTCACATTTCCCATTCTGCTCATCCCTGGTCCTAGGGGGTTCTGCATCCCAGCGGAGTCAAAGTCCTAGAGGAACTCATTTAAAACAAAGCAATTATCCAGGATCCTTCTAGAACCAATTCTCTACAAGCATGTGTTTCTGATTATAGCCCCTTATTACACATGAATATACTTTGGGAAAATAGTAGGAGTGGAAGAAGCTGATGGCTGGGTGTTTACTCATTACCAAGGTCCTCTATCAATACACCTTGAATTTGAGGAGGTGATAAAGGAGTCAGGAGGATCCAAAGAAGATATCAAAGACTATAAACACTTTGTCCACAGTTTTCCACAAGAGGTCCCTAGATGTTTTTAAACAGAGTACCATCATCAAAGACATGTGCTTGAGAAAGAGTCCCCTGGTATATACTTTGGCTCTAAGACAGCTCCCTCTAAGTGGGCCCTAGAATATACAGGCATGTTACTAATTTAAATCAAACTTGCATGACCCAACTATGTACACATGGCAACATAAGATGAATTCCCCCAAACCATGTTCAATTCACCCTCAAGTGAACATACACAAGTCCAGACTCCTACTTCATTCAGTTATTTTTACCTCTCTATTACCTCTCTACCTCCATAGGAAAGCTTTAGCATCACCCACCACCACCATCCCAACTTCCTCCATTGTACCAAAATACCTCAATGCCATGTTCTTCCAGTCCCTCTAAGTAACCATTTAGCCAAGGTGACTGTTGTAACTCCTTCCTCTGCTTCTCCGAGATTCCCCTTGCACTTGGCAGTCATCAGCTGAATGGGACCCTTTCACTACTTGGGAATCTGAATACTTGTCAGCTTATATGGTTATTGTCCTTTAAATTAACAATTTATTTGAGGGCATGGAAGTAGTAAGTGGTGCCCAAAGAATTTCCCAAGGTTTCAGACACAACATTTCCTGCTTCCATTACATACAGAGCATCCATATTTCCTGTGGCTATCAACATCATCCACCTGAGGAAGGATGGCTCCACTGCTCTGAGCACATTAGTTTCCATACGAACAAAAGCATCTATGTGGTAGCCCCAATCCCAAATTCAGTGAAGCCACTGTTATATTTCCCAGCAGAATAATTCACCTTTTGAGAACTCATACTTTGGGCATGCCAATTTCAACCTGCCATTTCTTTCTCTTTTTTTTTCTTTTGGGGTGGGGGAGGTTCGAGACAGGGTTTCTTTGTAGCTTTGGAGTCTGTCCTGGAACTCACTTTGACCAGACTGGATTCCAACTCACAGAAATTCCTCTGCCTCTGCCTCTCAAGCGCTGGGATTAAAGTCATGTGCCATCACCACCTGGCTTCAATCTGCCATTTATTTACTCTGTAACTACCAGAATAAGTTTTTCACTGGCTCCAGCTAACTTCAGTAAATACAGCTTGACAGCAGTTAACTTCATTCCTTCAGCACACACTATTTGACTTTTGCTTGGGAAGTTCTCTAACTCCATAGAGGAAAGTATTGTAGGAATTCCCTTAGCACTTAGAGAACTGGTAAGATCTGCCATTCATTCTGTGTTGATTATGTTAGAGAATGTGAGGGAAATGGATTAACGTCCATTTTTTTCTCTTGTTTTTCTGTGTAAATCTTAATTTTCAACACCATTTGATAGAAAGACTATAGTCTATTGATCTTTCCATTTTTCTCAATTAGCAATAGCTGGTAGAAGAATGGATCTATCCCAGTGTGAAAGTTCATGTCTGTAGTTCCAACACTCAAGAAGGGAGGAAGGAGGACTGAGAGTTTGAGTTAGTGGTGGTGGTTTCAATGTAACTGGCCCCACAGACTCATAGGGAGTGCCACTATTAGGAGGTGTGGCATTGTTGGAGTAGGTGTGGCATTGTTGGAGGAAGTGTGTCTCTGTTCTTCCTGCTGCCTTTGTATGAAGAAGTAGAATTCTCAGCTCCTCTTCAGCACCATGTCTGCCCGCATGCCACCATGTGTTCCCACCATGCTGATAATGGACTAAACTTCTGCACTGTAAGCCAGTTAAATGTGTTCCTTTATAAGAGTTTCCAGGGGAGGTGGGGCTGGAGAGATGGCTCACAACCAACCATCTGTAATGAGGTCTGGTGCCCTCTTCTGGCCTGCAGGGATACATGCAGGCAGACCACTATACACATAATAAATATTTTTTTAAAAAAAAGAAGAGAAGAAAAAATAAAAGAGTTACCTGGATCATGATGTCTCTTCACAGCAATAGAAAACTTAACTAAACAGAAGTCTAGGCTACATAGCAAAACTTCTCACAATAAATCCAAGACCTGAAGTTACAGCTCAGTGGTAGAGCATATGTCTAACAGGTGTAAGGCTGAGTTTGATCTCCAACACACCAAGTGGGGATTTTGTCTATGACAAGATAGTCTGAAATCTAGCACACACTATAGGTTTTTCTCTTTTATCGCACTTTCCTTAATAATGAGAGTGGAAATCAGAGCCTCTGGGTCCTCCTGCTTTTTTCTCTTCTAAAACTGACTTTGATTTTGACTTTCCTGGCTTTCGTAAATAAATTTTATTATCATGTCACCAATTTGTACATAATTTCTGTTAGGTTATGAATGTAAGTTGTTGGCTCTCATAATAAATTTACAAGGAATCAGTGATATCTGAACATGAGGTTTCTAGTTCATAAAATGGTACACCCTTTATTCAAATCTTAGTTTCTTTTATAATTTATTTATTTAAATAAGAAACAACCTTACTTCACATGTCAATCCCAACTCCCTCTCCCTCCCCTCCTCCCCTACACCCATCAGCCTCCCAACCCTCACTCCGCTCCCCAGGGAGGGAGAGGACTTCTATGGAGGATCAACAAAGTCTGTCATATCATGTGGGGCAGGGTCTAGGCACTTCCTCATGTGTCAAAGCTGAGAGAGCATCCCTCCATACAGAATGGGCTCCCAAAGTCCATTTGTATGCCAGAGATAAATGCTGATCTACTACTGAAAGTCCCATAGATTGCTGAGGCCTCCTCATTGACACCCAAAGTTAGGGGGTCTGGATAAGTCCCATGCAGGTCTCTCAGCCATCAGTCTGGGGTCCATGAGCTCCACCTTGTTCAGGTCAGCTGTTTCTTTGGGTTTCACCAGCCTAGTCTTGACCCCTTTGCTCATCACTCCTCCCTCTGTGCAACTGAGTTCCAGGAGCTCAGTTCAGTGTTTAGCTGTGGATGTCTGCCTCTGCTTCCATCAGTCACTGGATAGAAGCTCTAGGATGGAATATAAGGTAGCTGTCAATCTCATTATTGGGGAAAGGCTTTTAAGGTATCCTCTCCATTATCGCTTAGATTGCCAGTTGGTGTCATCCTTGTAGATCTCTAGAAATCTCCATAGTACCAGATCTCTCTTCAAACCTATAAAGACTCCCTCTACTATGGTATCTCTCACCCTGCTCTCTATTCTTGCCGCAACTCAACCTCCCTGGTCCCCCTTGTCATCCCCACCACTCCTCTTCTGCCTCTCTCTTTCTCCCTGTTCCATCTCCTCTACCTCCATGGCACCAATCCTCTCAGGAGTTCCAGTCCCATTCTCCTTCTCATGGGTACCATTCACATCTCTCTTAGGGTCTTCCCTGATTCCCAGACTATCTGGCAGTGAGATTGTAGGCTGGCGATATCCTGTTCCATGTCTAAAATCCATATATGAGTGAGTACATACCATGATTGTCTTTTTGTGACTGGGTTACTTCACTCAGGATGGTTTCTTCTAGTGCCATCCATTTGCCTGCAAATTTCAAGATTCCATTGTTTTTTCCCACTGAGTAGTATTCCATTGTGTAAATGTACCACATTTTCTCTATCCACTTTTCAATTGAGCGGCATCTAGGTTGCTTCCAGTTTCTGGCTATTACAAATAATGCTGTTATGAACATAGTGGAACAGATGTCCTTGTTGTATGATTATGCATCTTTAGAGTATATGCCTAAGAGTGGAATTGCTGGATCTTCTGGTAGACTGATTCCCATTATCCTGAGGAATCTCCACACTGATTTCCAAAGTGGCTGTATGAGTTGACACTCCCACCAGCAGGGGAAGAGTGTTCCCCTTTCTCCACATCCTCTCCAGCATGAACTGTCATTGGTGTTTTTTATTTTAGCCATGCTGACAGGAAGAAGATGGTATCTCAGAGTTGTTTTGATTTGCATTTCCCTAATGGGAAATAGACAGGTAGACAGGCTCAACCTGTTTATTTTTGTGCCAACACCAAACTGTATTCAGGACTACAGCTCAATAATAGAGCTTGAGGTAGGGGATGGTGATGCCTCCAGATGTTGCATTGTTGAGTAAGGTTGTTTTGCCTATCCTGGGTCTTTTGTTTTTCCATACAAAATTGATAATTGTTCTTTCAAGGTCTGTGAAGAATTGTGCTGGGATTTTAATCTGTAGATTGCTTTTGGCAGGATTTCCATTTTTACTATATTGATCCTACCTATCCAAGAGCATGGGAGATCTTTCCATTTTCTGAGGGCTTCTTTGATTTCTTTCTTTAAAGACTCAAAGTTCTTGTGATACAGGTCTTTCACTTGTTTGGTTAGCATTACCCCAAGGTATTTTATATTGTTTATGGCAATTGTAAAAGGTGATGTTTCCGTGATTTCTTTCTCAGCCCTATTGTCACCTGTATATAATAGGGCTACTGATTTTCTTGAGTTGATCTTGTACCTTGCCACATTGCTGAAGGTGTTAATCAGCTGTAAGAGTTCCCTGGTACAGTTCTTTGGGTCATTTATGTAAACTGCATATCATATCATCTGAAAATAGTGAAAGTTTGACCTCCTCCTTTCCAATTTGTGTCCCCTTGATCTCTTTTTGTTGTTGTATGGCTTTGGCTAGAACTTCAAGTACAATATTGAAAAGGTATGGAGAGAGTGGACAGCCTTGTCTTGTACCTGATTTTAGAGGAATTGCGTTGAGTTTCTGCCCATTTAGTTTGATGTTGTCTGTTGGTTTGCTGTATATAGCTTTTATTATGTTTAGGTATGCTCCTGTTATCCCAGATCTCTCCAAGACCTTTTATCATGAAGGGATGTTGGATTTTTGTCAAAGGCTTTTTTCTGCATCTAGTGAGATAATCATGTGATTTTTGTTTTTCAGCTGGTTTATATGGTGGATTACATTGATGGATTTTCATGTGTTGAACCATCCCTACATCCCTGGGAGGAAACCTACTTGATCGTGTTGAATGATTGTTTTGATGTGTTCTTGGATCCGATTTGCCAGTATTTTATTGAGTATTTTTACGTCAATGTTCATGAGGGATATTGGTCTGAAGTTCTCTTTCTTAGCTGTGTGTTTGTGTGGCTAAGGGATCGAGGTTATTGAAGCCTCATAGAAAGAGTTTGGCAAAGACCCTTCTGCTTCTATTGCGTGGAATACTTTGAAAAGAATTGTTATAAGCTGTTCTTTAAATTTCTGATAGAATTCTGCACTGAGGCCATCTGGACCTGGGCTTTTTTTTTGTTTGGGAGACTTTTGATGACTGCTTTTATTTCCATAGGGGTTATAGGTCTATTTAAATTGCTTATCTGTTCTTGACTTAATTTTAGCAAGTGATAGCTATCCAGGAAGTCATCCATTTCCTTTAAATTTTTAAATTTTGTGGAGTACAGGTTTTCAAAAACCTGATGATTCTGTGAATTTCCTCAGAGTCCGTTGTTATATCCCCCTTTTCATTTCTGATTTTGTTAATTTGCATGTTCACACACTGCTGTTTGGTAAGTTTGGACAAAGGTTTGTCTATCTTGTTGATTTTCTCAAAGAACCAAGTCTTCATTGCATTGATTCTTTGTATTGTTTTCCTAGTTTCTACTTTTTTAATTTCAGCCCTCAGTTTAATTATTTTCTGGCATCTACTCCTCCTGGGGGAGTTTGCTTCTTTGTGTTCTAGAGCTTTCAGCTGTGCTGTTAATTCTCTAGTATAACTATTCTCCAGTTTCTTCATGTGGGCACTTAGTGCTATGAACTTCCCCCATAGCACTGCTTTCAAAGTGTCCCATAGGTTTGGGTATGTTGTGTCTTCATTCTCATTGAATTCTAGGAAGTCTTTAATTTCTTTTTTTATTTCTTCTTTGACCCAGGAAAGGTACAGTTGTGCATTATTCAATTTCCATGAGTTTGTAGGGTTTCTGCAATTTGTGTTGTTGTTGAATTCTAATTTTAATGAATGGTGGCCTGATAAGCTGCATGGAGTTATTCTAATTTTTCGTAGCTTCTGAGGTTTGATATGTTCCAAGTATTTGGTCGATTGTAGAGAAGGTTCCATGTGGGGGGGAGAAAAGGGTATATTATTTTTATGTGGATGGAATGTTCTATAGATGAATGTTAAGCCCAATTGGGTCATTACTTCTATTAGAGCCTTTGCCTCTTTGTTGAATTTCTGTCTGCTATTCCTGTCTAGTGGTGAGAGTGGGGTGTTGAAGTCTCCCACTATAAGTGTGTAGGGCTTTATAAGTGATTTAGGTTTTAGTAATGTTACTTTTATGAACATGGGTGCCTTTGTATTTGGGGCATAGATGTTCAGAATACAAACTTCATCTTGGTGGATTTCACCTGTGGTGAGTATGTAATGACCTCCTTCATCTTTTTTGATTGATTTTATTTTAAAGTCTAATTTCTTAGATATTAGGATTGCTACCCCTGCTTGTTTCTTTGGCCCGTTTGATTGGAAAATCTTTTCCCAACCTTTAACTCTCAGGTAATGTCTGTCTTTGAGGGTGAGGTGTGTTTCTTGTATGCAGCAGAAGGATGGATTCTGTCTTCGAATCCATTCTGTTAGCCTGTGTCTTTATATGGGTGAGTTAAGGACATTAATGTTGAGGGATATTAATGACCATTGATTGCTCATTCTTCTTAGATTTGGAATGGTTGTTGTTGGTGAAATTATGTGTGAAATTCCACCCCTTTTTTCTTTTGGCTGTTGGTAAAGTGGGATTATCTAATGCCTATGTTTTTCTAATTGTAGTTAACTTCCTTGGGTTGGAGTTTTCATTCCAGAACTTTCTGTAGGGCTGGGTTAGTGGATACGTATTGCTTGAATCTAGTTTTGTCATGGAATATCTTGTTTTCTCCATCTATAGTGATTGAGAGCGTTGTTGGGTATAGTAGTCTGGGCTGGAATCCATGGTTGCTTAGTGTTGGTAGAATATCTGTCCAGGACCTTCTGGCTTTCAGAGTTTCCATGGAGAAGTCAGGTGTAATTCTGATAGGTTTGCCTTTATATGTTACTTGGCCTTTTTCCTTAGCTGCTCTTAATATTCTTTCTTTAGTCTGTATACTTGGGGTCTTGATTATTATATGGCAAGGGGACATTTTTTTGTGATCCACTCTGTTTGGTGTTCTGTAAGCTTCTTGTACCTTTATTGGAATGTCTTTATTTAGGTTGGGAAAGTTTTCTTCTATGATTTTGTTGAGTATGTTTTCTGCCCCTTTGAGGTGGTTTTCTTTACCTTCTTCTATACCTATTATTCTTAGGTTTGGTCTTTTCATGGTGTCACATATTTCCTGGATATTTTGTGTTAAGGAATTGTTGAACTTAAGATTTTCTTTGGTTGATGAATCCATTTCTCTTAGTGTATCTTCAACACCTGAGATTCTCTCTTCCATCTCTTGTATTCTGTTGGTTATGCTTATATCTGTAGTACCTGACTGTAGGAGGAAGTCTGTATGCCGCCATTAAACATGTGACTTACTAGAGGCGCATACAGATGAGGTAATAAAAGGGCGGTTTACCACACCACAAACCACACCCACTTTAGGCAGGACTAAAGACGTATACATACGTAGGCGTTGAACTACGTCACTAGCCAGGCCCACTTTTGGGCATGGCTAGGGGACGTTACCGGGGAAGGCATAAAAGACAGCACACAGGAAGTCTTGGTCTCTTTTCCCGGAGTTCGGCTTCCGGTTCGGCAGCGGAAAACTGCTTGGCTCATCTGGGTTACTTGTTTGGTATCTTGTGAGTAATTTCTACCATAAATACTTAGTTTTACTTTCAGTAACTGTGTGTCGCTTATCGTTACAGCGTCAATTGGAGCTACAGTTTGGTGTCGGGAGCGGGATTGGAATCCGGACCCAGGCGCCCAGAAAAGCGTTTCTCTCGGCCCGACCAGGCACACGTGGGCTCTCCTTTCGCTAAGTTCCTCACCACTTTGCTCGGCAAGGCACGATTCCTGCCGCCAGGAACCAGCACCTTCTACCTGCCGATAAGGTTAGGTGGTATTACAAGATTTCTCTCGCGGCCACGTGCTGTTTTACTGGTGGCCTGCTGACTTCGGCCACGTGCTCTTTCACTGGCAGCCTGTTGATTTCAGCCTGAATTACTCCACTGGTAACAAACGTAACTGCTTTATACAATGTCAACAGCTAACATTATGATGCAGGATGTTAAGAATTTTCTTGTTTTTTGTATGGATGGGATTTTAGAAAGGGTTGAGGACCTACCTGAAAGGTACTTCCTACCCACGATGGTGATTATTAGTTTCATAATCAATATAATTTTGCTAAAGAAATGGCTCAAAAATAGGACTAAACTTATACAGGTCATACAGTCATCGCAGGGTAGTTTTGAAATCTTAATTCAAAGAATTCAGGAAATGCAAAATTCCTTGCAGGATAGTAAGAAAGGGTTGGTAGAAAATATTCAGGATATTAAAAATGATAATGTAGGTCTTTCAAACAGGTTTAAAGAGACAAAAAACACTGTTCCATGTTTGATGATTTCACTAGCAAATTACAAAGACTGGAACATAAAATTGAAATGCTAACAGAAAAGAATTGTTCCATGTCTGAGAGCAATGATAAACTAACTGATAGAATATCATTTGTGGAAGGCAGTTTACATGCTATTGAGGTACTTTCTAAGGATGAGAATATTAAAAATTTGGAATCACGTGTAAATGATGAATGTAAAAAAATGAAAGATTCCATGACGTCCTTAGAAAATTATTTGTCCCAAGAACTTCAAGAACTCAGAGAAACAATGATGAATAGACTGCAGGATTTAGAAGACACTCAATCTGATACTTCAGAATCAGAAATACAGGCAACAGGTCAGGACAGGAGTTTCCCAAAACTTCTCAAATGCCAGAAAGATCTCCCTAAGATTGCTATGCGTTCCCCTATGGTTTTTCCAGTATCTGTAACAGAAAAACCAGCAACGAAAAAACAATCAAATGGTCCCATTGCTTATCACTCGGAACCTATACAGATGAAGGATCTAAAGAATACTAAGGAGGCCATTGTTTTGTATGGTCTTCATTCTCCCTTTGTCAGAGAGCTCCTAACCTCATGGGCTACTGTAAATAAAGTAACCCCAAAAGACTGGGCCCAATTAGCCTCCGCAGTACTCGAAAATTCTTGTCAAATTCAATGGAGAGCTTTATGGAGGCAAGAAGCAAAAGCTATAGAGATTCAGGAATTACAGAACGGTCATGAAGTACCCCAAGACAAGATTCTTGGGGAGGGTCCTTACGCTGACACGCAGGTTCAATCTGCATATGACGAGCACATGTTGTCTTTGTGCTGTACAGCTGCTTTAAATGCCTTGGATGAGGTTTGTGAAACAGGAGAGATAATGCAACCCTATACCAAGGTATTACAGGGCCCAAGGGAAAGGTTCACTGAATTTTTAGAGAGATTATCCAGGGAAGTAGAAGTACAGGTAGCGAATCCAGAATCCAGGCGTCTCCTTATAGAATCTTTGGCTTATGAGAAAGCGAATCCTCAATGCAGGCAGGTAATTTGGCCATTAAAAATAACATCAGCGCCATTGGAGGAATGGGTCCTACATACAGCAAACCTGGAATGAAAAGTCAGGATACAGGAGCTTGGGTAGGTGAAGCTATTTCTACAGGCTTGAGGAGGCACCAGGATGCCAAATACCCTACCTGTGATGATATAGAGGCCTGGGTAGGGAAGGCAATCTCCAAGAATTTTAATAGGCATAAAGATGCAACATGCTTTAACTGTGGTAGAATAGGACATCTTAGTAGGAACTGTAGACAACGCATTCCTAGAAATAATGCTTTTACCAGGAATGCATCAAACAGAAGGCCTCAGCCTCCTGGTCTCTGCAGGAGGTGTGGGAAGGGGCGCCATTGGACTGATGAGTGCTGATCCACAATAGATAGGCAAGGTAGATCATTAAAGCCAGGAAACGGGGTTCAGGGGCTCAATCGAGCCCCAAAAAGAAAGATTATCCGGTCATTCCCAGTGACAGTGGAAGACAGCCTCTCCCAGGACAATTAGAAGATCCACTGCCCATTTTAAATAATACGGCACTGGATAATACATTAGCTCCAGATGATGAATCAATTACATCAGGAGGAGATACAAAACATATATTTTGGCAAACTTCTATACAATATCATAGACCCAAGCTACCAGTTAAGGTAAATAATAGGGTGATGAATGGCATTTTAGACACCGGAAGTGACGTCACTATCATTAATCAGCAGTCCTGGCCCCCCAACTGGGCTTTAAAAGAGGTTAATGTTCAATTCTTAGGGATTGGACACCTATCTGAAGTTAAACAGAGTGTTAGATGGATTGACTTTATTGGGCCAGAAAGACAGAGAGGAAGGTTAAAGCCATATGTTGCAGATATTGCTATAAATCTCTGGGATCGTGATCTACTCCAACAATGGAATACGCAGATTAACATTCCTCCTGTATCAGCTAGGAATTTTAAACAAGCTCTTAGTGGTAGAAAGAATATAGTAAGGCAGTACAGAAAACAGATGCCAAATGTACAGGCTGTACAGAAGCAAGATACTAGTGCCAAACCTACAGAGCAACCAAAAGCTCTACCCTTAAAATGGCTGACAGATGAACCTGTCTGGGTGGGTCAATGGCCTATGACATCTGAGAAGTTAGAGGCTTTGGAGAAGTTAGTTCAGGAACAGCTAGATGCTGGACATATTGAGGAATCAACTAGTGCATGGAATTCACCTGTTTTTGTTGTCAAGAAGAAGTCTGGTAAGTGGAGAATGGTTACTGATCTTAGAGCCATCAACAAGGTAATTCAGCCTATGGGGTCTCTACAACCTGGGATGCCGTTACCTTCTCTAATTCCTGAGGATTGGCCAATTATAGTTATAGACTTAAAAGATTGTTTCTTCACCATACCATTACAAGAAAACGACAGAGAAAAGTTCGCCTTCACGGTACCTACCTATAATAATTCCCGTCCGGTACAGAGATTCCAGTGGAAGGTACTACCTCAAGGTATGTTAAACAGTCCAACTTTGTGTCAATATTTTGTGAATAAACCTCTAGAAATAGTTCGTAAAAAATTTCCACATTCGTTGATATATCATTATATGGATGACATATTATTGTCTGATTCAAATAAGGATACTTTGGAAAAGATATTTGAAGCAGTAACGGAAATTTTGCCTTGCTGGTGATTACAAATCGCCCCAGAAAAAATACAAAGAGGAGATTCTATTAACTATTTAGGTTATAAAATAGATGCTCAGAAAATTAGACTGCAGAAAGTACAGATCAGAAAAGATCGTTGCCGGACTCTTAATGATCTTCAAAAACTATTAGGAGAAATCTCTCAATTACAGACAATTATCGGTGTAGAAGGGCATGATTTAAAACACCTGAAAATGGCTTTAAAAGGAGATAAAGACCTAAACAGCCCATGAGTACTATCAGCTGAGGCTGAAAAAGAATCAGAATGGGTAGAAAAGAGAATATTAGAAGCACATGTGGACCGTGTGGATCCAAATCTGGACTGTATTCTGGTTATTTTACCATCTAGAGAATACCCCTCAGGAATATTAATGCAGAGGGAAGACATCATTCTAGAATGGGTATTTCTGCCACATAAACAGAATAAAAAATTGAAAACATATATAGAAAAGATCTCTGATTTGATATTGAAAGGTAAATTAAGGCTTCGTCAACTGACTGGGAAAGACCCAGCTGAAATTATTGTACCTTTAACGAATGAGGAAATTTCCTCCTTATGGAAGGATAATGAGTATTGGCAAATAGCTTGCAGTGACTTTTTGGGAAGTATTAGTAATAACTATCCCAAAACAGAGAGAATCAAATTCATAAAGAAAACAATTTGGATTCTTCCATGTATCGTGAGGCAAACACCTATTTCTGGAGTTCTTACCTTCTACACAGATGCAAACAAATCAGGTAAAGCAGGGTATAAATCAGGAAAAATAAGTAAAGTAGTTCAAAGCCCTTACAACTCCGCACAAAAGGCAGAGTTATATGCCATTCTCATGGTACTTAAAGACTTTACAGAGCCTCTCAATATAGTCACGGATTCTCAGTATGCAGAAAGAGTTGTCTTGCACATTGAGACTGCAGAATTTGTTCCTGATAATACAGAATTAACCTCATTGCTTTTACAATTGCAGGAAATCATCAGAAACAGGACTCATCCTATATATATAACACACATCAGATCCCATACAGGTCTGCCAGGTCCTCTGGCACAAGGCAATGATGAAATTGATTGTTTATTAGTAGGTAATGTGTTGGAAGCTTCAGAATTTCATAAGAAACACCATGTTAACAGCAAAGGTTTAAAGAAGGATTTTTCTATCACCTGGCAACAAGCCAAAGAAATAGTAAGAAATTGTCCCAGTTGCTCATTCTACAATCAAACTCCATTACCAGCAGGTTGTAATCCTAAAGGTGTTCGCAGAAATGAACTTTTGCAAATGGATGTATTTCACTTCCCAGAATTTGGCAGTTTGAAATATGTACACCATACCATTGACACGTTCTCAGGCTTCCAATGGGCTACTGCCCTCAGCTCTGAAAAAGCTGATTCTGTTATTACACACCTCTTAGAGGTGATGGCTGTTATGGGTATACCTAAAACAATAAAAACTGACAATGCTCCAGCATATGTCTCCAGTAAATTGGAACAATTCTTCAAATATTATAATATAAAACATGTAACTGGTATACCTTACGATCCCACAGGACAAGCAATAATTGAAAGATTTAACCGAACCTTAAAAGAGATGCTTCATAAACAGCCAGGGAAAACAAAGACACCTAAAAATAGGTTACACAATGCTTTACTAACATTGAATTTTCTTAATGCTGATGAAAAAGGACAAACTGCAGCAGAAAGACACTGGACTACAGAGAAGACTTCTGAACTGAACCAACCGGTGTATTTTAAGGATGTTATGACCTCAGTCTGGAAACCTGGATATGTGTTACGTTGGGAAAGGGGTTATGCTTTTGTTTCCACAGGAGAAGAAAAGGTTTGGGTTCCATCAAAATTAATAAAAATTCGATCAGAACAGAAAACATCTCAGGAAGAGGAAGATAACAGCCCATCTACAAATTCATATTCCACCATGGGTAAAGTGACCTCCTAAAAGGAAAGAGAAGTGTTTTGTTTTTTGTCTTCACAGGTAAAACTAAGCAAAGAATACTGGACATATGGATTCCTGTAGAAGAATGAATAGCTACCCTGAGGACCATCAAACAAACAATAACTCACTGTGTGGTATCAAAGTCTAAATCTCTCTATATTGTTTTTTCATAGTACCCTTTTATCCTTATTTCTTCACATACCTCCGTCCCCATTCATTTAACTGAAGCTGGCTTTGGAGTTGGATTGGCTCTCCTACTCTAAACCCAAGCATATTATTTAAATACAATTCAGAATTTCTGTATTATATCAAAGAGCCATTGATATAAGACAGAAGAAAATAAAATTAGGGACTGTTATCTGTGGATTTCTTTTTCTGACAAGTCTAATTTCCTTCAGGTTTACCATCTTCCCTATTGTCACCTCTTCCAGGATGCATACATATAAAAGTTACAATATTTCTTTGTTAACATTAATGGTTGAGTTTTCCAGAGAACAAGGGATTTCCTGACAGCAATCTTCAACTGCTTCAGAAAGAGAATGAGGATCCACTTCATTGACTTCACCTGATTCGACTGGAGGCATCTGAACTGCCCCACATTATTGACTCCACCTGACAAGCACTATCCTGAAACTGGCTTGAAACTACATCACTCTACACAACTCTGGACCAAGAATCTGAAACAGCACATCTTCTACAATCTGGCCAGAGCGTCATATGAGAGCTTCAATCAACACTAGAACCCCAGTCAGGAACTTCAAACAAGCATCTCCTGCCATACAGAGACTGTCTGATCTACTGAGATTTTGTTATACTAACATTTTTCTTCTCACAGGTCCCCATGAGATTATCATCGTCCCATCTCAGCAGGAAGTAGTTTTGAGAATTCCACGCCCCCTCTCCCTACTATGGATATTATAAGATAGTTTACACCTGTTAGTGTTAGTTTTCAATTATTTTAGAGTTGGGATTGGAAGGAGGTGTTCATATTTGGGTGTTTCTTTCAGATAAGTTTAGGTTTAGATAGAATAGATGTTGGATACATTTTGTTCATGGACACAAGTTAGTTGTCCTTTTTTAGACTAAAAGGGGAATTGTAGGAGGAAGTCTGTATGCCGCCATTAAACATGTGACTTACTAGAGGCGCATACAGATGAGGTAATAAAAGGGCGGTTTACCACACCGCTAACCACACCCACTTTAGCCAGGACTAAAGATGTATACGTACGTAGACGGTGAACTAAGTCACTAGCCAGGCCCACTTTTGGGCATGGCTAGGGGGCGTTACGGGGGAAGGCATAAAAGACAGCACACAGGAAGTCTCGGTCTCTTTTCCGGGAGTTCGGCTTCCAGTTCGGCAGTGGAAAACTGCTTGGCTCATCTGGGTTACTTGTTTGGTATCTTGTGAGTAATTTCTACAATAAATACTTAGTTTTACTTTCAGTAATTGTGTGTCGCTTATCGTTACAGCGTCAATTGGAGCTACACCTGACCATTTGCCCAGCTTTTCTATTTCCAGCCTTTCTTCAGATTATGTTTTTTTATTTACTCTATGTAAGTTTTCAACCCTTGCACTGTTTGAATTGTTGCTTGCAATTTTTGGTTTATCTTTTCATCCATTTGTTACATTTCTTGCATTTTTTGGTTTGTTTTTTCTTCCATGTCTTGCATTTTTTGGTTTGTTTTTTCTACCATTTCTTGCATTTTTTTGGTTTGTTTTTTCTTCCATGTCTTGCATTTTTTTGGTTTGTTTTTTGTTCCATGCCTTGCATTTTTGGTTTGTTTTTTGTTCCATGTCTTGCATTTTTTGGTTTTGTTTTTTTCTTCCATTTCTTGCATTTTTTGTTTGTTTTTTCTTCCATGCCTTGCATTTTTTGCTTTGTTTTTTCTCCCATTTCTTTGAAGGATTTTCTTATATCCTCTTTTAGGGGCTCTATCATTTTCATTAAGTTGTTTTAAAGGTCATTTTCTTCTGCTTCATTTGCATTAGTATGTTGGAGTCTTGCTGGTGTGGAGTCTCTAGAATCTGGCGGTGTCATATTTTTTTTTCTGTTGCTGAGTGTGTTTTTGTATGTCCCATTTCTTCTTCTAGTGGGTGCAGAAAGAGCCCCTTACTGGTCTGGT
Source organism: Mesocricetus auratus (assembly GCF_017639785.1). Taxonomy (NCBI): domain Eukaryota; kingdom Metazoa; phylum Chordata; class Mammalia; order Rodentia; family Cricetidae; genus Mesocricetus; species Mesocricetus auratus. Next base: position 52,268,207 of record NW_024429191.1, on the reverse strand, counting down.
GGTTAGAGGACCAGAGTTCCCTTTCAGTGAGTGCAAGCAAGCCCAATACTCTGGTAGTTCTATTCCTTGTCCTAGTTCTGTTCCCATGGTTGGAGAAGAAGCCCAGGAATCTGGGGTGCATAGTTTCCCACCTGGTCCCCTGGTCCCTTTGGTGGAAGAGAAGACCTGGGATCTGGGGTGCTTGGCTCCCACTGGGATGGGAAGCTCTGTGGCAGTCCCTCACTCCTCTCCTCCAAGTCCCTCCCCCTGACCAGACCCCTTTATTCTCACCCCGCAATCCAGTCCTTATCCATTTCTCTTCAGGAAAGGGAAGGTCTCTCATGGATATAAACAAACATGACATATCAAGTTATGATAAGACAAATAATACATGGTTCCATGTATTAAGGCCAGACAAGGTGACTGGAGTAGTAGGAACCAAAAGCGAGTAAGAGTCAGAGACAGACCCTTTTCCCACTGTTAGGAGTACCACCGAAATACCAAGCTACACAACTGTAACATATGTGCAGAATGCCTAAGTCAGTCCCATACAGGTTTTCTGGTTGTGGGTTCAGTCTCTGTGATCCCCTATGAGCCAAGATTGATTGATTCTATGGGTTTTCTTGGGGTGTCCTAGATCCCTCTGGCTCCTAAAATATTTTCTACTCCTCCTCCTCTGTAGGATTCCAGGAGCTCCACCTAGTGTTGGCTGTGGGTCTCTGCATGTGTTTCAAACAGTTGCTGGATGAAGCCTCAGAGATGACAATTGGACTAGGTACCAGTCTGGTCACAAGAGATAGCCAGTTCAGGCTATGGATCCACTATTGCTAGGAGTCTTAGCTGTGGTCATCCTTGTAGATGTCTTGGAGAGTCCCTTCCACTGGGATTTTACCTAACCATGAAATTATCCATTTTCCAGGAGTCTCTTTCAATCCTCTCCTGCTCAGCCCCACCCCAACCTAATCTCTCATGTTCCCATACCCACCCACCCAAAGTCCACTCACAAACCAATTCTAATTACTCTTCACAGGGAGATCCAGTGGATGGGGGCCTCCCTTGAACTGTTCTTGATACATAATCTCTCTGGATCTCTGGACTGTAGTGTACTTATCCTTTATTTTACAGTTAATATCCACTTATGAGTGTGTACATAACTTGTTTGTCTTTCTGGGTCTGGGTTACCACACTCCATCCTTTTGCTATAGCATCAATTATCATATAAAATTCTTAGCTAAAATGCTCTGTTACCTGTAGTACTCCACCACCAACTGCTCATTCATTCTCTCCCCACAGGTATAACAGGACCATCTTCAGTTCAATAAATCTCAAATGCAATGTCCAATTCACTCTGATTTTTCCTAGTCTTTTCAGCCAGTTTCTCATTGCCCAGAGGGAGAAATCTAGGCTCACATAAGAGATGTTAGAATTTTCATTCAACCATTTATTCCCATAACCACTGCCATCTAATTAGAAAATTCCTTAGAGTCTGTAATTTCATTGCTTTCTAAGTCATCCACGCTCATTTCAATTGCCACACTGAACTGCCATTGTGTCTCTTATAAGTGGTTTCACTGCCCTGTTAGAATATTTCACCTCTTTTCTGGCATACTCTCTCTATTTAAATCTTTTCACATTGTGCTGTCTGAGATGAAATTTATCATCATTCTACTAAAAGTTTTTAGGGTTTCTCCTCCTTCGCAAAATACTTTTAAAGACACTAAGGAACATAACAACTGATCCTTTCCTGCCTCCACAGTCTCCTCTATGCCCACAATAGCTCTCATATTCTGCTTTCAACACAGAACTGAAAAGTCATAGTGTCTTAACTCCAGCCAAACAGTTGTTCCTGCAGCCAAGTAACGTCTGCTCTGTGCTACCATTGTACTGGGCTTACTCTTTAAGCACAGCATATGTAGCTTGATCCACTAAATCTTTGGTTCCTTTTGAGGAGAGGACAGATATCATGTTCCCACTATACTGTCTTTCCATTCCACAGCCATCAGTGCCCTGATCACTGGTTTGAGATGACTTCTCACCTTACTGTGTTCATGCAGGAAAGCTATGTCTGAAATTAAGGCTACCTGGCATGCTGCCTAGATGTAAGCAGAATTTCTAAATATTTGTTGTCTGTGCTTGGGGCTTAGGCATGGATGGAAGCCCCAGTATTCTCAGACTCAATAGCTTGGAGCTGTGTAGCTTTTGACACTGTTACAGAAGTTCCCATGTAACTTCATAGTCATAGACAAAAGGCTACCCAACACACTATAATTTACTCTAAATAGACAGACAACCAGACAACCTGGTGTGTGTGGCTGCACTGTCATTTTGTTTCCGGGGTAATAATATCCATATGATCCATTGATATTGAGATGAAAACTATTAATTTGATAGGTGATTTGGTGAGAAAGGAATGAATAAAGGAAATTTCAAAACTTAGTTTCAGTTTGTCTCCACATATCCATGTCAGGTGCCTCACAGACACAAGGAGAATTTTAAGAAAGCTTTTTCGGCACATGAGAAATTCATCCCTTGATGAGACACAATGGAGTGCAGTTGATAGAATTTTAACCTTGCCAATGCTACTTAATCTAACTATACTAATAGTTTTTGCATTTAGACATGACCTTCCAATGTTGCAGTTGGGAAAGCATCTATAAATTGTATATTATACACCTATCTCAGAATGGAGCTTCCCTGAGAAATGAACAGGATACACTTCTGATATGAAGACAGTTATGAAGAATCACAAAGCACAAGGACGCTTCTTGCAGATGGTGCCACTGATCAACACCTGAGTTCCAGGGGTTGAGTAATTGTGTCTCTCATGTTACTCAGATGGTACCTGTTCACTTCTCAGTCTGAACTGCACATAACAATGAATGACAAAAAGCTTAGATTTAGTCATAGCATAAAATTTAGATTGAAATATCTGTTAATCCTCATAAGTTATGATTTTGAACAGTAAGTCTTGTGTGGGCTCAAAATTCTACATTAAATATTCAAACTTTATATTTGGTGCAGATAATTCTGCTGCCCTTGTAGCACATGCTGATAAGTTAACCATAGAACTCACTTTTTAAAATGCAGATTTTCACAGTATCTCCCAAAAAATTGTCATTCTAGTATCTTCAAAGGGGTTATCTGGGCCTTTTTAAAAGTTCCTTGAATATTGCTGCTGTTAGGCTCAGCCTCCAGTAGCTCAGGGATTGAAAGGATCCAATAGAGTCAGCAGACTAATCACTCAACTTGACACCTTCACACCAATGAACATAAAATGAAACTCTTTTAAAAATATTAAAAGAACTTGAGCTAACTTAGCTTCTGGGACTCAATTGTTTTTCTTAATCATTAAGCTAAGCCATAGTCTGTATAACTGCACAAGAAAAACTAGCTATGTGACAGGTCATTGTTCTTATTTTCATTCCTCTGCAACTCCTGCTTTAGGAGGGTGTGGACAATACCATATCTTGCTTTCACCTATATTCATTTTCCTACTAAGCTGACTTCTATAATAATCCCTCACTATATTTACTAAAGACCCTCAATCATCAAAATCCTATTTAAACTAGCATAATTAACGTATTAATTCATTGTGTCAGTTAAACAGTACAGCTTAGGAGACTTCATAATAATTCACAGGTAAAAATGCCAAGTAGAATGGAATATTTCCATGAGATGATCACACTACATTAAAGGGTATGGGGATCTCCCCACAACCATTCATACTTCTGCAGATACCAGAGAGGAAGTGCAAAGGCAAATATGCAAAGACAGCAGTATCAAGAGACATTCGGGATCTGAGCCTCTTGGGACCTTGCCTATCTGAGATTCAGTCATCAGTGCCTTGCATACTGGTGGATCAATCCTCTGAAGTTGATTTCCATCTGCTGCTCCTCTGACATGGCCACTGGCACTTGAATACTCCAATATATAACAAGATCATCTGTATAAAATGCCTGACAGGGACATCGTTATGTTGAAATGATATAATATTGTCATAACACATTGCATCAGAATATTTATGCAAATGGAAAAAATGTCTTGCCGAATATCAGGAGATATGGGAGATTAAGACCTTCCAGTTAGGGACATGAATCCCTTTCATTCACCTTGCTGCCAACTTATCCAGAATATCTCATGATGATTCCAGGGCTCTGGTCCAAGATCCTGTTCCCATTTATTCAGGATAGGCATAGGAAGAACAACCTCCGTAGTTATCACCTGTGCCTATCACCTGTGCCTCTACCATTCCTGCTCACATTTCTCATTCTGCTCATCCCTGGGCCTAAGGGGCCCTGCATCCCAGAGGAGTCTAGATCCTAGAGGAACTCATTAAATAAGACAAAATAATTACTCAAGACCTCTCTAGGGCAAATTCTTTTGGAGTCCTGTAGCAGTGACTGATTAGTCTCTCATCATGTGTTATTGTACTTTGGAGGTCATGGGGATAGTGAGTAGCACGCTGAGAGATGCTTACTCATCATGTGTTTAGGGAATCAGCAGTAGTTCTGTATGCTGGGTCCTATAATTTGGGAGGATAATGTGAGAGGCCTTAAAATAAACAGGGACCTTACTGTGAGGACTATAAAATATCTTGGGTGTATTATAGTTTAGGCTCTATACTGTGAACAAAAAAACTATCAGTGGTCTTTGAATGCCACTGTAAGAGACTCATATTTCAGAAATATTTCAAGGGTAGCAGAATCTTTCACTATAATCAAACTCCCCATAAACATATCCCAGGGATGAGAGAAACCTTAACTATAAGGCCCCAAGCACATAAAGACACACAGGAAGGAGAGGAATAAGAAAAAAAAGAGAGACTCTACCATATCATGTTCAATTCTTCTCCAGCCAAATAGAAAAGGAAAATGTATTTTTATCTTATTTGGGTATTTCTATCTTCTAAGTTCTCTAGGAAAATCTTAATAGCGACCATCCACACCATTATCCTAACCAGTCTTCTTAGATCTTAGATACTTCCCAGTGTCGGTTTTTCCATTTGATCATGAGATTATAGTTGACATTTGCATTTTCCTACTCTAGAATCATCCTGTGTTCTCTTGTCATCATTTCAAATAAAATTGGCTTTCATTATTCAGGAATATGAACTTCAATGGTATTATCTTCATGCTGCGATGGGGATGTCTTCTGTATATATGTTTGTCTTATTGGTTGATTAATAAAGCACTGTTAGCTAATAGGGAAAAAGATAAATGGGACTAGGAGAGGAGGAGGATTCTGGGAAGCTTAGGCAGAGTCAGTTGACATGTAGGACACCAGATGAGTAACAGGTCCTTGGACCTTTCATCAGTAAGATAAGACCATATGGAAATACTTAGATTAATAGAAATGGGTTAGTAATTAAGAAAGAGTTAGCCAATAAGAAACCCTAGCAAATGGTCAACAGTATTATAACTAATATAGCATCTGCGTGTTCATTTGGGGCTGACAAGGCTCTGGGACCAGGCTGGCAAGAATAATGTTCATAACAAATCTGCCTTTGATTTGTTGACACAAAAGACCCTGCAGTTGTCTTCATTTTCTTAGTAATATACACTTACATTTTTCTGATTCTTTTAGTTGTGAATTGACATTCCATTGTCTGTACTACCATAGCTTACCCATTAACCTGAAAAAGAGTGTCTCAGTTACTCTCAGTTTGGGTAATTATAGATGAATCTGATATACAATTCCTGGAAAATAGGCATAATCCTTTTCCTCATTGTGTAAAGAAAGAATTTTTTTCCTTCTTAGCTATGATTAAATTACCTCAGGCAGCATAGCAATTCTTTCTTTTCTTTCGGTTTGGACCCCCAACTTGCTGACTAGCTGTCTCATTGACCACTAGAAAAGAACCAGAGATCCATCTATTTAGAAATGTTCTTTTCTTTAAAATGTTATCAAATACTTCTTCTGTAGTGTTGGATATTCATTTGTCCACTCTTAATTCATCAATCCATTGGCTATCCAGAAACATGCTTATTTTCCATATATTTGGGAATTTTCTGATATTCTTTCTGTTACTGAGTTCTAGTTTTATATCATTGGGTTCAGGAAAGGGAACTGATATTGTCTCAAACTTCTTAAACCCTGCCTGTGGCACAGCATATCATCTATCCCAGAGAATGTCCCATGTACATTTAAATACTTGCTCTGTTGCTGTTAGACACAGCTTCTCCCCATGTCTGTTAGCTCCCGATGAATTAAGTCCATTGTTTCTTCATTCAGTATCTGTCTAATGATCTACCTGATGGGGGAAGTGCTGTGCTAAGGCATTCCACTCTCATCCTCTCACAATCCAGTCTTCCTTTCCAGGACCTTCACTATTTGCTTAGATGGTCAGATGCCCCCACTATTTAAAAAGGATTAAATATAACACTTCTTGTTATATGATGCCCTCATCTTTTGTAGTTCTCATTTAATGTCTGCTGTCACTGAAAAAGGCTACCACTCTCCCTATTATAGTTTCCATTTATGTAGATATTTTTCCATCCCTTGACTGTCATTTTCAATATGTCACGCAGAGTTTGTCTGTGTTGTCCATTGGTTGGTTGATTGCTCAGTTGTTGTTTTTTTATGGAAACCTTTTTTCTTTCTTTTTTTGAGGTTATAATAAAATTACATCATCTCTCTCCTCCCTTCCATCACTCCCAGCCCTTCCACATAGGCCCCTGGCTCTTTTTCAAAGACATTTATCCTTTTTTCTCTTGTTATTACATGCATATGTATATACCTAAATATACATGTGCATACATATACATGTATAAATACATATATATTGTTTTTATAGATGTATTCATTGGGACCAGGCTCCACAACTGTTCATTTTGATTGTTTATAATAATCTCTGTTGCAAAGAGAAGTTTCCTTGATGAAAGGTGAAGAGTATGCTTATCTGTGGCTATAAAGACAAATATTTCTAGTGCAATTGAGGTTTCTTGGGGTTTAGTAATGTGGTAGTTGTTGGTTGGGATATTACAGAGGGACTCACCCTCCCCCAAGAGCTGAGATCACTGATCAGCTTGAGCCTTGGTTTTTCTGCATTATTCACTCTATTAGTTTCTTTTCTGTTACTGCAAAGAACATCATTACTAGAAGCAACTTATAAAACAAAAATGCATTGAGTTCATACTTCCAAAGGGATAAGACTCCATTGTAGGGAGAGATCTTACGTACCTGTAGCGCTGACCACACCTGTTTGGGCATGGTCACAAATACGTAGAAGATGCAGGGGATAAAGAGTTAAGAGGAAGGACAATCACTCTCCTTCCGGGTTGTGGTAGGGTCTCGGAGTTCGGGTGAGACTAACCTGGGTTGCTGATTTCTCTTGTAAGTACCTTCCCACAATAAATAGTCATCTATATCCTCATCAAGTATTCAATTTGTTTCCTTATCAGCTGGTGTCAGGAACGGGATTTTCACCCCTCTGGGGCACACCACCAAGCCCCCATGCCACTGAAGGAGATCTAGCTGCTCCAGCTGACCATGACAAGCACCACCCAAGGAGGTGCCCGGGGCACCAGGTTGCATCCATGCCTGCCACCAACAACCAGAACAGCAGGAGCAAAGCCCAGTACCATCGCCACCTTCGTAGCCGCTGCTGCTACAACCACAGGTGCCAGCATGAGCTCTGCCTCCGAGACTGGCTACCACCCTGCAATTTACACTTAACTCGTTTTCAAACCCCCCCTTAACAAAATCCTGCTCGTTAAATTTCTGTAAAAGCTATTCAGAATTTTTCAGATTCCACTTGGACGAGAAAGATCATCCACAACAGAGCTGGGTTAGGCTATCCACCTGCACCACCTGCTGGCCAAACATGATTGCATCAAGTAAAAATCCACACCTCAGACAAAGACTAGAAAATTGCTGAAGATAAGCTTTGCATTCTGGTAATTTACACTGGTGATACAATTAGCTACTCTATACCAATGGCAGATAATCTTACAATGCAGACAACATTAGGGATATTATTGCTTCTTATATGACTGAAACACCTGCAATGAAAAAAGCACCCAAATGACTTTATTGCTTATCAATGGAATGGGAGGCAATACAAATTAAGGACTTGAAGGGAATCAGGGAGGCTATTATTTCTTATGGTCTCCATTCTCCATATGTCAGGGAACTTCTGAACTCATGGGCAAGTGCAAATAGAGTAACTGTAAAGGGAAGCCTTTTCCTTGAGAGAAGCCTTCCCGCCAGCCTGGTTCTAGAGCCGCATCAGTCCCAAATAAACACACAGGAGGCTATATTAATTATGAAGCTGTTGGCCTTGCTTGTTTCTTACTGGCTATCTCTGACTTAAGTAAGTACCCCATAATTGTTAATCTAAGTATGTCTCTTACCGGAGAACTTTCCGGGCTTCCTACCCCATGGTGCTACATCTCGACTCTCCGTGTTTTTCCTTCCCAGAGTCCTCCTGGACTCCTAGTCCCACCTATCTAGATTCCTATTGGCCCAACAGTACTTTATTGACATAAGACTTCCCTTGTAGGAGTGAACCCCACAAAGCTATCTGCCCAACAGGGCGGGGTCAAGGTAGAGATAAAAGGAAGTGAAAGGAAAAGGGGCTTCCCTTTTTCTCTGGGAAGCCAGCCACACTTCTAACTCCTGGTCTGTGCAACTCTCACTCTCTCTCTCTCTCTGGTAAATAAATATATTGTTTTCCCTATATAGCTTCGAGTATCGTTATATTCCCTAACAAGTGACCCCTAAAGATTGGAGTCAACTAATCACAGTAGTGCTCAGAAATTCATCTTAAATACAAAGGAAGGCTTTATGGAGGAAAGAAGAAAAAGCCCTCAAGCTTCAAGGCTTAAAGAAAGGCTATGAAGCTCTCCAAGATAAGATTCTTGGTGAGGCCCTTATGCTGATTCCACAGGCTCAGGCTGTATATGATGAAAACCTCTTGTCTTTATGACCTGAATACTTTGTATAAGGTCCATGAACTGGAGCCCCAACTTCCTACATGCCCCGGCTCCATCTCCCTGGGTGTTTCTGTGCCTAGAAAGGACCTCCCCCCCAAAGGATCACCCTGAATCTACCCACACCTCAGTCTTCAGTGTCTTCCAATCCTTTCCTGGTGCTTAAGTGCCTAAGTGCATAAGTTTCTTCCTGGTGCTTAAGTACCTTCTGGTCTCCACCCTGTGCTTGAGAGTGTCCCAGACCCACCTGCACCCATTGAAGTTTTGGACCAGCTTGAATGCACTGGAAAGGATCCTTAGACCCAAACCCACAGGGAGAGGAAGAGACTCCATGAGCTCCCACTGAAAGAAAGGATGGGAGGAAGGCAATATAAAAACACAGCTAACAACAGAGGAACCACTAAGACACCACCAGAGTCTAGAAACTCTACACCAACAAGACCTGAACATACCAGCACAGATGAAACAGAAAAGAATGACCTTAGAAACAACCTCCTGAAAGTGATAGAGGCCCTCAAAGAGGATATGAGAAAATCCCTTAAAGAAATGGAAGAAAACATAAACCAAAAAATGCAAGATTTCAACAAATCTCTTAAAAAGAGCAAGGATAGACAAGAAATAACAATCAAACAGATGAAGGAAACAATTCAAACAGTTCAAGACCCGAAAACCAAAATGGAGACAATAAGAAAAACACAAACTGAGGTAATGCTGGAAATCGAAAGGCTGAAAAAAACAATCAGGAACTACAGATGCAAGCATAATTAACAGAATACAAGAGATGGAAGACAGAATCTCGTGCACTGAAGATAAACTAGAGGAAATAGACTAATCAACAAAGAAATTCTTAAATCCAACAAATCGTTAACACAAAATATCCAGGAAATATGGGACACCATGAAAAGAACAAGTCTAAGAATAATAGGTATAGAAGAAAGCAAAGAAGCCCAGCTCAATGGTACAGAAAACATATTCAACAAAATCATAGAAGAAAATTTTCCCAACCTGAAGAAGGAGATGCCTATGAAACTACAAGAAGCTTACCAAACACCAAATAGACTGGACCAAAGAAAAGTACCCTTGCCACATAATAATCAAAACACCAAACATACAGAATAAAGAACAAATATTAAAAGCAGCAAAGGAAAAAGGCCAAGTAACATATAAAGGCAAACCTATCAGAATTACACCCAACTTCTCCACGGAAACTATGAAAGCCAGAAGGTCCTGGATAGATGTTCTACAAACACTAAGAGACCACAGATTCCAGTCCAGACTACTATTCCCAGCAAAATTCTCAATCACTATAGATGGAGAAAACAAGATATTCTGTTACAAAACCAGATTTATGCAATACGTATCCACAAACCCAGCCCTACAGAAAGTTCTAGAAGGAAAATTCAAACCCAAGGAAGTTAACTACACTCCAAATAACATGGGCAATAATCTAACTTAACCAGAAATCAGAAATAGGAGAAAAACTCACACATAAAACCACCACCAAAAACTGGTCCAAAGAAAACAAGAATCAAGAATCAAGGGTTATTAATATCCCTGAATATCAATGGTCTTACCTCACCTATAAAAAGACACAGGCTAACAGAATGGATACGAAGACAGAATCCATCCTTCTACTGCATAAACACACCTCAATTTCTAAGACAGACGCTGCCTCAAGGTTAAGGGTTGGGAAAAGACTTTCCAATCAAGTAGACATAAGCAAGCAGGTGTAGCTATCCTAATATCTAATAAAATAGACTTCAAACTAAAATTAATCAAAAAAGATGAAAAAGGACATTTCATATTCATCATAGGAAAAATCCATCAGGAAAAAGTCTCAATTCGGAACATCTATGCCCCAAATATAAAGGCACCCACATTCATAAAAGAAACATTACTACAACTCAAATCACACATTAAACCCCATACACTTATAGTGGGAGACTTCAACACCTCACTCTCACCACTGGACAGGTCTACCAGACAGAAACTTAAAAAAGAAACAAAGGAATTAACAGAAATTATCAACCAATTGGGTTTAACAGACATCTATAGAACATTCCACCCAAACATAAAAGAATATACCTTCTTCTCAGCACCACATGGAACCTTCTCTAAAATCAACCACTTTCTTAGCAGTAAAGTAAACCTCAACAAATACAAAAAATTGGAATAACCCCCTGTACCCTTTTGGAAAGGAAGAAGTCAAACTTTCACTATTTGCAGATGATATGATAGTCTATGTAAGTGAACCAAAGAATTCTGCCAGGAAACTCCTATAGCTGATAAACACCTTGAGCAAAGAGGCAGGATACAAAATCAACTCAAAAAATTAGTAGCCCTACTATATAAAGACAATAAAAAGGACGAGAAAGAATTCAGAGAAACAACACCATAAAATATCTTGGGGTACCTCTAACCAAACAGGTGAAAGACCTGTATGACAAGAACGTTGAGTCTTTAGAGAAAGAAATTAAAGAAGATACCAGAAAATGGAAAGATCTCCCATGCTCTTGCATGGGTAGGATCAACGTGGTAAAAATGGCAATTTTACCAAAAGCAATCTACAGATTCAATACAATCCCTATCAAAATACCCGCACAATTTTTCACCGACCTCGAAAGGACAACCCTCAACTTATTATGTAAAAACAAAAGGCCCAGGATAGCCAAGGCAACCTTGCACAATAAAGGAACTTCCAGAGGCATCACCATCCCTGACTTCAAGCTCTATTATAGAGCTGTAGTCCTGAAAACAGCTTGGTATTGGCACAAAAGCAGACAGGTAGACCAATGGAATCGAATCAAAGACCTTGATATCAACCCACACAACTTTGAACACTTGATCTTTGACAAAGAAGCTAAAACTATACAATGGAAAGAAGATAGCATCTCCAACAAATAGTGCTGGAGTAACTGGATGCTGAAATGTAAAAGACAGCAGATAGATCCATATCTATCACCATGCACAAAACTTAAGTCCAAATGGATCAAAGACCTCAACATCAATCCAGCCACACTGAACCACTTAGAGGAGAAAGTGGGAAGTACCCTTGAACGAATTGGTACAGGAGACTGCTTCATGAACATAACACCAGTAGCTCAGACTCTGAGATCAACTATTTAAAAACGGGACCTCCTGAAATTGAGGAGCTTCTGCAGGGCAAAGGACACAGTAAACAAGACAAAACAACAGCCCACAGAATGGGAAAAGATATTCACAAACCCCACATCTGACAGAGGGCTGATCTCCAAAATTTACAAAGAACTCAAGAAGCAAGTCTCCAGAACACCAAAGGATCCAATTAAAAATTGGGGTACAGAACTAAATAGAGAATTCTTAATAGAGGAGTCCAAAATGGCAAAGAGACACCTGAGAAAGTGATCAACATTTTTAGCCATTAGGGAAATGCAAATCAAAACAACTCTGAGGTACCATCTCACACCTGTCAGAATGGCTAAAATCAAAAACACTAATGACAGTCTATGCTGGAGAGGATGTGGAGAAAGGGGTACACTCATCCACTGCTGGTGGGAATGCCAACTTGTGAAGCCACTTTGGAGATCAGTATGGAGAGTCCTCAGAAAAATGGAAAGCAGTCTACGACAAGATCCAGCAATTCCATTCTTAGGCATATATCCAAAAGGTATACCCTCATACAATAAGGACATTTGCTCAACTATGTTAATAGCAGCATTATTTGTAATAGCCAGAACCTGGAAAGAACCTAGATGCCCCTCAACTGAAGAGTGGATAGAGAAAATGTGGTACATTTGCACAATGGAGTATTACTCAGCAGAAAAAAAATGGAATCTTGAAATTTGCAGGCAAATGAATGGCACTAGAAGAAACCATCCTGAGTTAGGTAACCCAGCTAAAAAAATACAAACATGGTATGTACTCACTCATATATGGATTTTAGACATGAAGGAGGGTATTGCCAGCCCACAATCCCACCTGCCAGAGAGTCTGGGGTGCAGAGAGGACCCTAAGAGAGATATGCATGATAACCCAGAGAAGGGTTATGGGATGTGATCTCCTAATTAGATTTGGGAGGGGAAGAAGGGGAGGCCAGAAGGAGATGGGAGAAAGAGAGGGAGTGAAGAGGAGGAGAGAGGACGACATGGGAGAGCAGGAAGGTTGAGCCAGGGTAAGAGTAGAGGAGAAATGGATGGGAGATACCATAAAAGAGGGAGCCATTATAAGTTGGAGGAGAGATCTGGCACTAGTGAGATCTTCACAGATCTACAGGAATGACACCAACTGGCATTAAGGCTACCTTAAATGCCCTCCCATGATGGTGAGAATGATGACTGCCTTATATGCCATCCTAGAACTCTCATCCAGTGCCTTATGGAGACAGAAGAAGACACCCACAGCTGTGAACTGAATGGAACTCCTGAACCCACATGCAATGAGTAGTAATGACCAAGGGAATCGGGATCAGGCTGGCAAGGCCCACAGGGGCAGCTGACCTAAACAAGGGGCATCACATGGACCCCAGACTGATGATTGGGGGACCAGCATGAGACTGATACAGACATCGTCCCACTGAACCTGGGTGACAGAGAGGAGGCCTGGCAATCTATGGGACCTTGGAGAGTGGGGCAGTATTTATTCCTGGCATACAAAGGGACTCTGAGAGCCCATGCCACATGCAGGGATTCTCTCTCAGCCTGGACACATGGGGAAGAACCTGGGACATTCCTGAGATGACAGACTCTGGAAATCCCTCATGGAGGCCCTTTCCCTCCCTGTGGAGTAGAGAGGGGATGGAGTGGAGGTGAGGGGTTGGGAGGATTGGGGGGTGGGAGAGGAAAGGAGGGAGAGGGAACTGAAAGTGACATGCGTAAAAAGTTAAATAAAAAATATGGGAAAAAAAGGTTCATGAACCAGGAGAGAATATAGAACCCTATACCAAAGTGGTACAGGGACAGAGAGAAAGAAAGGCTCACTGGATTCTTAGAAAGACTATCCAAAGCAGTAGAATTACAAGTAACTGATTCAGATTCTAGGCAAATACTTATAGAATCTCTAGCTCATGAGTATGCAGATTCACAATGCAAACAGGTACTTTGGCCATTAAAGATTGGATCAGCACCATTGGAGGAATAGGTTCTATATAGAGCTAACCTGGAGTAAAAAGATAAAAACACAGAAGCTTGTATAGAAGAAGTGATTTCCAAAGGTTTGAAGAGGCACCAAGATGCCAAATTCCTTAACTGTAGTGATATAAAAGCTTGGGTAGGAGAAGCAATCTCCAGAGGTTTAAAAAGACATCGAAATACCAGATTTTTAACTGTGGTAGAATAGGACATCTAAGAAGTAATTGTAGGCAAAGTATTGCTAGAAATAATGCTCCTCCTACAAATGACTCAAACAGAAGGCCTCAACATTGTGGATTATGTTGGAGATGTGGCAAAGGCTGACACAAGACCAATGAATATAGGTTGACCACAGACAAACAAGGTAACTCTTCACACTTGGGAAACTTTTGATGGGCCTCTCGAAGGCCCCCACATCCAAAGTGGTCTGGTCATTCCCAGTCACTGTGGAAGACAATCTCTCAAAGGATAATTAGAAGATCCACTGCCTATTGTAAAGAATAATACAGCTCTGTATGATAGATTAGCTACTGAGGATGAATCAAACATAACTGGAGGAAACAAAAAAAATATTTTAGCAAACTTCTATACAGGATCATTGACCCCAATTAGAAGTTAAGGTGAGCCAGGCGTTGGTGGCGCACACCTTTAATCCCAGCACTCGGGAGGCAGAGGCAGGTGGATCTCTGTGAGTTCGAGGCCAGCCTGGTCTACAGAGCGAGTTCCAGGACAGCCTCCAAAGCCATAGAGAAACCCTGTCTCGAAAAACCAAAAAAAAAAAAAAAGAAGTTAAGGTGAATAACAAGGTGATTGTTGGCATTTTGGACACTGGAAATGATGTCACCATCATAACTCGAAAATCTGGGCCTCCAAAATGGGACCTACAAGAGATAAACATTCAACTCTTAGGGATTGGAACCCTATCTCAAATAAAACAAAGCACAAGATAGTTTGAGTATGTAGGGCTAGAAATATAGAGAGGAAGACTGAGGCCAATCTCTGGGGTCGTGATCTATTGCAGCAATGGAATACTCAAATTAATATTCCTCAAGTATCAAATATGAATCGTAAATAAGTTCTTGGTGGTAGAAAAAGTACTGTAAGGAACCACAGAAAACAGATGCCAATCATAAAGGCTGTATAGACACAGAATACGAGTGCCAAACCTACAAGGTAGCCAAAAGCCCTTAAAATGGCTAACAGATGAACTTGTCTGGGTAGGGGAATGGCCTATGATCTCTGAGAAGTTGGAAGGCTTTAGAAAAGCTGGTTCAGGAGCAGTTAAATGATGGACATATTGAGGAATCTACCAGTCCATGGAATTCCCCCTGCATTTGTTATCAAAAAGAAATCTGGTAAATGGAGGATGCTTACAGACCTGAGAGCCATCCATAAAATAATTCAGCCTATGGGCTCTCTACAGCCTGGGATGCCATTGCCTTCGCTGATATCTAAAGTTTGGCCTATTATAGTCATTGCTGTAAAAGATTGCTTCTTCATTATACATATACAAGAAAAAGTTAGGGAAAAGTTTGCCTTCACAGTGCCTACCTATTACAATTCTCAGCCAGTTAGGAGATACCAAAGGAAGGTTTTTGACAAAGGGAATGTTAAATAGTCCTACTCTGTGTCACTTTTTTGTGTAAAAACCTTTGGAAATAATTCATAAACAATTTCCACAATCCATAATTTACCATTGTAAGGATGATATACTGTTGGCTGATTTGAAGGAAAGAACATTGGAAAAGATGTTTGAGGGAGTTAGGAAATTTTACCTCACTGGGGATAAGAGATTGCCCCTGAAAAAATACAAAGAGGAGATTCTGTTATTTAGGTTATAAAATAGATCTACAAAACATTAGACCACAAGAAGTACATATCAAGAGAGATCGTTACCAGACTCTTAATGATCTTCCAAACTACTAGGAAAGATTTCTCAACTACAGACAATTATTAGAGTAGAATGGCATGATTTAAAACACGTAAAAATGGCAATAAAATGGGACAAGGATTTAAATAGTTCACGAATATTATCAACTGAGGCTGAGAAAGAATTAGAATGGGTAGAAAAGAGAATACTAGACGTATATGTGGCCTGCATGGATCCAAAACTAGACTGTATTCTGGTTATTCTACCATCTACACAATATCCCTCAGGTATGTTGATGCAGAGGAAATATATCATATTAGAGTGGATATTTCTGCCACATAAATAGAATAAAAAACTGAAGACATATATAGAAAAGATCTCTGATTTAATTTTAAAAGGAAAATTAAGGCTTCAGCACTAACTGGAAGGGACTCAACAGAAACTATAATACCTTTAATTAATCAGGAAATTTCCTCCTTATGGAAGGATAATGAATATTGGCAAAGGTCTTGCAGTAACTTTTGGGGAATGATTAGTCACAAATATCCCAAAACTGAGAGAATCAAATTCATAAAGCAAACAATTTGGATCCTTCCACATATTTTAAGAAAAACGCCAATCTCTGGCATCCCTACATTCTGCACTGATGCAAACAAATCAGGTAAAGCAGGTTATAAATCAGGAAATATAAGTAAAGTAGATCAAGGCACTTATAACTCTGCACAAAAGGCAGAGTTGTATACCATTCTCATGGTACTTAAAGACTTTAGAGCCTCTCAATACAGTTACTGACTTTCAATATGTGGAGAGAATCATTTTACACATTGAGACCACTGAATTTACTCTTCAACATATGGAATTAACTTCATTGTTTATACAATTGCAGGAAACTATCAGGAATAGGACTAAACATATATATATATATATATATATATATATATATATATATATATATATATATATATCACATCAGATTCCATAAGGGTATTCCAGGTCCTCTAGCACAAGGTAATGATGAGACTGATTGTTTATTAATAGAAAGTGTGCTAGAAGCTGCAGAATTTCATAATAAATACCAAAAGCCAAGGAAATAGTAAGAAACTGCCCACCTGTTCATTCTATAATCAAACTCCATTACCAGCAGGCAGTAACCCCAAAGATATTCACAGAAATGAAATTTGACAAATGGATGTATTTCACTTTCCAGAGTTTGGTAGTCTGAAATATGTACACCATACCATAGACACATTCTTAGGCTTCCAGTGGGCTACTGCCCTCAGCTCTAAAAAGGCTGATTCTATTATCACAAACCTCTTAGAGGTGATGGCTGTTATGGGTATATCTGCACAAATAAAAACTGACAATGCTCCTGCATATGTCTCCACCAAGTTGGAACAGTTTTTCAAATATTATAACATAAGACTCACAACTGGTACACCATACAATCCCACAGGAGAGATCAAACCTCACTTTAAAAGGAATGCTCCATAAACAGGCAGGGGAAGCAAAGGCCCCCCAAACACAGATTACATAATGCTTTATTAACACTAAAATTTCTTAATGCTAATGAAAAAGAACAAATAGCTGCAGAAAGACACTGGACTACAGAAAAAAACTTCTGAACTAAATCAGCCAGTGTATTTCAAGGATGTCATGACCTCAGTATGGAAACCAGGATATGTGTTACGTTGGGGAAGGGGTTTTGCCTTTGTTTCTGCAGGAGAGGAAAAGCTTTGGATACCATTAAAATTGATCAAGATTCAATCCAAACAGGAGAAGCCTCAGGAAGAGGAAAGATGACAGATCATCCACAAAATCATATCCCATGAGATGTATGGAGACCTCACATAGGAAAGGGAAGTGTTTTGTTCTTGTCTTAACAGGAAAAAACATCTCCAAAAGGCAAGAAGACATTAAACATGTAGATACCTAAAGAAGAGAGAATGGCTAGCCAAAATCACCATCAAACAAAGAAGAATCTGATATTTGGTATCATTGTCTAGTTCTCTTACCCTTTATATCTTTGCAAAAATCTATTTCTCTTTACTTCCTAGTATTCGTTTAGTCCCAAGTCACTTAAACCAACGCTGGCTTTGGAGTTGAATCTGGCTCTCCTCTAAATCCAAGCATGTTGTTAAAATAAAATTCAGAATTTCTGTATTACATCAAGAAGGCATTTGATGTAACACAGAAGAAAACAAAATCTATACTCGTTTCTTTCTCTGCAAGTCTAATTTCCCTCATATTTATTATCTTCATTATTGTTGCATTTCCTGGTGCATACCTATAAAAGTTGAGATTTCTTTGTTGATGTTAACATTTAAGTCCTCCACAGAGAACAAAGAATTTCCTAACAGCAATCTTCGAACACTCCAGAAAGAAAATGGGTCCCCACTTCATCAATTGCACTTGATCCAACTTGATGCATCTAAACTGAGGATTACCACGCTGAAACTGGTTTGGGACCACATTGATCAAGACAACTCCAGACTATCTAACTGAGATGGTGCACCTTCTTATTACACTCTGGCCAGAGCCTCAGACAAGAACTGATAAGAATTTCAATCAAACATCTTCCACCAAACAGAGACTGGGTACAAATTTTGTAGCTAGCCACTCGAGACTTTCACTACTCTAACATTTTCTTCCTACAGGATCCCATGAGGTTATCGTCATCCCATTTCAGCAGGAAGTAATTCTGAGAATACTATGCCCCCTTTTCCTACTGTTGACATTACAGAATAATTTACACCTGTTTAGAGTTAGTTTTAATTGTTTAGGGTTGGGATTGGGAGGAGGTGTTCAGATTTGGGCATCTCTTTCAGATAAGTTTAGAGTTTAGATGGAATAGATATGCTTAGGATGGGATATAGGTATATTTGTAATTTTTTATCATAATTCATCATACTGTGTAAAGTCTTATTTCTATTCATGATATTTGATTTATAAATATCCTGATTGTCTTCCATGTATATATACTTTGTATATTTTTGAGATATTTTGCATATTGACACAATTTAGTTTGACTTCAAGTCTAAATCTTTTCTTTAGACTAAAAGGGAAATTGTATGGAGAGATCTTACATACCTGTAGTGCTGACCATGCCCGTTTGGGCATGGTCACAGGTACGTAGAAGATGCAAAGGATAAAGAGCTAAGAGGAAGGGGACTCACTCTATTTTAGGGTTCCAATCGGGTCTTGGAATGTGGCTGTGACTGACCTGGGTGGCTGGTTTCTCTTGTAAGTACCTCCCCTCAATAAATAGTCATCTATATCCTCATCAAGTATGCAATTTATATTTCCTTATTATTCCATCATGGAAGGAAGACAGCAGGAGCAGGAAACAGAGAACTCTTGTCTTCAAACACAACCCAGAAGGGTTAAAGAAAGTATGTGGGTTTAATATCTCAAAGCTTTTCTCTAGTGACATATTTCCTCCAGCAAGGGCACACCAACCTTGCAAAACAGCATCACTGAGGACCAAGTGGTTAAATATACAAGCCTACAAGGATATTTTTTTCTTTCAAACCACCACAGGTGTCTGCAAGCTCATCACTTAATGATAATGCAAATTTAATTTAATCCAATTTCAAAATTCCCATAGTCTTTCATTTTCTCAACATTATGAAAAAGTCCAAAATCTCTTTTGATAGTCAAGGTAGTCTCTTATTGTAACCTTCTATAAAATCAAAATCCAAATTACATATTTCTAACATACAACAGAACAGATATACATTATCATTCCAAAGAGGAAAAATCTGGGCATAGTAGGGAAATATTGGGTCAAAGCAAGACTAATATTAAGTAGGGCAAACTCCAAATCCTCTAGTTCCTTGTCTGGTAAAAAGGCCTATATAGAACCATCATCCAGGGTTGCTGCCTGCTGTACCTCAATCTAATATCTATGTCTTTCTCTACCCTTTCTACTCCTTCTCCTCCCCCATCTCTCTCTCTGGTAAGTTTTACTCCCAGTAAGTAGCTCTCCTTCGCATAAGTCTCATGGCTCTGACATCTCCAAATTCTTGGTGTATTCACTACAACCTAGTCTTAATTTTTATGCAATGGAATCTCACAGTCTTCACACAGTGATTCCTCTACCATATGCTTCCTGGCCTCATCAACTTTCTGAAGCTATACCTCTCTAGGGGTCTTGAATTGGTTTGTTTTCCCTACCAACTGAAGAACTAACAGCATAGAAATCTCAAACACCAGAGACAACAGCAGACAGAATCAGCAGTTTAAGAAAGACATCTATTGGGCATGAGTAACAGACACATACAGCAGACACATAGAGAAAAGGACCCCCATACAAACCAGAAAGGGTATACATGTTAAGACAGTCATCAGCAGGGGACTTCCTCTCAAGAGGAAAAGCCTATAAGGCCTGTGTTTTCAGATGCCAGGTTTTATCTCAAACCAAGGGGATAAGGAAGAAGCCAGCAGTCTTGGAAGTTCACACTCTTTATTACCTAGGCCTGATCCTCTTCCTGTCTTCCTATAAGGAACCTCCATAATCCCTAGACCCTCATGGAATATACATAACATAACATACACGAAAACATCCCATTGTAGTTTACAAATATGCAAAATTATTTGTGGTACATGCCAGAGGAAGTAAATAGAAGGAGAAATAGGGAGAGGATGAATGATGACCTCTACATTACAACTAGATAGAAATAACATCAGTGGTCTGTTCAGTCATCAGATGCCTGTAACCAGACTGTACTATATATCTCTGTCTTTGGTAGGCTTTCTATTTCTGTGAAGAGACACTATGAGCATGGCAACTATTATGAAGAATATATTTAATTGGGGTGGCTTTCATATACTCTCAGAGGTTCAGTTCATTAAAATTATTCAGGGAGCATGGTGGTTGCAGGACAACAAACAGGAAATCAACTGACACATGAGGTGGTATCTGAGCACAGAAAACCTCTAAGTCTACCCTTGCAGTGATGTACTAACTTCAACAAAACCATACCAACACCAACTAAGCCACACCTCCTACTTTTGCCACTCTCTATTAGATTATGGTCCAACAACATTCAAAGTACCACAAATTCCAAAACCAATTTGTTTTGAATGTTTCACCATAAGGAAATAATAAATGTATAATCGGAAATATTGCTCAGTGAGTAAGAGTGCCTGGTAACAAGAATGAGAACTGAGTTTAGATCCCCAACATTCACTTAAAAATGGCATGGTCATGTGCCTGTAATATCAGCATCATATGAAGTAGAAGAAGGAAGATCACCTGTCTCCATTCTTTTGTTTTGTTTTGTTTTTCAAGACAGGATTCCTCTGTGTAGCTTTGGATCCCATCCTAGCACTTGCTCTGTAGACCGAACTGCCTGGAACTTGCAGACATTCAACTGGAGCTGCCTCCTGAGTGCTGGGATTAAAGGTGGGAGGCACCAATGCCCAGCTGAACCTGCTTCTATTCTTAACCAACTACATATTTCTACTTTCACTATTTTAATTAATGTACAATTCTATAATATTTAGTCTTAACAAAAATTTCCCTAGGAAGACCCGCCCACACAGGAAAGACATCAGCCCTTCCAGGCCCCATCCTCCAGCAATCCCAGCTTCAAGTGAGTTTGAGTCTCCGGGGGGACACTCTCCATCCCCCACCCAACACCCATCCCCTCGATCTTCCAGGCCCTCTCCTGGCATCCAGAAGACCCACCCACACAGGAAAGACTTCAACCCTTCCAGGCCCCAACCTCTGGCGATCCCAGCTTCAGGAAAGGCATCGGCCCTTCCAGGCCCCAACCTCCGGCAACCCCAGCATCAGCTTCAGCTTCAGTGTCAGCATCCCCAGTTTCAGCTTCAGGAAGGAAGGAAGACCAGTGGAGACAGAAAGACCCCACCTGCACCCACTGGAAGAAGAGATGGGAAGAAGACAGAATAAGAGCACACTCAGCAATAGAAAGGCCAACATGACTCCACCAGAATATAGAGAACCAATGGCAGCAAGACCTGAAAACAACTACATAGATGAAGCAGAGGAGACAGACCTTAAAAATTATTTTAAGAGACCTCAAAGAGGAAACAAGGAAATCCCTTAAAGAAATAGAAGAAAAACAAACAAAAAAATCCATGAAATGGGGAGAAAAATTCAAGAAATAAACAAATCTCTATAAGAATCTAAAGAGTACCAAGAAAAAACAACCAAACAAATGAAGGAAACAACTCAAACAGTTGAAGGATTGAAAGCTGAAATAGAAACAATAAAGAAAACACAGAACGAGGGGATGCTGGAAATAGAAAGGCTGGGTAAATGATCAGGAACTACAGATGCAAGTATCACCAATAGAATACAAGGGATAGAAGAGAGAATCTTGGGTGTTGAAGACTCATTAGAAGATATACAGTCGTCAACCAATGAAAATCTCAAAACCAACAAATCCCTAACACAAAATATCCAGGAAATATGGGACACCATGAAGAAGCCAAACCTGAGAATTATAGGTATAGAAGAAGGCAAAAAAAATACAGCTCAAAGGTACAGAAAACATATTCAACAAAATCATAGAAGACAACTTCCCTAACCTAAAGAAGGATATGCCTATGAAAATACAAGAATCTTACAGAACACCAAATAGGCTGGACCAGAAAAAGTCACCTCACCATATAATAATCAAAACATCAAACCTACGGAATAAAGAGAAAATACTAAGAGCAGATAATGAAAAAGGCAAGTAACATATAAAGGCAGACCTATCCAAATTACACCTGAAACTCAATGGAAACTATGAAAGCCAGAAGATCCTGGACAAATGTCCTACAAATGCTAACTGAACAAGAATCCCAGCCCAGACTACTATATCCAGCAAAGCTTTCAATTACCATAGATGGAGAAAACAAAATATCCCATGACAAAGCCAGATTTAAACAATACAAATCCATGAATCCAGCTCTACAAAAAGTGCTAGAAGGAAAACCTAGACCCAACAAAGATAACTACACTCACAAAGACACAGGCAATATATAATCCCACTTTACAAAACACCAAAAGAAAAAGGGAAGAGAACCTACACAAAAAAACTCCACTACCAATAAATCAAGCACAAACAAGAATCATCAATCAATGGTCATAAATATCCCTCAATGTCAATAGTCTCAACTTGCCTATAAAACGACACAGACTAGCAGAATGGATACGAAGACAGAACCCATCCTTCTGCTGCATACAAGAAACACATCTCAACATCAAATACAGATGTTACCTCAGAGTAAAAGGCTGGGAAAAGATTTTCCAATCAAACAGCCCCAAGAAACAAGCAGGTGTAGCAATCCTAATATCTAACAATCTAGACTTCAAATTAAAATCAATCAAAAGAGATAAAGAAGGAAATTTCATATTCATCAAAGGAAAAGTCCATCAAGATGAAGTCTCAATTTCGAACATCTATGCCCCAAATATGAAGGCACCTACATTCATGAAAGAAACATTACTAAAGCTCAAATCCCATATAAAATCTCACACACTAATAGTAGGAGACGTCAACACTCCACTCTCACCGCTAGACAGGACCTCCAGACAGAAACTTAACAAAGAAACAAAAGAACTAATAGAAGTTACGACCCAACTGGGTTTAACAGACATCTATAGAACATTCCACCCAAACACAAAGGAATATACCTTCTTCTCAGCACCTCATGGAACCTTCTCTAAAATTGACCACATAATAGGAAACACAGCAAATCGATAATGTGGGAAGTCCTGTGATTATATCAATAAAGCAATGTTGGGCCAATAGGAATCTAGATAGGTGGGATTAGGAGTCCAGGAGGTCTCTGGGAAGGAGAAACACAGAGAGTCAAGATGTAACACCACAGGGTAGGAAGCCAGGAACTATTCTCCGGTAAGAGAAATACTTAGATAATCAATTATGAGATAATTACTTAAGTCAGAGCTAGCCAGTAAGAAACAAGCAAGGCCAACAGCTTCATAATTAATATAGTCTCCCGTGTGTTTATTTGGGACTCATGCGGCTCTGGAACCAGGCTGGCAGGACCAGGCTTCTCTCAAGGAAAAGGCTTCTCTTTACAAATCTCCACAGATACAAAAAAATCGGAATGACCCTCTGTATCTTATCAGACCACCATGCATTAAAATTAGAATTCAACAATAACACAAATCGCAAAAAACCTACAAACTCATAGAAATTGAACAATACACAATTGCATCATCCCTGGGTAAAGGAAGAAATAAAAAAAAGAAATTAAAGACTTCCTGGAATTCAATGAAAGTGAAGACACAACATACCCAAACTTATGGGACACTCTGAAATCCGTGTTGAGAGGAACGTTCATAGCAATAAATGCCCACATGAAGAAACTAGAGAATAGTCACACCAGAGAATTAATAGCATAGCTGAATGTTCTAGAAAAAAGAAGCAAACTCACCCAGGAGGAGCAAACACCAGGAAATAATCAAATTGAGGGCTGAAATCAATCAAGTAGACACCAAGAAGACATTGAGAAGAATCAATGAAACAAAGAGTTGGTTCTTTGAGAAAATCAACAAAATAGACAAACCTCTGTCCAAACTAACCAAAAGACAGAGAGAGAGCATGCTAATTAACAAAATCAGAAATGAAAAGAGGGACATAACAACGAACACTGAGGAAATCAGAGAATCATTAGGGCATACTTTGAAAACCTGTACTCCACAAAATTTGAAAATGTAAAGGAAATGTATAATTCCCTGGATAGATATCACTTGCCAAAACTAAATCAAGAACAGATAAACAATCTAAACAGACCTATAACCCTTAATGAAATAGAAGCAGTCGTCAAAAGTCGCCCAACCAAAAAAGGCCCAGGCCCAGATGGCTTCAGTGCAAAATTCTACCAGAAATTCAAAGAGCTAATTCCAATACTCCTCAAAGTATTCCACACAATAGAAGCTAGAGGCTCACTGCCAAACTCTTTTTACAAGGCTACAATTACCTTGATATCCAGGCCACAAAAAGACACAACTAAGAAAGAGAACTATAGACCAATTTCCCTCATGAACATCGATGCAAAAATAATAAAATGCTAGCAAACTGGATTCAAGAACACATCAGAAAAATCATCCACCATCCCAGGAATGCAGGGATGGTTCATCATTAGAAAAGCTATCGATGTAATCCACCATATAAACAAACTGGGAAAGAAAAACCACATGATCATCTCACTAGATGCTGAAAAATCTTTTGACAAAATCCAGCACCCCTTCATGATAAAGGTCCTAGAGAGATCAGAGATAACAGGAACATACCTGAACATAATAAAAGCAATATACAGTAAACCAGCAGCTAACATCAAACTAAATGGAGAGAAACTCAAAGCAATTCCTCTAAAATCAGGCATAAGACAAGACTGTCCACTCTCTCCATATCTCTTCAATATTGTACTTCAAGTTCTAGCTACAGAAATAAGACAACAAAAGGAGATCAAGGGGATACAAATAGGAAAAGAAGAAGTCAAGCTTTCACTATTTGCAGATGATATGATAGTTTACATAAGTGACCCGAAAAACTCTGCAATGGAACTCCTAGAGCTGATAAACACCTTCAAAAGTGGAAGGATACAAGGTTAACTCAAAAAATCAGTGGCCCTATTATATACAAATGATGAAGTGGCTGAGAAAGAAATCAGAGAAACATCACCCTTTACAATAGCCATAAACAGCATCAAATATCTGGGGATAATGTTAACCAAGGAAGTGAAAGACATGTATATCAAGAACTTTGAGTCTTTAAAGAAAGAAATAAAAGAGGATACCAGAAAATGGAAAGATCTCCCATGCTCTTGGATTGGTAGGATCAACATAATAAAAATGGCAATCTTGCCAAAAGCAGTCTACAGATTCGATGCAATCCATATCAAAATTCCAGCACAATTCTTCACAGACATTGAAAGAACAATAATCAACTATATATGGAAAAACAAAAGGCCCAGGATAGCCAAAACAACCCTATACAATAAAGGAACTTCAGGAGGCATCACCATACCTGACTGCAAGCTCTATTATAGAGCGATAGTCCTGAAAACAGCTTGGTATTGGCACAAAAATAGACAGGTAGACTAATGGAACCGAATTGAAAACCCTGATTTTAACCCACACACCTATGAACACTTGATTTTCAACAAAGAAGCTAAAACTATACAATGGAAAAAAGAAAACATCTTCAACAAATGGTGCTGGCATAACTGGGTATTGGTATGAAGAAGACTGCAGATAGATCCATGTTTATCGCCTTGTACAAAACTTAAGTCCAAATGGATCAAAGATCTCAACATAAATCCAACCACACTGAAACTCTTAGAAAAGAAAGTGGGAGATACTCTTCAATGAGTTGGTACAGGAGACCACTTCCTGAACATAACACCAGTGGCACAGACTCTGAGATCGGCAATTAACAAATGGGACCTCCTGAAACTAAAAAGCTTCTGTAAGGCAAAGGACACAGTCAACAAGACAAAAAGGCAGGCCACAGAATGGGAAAAGATATTTACAAAGATCTCAAGAAGCAAGTCTCCAAAACACCAAAGGATCCAATTAAAAGGTGGGTACAGAACTAAATAGAGAATTCTCAATAGAGGAGGCTAAAATGGCTGAGAGACACTTAAGAAAGTGCTCAACATCCTTAACCATCAGTGAAATGCACATCAAAACAACTCTGAGATACCATCTTACTCCTGTCAGGATGGCTAAAATCAAAAACACCGAAGACAATTTATGCTGGAGAGGATGTGGAGAGAGGAGAACACTCCTGCACTGCTGGTGGGAGTGCAAACTCGTACAGCCACTTTGTAAATCAGTATGGAGATTCCTCAGGAAAATAGGAATCAATCTACCATAAGACCCAGCAATTCCACTCTTAGGCATATATCCAAAAGAGGTAAATTCATACAACAAGGGCATCTGCTCCACTATGTTCATAGCAGCATTATTTGTAACAGCCAGAACCTGGAAGCAACCTAGATGCCCCTCAACTGAAGAGTGGATAGAGAAAATGTGGTACATTTACACAATGGAGTATTGCTCAGCAGAAAAAAATGGAATCTTGAAATTCGCAGGTAAATGGATGACACTAGAAGAAACCATCCTGAGTGAGGTAACCCAGTCACAAAAAGACAAATATGGTATGTACTCACTCATATATGGATTTTAGACATGGATCAGGATAGTGCCAGTCTGCACTTCCACTGACAGAGAGTCTGGGAAACAGGAAAGAACCTAAGAGATATGCATGGTACCCCAGAGAAGAGGAATGAAGCAAGATCTTTTGAACAGATGGTGAACACAATGAGGGGTGGGGGGAATGGGAGCTGGGAAGAAGAGAGGGGGAGAAGAGGAAGAGAGGGTAGATCATGGGGGAACAGGAAGTTTGAGTGGGGGGTAAAACAGGGGGAAGAGGGAATCATAGGTTAGAAGACAGATCAGGCACCAGTGTGACCTCTAGTGATCTAAAAGGATGACACCAATTGGCAAGCTAAGCAATAGTGGAGAGACCACCTTGAATGCCCATTCCTGATAATGAACTTGATGTCCATAACCATCCTGAAGCCTTCATCCAGTGACTGATGGAAGCAGAGGCAAACACCCACAGTTAAACACTGAGCTGAACCCAAGGAACCCAGTGACAGAGAGAGAGGAGCGATGAGCAAATTGGCAAAGAATGGGCTGGCAAAACCAGCAGAGACCACTGATCTGAACAAGAGAGAGCTCTTTGACCCCAGACCGATAGCTGGGAGGCCAGCATGGGACTGATCCAGACTCCCTGAATGTGAGAGTCAGTGAGGAGGCCTGGGCAACCTATGGGGCCCTGAGCAGTGGATCAGTGTTTATCCCTGGCATAAAAACAGACATTGTGTGTCCATAACACAAAGAGGGATGCTCTCTCAGCCTGGACTCTTAGGGGAGTGCCTGGACCTTGCCCTGAATGAAATGACAGACTCTAGACTCTAGATATCCCCTATGTGGAAGGAAATGGCAATAGGGTGGGAGCCTGGAGGGGATGGTCGGGGGGTGTGGGAGGAAGGGAGGGAGAGGGAACTGGGATCGACATGTAAAACAAGCTATTTAAAATTAAAATAATAAAAAAGAAGCCTGGAAAAAAAGCTGTAGGCCAAGGAAGAAAAAGCACTAAATTGTTAGTCACAGTCTAGGACATATCATTATTACATTACAATGAACTTATTGGCTTTACTGAATGAAAATCATCAGTAGAATGCAAGTCAAAGTGTTTCCTTTTTGCCCCCTGTGTACACAATGATCCTAAAATGTCATGTAATTAAAGAAAAATGATAAAGTCCAAAAAAATTAGATCACAAAGAGCACAGATCAGGAGAGATCAATACCAGACTCTCAATGATCTACAAATTATTAGGAGAGATTTCTCAACTACAGACCATTTTTGGAGTAGATGTGCATGATTTGAAAAACTTGAAAATGACCCTAAAAACAGATAAGGACTTAAAAGGTCATGAATATTATCAGCTGAAGCTGAAAAGGAATTATAATGGGTAGAAAAAAGAATATTAGAAGCACATATGGATCATGTGGATCTAAAACTAGACAGTATTCTGATTATATTACCATCTAGAGAATACTCCTTGGGGATTTTGATGCAGAGGGAGGATATCATATTAGAATAGATATTTCTACCACATAACAGAATAAAAAACTAAAAACATATATAGAAGAGATTTCTGATTTGATTTTAAAAGATAAATTAAGACTTCACCAACTGACAGGAAGAGACCCAGCAGAAATTATAGTACCTTTAACTAATGAGGAAATTTCCTCATTATGGAAAGGTAATGAATATTGGTAAAAGGGCTTGCAACAACTTTGTGGAAACGATTAGCAAAGTGAGAGAATAAAATTCATAAAGAAGATGATTTGGATACTTCCATGCATTGTAAGAAAAACATTACTCTCTAGAGTCCCTACATTCTACACTGATGCAAACAAATCAGATAAGGCAGGATATAAATCATGAAATATAAGTAAAGTAGTTCAAAGCCCTTATAACTCTGTTCAAAAGGCTGAATTGTATGCCAACCTCATAGTACTTATGGATTTTGCATAATCTCTTAATATAGTTACCGACTCTCAATATGCAGAGAGAGTCATCTTACACATTGAGACTGCTGAATTTATTCCTGATGATACAGAATTAACTTCATTGGTTATACAATAGCAATAAAACAATAAGGAATAGGACCCATCCTATATAGATAACACACATTAGATCCCATACGGGTCTGCCAGGTCCTCTAGCTCAAGGCAATGAGGAAATTGATTGCTTATTAGAAGTATGCTGGAGGAAAACAACAATGGAATCTTAAATTTGCAGGCAAATGGATGGCACTAGAAGAAACTGTCCTGAGTAAGGTAACCCAGTCACAAAAAGACAAACATGGTATGTACTCACTCATATATTGATTTTAGACATGGATCAGGGGAGTGTCAGCCTACAATCCCAGTGCCAGTGAGTCTGGGAAACAGGGAGGTTCCCAAGAGATATGCATGATACCCTCAGAGAACTGGAATGAGGCAAGATCTCCTGAGAATATTGGGAACATGGGGGGGAGGGGAGAGGAAACCAGGAAAAAGAGAGGGGGATAAAAGGAGGGGAGAAGAAGGCATGGGGAAGCAGGAAGGTTGAGGTTAGAATAGAGGAGAGCAGGATGAGAGATACCATAATAGATGGAGTCATTATAGGTTTGAGGAGAGAGCTGACACTAGTGAGATTTCCAGAGATCTACAAGGATAACACCAACTGGCAAACTAAGCAATAACAGAGAGACTACATTAATAGCCCCTCCCTGATGATAAGGTTGATGACTACCTTTTATGTTATCCTAGAACCTTCATCCAGTGACTGATAGAAGCAGAGCCAGACACCCACAGCTAAACACTGAACTGAACTCCTGGAACCCAGTGACAGAGATGGAGGAGTGATGAGCAAAGGGGTCAAGACCATGATGGTGAAACCCACAAAGACAGCTGACCTGAACATGGGGGAGCTCTTGACTCCCAGACTGATGGCTAAGAGGCCAACAAGGGACTGATCCAGACTCCATGAATGTAGTGTCAGTAAGGAGGCCTCAGAAATCTCTGGGACCTTGAGTAGTAGATCAGTGTTTACCATGGCATATGAATGAACTCTGGGAGCCCATTCCACATGGAGGGATGCTCTCTCAGCCTGGACACATTGGCTGGATGAAATGACAGACTCTGGAGATTCCCCCCAAGGAGGGCCTCACCCTCCCTGGGGAATGATGTGGGGATTGGGTGGGGAGATGGAGAGGGGCTTGTGGAGAGACAAGGGAGGAGGAGTGGGAGAGGGAGCTGGGATTGACATGTGAAGCATATTTCTGTATATCTAGAAAACCTAACTTACCTAATTATAAATTCTATTATAAGTAACTATCTATAGTCTCTATTCAATTATGCATTACGTTTTAAAAGATCAGTATAAGCAAAATACTTAATCAAGAGGAGAAATATACACATAACAAACTTGACCTTGAATTTGTATCAATAAATGAAAAACAATACCCATACCATAATTCCCCTTTTTATTATTAAAAAGAGATTGGCTGTGGTCATTTACCAATTATAAACAATCCCATTTAAATGAAAACAAAGATTTATAAACAAGATGGGAATTAGGACGTTGCTCATTTCAAACTGCTTCATGCTGGAAGGGGGCGCTGTTTATACCATGGGGATCATGACAAAACTCAGAAACCTGTATAAGTCCGTATTTTCTGGGTCTGTAAGACTGCATCATCTTAGCTGTTTCAATTGTTGGAACACCTGGTCCACTGCTTCCAGGGGTCTTGTTTCATCAAACCACAGAAGCCTGGAAGGAATCCTCAGCTTTTCATTTCCTGTAGAAACATAAGCAAAATCTCCTTTCCCAAGTAACATATTCTTATACTTAAATTTGGAAGTCAAAGCATTTTCAAAAGATAGAAGTTGAATTAATTTAGCAGCATTTATAATCAAGTGTACTTTAGTTGTTCCTTCCTTAGCAATGAAAAAACTGAAAAACATAATAGCATGCAGCATCCAGGCTCTCTGTGTATTTTCCATCTTTACGTGGCTTATTTATTTATCTATTATTACTTTATTTATTTTACTTTTATTTATTTTTCTCTGAGACAGGGTTTCTCTTTGGAAATCTGCCTGCCTCTGCCTCTGGAGTAAATCCTACCGCGTGCACCACCACAACGCCGGCTTTTGTATTTATTTACCACTTTGTCGTTTTATTTTCTTTCTCAATCTCACATATATTTTTAAACACACTGTAAACCTTTAGAGGTTTTGTTCATCCAAGTCTGACTTTACTGTAAATCTTTATGTTTTTCTGGCCACGTGTCTTATCTGTTAAAACCGCGGCAGTTTAAACCACCGGTTTTTCAAGATGGCGGGCGTAAGCGTGACTCCAGCTGCCGGCTTGGAGTTGTGGTCACTGCCATTTCCAGCTGTATGTACAACTTTTAAATCGTTAGCAAAGCTTCTTAAAACAACCTTGCTGTTTTTTTTTTTTATGCCGAGTCAGGATGACTGCCTTAATCAAGCCGCGAGTCTCTGCTTGCAGCTAGCAAAACAGAGCTCGCCTGAGAAAATGCTGCTACCAAAAATCTGTG
Organism: Mesocricetus auratus; assembly: GCF_017639785.1. Classification (NCBI taxonomy): domain Eukaryota; kingdom Metazoa; phylum Chordata; class Mammalia; order Rodentia; family Cricetidae; genus Mesocricetus; species Mesocricetus auratus. The sequence continues at coordinate 52,236,654 of NW_024429191.1, read as the reverse complement.
CTTCTCTCCGTTATTCTGTTTCTAAAATTCCTTTAAAGCTTTTGTCATTCTACGTGGAAATTCAATCCCGCTTCTGACAACCATTCTGTAAAGAGAAGCTTTTTCTTTGAGAGAAGCTTTCCCGCCAGCCTGGTTCTAGAGCCGCATCGGTCCCAAATAAACACACAGGAGGCTATATTAATTATGAAGCTGTTGGACTTGCTTGTTTCTTACTGGCTACCTCTGACTTAAGTAATTACCCCATAATTGTTAATCTAAGTATTTCTCTTACCGGAGAATGGTTCCGGGCTTCCTACCCCCATGGCATTACATCTTGACTCTCTTGTGTTTCTCCTTCCCAAAGTTCTCCTGGACTCCTAGTCCCTCCTATCTTGGTTCCCTATAGGCTCAACAGTGCTTTATTGACGTAAGACTTCCCCAACATGTTTCTAATTTAAATAAAAACATACGTTGAGAAAAATAAATAAATAAGTATGCTGGAGGCCTCAGAAACACCATGTGAATAGCAAAAGTTTAAAAAGGGATTTTTTTCCAACACTTGGCAACAAGCTAAGGAAATAGCAAAGAAATGTCCTACTTGTTCCTTCTATAACCAAACTCCTCTACCAGCAGGTAGTATCCCTAAAGGTACACTTAGAAATGAAATTTGCAAAATGGATGTGTTTCATTTTGCAGAATTTGGAAAATTAAAATATATGCACCATACAATAGACACATTTTCAAGGATTCAATGAGCCACTGCTCTGAGCTCTGAAAAGGCTAATTCTGTTATTATGCACCTATTAGAGGTAATACCTATTAAGGGTATACCTGCACAAATAAAAACTGACAATGCTCCAACATATGTCTCCACCAATTTGAAACAGTTTTGTTTTAAATATTATAGCATAAAGCATGTAACTGGTATACCACACAATCCTACAGGACAAGCAGTGGTTGAGACATCTAATTGCACTTTAAGGGAAATGCTGTATAAACAGGCAAGGGAACAAAGACCCCCAATACAAATTATGTAATGCTTTATTAACAATAAACTTTATTAATGCTAATGAGAAAGGAAAAACATCCACAGAAAGACAGTTGACAATAGAAAAAAACTTCTGAACTAAATCAGCTGATGTACTTCAAGGATGTATTGACTTCAGTATAGAAACCAGGATATGTGTTACGTTGGGGTAGCAGTTTCATCTTTGTTTCTACAGGATAAGAAAAGATTTGGATATCATCAAAGTTGATCAAGATCCGGTTGGAACAGGAAAAACCTCTTGATGAGGAGAAGTGATAGGTCATCCACCAAGGTATATCCCACAAGTTGTATGGAGACCTCACAAAGGTAGAGGGAGTGTTTTGTTCTTACCTTTGCAGGAAAACCAATCTCCAAAATGCAAAAAGACACCAAACATGTAGATGCGTAAAAAAGAGAGGATAGCTATACAGAAAGAGCCATCATACAAATAAGAATCTGATGTATGGTAGAATATTTATACTATTGTCTTCTGGTTCCCTGTTTCTCAGCACTATCATAGTCCCAATTCACATAAAAATCAAACCTGGCTTTGGAGTTGGACTTGGCCCTCCTTCTCCAAATTTGAACATGTTATTTAAATAAAATTCAGAGATTTTGTCTCATATCAAAAGGCATTGGTATAAAACAGAAGAAAATAAAATCTAGGACTACTATTGTCTTAACTCTGTATTCTCTAAAATCCTAATTTTCCTCATTCTTAATTTCATCCTTATTGTTACCTTTCCCTGTATATTTACCTATGAAAGTTAAACTTTCTGTGCTGATATTAATGTTTAAGTCATCCACAGCAAACAAAAAATTTCCTAACAGCAATCTTTGAACTCTTCAGGAAGAAGATGGGGTCCCACTTCATCAACTCCACTTGATTCATCTTAATGCCTCTGAACTAACAAACACCACCCTAAAACAGGTTGGGACTGCAAGGCTTGAGAGAACTCCATACTAGCTAGCTGAAATGGTGCGCCTTCTTATTACCCCCTAGACAGAGTTTCGGATAAGAACTTCAGTCAAGCATCTCCTGCCATGCAGAGACAAGCTACAAATACTATGGCTAGTCCTCTTGATTGTCACTTTAATTTTTTTCCTAAAGTATCCCATGGAGTCATCATTGTCCCATTTCAGCAGGAAGTAATCCTAAGAAAACAACGCCCCCTTTCCCTACTGTTGGCGTTAAGAATGTTTTGAGTTTTTTCTTTCTTTTCTCTCGTCAATAAAAAAGGAATCATTCGCCTGTGTAGGGTCAGTTTTAGTTGATCAGGGTTGGGTATAGAAGGTGATGTTCAGACTCAGGTTCTCCTTTAGGATGGGAAAGGTATGGTTAGGATGGGATATAGGTAGATTTACATATTTTCTAGTGAACTAACTTTAGCAACTGTTAGCTATAAATAACTTAAATTTTTAGATCATTGATAACTTAAATTGTTAGATTCTGGTATGTTGACTGTTTAGGGTTTTCTTTCTGTTTATGATGTTTTGTACACAAATATAAAACTATCTTGATATATACCCATTTTGTATATTGATTCAACTTAGGATATTTTATCATATTGCACTTTACAGTTCTACCTCTAGTCAAGACATTTCAGTTCTATCTTTGAAGTCTCTGTCCTTGCTAAATTATTTTGGGAAGCTTCAGCCATTGTACAACTATGTTCCTGAGAATCGTAGATTATTATCACCCAATTTTCTTATGCCTATGAGATTAGTCATAGATATTTGATCTTCAAACACTTTACAGACCTGCAGAACATGGCATTTAAATGTTTTAATATTAGTACTCCATTGCCATGAGACGCAATTGCTCCTGACAACACCAAGCTATTCCCAAGAATATGTTGGGCACATATTCTGGAGTCCATTATCTCCTCAGCTAATGGCCTCTTAGGCAAAGAATTGTTCCCACATTGACCTCTGACTTTGGACATGCTGTCTTACTGTGCTTGCAGGAGATAAACTTAGAAGACTGCTGAATCTTGCAGAGCCAAGGTAAGATAGACTTTCTACCTCCCTGCTTCTGTGTTGGTCAGTCAGATATTCTAGGCCTTAGCCAAAGCTGGTTGCCCCTACATTGCAGTGAGACTTTGGGTAACTATCCAGGTAGCCTGCTGTTTCTGTCTTCACTGCACCTTTTGGAAGTTGCTCACCTGCACTTCCTGCCTTCCTGAGTACTGTTATCCTCCTTCTCAGGTCTGTGATGAGGTTGTCACAATTATTGTTCTCTCTTCATAGACAGAAATATTAGGTACAAGGCTTAAGTTTTCCAGCTTAGGACAACTCTATAGTAATCTCTGCTATGCCTTTACCCTAGGACTGGATATGTAGTCCTTGCCATTTGCTTTGTTGCTTCATTGGTCTTAAGTGTGCATGTTCTTACCTTTCCTTCTTCTAGAGCATGCTTGATATTTGCTATCATTGTATACAGTTTCATATCAAGCCTAAATCCTTTTCTTTAGACTAAAAGGGGAATTATAGTGAGATATCCACCCCACCCACACCTGTTGTACTAATCACACCCAAATGGGTGTGGTCACAGGTAAGGATGGACTAGGTCTGGGGTCCCGGACCACAACACTCTCTCTTGCTTCCAGTCGGGCCACGGAAGGAGCCTGGGTGAATCCTTGGAGCTAGAACTTTCAGAGGTCACCCGCTTCTTGTGCAAGTGCATTTTCCCTAAATAAACTTCACATAACCTGTACTGAGTCTAGTGAATCTTGATTCCCATGCAATACTTTAACATCTCAGAACTTACCTCTAGTGATATACTTCCTCCAATAAGGGCACACCAACCTCCCCAAACACCTTCACTACCTGAGAACCAAGTGGTTAAATATACAAGTCTATGGGGTATATTTTTCATTAAAATCAACGCATTTCACTCTCTGGCATCTTCATACTCATCATCTTATGAAAATGCAAACTTCATTTTATCCAATTTAAAATTTCCCATAGTCTTTGACAATCTCAACATTATATAAACGTCTAAAGTCTCTATTGACAGTCAAGGTAATCTCTTAGTCGTAACCCTCTATAAAATCAAAACACAATTACATACTTCTAACATACAACAGAACAGATATAACACAGAACATTATCATTCCAAACAGAAAATTTGAGCATAATAGGGAAATATTGAATGAAAGCAAGACTGAACTCAGTAGGGCAAACTCCAAATCCTATAGCTCCTTGTCTGGTGTGAAAGGCCTATATGGCACATGCCTCCAACTTCAACGCCTGCTACATCTCAACCTAATGTCTCTCTCTCTCTCTCTCTCTCTCTCTCTCTCTCTCTCTCTCTCTCTCTCTCTCTCTCTCTCCTCCCTCCCTCCCTCCCTGTTCCTCTCCCTCCCCTCCCCCTTCTCTCTCTCCTTTCTCTTCCTGAAATGTTGTACTCCCAGTATGTAGCTCTCCTTCCCATATGTCTCATGGCTCTGACACCTACAACTTATTGGTGTATTCATTACAACCCAAGCTTCATTTTCACAACTTCATTCGATGGACTCCCACCGCCTTCACACGATGAGTCCTCTGCCATATGCTGCCTGGCCTCATCGGCTCCCTGAAACTGTTGCTGTCTGGGGGTCTTTTCTCTGCCAACTGAAGACTTAAAAGACAGGAAAAAACACCAAGCTCTCCAGGTAACAGCAGAGAAGCCTCAAATACCAGAGACAGAAGCAGACATAAGCAGCAGACTTTTATTGGGAGTGAGGAAACACACACAAAAAGCAGACACATAGAGAAAAAGACCCCCCACAAACTAGAGGGGATACTCTGGAAACCAAAATCCAGTCATTTCTCTAGGACTCCAGATTTTTAAGTATCTGAAGGGTCTCTTCCCCTAATTTTTTATTATTTTTTATTATTTATTTTAAATTTAAATTAGAAATAAAGTTGTTTCACAAGTCAGTCCCAGGTCCCTCTCCGTTTCCCTCCTCTCCTCCCATGCCCTCCCCCCAACCCCCCCAAGTAGCCCCTCATTTCCCCAGGGGGGGGTGAGGACCTCCATGGGGGTGTCCACAGTCTGTCATTTCATCCAGGACAGGGCCTAGACCCTCCCCCAAGAGGCAGTTATGCCAGCACCATTTGTTGAAGATGCTTTCTTTTTTCCATTGTATAGTTTTAGCTTCTTTGTCAAAGATCAGATGTTCATACATGTGTGGGTTAATATCAGGGTTTTCAATTCAATTCCATCGGTATACCTGTCTATTTTTATGCCAATATCAAGTTGTTTTCAGGACTATAGCTCTATAATAGAGCTTGAAGTCAGGGATGGTGATGCCTCTGGACGTTGCCTTATTGAACAGAGTTGTGTTGGCTATCCTGGGTCTTTTGTTTTTCCATACAAAATTGATTATTGTTCTTTCAAGGTCTGTGAAGAATTGTGCTAGGATTTTAATGCACTGAATCTGTAGATTGCTTTTGGCAGAATTGCCATTTTTACTACATTGTTACTACCTATCCAAGAGCATGGGAGATCTTTCCATTTTCTGAGGGCTTCTTTCATTTCTTTCTTTAAAGATTCGAAGTTCTTGCAATTCAGGTCTTTCACTTGTTTGGTTAGAGTTACCCCAAGGTATTTTATGTTGTTTGTGGCAATTTTATGTTGTTTGTGGTGATGTTTCTCTGATTTCTTTCTCAGCCCTTTTATCATCTGTATATAGTAGGGCTACTGATTTTCTTGAGTAGATCTTGTAGCCTGCCACTTTGCTGAAGGTGTTAATCAGCTGTAAGAGTTCCCTGGTAGAGTTCTTTGGGTCATTTATGTAAACTATCATATCATCTGCAAATAGTCAAAGTTTGACCTCTTCCTTTCCAATTTGTATTCCCTTGCACTCCTTTTGTTGTATGGTTCTAACTATAACTTCAAGTGCAATATTGAAAAGGTATGGAGAGAGTGGATAGCCTTGTCTTGTTCCTGATTTTAGTGGAATTGCATTGAGTTTCTGTCCATTTAGTTTGATGTTGGCTGTTGGTTTGCTGTATATAGCTTTTATTATGTTTAGGTATGTTCCTGTTATCCCAGGTCTCTCTAAGACCTTTATCATGAAGGGGTGTTGGATTTTGTCAAAGGCTTTTTCAGCATCTAGTGAGATGATCAAGTGATTTTTGTTTTTCAGCTTGTTTATATGGTTCTCTTCCCCTAATTTAAGGTTGAGCAGTTTGAAGAAAACAAGGATGACTGATTGACCCACAACTGTTGTGCAAAAAGGCCCTGACCATACCTTAAATTTGGTAAGTCAATCCATCAGCAAGAGGCTTCCTCTGAAGAGGAAAAGCCCATAAAGCCTGTATGTTGTGTTGCCAGGCTTTATCTCAAATCAGGGGGATGAGGAAGAAGCCAGCAACCTTTGAAGTTCATAATCTTTATTACCTAGCCATGATCCTCTGTCTTCCTAACAGAGAACCTGTCTAATCCCTAGATCCTCATGGCCATCTGCATAATATAGCATACACCAAAACATCCCATTGCAGTCTACAAATATGTAAAATTATTTGTTGGTAAAGGGCAGAGGGAGTAGGGGAAAGGAGGAATGAGGAGAGGTCATTGATGGCCTCTATACTGTAACTAGATAGGAGTAACATCAGTGTTCTGTTCAATCATCAAGAGCTTATAACCAGAATGTACTATATATATCTGCCTTAGTTAGCCTTTCTATTGCTGTGAAGAGACACTGCGAACATGGCAACTCTTATGAAGAATATATTTAATTGGGGTGATGTTCACACACTTTCAGAGGTTCAGTCCACTATCATCATGGTGGGTATCATGGAAGCATGCAAGCAGTCATGATACTAGAGAGTACCATGAGTACAAGATGAGTCCTATATCTTTCAGACAAGAGGAAGTCAACTGAGACACTATGTGGTATTCTGAGCATGGAAAACCTCAAAATCTACCCCTGCAGTGACACACTTCCACAAACAAGACCAAACCACTCCAACAAAGCCACACCACCTAGTTTCCTTGTTTGCCACACCCTATGAGATTATACAGGTCAATTACATTCAAACTTCCACGATTTCCAAAATCAGGTGCTTTTCAATATTTCATCATAAGGAAATGATAAATGCAGAATTGGAAATGCTGTTCTATTAGTAGAAGTACTTAGTGAATGAGAATCAGACCAGAGTTTAGATCCCCAACACTCACATGAAACAGTGTGGCCATGTGCCTGTAACTCCACATCATATGGAGTAGAAACAGCAAAATTACCTGATTCCATTCTTAACCAAATACACATTTCTACTTCCACTATTTTAATAACTGGGTAGTTGTATAATATTTCATTTTAGCAAAAACTTCCCTAGTGAAAAGAGTGGTCAATAATAATATTGGCATCAATTATGTACTACATAAATAATCTCAATAATTGCTATCATGTGCAATCATACCATAATTTTTTTCTTACAAAATACTCTGACCAGAGCCCCCTTCATGTCCCTGTTCCTCAGGCTGTAGATGAAGGGGTTCAGCATGGGAGTCACCACTGTGTACATCATAGCCATGACAGTCTCCTTCACAGTAGAATTATTAGCAGATGGGCATAAGTACAGACCAATAAGTGTCCCATAGAACAGTGACACCACAGACAGATGGGAACCACAGGTGGAGAAGGCCTTACGGAAACCTCGAGCAGAAGGAACCTTGAGAATAGAGGAGACAATTCGTGCATAGGACACAACAATGAGCACAAATGGAATGACAAGAATATGGCCTCCAGTGATAAATATCACCAACTCATTAACATGGGTGTCAGAGCAGGAAAGCTTCAGCAGAGCAGACATGTCACAAAAAAAGTGGGGGATCACATTGTCCTCACAGAATGACAACCTGGCCATGAGTAGGGTGTGCAGCATGGCATGGAATGTGGTCAACACCCAGGACAGCACCACCAGACCCACACAGAGCTTAGGACTCATAATGCTGGTGTAATGGAGGGGGAAGCAGATGGCCACATAGCGGTCATAGGCCATGGCCACAAGGAGGAAGCTCTCAAGGTCTCCAAACAGCAAGAAAAAGTACATCTGTGCCAGGCAGCCTGCATAGGGAATGGATGGAACTTGACTCTGCATGTTCTGCAGCAATTTGGGCATTGTGACAGAGGAAAAGCAGAGGTCAGAGAATGACAAGTTGCTGAGTAAAGAATACATAGGTGTATGGAGATGGGAGTCCAGTTGAATGAGGATGATGATGAGCAGGTTCCCCAGGACAGTGGTGAGGTACATGGCCAGGAACAGGGCATAAAACAGGTGCTGGTGCTCTGGGGGGATGGGTAGGCCCAGGAGGAGGAACCAGGAGATGACAGTTTGGTTCCCTTCTGTCATGCTGTGTCACCAGAATCTTCAAGAGAAAATGTTAAAAGTCCCTTAAATACAAATAAAACTGAACACATTTCTATGAAATGCATTCTTCTAAGTGTTATTCAATAATTGATTGCATCCTCAAAAACTGAAAGATATGGGTAAATTTCATTTGCTTGTGTTTTTGACACAGAGCCACTCTATGTAGCCTTGGCTTGGCTAGCCTGGAGCTCCCTGTGTAGACCAGGTGGGCCTGGAACTCACAGAGATCTGCCTGCCTCTGACTTCTGAGTGCTGAGACTTAAGGCATGCACTGCCACCACTAAATTAAAATTTCTTAAATATAGACACATGCCTAAGTCTAAGCTACTTGTCAGATATTTTCACTGGTAATTAGTGAAATTGACTATTACTTCCTTTCTAAACACAGTCACAGGTAAGCCACTCTCATGCCAATTCAGCGGCCATTGGTTCTGAATAGTTGCAATTGGTTTTTTTTTTCCTAACAGTAGTCACTGTTTCCTGGGACTTCATAATAAACAGCCCTCCCTTATAATTCTATGACTTTTTCCTTGCAAAAGTTTGCCTATTTCCACAGCACTATTTATGTATGTATTTATTTATTTACTTTACATGCCTGCTAAGGTTTCTTCTCCCTCTTCTTCAAGTATCTCCCTCTGACCCCATCCCTCTATTTCAATGCCCCCCATCCACTCCTCCTCTATTTCTGTTCAGGAAAGGGAAGGTCTCCCAGGGATATCAATAAAGCATATCAAGTTGCCATAAGACAAAGCAGCTCCCCATGTATTAAGGCCAGACCCAGTATGAGGAGTAGTGTCCCAAAAACGAGTAAAAGAGTCAGAGATGGCCCCTGCTGTTAGGAGTCCCAAAAGAATACCAAGCTACACAACTATAACATATATGAGAGTGCCTAGGCCAGTCCCATGCAGATTTGCTGGTTGCAAGTTCAGTCTCTGTGAGCCCCTGAATACAGGTAGATGATTCTCTGGGTTGTCTCTGGTGTCATTGACCCCTCTGGCTTCTACAGTCTTTGCTCCTCCTCTTCCATAGGATTCCCTGAGCTCCACTTAAAGATTGTCTGTGGGTCTGAATCTGTTGCTGGATGAAGCCTCAGTGATGACAACTGGACTAGGCACCAATCTGGTCACAGGAGATGGCCAGTTCAGGCTATGTGTCCTCTATTACTAGGAGTCTTAGCTGTAGTCATCCTTGTAGATGACTGGGAGACTCCCTTTTACTGGGTTTTGACCTGACCTTGAAATGCCCCCCCTTTTCAACAGTCTCTTTCAATGCTCTCCTGCTCAACCCTGCCCCAACATGATCTCTCATGTTCCCATCCCACCTACCTGCAGTAGACTCACAAAATCTCTATTTCCCCTTCACAAGGAGACATGGGCATCCCCATTTGAACCCTCCTTGTTACCTAGTCTCTCTGGGTCTATGTTTTGTAGCACAGTTATCCTTTATTTTACCGTTAATATCCACTTGTGAGTGAGTATATTACATGTTTATCTTTCTGGGTCTGGGTTACCGCACTCCATCCATTTATCATCATTCTATTAAAAGTTTTTTGGGGGTTTCTCCTCTTTCCAATATAAACACTGTTAAGAGAAGCTTTTCCTTGCTAGCTGCTTTGGTTTATCCCCCGCCAGTCGCCTGGGCTCTGCCGCTTTGTAGTCCCCAAATAAACACACAAGACGCTGTATTAATTATGAAGCTGTTGGCCTTGCTTGTTTCTTACTGGCTACCTCTGACTTAAGTAATTACCCCATAATTGTTAATCTAAGTATTTCTCTTACTGGAGAATAGTTCCAGGCTTCCTACCCCATGGTGGTTACATGTCGACTCTCTGTGTTTCTCCTTCCCAGAATCCTCCTGGACTCCTAGTCCCACCTATCTAGATTCCTATTGGCTCAACAGTGTTTATTGACAAATAACAGGCAAATAACAGGACTTCCCCAACATCTCCTCTTTTCTTTTTAAACAAAAATAAAGGTCTTAACTTTAACATAGTCAAATCATATATAACAGAACAGTTATCAAGTAAGAATACAGTTACAATATTTTGTCTATCAACATTCAGCAAGATTTAAAGAAAATATCATCCATCCCATCCTTGTGAGTCTAAAGTTCTATATGTAGCTTATCTTTTATCATAACTAAGGAAAACTATAATTATAACTATCTGTCTTCAACTCCATCAAAGACCACAGAAGGATAATATATAAACACTAGGATTGACAGAGACATTTTACTGCCTGGACAGTCACCCGAAGTTCCTCTGTAACGTTGGGGCATCCATCTTCAGCTCATAGGCCACAATGTGTCCAGAAGATTTCTCAGCAAAGCAGGAAATTTGAAACTGTCCATCTGCGTTGGCAGTCTGTCAGTCATTTTTCTTTGTCCTGCAGAAAGTCTCGTAGACTCTTCATGAAGCAGGAACCCTGTAAGACTGAGTTCAGTAGTCACTTTCCTGTGGGTCCTGCATGTCCATATTGTACAACAACAGTCAAACAATCTAGGCAAGAGCAGTTTCTTGCCCAAATGGCTAATCTTGCCATGTTGAAAGCAAACTCCATAACAAGTTTCTTCGATGCCCATCTTCCTCTCAGACATAATTGGTGCTGCCAAGAGCAGATATTTCTCATTGTCAAGAAAAACCCTAAACCATTTTAAATGTCATTTTCTGAAGGTCTTTGAGAGGTTTGAAGACTGTTTATGTATCTCAAATATATTTCCTTATATCTAGAAAACATAACTTACCTAACTATAAATTCTATTATAAGTAACTATCTATAGTCTGTATTCAATTATGCTTTATGTTTTAAAAGATCAGTATAAGCACAATACTTAATCAAGAGGAGAAATATAAGCATCACAAAATTGACCTTGAATTTGTATCAATAAATGAAAAACAATACCCATACCATAATTCCCTTTTTTACCATTAAAAGAATATTGGCTGTGATCATTAGCCAATTATAAACAACCCCATTTAAATGAAAACAAAGATTTATAAACAAGATGGGAATTAGGACGTCGCTCATTCCAAACTGCTTCGTGCTAGAAGGGGGTGCTGTTCATATCATGGGGATCATGACAAAACTCAGAAACCTGTATAAGTCCTTATTTTCAGGGTCTGTAAAGCTCCATCATCTTAGCTGTTTCAGTTGTTGGAACACCTGGTCCACTGCTTCTGGGGGTCTTGGTTCGTCAAACCACAGAAGCCTGGAAGGAATCCTCAGCTTTTCATTTTCTGTGGAAAAATAAACTAAAACTCCTTTTCCGAGTAACATATCCTTATACTTAAATTTTGAAGTCAAGGCATTTTTAAAAGATAGAAGTTGGATTAATTCAGTAGCATTTATAATCAAGTGTACTTTAGTAGCTGTTAGTTCCTTAGCAAGCAAAAAACTGAAAAACACAATAGCATACAGTATCCAGACTCTCTGTGTATTTTCCATCTTTATGTGGCTTATTTATTTATCTATTATTACTCTATTTCTTTTACTTTTATTTTTCTCTGAGACAGGGTTTCTCTTTGGAAATCTGCCTGCTTCTGCCTTTGCAGCAAATCTTACTCTGCCTCCTGAGTGCTGGGATTAAAGGCGTGCGCCACCAACGCCCGGCTTTTCCATTTATTTACCACTATGCCGTTTCATTTTCTCTCTCAATCTCACGTATATTTTTAAACACACTGTAAACCTTTAGAGGTTTTGTTCATCCAAGTCTGACTTTACTGTAAAGCTTTACGTTTTTCTGGCCACGTGTCTTATCTGTAAAACCGAGGCTGTTTTAAACGCCAGTTTTTTTTCAAGATGGCGGGCATAAGCGTGACTCCAGTTTACCGCCTCAGTCCCTGCTGACCTCCAGCAAAAGCTGCCACTTCCAGCTGTACGTACACACCTTTCAATCATTAGCAGAGTCTTAAAACAACCTTGCTGGCTGGTTTTTTTTTCTTCTTATGCCGAGTCAGGAAGACTCCAGTAAGCGAGCCACGTGAATCTCGGCTTGTCGATAGCAAAACAGAGCCCACCTGAGAAAATGCTGCTACCAAAAATCTGTCCTTCTCTCCGTTCTTCTGTTTCTAAAATTCCTTTAAAGCTTTTGTTGTTTTGCGTGGAAATTTAATCCCACTTCTGACAACCATTCTGTTGTTTTGCGTGGAAATTCAATCCCACTCCTGACATATGCAGGACCTACAGGAAAGTGACTGCTGAACTCAAATAGTCCTTCAGGGTTCCTGCTTCATGAAAGAGTCTACCAGACTTTCTGCAGGACACAGAAAAATGACTGACAGACTGCCAATGCAGATGGACATTTTGAAATTTCCTGCTTTGCTGAGAAGTGTTCCAGACACATTGTGGCCTGTGGGCTGAAGATGGATGCCCCAACGTTACAGAGGAACTTCGGGTGACTGTCCAGGCAGTAAGATGTCTCTGTCAATCCTAGTGTTTATATATTATCCTTCTGTGGTCTTTGATGGAGTTGAAGACAGATGGTTATAATTATAGTTTTCCTTAGTTATGATAAAAGATAAGCTACATATAGAACTTTAGACTCACAAGGATGGGATGGATGATATTTTCTTTAAATCTTGCTGAATGTTGATAGACAAAATATTGTAACTGTATTCTTACTTGATAACTGTTCTGTTATATATGATTTGACTATGTTAAAGTTAAGACCTTTATTTTTGTTTAAACAGAAAAGAGGAGATGTTGGGGAAGTCCTGTGCATTTGTCAATAAAGTACTGTCTGGCCAATAGGGAATCTAGATAGGAGGGACTAGGAGTCCAGGAGGACTCTGGGTAGGAGAAACACAGGAAGTCGACATGTGGTAGGAAGCCCGGAACTATTCTCCAGTAAGAGACATACTTAGATTAACAATTATGGGGTAATTACTTAAGTCAGAGGTAGCCAGTAAGAAACAAGCAAGGCCAACAGCTTCATAATTAATATAGCCTCCTGTGTTTTTATTTGGAACTGATGCGGCTCTGGAACCAGGCTGGCGGGAAGGCTCCTCTCAAGGAAAAAGCTTCTCTTAACAAAACACAAAAAAATACTTTTAAAGACACTAAAGAAACAAAGATCATCACAACCTTTCCTGCCTCCACAGTGTCCTCTACTCCCACAATAACTCTCATATTCTACTTTCAACATGGGACTAAAAGGTCATGTCCACCCCACCACAGTTGTTTCTGCTGGCTAGTAACACCTCTGTGCTCCCATTGCACTGGGCTTACTATTTTAATATATGTGGTTTGAACCATTAAATCTTTGGTTCCTTTTGAGGTGGTAGCAGATACATTGTTCTCACTGCACCTTCTTTCCATTCCACAGCCATCAATGCCCCATCACTGGTTTGAGATGACTTCTCACCATACTGTGTTCATGTAGGAAGGCTGTGTCTGTCTTCACCTGAAATTAGGTCTACCTGGCATGCTGCCAGGATGTAAGCAGAGTTTCTCAATATTTGTTGTCTGCACTTGGGCTACGACATGGGTAGAAGCCTGTACATCTTCTCAGAATCAATAGGCTGGACCATGTCGCTTTTGACACTGTGTTACAGAATTACCTGTGTAACTTCAGACACAAGGATTAGGCTACCCAACACACTGTGATTTACTCTAAATAGACAACCTGGTATGTGGGGCTACACTGACCTTTTGTTTCTTGTGTAATAATATCCATATTATTCATTGATATTGAGATGAGAACTACTAATTTAATAGGTAATTTGGGGAGAAAGGAATGAGTAAACGAAAATTTGAAATTTAGTTTCAGTTTGTCTCCACATATCCAGGTCAGGTGCCTCAGAGATAAGAGGAAAAATTTAAGAAGACTTTTAAGGCACATGAGAAGTTCCTCCCTTGAAGAGACACAACCGAGTGCAGTTGCTGGAATTTTAACCTTGCCAATGCTATTTAATCTAATCATACTAACAGTTTTGTATTTAGACATTACCTTCCAGTGTTGCAGTTGGGAAAGCATTTATAAATTGTATATTATACATTTATCTCAGAATGGAGCTTCCCTGAGAAATGAACAGAATATACTTCTGATATCAGGCAGTTATGAAGAATCACATAGCACAAGGACACTGCTTGCAGATGGCGCCACTGATAAACACCTGAGTTCCAGGAGTTCAGTAATTTTGTCTCTCATGTTACTCAGATGGTACCTGTTCACTTCTCAGTCTGAACTGCACATAACAATGACAAAAGCCTTAGACTTAGTCACGACATAAAATTTAAATGTTAAATACCTGTTTATCCTCATAAGTTCTGATTCTGAACAGTAAGTCTTGTGTGGGCTCAAAATTCTACAGCAAACGTTCAAACTTTACATTTGATGCAGCTAATTCTGCCAGCCTTGAAGCATACTGATAGGTTAAACATAGAAATCACTTTTTAAAATGCAGATTTCCACACTGTCTCCCAAAAATTGTGACTATAATGTGCCTTCAAGGGGATTATCTGAACCTTTTTTTAAGTTCCTTGAATATTGCTGCTGTTAGAACCAGCAGCTCAGACATTGAGGGAGATCTAAGGTGTCAGTCGAATAAATACTTGACTGATTTTTTCTGAGGGAGTAAAACTTAATTCTCTGGGGCAGGCAAGGGTGGCTAAAATAAATTCTCTGGTGCCGGCAAAAAAAAAGAACACACACACACACACACACACACACACACACACACACACACACACTCCAATCCCAAACATGTCAGGATCTCACCTAGAGTCCTGATTAATGGCAAGCCTTCAGCTGATCAGAAAAGCTGAAGAGGAGATGAAGAGCAGACTAATTACTGGACAGACACATGAAGACTTTTATGAGGGTCAAAGATTAGTTTTTCATTTTATTATTCTTATTGCTTGTTCTATTCTTTTTAGTCTGTTTTACTACCTTTATGTTTCCCTTCTTTCTCTCTCAGTTTCTTCCTTCCAGCTTTATTTTACCCTTACAGCTTACATATCCCAGAAGAATCTTTCAAGCAGTATAAAAATTGCCATGTGGCTACAATATATTTTTAAGTGAATGATTACAATGAATACAAGTAAAAAAAACAGCATGTTTCCCATATCCCTTACATGACTGAATATTTTACATATTACAGGTGAAAAGCAAGTTGTTCCAAGAACCCACATACATTCACACCCAAGCAACTTTTTATAGATTAACAGAGTGTAAGCAAGAAAAGTATTATTCAAAGCCAGAGCTTTTGATCATAGGCTGCATTTTTGTGGTTATAAAGGACCAATTATTTTATTATTTATCTCAAGATGTAAACTTAAAATAATCACAGATCTAGACTTTTATACATGGAAAAGAATCAGTCATCTCTACTTTAAATCCACAGGGTGCATACCTAGTCATCAACAGTTTTTTTTTTTTAATCAGGAAGCTGAGGGCAGAAATGGGCACAAGGAATTATCATTTTTAGTCACCATACATCCTAACAAGAAAGGTATATCAGGCAGCAATAGCAAGGCTATCACTGTTCCTACCCCCTGACCCCAATGAGACCCTCATTCAGCTATTAAAAGTATGGCTTTCTAAACTTTATATGGTTTTCCAAGATTTTACACCTCAAAGGCACTAACAAAAACATCTTAACCTAACCATAAGTCACATTTAAAGATTTGTTTTGGCTATGATGCACACCAAAACCCTGTGAACACATCTCTCAATGTTAAGATTAAAAGAACATGAGCTAAGTCAGGCAGTGGTGGCGCACACCTTTAATCCCAGCACTCAGGAGGCAGAGGCAGGAGGATCTCTGTGAGTTCGAGGCCAGGCTGGACCGACAGCCTCCAAAACAATACAGAGAAACCCTGTCTTGTAAAACAAAAACAAAAAAAAAAAAAAGAACATGAGCTAGCCGGGCGTCGGTGGCTCACACCTTTAATCCCAGCACTAGGGAGGCAGAGGTAGGTGGATCTCTATGAGGTTGAGGACAGCCTGGTCTAGAGAGCCAGTTCCAGGACAGCCTCTAAAACAATACAGAGAAACCTTGTCTCAAAAAAACAAAAACAAAAAAAAAGAACATGAGCTGACTTAGCTTCTGTAACACAATTGTTTCTCTTAATCATTAACCACAGACACAGCCTATACAGCTCCTCAAGAGAAACTAGCTGTGTGACATTTCTTTGTTCTTATTTCTATCCTCTGCAACCCCTGCTTTATTGGAGGTGGTACATCATATCTTGCTTTTACCTACATTAGTAGGTAAGCTCACCTTTATCATAATCCCTTACTATATTTATTAAAGAACCTCAATCATCAAAATTCTATTTAAACTAACACTGCGTGTGTGTGTGTGTGTGTGTGTGTGTGTGTGTGTGTGTGTGTGTGTGTAAAATCATTGCTGTAGTTAAACAGGACAGCTTAGGAGGAAATCATCTTCATAATAATCCACAGGTAAAAATGCCAAGTAGAATGGGTTGTTTCCATGAGATAATCAAACTACACTAAAGACAATAGGGATATCCCCACACCCATTCATACCATGCCAGACACCAGAGGAAAAATGGCAGCAGCAAAGAAGCAAAGACAGCAATAGCAAGAGATGTTCTGGGGCCAAGACTCTCGGGGTCTTGCCTATCCAAGATTTACCCATCAGTGCCTTGCATGCTGGTGAACCAATCCCCTGAAGTCAACTGCCACTTGCTGCTCCATTGACATGACCACTGGCACTTGAATAATCCACTATATAACAAAAACATCTGCAACAAATGCCTGACAGGGATATCACTATGTTGAAATGATATAATCTTGTGATAACAAGTTGCATAGTAATACTAATGAATGCCATACTAAAAACATTACAGATGGCAAAGTATAATCTGAAAAAAAAAGTATATCTGAAAAAAAAGAAATGTTTGCAGAATATCAAGAGACCTGAGAGATTAAGACCTTCAGTTAGGGACATGAAGGAAGGACCCCACTCATTCATCTTCCTGCCAACTTACCCAGAATGTCTCAGGATGACTCCAGGGCTCTGGTCCAAGATCCTGTTCCCATTTATTCAGTATAGGCATAGGAAGAACAACCTCTGGAGTTATCACCTGTGTCTCTACCATCCCTGCTCACATTTCTCATTCTGCTCATCCCTGAGCCTAAGGGGTTCTACATCCCAGAGGAGTCTAGATCCTAGAGGAACTCGTTAAACAAGACAAAATAATTATGCAAGACTTCCCTAGGACAAATTCTGTTGGAGCCCTGTAGCAGTGACTGATTAATCTCTAATCATATGTTATTTATTGCACTTTGTGGGCCATCGGGATAGCGAGCAGCTGACTGAGAGATGCTTACTCATTGTCTGTCTAGGGAATCAACAGTAGTCTTGTATGCTGGGTCCTGTATTTGGGGAGAATAGTTTGAGAGACCTTAAAATACACAGGGACCTTACTGTGAAGACTGAAATATCTTAGGAGTATTACAGCTTAGCCTCTATACTGTGAACACAAAACTGTCAATGGTCTTTGAATGTCACTGTGAGAGACACATATTTCAGAAATATTTCAAAGATAGCAGAAACTTTCACCACAACCAAACTCCCCATAAATATATTCCAGGTAAGAGAAAACCATAACTACAAGGACCCAAGCATATGAAGACACACAGGAAGGACAGGGCTGAGAGAAAAGAGAGACTCTACCACATCATGTTCAATGCTTCCTCCAGCCAAAAGAGAAAAGGAAAATGGATTTGTATTTTATTCAGCTACTTCTAGCCTCTAACTCCTCTAGGAAAATCGTAATAGTGTCCTCCCACCATCGTCCCAACCAGTTTTCTTAGATCTTAGATATTTTCCAGTATCAGCTTTTCCATTTGGATCATTGTGATAGTTTGAATATATTTGGCCCCATAAACACATAAGGAGTAGCACAATTAGAAGGGGTGGGTGGCCTTGTTGGAGGTGTGGTCTTGGTGGAGGAAGCTGGACGATATATACCTTTAGTACAGACCTTGAGATTGGAGGACACACCTTTTTTTTTTTTTTGGTTTTCCAAGACAGGTTTTCTGTGTGTTGCTTTGGAGGTTGCCCTGGAACTTGCCCTGTAGAACAGGCTGGCCTCGACCTCACAGAGATCCGCCTGTACAAAACTTAAGTCCAAATGGATCAAAGATCTCAACATAAATCCAGCCACACTGAAACTTTTAGAAGAGAAAGTGGGAGATACTCTTCAACGAGTTGGTACAGGAGACCACTTCCTAAACATAACACCAGTGGCACAGACACTGAGATTGACAATTAACAAATGGGACCTCCTGAAACTAAAAAGCTTCTGTAAGGAAAATGACACAGTCAACAAGAAAAGGCAGTCCACAGAATGGGAAAAGATATTTACTAACCCCACACCTGACAGAGGGCTAACCTCCAAAATTTACAAAGATCTCAAGAAGCAAGTCTCCAAAACACCAAAGGATCCAATTAAAAGTTGGGTACAGAACTAAATAGAGAATTCTCAATAGAGGAGGCTAAAATGGCTGAGAGACACTTAAGAAAGTGCTCAACATCCTTAACCATCAGGGAAAGGCAAATCAAAACAACTCTGAGATACCATCTTACTCCTGTCAGAATGGCTAAAATCAAAAACACCGAAGACAATTTATGCTGGAGAGGATGTGGAGAGAGGGGAACACTACTCCACTGCTGGTGGGAGTGCCAACTCGTATAGCCTCTTTGGAAATCAGTATGGAGATTCCTCAGGAAAATGGGAATTAATCTACCACAAGACCTAGCAATTCCACTCTTAGGCATATATCCAAATGAGGCAAATTCATACAACAAGGGCATCTGCTCCACTATGTTCATAGCAGCATTATTTGTAATAGCCAGAACTTGGAAGCAACCTAGATGCCCCTCAACTGAAGAGTGGATAGAGAAAATGTGGTACATTTACACAATGGAGTATTACTCAGCAGAAAAAAACAATGGAATCTTGAAATTCGCAGGTAAATGGATAGCACTGGAAGAAACCATCCTGAGTGAGGTAACCCAGTCGCAAAAAGACAAACATGGTATGTACTCACTCATGGATTTTAGACATGGATCAAGATAGTGCCAGTCTGCACTTCCACTGATAAGAGAGTCTGGGAAACAGGAAAGAACCTAAAAGATATGCATATATGCATAGTACCCAAGAGAAGAGGATTGAGACAAGATCCTCTGAATGGATGGTGAACACGGCGAGGGGTGGGGGGGAGTGGGAGCTGGGAAGAAGAGAGGGGGAGAAGAGGGAGTAAGTCATGGGGGAACAGGAAGTTGAGTGGGTGGGAGTAGAATAGGGGGAAGAGGGAATCATAGGTTAGAAGACAGATCAGGCACCAGAGAGACCTCTAGTGATCTAAAGGGATAACACCAATTGGCAAGCTAAGCAATAGTGGAGAGACCACCTCGAATGCCCATTCCTGATAATGAACTTGATGTCTATAACCATCCGGGAGCCTTCATCCAGTGATTGATGGAAGCAGAGGCAAACACACAATTAAGCACTGAACTGAACCCAAGGAACCCAGTGACAGAGAGAGAGAGGAGTGATGAGCAAATTGGCAAAAAATGGGCTGGCAAAACCAGCAGAGACAGCTGATCTGAACAAAGGAGAGCTCTTGGACACCAGACCGACAGCAGGGAGGCCAGCATGGGAGTGATCTGGACCCCCCAAATGTGAGTGTCAGTGAGAAGGCCTGGGCAATCTATGGGACCCTGAGCAGTGGATCAGTGTCTATCCCTGGAATACAAACAGTCATCGTGTGCCCATAGCACAAAGAGGGATGCTCTCTCAGCCTGGACTGTTAGGGGAGTGCCTGGACCCTACCCGGAGTGAAATGACAGACTCTAGATATCCCCTATGTGGAAGGAATTGGCAATAGGGGGGGAGGCTGGGGGGGAAGGGGAGTGCGGGAGGAGGGGAGGGAGAAGGAACTAGGATTGACATGTAAAACAAGCTATTTAAAATTAAAATAAAAAATGATATAAAAAAAGTTTGGACATGTTTCCATCCTGTAAAACAAGAAAAGAGATCAGCTGGAATATGACTGCAAGAGTCCATTCAAAAAGCAAGGATAGAAAGGAAGAAGAATGGAGTGGCATAACACAGAGATGAGAAAGGAATGCAATGAACCAAAAGTGAGAATCCAGAGTGGTTGCAGGAGTCACTGCTGAATGGTAATTATAACTTAAAGCTATAGCAGGCAGACATATTTTAAATCCTACTTAAAATTTCCTGAATTTTAACCATAACAATGGAGTAGAATACAACAGGTTTAATTCTTTAAGTGAACCCAAGACTACATGGACTGCTCAAATTGGAGTTCATGGGTTTTTTAAAGAGAAGGACACCAAATTAGATGGATATGGAATTGATGATCTCAGAGGAATTGGGGGAAGGAATAAATATGATCAAAATATAATATATGAAATTCTCAACAAATAAAAAACATTTTCTAGGCACAACTAGCTGAGGCCAGGGTACTGCACACTGTAGCTCCAATCCCAGCAGGAGCCAGCCCACCCAGAGACTGCCAGCATCCAAGTCCCATTCACCACCCACAGGACAGGCAAGCCCTGAGAAAAACCACCGGAGACTTGAGGACTGTGCACGGTGGATCCCAGCCTGACAGGGTTCATCTCACCCAGAGACTGGCAGCATCCAAGTCCCATTCTCCACCCACAGGACAAGCAAGTGTCCAGCCTACCCAGAGATTGCCAAGGCCCTGATACTAGGATGGCCTCCATCCATGCAAGAGGAAAGCCACCAAGGTATTGGACCTGCTCCTATTCACTAGAAAGGAACCGTGGTCACATTCACCCCAGGAGAGGAAAAGACTCCTTCTGAACCCACAGGAAGAAATGATGGAAAGGAGACAATATAAAAACACACCCAGCAACAGAAAAACCAATGTAACACCACCAAAGACTAGAGACTCTATACCTGCAAGGCCTGAACAGCCCATTGCAAATGAAGTAGATGAAAAAGACCCTAAAAACAACTTCATGAAAATGATAGAGGCCCTCAAAGAGGATATGAGAAAATCCCTTAAAAATGGAAGAAAAAACAAACCAAAATATGCAAGAAATAGAAGAAAAAAACAAACCAAAAATGCAAGAAATACAAGAAATGGAAGAAAAGACAAACCAAAAAAAATCCAACAAATGAAAGAAATAAAGGAAAAGACACAGCAAAAATAGCAAGAAACAATTCAAACAGTGCAAGGGTTAAAAGCTGAAATAGAGACAATAAAAAAAAACACAGTCTGAAGGAAGGCTGCAAATAGAAAAGCCGGGCAAACTGTCAGGTACTACAAATGCAAACATAACCAACAGAATACAAGAGATGGAAGAAAAATCAATCCAAAAACTGCAAGAAATGGAGAAAAAGACAAAACAAAAATTGCAAGAAACAATTCAAACAGTGCAAGGGCTGAAATCTGAAATAAAAACAATAAAAAAACACACACAGTCTAAAGGAATGCTAGAAATAGAAAAGCTGGGCAAACTGTCAGGTACTACAAACACAAGCATAACCAACAGAATACAAGAGATGGAAGAAAGAATTTCAGGTGTTGAAAATACACTAGGAGAATTAGAATCATCAACCAAAGAAAATCTTAAGTCCAACAAATCCCTATCACAAAATATCCAGGAAATATGGGACACCGTATTTAAGAATAATAGGTATAGAAGAAGGTGAAGAAAACCACCTCAAAGGGGCAGAAAACATAATCAACAAAATCATAGAAGAAAACTTTCCCAACCTAAAGAAAGACATGCCAATGAAGGTACAAAAAGCCTACAAAACACCAAAAAGAATGGACCACAAAAGGAAGTACACTCACCACATAATAGAAAAAACCCCGAACATACAGAATAAAGAAAGAATATTCAGAGCAGCTAAGGAAAAAGGCCAAGAAACATATAAAGGCAAACCTATCAGAAATATACCTGACTTCACCATGGAAACTCTGAAAGCCAGAAGGTCCTGGATAGGTATTCTACCAACACTAAAGAGACCACGGATGCCAGCCCAGACTACTATACCCGGCAAAGCTTTCAGTCACTATAGATGGAGAAAAACAGGATATTCCATGACAAAACCAGATTTAAACAATATGTATCCACTAACCTAGCTCTACAGAAAGTTCTGGAAGGAAAACTCCAACTCAAGGAAGTTAACTACAACCAGAAAAACATAGGCATTAGATAATTCAACCTTACCAACAGCCAAAAGAAAAAAGAGGTGGAAATCCACATATACTTCCACCACCATAAACCATTCCAAAACAAACAAGAATGATAAATCAATGGTCATTAATATTCCTCAATATTAGTGTTCTTAACTCAACCATAAAAAGACACAGGCTAACAGAATGCATTCGAAGACAGAACCCATCCTTCTGCTGCATACAAGAAACACACCTCAGCCTCAAAGACAGACATTACCTCAGAGTTAAGGGCTGGGAAAAGATTTTCCAATCAAATGAACCCAAGAAACAAGCAGGGATAGCAATCCTAATATCTAACAAATTAGGTTTTCAAATAAAATCAAATAAAAAGAGATAAAGGAGGTCATTTCATACTCATCACAGGAGAGATCCACCAAGATGCAGTTTCAATTCTGAACATCTATGCCCCAAATACAAAGGCATCCACGTTCATAAAAGAAACATTTCTAAAATGCAAATCACACATAAAGCCCCACACACATATAGTGGGAGGCTTCAACACCCCACTCTCACCACAAGACAGGAATACCAGACAGAAACTCAACAAAGAAGCAAAGGCTCTAATAGAAGTAATGACCCAACTGGGATTAACAGACATCTATGAAACATTTCATCCACATAAAAAAGAATTTACATTCTTCTCACCACATGGAACCTTCTCTAAAATCGAACACATACTTGGCAACATATCAAACCTCAGCATCTACAAAAAAATTGGAATAATTTCATGCATCCTATCAGACCACCAACGTTAAAATTAGAATTCAACAACAACACACATTGCAGAAACCCTACAAACTCATGGAAATTGAAAAATGCACAACTGCACCATTCCTGGGTCAAAGAATAAATAAAAAAAGAAAGTAAAGACTTTCTATAATTCAGTGAGAATGAAGACACAACTACCCAAACCTATGAGACACTTTGGAAGCAGTGCTACGGGGAAAGTTCATAGCACTAAGTGGCCACATGAAGAAACTGGAGAATAGTTATACTAGAGAATTAACAGCACAGCAGAAAGCTCTAGAACGCAAAGAAGCAAACTCCCCCAGGAGTAGTAGATGCCAGGAAATAATCAAATTGAGGGCTGAAATCAATAAAGTAGAAATTAGGAAAATAATACAAAGAAACAATGCAATGAAAAAGTTGGTTCTTTGAGAAAATCAGCAAGATAGACAAACCTTTGTCCAAATTTACCAAACAGCAGAGCATGAGCATGCAAATTAACAAAATCAAAAATGAAAAGGGGACATAACAAGACTCTGAGGAAATTCATAGAATCAATAGGTAATACTTTCAAAACCTGTACTCCACAAAATTCAAAAATTTAAAGGAAATAGACAACTTCCTGGATAGTTATCACTTGCCAAAATTAAATCAAGAACAGATAAGCAATTTAAATAGACTTATAACCCCTATGGAAATAGAAGCAGTCATCAAAAGTCTCCCAAACAAAAAAAGCCGAGGTCCAGATGGCCTCAGTGCAGAATTCTACCAGAAATTCAAAGAACAGCTTATACCAATTCTTCTCAAAGTATTCCTCCCAATAGAAGCAGAAGGATCTTTGCCAAACTCTTTTCTATGAGGCTTCAATAACCTTGATCCCCAAGCCACGCAAAGACACAACTAAGAAAGAGAACTTCAGACCAATATCGCTCATGAACATTGATGCAAAAATACTCATTAAAATACTTGCAAATCGGATCCAAGAACACATCAAACAATCATTCACAACGATCAAGTAGGTTTCATCCCAGGGATGCAGGGATGGTTCAACATACAAAAAACTGTCAATGTGATTCACCATATAAACAAGCTGAGAAACAAAAATCACATGATCATCTCACTAGATGCTGAAAAAGCCTTTGACAAAATCCAACACCCCTTCATGATAAAGGTCTTGGAGAGATCTGGGATAACAGGAACATACCTAAACATAATAAAAGCTATATACAGCAAACCAACAGCCAACATCAAGCTAAATAGACAGAAACTCAATGCAATTCCACTAAAATCAGGAACAAGACAAGGCTGTCCACTCTCTCCATACCTTTTCAATATTGTCCTTGAAGTTCCAGCTAGAGCAGTAAGACAACAACAGGAGATCAAGGGGATACAAACTGGAAAGAAAGAGGTCAAACTTTCACTATTTGCAGATGATATGATAGTTCATATAAGTGACCTAAAAAACTCAACCAGGGAACTCCTACAGTTGATAAATGCCTTCAGCAAAGTGGCTGGATACAAGATCTACTCAAGAAAATCAGTAGTCCTACTATATACAGATGATAAATGGGCTGAGAAAGAAATCAGAGAAATATCACCCTTTACAATAGCCACAAACAACATAAAATACCTTGGGGTAACTCTAACCAAACAAGTGAAAGACCTGTATCGCAAGAACTTTCAGTCTTTAAAGAAATAAATTAAAGAAGACACCAGAAAATGGAAAGATCTCCCATGCTCTTGGATAGGTAGTATCAATGTAGTAAAAATGGTAATCCTGCCAAAAGCAATCTACAGATTCAATGCAATCCCCATTAAAATCCCAGCACAATTCTTCACAGACCTTGAAAGAACAATAATCAATTTTGTATGGAAAAGCAAAAGACCCAGGATAGCCAAAACAACTCTGTTCAACAAGGCAACGTCCAGAGGCATCACTATCCCTGACTTCAAGCTCTATTATAGAGCTATAGTCCTGAAAACAACTTGATATTGGCACAAAAATAGACAGGTATACCGATGGAATCGAATTGAAAACCCTGATATTAACCCACACATGTATGAACATCTGATCTTTGACAAAGAAGCTAAAACTATACAATGGAAAAAGAAAGCATCTTCAACAAATGGGGCTGGCATAATTGGAGGCTGGCATGTAGAAGAATGTGGATCAATCCATGTTTATTGCCATGCACAAAACTTAAGTCCAAATGGATCAAAGACCTCAACATAAATCCAGCCACACTGAACCTCTTAGAAGAGGGTGGTACCCTTGAACGAATTGGTACAGGAGACAGCTTACTGAACATAACATCAGTAGCACAGACAGTGAGATCAACAATTAATAAATGGGACCTCCTGAAACTGAGAAGCTTCTGTAAGGCAAAGGACACAGTCAGCAAGACAAAAAGGCAGCCCACAGAATGGGAAAAAATATTCACTAACCCCACATCTGACAGAGGGTTGATCTACAAAATTTACAAAGAACTCAAGAAGCAAGTCTCCAAAACACCAAAGGATCCAATTAAAAAGTGGGCTGCAGAACTAAATAGAGAATTTTCAATAGAGAAGAGTCTAAAATGGCTGAGAGGCACTTGAGAAACATCCTTAGCCATCCGGGAAATGAAAATCAAAACAACTCTAAGATACCATCTCACTCCTGTCAGAATGGCTAAAATCAAAAACACCGAAGACAATTTATGCTGGAGAGGATGTTGTAAAAGGGGAACACTCCTCCATTGCTGGTGGGAGTGCCAACTTGTTCAGTCACTTTGGAAATCAGTATGGAGATTCCTCAGAAAAATGGGAATAAACCTACCACAAGACCCAGCAACTCCACTCGTAGGCATATATCCAAAAGATGCCCATTCATACAACAAGGATGTCTGTTCCACTGTGTTCATAGCAGCATTATTTGTAATAGCCAGCACTGGGAAGCAACCTAGATGCCCCTCAACTGAAGAGTGGATAGAGAAAATATGGGACATTTACACAATGGAGTACTATTCAACAGAAAATAACAATGGAATCTTGAAATTTGCAAGCAAATGGATGGCACTAGAAGAAACCATGCTGAGCTAGGTAACCCAGTCACAAAAAGAGAAACATGGCATGTACTCTCTCATATATGGATTTTAGACCTTTATCTGTGGAGTGCCAGCCTACAGTCCCATGGCCAGAGAGTCTGGGAAACAGAACCTTCATTCAGTGGCTGATGGAAGCAGACGCAGACTCCTATGGCTAAGCACTGAGCTGACTCAAGATATCCAATGACAGAGAGGGAGGACTGATGACCAAAGGGATTAAGGCTGTGCTGGTTTAACCCCCAGAAACAGCTGACCTGACAAGGGTTAGCTCTTGAATCCCAGGCTGATGCCTGGGAATCCAGCATGGGACTGATCAAGACCCCCTGAATGTGGGTGTCAATGAGGAGGCCTAGGTAATCTATTGAGCCTTGGGTAGTAGATCAGTATTTATCCCGGGTATACAAATGGACTTTGGACTCCCATCCAATAATGAGAGATACACTCTCACCCTGAACTCTTGGGGGAGGGTCTACGCCCTGCCCTGTATAAAATGACAGACTATGGACACCCCCATGGAAGGCCTCACCCTCCAAGGGGAAATGAGGGGATATTGAGGGGGTTGGTGGAATGGCACGGGAGGAGAGGAGGGAAACGGAGAGGGACCTGGAATTGACATGTGAAGCAACCTTGTTTCTAATTTAAAATTAAATTTAAAAATAAAAAAGAACAGATAAGCAATTTAAATAGACCTATAACCCCTAAGGAAATAGAAGCCATCATCAAAAGTCTCCCAACCAAAAAAAAGTCCAGGGTCAGATGGCCGCAGTGCAGAATTCTACCAAAAATTTCAAAGAACAGCTTATACCAATTCTTTGCAAAGTATTCCACGCAATAGAAGCAGAAGGGTCTTTGCCAAACCCTTTCTATGAGGCTTCAATGACCTTGATACCCAAGTCACACAAAGACACAACTAAGAAAGAGAACTTCAGACCAATATCCCTCATGAACTCTGATGCAAAAATACTGGCAAATCGGATCCAAGAACACATCAGAAAAATCATCCACCATGATCAAGTAGGTTTCATTCCAGGGATGCAGGGATGGTTCAACATACAAAAATCCACCAATGTAATTCACCATATAAACAAGCTGAGAAACAAAAATCACATGATCACCTCACTAGATGCTGAAAAAGCCTTTGACAAAATCCAAAACCCCTTCATGATAAAGGTCATGGAGAATTCTGGGAAAACAGGAACATACCTAAACATAATAAAAGCTATATACAGCAAACCAACAGCCAACATCAAACTAAATGGACAGAAACTCAATGCAATTCCGCTAAAATCAGAACCTTCATTCAGTGGCTGACGGAAGCAGAAGCAGACTCCCCTCGGTTAAGTACTGAGCTGAACTCAAGAAAGCCAGTATCAGAGAGGGAGGACTGATGACCAAAGAGATTTAGACTCGGCTGGTTTAACCCCCAGAAACAGCTGACCTGACAAAGGTTAACTCTTGAATCCCAGACATCAGCCTGGGAATCCAGCATGGGACTGATCAAGACCCCCTGAATGTGGGTGTCAGTGAGGAGGCCTAGGTAATCTATTGAGCCTTGGGCAGCAGATCAGTACCCATCCCAAGTATACACACGGACACTGGACTCCCATCCAACAATGTGAGGTGCACTCTCACCCTGAACTCTTGGGGAATGGTCTAGGCCCTGCCCTATATGAAATGACAGACTATGGACACCCCCATAGAGGGCCTCACCCTCCCTGGGGAAATTATGGGATAATGGGGGGGGGTTGGGGGGGAAGGCACGGGAGGAGGGGAGGGAAATGGAGAGGGACCTGGAACTGACTTGTGAAGCAACCTTGTTTCTTATCTAAATTTAAACTGAAAAATAAATTTAAAAATAAAACCCTTCATGGTAAAGGTCTTGGAGAGATCCAGGATAACAGGAACTTACCTTAACATAATAAAAGCAAACCAACAGCCAACATTAAATTAAATGGACAGAATCTCAATGCAATTCCGCTAAAATCAGGAACAAGACAAGGCTGTCCACTCTCTCCATGCCTTTTCAATATTGTCCTTGAAGTTCCAGCTAGAGCAATAAGACAACAAAAGGAGATCAAGGGGATACAAACTGGAAAGAAAGGTCAAACTTTCACTATTTGCAGATGATATGATAGTTTATATAAGTGACCTAAAAAACTCAACCAGGGAACTCCTACAGTTGATAAATGCCTTCAGCAAAGTGGCTGGATACAAGATCTACTCAAGAAAATCAGTAGTCCTACTATATACAGATGATAAATGGGCTGAGAAAGAAATCAGAGAAATATCACCCTTTACAATAGCCACAAACAACATAAAATACCTTGGGGTAACTCTAACCAAACAAGTGAAAGACCTGTATCGCAAGAACTTTCAGTCTTTAAAGAAATAAATTAAAGAAGACACCAGAAAATGGAAAGATCTCCCATGCTCTTGGATAGGTAGTATCAATGTAGTAAAAATGACAATCCTGCCAAAAGCAATCTACAGATTCAATGCAATCCCCCATTAAAATCCCAGCACAATTCTTCACAGACCTTGAAAGAACAATAATCAATTTTGTATGGAAAAGCAAAAGACCCAGGATAGCCAAAACAACCCTGTTCAACAAGGCAACGTCCGGAGGCATTACCATCCCTGACTTCAAGCTGTATTACAGAGCTATAGTCCTGAAAATAGCTTGGTATTGGCACAAAAATAGATAGACCAATGGAATCAAATTGAACACCCTAACATTAACCCATACACATTTGAACACCTGATCTATGACAAAGGAGCTAAAATTATAAAATGGAAAAAGAAAGCATCTTCAGCAAATGGTGCTGGCATAACTGGAGGCTGACACGTAGAAGACTACAGATAGATCCATGTTTATCGCCATGCACAAAACTTAAACCCAAATGAATCAAAGACCTCAACATAAATCCAGCCACAGTGAACCTGTTAGAAGAGAAAGTGGGAGGTACCCTTGAATAAATTAGTACAGAAGACCGCTTCTTGAACATAACTCCAGTAGCACTAAGATAGACAACTAATGAATGGAACCTCCTGAAACTGAGAAGCTTCTGTAAGGCAAAGAGCATAGTCAGCAAGACAAAAAGACAACCCACAGATTGGGAAAAATATTCACTAACCCCACATCTGACAGAGGGCTGATCTACAAAATTTACAAAGAACTCAAGAAGCAATTCTCCAAGAACACCAAAGGATCCAATCAAAAGTTGGGATACAGAACTAAATAGAGAATTCTCAGTTGAGGAGTCTAAAATGGCTGAGAGACACTTAAGAAAGTGTTCAGCATCCCTAGTCATCCAGGAAATGCAAATCAAAACCTCTGAGATTCCATCTTACTCCTGTCAGAATGGCTAAAATAAAAACTCCAATTACAGTTTATGCTGGAAAGGATGCAGAGAAAGGGGAACACTCCTTCACTGCTGGTGGTAGTGCGAATTAATACAGCCATTTTAGAAATCAGTATGGAGATTCCTCAGGAAAAGGGGACTCTGTCTACCACAAGACCCAGCAATTCCTCTCTTAGGCATATACCCAAAAAATGTACATTCATACAACAAGGACGTCTGTTCCACTATGTTCATAGCAGCATTATTTGTAATAGCCAGATCCTGGAAGCAACCTAAATGCCCCTCAACTGAAGAGTGGATAGAGAAAATGTGGTACATTTACACAATGGAGTACTAGTAAGTGGAAAAAAAAACAATGGAATCTTGAAATTTGCAGACAAATGGATGGCACTAGAAGAAACCATCCTGAGTAAGGTAACCCAGTCACAAAAAGATAAACATGGTATGTACTCACTCATATATGGATTTTAGATATGAATCAGAGGAGTGTCAGCATACAATCCCACTGTCCAAGAGTCTGGGAAACAGAACCTTCATCCAGCAACTGACAGAAACAGAGGCAGACACCCACAGCTAAACACTGAACTGAAGTCTTGGAATCCAGTCACAGAAAGGGAGAACTGATGAGCAAAGGAATTAAGACTGGGCTGGTTTAACCCACAGAAACAATTGACCTGAACAAGGGGGAGCTCTTGGACCCCAGATTTATGACTGTGTGGAAAGCATGGGACTGACCCAGACCCCCTGAATGTGGGTATCATTGGGGAGTTCTAGGTAATCTATGGGGCCTTGGGTGGTATTTATCTCTGGTGTACAAATAGACTTTGAGTGCCCATCCCACAATGGAGGATGTTCTCTCAGCCTGGACTCTTGTGGGAGGGCCTAGGCCCTGCCCTGGATGAAATGACAGACTCTGGAGATCCACCATGGAGAGCCTCACTCTCCCTGGGGATCAGAGTGGAGATTGGCTAGGGAACTGGGGGACCTGGAGGCCTGGTGGGGAGGGCGGGGGAGGAAGGGAGGGGGAGGGAGCTGCGATTGACATGTGAAACAAGCTTGTTTCTAACCTAAATTTAAAAAAAGGAAGAGAGAAAAAATTTCTAAATAAATGAAGTAACTAAATGACCTTCATAAGTTAACAAGTGCAGAATAACACTTAAAACAATACACATACTCATCTTGCTACTGATAGTATGTCTCCAGCATTGTCCTTTGAAGTCCGATGGTTTGGGGGCTATCGCAAACATATTATCCCATGTTAAATAATCACCTACACCAAATATAGTTTTCAGCCCTTTGGTTAAAATCAAGTATATGAAGTATGTATTTCTGCCTGTTGCAATGAGCATTTTTACCTGAAGTAGTTCTTCAAATTCAGCAAACATAAAGTATAGCTCAATAAAACTGCAAAATTAAAAACATCTAGTTTTGCTGCTTAGGTCAAATCTATAAGAAAAAGTTTATTTTTATAAAAAAAGTGAAATGCAGAAAATAAGGAGTGATAAAACAGTGCAAGTGCTAAATTAATAACATAAAATGCTTTAGTTTATACTGTAATAACTCCCTTAGACACTATTTACATTTCATTCACTGCTTTAGTATGATACTTCATCTCAGCATCCACAATTGTAACAAATGCTTGGAAAGTCTTTTGTTCAGAAGCAGATGCTGGTCTAACAGAAACACACTTGAAAATGTTCTTGTCTGGATCATAGTGTCCAACACATCTGTGAACTCGGCCTCTGATTAGTCTTGGAAGTTCTCGATCCTGTTTTTCAAAACATAAAAGTCAAAAATTATTTATTGCTTCATCTACAGGTCAATGTCTAATTTATAATATGACCGATTATACATGAATCACTCCAAATGATATGATTCTCTGTGTTGCTTACAAGATATCTAGGCATACACAGATAACTTGTCACAGAGGAATGGCCCTAACCCTGATAAGGCTTCTTATAAACTAGCAAGAAGTTGCTTCCTGGAAAAGTTATTAATCCCCCATAATTACTCATGAACTATATACTCTTTTTGATAAAAGAATTTCAACTGCAATGGGACTGTGGCCTGTTTTGTCCTGTGGTTTTGTTGTTGGTGGTGGTGGTGGTGGTCATGGTCGTGATAGTCACAGACATTGAAAACGAACACTTTAAAATACTCACAATTTCATAAAATACACATGGAAGAGTATTTTTCCCATCTCTCATGAGAAAAGTCTTTGAATACTGTGGGCCAGGTGTGACAGCTGAATCCAGGACAGCTAAGCAACATTGAAATGAGGAAATTAATACTGACAAATATAAATATAATTTAACAAAGAAAACTTGATATTTAAGAGTCATCCCATAACAGCCTCTCCCAGTTCTACTTATACAGTGGTATTTTACAGAGAAATTGTATCCTTTAAGTGTGTTCTATAGGCTGGTTGAATTCCAAAGCTGTCGTAAAAATAAAATGCACTGTATCAACAAATAAGCCTTATAGTTTAGTGGAAGCACCACTAAATTACAATTATAGTGTCAGGTCTTCAGCTTCATACTATTTGGTGACATTGTTCAAACTTGATTTATTTCATTTTCTAAAACAAAATATATTCATGTAAGATGTACAAGAACAGGGAAAAAGAGAGCAAATAAATCACAAATGTTTTCATTACTTCAGGTAATCAAATTTACAAGCCTGTCCCCTTCCAGTTACATTTTGGGGTAGAGTAAAAGCACCTAAGGCCTATCTTTTGATCTAATTTTCAATATTTATGATAGTTTTATGAAACACACTAGCTCTCTAGGCTGATTCATCCTATATAATTGCAAGTTTATATTTTTTATTCTACATCTTTCCATCTCCTTCCCCTTAAGCATATTATTCAAAATCTCTCAAAACTCTATCTTCATCAATAAATACAAGTCCTAATTCATGTTTAGCACCAGAAATTTTTATCAAACAGTGTTATTCAATCACTTAATAACCATTTCCTGAGTATTGGTAGTAGACATCTTGTTATTTTGAAGCCATCCTGCATTTCTAAGAATAAACATAAACTTCTTTTCAAATTTTAGTTACTCTTCACGACACCATAGACATTAGAGTATAATGCCCTAATGACATTAAAAAACATCCAAATATATTACTGACATATTCCTGAAATATTATACCTACCTAATATTTCAAAAAGAAGTACGGTTTTCTGCACTTGTGCACGCCAGTACCTCATGCTTTCAATGACTGCAGAAATGATTCTTAAAGAATTATCTTTGGCCTTTAACTGATGGAAGGGGGCTTCCTTTGTGGGAAAAGCATAGTATAGAAAAGTGTTTCATTATATTCTTTATACTTTTAGAACTATGTAGAGTCTAGGTCCTTATAATAAATAAACATGTAGAATGTGTGAAAAGGGCTACTAAAAGTTTCAATGCAATTAAAGTTCCCAAATTAAAGCCAGCATTACATTGCACTGCATTATAGAGTGAAAAATCAAACTGTGCTTAAAATAAGAAGAAAACTATGTGGCTAAAGAGATGACCCAGTGGTAAAGCACTTGTCATATAAGCTGATGACCTGAGTTTGATCCCCAGAATGCATGAAAAGATGGAATGAGAAAAACTCCACAAAGTTGTCCTCTGGCCTCCACACCTATTTTTTGCTTTCCTGTATTTATGTGCACATATGGATATGCCTGGTGCCCGCAGAAGTCACATAATGGTATCAGATCCCCTGGAACTGGAGTTTCAGAAGGTTGTGAGTCATCTAAAGGGTGCTAGGAACAGAACCCAAGTCTTTCAGAAGTGTGGCCAGTGCTCTTAACCACTGAGCCATCACTTCAGCACCATACTTTATTGGATTTTTTGTTTGTTTGTTTGTTTGTTTGTTTGTCTGAAAATACAGCTTTTAGTTGGAGCTCTTGGGAGGCAAAGGCAAGTCAAACTTTCTGTTGAGTTTGAGGCCAATTAGTCTACATAGTGAGTTCAGGGTAATATCGTGAGATCATTTCTTAAAACAAACAAAAATGAAGCAAAAAAGGTACTAACTTTCAAGGGAAGGGACACAATTTCCTTTCTGGAGTGAGGGTTGTAAAGAGCACTGATGAAACTTTTTTTCAAAGTTTCTTCAAGATTTAAGTATTCCTCCTTGAAGATGCGTCACTGTACTATGGTGACAGCATCGTATCATTCTGTGTACAATGTAGCATAACACTGAAAATCACTCTAAAACATGCTACCTTAGTCATACTTCCAGAAAATAAAGGAATACAGAATCGACCCTAATTGCTTGCTAAACACAATGATGTTCAGATTATGGTCAGAATAAACACAGAGCACTTAAGCAACAGAACACTAACAGCAGTAACAACCTGAACGGGCAGAGGGAGAAAAGGGAAACGATCAAGGCCATGAAAACTAGGGCCACAAAGAGGCACAGACACCGCTACTGTTATGATACTGAAGTAGGTAGAAAACAAAACCTCCACCTCTCCCTGCATTCACATCCTCCCAATGACCCCCATCTGGCTGACCTCTAGCAGAAGCCAGCAAAAAAAGGTTCCCAGGATGAGGCACCAGGTAAAAAAAATGCAGCCCTCCAGAGCACAAAGGCGCACAGAGAAACAATCTATTGGGCCCTGGGATGAGGAGAGAGAGAAAAGATAACCTGTACATATGCAAAAAAATTTCGAAGAGTAATTAGAAATGCAGCTGAGGAAAAAGAACATGTTCTCTAAAACAGAATTCAAACCTGAGAGGTATCACAATATACACCATATTCATCCCAAGAAGAGTCCAGGATGAACAGCACTTTGCAATATGGTGTAGATGGCAAGAAAGACAGGACAGGACCAGATTATAAAGCAGAAGTCAGTGAACTACGGCCTACATTCCAAATCCAACCATCTCTTTGTGTCAACTTTTATCGGACCACAGTCATGCTCATTCATTAATGTGTTGTCTGTGGCTGCTTCCAAGTAACAATAGCAGAATTCAGTCATGAAGTAAAATAACTACAACCAAGACAGTATGATTCATAAAGTCAAATATATTGTTATCTGACACTTTGCAGGAAAATGTTTCTGATAACTTTTGGACAAAAATGACAACAAAAATATGGATTGTTTCTATAAGAAATGGATGAACTATTGTTACCTTAATAATTTCTTAAAAGAGTAAAAACAAGAACCCAGTAAGAAATTCTAAAGCCACTATTTAAAAAATCTGACATTTCAGAAACTAACATTTGTCTACTCCAATGGGAAACTGGATATTTGTATGAATCTGCATATACCATGTATGTATCTTTCTAAATACTTACTACACATGTGTAAACATGCAAATAAGCCATTAATTAATATTTAAATGTTTACCTTCAGAGCATTTTCTCCTGGAGTGTTACCCAACACTGTTTTCTTAAATTGATTTTGTTGAAAACTGGGCTTAAATGCCTGCAGTGCACTGGCTCTCTCTGGGCCTTTCACTGCAGAGCCAGGCAGTTTTGATGAACATGTTTGTCTCAGTACTTCAGTATCTTTGTATCCTTGTAAGTTAGGAAATTCAGGTGTTCCTGACTGTTTCTGTCGCTGAGTTCCCAAACTCACTGCACAGGAATTAAATTCACTATTTGGGGCTGGGCTTGCTATTTTACGCTGAGGTCGGAAATCATTTTTATCCCAAGTTCTCAAGCTGGTGTTTCTGTTGTCACCTCTGTAGCTGTAAAAGTAAAACATAATTCTCCATCTTTTTATCTAGGAACAACTGATGAATTTTCTTATTTTTATGACAATTAGTGGTCTATAGCTTACTAAGTAGTAAGAAATTTCAAACATGTCATTCATTACACAGTGGTACAATATATTATTACTTCTCTTTCCAGATGAAGAGACAGCCTTAGGGAAGTAACAACTCATACAAAGAGATACAGCAGCAAACCACTTGTAAGTTCAGAACTCAGAGAACACCTGTCTCCTAACTCAAGAGTACAGTGCTACAAACATATGCTTACAATATCCAAGCCTTCATATAACAGTAGTCTCCAAGTGAAAATATTTTGAGGACTTTTGCTTAATTCTTTATACATTTATTTTGAAATTTTCTACAAAGTAAAAAAAGAAAGCTACAGCTTGCCTGTAAGGTTATTTAAGTTTTTATGCTTTCCAAAGCCCTACTGACCAACCTCTTTTAGCATTTATTAACCATATTACTGAAAATTACTTATAAAAGCTGGTCAGTGTTGGATGTTATCTAAGACCCAAATGAAAGCATTTCCTAAGCAGGCCAATTAAGAGTGATATGGGTAAGAGCAACTAGTCCAACTCACAAAAACTTAATTATGAATACTGCAAGCATTACAAGGTAATCAACACAACCCACCCTTTGTTTTAAAAGGGGTGGGGGCGAATCTAGTTATCAGCAAAAAGCCTAGGTTTTAAGAGGTATAAGGCTTGTACATTTTGAGAAATACTGTTTTAAAAAGTACAAATTTAAGAAAGAAGAAATCACAGTTATGAATCTTAAGGTTATGAACACTATAAAGGCCATTAGTGTCCAGTAAAATATTAGAATTTTTGTTATTCTTCAGTGTTTGGAACACTCTGTCCTGCAGCTATTTCCTTTGAATGAAACATTACTTCCTAGATGGAAGAAGGAGGCTTAAAGGATTCAGGCAGCTAATGAAATTCACAAGACTCAGAAAATCACAAGATCAGGCCCTTTCCAGATATATAAGCGGCAAACATTGTTGCAGAGATAAAACTCTGGCGTAGCTACCTGCTAAGTGTGCATGGAACTCAGAGATGAGCTTCTGTGAGTCACCACCTATGCTGGGGTAAGCTTTTCCATGATGTAGCTGCCTCTCCATACTCCTATATGTAACCTCCTATATGTAACACACATGCTGTTTTTATTGTAAAAAAGAATCACTATAGAACATGCTATCTTAGTTAGTCATACTTCCAGACAACAAAAACAGAATTTATCCTGGATCCTAAAAAAGATTTTTAGATTTCTGAGTAAAACAAACACAGAGCACTTAAGCCCCCAATTAAAGAAAAATTTTAAAAGCTGTATTAATTCAACTACTGAAACAAGCACTTGCCTAGCCCCAAAGTCTACACATCTCATTGAATCTCTGTGTAGATAGAAGAGTCATTCTAAGCCATGGAGCTTTGCTTTGGATTGGCATACTTTCACTATCAATTGGACTTTTATGCATTAGCCACCACAAAAAAACTAGGTCTTAAGAACTAGGTCTTTAACTCTTACCCTGAAAAAAAAAGAATTCCAAATGGATCAAAGGTCTCAAAATAAAACCTGAAAGTACCAGGGGGAAAAGTCAGGAAAACTCTACAAGATAAAGTATGAGTAAAGGACTTCCTAAATAGAACTGTAGTTGCACAGGAAATAAGACCAGCAATTGACAAATGGGACCTCATGTAATTCAAAAACTTCTGTACAGCAAAGGGCATGCTGGTCAGTCAAGTAATTATGAGAGATTATGAGAGAAAATCTTTGCCAGCTTTATTTCTGTCAGAGAATTAATGTCTAAAATACACAAAGAACTCAAAAACCTAAACACAAAAAAAAGACAAACAGACAACCCAATCAAAAGATAGTGGTCTATAGATTTAAATAGAGTGCTCTCAAAGAAAAGACACAAATGGCTCATGAATATTTTTAAAAGTGTTCATTAGCCACCAAGAAAATGCAAATTTAAAATTTCAAGATTCCATCTCAGAAGGAATAAAATGATAACAAGTACTGACAAGGATGTGGGAAAGAGAAACTCTTATTCAGTGTTGCTGAGAGTGCAACTGATAGAACCACTGTGTAAATTAAGTGTGGAAGCTTCTCAAAAACACTAGAAATATAAGAACCGGTGGAAAGAAGGTAGGGGTGCTATGAAATGCTATCTTCTGGACATGATATGTCAACTGCACTCATAAACTCAGGGGCTGGGGTTACCTGCACAAGATCAGCATAGATACAATAGATGATCTCTAGCCTCACCCCATATTGAGGAAATGTTGGCAGTTGATAGTTTCTGGAGTAGAATCATTGGTTTTTGATGTGCCACTGACAAGACTCCCATGCTTTCGTAGCAGCCTCACACCCATGCACATATGGACCAACTAATTGGCCTTAGTGGATATTTAAAAGGAGGGTGACACACATCTTTTATTCCAGCACTCAGAAGGCAGAGGCAGGGGAAATCTCTGTGTGTTGAAGGCCACCCTGGTTTTTATAGTGAGCTCTGGGACAGGCAGGACTACATACATATACCCTGTCTCAGAAAAAAAAAAGACATGAAGTTGAAAGATATGGAAGAGTTGGAGTAGAAAATAGGTGTTATATATAGTTATATTTCACTGTTTATGTGTAGGAAATTCTCAAATCTAGTAATAGAACTACTATATATCCAAGCTATGTCACTTGGGCATATACCAAAAGGACTGTATATCCTACTATGGAGATACTTCATCCACATTCACTGCAGGTCTAATTACAATATCAAAGAAAACCAGCCTAGATGCCCATTAGCAATGAATAGACAAAAAAATATGATCCCTATATACAGTAGAATTTTATTCAGTTGTAAATAAAAATAAAATTGTGAAATTTTCCAGTAAACTGATGGAACTAGAAAATATAATACTAAGTGAGGAAACCCAGACTCATATGAACAAAAGCCATGTTCTCATATGTGAATCCTGGCTTCAATTTTTTAGACGCATATATTTAACTCAGAGTAACTATAGAAATCAAGAAACTAGAAAGGAGATGTTGAGGAAGTAACTTAAGAGAAGCATAACAGAACATAGGTGATATAAAAATAGAGATTGGTAATACCAGGAGTGGAAGAGTCTATGGAGGAATGATGATAGGCATACAGGGAAGATCAGGGGCATAACTAAAACAAAGTATATGAAAACACTATGTGAAACTTGGAAAAAAATTATAGGTATACCCAACATATACTTTGTCATTTTTACTTAAGTACCTTATGACAACTATGTAACATTTGAAATGCATTACATTGTATAATTTAAAGTGTACAGGAAAGTGTACATCGATTAAATTCAAATACCAGTTATTTATTAATATAGAAATTTCCTAAATGTATTTCTAAGAAAGAAAAAACTTTTTAAGGAAAGAAGAAGAAAAATATAGGCAGACTTACCCCCAACCACTTTGGCTTCTTTCAGCATTTGACTGAATAGATTTAGGCACAAAATCTTGACTTTTCAGGGGATAAGAAGCAGAAGCTGCTATTTGCCTTTCAAGGAAATATCTTGTTAAATACAGTTTGTTTTCAAATTGAGAAATGTAAAATGTATACTAAAAAGTAACATCAGTCAGTGACACACACACATTTATTGGCTCATATTTTTATACATACCCTGTACTCATTGTTTTCTTTAAAGGAGTCACCTCTGGATTCATAGCTTCCCATGTCCAATCTCAAAAGTATAAGAACAGATTAAAAATAAGAGAAATCTTTTTCAAAATAATTTCTAACATTTAATTAATTTAGGAGTTCTAACAAGTCGAAGATGTAGACACAGTCTTCAAGAGCACTTGGTTGTAGGATTTGTTGTTGCCTCTTAATTTTATAAACGTCTTCCTTCCCCACTGTAACAATAGTAGTTTAATCTGTCTTTTCCACATTCAATTGTAATATAGTGCCTTGTAACTGGCAATATAAATTTAGTTGAACCCAATGCTTCTTAAACTTTATTCTACCCCACATCAAGAAATATATCATAACTGGTAACTAGATAGCTAGTATATGATACTAACAGAGACATGGAATCAGAGAGTAAGATACCAAAATTTTAACATTAAGTCTAATCCTTACTATGCATGATATACACTGACATTTTCTATTCTGTTCTATTTACTCTTAAGTTTTAAAGATTTCTATTTTATGTTTTTAATTATAGGGCATACTGCAAAAGAACGTAGGTGCTCATGGAGGACAGAGGATCCCCTGGAGTTGAAGTTATAAGAAGGTTGTAAGATACATACATGAGTGCTAAGAACCAAAATCAGGTCCCCTGAAAGACCAGTAATCCCTTTTAACCTCTAAGCTATCTCCTATCCCCTTACTCTCTTCTTTGAAAAGCTGATTTTGTTCCAGACTAATAGGTCAAGATAAAAATTCCTATTTCATCATGGAATAGTTAGCACTTGTAATTTCTCAAATCAATATTCACACTACTTACAAAACATTTTAAATGGTAAGGAAGATTTTAAATGATGGAGAATGATAATATGAATGCTGAGTTATGCATGTCCATTTTCTACTTTTTTTCCATAGAAAAGAAATGGGGGCCAAAGATGGCTCTCTATGAAGAAAGGTATTTGCCATGCAAGTCTTATATTCTGAGTTCGATACCAGAATCCACAGTGGAATGAAATAACTGACTTCCAAAAGTTGTCCTCTGACCTGTACACACACATACCATCATGTTATCATACACACACACACTCATTCACACATACTAATAATAAAATTCAAATTTTGAAAATGGGAATGTTATATGTTAATTTTATACTTTAAATTCCTAGTGTGGAAGAAAAACAATTTAATGACTATATCAAAGTCGATGGAAGCATACTAAATGAAATTTAAAATATGAGTATTGCTACATTTTAATATTTTATTCACATTAAAAATTTTAAAGTTTGTCCCCAAAATTTAAATATACACAACATAATCTACCAAATCTATTTCAGAATGTCTGCCTATCAGTGCCTTCTTCCAAAGATAAGTAAAAAGTCAATAAACACTGAGCCAGTGAACAAGATGGCATAATGGGAAGGCTTGCTATCAAGCATGATGACCTGATTCTCATATCAGGAACACACATACACACACATACACACACACACACACACACACAAAGTTAAGAATAAAATCAACAAATATTTAAGATCTCCCAACACTCACCACTCAAGGCTACTAGTTCACAGGTGACAGGATTTTAGTGGTCTC
This sequence comes from Mesocricetus auratus, assembly GCF_017639785.1. Lineage (NCBI taxonomy): Eukaryota > Metazoa > Chordata > Mammalia > Rodentia > Cricetidae > Mesocricetus > Mesocricetus auratus. Next base: position 52,195,918 of record NW_024429191.1, on the reverse strand, counting down.
ACTTAAAATGTGACACACATTAAAAGCTTCCCAACTCCAAAACTTAATTAAGAGTTACAAAAGGCAGTCAATCTCTAAGAAATAGAGCTAGAATATGTAAACTCCCAGCAATGACAACTTATATAACATGCTATTTGAAGCTATATAAAGGCACAGTAGATGAGAGTATCTTAGAACAAAGTGTATTAAATTGAGCAATTTACAAATTGGAATTTTTGACAGTGCTGGAGACTAAAACACATTATATTCAAGTGACAACAAACCAGCTGTTTGACGAAAGTTTGTTCTCTGCTTCAGAGTTAGCCTCTCTTTGCATATCATCACATGACAGAAGCATCAAACATACTTCTCCTTCATCCTTATTTTATATATTCACTAGTCCTGTGCATAAGCACCTCCTAAAGGCCCATCTCCTACTCAATGGTTAAGTTTCAACTTAAGAATTTTCAGAAAAAGAATACGGGAGACAAGGAAAAAAGACAGGCAAAAATGCCCTGAAAAAGCAATGACTAGAGCCAAGTACCAGAAATTCCTGGGCTTGTGCCTTTTCTACAATCTACTTTTTCCACTTTTTCTTATATTCTATATATAGTTATCCCTGTTTCTGAGGTAACTCAAATCCACTCTTTCCTACCAAATACATAAGTCACAGCAATCTATGTTTTGAGAAAGAAAAATAATCTTTGCAACGTAGGTTCCTACTTTATTACAACAAAGGCTCCAGACATAAAGATACTCTATTTAAATGCTAAACCACTGTCGTAGACAAGGCAACTCAGAACTCCTGTGCTGGAATGCTCAGAAGAAGCCAAGTAATCTCTGTATCTGAGCAGTGAAAAGCAGCAGGGACTTACTACAATGAGAAACCCGGTGGCTTTCTACAACCCTCATTCTTAGCTCTTGAAATTTTCACTTTCTCATTTTCTTACCTGTTGGTAGAGGAAGGGAACTGTAACTGTCAGAAACAGTACTGAAACCTGGATCATTCTGAAGTGGATTAGAAGTTAATGGCTGTCTGTTCCTCTTTTTCTGATTGAACAATGGCACAGGCAAACAGCCTACATTGGATATACCAATAAATTAGTAGACAGCAGATAAATAAGTATATCTACTTCTAGATTAATTACCATTAATAATATGTAATGAAGTGTGTCTACTTCTATGTTAATACACCAGTATATTTATATGCCCTTGAAATGATTTTTATAATCTTTTAGAAGTCCTATATAGCTCACCAGTGTCTCAAAAGTCCTTTCTTCATCTATCTTATCACTTTAATTCTTACTTGTAAGCAATTCCTGTCTCTTTTTATCCCTAAACCCTTTCCAAAAGCTACTTATTTTCTTTATGCCCCTCTGCTGCTTGTCTATCTCCTTATAGGCTGCAGAGTATCTATAGAATATATCAAAGCTAAGAAAGAAGAAACTTTGAGCCATGCTTTCTGAAAATCTAACCATGCTTTAGAGTGTGACAGCCAGCCAGCCTCTGGGGCCATAGTTTGAACTTCAACTTAACTAAGATTTTTCCTGGAATCCTGATTAACATGTGGGTTTCCAAGGTCAAAATCTCCAATGTTGAAATTTTTATCTCAATATATTTAGTCTGGAACCCAATAATTTTAACAAATGTCCCAACTATCTATAATGATAATGTCTTAGGGCAGTGGTTCTCAACTTTCCTAATGCTATTTTTCCTTTAATATAGTTCCTCATATTGTGGTGACTCCCAACCATAAAATTATTTCATTGGTACATCATTACTGTAGTTTTGCTACTGTTATGAATTTTAATGTAAATATCTGATGTGCAGAATATCTGATATGAGACTCCCAAGGGAGACACAACCTGCAGGTTGAGAACCACTGTCTTAAAAGAATGGCAATGCCCAACCCAGTGAAAATGAATACTATCACCACTTCCTCCAGATCACAGAAGCAGTTCTTCAGTCAAATAGATAAACAAACAAACTTTAAAAGCTACAAGGGAATTCAGGGCCAAAATAAGTCTTCAAAGCAGGAACTAGAAAAACCTAGATAGGAGCCAAGTTCCTAAATCTCAGTTCAGAAACCCTTGACACTCTACCATCGTCTGGCTGACCCATTCTCATTGTACTGTAGGAGAACACTAACTCTGGAGGCTCTCTAATGAAAAACTAGAATCACGTAGGCTCTTGAGTCAGGCTGCCTGGGTTTTAACTGTGCCTTCAAAGCGAATTTGAAATACAACTTCAAAGTTAAATGTGAGCAGTTTCCTTAAACTCTTTGTGCCCATGATACATACAGAGAAGCAGAGAAGCATAAGAGTAAAGACTCTAAAATCTGAGATTTCTAAGTTTGAGTCCTGTCTCTACCACTCAATAGATTATTTAAGGTCTTCGTGCCTTGGTTTCTTATCTAGAAGACAGAGGCAGTAATAAGGATTAAATAATACTTCTGATTAGGTGTCTAGAATATGGTGTGCCCACCATAAATTATTATTATGATCTTCATTGTACATGATAATCATTTCCCTGGTTCTCATCATTCTTGACTTCTATCCTTACCTCACCTTATAATTGAGAAAATATAAATACGAAATATTAGAAAACAGAAATGTTTCTAAAAAACACAAAAATGTGTTTGTTTCCTGCTTACAAGCATGATTAAGTCAATCATTAAGTTCTGTAGATGCAGAGAAAGCACTAGAGTAAATCACGGAAAGTCAATTTTGCTCTCATCTCTCTACTACTAAGAACTTTGCCTTGACAAATTTACTCTAGCTCTTTTGAATATAAAAGTTCTTCCCAAAATGTTCCTAATAACTATACACATTTTATGTGGTATCTGAAAAATACCTAAAAATAAAAAGTTGGTCAATACCTGCTGTACTTCGAGTTGAATTTTCATTTAGGTTTCTCTTCATTTTCTTCAGTATCAATGCTTTTTTTATTATTTATCACTTGGCATTTACAAAATGAAGCTGACCAAACCTTCAAAGGAAGAAACTTGTAATTCATATTTATCAACAAGATCAACTTTTAAGTCTATGAACACCATGGTTTAAAACTTTCAAATGTGATCACTTCAGTAATTACTTTATGGCAAAGAATTTGAAACATATCCCTATGTTCAAGTAGGTTATAATGGGGTAGATATAATCTTGTTTCCTAAATATATACAGATTTTTCAGACTAATTTATTTCAAAATTCAAGGCCCATTATGAGAATTCTGAACCAAAGCTATAAGAGGCAGGGACTAAAGGCACTGGCAAACCTAGATAAACAAATAAAACATTTTCATTGTACTTTTTCTGCTTTTATCTTCCTAATATATTTATACCTTAATTTAACAAATACTTGCCCATGAAAAGGCTAGACACAAACCCAAATAATTACTGCTGCAAATTCACTCCCCAGTGAGACAGACTGTCGGGAACACAACTAAATGGCAAATCAAACAGGTAAACATTAACGTCCAAATATCACTTGCAAAAGTAACACTCCAAAACAAGGGGCGTAAGACTGCCTCTTTGTGTGTCTTGAACTTGAAAGCAGACTATAGGAAACTTAGATATTTTTGAACCACTCTAGGAACCACAACAGAGATGGAACCATTTTTTTTCTCAACACAGAAACATCAACTCATCCTAAGCCTACAAAGTCTTATAAGGACCAGGACAATCCTGAGTACCTTAAAAATCCTAGAACGATGGCAGGTAAGCCAGGGTCTCCTACAACCCAGACTCCCTCAGACTACTGGTCTTCCTGAGTCTCTACCACACAAGAGCAGGAGCTCCAAGTGTAGGCCAGTATGCCTGAACAACAAATACATGAAGTGCAACATTACCCTCGGGGACGCCTACCCTCAGCTTCCAAGTGAGTGTGTGTGTGTGTGTGTGTGTGTGTGTAAGGGGGTCTAGCCAACTCACGGACACACCCTCCCTAAGGCCTTGGCCTCAGGAGGAGGCCGGACAAAGGGAGACACTTTCCAGTCAGAATTCATGTTCTCTCCCAACACCCCGCCCCTGAGCCATCTGGGGTCCACAAACGGTATTTCCCTTTCTGGAACCCCCTGCCGACACCACGTATAAACGGAGCCCTCAAGTCAACCTCGCCTCCCTCAGCTGCCACGTGGAGTGAAAACGGCCGGCCGCGACGCTGACCTCCCAGCCTCTGAAAAACCCGCGGGAAGCCTGAGCGCAGGCGTGGCAATCCGCGCAGGCGCTTTGGAGGACCACCGTGTGACTGGCTGATTGTGCAAGCGCACTGGGCCACCTGCGCATGAAGGCCTCTCGCGAGAGTTCCAGGAGTTTCTCAACCAGGAAAGTCAAAAGCCACGCCCTTGGCGTTCTCGCGTGTGAGTTGCCGGCATAGGCACGGCGCTACCTCTTTAGTTGTCTGTCCAGAGAGAAACAAGTTGTGGTTATGGATGAGGCAGAGGGAAATTCCCCAGCACAGCCATGCTCTGACCCCCTGTGTCAGAAAATCATGGCCTCTCTTGCCCATTTCTTAGATGCTAGATAATTTTCTAAGATGGCTGATGGCATCCTGGACTGTGCCTAGAAGAGAGTAACTCACAAGGCATCAAAACAAGGTGTGTCTTGCCTGCTCCGACACCATGGATCAGGCAAGGAATTTAGTCTCCAGGAGGCCAGTGGGGAGCTGAGGCCGGTTTTGAACTGACCCCCTCCAAAGCAAAGAACAATAAGGCAGAACCCGGTGCTGCAGGTGTCCAGCAGAGCGAAAGAGCACATGGGCCACAGAGAGACTCTGCAAAGGAAACCGGGTGGTCTGACGACCTGAGCGCTGAGCTCCAAGCCTCCTGCATGGAAAAACTGGGAGTTCTTGGCTCTGTGACTTTGGGGAACTTATCTTTTCTATGTTTACATTTCCTTCCTCAATAAAATAGCAATAATATTTACTTAATTGCCTTAAACTATTAAAAGATATTAAACTGTCCCAGCACATAGTAAGTGCTCAATAAAGGTTAATTCTTGTTTCAAACAGTAGCTGCCATTTTTTGGGTACTTATAGTATAGACCAGCTATTTAGTATAGATGCCTGGGCTCAAAGACAGTGCCCTCTATTGCCCTGCCTTCTGGCTATGTAACATTGCTAAAGGGAAGAAGTGGGAAAGGTGGCTATGGAGGGATGATTATTAATAAAGGTCTACAACTACAAGATAATAAAAATAGGTTTGAAAATCAATAAATAAGAGTGGTAGTAGACAGCAGATTGCTAAATTATAGCAGACCTTGGATGACAGGGTAAGGAATAAACTTTGAGCATTTTTAATTTAGAAAAAGACTTCAACAAAATGTCTCAAAAAGCTGAGTGGTGATGGTGCACATCTTTAATCCCAGGACTCAGAAGGCAGAGGCAAGCAGATCTTTGTGAGTTCGAGGCCAGCCTGGTCTACATAGTGAGTTCCAGGACACCAGGCCCACACAGAAAAACCCTGCCTCATAAAACAAAGTCTGGAAAAAAGGAAAAATATGTATTCATCGTGATTCCAGATAAAAGATTTTTAAAAACATCGATATAATAAGAACCAAGGAAGTGAATTTTGACTTCATATATGCATACATAAATACATGTATAGTACATAACCAAAAAAATAGATTTCTCATTCTTAAAAGGGACAAGAGATCAGGTAATGCTCAGTGGTAGAAAGAGTGGTTGCCTAGAATGAAACCCTGGATTGGATCCTCAGCACAAAAAAATCACAACTTTAACTCTAGTGAGAGCTAAAGCATTTGAGGGAGTGTCAGATTGCTCAAATCATGTTGGCCTGTGGCCATATCTTCAAAGATGATATTGACCGATAATTGATGTGGGAGGTCCCAGTCCACTGTGAGTGGCACCAGCTCTCCCTAAGTGGTTGGATCTGGGCAACGTAAGAAAGCTGGCTGAGCAGGGAGTGCGTAGGCAAGCATTCCTCCATGGGTTCTGCTTCAAGGTCCTGCTTAAATCCCTGTCCTGACTTCCCAAAAGGACGGATTGTAACCCGGAAGTCACTTTCTCCTCCTAAATTGCTTTTGGCTAGAGTGAGTATCCCATCACAACAACAGAAAGCACACTAGAACATCTTCTGACACGGTTTCAGAACAGTCTCAAATTTCCTACAAAATTTCTGGCAATGCTCTAATTTGTTAGCCATACTATGAAGTCAAACTTTGCTGTCCCTTTGTCTTAAACTACGTAATTTCTTTAAGAAATTGGTAATCTCAGCATTCAGGAGCCTGAGTCTGGAGGCTTACAAATTCAAGGCCAGTCTGAGCTACGTAAGGAGTTTGGCAAGACCTGTCCAAAAAAGAAAAAATTATAGTGCTGGAAGTAACACTTTTTTTAGGTATTTAAAACATTAGTCAGTACATGATGACAACTAGGAAGGATTTCATTCAGTATGCTATCAGTTTTTCTCTCAAAAAATAGTTAATAGAAATGAGTAGTTTTTTTTGCTAGGTGCTTTGGGAAGCAGAGTTAGCGCTTTGGTAAACCAGGAGTTAAAATTCCCTTGGAAGTTAACTTGGTATAAGAGAGTGGAAGCCTGTGTTGCTCCAGTTCTAAGCAAAATGCTTTCGCTTTCTGCAGGAGACAAACTGTACACAATAAACAAGGTAAGTATAAGAATTGGCTGCCAATCATTAGTTGCCCGGGAAGTTACTTATTTGGACACATAACAGAAACTTTAGGAATGTGAAAGTGTACTGACCTGTTAAAATTCCACAAAACAAGCCTCAAAGTTCGAGTCACTGGTGCCTGCCACAAGTAAGTTACTGAAGCGGCATTTCCAGAGAGAGACTAGGGCAAAGGACAGAGCAAACCACGGGTCAGCAGGAAAGAAACAACACGGCAGAGTGGGAATGATTCGCCGAAGCTCATTAAAATCCTGAGGGCAAGAGAGCTGTCCTCTCTTACGTTTCCCTGTTTTCCTCAACATGAAGTGTTTAGTGTATGCCAAGGCAGAGAGAAACCAACAGCTACTAGAACTTTGTCTTAGATTACTGCAGTGATTTTGATGTGTAAACAGATTGACTTTGCTTTATATCTGCATTATAATCTCTTAAAGGAAGAATTGAGGCATTGGCTTATTAAACACTGGGGAACATTTTGTATTTTCATCATGTATTTTGTGTGTTTTGCAATTCTGCACTGTATTGGCTGTTTATGTGAACTCTGAAAGAGCAAAATTAGAAGTTCAAAGGAGTCCAAAAATAACAGAGGCACCCTGTTGTCTGTGACAAACACTGGCCTTAATGAGAAACATGGCTCAGGCCTAGCTTACTTTTATGTAACTGTGGAAACTTAATCAGGCTGTTTAGTGCCTCTTTCCTTTACCCTTGCAATGAAGATGTCAGCCCAACCTGTTATATCTTATAAAGTGGATTTATGAATACATTAAGCAAATGTCTGTAGGGAAACATTATAGATTAATCTACCTACCCTGTATGGTAATGATTGCTCTATTGTGTCCAAACAACTTAGTGTTGCTATATAAATATTTCCTGTACTTTAACATTCTTGGCTTTCTGGGTGATTGAGCATGAACTCAAGATATGGCTGAGTCATTTCTCCAAAGCTATATAATCATCTTATTCTGAATAAGTTCCCCTAGTAAGACCCGCCTATAGAACAATGCATTCTAGAAGACAGTTTTTGATGCTAGTAAATGAGATTGCATCCATAGAACTCAAATGATGTAGTTAAAACATATATGTAATATATGTTATTTTGTATACATTATGTTGTAAGATATGTTCAGGCATCAAATGGGCTAGAAAATTACTAACAGTCACTTTTTGTTTGATATTTAGACAATTTAAAAAAAAAACAGAATTTCCAAAAGGCTAATGAGAAAGAAGTCAAAAACGACTGAAAGTCACTTTTTAAAAAATAATTTTTATTGCATTCATTTTGTGTGTGTGTGCGCGCGGGGGAGGGGGGGGGGAGAGACAGAGACAGAGAGACAGCACAGACACACATGTGGAGGTTGGAGAACAACTTTTAGGAGTTGGTTCTCTCCCTAGGGTAGAACTCAGCAAGATTTTTGCCTACTGCACTTCCACTCAGTGTGCCCCGCCGCCAACCCCATAACTGACTGGATTTTGTGTCTCTGAGTGCGGAAAGACATGCTGAGAGAAGGAATGGTGTTCAGCAGGCGCTCGGAGCCCCTGTGCATGACTGTTTACAGAGAGACTCACATGCCTTCAGACCATGAAAGTCCCTTACTCACTTCAGAAATGTTTCTCAATGTCAGTGGAAACATGAACACTGAGTAAGCCACACTGTTGTTTTTGGGAGGACTGGGCTTTATGTGGTGTTATTATTAAAGATAATTATCCTGAACAGAAAACAGAATTTTTTACAGCTGGAGATGCTAACACAATTGTACTTAGATCTGCTGACCATCTGAGGGAGTCGGAAGTTAACAGCTGCATCTCTAGTTGATCTTTGCATATTTTATTCCAAATATGGTAAAGGGAGGGGCTACAAAAGGGAGTGTCCATAGAATAAACAGGCTCAGAAGTTGTGACAGAAACAATTGTTAAATACTGAGAACGCTGTACTTTGCACTTCTCACTTAGCTCTGAACTATTCTGGGGAGTTAGGCGTCTTTTGACCTCCTCTCTTGTGAATTGCAGAAATCAGACCAGACTACTGGGTAAAATGACCTCTTGTGTTGCTGAAGAACCTATTAAAAAGATTGCTATCTTTGGAGGGACTCACGGAAATGAACTGACAGGAGTGTTTCTAGTTACTCACTGGCTAAAGAATGGCGCTGAAATTCAGAGAAAAGGGCTGGAAGTGAAACCATTCATTACCAACCCAAGAGCAGTGGAGAAGTGTGCCAGATACATTGACTGTGACCTGAATCGTGTTTTTAACCTTGAAAACCTTAGGTAAGACTACATTCTGTATTCTGTGAGAGCATATATGTGTGAAGAGCAGTAGTCACTGTGAGAGAAAACCTGTGAATACTCCTAGTCAGTGGTCAGGCCCATACATAGAGTGAGTGCCCTTACCAGAGAAGATCACTTTCACTTTTAATCATGCTGCATTGTAAATTATACAACTACCCAAACTAGGCATCGTGTTCTCTGCTGTAAACTTTTTACAGCTCCAGGCTTTTCTGGTTATTCTTTTATTCACTGTATGCCGTACAGTGTACAACAGCAAAGAAGAAAGGTCTTTATTTTTGATTCATGTATCTTGAAAGATGCAAATATGGTAATGCTTTGCATTAAATTTGTGTTTGGGCAAACTTGGACGACGTGAAAATAAAAAAATAAGAATCTAAATTATTCTCAAAAAATAAAAATAAATTAGTGTTTGGTCATTATACTTGTAAGCATACTGTTTTGTGGGAAATTCTCCACTGTGCTTGCTTATAGGATGTGTTTATGATAAAGTTCTAGCTGAGACAATGATGACAGTTTGATTGATGTGTGTTGAAGGAGAGAGTGGCTTAGCATCCACTGCCTGAGACCATTGGGGCAGTCTGTGGCCTGAGGGGCAGATGTGTTCATCTTTGGTGGTGGGTTATCATCATTGTCGAAAATGAGGGCTGAAGACACTTCCTCCGACCTTTCTGAATCTGGGTTACAGCTAATTAGATAGTTCTATGTAGTGTGTATGGTCACCATACTCTAGGTTGGTAATTATCGGTCTGTTTCATGATATTTACTGTTGAATATGCCTCTGTTTTCTTAGCATCAGGTTTTTTAAAATTAACCTAAAAGTATTGTTATTCATATGATAGGTGCTGTAGAGGTACAAAGCTGTGTCCACGATGGTTTTTTACCCTCAGGTGGTTGATAGACTGTTAGCTAAGGTGTAAAGCACGCAGAGGAGCACCTAACAGAATTGTGTGCTTGTTTTCTTGTCTTAATATTCTAGGTTATGTGAAGCCATGTTCATGCAGCTATCTGAACTGGTGCTGTTTTTTACTTTGAGACTGTATCTTAGTAAAATAACCAGGTTGGCCCTGAGCTTACTCTGTAACGTAGGAAGGTCAGAAGTTTTGACCCTCCTGCCTCACACTGCCTAGTAGTTGGGATTATAGGCCTGTTCTAGCAGGACTGGCCCAGCACTCATTTGTTGATAAACACTAGGTTGTTAGAAAATTCTTGAGTCCAGGTCTTGGCACAGAACAAAAAAAATGTAAATAAAACAAAATTTGCCTTTACAAAATATTTGTTTTCCATGGAAGTTGCACAGGGTTAGGGTTAGGTACTTAGTGCATTAAATAATTTTATTAGCATAATTTCAATTTCAGAAATACTTTTATCTTCATGATTGAGGTTATATCAAGACAATTAATGTTTATTTACCTAAAATAGCTATTAACTAGGTCATATATTACAAGTAATATTTGTTGAAGAATGGATCTTTTAACTTGTTTATGAACCTTCCAGATAATTGTAAAGTGGACTGGTGCCAGTTTTCTTGCTAGGAACAGCCAATAGTAGCCTCTAGGTGACTTCAGCACTTGGGTTCACATTCTGTTTCTTAGTCTGAATTGTCTTTAGAAGCTAAACAGCTCTGACTCATGGTGGTCATGAAAACTGTGAGATAAATAAACCAATAAACCTCTTGTAGGAGTGAACCCCACAAAGCTACCCGCCCAACAGGGCGGGGTCAAGATAGAGATAAAAGGTAGTAAAAGGAAAAGGGGCCTCCCTCTTTTCTCCTGGAAGCCAGCCACGCTTCTAACTCCTGGTATGTGCGACTCTCTCTTTCCCTGATAAATAAATATATTGTTTTTCCCTATATAGCCTCGATTATCGTTATAACCTCTCCTATGAGTTGTCTTCTAAATTGTTGCCTTTTCCTACATTCTTCGTTTCAGTGGTAGCACCATTACCCACAAGTCCCTTATAGAGGCAACCTTAGAGCCATCTCTGCTCTCCAGCCCCCTTTTCTGGTATGATAAGTCCTCCCACATACCCTTGACAGAACTCCACAGGGCAGCCAGGCCTTGCATTCACAGATCTGTAATCTCTGCTTCCCAGGAAGCTGGGGCATGACAAGGGCAGCCTGAGCAACTTATCAAGATCCTGCCTTAAAATAAATAATTCAAAAATGAACTGAGGATATGTCCCAGCATGGATAAGGCTGTGAGTTCTCTCTAATGCTGTAAATATATGTACTCCATAAAGCCAACCTTCCTCTGTGAGCTGATAACACAGCCTCTTACAGGATCTACATGCATTCAGTTTAACCCAGGCTTGTTCTCATACATTCTCCTTGTGGTAGCCACAAGACTGGCCCTAGCATAGAAATCTTTGCCTTTCCCCTGCTGGAAGTTCTCTTTAAATCTCCTGTCTGGAATAGATCTAAGCAACCTACTGTGAAGACTATTTTAACAGTGTGGCTGCTAGTGCTACCCAAGGTCTGCCCCTGTCTATTCTTGCAGTCTGGTCTCATGGGATTCTTCTAATGGTAACTGGGCCCCAGGCATGAAGAACTCAGAGTATCCACTATCTTTCAAAACTGAAAACCTTGACTCTGAGCATCTGAATGGGTAATGGTACCATTTACCCAAATGGAAATAAATAGGTTCTGTAGTCACCTCATGAGATAACATGAGCTAATCATGAGTTAACTCTGCAAATGCCTATGGTGGTGGTGGTGGTGGTGCTGGTGTGTGTGTGTGTATGTTAGCATTAGAAACTTTATTGCAAGTAGAAACTCAGGAATAGTAATGTAAACTTCTTGTTCATAAGCATTGTTTCCAAATGGAGGTGGCCCAGGTGCATTAGCTCCCTAATGTCGCCATGCCTTTGGCTTGTCTATCTTCCCACTGTACTCTTCCTCACATGCACGTTTTTCTTCCTTATGATGCTTGCCTCATCACAAAAGGACTGATGCACCTTCCTGGTTGCAGATGTGACTTCTAAGCAGGACAGATTCTCACACAAACTATTTAAAAAATAGCCAGGCAATAGAAATAGATGGAAGTATGTAAAAATATGTATATTTGAGAAACTTAATAGAGAAGTATAAGTTTAAATCATTATCCTGTATAGAACACCCTTGTAGTTCTCTTCCATAGCCAAACTGAGAGCCTGGATGAAGACAGTAGTGGCAGGCAGGAGAAAAGCAGAGGAAACAAGTGAAATCATAAAAACAATGAACAAAGTAATAAACAAAACTTTGTGAATTTTTGCATCCATAAAACTGTAAATTTTGTTCAGACAGTCAAGGGCCTGTAAGTCTAGCTACTTGGGAGGCTGAGGTAGGAGGCAATCCTCCATCCTTCACAATAGAATAAATTCAAAGCTAGCCTGAAGAAATTAGCAAGACTATCTAAAATTAAAAAAAAAAAAACAAGGAGGGTTGCTGGGACCGTAGTTTGGTGACAGAGGTCTTGCCTAGCTGGACAAGACTCAAACTTCAATCTTAAGTGCTGTTAAAAAAAAAAAAGTGTGGCAATTGCAAGTGGTAAAGAGGGGATGGATAGAGACCCATTTGAGAATACAGTGATTACTTATCAACCCTTGTTCCAGGAAACACATGTAAGTTGTGTAAGCTTGTGCTTTGGGAGTGTTTGTGGTTTGTCATTTGTAAACCATGTCCCTGAATCATTCCCAGTCTCCAATTGAAGATACCCAATAAAGACATGAGCACCTGAGTTTGACCACCTCTTTGCACTAAAACCACAGTGGTGGAGGGTTGTGATGGTCTTGCCCCGTAATAAATACGCAGTGCACCATAACTCCAAGAAAGTGCTTGTCAAATTACAGGATATACTTTTTCAAGGTTGAAGTCATGTAGAAAGTTCCATTTGCAAAGCCCTACCTAAAACCCACCACATAAATAAACCTAACATTTTTAGAAGCACACCAATGCAGCACTGGATATATGGGATCGGGTGGAGGAAATGTGTACTTTTTCATTTACTTCAGATATGCTTTCATGTCCTGCATGGATTTTTAATATGTAGGGTTTACAGCTGATCCTCTGTGTACTGTACCTGTTGTGTATGCGTGTTATCACAGCCATAGATGACATTAATCTTTTTCTTTCTGCTAAAACAGCAAGGAGCTGTCTGAGGATTTGCCTTATGAAGTGAGAAGGGCTCAAGAAATAAATGACTTATTTGGTCCAAAAAATAGTGACAATTCCTACGATGTTGTTTTTGACCTTCACAACACTACTTCGAACATGGGCTGCACTCTTATTCTCGAAGATTCCAGGAATGACTTTTTAATTCAGATGTTTCACTATATTAAGGTAATCTCGATGTCATTAGCATGTGTTAGCTTAGGATCCTTTTTTTTTAAGTCCTTGAAAGATGTCAGGAAGGTGGGAGAAAGAGAAATGGATTGTCTTCCACAGCCAAATGGGAGGCTTGGTGAAGTACTCTGCAAAGGAAATAAAACAATAAACACAATGAACAAATAGTAAAACATCTGTGAATACTTGAATTTACAAAGTTATAAATTTTATCCAGATGGCCACCAAGCATGTGGTATTTGTTTTAAAAAAAACAAGTAAAATTAATATCAAGCATCTCAGTTGCACAGCTTTAGGACGCTCAAGAGATCATTCAGTGTTGACTGAAGTATAAGGACTAAGAGGCTTGGCACCACAGCATCTTGCGGTTGGCCCCACCTGGTGTCTATGCACTTAAATGCTTATGCTCTTCGGCGTGTGTTTCACGGGTACATCCAGACTTCAAGCCAAGCAACTTGGTGCACCCTTGTCTCACTGGAGGTGCAGGTGAATGCTGAGCATGATGACTTATACTCAGCTACAAATGAGGCTCAGAAATCTACAAAATAAAAAATACCACCATCCCGTGTCTACAACTAGAGAAAAATTTGCCAAAACAATAATATCACAAATACTGCATTATATGTTTGTTTTATATAATAAATATTTTTCCTTCCTGGGAGCTGTTATGACTCAATAGAGTGAATTTGACTTGGGTATCCATGAGAATCTGAGTTCAAATGCTGACTTTCCTATTCATTAACCTTGGACAAGATACTCATCTCTAAAAACCTTGCTTCCCTTGTTTTATAAAGTGAGCATAGTAATACTTAGCCCCATGTAAATGCTAAAAGTCTTCAGTGAGACAAAATAGTTAAAGTGTTTAGCTTAAGATGTAGCCTATAGTCCTTTCCCATGACTGGCAGCATAGAGGTCATAAGATTCCTGTAGTTACTGTAAAAGATGTTAGCCAGTGGGAATTTGCCAGAGCTCTGGCAGCCTTCCTTAAACAGTCCAGGAAGAATGGGCACAGCCAAGCTGGCCAAAAATACAAAGTTTGCCCATTGTGAAGAGAGCTGGTTTTACCCATGAGCCCTTCCTCAGCGTGGCACCTGTACCCCCCCCCCAAGGGCATCAGGTCAGCTCCATGACCAAGATCTATGAAGGACAGCAGAGAAATAGTGTCAGGCCCAAGCACTTCAATGGAGGCTCCAAAAGCATGGACCACTGGTTCCTCCAAACACTGGAGGGGTCTAAAGTGGTGGAAAGGGACTAAGATGGTGGCTGCAAGCTAATACCTCGGGGACAGAGATCTGAATAGGATCACTGGACAGGGGGCAGCTGTCAACAAGAAGCGTTGGAACAAAGGATGCTGGTTAATAAATTGCCTCATTTATTTTATAGCCTATTGTCAAGGTTGGCTATTTGTTTCTTTTCTGTTGAGTTTTGACAGTGACTACCTAGTATTTCTGGGGTTGGTGGGGGTGGGGGAGGGGAGACCACGCTGTAGCTATCTTTTTTGTTCATTGAAGAGAAAGTTGAATACTATAGTACCATATGTAGAACCACATGGCTTAGAACCTAGAGGTTAGTCCAGATGTGGGGACACAAACTTTTAAGCCTGGAATTTAGGAGACAGAGGCAGGAGGACCTCTGTGAATTTGAAATAAGCTCATTATACATAGTAAGTTCCAGGCTAGCCAGGCCTACAGAGTGACACTCTGCCTCAACTTGAGACTGGCTCAAATTCTCATTGAAATAATCAGAAGTTGTGGGGGGGAAATCATGTACTATCTGTAGAGATCTGAACCATAAGTAATAAGCAGAATTTAAGGCCAATACTCTGTTAAACAGTAAACGTAAACAAAGATGCAAGAAAAATGTGTTCAGAAGGAATATTTATTTCCTATTTTTGGCTTACATCCTGGAATTTTGTTTTATGCACGTTTTTCCCAGAAAGCTAATATAGTTTTATTTTATATGTAATTCATTTGTATGTTTTCAAAGCTGTAACATGAGTTTTAGAGAATGTTTCACAAGGCTGTCTGGTTAATTTCAATTATGATATAAAGCATATTGGAAGGACTAGTGACTCTATAGCAGCCAAGAGAACAAAACATACTTTGTGCACTAAGAAAGATGTTCTCAATTCTGTTTAGACTTCCTTGGCTCCATTACCCTGCTATGTTTATCTTATTGAGCATCCTTCCCTCAAATACTCAACCACCCGTTCCATTGCCAAGTATCCTGTTGGTAAGTCACACTTCCTACTGTTAGATCTCAGATGTTTTAAACAAGAGTAATTTGAGAGATACTTTACAAGTAATAGAAGCAAATGAAAATTAAAAAAAAAACAATAGCCCTGACTATACAAATAGTGAGGGGCTTGATGCATGGTTAAAATAATTTGTTATAAGTAGAGAACTATATTCAAATACATGTACATAATACAGGCTAAATATATAATATCATTACATAGTTTAAATAAGCCAAAGCTTTGGCCTGAGAATATAGCTCAGTGATATAGTCCTTGTTTAGTATTCTAATACTTCAAAATAGATCGATAGACAGACAGGCAGATAGTCTGACAAACTAAAAGCAAACCAGAGCCTAAATGATACAGGGTAAGGCTGTGTTGTGAGTGTAGCTAGTAGGGAAACTCTTGCATAGCATGCATGAGGGCTCTAATTCAACCTCCAGTACTGCAATAATAATAACAACACAGGATAGATAGTGTGGTTCCATTTGACATTTAATTTAAAAAAAACAAGACTTCTGAAGTCTGACAGATCAGACTTGGTCTATGATATTTATGGTTGGTACTTTTTTCCTAGGTAAAACAAATGTCTGCTAATATGTTGGTAACTTGCAAATAGAGCTGAATTTTAAAAACATCTTAACCAGGAATGCTAGTGTGTTCTCCTTCTGCTTTTGAAACTTTCTTTGAAGTTTATTTATTAAATAATGAATAAAAACAATGAGGTAGGGAGAAAAAAACCCTATTGATTCAACACTTTATAGTCACAAAGACTGTCCATGAAAACTTATTTTAACTGCTACTAACAGTATAAGGACCATTCTAATGCCAAGCTGCCTCAAGCTTACTGGGATCATTCTAGGAAAATTTAATCCCAAAAGGAGGGTTGCAGTTTGCTACAGTCAGCCTCATAGTCAAACCCAAGCGTATCCATTCACACTCCTCACCCCCAACACGGATGAGTAACTAGACACAGTCTTATTAGATTCTAGGCATAACCTCATTTCAAATTTAACACTTCTTATTACCATTGTTTCTTCCTTTCCATTCCGAATGTGTCAGTCATATCCTATGGACTTGAATATTCTGCACTGATAAGAGATCTTGTGTCAAGGTTAATTTTTTGTTTGAAAAAATATTCTCAACTTGGAAAAACAAACTTCAGCAACTGATTCCTCTGCACCATAGCCCTTACTCTCCACATAGATCTACTATTCCACAACATCAGGAGGGACCAGACTCTTTTTATTCTTCTGGAATGTGTCTTCACTGTGGTCACAAGATATCCACAGTAGTTCTAAACATCATATAACAGTAGTTCCTTAAATAAAGAAGCTCTCAGGTCCCTAGAACATCCCTTGTTTTGGGTCTTTAGTCACTAGAGTGCTGGGATTACTGCAAGTGACTTAAGCTACTCAGCGCTTACTGTTGAGCTGAAAACAAAGTACTTTTACCTTGAGCTGTGAATACTCACTCAAAATTCTGATTCTGTTAGAATGAAGAAAGACGAATTGAGGTGGGCAAATAACCTCTCCTACAATACACAGATATATGCAGAAACATAGTTTTGCAGACTTGTACAAATTGTTTATGCATAGACAAATACCTTACCAAGACCTATGATATCATACATGTAAAGAAAGAAAGGTCTATTTTCATATTTAAGAAAATTAAGCTCAACAAAAATTTTACATGTAGATGATAAAAATAAAAAGTTTTAATAGACTAGAAAGTAGTAGAAATTGGTGAAAATAAAATGAGGGTAAAAGAATTTGTGAGTTTGGTGGAATGATGGTATACAGAATTACCATAATCACAAACAGTTTAAAGAATGGAGAAGGTGGTGATTGAAGGGATGATTTTGTGGGAACTTGGCAGGAAAAGGGGACTAGAGAAGTGGTTTAGAGAAAGAATTTTGTAGTAGTGAGGATGGATGCTTAAGCAACCACTGGAAAGACATGATAGTATAGGCACAGTTTTATTGGAGATAGAAAAAATGAATATAATTTTATAGAAAATGAAGAAAATTGTACCATCTTATCAGAAAGATATAATTATATTGTTATAATAAAAGCAAGGATGTTGCTCAAAACCCATGCGAACTAAACCCAAAGCTTAGATAGCTTTCTAACCACACAGACATATTTCTTACTGCTAAAGTAACTAGGAAGTCTATGACAGTTTCTATTTGTGGTTACCTATTACTTGTCAGCCTCACTTTGTCTTCATCTTTTACTAAGTAGTAAGTTTTTAATATTTTGGCAATACTGAAGAACATAAAAAGGAAAAAGGTAACCCTGAGTTCCTACTTCAGCACAGCTCTGTGGGTTTCCATGTTCTGTATTTTCTCTGACATTGTCTCTATTGTTTTCCATGATACTATAAACTGTCATAACACTGGGATTCTAGATTTGTATTTTAAATGCTTAATCTTTCAATGTATTATACTACTTATATAAAAGTGATGTGTCTTCTCTGTACATAGGTATAGAAGTTGGTCCTCAGCCTCAGGGTGTTCTGAGAGCTGATATTTTGGACCAAATGAGAAGAATGATTAGACATGCTCTTGATTTTATACATCATTTCAATGAAGGTGAGTGGTGGGTGCAGTTGTTTCCTTATGTTTATGTACATGACTTAACCATGAGGGGGTGTCTCTGTGTAAAACTTAACCACCAACTATTGAAATGTAATACGAATCTGGGTCATATATGTCCCATTTATGAACTTGTGTGTGTGTGTACCTGTCTCTGTCTCTATTTCTCTTGTGAGTGAGTGAGTGAGTGTGTGTGTGTGTGTGTGTGTGTGTGTGTGTGTGTGTGTGTGTGTCGTCCATGTGAGAACTTTGAGTGTCCTGTTCTAGGACTCTCTGCCTTATTTCTTAGGATAGGATGTTTCATTGAACCTGAAGCTAGGCTTCAGCCGCAGACTGGACAATCTTTCTGATTCCTTTCTTTCAGTGCTTTTGGTTATAGGCACACGTGGGCATACCTGGACTTTTCTTGCCTGTTAGTGCCCAAGCTCATCCTCATGCTTGCCCAGAAAGCACTCTTACTCTTACAAAAATCATCTCTGCTTCCTCAGCACTTCCTCCTTAAAATGCACAAATCACATGACCCAGCAACTCCAAGTCTCAAAGAAGCACGATTGCATGCACATCCAGTGTGTTATATAAGGGCTGGCTATTGCAGCTTTTTCTCCTACAATAAAACAATGAAAATGCCTCAAATGTTCAATGACTGTGAAGCATTAAATAAACTAAAATTGGACAAGTGTTCAAAAGTGTTAATTTTTAAAAATCAGGCTATTAATTTTGAAAACTCAAAATAACTCAGTGAGTACCACCACTTGATCTGCTTGGATATTTAGCTCCACATAAAAAGCAAGGTATAGCTGACCATTCTCATAACGCCAGCACTGTGGGACAAAGACCAGTTAATCCTGAGATTTAATTGGCCAACCAGCCTAGACCAAATACCTGGCTTCCAGTTCTGTAAGAGAACCTATCTCAAAGCAATAAGGTTGAAAGTGACAAAGTACAACACTCAACACCCTGCTATGACTTTCACATGCATACACGTGGGTACACACAACCACACACTCACTTGCAATATACATGCACGCATGTACACACTCATCCACACACAAACACACATTGCAAACCAAAGCATACAGTAAACAAATTGACTTTAAAATAATAGTAAGCTAAGTATGGTGGTGCAGGTCTGTAATCTAAGTTCTGGGAAGGCTAAGTAGGAGATAAATGAGTTCAAGGTTCAAGACCAACCTGGGCTACACAATAAAACCCTGTCCTTATAGTAATTAACTTATTATAACTTACCAGAAAGGGGTGTGTGTGTGTGCATATATATGCCCCAGAAGCTTGAAAAAGACTAGCACTCTGGAGCTTGCTTTCTCACTGCTCTTAGGAACCCCCCATGGCCATTATGTGACTCAGTCCATATTGATATGAAAAGGTTACAGGATGGAAAGCTCAAGGACCCAGGACACAGTCACACAGATCAAGCTGCAGCCTATCAAATGTCAGACATGAGAGCGGAGCTATCCCAGGTCATCCAGCAGCCAGAGAACCTGTGAGCTCACATTGCATGTGTCAGCAAGACAATCAGAAATCAGTCAAAGCCAGTCTAAAGCAGAGGAGCTGCCCACCAACCCAGAGTCACAAGCTCAACATAGGGAGAGAAACCTTAAGTTGCTAAGTTCTGGGCTAGTGTGTTACACAGCAAAAGCCAGCTAGAAGTTATGACACATCTCCCCATTTGAATTCCACTCTTAGAAAAGGAAGGCCATATTTTTAGGCTTCAACCAGAGCACAGTTTAGGCCCTCCATCAGACACAGGTTCCAGTGTTTGCTCAGAGGACCTCCTGTATCTGTAAATTACTCTTGCTAATATTTCTTGGCACTAGGTTGTTAAGTTTTACACCATCTTTGGGAGTTGTACTCCACTGTTGAACAGACTCCCTGCATCCCAAGAGCTCCCTCCTCAGTAGCTGTCATATGTGCAATGCCCTTGGTTAAGGCAAATACCCATTATGCTGAATCCAGCTGGCTTGCTGGATGTCTTTGTGAAGAGGTGCAGTCACACAATGTCAGAAAGGAGAACTCTACCATAAACTCATTGAAATTTTCATCTGAAAGTAATGAACATGAGCCTGCAGAAGGCCAGCATGTTGCTCAAGAACACACAGCCTAGCAAACACTGAAATGTGTACCTTCTGTTTCTATCCCTGTCCCACACACTTGTGGGGAATGTACTGACATGAGTAATTCCAGAGTGTGCTTGGCTTCTTGACATTTATGAGCCTCCATAACAAGTCGACTGTTCGCCTTCCCACACTCCTCACTTTCTACCATTGTTCTTCCTTCCTGAAAGTGTCAGCTTCCCTTTTTCTGGGACATTCCTTTCTAGCTGTGATTAACACATCCCATTTCTTACCATAGGAAAAGAATTTCCTCCCTGTGCTATTGAAGTCTATAAAATAATGGAGAAAGTTGATTATCCCAGGAATGAAAGTGGAGAAGTGGCTGCTGTTATCCATCCTAGTCTTCAGGTAAGATTTGTTTCTTTGAAATACTGAAAATAATAGTAATTCTACTTTGGCATATAATTTTTCCATTTACACAGCATTTTATGCATATTAGCTAATTTTATTAGTATTTAAAGTATCATATCAGTCAGCTTTTCATCACTGTAATGAAATAACTGACACACAAAAAAGTAAGGAAGAGAAAAAAAGTGTTATTCTGCTCACCATTCTGGAGGTTCCAGAGTGGCTGCAGTGCTTTGAGGTTGGGGCAGGAGCACATGATAAAGTAAACTGCACAGACAAAGATGTGAAGTGTTTGCAGGTCAGGACCACAGTCCCCTCCAGAATCCTGGGTGACCTAAGGGCTTCTCTCAAGAAACCACTTCCTACAGATCTGTATCTCTTCCTGATAGGGCCACTCTAGTGCCCAAGCCTTTAATGCCTGGGCCACTGGGAGACAGTACCCATCCCAAACTATAGCAGGGAGGACTCCGGCCCTCTCTGAGTATTTGCCATATGTAATGTATTCTGACTCTAGGGGTACATCATGAATTTGGCCTGTGGTCTCATGTGATCCATAGTCTGGAAACACTAAAGTTCAATATACTATCTAGAAATGATGATAACCAGATGCTGTACCCTCATAAGAAGGAGAGAGAGGCATCCACAAAAGACTTCTAGAATACAAAATGCCTACCCATGAGCAATGGGTAAGGAAAATTATATACATTTTATCTGGGATTTAATTACATTTTGTTTTGTTGTTTCTTAAGACAAGGTTTCCCATTGTTTCCCAGGCTAGTTCAAAGTAATAATTCTCCTATCTCAGCCTCCCAAAGATGGGATTACACTAGTGTACCACCACACCTCAATCTAGCTTTTAATTTCTGAGCCCTCATATTCTTAGAATAGACATTGAGCATGGCATTGTGGCACATGCTGATAATTACAGCACTTGAGAAGCTGAGGACAACCTCAGCTACAGTAGGAAGCCTTGTTTCCAAAAGAGAGGAGATGGGAAGAAAGGATGAAGGAGTATCATATGAAGAAAGGAAAACTCACAACTGTCCCATAGAGACGTAGCTGTGAGTGACAGATCTCCGACTGATATTCTCTGCAGTGAGCCACATAGTTGACACCTCCCGGAACTTGTTTTTCCGGGACATTCCTGACATGGTCCCATGACTCTCCTCAGAATCTCAGTATCATACCTTGCCTGGTTTAATAAAAAATGATGGAATGAAGGAGCTTTCAGGGGAGTTAGGAGACTGAAGTCTGGGAAGATCAAAGGAAAAGGCAGGGAAGACGAGAGACCCCAAACAGCTACACTCCTGTAAGACCTCAGAGAGAAAGAGGTGAACAAGACCTGGAAGGCTGTACAATGCAAAGCTTTTCAACCATGAATACGCATCACCTAGAGAGCTTTCTCTGTTTTAAAAAATAGATTATTATCTCATACAGTGCATCCATCCCAGTCACAATTTCCTCTCCTTCCACTCCTCCCAGCACCCTCACCTCCCCTCTTCCCCAGAAGTTTCCCTTCCAAAAAGAGAGCTTTCTAAAAACAGTGCCAAGGGATCAAGACCAGGCTGGTGAAACCCACAGAAACAGCTGACCTGAACAAGAGGGAGCTCATGGACCCCCAGACTGATAGCTGGGAAACCAGCATAGGACTGATCCAGACCCCCTAGATGTGGGTGTCAGTGAGGGGGTCTTGGCAATCTATGGAGTCTCTGGTAGTGGATCAGGATTTATCCCTAGCAAAAGAATGGATTCCACATAGAGGGATACTCTCTCAGTCTGAACACACAAGGGAGGGCCTAGGCCCTGCTCCAAAGGATATGACAGACTTTGAAGATCCCCCATGGAAGGCCTCACCCTCCCTGGGGAGCAAAAAGGGGATGGGATAGGGGGCTATTGGGGAACAGGGGAAGAGGGAAAGGAGAGGGAACTGGGATTGACATGTAAAACAAGCTTGTTTCTGATTTAAATTAATATTTTAAATAAAAAATGTAAACAGTGCCAAGAATCTCCAATATTCTGACAGTATTGGCTTGAGCATCGGTGGTTGAAAACCACCGATCCAATTCAGACCCTACTCAATGACTCTAATAGCCATCTAATAGCCTCATAAAGCACCCTGCCCACAAATTCAGACCAAGAGAGCACACCCTGCCTGTAGCTTCATGGAAGCCACATGGAAACCAGGAGTCATGAGCAATGGTTTTAAAAGACAGAGTGTAGTAGAGAGGCAGAGAGCAAGCTCAGGAAGCACAGGCTAGCTGACAATGCCACCATAGCCTCAAACACAGGACTGTTCAAGTGTACTCTCTTCAGTGATACTCTTCAATGATAAAAGTCCTGGGGAGGCTGGATGCGGACAGCAACCAACCTGATTAGTGTTGGGTCCCAAAAGTCAGGAAAGATCTTTGGAATTGCTAGACCATAAGGAATGGCTTGAACCAGATCTGGTGGCACAAGGCTGTAATGCCAGCTACTTGGGGAGGCTAAGGCAGGAGGAACACCAGTTAAAGGACTGTTTTGGCCACAAAGTGAGTTCAAAACAAGTCTGAGCAAACTAGTTAGATCCTGTCTCAAAGTACAAGAAATAAGACTTGGAGTATTGCCCAGAACTAACTCTGAAGTTAGTTCTCAGTAGTAAACACACACACACACACACACACACACACACACACACACACACGCAAAGAGAGACAGAGAGACAGAGAGACAGAGACAAAGACAAAGAGAGTTTTCTACAAGAGAGATTGGCAGGCTGTTATCTCAGTAAACATGTTTAAATACCTATTAAGCCTGTTCTCCCTGGGAAGGAAGATTCCAGTTTTGTTTCTGAGATGAGGCCAGCTCCTCCCACTGGTGCAAGAGTATGTTGCCCTCCCAAGAGATTCTGAAGTGCAGCTAGGGCTGAGAAAAACTGCTGTGGGCAGCTCTGCTCAACCTGAATTTATTCACATGCAGATTGTTACTCAGTGAGTCTCAGCAGGGGGTGAAATTCCACTTTTCTAACAGACTGGTGGTGATGCTGCTGCTGCTGGGAAAGAGTAGGAATGCAGAGGCCCAGGCCCTGGCCTAGAGAGCACTTGGCAAGCCCAGCAAAGCTGGAGCTGTTTTAGGGCCCAGGGGTCTGAAGCGTTAGTGTTAGAGCCTCACATACGTCTCAGTGCATCTCTCTCTCGTCTCTCTAATGGAGAATGTCTTTTTAATAGACAATGTTAGTTATCTACAGTGTAACAGAAGAAAATTAGAAACAGGAGAAAAAGCCAAATGTAATTTATGTATTTTGATGTCTCCTGAGAGGATCAAGACTGGAAACCGTTGAACCCTGGAGATCCTGTGTTTGTGTCTCTTGATGGAAAGATTATTACACTGGGTGGAGACTGTACCGTGTACCCGGTGTTTGTGAACGAAGCTGCATATTATGAAAAGAAAGAAGCCTTCGCAAAGACAACGAAACTAACACTTAACGCAAAAAGTATCCGCTCCACTTTGCACTAAAAATCACTGCAAGCTCACAGTTCTAGGGAGTCTTGTGAACCTCTAGGACCACGTAAAACCCCCATGAGCAGGGCTGTGCCTTATTCTAGTTCTTTGCCTCAGCACTTGGCCCTGTGCCTCAAGCAGTAAGCATTCAGGCCAGTTTCTGAAAGGAAAGAATAAATTAATGAATGTCTTTCAAATGTATTTTGAATACACTACATATAGCTCATTCAGACAAGTGTGTTTCTGGTTTCTGTGTTACATTACATTGCATTCTAGTAGCTTAACATAGTTAATGACTTTCACATTCAAAACGTAACATTGAAATTGAGGCTACATGCAATTAGCATGTATCGAGAGCAGTGAGACAGACTGAACATATGTTTTTAAGTAATGCATAAGTACTACTATAAACTAATAGTACAAACTTGGTATTTTTAAGTTTCGACATCTGAATTAATGACAGCATATTAAATGTCCATTTTGTAAACTCCAGCCATAACTGATATGTAACACGAAAAAATAAAAGACCCAGAGACACATATTGGGGTTCAACCTAAAGATCAGGAAAGCAAAGCAGTCAAGCTACCAGAGAGCTCTTACCTCTAAAAGGGCTGGGGTGTTCCTGTCCTCAGTGTGGCTGGAGAATAAATGCCTAATACTGAGACCTTGCTCCTATCTTATATACCTCCCTAATTCTGGGATTAAAGGTGTGTGATCCCAGGTGCTGAGATCATCTTTGTGTGAGCTGTTTCTCTTTAGGACTGGATCAATCTTGTGTAAATCTGGGTGGCCTTAGACTCACAGAGATCTGTCTACTTCTTAATCCTGAGTCCTAGGATTAAAAGTATGTACCTGGATGCTAGGATTAAAGGTATGTACCTGGCTTCTATGGCTTGTGGCTGACTTTGCTTTCTGAATCCTCAGGCAATTTTTAATAAATCATAAATAATAATCGCTACACTGACATCTGTAAGCAATTGCACATCTTTCTGCAGATGAGATGTTAAAGGAAATGAAAGCTGGATGTAAAGGTGGCACGTGAATACATGAAGAAACACTCCCCTCAAAGAGCTAATCATTGTCCTTGGTGTGAAAAGTTTGAAAGAGATACGTTGTTTGCAGCTGCAACTGTCACTCTGAAAGAACACAGTCACCCAGATTCATAATCACAGGGTATGAGGGGCTGATGTTTGGTCCCCAGAAGCCACCATCAGAGATGGTGATGATCAGTAACAGAAGGCAGTGGGCACTAGTGGAAATGTGGCCCAGTCTGTGACTCTGGATCACAAACACATGTTTTCAAGAAGTTCTTCCATGTCTCAAGTGACAAAAATCCCTTCCCTCTCATGAGCTTCCTTAAAAGACCCCTGCTGAGCCTTTCCTCCCTCCCTCCCTATAAAACCTTCCCTCCCTACAGGACCTTCCCTCCTCTCTAAAGTCACAGAAATCATGGAAGGAACATTTTATCCCATGATTTGGACCCCAAGGAACCCACATTTATGGATTCAATATACTTACCAAAAAATATCAGCACTGATGCTGGAGTTAGTAAAGTGCTCACCATACAAATATGAAGACCTGAGTTCAATCCCTAGCACCTAGATAAGAAGTCAGGCACAATGGAGTACAGCTGAAATCCCAGTTCAGGCAGAGGAGGAGACGAGCAGGTCCCTAGGGCTTGCCAGCCAAATCAATAAGCTCAAAAGTCAGAGAGACACTGTCTCAAAAAATAAAGTGGGAGATAACTAGGGAAGATACTTAGCATGGACCTCTGGCCTCCACAAATGTACATACGAAACTGAACACACACACACTATTCATCCAGAGAAAACCCCATTAAGACAATTTCACCCCATAGTCAATGTATTCAACATCTATTTTGTACCTTGCTAAAACTAATCAATGAAATCTATTCTTCCTGTTGAATGTCATAGTTAAAATGTGACATGTCAATCAGCTTCTACATGCAAGTGTTTATTTCTGGTGTCCACTTTCTCTGAGCCAATTTTTACAGCTGTAAATTACAACAAGAAGACTATATTCTTCCACCCAAACTTAATTACAAAAGTTAAAATGTGCAATTTAGATTGCCATGGTTTCAGTGTGCAGATTGATTGTTTCTATAAAGTCTAATTTTTCTTGACTCAATCTTTACAGTCTTCAGAATTCCTAATTATATGTGATCTTGTCTATTGGTCATGATACCCTGAATGCATACTATCTAATTAAATGTGATTTTTTATTTTACATGTATGTGTTTATTTAGTGTATGTGTACATGCAAGCCACAACATATATGTAAAGGTCAGAGAACAATGTTCAGAAGTGGGTTCTGTCTTTCCACCATGTGGATCCCAGGGATCAATCTCAGATTGTCTGTCATGGCTATAAGCACCTTTAGCATCATCACAGTCTATAAATTTTTTATGTGTATGGGTGTTTTGCCTGCATGTATGTCTGTGCACCACATGTGTGTCTGATGCCCTCTAAGACCAGAAGAGTATGTCAGATCTCCTAGAAGTGGAGTTACAGTCATGAATCACCATGTGGGTGCTGGGGACCGAACCCAGGTCCTCAAAAAGAACAGCCAGTGCTCTTAACCATTGAGCCATCTCTCCAGCCCCATGTAATATCATTTTAATCTAGACATATTGTCTGTACATTTTAATCTACACATATACATTTAATCTATACATGTGTGTAGTTTTACCCACTTTCAGTTCTCTTTTATTTTGATTGAGTCTTGTGAAAATCTACATATCCAGTACCCTCACTTATAAAAATGAAGGTGATCATTATAATGCCAACATAATAATGTCATCACTGTTAGGATTAAGCAGCTAATAAACACAAACACTTAGCCCAGTGCATAGTGCCCTAGATGCATTCCATCACTTATTCAAGATTAATACAAAAGGCCCTGCATGGTCTGCCTGTCCCTCCCCACAACCTCCAGACTCATCCCTGCTTTCCTGATCTCTGTTCCAGTATCCTTCATGTTGTTTTGTTCTTATATGACTTCACCCGAGCTGATTCTTTCTCTAGAATTTCTCATCTTCCTGCCATTTCTTCCTCCCAGACTGATATTTCCCTAGCCTATGGTTCAAAATGCAACTCAGCTCTCGCTGTGTGTGCAAAGCCTTCTGAGTCTCCCTCTATCTCACTCAGTCGCCCATTTGCCCTCCTACTCTTCCACCCCACCTTGACAACATTAACATTGTCTTTATCAGCATCTACAATCCAGAATGTGCCAGGAGATACAATTGCATCCCACCAATGCCCCTGCTTTTCGTGTTCTTTCCCAGTCACTTCTTACATCACTTCCATTACTCCGAGGGGAAACTCATTCTATTCTGCACTTCAGGCTTACTAAGGATGGCAGAAAGATGTAGTTGCTCCAAACAACTGGAACACAGGCTGGGTTCTACAGTTCTCAGATACGAGTTCCCTGCTGCCCTGGGCTTTTCCACAATGTTCCTCCTCTTGAAAGCTCATTTTACTGTGATAAAATGCTATACCCAAAGCAACTTGAGGGGAAAAAAATGTTTCATTTTACCTTATTGCTAAGGTGGAAGCTTCACCCCAGCCCCTGGCATCCATATACCCAAAGAGTTTGGAATGTTTTGTTGTTGTTGTTGCTTGTTTTGGGGAGTTTTTTTTGTTTTTGTGTTTGTTTTCATTATTTTTATTACATTTTTTTTAGAAAAGAGTTTGCTTCACTTGTCAATCCCAGCTTCCTCTCCCTCCCCTCCTCCCATGCCCCTCTAGTCCCCCCAGCCTCCCACCCTATCCCCACTCCCTTCCACATAGGGGATATCCAGAGTTGGTCATTTCGTTCAGGGAAGGGTCCAGGCCCTCGCCCAAGAGTCCAGGCTGAGAGAGCATCCCTCTTTGTATTATGGACACACAAAGTCCATTTACATGCCAGGGATAAATACTGGTCTACTGCCCAGGGCCCATAGGTTGCCCAGGCCTCTTCACTGAGTCTCACACTCAGGGGTTCTGGATCAGTCCCATACTGGCCTCCCAGCTGTCGGTCAGGGATCCAAGAGCTCTCCCTTGTTCAGATCAGCTGTCTCTGCTGGTTTTGCCAGCCCATTCTTTGCCAATTTGCTCATCGCTCCTCTCTCTCTGCCACAGGGTTCCATGGGTTCAGTTCAGTGTTTAATTGTGGGTGTTTGCCTCTGCTTCCATCAGTCACTGGATGAAGGCTCCAGGATGGTTATGGACATCAAGTTCATTATCAGGAATGGGCATTCAAGGTGGTCTCTCCACTATTGCTTAGCTTGCCAGTTCATCCTTAACATTCTTTTGTTGGGGTGGGAACATCGAAAGTCTAGTCTCTTAGCAGTTTTTAAGTATAGTCACATGTCCTTTAACATCAGGATTTAATCTGAGAGATTAGGCAATTTTATAGTCATGTGAACACTGTAATGAGTATACAAATAAACTATGACATCATTGGGTAATATAACCTTATGGAACCACTGTTCTATGCATGGTCCTTCCTCAAGAGTCTGGAATGTTATGGTGGAAGTTCCACCCAACTCCCCTCCCCCATCTCCCTCCAAACCCTGCTGCTTCTCAGAAAGCCTACCAAATGATGACGCCTCCCCCAGAGATGCTCAAAACCACTCACACAGGGTATTTAAACTGCCCCCCAGAAATCAGACTCGTGGTTTTTCCGGTCTCCTTTTCCTATCCTGGAAGGTCATCCGGGAGCACTGTATCCATTAAATGTGGGCTTTTTTCTTATTTGGTTTGATTTGGTCTGATTTGGATTGTTGCATCAAGGGAGAGACTTATCGGGGTGTAGAAACTTTTCACTTATAGTTCCATATCCCAGGCCATCATCAAAGATTCAGGAAACTGAATTCAGAGACTGAAAAGCTGTCAAGGAGAAACCCTGCTTACTGGCTTGCTCATGGCTTGCTTGGTCTGCTTTCTTAAATAATCTGAGAAGCATGGCACAGTGAACTGGGACATCCTACATCCATCATTAATCAAAAAACTATCCCATGGGTTTGCCTACAGACCAATATGACGGAGGCATTTTTTTCAGTTTAGGTTCCCTCTATCCAAATGACTCTATCCTGTGTCAGATTGACATAAAAACTAGGCAGCATACATGTCAACTCTTCCCGGATCTGGGGATGCTTGTTTTTAATGTGACTTGGTTTGGGTAAGACCACTGTGTCTTAGAGGTACATTGACACTACCAGATTGGCATTTCACAAAACTCCAAAACAGTAATTAATAAAATTGGAGCAGGAGACAATGTCTCTGTCTTTGCTTAAACAGAGGCACTCCCAGAGTGTTGGGATAGTACATCCTATTCTTTGCAGTATTCACAGCACATAACACAGTGCTTAACACACAGCAGAAGGGTGGCAACTTTTGTCAGACAGATGAGAACTGATCTAGTCAGTGTGAAGTCATCTGGAAGGCCTACTCCTGGGTGATGCTGAAGCCACAGAGGACCACTGGGACAGGAATAGGGAGCCACAGATAGCCACTGTGTCAGGAGGAAGAGCAAATGAGAAGAGGCAGTGAGAGGAACTCCAAAGACTGCAATGATCAAGGCGTTGGTGCTGGGAGATTCAAGTCAGAAACATACCAGAGCTACTGGACCAAAGCATGTCTGAAAGGCCTTGTGCACATCCCCGCACAAAAAAGCCTGAAGGAAAATGGCTTCTTAGGGAACTCCTAAAGCATTTTGACACCTCTACATCCCTCCTACATTGTCTTCAGGATACTTGTCACATAACCTGTAGAGATGCCTTTTATATCTTCCACGCCAACACAGCCATGTGAAACTGATGAACTTTTTGGCATGTAGGCATCAAGTCACTGATAAATGAACTCCTATCCAGGATGTCACAGTGCTCAGACTCCCCCTTTGTGTCACAGTTCTTGGTACTCCTGGAGTGGGGATTTCACAATGTTTAGCACAAAAAGGAACTCCTATAGAAGGTTCTAACTTGGCTGCTATGCATGCTGAGTAGTACAAGAACGTGCCCCATTCAGATATTCACAAAGCAGATGACAGTGATCAAAATGTTACATCTTATCAAACCAGAAAAAAAAGGGAGGGGACTGACATTTCCTGAATTTGGCCAAAGAAAATAATGTAGATTTGATTAAAAAAAAAAACAAGTCAATCAAAACCTGGAGTCTGTTGGAGGTTACTACATTACAAATTGGGAAGAAATTTGCTAGAGCCACAATAGCTGTTGATAGGCTAATTAAGTTCAATGCAAGGATCCCATTTTAGGAAATGAATCTATTAAGTGGAAAAATTAACTTTTGCCACATGAAATGGTGTAAGAACTCACAAGAAAATGGTACTGCATGAGTGTTGATACAAGTGAAATCATAGGTTTGGTGATCAAAAGCTGAAGGTTTCCGCATCCCATGGTTTCCAGTTTCACCACCATCTAGGAGACTAAACCAACTATAGACATGGAAAGGGAAGTGACAGAGTCACACAGTGATAGTTTTGAGATAGCTACTAGAAAATAGAACCAGACAGCTGATGAAGGAAATGGAGAAGTCACCGGGAGCGTGGCAAAGGTGACTGTAGACAGAGGATGCAAAAATATATGACACATGGTATGCAATAAATACTCATATCCTCCCCTTTCTATCACCTTTTGAATATTCATACTTGTGTTCTCTGTTAGTGTGCATAATGAGTGTTCAATTTTAGTTGAATTGGGACTAAGTCCTCACACTCAATACGTGAGGTTCATGCTTATAGAAACGGATTGGATCCCTTCATGGCTGTAGAACTTTGCTATCCTAGTCAGAGAGGTGACAAAGGCAGCATCTCTTGATACCAGTCTGACTAAATTTCTGAGAACCTGGATCTTTGGGGGCAGAAAAAAAGCATTACAACTTTTGTACACTGTTCTACCTGCCTCCGGGTATTGATTTCCCCATTCACTAAACTGGGATCTATATCCACCAACTTAGAAAACTATGTTGTTAAGGTAACCAACCTGAATGGAAGTGCTTTGTAATGCAGCTGACCAAAAAAGGACAATGATTCTTTAAGCAGGTCATTTTTCACAGTATCAACAGCATAAAAATGGTGTTGCCTAATGAACTGGGTCCTCCAGCCATAGAAATACGTCCTACAACAGGTATTCCACACTTTTTCCTATCATCCCACCCAGGATATCACCATTAATAGACCACTCCTAGATTACAGACAAAATCTATTTAACCCAGGGTGTAACTGTGTACCAGTCCCACTCCTTTGTCTTTCAACCAGGGAGATAAGGAAAGAAATAATTCTGAATTAATTATTCAGTAAACTAAGTAAATAAAATCATCAAATGTAGTATTCCCCCTGATAATAAACCAGTTGCAATTTCTGTATTTCATTATAACAAAATCAATATTTTGTGATTCAAATAAAAAACTCTCATCCTATGAGATAACCCAAAAGAATGAGAAATACCCACACACAAGGGTTAGGCTGATGGCAACTCTCATTGCCTCATCATGGAAATCCTGGATGCTACATAGCAGGGAGTTATGCCTTCCTGTCTCAAGGAGAAGCCATGGGTTTATATGTATGCAAGATAGGCAGAGAACCAGAAAAATATGAGGGATAGATTTGAGGAGTTGGAAGGCCTGAACTGCTAACATCATCTGGCTGTGACTTCTTACAACTACTTCAAAAGTTACTGAATCAGACTGGAGAGATTGACTCAGTAGTGAAGAGAACTTGCTGATCTGGCAGATGACCAGAGATGGACTCCCAACACAGCTGACAACCACGTGTAACTCCAGCTCCAGATTTAGTGCCCACTTCTGGCCTCCATACATGCATGCACATGTGTATACTCAGACACACACGTACGCATAAATTAAAATATGATAATTTTTTTAATTTTTAATGATTTATTTTTGTTTTATGTGCATTGGTGCTTTACCTGCATATATGTCTCTGTGACCGTGTCAGATCCCCTGGAACTGTAGTTACAGACAGTTGTGAGCTGCGATATGGATGCTGGGAATTGAACTCAGGTCCTCTGAAAGAGCAGACAGTGCTCAACCGCTGAGTCATCTCTCCAGCCCCAGGGTAAGTCTTTTTTTTTTAATTAAAACAAAGTTGTCAAATACCTCAAATAGGACACCAGATGCATATACACTTTGAGATGTAGACACTGCATAAAGGTGACGTGTAATGCAGCATGCTGGCTCTGCCACTGAATGGGGTCCAGTAGCAATGTTTTAGATCCAAACACCAGCTCTGTTTTACTCAGCTCTGTTAAGAAACACTCTGGGATTTCTAGCTGGTCTGGGATTTCTAGCTGGTCTTAATATTCACACATGCAAGGCAAAGACAAAAGCATGGCCATGACATGACAAAATAAATATTTATTAGAAATCAAAACGATTTTCTCAATGAGACCGAAGTAGTCTTCCACTTTATGATTTCTTGAACATGTAGTTTCACACATGGAACACTAAGAACAAGTCTATAAATTAAATTTTACAAGAATCAGGCACATTCAGTGAGAACAAGATGATAATTCTGTATCTGGAACTAAGATCACAGTAAGTATAAAATAAGATAAAAACATGTAAGTCAATACAGAAGTCAAGTATGGCTTACAGACTCTGGTGAGGGCCTGTCTCCCTAGCCTCACCTGGAGCCAAAGGAGACAGTCACCAGACCCTGAGGAAGGAAAGGAACCTCAATAATACTGTACTCTCTTGGGCAGGTGCCTAAGAGCTCAATGACTTCACAGTACAACTTTTTACTCCCTCCCCCAACACTGGGAAGGAAGGTAAGCACCTATGTTATTCCAGACATATGACATAATGTCTAGAATACAGAACTCTTCCTGGGGAAATGTTTAACTAAAACAGAGTTTGCAGCTACTGTCTGAACATGCTCAGTCCCATCTCTGGAAAACCTCTTCCCCCTGCATTACTGAAATGTAAATCATAGAGTTTTAAGATGTCCTGATAGGCCCATGGAGTCATTGGGTTGTGTTGGTGATGTTGTTATTTTTGTTATTGTGTGACTTTAGACACATTTGACCTTTACACTTGTCATTGTGGTTTTAAGGACAATGCTAACTTCCAAGTCATGTGAGAAGGAAAAAAATAGCCCCTGAATGTGCCAACTACAAAAAGACGCAATGATACAAACTGTGCAGAGGGACACCTGTGGCCCAGACACCAGGACATCCTAGCCTCACCTGCTCTGACTGAGTGTGAACAAGTCCATGCCCATTCCAGAGCTTGAGTGCCCAGGTGTGTGACGAGGGACTTGGTCCTTTTGAGCAGGACGCCTTTTGTTGGGCTTCCCTTACTTGGTTTTGTGAACCCTCTTAGCTTGACCCTCTGGGCTGAAAGCTGGCGGGTAACCCACATTGAGATAAACATACAGTTCAGAAATGGTTTTGCCAACAAATTCCACCCAGATCCTCAGAAAGCAGATCTCCGCAACACGTAAGAAGACCAAGGTCCAGCTAGTTGTTTCTATCTGCCCAATGTCCCCCACCTTCCATTCAAGTGGGAAATGCAGAGCTAAGTGGTTTTATCTACCAACGTCCAAGCCAAAGCAAAGCTGGAATCCTAGCTCCCTAGAGCCAGTGGTTGCCCTTCAAACAAGGACATCTGCTCACCATAACTCAGGGGGCCTCTAGCTACATAACACTGGCCTGTAGAGTGTCTAGGAACCTTAAATTCACCTGATTGCTTTCTTCAAATCTTCCCCCATAAGTGCTCAGCCCATTCCTTGAACACCTCCCAAAGCTGAGGCAGCTGTTTACTGAACTGAGCCACAATCTTATTCTGGTTCTCTCACAACTTCTGCCCATGACTTCCTCTCAGTTATTCTCTTCTCCAAAGACACAAACATGCTTTGTCATCTTCCCCTACTTGAGTGTGACCTTTGAGCACTAGAGACCCCAGAAAGCTGAGCAGGCAGTGATCGCTGCAGACTAGGCCTACCATCCACCACCTCTCTCCCATCTGACCATGCAGGGTGGAATGGCCAACTTTTCACCTGTCCAACTAAGCTGGCACACAGAACCTTCCAGAATGAAGAAAACTTCCAGAGTGGACTGCGTTACCAGTCAGATTAGCTCACCAAATGCCTAATTTTCTAAAGACCCAACTTATTTCTGACCCATTTAGCATTTTTTCAAAAAATCTTCATAATGGCCTTTAATTCCATCTCACACCTGTCCGTGTGACTCCTTTTACTAAATAACAGAAGAGTGGGGGAGGCGGGTATTGTTTCTAGTCACTGGAAAAACTCCTCAATCTCCAACTGACTCTGAAATTTCAAGGAGAAGAAAAATCTGAGGCTGAGGCTAGGACAATAAGCCCCAAGTCTGGCAGACCTTCTTTCCTCAGAAGCCTTCTGCTACAGTTTCAAAGTTCACAGTTAACAAAAGCATATACTAGCAGTGCATTTCAGGTATCTTGCTGAACTCCCCCAATGGGAAACATTATGTGTGCTAGTCACCTCTGAGTTTTAAGACCTGCAAATAGATCAACACTATTTCTGTCTCAGATAAAGTCAGGCCAGCACTGGGGTGAGACTGGAAGAATATGGCCGCCAAACCCTTCCCCCAGGTCACAGCCGGTCTCCCTCAGGCTTCATGTATGTGAGGAACAGCTTATTGTCCTGACTCTGGCTACCCTGAGACCTAGTATATAATACTTACATGCCGTCCAAAAACCCAAAATCTAGTTCTCAGTTTTTAAAGTTACTTACTTCATCTGAAGTAATTTTCATTCAAAACTGAAATGGCTTTCTGAACTGAAAGTAAAAACCTTGTGTCAATTCACTATTAAAAGCATCTCTCAGTTGGAGACAGTTTTAGCCTTGGATTTCATTCCAAGGATGGAGTTCAGTTTCCTGTTTGCTGGAGACTTGGAAGGGCATTTCCATAGCTCACTCCCCTCCTTCAGGAGCAGACCTGGCTTTGCTCAGGTCCTCTGCACATTCTGGGACAGGATCAAAAGTCTCTCACAAATTCAGGAAATGTAGTCATAGTTAGGGAGCTGAGGAGCCTGTGGGCTGGAGCTGGCCCCAACAACAGGACCATAGCAGGAGGGAAGGCTGCTCTCCACACTCCTCAGACCCTACTTCCTCCCTTCCCCAGAATTCATGTCTTGGAGCAGAGTCAACTTGCAGGTGCCTCACCCTAGACTTCAGAAGACTTCCAGACTCAGGACTGCTGGCCATGAGTTTGCACTGACCTCCCTCAAGTCATTAAACCCAAGGTACTTTCCTTTCGAACATGACAGCTTCCCCTCAGCAGCCGCCAGTCGATGTAAGGAGTGTTTTGCTTCTAATTCTGCACTCTGCACAATTCTTCAGCACCAGAACTCGGCCTGCAGTGTCACAGTGTTACTTCAGCTCTAAGTCATGCTTCTACACTGACGTTTCTGGAAATTCATCTAGTTCATCAAATGCGTAGAGGGTGGTTTTGCTATTGCTTCTGGAAGAATCTTGGATTTTGTTCAAATCTGCTGTGGAGAGGGGGCAGACAGAGAGAGAGATAGGGATTAGAAGTGCATACTGTGTGCCCTGTTCCTGGTCATGTTTAGGATTGAACCCAAGGCCCGAACCCAATCGCTCCATTTTCAAAAGTTGTTCTAAATAGTGCTGTAGAGAGTCGGAGCTGGGGAGGACCTCCACTTTCATGGGTGGGAAAACGGGGCCCATCGTCTTAATATACATGAAGTCACATGGTCCACAAAAGAGGATCCCACACCACCTCACAGCAATAGTACCTGTCCGTCTTATGGGCCCTGGATCTTCATTAAGGAAGGACACGTGTGTTTTCCATTCAGTCCATTTCACCTCGTTGATCCTGCAAGGGTGGTCATTGTAATCACTACTGCTTGATCGCATCTCAGTAAGCAAACGTATTTGGGATATTCCAGTTTCTACATAGCTCCTCTTCTGACTGTCACGGACATAGGAATGCTCCACCCTCCCATCAGCTCAAAGGCTGCTGCCCTTCCCTCTTTGTTACCGCAGACACAGCCGGAAGTCCTCATCTGCTACTTTGCACAGCTCTCCCATGCGGAATCTGCTTCTCAGCCATTCCGGTAACATTTTCTCAAACTCCAAGATGGTTCTGGCTCTCTGGAGACATAAAGAAGCCTAAACTGGTTCCTCCAATCCTGCTCTGAGAGCCCTGCTCCCGAGGAGGGTACACCCACAGGTGCCCCATCTAATAGCTCACTCCAGCCTCACTTGTGCCTAATGCATAGGACTTTCTCAAACATGAGAAAGCAGGAACTTGGGGACAAATTATTGAATTGCTTTAAGCTCGACATAGATAGTACATATGGAGATTAGGAGCCTCCTAACTGAAATTCTGGGGCCCTGGAACTGATGGTGGAGGAAAGTTCAGAAGCCAAACATTCCCACACTCTCTCCAGGGCTTGGCCTCCATTGAAGCTTTGCCGTCCATGTGTCCAGTCTTCCTAGAATGTTATGCACAATCCAGTTTTAAAAGTTCAGGTAACTGGAAACCCTCTGTGTCAAACCAAAGCATCTCTCCCTGTAGCCCTGTAAGTCCCTCTGTTCCAGGAAGCTATGCAGATATCTGAAGGGATGCTCTCCTCCTCCACCCCTACTTCCAACAACCACTTCCTAAGCAGCACCATTTCTAGTCAGCTCACAAATCTGGTCCTCACCACAGGACTCACACTGTGAGTTGTTTCCAAGAGTGAGACATGATAAGCTCAGGATAGAACAGAGCAGAAATGTCACCTTCATTGTTCCAGAATCTTACTTCTCCTACTTCAATCTGAGATCCCCTTTCAGTGTCCACATGCCATGCGTGACAATGAACAAACCATCCCCAAAAGCCTGCACTTCCCTGTATGTGCTGTTATTCGAAACCCTGCTCTTGAAGAACCCACATTAAGGCTTAGGCAGATTCTCAGGATGTGTCCCAGACCCATTGGTGCTGATGGCTGTGCAAGACCTCAAGGTGAAGTGTTGAACAAAGTCCCTATAGCAGCCTCTGCTCAGCTCACCTGCAAACGCC
Organism: Mesocricetus auratus; assembly: GCF_017639785.1. Classification (NCBI taxonomy): domain Eukaryota; kingdom Metazoa; phylum Chordata; class Mammalia; order Rodentia; family Cricetidae; genus Mesocricetus; species Mesocricetus auratus. Next base: position 52,158,868 of record NW_024429191.1, on the reverse strand, counting down.
AGATCCGCTCACTCTCTTTGGAGACGTTTTCCACCGTCTCCCCCATCAAGGCGATGAGCATGTTGAGGAGGAGGACGAAGGTGAGGATGACATAGGTGATGAGTAGGAAGAGAAAGAGGATGGGGTAGGTGGAGTTCTGCTGGATGTTCAGGTCGCCCAGGCCTATGGTGAGCTTGAAAAGCTCCAGCACCGCATCGCTGAAGCTGCCGTAGGAGCTGCAGTCCTTTTTGTCCTTGGAGCACTTCTCAATCAATGAGGCCAGCGCTGGGGGGACAATGGGTGATCTTGGGCTCTCTGTTGGCTGACTACTCAGAGAACTCATGTGTTCCAATCCATACACTGCTACCTCCCTCCTTCTGGCCTCTCAATTCCCATCTCTCCTCTTCTCTGTTTCCAGTCTCAGGTTCCTCAGAAGCCTAATGAGGCTGGTTTTCCTGCCTGGCCTGCAAAAAGCCCTTATTGTCTACTAAAGCCCACCCTCTTCTCCCCTCCTCTACCCCTACCTTGGCCCTCACTCATCCACAGCCTATCAGGGTTACCATTTGCCCGGTGAGCAACCCTGGCTCCATACAGACTACGGTTCTGATTGTATGTAGCCTGAATGATATTCCCCAAGACTTTGAGATCCTGCATCCTCTCTTGATGTTGTATTATGAGTTCCCTGTGAACAAGATTGGGCTTGCTTTTTCTCTTCTGTCCAACACTCCACAGTAGTGGTTTGTTGCTGGGTGAGCGATGGGTGGGTTCATGTGTGAGTGAATGCTTGGAGGAATACATGAACAGGTGAAGGGTCAAATAAATAAGCAACATTTGTCCCAGACAGATGAGAGCAGCTGCCTAATTTGAGTCAACAGTCACTGGAGGAAGCAAAAAAAATTGATATGGAGAAAAGCATACTAAACATGCCATCTATCTATGCAGTGGTTAGAAATAAAATTGGGTTATGCTGTTCCCACTGGATCTTTAAAATGCTCTCCACATCTCTGGTACCCCACAAACTCTAAGCTCTCACAGAGATATGTGAAGTAAACTGTGAGAGTCACAAGATTTGGAGGGCCAGAGAAAGTTACCTCAGTGTACTAGGTCACTTCTAGTTTTTTATGACTACCCATCAAGTTTCTATGAGCTCTCATTTCCCCATCTGTAGAAGGGGTGAGACCATCTCAGATTATGATGGGTGTGAAAGTCTGGGGCAGTCACAGGCGGGATGGATAAGAGTGACAGCCGTGAGTTAATCCACGGGGTCAAGGGTGATGACACCAACTTGGTCAAGTCTCTGAGAGAAGGAAAAAAGATTCTGCTTGGCAAACACCAGTGTGGCAAGTACTGTATCATCACCGCCTGCTGAGGCTGCTGTGTGTTTTGTCATTCTGATATCCAGATAAAGTGCTTTGCAAGCATGGCAGTTGCTGTTAGTTATGAAGCAATTACCTACTCCAAATCCAAGTAAGAACAGGATGTAAACAAACAAGAACTTCAGAACATCATGCAAAATGACCTGCAAAGAGATGGACATGATCCAAATGTGAGCACGAAGTCGCTGTGCACCATCTCCCTGCTGCCCGCATTAAGCCTGCCTTCACTCTGCCCATTCTCCTCCTCTCCATCCCCCTGAGGCTCTCACAGGCTCCTCTGAGGACCCGCCTCTCCCAGGAAGCCTTCTTCCCTGCTTTGTTCCCAAGGCCTCTCTTCTTTCAACCTCACCTCCCAGGACACAGTCTCTCCTAGTCACCCTGTGCCTTTCTCTATGGAGTCTAACATCGGCACCTCCCTGGGGGCAATGGCATGCCAGAGCCAGTCCATACCAACTTTTAAGAACTGATTGTTGAATTTGCATGAGTGTTGTGACCATAGACATTACTATGAAGAACTGAACTAAACATTCAATTGTAAGATAAATAAGTTCTTGGACTCTCATGAAAAATACCAAATTGTGTGGTTGAAGTGAGCCCAAAGCATAGGTCTCCAATGTTCTAACATATGTAAGTGGTAGCTCTGTAGTGATAGACCTGATGGCTGTAGTAACTAAGTTAAAAATGATAATCACTTCATAGTATATAACTCTACCCAATTCTACACTTTAAATTAACACAAATTCTCAATTGTAGCTCAATAAAAAAAATAAGAAAAAAATTTATTACAAAAATATCCAACCATATGTCAAACACAAGTAGAGCATGCCTATAACCCAAGTGTGCTGAAGGCTGAGGCATGAAGCCCATGAGTTTCTAAACAACCTGAGCTCTAGATTAAGAATTTGTCTCAAAATAAAATTTTAGACACAGGCGGTGGTGACTCACACCTTTAATACCAGCACTCGGAAGGCAGAAGCAGGAGGATCTCTGTGAGTCCTAGGCCAACTTGATCTACAAAGCTACAGAGAAACCCTGTCTGTAAAAACAAATAATTAGCCACATAAATTTATAACTAAGCTACATTTTTAAGATAATAAATATACAAAATTGAGAGCTATCTGGTTATTATGCTACACTATACAATTATCGATAGTCTGAAGGATTCTTTATAGCTATTGTAACCAGATAGTGGAAATTCAATGTAACAATGTGCAACTGTGCATCTCTTCCCAGCTGTGTTAAGTGACATAGTGTCAGCAACTGCAAATCCACCATGGTTAGAATATTTATGCCATGAAAATTGGCAATGCTACAAATATTTAAAACCTGCCAACAAAATGTTCCTTGTTTTATTGACATCTACACCTAGCTTCAAGACAATGACCAGAAATTGTTAAGGCAGATTAAACTTTAAAATGTGGGCTGTCGTAAACTCAAACTCACAACTGGACAAAGTGCAGAGAATGGGTATCTGTGGAGGCTCAGCCACAAATGGGACATCTGTATCATATCCCCTCCCCACAAAACTCAGGGATCACAAAACTCAGGCAAAAAATTGTAAAAACCAAAGTTCGGGGAAGATTAGACAGAAATAGTGTCTTCAGGACATACCAGGAACACTGTGCCTGTAGAACAACTGCATAAGATCAAGCCAACCAGCATTCCAGCATGGAGTGGGCTGGGGCTCACCAGCCCTCACCTTTAGCTGAGGGGCTATTGATAATTGATGGCTTCTAGGGAGAGAAGGCCAGTTTTTCTTCAAGAGTGGGGCCTTGCTAAGCTGACCACATTGCCATGGATGACCCCACATCCAAGAGTATACATGCAGCACAAATTGGAATCATTAGTCGCACGCGCACGTGTGTGTGTGTGTGTGTGTGTGTGTCTGTGTCTGTGTCTGTGTGTCTGTGTGTCTGTGTGTCTGTGTGTCTGTGTGTGTGTGTGTATCTGTGTGTGGCTTTATATGTATTATATATGTATTATATACATATGAGTGTGTGATTTTTTTTTTACAGAAAAGAGAATGTAAAGTTAAGAGTGTTGGGTGAGAGAAGAAGTTAGGCAGAGGAGTCAGGTAAATAGTTAAAATATTACATTTTTAAGTATAGGCTGTGTCTCACTGTTACATAGTGACGAGCACAAGAATGCTATTAACCCTTCCAGTTCATTCTAACAGTTATCCAGCTCAACAAAGTGGTTGCTCTCAGCTTGACTAAAGCTCCAGGCTAAGTCTCCAGGGCTTTATCTCACCTTGCTGCTTACAAAGTAAAACATCAACCAGACTTCAGGTCAGACAGGACAGTGCTCACTTGGCAGCTGCAACCACAGGCTGGTAACATCCTTCATATAGTAAAAATTTATGACAACTGAATGTATGCCATGTAGATACACTTGTCTATGTATTCATGTAGGCATGCACACACACATATATCCCAAAAGGCAATTGTTAGATAGTTTTCCAGCACACTGATCCTCTAGGATCAGAACATCTCCTTCATAAAGTGTGTTCCTATCCAGTGCCCAACAAGCCCAGGTGTTTTAAGGGCTAGACATTTAACATCTGACCAAAACCAAATGAAGACTGTGGCATTTTGGAGGAAGTGCTGGACTACTGATTATCGCTCCAGATCTTAGTTTCCACATCTGAAAAGTGGACACCCTGCCCTCAAAGGGCTGTCTAAACAGTCCCCAGCATACCTTCTGGATCATGACGCTGTACATGCCCATGGACTGGAAGCCTCTCGTGTAGTAGAGCATGTTCGCCCAGCCCAGGGCCATGGCCAGCACAAGGCAGGCGAGGTATTCTTTGTAGGCAAACAAGTACAAGAAGACAGACAGTATCACAAGCACAGCTTGGACAAAACTGTTCAGGAGACACAGGAGACAAGGGCCTTACTTCTCAGCAGTGGGCAGAAACATTCACCACCCCCATCCTTAGCCTCTCCAAGAGTCACCCTGGTGGCTGATGCTGATGAGACATATAAGACTGCCTATCATGCATTCATCTGGGTCTCAGTGCAGTGTAGACTGCATCATTAGCTGCAAGGAAAGGCCAGTGTGGACTGGTTGTTCCTGGCAGAGACTTAAAAATATGTATACATACCGGATGCCAGCAGACTCTAGCATACAGCCCACAAGGCCAGATGGCTTGGAAATCACCTACATGGTTATAATTCCCACATAGATGTGAGAAACACTAGAGTAGATCAGTGATTTAGTAAAAAGTATGTTTTTAATAAAAATTACAAAAGCTTCCAACATTCATACTAATCATAATTCAAACTAATCATAATTTTAAAGTCTCCCAAAACTTACTCTATTATCATTTTAAGGTATGATGTGTACTAAATGACGTAAGACAGTTGTAAAATGACAGTTACCATCTTTCTGCTTATGTGAAGTACCCAGAGTGGTCAAAATTGGAGACTAAATGTAGAAGAGTGGTTGCCAGAGGGGAAGACAGATGGGGTTATGATTTACTCAGTACGGAGTTTCAGTTTCGCAGGAAGAAAAGCAACCTGGAGGCTGGGTGCACAGCCATGTATTCTCCACAGTTTTGAGCTGTGCTTCCAAGTGATTAAGATGGAGGTTTCTGGGGTGGTGAGATGACTCAAGAGGTAACAGTGCTTCCTGCCAAGCCTGACGACCTGAGCTTAATTCCTGGAACTCGTATAGTAGAAGACGAGAACCAACTCCTACACGATGTCCTCTGACTTCCATATATGGCATGACTTCAACTATGGCATGTGGCCTCCATCCCTCCTACACACCACACACACACACACACACACACACACACACACACACACACACACACATACACACAAATAAATATTTTTGAAGAATGTTAAAGGTGGTAGTTTTTTGGGTGATACATCATTGTGGAAGAGGGGGCAGAACAATGAGGGAGCCAGAGGCTGGGTTGGCCTGCTGCAAAGCAGTGTTTTCTGAGTGTGACAGCACTGGTGTGTGTGTGTGTGTGTGTGTGTCACAGTGGCTGTGGCAGCATGTACAAGATCTACATAAGATCGAGCCAACCAAAATGCCAGCATGAGTAGGGGAGGAGCCCACAAAGCCCCACCCATAGCTGAGGAGCTCTTGGCAAGTGATGGCCACCAATATGACCCCTGATGGGCTGCCAGCCTTGTCTATATAATGAGTTCTGAGCCTGCTATAGTGAAACCCTGTCTCCAAAAAACAAAAAGAGTACATGAAATTGGAAGGGAGAAGTGGTAGAGAAATATGAGAGGTAATGAAAGGGTAAGAGTTAAAGTTGGATTTAATGAAGAATGTATTATATATATAATATATAAATGCATTATATTTCTGTATTATATATATTATATATATGAAACTTTTCCAAACAATAAATACAGCATACAACAAACATACATGAAGAAAACATTCTCCTAAACAGTGCCCACACTTACAATTTGGCAGACATCTAGTTGAAAACTCTTGTGCTTCTAATGTCAGACAGTTTCTAAAGTACCTAAACAAATTTAGACAACAGCAAGCTTGCATTTCCTGCAAGTGAAGAACAAAGGCGTGGCTGATGAACTGCACAAGGGCTGTGGTGTGGAAGGGTGGACCCACCTTCCTCCACCATAACAAAACAAAGGAGAATCAGAAGAGCAGGACAAAATGCCCTAGGACCAGAGGCTGGGTAAACATATCTTCTCTGGAACTGTCAAGCTTTCTCATCAGTGGCAGGCACACATGTGTCCTGCATCCTGGAGCAGTGTCTATCTGGCCTGCCTACTTACTGACCCTATCCTTGGGGGAATGAAGAACTCAGTTCATACCTCTAGAGCAGTGGTTTTCAACCTTCCTAATACTGCAGCCCCTTAATACAGTTCTTCATGCTGAGGTGACCCCCACCACCATAAGATTATTTTCTTTGCTACTTCATAGCTGCAATTTTGCTACCGTGATGAATCATAATATAAATATCTGATATGCAGGATGATCTTAGGTGACCCCTGTGAAAGGGTCATTCGACCACATACACACAAAGGGGTCATGACTCTCAGGTTGAGAACCACTGCTCTAGAGGGCAGGCACACATAAAACTGCTAGGTAGGGGCTGGAGAGGGCTCAGCCGGCATAAAGCTTTCTACATGAGCATAAGGACCTGAGTTCAGATCCCCAGCACCCAAGCAAAAAGGCCAGGTGTGGCCATGAGTGCTCATCTTCCCAGCTTGTGGGGAGGCAGGAATAGAAGGATGGGATCCCTGGGGCTTGTTGACTAGCCCATCAGGGAACTCCAGATTCTGTGAAAGACCATTTTCAAAAAGTAAAGGTTCTCAAAAACATAAGGTAGACAATGATTGATAAAGACACCCAACATCAGACTCTGGCCTACATACACACATCTGCACTACTGTACACATGCAGGTACACACACACACACACACACACACACACACACACACACATAACTGGAAACATCAACCTCCTACATATTCATAAGAAAGACGCCAATAGTGTTCCACAGTTGTAGAACCAGCATTCTTCATCCTTGGCTATGACATTCCACAGAGCCAAGCTGAGTCTGCCTCTGCTCATTAAGGGCAGGGTCAGAGGAGTCCTCGGTGACAGCTGCATATGACTTCATACAGAGAGGCTGCTAAGCCGGGCTTTCTCACTGAGGCCCATGCCACCAACACAGCAACAGCTGGGGTTCTGACACTGCTGGGCACTGCATCATGGTGTCTGGCTTACTACCCTGCTCTGAGAACTCCAGGAGTGAGGTATCATTGAGGCTAGAAGGGATTGCCCTGATACACTGCTGTGGGTAAACACCAATAGGATGGCCCAAGCCTCTGCTTCTCTGGGGTGCCTGCCATTTGGGGCTCTGAGAGATGGGGTCAGCCTTCCCATGCCATCAGGACAGGCAAGGCTCTGTCCTAAGGTCTGCTGATCCTCTTCACAGGCATCTACATACATCTCCATCTAAAAAACGAAGGAGGGTCTCTGAACAATAATGGTAGCAGGGTGCTTGGACATCAGTTGGAGGGCTATTCCCTAGAGTCTTCAGACCTTCCCATGAGTTGTGATCAAAGGGACAGATCTACTTACAAGACAAAATGAAACCAGGCATCCGACAGGATGGACTGCAGATCGGAGGGCCTCAGCAGAAAAATGGCAATGCCCTGGAGTCAACAGAAAAGAAAGGCTTTAACCCTCTTCCTGCCCTCACCCAAGGCTTTAGGAGATATGCTCCAGTGGGGATTCTGGTGGGCTCTCTGTATTTGACAGCTCAGCTAGTGTCCAGGGTGACCTGGAGGACATCACTGACACCTCACTGAGGGTGACCCCTCCAACAGGCTTCTCACTCCTGCCCCCAGAAACTATAGCTACCCACCAAGTGTGGCCTAATTTCCCAGCCTCTGAGCTTTTGTGTCTGCTTTTTCTTATGGTCTCCCTGTCCTGTCCTACTGTACTGATGAAGCTCCCATCCCTGCTCCCACTCCCAGACAAGTCATCTCCCTCCCTCTAAACACTGCTCTGATCCACCATACAGTCTAAATGTTAGTGCCCATTAGCTCCCTTACCAAGCTGAGCTTAAGAAAGGCAAATTCCCTTCATCCCTGTCACACATGCATCCCAGTGTCCCATATACAAAAGATTGATTCATTGGCTGGTTGAAAGGCTAAGCAGGTAGGTACCTGAGTGGGTGGGTGGATACACAAACAGATGGGGAAATGATTGAAAAGAGGACAGAAGTATGGTGCCGATGTTGTGTAGGATGTGTAATGGATGAATGAGTAACTGATAGATGATAAAAGGTGGGTAAAAATGGTAGAATCAAGAGGGAAGAATGATAGAGTGGTTTGAAGGATATATACATGGTGGACAACTCAACAGATGAATGGAATAGTGAATGGAGCCAATAGAATAGGCCTGTTTCACTCATTATTCTCTGTGCTATACCTTAGGACTCTAAGGCCTGGAAAGGAAATGTCTTCCTGAAACCCCTACAGTAGTGGCAACACAGGCTGGGATGGAAGCAGCCCTGCTCCCACCCTGCTGGCCTCAAGGGGCATTCTAGAATGGTAGAGAAACGTACTCACCTCTTTCACAGAGATGCACGTGGCCCAGATAAGAACAAACATCCTCCCTAGGAGTTGCAGCCAACTCATCTTGTGTGTCAGGGCCAAGGGGTGTGGGAGGGCCTGGGGAGTAAGGGAAGAAGATGGTAAGGGTGAGGAATGGGGAGGGAAGGACACCAGCTCTGGAGGAATCAAGCTGTATATGCATCCTGGGCCTTCCAGATGGACCAGAGGTCACTATGGAACCTTGTCTCTGGCCCTGCCTGCCCCTCAATGAGAACCCAGAACTTTGCAGTGAGAGGGACAATGCTCTATTTTCTAACAACACCATTACATGGTTTTCTCTGACCACATCCACTACCAGACACTCAACGGGGCCTCCTCCCATAGTTCAGTGAAGTCAAGACTCAGCACTCCACTAGCAGATGGGAAACTGAAGCCTAGAGTAGTGGAGAAGTCTGACCAAGTAACCTCTCCTCCACCCACCTCCTGTGGGCCTCACAGCAGACACCGTGTTTTCTAGACCCACATAGAAGGCCGGGGAAGGCCCCAACTCTCTCCCAGTATGAATCTCCCTAGAACTGTTCCACCTACAGCTTGGCTAACTAGTCTGTTCACTGGAAACTTTAAGAAAAGTTGGACAACAGCATGAAAATTCCTTAGCCTCTCTGGGCCTCAGCTTCCCCATCTCCACATGAGACAGTTCCAAGATCCTCCACCTCAGAACTTCCTACCCACTAACCCATCCCTAGGACCCCCATACCTCATCCTCCCGGGGACGGTAGTAAGAGACGAGGGTCAAGGTGATGTTGTAGAAGAAATAGAAGCAGAAGGACAGGAAGAACATGTACTTGGCAAACTTCTTCCATTTCATATGCAGAAGCGTGTGCAGGGGCTCCAGGGTCAGCATCTCATGCCGATTCTGGGGATAGAACACCCGTGGAGATGAGGCAGGCAGAGAGGGACCATTTTCAAAGGACCCATCAGGAGCCCAGAGTCAACAGGGACAGTGACTCTGGGCTCCAGTCACTGGGAGCAATGAACTGGCTAATGGAAATGTTGGAAGAGTAACTCCCAGCTCCCATGGGTCCCATGGGGCAGTCAAATGCTATGTTTGGGGGCAGCTTCTGGCTGAAAGAGCTGAAGCATAGTAGGGACTGAAACTAGAAAGGGGTTGCAGTATCCCTGTGACCTTAGGATGCCTCATGAGCCTTTCTTGGCTTCACCTCTTTATCTATACCACAACCATTACCCACCCTGCCAAACAGGCTGCTGTGAGGGCCCAGGGAGCCTCTGGGGGTAGGACTGTTGATAAAATACAAAGGATGGAGCCTGGCCCTCTGCCTCACTCACCCCAAGAGCTGACAACTGTCTGAGCTGATCCTCCAGCCTCACTAGCCTTCCCTCTCCCACCTCCTCCTAAAAGGATCCCAGCTGCTCTGGCTAGTGAGCACTTCACATGCACTCAAGCCTAGAGGAAGAAAGGGCTCCAAACCAGAACACATAGATGAGTTAGGATAAGAGATCAATACCACACAGCTCTTCATTGCCTCTAAACTGCCAGGGATTCTGAAGCCAGCCCCTTACCACCCTTAGCTCTATTATTCATTGTTGGCCAGAAGCAAAAGAGCTAGCTTCTGCTTGGGCCATACCCTCTATGCCAGATTCCATCAAGACAAATCACCAATATAGGGCTTAGGGTACTCTGGCACAATTCCTCCCAGGGTCCTCAAGTCCTGGCCTGGGGTCCACCCCTCACTCCTTGTTCCTGCCACCTGCTTGGGAGACCCACGTCAATGTTGGTGTTGTAGACGATGATTTCCAGCACAGAGTTATCTGTCGTGGTGTCTACATTGGTGAGGTCATAGAGTGAGGATGACACAGGCCCATAAGCCCAGTCCGTGAACTTCCTGGACAGGCTCCGGAGAGGCTTCTCCTTGATCTCACGACTGAGGATGTACTTCAGGATCTGGAATGGGAAAAGGGACAATGGGATTTGTGAACAACAGGGCTAGACCAGCCAGACGCAGGTCAACCCAGACCTACCAAAAATAGTATGAGTGCCACCTCTACCTGGAGCCATGACCCTGGGTTCCAGCTGTGTCTGTGAAATGGGAGTAAAGTTCACAGTTCTGCCTTCTCACAGAGTGTAAAAGCCCTTTGCACACTGCAGAAAGCCAAACCATCGGCTGGTGGGTCTCCAAACCAACTGGGCTCCAGTTCAGTAAGGAATCCAAGAACTGACCATTTTTAGAAGTGATCCATGAGGCTTGAACTTGAAGCTCTTGGTTTCTCTGCTCTTCCATTCCACCCTCAGTCTAGGCTTTACAGCCAGGCTCATCACTCTGGATAAGCTGTGACATCAGGCAGCAGCATTCACAAACAGGCCTGTGGAGCCCACTCTGTAGATCAGTGGTCCTCAAGCTCTACTGTATTTTAGGGTCTCTGGGGAGTTTTTTGGAACACAAAGCCAACTACTAAAACTCCAGATGCCGGGAGAAACTTGGAGAGCATTTTGAGAAGCTCTGGGTGGGTCCTCTGAGGGGATGGGGGGCACCACTCTCCATCTCACCACTTCCTGAAAGCTAAGCCATCGATCACCTTAGATTGGGAATAGAGCATCCAGGGACATGAACCCACAACCCAACAAAAGGGATCTGTTGGGAGAACAACATCTGTGTGTGAATCTCTCAATTCCTCCTGCATCTCCCATCAGCCAGGCAGATAATTCCTACACCCCAGTGAGTAAAAGCCCCAAGGGCAGGTCTGTGGCTTCAGCATTGCTGTGTCCTCCACTCCCAGTAGGGCAGCCACCTTGGGTGACTTCCAGGAAAGTTTTCCACAAAGCACTGAATAAAGGAGAGGACCCAGGAACCTCCTAGTGGGTACCTCCCTATCCTCTAGAGCAGCTGATCTCAACCTGTGGGTCAAGCAAGACCCCTTTGGGGTTGCCAACCACATATATACATTGCAATTCAGAACAGAAGCAACACTAAGGTTTTGAAATAGCAACAAAATAATTTTATGACTGAGGGTCATCACAATGTGAGGAATGGTATTAAAGGACTGCAGCATTAGGAAGGTTGCGAACCACTGCCCTCGAGCATAAGAGGTCCCAGAGCCATGCCTCCTCAAGATGCATCTCCCCTAGGCTGGGTAGCAGGGAGTGCGAATGAGACAGTGTCGTGCAGGGAAAAGCTCATGGAAGAAACTAGACCCACAAATATCCTCTAGCTCTCCTCAAAGCCCCTATAAGCTATGACCCTGAGTGGCAGGATGGGGTGAGAGGATCAGATATACAATTCTCCCTTTGTTAAAGCCATTTTCCATCTCCTCCTCCCCCACAAGGGAATAAAAGGGTCCCTTGTGAGCTCCAGCTCCAGCCTGACCTAAGAACAGCTGACTAGGAGAAGTAGAAGGGCACACAGCCGGAATTGCTCAAAAGATGCCAACCATCCAGTATCCTCCCACAGCCTCTCAGGAGCCATAGTCCACACACACACACACACACACACACACACACACACACACACACACACACACACATACACGCACACAAAGATCCATCCCCTGAGAAGAAACTTGATCTTATCTAAGCCACAGATGCAGCCACAGATAAACAAAATACATCAGCCTGGCCCAATTGATTAGCCTAGAGTTCTTTGACCACATCACACAGGCAAAGGGCCCATATAGCCACATTCTGCTGGAGAAGAGGCCTGATCAACAGACTAAGGTCCTTCTATTGCCAGGGAGCGGAAGCCCATTGGCTGTGAACTCAGAGCAGCCATTCTGGAACCACTGCCCACAGAAGAGACAAGCCTGAAGGACAGACACACAGTCTGTGGTTGAGCATCACCACTAAGGAATGCTCAACCACACCTGAGATATTGCATCACTTTGGCTTTAGGGACTCTACAAGCTGGCCCCACCTAGGAAGTCCCAGGAAGAGAGACTGAACTCTGGAGCACAAGACGAATGTCCTAAGGATGAAGCACAAGCTGGATCTCACAGAGTCACCACTGCACTTCCAGACCTAAGCTAGGGTTGAGGCTGGAACCTGTGGGATCCTCAGACAAGCTCCAGGCTGTCAGAGTGACAGCTGTGCTTCCCCAGCCCCCACACCCGCTGTAGAGCCCCACCTCAGCCTTGCCCATCTTGGCAGCCAGCTGCAGTGGCGTGAGGCCATCATTGTTACGCATGGTCTCCAGCTCCCAGTTGCCACTCCTCAGCAGGATCATGTCATACATGCGCTTAACAAAGTCATTCTGGGTCTTGAAGTCCTCAGCCACTGTCACCAGTGCGTGCAGGATGTTGTTTCCCCGAGAGTCCTGGGAGGTGATGTCCGTCTGCTCATTCTCCATCAGCAGCTGCACAATCTCAGGCTGGTTGGTACACGCTGCCAAGGCCAAGGGTGTCTCACCTGGGGAACGGAGTGTCAGAGCTCAGTCCTTTCATAGGCCAAAAGCAATAGCCTCCAGGTCCCATGGCCGGAGTCCCAGACACTGACTATCACATCAGCCCTGACCCCTGAGCTTCCCTGACCACCTTCCACCTGCCCTTGCTCAGTGAAGACTGAAGCAAGGTCACACTAGTAGCCACCTGCTCTCCCTGCTCCCCACTGACTCTCCAACACTCTGCTCAGCAGAGGAGCAGAACAATCTAGGTCCCGGCTTACCCAGGACTAATTCCAGTACAACCAGAAAGCCTTATGTGCTTTGGCCTCTCATCCTCTCAGCCACACCCACACCTTTTCAGGAGGAACTGCCTCCTTCTTCCAACATGGGACATTTTCTAACCTCGGGGCCTTGGCGTAAGCTGTTCTTGCGTCCTGCAGATAGTCGGCATTGCTTATCCCCAGTCTTTGTTCAGATCCCACCTTTTCACTAACTCACTTTAACCACCCTACTTGAAATTTAGAAACTCTTCCACCCACTCCTGGTTCCTCTTCCTCTGTTTTACTCCTACTGTGCCCTCTCTTCATTCCACCCAATGAATGTTTCTCAACACTGACTGTAACTAGGTCCGATGCTGGGTGATGAGGATGCAAGAATGACTGAGCAAGAAGCTGTCCTCAAAGATGCCCAGACTCATCTAGTCCTGCTGATTAGAAGCCAGTGTATAAGAGTGTTTGCCGCACAAGCATGAGGAAATCAGTTCAAACCCCCAGCACCCATGTAAAAAGATGGGCATGGTTGCTACGGGGACAGAGACAAGCAGTTGGCAGGGGCTTACTGACCCCCAGCCTAGCTTCAGGTTCAGTGAGAGACTACCTCAAGGGGAAAAGATGAAAAGTAATAGAGGAGGACAGCAGATGGCCTCTGGCTTCTGCATACACATGCACATACACCTCACATACAAACCATACATACACAAAAAAGAGAGAGAAAGAAAACAGAGCAGAGCAGTGACAGTCAGGCCCAGGAGAGCTTCCTAATTGCCTGCCCTTACTGTGATGGTGGTAATGTATTTACAACAATAACAGAATTGTACACTAAAGTGGGTAGGTTTCACTATACCTAAATTATACCCAGAGAATCCATAAAGGCAATGTGAACATTGTCAGAAGTGGGGGAAAGGCATTTGTGTCTTTCCTCCCAATAACACACACACACATACACACACACACACACACACACACACACACACACACACACAGTCAATAAAGCTAAGAGGTTGTGAAGGAAGGACATTATAGGCATTATAGCCAAGTGTACAGGAAGTTTCAGAACCTCAAGTTTGCATGGTGCTTCTGTAAGGACATCTATCTGGCACACACAACACAACTGCAACTGCTTTAGGGTTTCTGACGGGTCAAGGGTTCTCCCCACTGACTCTGCCAGTCTGTACAGAGTATAACCCATCTGTTTTACTGCTCTAGGACAGGTCACTTTCCTCCTCATTCAACGGAACTGTGTTCTACACACACACACACACACACACACACACACACACACACACACACACACACACACCACCCAAAGTCTTTGTTCCCTGCAGATGTGACCCCTTCTGTGACCAGATCACACTGACAGGCTCTTCCACCCCAGTGGGCCTCTCTGGAGGTGGCACCAGTGAACCCTCTGGGATGGGTCAGCACCAACCCAGTTTCTGATCCACAGAGAGGACCCAGTCTTGCAGCGCACCCATGTGGAGCTCAGGGCAAGAGACCCCTTCTCCTCTCCCCGTGCCCCACGATGTCACCTACCGAAGTAGAAGCCTTCATGCTGGTATTTGGGGTTGAAGAAGACACCCTTGGCATGTGCGTTGACATCAGCACCTGCTGCTATTAGCACTGCAGTGATGTCTCCCTGGCGCCGCTCAATGGCAATGTTCAGTGCCGTCTGCCCTGCAAACAGAGCTGGCATGGGTGCCCAAAGGCCTGGGATAACCTAAGCTGATCTTAGAGCCCCTGGGCCCCAGGTAGCAGTAGCTGACTGAAAACACAAAGGATGTAGATACCATGTGGGGGACACCATGTTGGTGGCCAGTTGGATTCTGGGAAAGGAAGGACCAGTAATACCCCTCCATGGAAAAAAAATAGGGCAAGGATGCCCACAACCTCCTGCAAGCCTAACAACAAGGACTTGGTGGAGAAATCAAGAGGCTAGGGGAGGTTGAGAAGGAAGAGGATTTGTGATTAGGACAGAAAAGCTTTACCACAGGTATGAATAAAGTTGATAAATTCACTCTCTCAAAAATGTGTTTTTAAAAAAAACCTCTCCAGTGTGGGATCCTAGGGGCATCTAGGAATTGACCATGAGCAACAGACTCCATCCTTACCCTCAGAAGGTTCTGCTAGGCAGGCCTAGTGGTCCAGACCCATAGTCCCAGCTACTCAGGAGGCAGGGGCAGGAAGATCACAAGTCCAAAGCTACCTGGACTGTGGAGTGAGTTCAAGACCAACCTGAACAACTCAATGAGACCTTAGCTCAATTAAAAAAAAAAAGAGCTGGAGATATAGCTCCATAGTAAAAGCACTGTCCTGGACCACCACCCCAAAATTAAAGGGATCTTATCTTGTGCCAGCAGTGGGAAGATCATAGGACCCTGAACTACAAACAAGAAGAAAGAGAAGTACAGAAAGAGATTGGGAGGGGAGAAAAGTCGGGACAGGGGTTCCCACCCTCCTCCATGGTGCCATGACTTTCCCTTTTGAAAGTCTGTAGAGTTCAAACAAAGACTCAAGACTCCTTTCCCCATATAGAGGGCTAAAGACTGAGCTGTTTACATCTCCCAACATGTCAGCAAGATGACTGCTCATGAGCTGACCGCTTCTGCTAACTGTGACAAGCTGGTTACTGACTCCAAAGACTCAGGATGTGGCCTATTAACTGCTCACAGTGGGTGTCCTGGGCAGGGAAACAAGGCCATAAACTATATCTCCTAGTTCCACTTACAAAGCAAGCCACAAAACCACACTGAAATGGGACCATGTACAATGTTGGTGACTGCAGCACTGACTGCTACCTTTACTGCTACCTTTACTGCTACCTTTACTGCTACCTTTACTGCTACCTTTACTGCTACCTTTACTGCTACCTTTTCTGGCCCCTACCTGGCTCTCTAGCCTCATGCCCAGGCCTCTGTCTGTTTATGCTTGTTTGCTCTGTGGTTCCTGGGGATCTAAGTGTCTTGTACATACCAGAGAAGCTCTTCTCAGCTGAGCTACATCCCCAGGCCACCCAGTCTTCCTACTGTCAGATTCACCAGGCCTGTGCCGGTCCTGGGGCTCTTCCCCTGAGCTTGCTCTGTATTTCTCCCATCAGGTACGCTCTGGGTCAAGTCACCACTTTACAGTTGCTCGCCCCAGTCACTCCCTGTCACACTGCATCGTCGTTATCTTCAATCCTGACATAGTCTGTCTGAAGTCGCCTTTTTAGAGCATCACGTTTCCTGACTTGTCCACCCCGGCTCAGCATTACTCACAGGGAAAAGGAAGGATGAGAAGCGTGTCTGCTGCATTTGGCCTCTTTCATGGCCAAGATGCCTCTGTGTAGCAAGACTGGCCCGGCTCTGCAGCCACACCCACCTTGGGAAATCCCAACCTCTGTCCCTTGCCCTTAGGTTGCCTCTGCCTGCGGGTACCTTCATAGGCCTCTTCCGTGTACTCAGCGTTGATGAACCTGTCTAGGATGTCGTTCTCTTCAGCGAAGGCAAGCAGAGTCCGCACGATCTCTTTGGTGTTGGGGTTGATGTTGAGCAAAGCCTTCATCAGGCAGGTCTTCCCCGTGTCCGAGGCTGTCAGCTTGTGCATGAGGAAGTCTGCAGATGGAGTCAAGGATAAAGGCAGGAACGAGAAGAGCTGGCTGGCCTGGGCCTCGCAGACAGAACAGGGTGTAGGAGCTGCAGCCTTGCACCTCAAAAGCACTCCCCGTATCCTGCGCAGGAGGGCCCCAACCCTGTACTACATGACACTCTTCCTTCCTCTCCCCAGCCTCCCCTCCAGCTCCCTCCCTGGTCTGCTGTTCATGGTTACCCCCTATGAAAGGCTACTCCAGCTTTCCCCCCCCCTACTCTTAGACCTTTGTACCTTCTCCATGAATGGGAGACAATGTCACCAGCTGCCTGGCTTCCCACTGCCCGTGTTTGTGCTGAAATCTCCATCCTCTCCCTCCTGGTGGTCTAAAAATTAACTCATCACCCATCAACCTGCTCCTCACCTTAATCCCCAGACAGCTATGAACCCCCAAATCCTTCCATTCCTGTCAATGACTGGGGAACTCCCCAAGACTCTTCCCCCTCTCCTAGGCCTGCTTCAGGGTCCCAAGGCTGTTTGAATAGCAACTCTCTCCAGATTTACTCCACCCCATAGCCAGACCATGCCCTCTGTCTGCCTAAACCTATCCATGACTCCCTGTGTCCCTCCAAGCCAAGCTCACGGTTGCTATGCCAGTACCTAAGGAAAGTGTCTCATGCTCAAGTCCCATAGGAGATGGATCAGGGGCCAAGCCAAACCAACCAGGGTCCCCAGGGTCTGAACCCTGTACCAGGGCCAGGCACTGACCAGGCACATCCAGGCCACGGCGCCGTTTGCAGAGCTCTTGAAGCTCCTGTAGCAGGTCCCGCAGCTCCCCCACGCAGCCCTCGGATACAGCGGCAAAGATGCGCTTCTTCAGCCGCTTCTTCTTCTGCCTCTGCTCTTCTTTGGCCAGGTTTGCACTAAGACCAGAAGGCACCACGAAGTCACCCCACATTCGCCTTGACTCCCCCCCCTTCCCCTCCACCAACAGAGCTGCTGGCCTCCAGGCCACTGCTCCAACTCCTATGCCTCTCATGTCTTTGGGGATGCCCGTGTTTGTGTTCGGTGTTGCCTGATCAGGTTCCCCTTCCAATCTATGTGTAATCACATTGATCAGAATATAACTATATACACACGAGGATGATCAAGAAGGATGGATGCCTATTGTAGCCATTACCTTGAACTATGGAACTAAGGAAAGAGAACGCTCCCTTTCATCTCCTATCTGAACTTTTCCATCTATCCCTCCCTGTCCCGTACTCCAAGCAGACCATTGCTGTATGTAATGTGGGTGTACTGACTTTCGTTCGTATGTGCTCTTAGAAAAATGCATACTGATGTTCTATGTGAATGGATTTTAAGTTTATATACTTGTGTAACTTGTGCAAAAGTTCTTATTCTCCTGTGCATTGTTTTGTAATGAACAAATATCATCAAATAATTTACTGATATTTCACTCCTCTCCACAAAATGTCACATGCCACAACCATGGCTCAGGCCTTTAGGTGTTTGTCCCAATCACCAGAGCAGATGGTCTCGTTGTCTTTCTTGTGCAACCCATCCCTGCAATAGCTCCCCATATTGAGAATAGTGAGACAAGGGGGAGGGTCACACTGACCTCGGACTATTGGGGTTGGATGGGGTCTCTGTCACATCATCCTGAGGAGACTGAGGGGAGTCCATGTCATCACAGTTGCCAGAGATGCTAGAGATGGAGGAGAGGGAAGAAAGCAAGACAAATTCAGAAAAGTATAGTGCTACCATGCCCAGCTTTGTGTCCAGGCCAGCAGCCAGTACTCACCACTGCCGGATGTTGGAGTCCATTGGCTTGGAGAAGATGGGAGGAGAGGTCTTGGTGACTGTGGGATTGGGCTCAAACCCTTCTATCTCCAGGAAGAAGTGTGCACTGAGGAGACACCCAATCAAGGCCATTAGAGCTGGGGCAGGCCCTATGTGTCCTGCAGCCTTGCCACAGAGGACCCACCCATACTGAGTCCTCAGCCTATGTCCATGTGTCCTAACCTAGTCTTTGGGGATGGAGAAGAGCCTGGGTTCTAAGCTGAGCCTGGATGACTCTTGTCTCTAAAAATACCATGTGGATGGACCCAAGAGGCTCACTGAGGATGGCCCAGCACCTGAGGATCTGCAGCTGTTTCCAGGTATACGGCCTTTCAAAGATGGAACAGGAGCTGAGCTTCTCATTGCCATCCAGCTGTTCCTACAACCTACACCTGAAGGCAAAGCCTTCTAACAAGGCTCCCCAGATTCAAATCCACACAGGCCTTCCAGCAACTTAAGGGAAAGGGCCAGAATCACCCTGGCTGCCCTCATTGCCCATTAATCCCTTTGTCAGAATAGAAAGTGAACTGAGAAATCTAGTCTAGAGCAGGTAGAACTCAAAGGTCTGGCAACCTAGGCTGAGTATCCCCCACCAAGAAGAAAAACCCAGATTAGACATGGACATATATGCCCCTAATCTCCTCACTCAGGATGCTGAGTCAGGAAGATCATAGGTTTAAGGCTAGCCTGTGCTACATAGCAGGACTATCCCTTAAAAAATAAAATATAAGATATATCATGTGAGAATGGCTATTATCAAGATAACAGGCAACACCAAAGCATGGCAAGAACGGGGCTTGGTGAGAAAAGAACCTTTACATGTTGCTGTAGTGCAGCCTCTGTGAGAATCAACATTGAGGCACCTCAGAAAATTTAAAATAGAACTTTCATATGATTCACCTATACTGTCTATAGTATAAAAGTCTACAGTAGAAAGAACCCTACAAGGATACCTGCTCATCCATGTTTATTGCATCACTATTCACAATAGCCAAGTTACAGAGTCAGCCCAGCTGCCCACCCACAGATGAACAAATAAAATATGGTATTTTATAAAATGGTGTTCTATTCAGCCATGAAGAATGAGGTTCTGTATCATTTCTTGGAAAATGTATGGAACTGGAGATCAGCCTGCTAAGTAAAATAAGCTGGGCTTAGAAACACAAAGTATCATCTTTTTTCTCATTTGTGGAAGATAGAAAAATAAAACTACACGTGGGAATGCTAGGAATAGAGAAGAATAATGATAAAAGTGGGCAAAAAAGCAGGCAAGACGGATCAGCAGTCAAGAGCACTGGCTGCTCTTCCAGAAGGCCCAGGTTCAATTCCCAGGATGCACATGGTGGCTCACAACCATCTGTAACTCCAGTCCTGTGGGATCCTGTACCCTCCCTCTTCTGGCTTCTGTGGGCATTTCACACATAGTGTACAGACATACATGTAAGCAAAACACCCATACACATAATAAGTATATACTCATACACAAATAAATGAATGTTCAAAAACTATTTTTCAAAAAAGAAAAAGTAACAAGAGGGGAGAATATATCAAAGTTCGTTATGTGCATTGCATGAATGCCATAATGAAGCCCCTAACTTTGTGCAATTGATATATACTAGCAAAAAGAATAGATTAAAACATGCAAAAGAAAGGAGGAGAGGCCCAGGAAACATTACCAGGCAGTAAAGGAGAAAGACAAAGCCATAATCAGCTTTCTCCTCAGGCTTCAAAAGAATGGTAGACACACATTGGTACTCTGACCAAGACACTCCAGCCACAGCCAGCCACACCCACAAAACCAGATAGACATGACCTTGAACACCACGGTCACACACTAGGAGATGAGTCTTCCAGTAACACTAAGGTGAAGAACAGCTGAGGGTGAACTCAGTTGCAGCTGCCACAGCATAGCTGCTGCTAGTCATGTGACCCATCGAGAATGCTGGCCCTCTGACTGCAGGCACACAGCATTCCTTAACACCTTTGCTGCCTGAGTTTTTCCTGGGCCCAGAATGGAGGATGTTCCAAATCGCAGTTTCTCCCATCTCAAGTTTAGAAAGAAGAGCAACAGGGTGTGACCCCAGTCTAAAGGCGAGGCATCCGAGGCTAAGGATGAGTAAGCACCTCCCCCAGGGCAGACTCAGTCAGCCATAGAACCTGATTCCTGCTGTCCAGGCTAACAACTGACAGTGATGCATACTGCTCTGTTCTCAGCTTAGTCCGCTGGGCCTGCTTCCAGCTGAATCCGCTGCAGGGGTTAGCTAAAAGGAGGCTACCCAATCAGGGCAGGCAGGAGAATCCTGGCTGGCCTGAGAAGTCCTTCTCCTCACTTCAGGCACAGATAAGCCTAAAGCTCACAATAAATCCATAAATGGGGTGGAGGACGCATTGGCCTTCCCCCTCCTGGCTTCTGACCACCAAAGAAGAGCCTTCTGCCGGGTATGGTGGCTCACACTATGGAGCACTCTGGAGGCTGAGGCAGCGAGATTGTTCAAGGCTGGTCTGGGACACAGGTAAGAACCTGATGAGGGGAATGGGGAAAGAAAAGGAGAAAAGGGGAGTGGGGGAATCTATCCTTACCTAAAAGCAAATATTTCAAAAGAGAAGAAAAATATTTAAAGAAAGAAGACAAAGGGTTAGAAAGTTTGGGTTCTCGGGTATACAAATGGACTTTGGACTCCCATCCAACAATGAGAGATGCACTCTCACCCTGAACTCTTGGGGGAGGGTCTAGGCCCTGCCCTGGATGAAATGACAGACTTTGGACACCACCATGGAGGGCCTCACCCCCCCTGGGGAAATGAGGGGATATTGGGGGGGTTGGTGGGAGGGCACGGGAGGAGGGGAGGGAAACGGAGAGGGACCTGGAACTGACTTGTAAAGCAACCTTGTTTCTAATTTAAATTTATATATATATATATATATATATATATATATATATATATATATATGTATATATATATATATATATAAAGACCAGGAAAAAAAAGAAAGTTTGGGTTCTGGTCAAGTTCTGCATATGACTCTAGGTGGGCACTTTCCATCTTTGGACCAGGAATCCTCAGCTGATGTGATACTGCTTGGGTCAGATAATTGCCAGCCACGGCAACCCCAAGACCAACCACTTATGAGCTGTCTAGCTGAAGTTGACATTGGGGGTTATCCAGTCAGGTTACCACACCCTGAGCTACCATTCCAAAGCTTTCCTGCTCCACTATGGCAGCCTGACTCAGAGATTCCAAACACATCTATCTACTAGAGGTTCAGCCTCAAGACATCCTTGTTGAGAATTTCCAGATTTTCTCTAAACAGAAAGAGTCCTAAACCCACACCCATAAATTTTCTCCAAGAAAACCTGGTCTGGTCCTCCTTTAAGCCTACCCTGCCCTTGAGAGTGTGCCACTCAACAAATACTTATCAAGCTCCTACAGTGTGTGAGACACAGGCAGACTCCCTTTTTTTCCCAGATTTGCTACTCCAGTGGGTTGATCAAAACTGGCTTCAAGGTAAGACCAATACATAGCACAAATAGGCCATTTGGTTTTTGACTTTGAACAATACCCTGTTATTCAGTTGTATATTTCCCAGTAGCAGGGCCCATAATGGTACTATCTTTGATTTTCCAGAATCAACCTTGATTCCCTAACAGTGACACTGGTACTCAGAAGATCCCACTGCATGGATGTACGAAAGGATAGACAATGAGTGAGAAATATTCAAATGGAGGAAATAACGGCTGCTCAGTCAAAAGGACAGATGAGCTAATAGATGAAGAGTGGGTAGATGACAGAATAATGGATGGATGGATGATGGATAGATGGATAGATAATAAGTAATCAAGTAGGTAGATGAGGTGGAGAGGTCTGTGGATATGACCAATACTCAGACAGATAAACACAACCTAAACTGTCAATGGTGAGCCAGGTGTTGGTGGCGCATGCCTTTAATCCCAGCACTTGGGAGGCAGAGGCAGATGGATCTCTGTGAGTTCGAGACCAGCTGGTCTACAGAGAGAGTTACAGGACAGGCTCCAAAACAATATAGAGAAAACCCTGTCTCAAAAAAAAAAAAGCTGTCAATGGTGGAGGCCAAATCCTTCCTGTGATTGGCTGTGCTCCAAATTTCTGAAAGCTTTCACCTCCCCGCCCCTTCTCAGTCTCACACACAAGCTGAAGTGGGGTCTTTTGCCACTCCTCCCCTGAGCCCCTCTTCTCAAGAGATCAAGAATGGCACAGAAAGCCACATCATGTAAATATGTGGCACCCAAGCCTTAGCTGAGGGCCCCACGGAAGAAGGAAGGCACCATCTCACTGTGCTACGGCCTGGCTGATGCTGAGCCTCTGGGCAGCTTCCTCTGGCTCACACGCTCCCCTCGTTGCCTTGCCTGGTTCCTCATTTACTCCTCCACTTACTCAAAACTAATCAGTTTCCCCGTGTATGAAACTGAGGAGATAGGAAGGGGACAATCACCCTTCCAGAGACCCCTTCCTCCAGAGATGTCAACCAGGGCTAACACAATTGTCCCAGCTACCACATCTGTTTCTTTAAGGAGAGGCTGGTTGTAGGAGCACAAGAACAATGAAGGCTCTTATAATTGAGGACAGGAATTAGAGGCTCTGTGCTGGGCTAACTGGAACATGGTCTGTACATTGAAATATGCCTCTGGCTCCAGAAAAGCCCTGAAGCAGAGAGAAGAATAAGAAATACCTCCTGAGCTAGAAAGGAAGTCTGTCTTGGAAAAGGAAAGTTTGAAAGCCCAGAGAACATGATGTGGAGAGAGGAGTGATGACAGACGGACTAGGGAAGACCAGACGATTAGGCAATGGCCTAACTCGCCAGGCAGAGTCTGACACATCCCTGCCCTACTTGACACTACACAACCACATCCCACCCACCATCATAAGCATATGGTAAGGGCTGAACCACATGTCATCCCGGATCCTGCCTGTGCAGATGCTCATTGTTTATTGCTTTGGTCCAGGTCAAAGGGTGCAGCCTGGGTGTGGTTAACTCAGGTGCACAGACAACTGTATACCATTTCTCCACCATTTCTGTCACTTTTGAGAGACAACTCCAAGACCAGGAAGCAACTTAAAGCTTGTCTAGCCATCGGCTTTGACCCAAGAAATCCCCAAGTGTCTAAACTCCCCAAGGCCATCACTCTGACCCTGTATGTCCTCTTGCCTAGGGCCCAATAAGGAGGCCAATGTGGCAGCTACTCAAGGAATGGCATGATGGTTCAGGAAAGCTCCCAGGTCCAAAGATCTCTCCCCTCTGTAGACCCTCCTGCCTTCAGTTCTCCCATGAGTTCATGGCCTAATAGTTCATAATGACTGGCATTGCATTCTGTCTTCACATACAATTTATTCTTTTTTTTCTCTTTAGGCCCAAGTCTTATAGTCATTTCTAAGGGAAAGTCTCAAACCTTCATAGGAATACCCTCAGAGAGTCTGTGGAGCCACCACTTCAGGAGACAAAAGTCACACCTCATACCCTGGGCCAGGTAGTCATTTGGCCAGGATTGGGTGGTCTAGAACTAATCTCTTGAGCAGACACAAGCTTCCAAAAAACAACAACAAAAAAAAGCAGCTCAGCCAGGCCTGAAGGGGAAGAACTCAAGGTTTTCTTGAGAGCCTGTTCACAACCCTATCCCTTTCCTCTGGGAGTGGAAAGGAAGGAGACCCAGAAAGATGGGCCTTATTGGCCTAGGTCAGCTGTGTTTCTGTTACTTCCCGGATTGGTCCATGTAGATCCAGGGTGCCCCAACTCGAATGCCACCTGTCTCAGCTCCTCTCCTCCTAGCTTTCTTTCTTGAACTCCAGGATGGAAGCTTTGCCTAGTGTCATCTAGGCACCTCTTACTTCACACATGACCTTGGCTCACCACTCCTGTCCTTGCTCCTTTGGTGGGCTCTTGGCCAAGGCAACCCTCTGTCCTTCTAAGTTACCCCACCAGAAGAGTGTATCATCTCATTCTTCCTTCTCTCTTCTTGCCCCCAGAAGATCCCATGACTGACTCCACTCACATCCATCCCTTCCTCCATCCCTGACCACCCAGGCTCAGACCTTACCACCTATCTCCTGTTTCCCAACATCTTCCTCAAGGTCTCCCTGCCCCCAGTCTCCCTTCTAACATATTGTCCACATGAATCAATCTGAGCAACATTTCCAAAACTCCTATCTCTCTATACCCTCCTTCAGGAAATCACCTTGTGACTCCCCTACTCTCCTTGGGATCATCCGTGTACTTTAACAGATTCTCCCAAGACCTGGCCCTCATAGGACTTGTCTCCACGTGACCCTCGTGGCATCAGCTGCTAAAACTCCTTAGACCATGCTCTCAGCCTTCACTCTCACGTCCCACTGCCCCGCATACCCTTTTCCACCAGCTCCACCTACCGAAGCTCACTCTACTATCACCTCCTCTTATGAAGTTCTCCAGACTGCCCATGAGCTCGGAGAGACCTGTACCTCCTCAGTCCTCCTCTGTTGTAGCTTATTTTACTTACTCCAGACACTTGTCACATTCCCCTTTGTGTCCCCCACTCCAGGCTATGAGCAAGAGTGGGTGCTCTTTATCTCTGTGTTCAGGTGTCTGTCCCCTGACACACAGGAAACTTCAGTGATTCTGACTTTAACCAACAGACAGAAGAAACCAATTTCTCCAATGGCCCAAGAGGAGAGCTAGGGTGGGGGCAGAGAAGGCAGGGCAAATGAGCCATCCTAGACTATGGACCACCCTGGGTCCAGGGAAAACACAGTTGAACTAGCCTCTTGGTGTAACTTGACCCAACTGAGAAGTGCCCAGTCACCCAAAAAGATCAGCCATGGAGGTCTAAAGTCTGTTCTCTGTCCCAGCATCCTCAACCTAGAATCGAGACAAAAGCTCTCCAGCCCTGCCCAGCTCCCAGGAGCCCCATACTATTAAAGTCAGCACATACTGTGCACTGATCATCTTGTCTATGTCAACACAATGGCAATTAACTGTGTCTTGTAAGTTGGTGCCATTGTAGTGTCTTCATATAGAGATCCAGCTCAGCACAGCTATAGCCATCTCGGTCATAATCTCCATTTTCCCACCAGGTGACCCTACCATGCATCTGAAGCCCTATGAGACACACAGTCATTACAATAACTGAAGCTGTAAATGGGGCTGCACATCTGTAACACCAGCACTCAGAAGGTGGAGGATCATAAATTCAAGACTCCTTGGCTATGTATCAAGTACCTGACAAGCCTGAGAAACATAGCAAGATCCTATCTCAAAAGAAAATACTCAGGGGCTGGAGAGGTGGCTCAATGGTTAAGAGCACTGACTGCTCTTCCAGAGGACCTGGGTTCAATTCCCAGCACCCTCATGGCAGCTCACAACTGTCTGTAACTCCAAGATCTGACACTCTCACACAGATGTACATGCAGGAAAAACACCAATGCACAAAAATAACTAAAATATTAAAAGTACAGGCAGTGCTGGTGCACACCTTTAATCCTAGCACTTGGGAGCCAGAGGCAGGCAGGTCTCAGTGAGTTTGAGGTCAGCCTGGTCTATCAAGTGAGTTCCAGGACAGCCAGGACTGCTACACAGAAAAACCCTGTCTCAAAAATCAAAATAAAAGGAAAGAAAAGAAAATACTGAGCCAAGAGTATTATGTGCCCAGCCTGTTAACTGAGAGTGGCCATGAAAAAAACCAATATATTCTGGTTAGCTATAGCCATCTTTATCCAGCTTAATCCAAAACATCTACCTCCTTCCTTGCATGCCAGGATTTTCCTTTTATTCTGTCTCCCAAAACACACTTTTTTGGTAAGGTCCCAATAATTTACACTTTGCACAATTCAATACTGAATCCATCACAAAGTACCTTCCGCCTTCCCAGGTTTTCCCAATACAAACCATTATTCAGACTTGATTCCACAGTAGATTGAAAACCACTTGTGTATGTAAGAAAACAACATGTCCAGCCAAGGATCCAGACTACCTAGAACATCACCTACCTTTTTACTGCTATTCTCAAGAATGGCTTCAGCAGTCCTTACCCCTCCAAGAGCTTTCCTGAATGTTCTTTCAATTCCCCCATCCCGTCTAAGAAGACCCCATCCCAAACCAGACGCAGAGATTCACAACCAAGAACCAGGCCTAGTTCCAGAAATCCAGTCAAAGAGAGGGAGGAGAGAATATATGAGCAAGGGAGGTCAAAATCATGATGGAAAAATCTACAGAGACAGCCGAACCAAGCTCCATGGAAACTCATGAACTCCACACCTACAGTGGTAGAGACTCCAGGGGACTGAACTAGGCCCTCCATATATGGGAGACAGCTGTGAAGCTTGGACTATCAGAGGGGCCCCTGGCAGTAGGACCACAATACAAGTCTGATACATGAGCTAGCTTGTTGGAGACCATTCCCTATGGTGGAATGCCATGCTCAGCCTTAATGCATGGGAAAGGGGCTTGGCCCTGTCCCAACCTATTGTGTGAGACTTTGTTGACTCCTCATGAAAGCATTTACCCATGAGGAATGGACTAGGGGTGGGCTGGGGGAGAGGGTAAGGAGGGGTGGGAGGAGGGGTGGGAGGAAGAACTGTGGTTGGAATTTAAAATAAAATTTAAAAGAATAAATAAATTAAGTTGGGTGGTGGTGCTGCACACCTTTAATCCCAGCACTGGGCAGGCAGAGGCAGGCAGATCTCTTGTGAGTTCTAGGCCAGCCTGGTCTACAAAGCTACACAGAGGAACCCTGTCTTGAAAAATCATAAAAACAAAGAATAAATAATTTTCTAAAAGAAGACCCCCCTCCCTGTGCCATTCATGAAGACCTTAGCAAGCCTGCTCCCCATCCCCAAGTTATACGCAGTCTGTCATCAGGCCACCCCATGTGACACTCAGATTCCTGAGTCTATAGGAAACACGGGATCTCTGCAGTGGACGCCTGCAATGCCCCAGACTGTATAAAGCTCAGGCCCAAGGTTTCAGTCTCACCTCTTCTTGGTGGGGGTGAGGTCGGCCGGCCTCTTCTCTGTGAGCACAACGGAGTTCCCACTGGGTGCTGTGGTTCTTCGGCCCATGAGGGGCACCATCTCCTTGGGGTGAGCATTCATTGCTGGAGCCTAAGACACAGACTGAGATTGAGTGGGCGGGAGATAACTTCTGGGGGCTTCAGACTCCCATAGGGTACCATCTACCTCCTGCTCACACCTCTCCAACATGAAGTTCACGCCCTGTCTTTGCAAACTGTCAGCCTTTCTTGGGCACATATCTCCTGCTTCTGAAGCCGAGGAGAGGCCAGCATAGAGTCCAGGACAGAAGCATTCTGCCTCTGAGCTCCTGTCACTGTCTCCAGCCCTATCAGTCTCTGACAGACTTCTGAGACTTAACTTGCTTTCTCAATGCCCCTACCCCAAGACTTTGTATTCAGATCTCTGTGTCAAGGTCACACTTCTTTGACCTTAACAGAACGCCAATGTCACCTCCTTTTCTCTAGTCTCTGCTCTGAATAACACAGCTAGGGTGTTCGACTTTCTAGGCACCTGCAGGTAGTCTCTGCAGATCACCCACTGATTACTACTCTTGCCCTTTCCCACAAGCTAAGCACAGCCAGATGGTGACTGGCACCCCATCAGACTCCCTCTTGCTTAGACGACACATAGTCACTTACCCTGGGGTGCAGAAGGCCAACCCTTCAGTCCAAACATGCTTTACTAATGATTCGTATGGCTGAGTTAGAAAAAGGTACCACTCAACCCTCCAAAGAGATTAGGGAATGTTTCTCGGAGGGAGGTTTAAAGATGGGGATGCAGCAGTAATGCCATCTAAGCTGGGGGCACAGCCTGCATAATGACCAGGGCTCAAGACGGTGCAGTGACAGGAAAGGAGCCAGTGGAGCTGAAGACCCTGGATGAGTTCATGGGAAACCCTGGCAGAGGAGGGCTTGGCAACAGGTTGAGTCACTTTGTGAGGCCCTCAAACATAACTTGGAAGCTGAGATTAATGCCAGGGAAGCAAGGAGCTAAGGAAGGCTCCAGGCTACATAGACAACTGAGCCTGAAGGAGAACAGAACATGGATGTGGGAAGACCAATGTCCTGGGGCCAGGAAGAAGGTGGCATGGGGATCATGGGGAGGGGGAAGAAGCTGCTAGCCATGCAGGATACATATGAAAAGGTAGTGTGGACAAGAGGTAACTGCTGTCGGAACCAACCTCAATTTAAGTCACCTCAGATAACTTACTTAGATATAGAAGTAACCCCCAACCCTGCCTGTATCCATCACAGCCAGAGCCAGATGGGTACCCTTCAATACTTGCCTCTACCCAAAGCAATGAGTGGACATATTGGGCTAAAAAGGCTTTGCTAGGCCAAAAGCAAAAGTGGACAGAGGTTGCCTCACCCACCCTCCCTCATCCTCTGGTTTCCCTCCTGAGAAATAGCCGACACCAACTGCTCCATCCTTGTGCTAAGCCCATGAGTGTGAGCTATTCTGAACAGCTAGGGCAAGTGGGGGTCAGGACAATGTGGCCTCGGACTCCAGCAGGTGTAATTAGCTCCTGAGTCACCCTTATACGCCTTGCATCCTCACCTGCTGGACTCTCTCCCTCCCTGCCCTCCGACTCCCTCATCTGGGAAGTGCCATGTCACAGCTGCCAGGGCCCTAACACTGACTGAAATGGCCTGTCCTAGGGACACAGACCAGGCAGAGGCCGCAGGGAGACTTCCATAGCTGCTATGTCAATACCGGTAAGCGCCTGGGCCATCTTGAACATTCCATCACACTCCTGCCGTGGAGATTCCCATCCCTAAGCTGAGGGAGACAAGCTCTGGAGTTTCTCACTCCTTGGGATTCCCAAACCTCAAGGACAAGTTCCTGGGCCTGTCAGAGCCTGCATTCTCTCCCCTTTCTGTTGTCAAAAGTTGGTATGGCTTTTTTTCCCTCATACTAGAAACCCAGCTCTCCCCCATCTTCCTGAGGCCCATGGGCCAAGAGCAGAAATAGCCCAGAGGATCCCACATCCATGCTGTAGTCTTTCTGGAGGATACTAGCTTCCCTAAGTGACAAGGACTTACCTGGAAGGTTCCAGGTGGTGGTGGCAGCCCTTGGTTTGAGATCACCGCATGTCTGGGGCCAAAAGCCCACCGTCGGGAAGGTAGCTGAGGAGGTGAGAGGCTCTCATCATAGGCACAGAGACAGCTGACAGCTGGAATGAAGCATCAGAGGCAGAACTGGCTGGGCCACCTGCCCTCGGCGCCAGGCAGGCCACACCCACCACCCACGTGCCCTACGTGAGTCACCCCCACACCCACAAAGCAGCCTCACCCCACAGGAGAAAAGGTAGGAAGGGCTCTTGCTGTGGCACAAAGCTGAAGGTCTGGTCCCAACCCTTCCCTCTCTTCTATCTGATGCTCATCAGGCATCAATAGCCTCAGTCTCCTCACTTGGGAAATGGTACCCATTACAGAGAACTTGCCGATCCTGAATGTCACCCACAGGCAAAGATGATGGAGGTGGAGAAGTTTCACAGGTGCTCTGCTCTGATCCCTGGGAAAGAAGGCTGCAACCAAAGGCTATCCTGGTAGACCCCAGGGTGGTTAGCTGTAAGACTTGACATCCATCTTGCAAAAATAGTTCCTGGGATCAAGTCCCTTGGAGACAGAGGAAGTCCAATGTTTCCCAATAGTTTCTATGCATCATGGACCTTCATGTGCGACAGTCTCACCACTTCCTGCCTCTGTGATCTTGGGCAAGTCATTTCTTCCAGGCCTGGGTGGGTTTGCTCGCCTGTCAAGCATACATGGCCCACCTTGGAAGGTAGAGAATAAATGAGGGAGCAAATGGAAAGGGCTAGAACAAGGACCTAGAGGGAAGAAAGAGTTCTTAACCTATGACAGTTAGTCGTGTTATTGCCACACCAATTGGCTCTCCCAGTCACTGTTCTCCAAGGCCAGGGCACCACAGGAAGACTCTATGCCCTCCCATCTTGCCCAAATGGCTTCTGGGAAAGGGGTGGAGCAGAGTTTGACTCAGGAGCTGCACATGTCCTCAGGAGCTTCTGCAGGGAAGCTGTGTAGGCATGCATGACAGGCTTAGAACGGAAGTCCCTGCTCAGTGACAATGCTATTGGCTGACACAGCAGGGGCTTTCCCACCTGTTCCCAAGAGGACAGATCCTAGATCTCTGATAACTACAACCTGCCCAGCCTGGGGAGGTGGAATGAGGCAGGGTCAGCTTCTAGGCCATCAGAGAGAAAGACCTGTGACCAGAACAGGGCAGAGTGGGCTTCAGGTGTGACTTCTATGGGGCAGAGCTCCTGCAACTAACTCCACGGAAACCTGCAGTTAGTACTCAGGATTTCTCATCACTGTTCCAGAAACACCACCATCAAAGTCCTACCTTCAAAGAAATGCAGGCTCTTTCTTCCTCACCTGCCCAGGCCTGACTCAGTCTTGACTTGTCTTTGCCTCTGATGTCTCAGAAGCCTGGGCATGAGGCTGTTCCAGGCTCTGTGTTGAAACTTTCCTTGATTACCCCCATTTCTTCAGCAACCAGCTGGAGACTAGCTTAAAAGGTACTTTATCAGTCACCTCAAGGCACGCTCTGTAACAGTGGGGATTAGGGAAGCCCCCTTTGCTATAAGGATATGACCCCACAGAAACCCAGTGTAGCTCCAACAGCTGGTCCACAGTCAGTGTCCTTGAATTCAGCCATTGTAAGTCCACTTACATAGGAGACCCCAGCAAGAAACCAGTGAAGGATTCAGAACCCAGGGATGTTATCCTTACCCTCAGGAAACTTATGGACCACCAAAAGACCAGCTCCGTCTGGGATAATCCCATCCCAGGTGATAAGGGCCAAATAAGGCAGGGGAGATACATCCAATGAGGAAACAGGTTTAAATCAGAGGGAGCATCTGGACTGGAATTGGGAGGAAGGAAGTCTCATCAGCAGAGCATCAGCCTCCTGAGCCCCTGGCCTGTTTCAACGTGTGATGACATGCCTAGAGCAACATGTGGACTCAGCAAAGTGATCGCTTGTGGGGCTGAGATGCAGTAAACTAAGTGACCCCAGGCTGCTGGGTCAACCCTGACCCCTTAGTCACCCAGAGTTGGGTTGGCCCCTGGCCAGTCAGGGACACTGACACTACTGTAATCTGACCCAGCTGGGCTGAACAAGCAGCGCATGCTATCTGTCTACCTACCTGGCATCAAGTTTGCCTTTGTGAGGCTTCTGTCTTCAGTCTGGGGTCCACAGAGCACAACTGCAGATCTGTGCAGCTGGAAGCACCTCCTGTATCTTTCTCCAGCCCTTTCAAACCCAACATTGCTTGCCCTGTCCTAGCTACCATGTGGATGGCCTGCAGGGCTCATTCACAAAACCCTAACTCTTTTTTTGTTTTGGTTTGTTTTGATTTTTTATTTATTTTTTACATTCCAATGCCAGTTCCTCCTCACCCCTCTCCACCCGCTCCCCCCACTCCTCCCCACCTCACCTCCCATCTGCTTCTTGGAGAGGGTAAGGCCTCCCCTAGGAAGTCTTCTAAGTCTGTCCATCATCTCGTTGAGGAAGGACCAAGGCACCTCCCCACCCCCCACCCATGTCTAAATCCCCAACTCTTAACAACTGCCCTCCACTACCAGGTTCCCAGTTCCCACAGCAGCCACAAGCTGTGCCATGCCCGCTTTACTTTAGCAATCTGAACTCTCCTCCCATGTTGGAAAGAATATACACTAATCCCAAGAGTGGGCCTCTCAGATTTGGGTATGCATATGCAGAAGAGGACAGAGCCTGGGGTGGGATACAGGCCAGGAAGAAAAAGGAAGATTCTGGAAACCTGGCCCCAGCCTGCCTTCCAGAGGCCTGAACGTCAGGCAACCTCCAGATGTCTGCCAAGATACCCAAGATTCCTCATCCGGCTAGCTGAGGTCAGAGCAGAGCCCTAGTCAGTGGTCTAGCTGCAAAAGCCTTCCTCTGCCTGATGCCCCACACCCACAGAGGACTCACAGAGGCTAGGAGCAAATACACCCTACTCTCTGCATCTTCTAAGACCTACAGATACCAGGTAACCAACCCATGGATTCCAAATTTCCAGGGAGAATGAAAGGGAGTCTCTGTAGGGTGGGGACCTGTGAAGAGGAGCAGATTCCTTTAAACATTCCAGAACACCCTACTTAGTGGGTGAGGCTGGAGGGGGGAATGAAGCAGAGTTCTGTGTCCCACCTCAGGCCTGAACAGAGGTCAGGCTAGATTCCATTTGCATAATGGCAGGATATAGCCATTTCGGGACTAAGAGCTGAGAGGCTGCCTCATTGGGGATGCTGGGTTTGCTGGCACAGGCTGTCAATGGCAGGGGAAGCTGTTGAGGGAGGGGTTAAAGAATTCAATTCATGGGAAATCTGCACTTCTGCTCAATTTCGCTGTGAACCTAAAACTGCTCCAAAAGTATTTATTTAGAGCTGGGCTATATAGCTCAGTGGTAGTGTACTTGACTAGAATGCATGGGACCCTAGGACCAATCCTCATGGCCAGGAAGAAAGGAGGAGGGGGAAGAAGGGAAGGAGGGAGGGAGGAAGGGAAGGAGGGAGGGAGGAAGGGAAGGAGGGAGGGAGGAAGGGAAGGAGGGAGGGAGGAAGGGAAGGAGGGAGGAAAGGAGGGAGAAATGAGGAGGAAGAGGAAGAAAAATAAAACTGGAAACCACTGAATTGAAGTTGCATTAACAAACAGTATTTTAATTTAAAAAGAGAAAGAAGGTTCAGACAAGACCTCTATAAACAAAAAAGGTCCACACAGATATTTATTTGTTTTTACTTTCAAATCTTCATTTATTTCAAAATCTTATTGCAGTCAAAACAGTGGAATTAACCACACATAATAAGCTATATATTTACATACATGTGTTAAGTTGTGGGGAATAAAATTTATTTTGGCAGGTAGTATTAACAAAAATTAAAATTGCATACATTATAACATAACTCAGCATCCTTAATTTAGTATAAGTCTGAAACATTTTCTTGCTTTCCTGTGTTCTACTAAATCACCACACCTAAACTGTTTTTAAATACTTTAATTTAATTTTACTATTGTTGACTATACTCTGATTCCAAAAGTTTCTCCAATATCTGATCTATTTCATCATCAATGTCATCCAAATAAGGATGACTAACCCCTGATAAATCTGTCCCATTTTCTTCATAATCTGAAAACAAACTAACAAACCTTCTCTTTCAATTAACTCTTGATATGTCTTGGTGATCTGCAGCCACTGTACCAGCCCCAAGCTATCCTACCTCCAGAGATCCAGAGCTAGACACCTCTGGCTCCAGAGAAAGGGGGATCCACTCCTAGAACAAATGAAGCCCCAAAGATTTCCACCTAGTTCTCAGGATAAATTCAGCAGAATTCAGAGTCGACAGTGGCTAAGGCTCCTATCTGCAGACAGCTCTGAACTTCATCCATCAAGTCTCTCTTCTGAATACACAGAATCCCATGGGGATGGTTGTGAAGATTATCCCACACACTAGAACATGTTCAGGATTTTATGAACTGTCTCATAGAGCAGCCTGGGAGATTTCAGGTAGACAGAACAGCTTGCAGAAACCCCAACTGTATAGGTTATAACAGGAGATGCTTGGTAAGAACTGTAGGACTCATCTACCAATGGGCCATGTTTATCCCAATTCTTTCTCATGTGAGAACTCATCTGTGTATGAGACTGGAAACTTCCTTCCACCAAGTGCTGCCTCAAAGACATGGAATGAATATGAACTTAAGGCTCAAGCTGCAAAGGGGATGAGTGAAGCTGATCTCATGCATCATGCTGTTTCTGGGAGAACCTCGTCTTAATCTCGATATCAAAGGAGCCAGCAGACAGGTTTCAAGAACAGATGTTCTTCAGGAGGTCTGTGGGAACTGCTGAATGCTCTCTTCTCTAACCCAATGGAGGACCACTTAAATTGTGCAGTGAAATTACTGCAGTTGACAAGGTCAGTTTTAGAAGGCACTAAAGGAAGGAAAAGGGAAAGTCTAATGCTGAAGAAATTATTCAGAGAATTGAAAATGTCTGAGATGCAAATTGCAGCCGAGCTGCAAAACAGAAGTTCTTGAAGCTTATAGAACTCTGATCAAGTAGCTGTGGTAGCATCCATACAACTTGAACACAGAGGGGATATGCCTGAAAACGAATCTAGCTACTTCATGAATTAACCAACATTTTATACATCTGATGCTGTCCCTTTAACAATTTGGCAAAGGAATGCCCACAAGATCTGTTCCATCTCTGACTAAATTCAAAAAGCTGGCCAAATGTATAAAACTCTGAGCCTGGGGAGATGACTGAGAGGTTAAAACACTTGCTACACAGGTGTGAGAACCAAAGTTCGGATCATCAGAACCCGTGGAAATACAGAGCTGCTGCGGCAGCTCACCTGTAATCCCAGTGCTCAGAAGGCAAAGACACAGCATCCCCTGAGCAAGCCGACAGCATGACAAACTACTGGCTAGTTCTGGGTTCGATTCTGAGGCCTTGCCTCAATAAATAAGGTAGAGAGCCATCTAGGAAGATTACCAGTATCAACCTCAGATCTAAACACACACACACATACACAAGTGCCAGAATACAGGTATACACACCACACTCAGAAACAAATGAAAAGGAAATCTGTAGCTATCAAACAATGAATGTTTTCTGAGATGAGCTACAAGCAAAGTAAGAAGCCTGCCCAGCTAAATTGGGACAGGAATGGCCTGCATGCCCCAAGCCTGACTCAGCAGTAAAGATGGGTTTGAAGTCAGGCTGCCTGGGGTCAAACCCAGGTCATGCTCTATGCTGGCTATGCAACTTACTGTTGGAGCCTTGATTTTCTCATTTATAAAGTCGAGCTAATAACAGCTTTCTCAAGCTGTTAGGAAGCTTAAAGGATAACGCACATCAAGCCCTTTCATCAACACTCCAACCATCCTTGGCCATCTGTATTCTTCCTCTTCACTCACCTGCCCTGTGAGCTGTACACCCTCACGTTGCCCATGAGCACCTCAGGGGCCAGCTTGGGTTCCTCCATCTTACATGTGAGATGAGCACAATGCTGTAGAACATGGAAAAAGAGTCTTGTTACTCCCTCCAGAGAGTGGAATGTGTTGTTAAAATGTCTAGGTTTATCCAGTAATGAGACACAAACCGTGACTCAACGATCCCACGTGGAGTTTATTGGTGGACAGGGAGGGAAAGGGGGGGTGAGAGGTGACCAACCCATGTAGAGCAGAGAGAGAGAGAAAGAGAGAGAGAGAGAGAGAGATATGGGAGAGGAAGACGAGTAAAAAAGAGAACATAAGCAGGCAGGGGTAAGTCCTTTAAAGGGGTCCTTTGCACTTGCGTGGTTCTCACAGAACTCTGGGCTGGCCAAAGTGCTGCCTGAGTGCATCCTGCCAGGTAACAGGGCAGGCTAGCGAAATGCCTGAACCTTTCAGAATGTCCCCAATGGGCTTGTAAATTTAAACACACGACCCTATCTAGTGGCCCTGTTTTAGAAAGTTGAAGATCCCTCTGGACGTGGATCCTAGCTTGTAGAGGCAGAAACTTCCAGACTTTATCAGACACTGACAGCTTGGAGCCTGGTCCCAGAAAGTTGTCATGTCTTAAACATTTAGAGCCTGATTCCTGTCAATCATGAACCCTTACACTAAACCAGTGCTGCTCAACCTTCCTAAGGCTGATCCTTAGGATGCAGTTTCTCCTGTTGTGGTGACCCCCAACCATAAAAGTATTTCGTTGCTACTTCATAACTAACTTTGCTACTGCTATGAATCGTAATGTAAATAGCTGTGTTCTCCCATGGTCTTAGGTGACCCCTGTGAAAGTGTCGTTTGACCCCCAAAGGGATAGTGACCCACAAATTGAGTGACAAAAACAGTCTCAAGAAAAACCACTGAGCCTTCAGGATAGCTCAGCAGGTAAAGTCTCTTGACTCCAAGACTGAAGACCTGAGTTCGATCCCCAGGACCCACAAAGTAGGAAGAGAGAACTGACTCCCACAAGTTGTCCTCTGACCTCACATATGCTGTGGCAAATAAATAGATAATTTAGAGTAGAAAAAAAAGAAAGACAACTAATGCTATAAAACTCACTATTTAACAAGATAATGAGAAGTCTACTTACCCTCTCCTAATATGGGTCCCACACAAACAGCACAAAAGACCACATAACTTCCTTCAACCTATAAACACACACACACACACACACACACACACACACACACACACACAAAAGCTTCCATTCCCTCAAGAGGGTG
This sequence comes from Mesocricetus auratus, assembly GCF_017639785.1. NCBI lineage: Eukaryota > Metazoa > Chordata > Mammalia > Rodentia > Cricetidae > Mesocricetus > Mesocricetus auratus. The sequence goes on along the minus strand of NW_024429191.1, from coordinate 52,122,106 downwards.
ATTTTTTTTTCTCTCTCTCTCTCTTAGAATTTGCTCACTGTTAGCCTAGTGTGGTGACACATGTCTTTAATTCCAGCACTAAGGTGGATCTCTGTAAGTTCAAGGCCTACCTGGTCTACATAATGAGCTTCAAGCTACAGGGATACAGTGAGACCCTGTCAAGAAAGAAAGAAAGACAGACAGACAGACAGACAGACAGACAGACAGAAAGAAAGAAAGAAAGAAAGAAAGAAAGAAAGAAAGAAAGAAAGAAAGAGAGAGAGAGAAAGAGAAAGAGAGAAAGAAAGAGAGAAGGGAGGGAGGGAGGGAGGGGAGAAGGGAAGAAAAAGAATTTTCCCAATTTCCCACTGTCTCTCTCTCCTCACACTGTAATTTCTTTAATAAATCTTGTGTCTGCTCTAGTCTGATAAACACTTTTACCTCTTCTCACTTGACTTGTCACTGCTGTTCCCTACACAACATAGCAGCATTCCTCTGTGCTCTGTGGTCCTCCCCTCCCCCATGGTTTTATTTTTTATTTATTTATTTAAATTAGAAACAAGCTTGCTTCACATGTCAATCCCAGCTCCCTCTCCCTCATCTCCCTCATCTCCCTCCTTTCCTCCCCCTCCCCCCACCATTTCTGCTTCAAGCTCCTGCCTTGAGTTTCCGGCTTGGCTTCCCTTGATGATGGTCTGTAATAGGCTGTAACCTGTAAGATTAAATAAACCCTTTCCTCCCCAAGTTGCTTTTGATAGGAGTGCTTTATCACACACACACACACACACACACACACAGAAGGGGGGGGCACAGATTGAACAGAGAACAACCTAGCAATGCCAGCCCAATTATTATCACCAAGTTCGTATTTATTAGAAAGCATATTTGTAGGCACATACATAGTTTATTTTATAAATTACAGTACTAACAGTGGTAGGGGCATTTAGCCCTGCAGGAAATAGGACAGGATTATGATTACAACAAGCGAAAGATCATTGAAAGCTTCCTGCCACGTCCTTTGGTATGGTTCTGTATTTTTTAAACAGCAATGAAGCTAATGGTTTGTGAAGACTGATATTTTACATCGAAGGAGAAAGTCACTTTGAAATAACTTAATTCTGCTGGAACTGGGAACAGGACTGGCATCTCCCACCTTCCTTGAATTTTTCAAATGACAGACTCCTCCAAAAACTCTCAGAGCACGTAAGATAATCAACATAGTGTAGAGAAGAAAGGCTTCAGCATTTTATATCAAAGTAAGTATTCAAAGGATGTTTTGCTCATAGTCCCAGCAATCCAAAATTCAAATAAAACCAGAGACTAACATGTGTCCAAGTAGAGATTTGCCATCCACTCGGTTTAACAAAGTCTGTAAAGAGTTGAAAGCCAAATGTTTGAAGATTCGCCTGAAGACAATCACGGCTGGGTGTTCCCTCACACCCTCCCACCACCCCAGTGAAGTCCTAAGAACATGCCTAGGCAGGCACAGAATGGGCCCAACCAACCACAGGGCTCTAATGTTCCCTGAACAGACCCATTTCCCACAGGGGTAATGGGCCATCCAAAGACCCAGCACTGAGCCCTGCATGGTATCCCTCACTTCTCCCCTAGGGCCATGGAATCCTTGAAGACCTCAGCATCCTCTGGCTTAAGGGATCCTGTAAAATGCTTCAGATGAACTTCCTCGGACTGGGTGGTATGCCTATCTCGAGTGCTTGCATCCCTCAGAAGGGGAACCAGGGCAAAATTCTTCCAGTTTCTCCCTGAAACTGAAAGGCAACATATCATTACTACGTTGGATGCAACAAAACAAACACAGGCTTACTGGTAGACCTCATATCTCCAGATGACAGGAGACCTGGGTACTCCTCAATCAAAGACGCCTCTCTTTACAGCAGACAAGAGGTCATGACAGAAAAACCACAACTGGATATAATGTAGAGATCACTGGGTTGTGAGGAGCCCAGCCCCAGTGGATAGATACATCATCAACACATCTCCTACACCTACTGCTCAGAGGACATTTTGGAAGAGGGGCAAAGATTGTAAGAGTTAGAGGACCAGGAAGTCTGCTGTGAGACTGTCTCCCAGAAAAGGCTGCCTAAATAAGACCTAAACAATAACAACATCAATAGATATGCTAATGCTGAAAAAGGACATCTCACAGAGTCCCACCTATAAACAAAGAACTACAAGCAACTGATGACTGCTGAGAGAGGGAGAATTAGCCTCTCCCAGGGCAAGCTCCCTAGTTGATTACCCAATACAAAGTGGTTAGCCTTGAAATCATATACACACAAACAACAAAAATAGACTCAGTAAGTTATATTTATATATCAGTGCATATATACATATTTTAAATATGTAAAATAACATATTTTATATATGTAAAATAAGCATTTTATATATTTCTCTGAGTTCAAGCCCAGCCTGGTCTACAGAGTGAGTTCTAAGACAGCCAGGGCTACACAGTGAGACCATGACTGGAAATAACAAAACTTCAAACTCTTGGGTTCATGAAGTTCCCTCTTCCCCTCATCCACCCAGGTAACATCTTAAGTTCTCTTCCTCCCCCTGGCAAACCTGTGACCTCATGAGTCTATCACACACCTGCTTCTGATTCTACTGCCTCACTACCCAAATGGGAGGGTAAAGAAGTTTCCTGCAATACAACAACTCCACATTGGGCAGCTCCAAAGTGATGAACAGCAGCAAAATAAATTAAAAAATCAAAACTTAGAGTCAAGGTCTCAGCAGGGCATAGAAGCTGAGGAAAACACCAAGGGAGACATGGTGACCCTGGGCTTCAAATAGGAGCTTTGCCATGATCTACAGTCCCAGGGAGCTCTTAAGGAAGCTCTTAAGAGACTGACTATGCACTGGCTAGGAAGTGGAGCCACCCAGCTTGGGAACTGTTGACTAGCCAGTTCCAGGGTCTCCAGAGAATCTAAAGTCCCCTGTACCACTCATCAAACTCTAATACCTAGACTCTCCCGAGCACTCCCTGCTCCTCCAATTACCACCTTCCTCCCCTCTCCTGTGTTCTCCTACATCTTCCAGCCACATGCAGTTTGATGGGGAGAGGTCCTTGTTATCCAAATTATCTGACTATGATCCCTAGAGTTTCTACTGTTACAAAAGTGAGAAAGCAAAACCCTGAAGGACTGTTCCCTAAGAAATAGGTATAAAGTGTAAAATCTACTATAAAACTCCACAACTTCTGTTCCAAATCACTTCTAACTGGATAGAGGTTCACTGAGATCTACAGTGTAGAGGCCATGAGATCCTTGTGTTCACAGACAAGCACTAGAGAAGCCAGGAATGTTAAACACTCAGGTTGTCTCCTCAGCAGAGGAGATGTACACCTTCTTTCCACCCAGAAGGCTGGGGGTGGATGTAGTTAGTAGCCTGGTGATCTGTACTATCTGTAGGGCCAGGCCTTTCCCAAAACCCCCAGACCATTTTGTTTATCCCAGACTCTTCCTCCCTAGACCTTTGTCTTGAGCAACATTTCTCAGTCCATAGATCCCATCCTTAGGGGAGATGTCACATGTGCTTTTCAGTTTGGTGACCTCTGCAGTGACCTAGACCACACCAGATCATCCCCTAAGCCCTTAAGCTACAGAACCCATTCTTATGGAAGAGATCATGTGTACTTTGCAAAAGAGTTTCAATATAGTCATGCCTTAAGTTTTATTGTGATAATTGTCACCAGGAAACTTTTTTTCCAAAATGGTACCATACTTAAATGTGTCTAAAATAAACTACCCAGTGTCTGAACCAACACCAGCTAACTAAGTCAGTGGGAGGATCATGGAAAGCCACTCAAAGAACACACAGCCATCTTTGAGTAGCTCTCTGACAGTGTTAACAGACCTAACAAATCGAAGAAAAGATAATGAGCTAAGGTGACAACGAAAGACCAGGGAATCTTTCCAATTACATTCCCAGGAAAATCACAGAACTTCTGGGGACCTGTATGAAAGTAATGAAGCCCCAGAGCAGGGAACTGCTTTCCAAAAGTGAACCTCTTTTTCTGTGCTGGGGTGTTTCCAGGGTGTCTCACATGCTCGCCCAGTGCTTGACCACTGAGCTACATCACCAGCCCCCAAGTGAGCCTTTGACTAAGTAGATCTCCATATCCAGCTGTAATGGAGGACCTCGTACTGGACCGTCAGGCTCGTGACAACCATAAGCCAAGCAAAATGCCATTCAGCAGATGTGTTTAGACTTGAGGTGACAGATGTAAGCTACTACAAACCCTAAAAGAAGTGGCATTCACAAGGGCAGGCCTATCAATGCCCTCTCTGCTTAGGGACAATTTTACCAACTATAGTACAGAGAACAACCATTCTAGGGGAGCCTGGAATTTCCCCTGAGCTAAGGAGGAAGCAGTCACTGGGGCAGCTGGCACAGCTAGAAGCAGAAAACAGAGCATAGGAGAACAGATACTGACAATGGAGGTCTGGTTGGCTTTGGGGCAGGGTGGTTACCGTAAGTCCTTGGCTAAGAACTAGACCCTGCTTGCTAATGGTGAGATGTTTGATAGAGAATGACTGCGATGGGGTTGGAAGTGGGACAGACACACTAACTGGAGTGTAAGGAGGGAACCTAGCCAGTCAGTGTGCGGAAACATCCTTACACTCATGCCTGCACAAGCTCAAGGTAATTCCTGAATAACTGAAGTACCATTCAGCATAAGATAACCATAAACAAAATAATAAAACCCCAATGTTCTTAGAGGGAAGACAACTGAATCCAGGCTTTCCACAATATCTTATCTACAATGTCCAGCACACAATCTGAAAATACCGAACCTAAAAGGAAAAAAATGTGGTACTCTGTCACAAAAAAAAAAAAAAGCAGTTAAGAGAAATGGAAGCCATGATGGCCCAGACGTTGCATTTAGCTGGGGACTGCTGAGCCCAGAGTCTTGTGCTTGGTAGGCAGAGAACACTACCTCTGAGCCAGTCCATCCCTTAGCAGACAGAAAGTGTCTGCTCAAAGAAGCACAGGAAAATGTGCTCCTAATGAAGGAATGGCTAGAAGACCTCAGAGAAGAAATAGAAATCTCAACACAGAAAAAAAACAGAAACTCTAAAACCACAAGCCTTAAAACTTGAAGTGCAAAATTCTCCATATGGGATTAAAAACAATTTGGAGCTAGATAAGGGGAGGGGGCAACGAATATGAAAGCAGATCAAAAGACATCAAATTTAAGGAAGAAAATAATAGTAACAAAATAAACAAAGCCTCCAAGACTTTGGCAACAATAATACTGTGTGGTCCAACACCCAGCTTCTCAAACTGGGGGTTGTGACCCCATATGGGGTCATATAACTGAATGTTGACTACATTAAAAGTTTTCTGGCCGGGCAGTGGTGGTGCACACCTTTAATCCCAGCACTCGGGAGGCAGAGGCAGGCAGATCTCTGTGAGTTCGAGGCTGGGCTGGACCAACAGCCTCCAAAACAATACAGAGAAACCCTGTCTCATAAAACAAAACAAACAAACAAACAAAAAGTTTTCTGAACACGCAACGACCAAAAGTTAACTTGAAATCAATGAACCCAAGGAGCTGCTAGCAGTACTGCGCAGGCGCCTCTGAGGACATGCAGCAGTCACTAAGCATGTGCATGGCTGGCGTCTGTTGCAGCTACACAGCTCAGGTCTTATGTGAAGAAAGTCAGCATGGAGTAAGGAACTCACCTTCCCAGTGTCAGGCCCCTCCCTGCCATGGTACCACCCATCCCACCTCACCTCGGCCTGACCTCAGGGAGAAGCTCAGGGTGCGCTTGACACCCTCACAGTTGCCTGGGTCCTCGTTGATGATGCCCACGTTAGTGTTCCAGGTAGTCCAGTTCACCTCGTCCACCCTGTGGGGGCAGGGACAGGGTCTGGAGTCAGTTATCTGAGGTTGAGCAGCCTTCATATCAGGTTAAAGTCACAGCAGGCAGAGAGACAGCTAGGGTTTGTTTTATAGACACCCCATCTTTCCCAACCACTCCAAAAGAACCAAGAATTTTAAACACTGAATTCCTCGGTTTGGCTCTTCACCAGGCATTCATTTTTGGACATCTCAAGTTTTTCACTGCTTAATATTAGAAGTCCTACCTCCTAAGATATGAGGTTGGTGTCCTGTGTCCATAACTGAGTCCCATGGTGACCCTTGTACCTGCTGCTGGCCCTGAGAGCCTCTATCAATATAACTAGTTCCAGGGAGTCCTGAGTCCAGTCTCTACACCCTCATCTGGCTCCAGATGGGTCCCCATGCCCTGGACTGAGAACAGGACTCCTCAGCTGCTTTGGCTTACCTGAAACACCACCGGTAATCATCCTTGCCATCGGGCGTGAACCCCACCTGCAGCAGCTTGCCGGAGCGGAAAGCCTTCCTCATGCACTTCAGGAAACTCTTCTCTGTGTCCAGGATAGTGATGGCTCTCTGAAGGAAAAAAAGAAGCCTAGATTACCCTCTCCAGAATCTCTCTCCTCCCCAGGAGCCTCCAAGCTGGCCCTGTGGTACCTCCTATAACAGGTCTGTTTCCAAAACCTGGCAAGCATATGCTCCATGAAGAAGACCAGCCAAGCCTGCCTGTGCCTGGCTACTGCCTGCTGGGTCCAGGAACTCAACCCTATGAATTGATGGAGTTCACGAAGGGACCACTTGGGGAGCTGGGTGAGATCAGAGTTTCAAAAGTGAAACTGCCTGGTCTAACCCTGTCTCTGCTACCTGCCAGCTGTATGACTTGAAACATGGACAGATGATATCTCTAGACCTCAGTGCCTCCTGCCCCTACTCAGTCCCACAGGGGCTCATGCATCCCACCGTGTACCCACACAAGGAACAGCCCACGCCTTCCAGCTGCACTCCCCGCCCGACTCTGCTGCCTACCTGCAGCTTCCAGATGTTCTTGCTCTCTTGTGCAATCTTGTTGACCGTCTCTCCCATGAGGGCAATGAGCATGTTGAGCAGAAGGATGTAGGTGAGAATCACATAGGCCAGTAACAGGATGATGAAGACAGCCTTGAAGTCGTAGTTCTCAGTGAACTCCAGGTCACCCATGCCGATGGTGAACTTGAACAGCTCCAGACATGTGGAGTACAGGCTGTTGTAGGAATTGTCTGGTGGCTTGCATGCAGACCCCCGCCACCTGTGTGATGTGGACTCCACAGACTCAGAGTTATTCTTCCCATCCTCAATCAGAGTCACCACGGCTACCGGTCACAGGAGAAAGGGCTGTGGGTGGATGGGAACCAAGACCCCAGAACACATACCTCTCCTACCCCAGCACCCTTCAGCAGGAAGGCCACTCGGTTATGTAACACCCCCCCTCCCAGACTATCAGGAAACTGTAATAATACACTGCTTTGTTATAATAAGAGCTTTATCGTGATCTAGTAGACAAGGCATTTGAAGAAATGTGCAAAGCTATGTAGACCATGCACATATAGAGTATAAAACTTGCTCAGCAAGATGGGCCTGAGTCACTTAGCCAGCCACACCATGTCTTTTAGAGGTCCACTTTATAACCATGGATGTAAAACTACACTATGTCTTTAGAGGTCCACTCTATAACTGTGGATGTTGAGCAGCTCAAAGTAGAGAGGCCTCTGCTAACATTCTTCTTTGGAAGCATACTGCAGAGCCTGAGAGCTGCTAAGCAGCTGTGTGCAGTTCTTACTATGCATCAGTGTCTGAGAACCCCCTAAGCCTAATCCCTTCTTGTACTGATATGCAGAACTTCAGATCAGGCACCACAGCCCATACCTAGCAGCGTCCCTAGTTATCTATGTTCACCCCTCCTAGACAGGAGTTCTAAAACAAACTGCAGAGTGGGAGCAGAGATGGGCATGCCTTGGGAACCATCTAACTGCAGATATCAGATGGGAACTGAGGCAGAGGCACAGCAGGACATGGATCAGGTAGAAGGGCCGAGGAGCTTGAAGGGGCTCCCAAGGACTAGAGCTCAGCTTCAAAATAATTGGTGATTGATGGGGGAAGTCCTTCTGTGTATATGTTTGTCTGACTAGTTGATAAATAAAGCACTTTTGGCCGATAGGGAAGCAAGATAGGTGGGGCTAGGAGTTGAGGAGGATTCTGGGAAATGTAGTCAAGAGTGGAGAATGGCCATGTGATCTCAGGAAGAGCGGACCCATGATACTGTGTCTTCGGTAAGGTAAGACCTTATAAATATATGTATGTATGTATGTATGTATGTATGTATGTATGTATGTATGGGTTACTACTTAAGACAGAACTAGCCAATGAGAAACTGTGGACGCTGGCCAACAGCATTATAACTATTAGAGTCTTTGTGTGTCATTTGGGATTGACACAGCTCCAGGACCCAGGCGACTGATGGGAAGAGTACACAGTACAGGCAATAGCAAGGATTATGACTCATGTGACAGTGCGAATCTACAAGGAGTAAAAGGAACCCAAGGCCATCCATCCTCGAGTTTAACAAGGAAGTGAGCTGAGGAGAGGGAGAAAAGCTCACCCTTGTGATAAAACACCTGGGACTAAAGGTGCAGGGAGTGGTGGCATTGGAGAACCTTGAAAGCTGGGACTGTAGCTTGGTGGGCACTGGCCTGGCATTTATTAGACCCTGGGTTCAGCCTCCAGAACCAGGAAAAAAACAAGGAAAGGATGAGAAAAGGAGGGGAGGAGTGGGGAAGGGAAGGGGAGGAGAGACAAAGAAATAGGGAGAAGGAAGAGAGAGACAAGGAGAGGGAGAGATTTTTTAAATGGTAAAATTGGGGAATCTGGGTAAGGAGGGGAGTCCTTCGTACAATTCTTGAAAGTTTCCTGCAAGCCTGAAATAGTGTTGAAAGAAGTTGGATAGAAATGTAGCCAAGCCGGGCGGTGGTGGCGAATGGCGCATGCCTTTAATCCCAGCACTCAGGAGGCAGAGGCAGACAGATCTCTGTGAGTTCGAGGCCGGGCTGGACAGAGAAACCCTGTCTCGTAAAACCAAAAAAAAAAAAAGAAAGAAAGAAAGAAAGAAAGAAAATGTAGCCAAAATGTAGCTATATAGCAAGCAAGTAGCACAGCCTCTCTAAAACAACTGAGGACACTTCTTGGATCACATTTCCCAGTTCTGGGGCTCATGCAGATGTGTTTTCTCTCTTGTCCCCTGTCACTTCCATGTATGCACCTGTCTCCCCCCACCTGGCTCCTCCTCCCTCAGCCCTGCAGAGCCTGAGTAGGTCCGGTGAGCAGCACGCCTGCCTACCACCAGCTTTGACTCTGCCCATTACCTGTGGAAAATCCAAACAAGAACACGAGGTAGACGAACATGAATCGACACAGGTCTCTGAGGATCATCTGCAAGAAAGAGCAGGCTGGTAAAAGACAAGTCTGAATGTGCAAGGAACACAGGAATGCCCAGGGTTGCATCAGCCTGGAGTGACCAGAGAACCTGTGACAGGAACCTGCAGGTGACCTGGGCTGCATCAGCCTGGAGTGTCTAGAGAATATATGACAGGAGTCTATAGCTGACCAGGGCTGCATCGGCCTGGAGTGACCAGAGAACCTGTGACAGGAACCTGCAGTCGCCTATGCTCTGCGGCTTTCAGCTCCCATGGCTTTTGCATGGGTTGGGAACACAAAGACAACAAGTGTGAGGAAAACCTTCATGCCAGGTCAATGCCATGTTGCTTGATTCTCAGGAAATAAATAGGCTAAGAGCTAAACAAATGACTCCCTGGAGGATACAGAAAGGCTGAACAGAATACGTAGGACAGTATCTCACATTCATGGGGCAAGCAGGACTCTCTGGAAAACATACTTGGAAACTTACCTTCTCAATCATGACAGCATAAATGCCCATCTGCTGGAACCCTCGGGTATAGTAGAGCATGTTGGTCCAGCCCATGGCCAGGGAGAACACCATGGAAGCCACGTACTCCTTGCGTTGGTTAAAGTACAGTATCACAGACACCAGCATGAACAGCGACTGCACAAAGCTGAGGGCAAAGGCAAGGTCAGTCAGCTTGGGGGAAACCAAGAACAAAAGGCCCCAGGCTGCAAGAATGAGAGAGTGAGAATACAGCCATGCAGGGGCGGGGCTGCTGTGAAGTCCTGCTTCCTTTAGCCCACATTCTCAGCAGGCACAAGGAGGAGAGCTATGACAGGCTAGGGGGCAAATATTTTATCCTTAGAAGCACAATGTAAATATAGTATTGATGCTTCTTTATTTATGATAGTTTTATCCATTGTACATTGAAAATATAACCACATCTGACAGAGGGCTAATCTCCAAAATTTACAAAGAACTCAAGAAGCAAGTCTCCAAAACCCCAAAGGATCCAGTTAAAAGGTGGGGTACAGAACTAAATAGAGAATTCTCAATAGAGGAGGCTAAAATGGCCAAGAGACACTTAAGAAAGTGCTCAACATCCTTAGCCATCAGGGAAATGCAAATCAAAACAACTCTGAGATACCATCTTACTCCTGTCAGAATGGCTAAAATCAAAAACACCAACAACAATTTATGCTGGAGAGGATATGGAGAAAGGGGAACACTCCTCCACTGCTGGTGGGAGTGCCAACTCGTACAGCCACTTTGGAAATCAGTATGGAGATTCCTCAGGAAAATGGGAATTAATCTACCACAAGACCCAGCAATTCCACTCTTAGGCATATATCCAAATGAGGCAAATCATACAACAAGGGCATCTGCTCCACTATGTTCATAGCAGCATTATTTGTAATAGCCAGAACCTGGAAGCAACCTAGATGCCCCTCAACTGAAGAGGGGATAGAGAAAATGTGGTACATTTACACAATGGAGTATTACTCAGCAGAAAAAAACAATGGAATCTTGAAATTCGTAGGTAAATGGATAGCACTGGAAGAAACCATCCTGAGTGAGGTAACCCAGTCGCAAAAAGACAAATATGGTATGTACTCACTCATATATGGATTTTAGACATGGATCAGGATAGTGCCAGTCTGCACTTCCACTGACAGAGAGTCTGGGAAACAGGAAAGAACCTAAAAGATATGCATAGTATCCAAGAGAAGAGGAATGAGGCAAGATCCTCTGAATGGATGGGGAACACAGCAAGGGGTGGGGGGAGTGGGAGCTGGGAAGAAGAGAGTGGGGAGAAGAGGAAGAGAGAGTAGGTCATGGGGGAACAGGAAGTCTGAGTGGGTGGGGGTAGAATAGGGGGAAGAGGGAATCATAGGTTAGAAGACAGATCAGGCACCAGAGTGACCCCTAGTGATCTAAAGGGATGACACCAATTGGCAAGCTAAGCAATAGTGGAGAGACCACCTCGAATGCCCATTCCTGATAATGAACTTGATGTCTATAACCATCCGGAAGCCTTCATCCAGTGACTGATGGAAGCAGAGGCAAACACACACAATTAAGCACTGAACTGAACCCAAGGAACCCAGTGACAGAGAGGAGCGATGAGCAAATTGGTAAAGAATGAGCTGGCAAAACCAGCAGAGACAGCTGATCTGAACAGGGGAGAGCTCTTGGACCCCAGACCGACAGCAGGGAGGCCAGCATGGGACTGATCTGGACCCCCCCCCGGAATGTGAGTGTCAGTGAGGAGGCCTGGGCAACCTATGGGGCCCTGAGCAGTGGATCAGTATTTATCCCTGGAATACAAACAGACATCATGTGCCCATAGCACAAGAGGGATGCTCTCTCAGCTTGGACTCTTAGGGGAGTGCCTGGGCCCTACCCTGAGTGAAATGACAGACTCTAGATATCCCCTATGTGGAAGGAATTGGCAATAGGGAGGGAGGCTGGGGGGGATGGGGGAGTGAGAGAGGATGGGAGGGAGAGGGAACTGGGATTGGCATGTAAAACAAGCTATTTAAAATTAAAACAAAAAAATTTAAAAAAAAAGAAAATGTAAGTGAGAAGTGTGTTGAATACCCCAACCTACTGATGATGAGCTCTTATGCACACGGCAGTCTACAGAGCCAGCTGCCTCCCCTCGGGCAACCCCACTGAAACACTGAAGGATGTGCAGGAAACAAGAAAGGCCAAGAAAGAGGAAGAAGGGAAGAAGAGATGGGAGCCATCAGAATCCCAAGGCTGGCGGCAGAGACAGGTGCCAGGGTGAGAGAAGGGTCTGGCTGAGAAAACCACCCAACCACAAAGAGAAAACAGGAAGCAAGGTATGGTGGTACCCATCTGCCATCCAGGTGCTCCAGATGCAAAAGCAGGATGATTGCTGTGAGTTAGAATAGGGACCAGTTTGAGCTACATAGTGAGACCGTGTCTCAAGCAAAAGAGTAAAAAAAGAAAACTCTAGCAAAAAGTCCCTCAAGAGGAAGAAAAGTGACCTGACAATGTGTTACAATTTGTTGGCTTTATTTTTTTAGGAAAATTGCACCTGTTTTAGGATGTGTGGGAAAAATTAACATTGTCTATAGTGAAAACTAAACAAGTAAAAATTAAGGGAAATATTAGCCAGAAGAAACAAAAAAAAGGTAATAGGACTATACAAAGCTGTTGGACACCTAGAAATATTTACAAAGGTATAAGAATACAAATGATGATTACTGCCTAAAACAAAAATATTATATAATCACATTGAAGTGATGAAAGAGGGGAAGTAGACAGGCAGGAGGACGTTAAATCCTTCTCTGTGACATAAGTAGGTGTCAGAAGAAAGGGCCCAAGGAAAGTGGGTTTCAGAGAATGGGAAGGGTTGGGGGCAAGAAACTCCTGGTTTGGTGTATAAGCATTTTTGCACTCTAATGAGTTATATCAGTATGTCTGAGTAGTTTAAATAACATAAAAAATTATATATTCATAGGTATAATTGTGTGTGTGTGTGTGTGTGTTAACATAACTACAATGTGGCTATAACTTCTAGGAATGTAATTCCAAGTCTACTGGCACAATACTATGTAAGGAGACATTTCTGCTTTTAGGCAAATCGGTATTGTTTTAAGCAGTTGCTATAGGCCCTAAAGCTCAAGCTTTCCCTTTCAGACTAAAATAAAGGTATCTGAAAATTACAGTAGGAATGTGAGGTTTATGAATCCTAGGAAGAAACTAGTCACAATAGCACCAGAAATCAACTCCTTAGTCACACCAGAAATGAAAAGAGAAGCTCCAGGACTGAGGGAAACCTGGGCATCAGAAGAGAGTTTAAGTCAAGATCCCAGGAGACCTGTGGTTAAAAGCCCTGTGTGAAGGATGAGGTTCTAGTCTATTCTATGAACAGAGGCTCTGCAACATCTGTGCCTTTGCTTATCTGTCTCCTCTAAAAGCAGCGGCCCTCAACCAGGAGCACACACCACACACACACACACACACACACACACACACACACACACACCACACACACACATACACACCATACACACACATACACACACTCACACACCACACACACACACCACACACACACCACACACACATACCACCACACACATACACACACCACACATACACACCACACACACACACCACACACACACACCACACACACACACCACACACACACACCACACACACACACCACCACACACACCACACACACACCACCACACACACACATACACACACTCACACACCACACACACACACACACCACACACACACACCACCACACACATACACACACCACACATACACACCACACACACACACCACCATACACACACACCACACACACACACACACACCACCACCACATACATACCACACACACACACACACACCACCACACACATACACACACCACACATACACACCACACACACACACCACCATACACACACACCACCACACACACCACACACATACACCACCACACACATACACACCACCACACACATACATACACCACACATACACACACACCACCATACACACACACCACACACACACACCACCACACACACCACACACATACACCACCACACACATACACACACCACACATACACACACACCACCATACACACACACCACGCACACACACACCACCACACACACCACCACACACACCACACCACCACACACACCACACACATACACCACCACACACATACACACCACCACACATACACACACACCACACACACACACCACACACACACACACCACCACACACACATACACCACCACACACACACACACCACCACCACATACACACACACCACCACACACACACCACCACACACACACACACCACACACACACACACACACCAAGAAAAGAAACTGTGGTGGTATCTATCTGCAGGCATTCTTGATACTCAAAACTAGGAGGGAGAGGGAGAAAGCTACTGGAGAGAGGCTGGGGATGCCGCTAAATGCTCAAAGCATGGGACAACCCATTCCCCTAGAACAAAATGTCTGTGAAGCTGGAATGAAAATAAAACAACCCTGCCTTAAAGACTGGAGATTCTCGAAGGTGAGAACTGTGTATACTTCACCTCCGTCTCCCAGTGTGGACCCAGTGAATGGCAGAGGGAGGCACACACTGTGAACAAAGTGAAGGGACGCCTGACGCCAACTGTAGGTCACGTGACACGGTGACACGGTCCATCAACCCCAGCACCTGACATTGATCTGGCACAGTAAACAGTTGATATTCACTCATCTGTTGAATGTTGATTGAGTGCCTCCCACCATGGCTTCAACAGGCTTACTGCAGCCCTACTGTGTGCCTGTTCAAGAACAGGTGAGAGGATGAAGGAACGCTAACTTCTGTCACCTCAGGAGGTTAAATGGAGAACAAAACATCACTTACAAAAGTATCTCACTGTAGCTGTCCACAAACAAACTCTTGAGAGATGGCCGCCTCTGCAGGAAATACTGAATCTGCAAGTGAACAGACAGAGTAAGTTTCTGGGAAGCATTGGATGTGGCTGAATCAGGAAGCTTCTGGCATGCTTTAGAAGTCCATGTTGGAACACTGAGTGGGTTCCGGCACAGAATGTAAAGAATGTAGCAGTGGTAGTCAAGCTAATGGGGGTGATGCTCTAACTCGTGGAGAGCTTTAAAAACATTGCTACAGTTACAAGTGTACCTAGAAGGCAATTTGGGAAGAAAAAGATCGCCAAAATGCTATCAGCTGATATATCCAGCGGAAGGGCTGAGAAGCCTCTTTTCTTCTAATTTGTTCTCCCAGCACCACTTTCCTTCTCTATAAATGAGCATAGCATTATAGTAAAAATCCCTTTACACAGTCACAGTTGAACTAACTTACCAGATCAACCTTGGAAATCCTCTCCAAAATACCTACACATGCGGGCCCCCAGTTTAACCCTCTGTCTGCCAAGAGGTGCCCACTTGCTACCGGGGCTTTATACTTCCTTATATAGCATAAGTTACCAGTGTGAAAAGATGGTGCTTCCATGAAGACAAAGTCCAGTGATTTGCAAAGATTCCATAAAAATAAGCATGGTGATTTGAACGAGAATGGCCCCCATAGGCTAATATGTTTGAATACCTCATCCCCAGCAGTAGAACTGTTTGGGAATGACTAGGAGGTGTAGACTGTTGGAGCAGGTTCGTCACTGGGGGGTGGGCTTTGAGGCTTCAAAAACTCCTCCCACTATCCCCAGTATGTTCTCTCTCTCTCCCTCTCTCTTTCTCTCTTGTTGGCTCTCTAGCTCACTCACTCTCTCTTTCTCTCTTGCTCTACTTCCTGTTTCCTGTTCAAAACACAGGTTCTCAACAGCTGTTCCAGCCACCTGTCAACTGCAGCCTCCATTCCTCCGACATGGATTCTCACCCTCTGAAACCAGAAGGCCAAATAAACGCCTTTGACTGTAAGCCACTTTGCTCATGGTGTCTCCTCACAGCAATACAAAAGTAACTAAGACAGTAAGTCACTGAAAAAAAAACCCGATGTGACTTAAACCAAGAAATTTAAAGGCTAAAATCACAGTGATCTAACCAGGCGTAGCGGTGCACACCTGTTATCCCAACACTCAAAAAGTCAAGGCAAGATGATCAAGAATTCAAGGACAGAATAGACTGCATAGAGGACCCTCAAATCAAAATAATGATGATGATGATGATGATTTCCAATTCTCCATTCAGATCTCTTTTCATAGACCTGAGTTCTCATCCCCTCTTGAGTCTTACTCAAGGAAAGTGAAACTACAAAGCAAAAACCCCACATATTCCCTAAGCTCTAGTTTGTACAGGGAAGTTGACATAAAATTCTAAAAGGAGCTCCCAAGTTCAAAGAAAAGACCCTGGGACCTGAGGAGATGCCTTAGGAAAGTGCTTGATCAAGCATGGGACCAGCACTCTTGAAAACCAAAAGCCAAGTGCAGCAGCATTACACATCTGTAAGACTAAGGCTGGGCAGGGAGTGGTACCCCTGGGGCTTGCTGGCCAGACAGTCAGAGAAAAGGCCCCTCCCACAAGATCTACAGGAGACTTAGTGGTGGAGATCTGCCCATGTTGCTTGACCGCCATGGGCCCTTAGGAATACACTGGAGTGTCCCTGCAACCCAACTATGAACACATGAAGGATTCTCAGCTGTGCTCACTCATCTCTCAGTGGTTCTCTTGACTTTTCAGTGACAATAGAAGCCCCACAACTCATGAAGGAATGCTTACCCCTCGGAAGAAGAAGTAGACTCCTCCCAACACAGACAGGATCTCTCCAGTGACTCGGAAATAGTCTCCAACAGTGTTCCTCAGCTTATAGGGGGGCTGTGAGGCACAAAGAAGCTAGTGACTCCATTCACTCACTCATCCATCCATTCAACAAACGTTCACCAGGTGTCACCAGGTACAAGCCTTACAGTTAAGACTTGGCCGCTGCCTTAAAGACAAGCCTCCATTAAAAGAAAGAAACAGAGGCCTGACAAAATGACTCCACAGGTAGAAGCATGTACCATGCAAACCTGAGAACTGATTTTTGTCCCCAGAGCCCATTATAGAAGGACAGAGCTAATCCAAGTAGTTACTTTTTTCCCATCCTGATCTCCACATGTGCACTATGCACACACACACACACACACACAACAACAACAACAACAACACATAAATAACAACAACAATAATTTTAAAGAAAGAAACACAAAGAAAATGAATTATTAGGGAACATGCAGGAAGGTCCCTCCGTAGACCTGCTTGCCTCAGTCTCTGAGTATCAGAGGATCCTTGCAGGACTGTGTTGCTTCCCAAGCAGTGTCCCTGCCCAATGGATGGGAGCAGGTGACAGGGTTGGCAGAGGTACTCTTATGGACCTGGTACATTGGGAATCCCACTCTTCCCACAGCCTGTGGTACCCAGCTCCTCTTCTAGGAGGTAAGGTCAAATTCCCCATGGATGAGTGGGGAAAGGACTGTCCTCCACATACCCATGCATATAACTCTAGTGTTCCAGCCACCATTTCTGGAGAGGATTACCTTGGTGGTTTGTAAGCACTAACTTACTCATTCATCTTACTTATTAGCATATTTCTCCTCTCTCTCTAACAAAATGCATGTGTCCTTTCTTTCTGTTATTTTGTTATAATGCTGGAGTGTTGGGAATCAAACCCAAGGCTTTGCACATCCTAGGCAAGCACTATGCCACTATACCCATTACCATTTTCTTTTCAAATGAAGTCACTAAATGCGTTTTATACATAGATAGAACTCCAGTTTTTAAACTAAATTTACAGGTAAAATGTTCCAGAAATAGGGTAGAAAATTCGTGCTCTGGGTATTAAATGAGAAAGATTCATTTCAGAAACATAATGGAGTCCATGGCTGAGAAGAGGGTAAAGAGTCTCATCCTAAACTGAACTGAGAGATGGAACCCAGCTTAGCACAAAAGAAACACTCAAAGGTCTAGGTCTAAGGAGCAAATTTGTAACAAGCAGGTGAGACAAACAGTGCAGGCCAGCAGGTGGCAATAGAACCGGGGCTTGCGCCATCCTATGATCTCCAGACACCCAGCCCAGGGGCAGCTACCTCCGCAGTCCTGAGTCCTCCTACTCAGGAACTCAGTGCTCACATGCTCAACCCCCCAGAGCCCCAGACTTAAAAGACAAAGTCCAGGCACAGGACAACCCGCAAGAGGAGACACTAAGGGCAGGAAGCTAGGCAGTCTTTCTACCTCTTAGTGAGCTAGGATGGGGTGCCAAGCAGGGTCTGGGCCTGGAACTGATAGCATATCAGGGAACTGCCCCACCCCAACCCCAAACCCCAAGTAGGACCCATGTTCCTGTCCGCACCAAGCCTTCCACAGGCCGATAGTAGGCAGCCGTGGTGAAGACGATCATATACAAGCAGTAGACGAAGAAGTTGAAGTAGAAGATGCGCTTGACAAATCTGTCCCACTTGTCCTGTAGGAGTCTATTCAAGGGTTCCACCAGAAGCATGTCATGGCGGTTCTATGGGAGCAGAGAGAAGTGAGGATAACTCTTGCACCAGCAACTTCCCGAATAGCTATACCAGCGGGTGCCATTCCTCACAGCTATGTAGCCCAGGCAGTCAAGGAAGAACGTCCCCTCAGCCTGCCAAGCAACCGAGGGTCACCAGAGGTCTGAAACATTGTACAGCCAGGGCCTTGGGCTGGATCCAGCTCTGTAGTGGTTCTGTGAGTGACCCGCCCTCTTAGCTTCAGTGTCTCCATACATACATTGACTAGGGAGAAACTGGACAAGCCCTCAGTCAGTGATTCTCAACCTGGGGTCAAACGATCCTTTAACAGGGGTTGCCTATGACCATCAGAAATGCAGATATTTGCATTATGATTCATAACAGTAGTAAAATTACAGTTTCAAAGTAGCGACAAAAATAATCTTATGGTTGGGGAATCACTACAACATGAGGAACTGTATTAAAGGGTCGCAGCATTAGGAAGGTTGAGAACCCCTGCTCTAAGTGCTCAACTTAAGGACTTCAGTATTTCCCACCATTCTAATCCCATTATCTCTAACAACTGACTCTTCTCCCAGAACAAGAGAGGATTCTTGGGGGTTGAGGTTGCTTCTACACTCTTCACGTCTCTCGTTTGCAGCCCTGGGTCAAGCAGCGGAGGCAATTACCTAAGCATGATATGTGTAAGAGGCCTGTGCTAGAGTGGGCCTGTCCTGGTGCCTACACACTGTCATTTGGAGTGTGCTTTAGACAAAGCTTCATATCCAAGGCTTGAAGGTTCATGGGACCTAGGATGTAGAACAGAAGAGCCCAAGGCAGCTTGCCCTGGCTTTCTCCCCTGTGCTTGAACTCTACCACAGAGACCCTGTCGTGTGATTCCTTGAATACTTTGGGGACAGGAAGCCCCTCACTCCCTCAAGAGCTTCTAAAGAGGTGTTAACAGCGGGGATGATCTATTATTTGGCATAAATTTGGTCATCTCTGCATTCTACCAGTGTGCCAGATCAAGCCAGATGTCACCAAGATAAGGGGCCAATACATAGCAACTCATTCCTATCCCCAGAAAAAAACTGGGGACATAAATTTGTGGCTACTCCAGAGCTTTCTCTCCTCCAGGTTAAATTTCTCAGTCTGTGGTGAGGCCGTTCCCTAGTCAGACCACCCCTTTAAGAACTCAGAAGCCAGATTCAGCATAGCAGTCCAGGTGGGACTGACAGGGCAAAACAGGCCAGGCCTCACCTTCCTTGGGCTGGTCCTATAAATACAACTTCATCCTGTGAGGCACTATGACAGTCCCTCACTACCTCCAGCAAAGACTTCAGAGTCTACTTCTGGAGCTAGAAGTAACACTTTAGGAGGAGGGGACAGGTGAGGTGGCCTTCCATCCAATGAAGGTAGAATAGACTATTCAGTCTCACTGAGCCTTCACTTGGAGCCAGAAATACTAACTCAAATGCCACCCTCAGTACACAAAAGTAAATTTTAGATAAAAAACCCAAAATGAAATACCTACAAATGAGTGAAAAGGGAAGGCAGAAGGGTTGCTGTGTAACTCTATAAAGAACATGCCTTCAGAGCCCAGCACACAGCCCAGAAGTCAAAAAAGAAAAAGACCAACCAGCTTAGCCCTATCAGAATAAAAACCTTTCAGACGGTGTTATGCATGAAATTCAAAGGCAAGAGCCAGACCGGGAAGAAAAACACACCGCAGCACCAGCAATAGAGAAAAGACTGATTCACTAGGAAGCAAGAACTCTATAAACCAGGGGAAACCAGCAAATGGTCCTGTAAACCTTAGGAAACCCACCAAAGAAATACAAAAGGCCAGTCAATGCATAACAATGTCCCGCCTCACAATAGGGTGTGGTGGCTCAGTGCTGGCTCTTTGGAGGGAGGAGGGCCAGGAGTTCAAGCCTGGCCAAGGCTGCATAGCAAACCCCATCTCAAAAAACAGCATAAAGTAATACGGTGGGCATCCTTTTTGATTTGGAGATAGCAGTTTCATGTGTCTTTCACTGAAAAGTCCTCAGGCTCATGTCAGGGGCCTGTAGCAACAGCAAACAGCTTGACTGTCCTGTGGGATGAATGCGAATGCAGGGCAATAGCTTTTAAATGAGGCCGATCGCCATCTGGATGCTAATATACAGCTAGCTACAACACATGCCAATGAGTAAAACTAGCTGCTTGTCCTATAGTGTGTGTGTGTGTGTGTGTGTGTGTGTGTGTGTGTGTGTGTGTGTGTGTGTATATGGTGATCCCATTTACACAAATAAAAAAACGCTATGGAGCTTTCACATGGTATGAAAGAGAGCTGTCCTTATCTCTGTACTTCTGAAAAGTTCTCGTTTTTATGAGCTAACGACTAGCATGCATTTGCTAAGGAACGCACAAAGGAAAGGAGGAGGAACAAGACTGCAGGACATGGGCTCCTGGCAGCAGCTTTTCATGCGAGAGACCAGATGGAGCTCGAGGAAGGGCAGGGTGGGACTGGGGGCACCACCCCCTAACCTTGGCCACTCACAGGGGTCTCACTGCTGCTGTAAGCGATCACCTCCAGGACTGAGTTCTTCTCACAGGTGTCAATGCAGGAAAGGTCATAAAGTGAGGAGTGCACAGGCCCATAGGCCCATTCAGTGAACTTCCTGGACAGGTGCCGGCATTCAGGTTCGTGGATCTCCCTCTGGAGAATGTAAGCCAAGACCTGAAGCAGGTAGGAGAGCCCTATTAGGCCAACCCAGGCCAGGTCAGAGGCTGCTTCCCCAGGCAGGCCCTGAGCTCTTCTAAAAAATGTACCGGCTTCCCACCTCTATCAGAGACCCAGCGCAAGCCCCAGCAACTAGCTAGATCCACTCACTAGCTAGCTGCCTCTAACCTCAGCTGCAGCTGCATCTGGTGCTCTACACCAGGGCCCCAAGATTTGCAGTCCTGTGAAGGACAATGGTGGCCCCTTCTAAACAAACTTCAAGCCAGAAGGAAATAATCAAAATCTAAGGAATAAGCTAGTCATGATGGTTCATGGCTGTAATCCCAGCACTCAGAAGGCTACAACAGGAGGATGGCTACAACTCTGAGACCAGCCTAGTGAATTACATTCCTGCCTAGGTTACAGAGGGAAACGCACACACATGCATGCACACACACACACACACACACACACACACACACACACACACACTCCAGTCCATTCTGCTCACAGCTCCTCAGACTCACATTAACAGCCTCATTAGCTGGTAGAATTAGAGTCCTGTACACACAGTCCTCTATCCAGCCACCCTCCCTGCTGCTAACAGCAGCTCCAGGCCAAAGCCCCCACCCTACCCCAATCTTCCCAGTGCTAGCAGCCAGAGCCAGTGGCGTGAGCCCCTTCTTGTTGGTGAGTTCTTCCAGCTTCAGTGTGGGGTGGAGTTTGGCCCCCAGAATAAGGATCTCGTTGTACATGTTTGTCACGAACTTGGTGTTGTCAGCTGTGTTATCTGCCACCTCCACCAGGGCATGTAGCACCGTGTTGCCCACCGAATCCCGGGCACTGATGTCTGCTGGCTGCCAGGAGTTCTGCAGCAGGAACTTCACAATGGCCAGTTGGTTGGTGCATGCAGCCAGGGACAGAGGCAGCTCACCTGCAGTCAACACAGGGACCCCAGTGGGGCCCCAGGAATGAGACTGGCTAGTCCCTGAATAACTGGGCCTCTAGCTCCCTCGTGGATGCTAAATGGCCTCCCTACCAAAGTAGAAGCCAGGCCGCCCTCTGGTTTTCTTGAAGAAGTCTCCATTGGCTGCAGCCTGGACATCTGCTCCATTCTCTACCAAGAGGGTCACCAGTGCCATGTTCCGCCTCTCAATGGCAATGTGCAGTGCTGTCTGGCCTACAGAGGGAAGCTCACTGTTAGCCTAGACCCCCCCTGGAGGCCCAGAGAGATGCGCCCAGGGAAGGCCCCTGGCAGTCAGCAACTGTGGAAGAGGCACACAGAAAATGTGAGTACAACCCCTCACAGTAGGAGGCCAGGAAAGTGGTAAGGCAGGAACAGAACAGAAAATACCAAGTTGCAAAGGAGAGGAGGGGGAGGGAGATGGGAGGAAGGCAGGCAGATGGAACCACAGGAGAAAAGGACCACCGAGTCAGCAGGAGAGCAAAAGAGATGGCAGGAAGGAGACTGCTGATAAGAAACAGTAGGGATCAGAGCCGGAAAGTAACAGGGTCCCCTCAGGATGTAGGGTGCTGTATCTGTGCCAGGCCACCCCCCACCTCACCCTTGTAGTAGCTGTCTGTATAGCTGGCATTGACAAACTGCTTCAGGCTGTCCGTCTGCCGCGCGATGTCCAGCAGCAGAGCGATGGTGTCGTTCTGCCCGTTGTGCAGATTGAGCATAGCTTTTAGCAGACAGGTCTTTCCTGTCTCTGGGTCTGAAGGGCAGAGAGAGGGTCAAAAGCAGGCCAGGATTGGAAGACGGCCCCCTCTTGGGAAGCCAGTCCTCACAGGGCCACCTTTGAATTCGCTGTCAGTCAGGCGCTTCTTGCTCCTCTGCAGGAAGGGCAGCAGGCTCTCCAGCTCCTGGCAGTTGCTCTGAGCCACGGCATCGAAGATGCTCCTGCGGTCGTACAGCCTGGGAGGCTTCTCGGCACCAGTAGAGACAGAGTCCTGGGATGCCTGCCTGGGAAGTAAGTCATACCCTCAACTCAGGCCCTGCTCTCCCCTGAAGCCTTTGGGGCTCGTCAAGGAATGCTGCTAAGCTCCAAGGCAGTTTAGGAACCCAATGTAATAGGGACTCTGGGCTCAGGTGTTCCATCCTGCCCCGGCCTATCTGTAGGCAGTTTGGAGAAAGTCTTTGCTACTGTCACCTCTTCTACTCAGCCCACCTGCCTTCTTTCTGGGTCTCCGGAGACAGGAGCCTAGAGGGGCTAGACAGGATTGACTTGGCCTCTACTGAAAGAAAAAGCATCTTCACACTACCCAGAAGCCACCTTGAGTGACTCCCTGCCTTGCCTCAGAGGCAGTAGGATAAGCTCTTCACCTGAGTCTTTTGTCTTCTTTGCCCATGAATCCTAACCTTGAATCTGAAGTCTAAGTATTGGGGCTGGTGAGCATTCAGGACCTGGCTCTCTAGCATATGCTATTAGCTGGGATCGGTATATGAACTCCGACATCTGTGACTGTGTCTCTAGTGGGGGCACAAGAGTGTGAGCCAGGCCACCTCTGAAGGTTCCCAGCTCCCCAGTTCTGTGACTTTTAACCCATTGTTACCCCATGGCTGGGACTGCCACTGGCAGGACCACTTGGGTCTTGAAAGGAAAGGGCCTCCAGATTTACCTGATGCAGGCAGGTCCGTCCCCAGGCCTCTGGATAGTGACAACAGAGCTGACCGTGATGATAGGGCAGGAGGCCAGGCCTCCTTCCTCATAAGGGCAATCCATAGGTGAGGCCTCCTCTGAGTCACCTTTCCCAAAAAGCCGGGTGCGACTCCTGGTAGTGAAGATATGGGGCTTGCCTGGAGATGGCTTGGAGTTAAGGTCTTGGTCTGGAGGGTCCAGGCAGGAGTTCTCTTGGGGTGGGTGCTCAGAATCCCCAGAGTCTAAGCTATCCCATTTCTTCATCTTTTCCAGATCCTCTGTGGCCCAGTGTGCAACCTGCGGGTAACCACAGAGATGAGGTCTGTGCCCATACTGAGGACCACAAATTCTCATCCCCTCCCTGCTCTCCTGTCAAGGCTCCTGTGAAGCAGGACACCAAAAAAGCCCAATTAGTACCACCCCGCAGAACCAGAGCTTCTGGGGCTATGCCCCCCACTCCAGCAGCCCTGAAGAAACAGAACTGCAATGTCCAGCAGGTCCTGTGACCACAGTGCCCAAGCCCCCCCACCTTAGAGCCAGCAAGCCCTGGAGCTGAAATCAGAGGCCTTCCACCCCTGAGATGCTCTGGACCTCAGCTTCCTGGTTTGTTCTTCCTACCCTCCCCATACACAGCAGAGAAATGACATGGAGAAACTCAGTAGTGAGGCTGGCCAGACTGACCAAGCCCCAGAGAGCCAGGCAGTCCATGTTCACAGAAGATGGTGATACCCTCATCTGTGCTGTATAAACTCCTGTGCCAGGTGCCATTGGTCACACGTACCACACGTCTTTGCCCTTCCACACAGCTGCAGCAACCAAGTGTCAGGAGGGGACTGGTGTGGCGCACACACATGTGCAAGCATGCCATGGGTCATTTGGGTGAATTTGGTGTATTTCAAGTGTCACAGCCTATACAATGTGGCATCGTTTGCTGTGGGGCTGGCCGGTATCCTAAGCCTGAATCTCAAGAGACAAGCTAGCTGCTCAGGTACATGCCCTGCCGCTAAGTAGAGGTCGACACTCTTCCACCCGTCTCCCATGGCCACCCTCCACCTGCTGGCCATCCTGCTCCCTGGTGCCCAGGTCTCTCCTGGATCAGGAGGCTCTTGTGGAAGCCCCAGCTCAACTGTTTTCTCCCCCCCCCCACCCCTGTCCATATCTTCCCACCTTTCGAAAGCCTCCTCCCCCTCAGGACCCAATACAAGTACACCTACCTGCACAGAGCCCTCTCACCCCTGAAAGTTCAGAGCACCCAGGCTCCCATCTTCCATCCTGATAGCCATTTAAGCACAGTCTGCCTTGTAGCCCAACTGTCTCTGACTACCTGCATGCTCCACCGCCCCTGCCCCCATGCCTGTGACCTCTGCCCAGCAGAGACTTTGCCTGAAAAGGCATTGCTGTGACCCTTCCCACCAAGGCTCAGGGACCATCACGGAAGAAGAAGCAGAAAGCTTGTAAGAGCCAGAGGTCCGGGAGGATGGCTATGACACAGTGGACATGACAGGGCTGCTGCCCTGGTGGCCTCACAGCTGTAGTTTTCTGTACAAGATCAATCCAATCCACATTTACTGGATGGGGGAGGGCTCAGGAGGCCCCATCGCTACCTATGAGTTATTGGTAGTCGGTGGCTGCTTAGGAGGGGAAAGTCAGTTTTCCTCAGGAATGTGGTCCCGGGTGCACTGCCTGTACTCCAGGGGATGATTCCATGCCCACGCACATTAGGTCCACACTCATCCCAGTTATTTAGAAGGAGGAGGAAGAGGAGGAGACATGAAGATGGACAGGTGACACCGGATACGGTGAGGCTAAGAGGATGGGTAGGATCAAAATACATTGTATTTGTGTATGAAATTCTCAAAGAATAAACCTTAAAACCTGCTTTTAGAAAAGGAAAGGTTGTGCTAGACTCTGTGAGAGAAATGAGAGTGATCAGACACAGGCTGTCATCTATCTAGGTTCACAGCCGGTTAGGGAAATGGACATTCCAGCTGCGTCTACATTCTGGAAAGCAGCCACTGACAGAGGCTGAGCAGGTCTCTTGAGTCCTGCGTTTTCAAGGGAAAGTTCAAGCAGCGCAAACCCCCGAGCACATGGCCAGACCAGGCCCACGAGTCTGCTGTGGACTAATATTCACAGCAACGGAAAACAAAATGAGGGGCCCTGACCAGCCCCCACCTGCGCCGGGCAGGGCGTAGTGCTTCCCCTGCTGGGCTCTCAGGGGCACCTGTGCTGTCCGATCTGCCTGACCACTGCGGTAGGGGACGCTCCCAGACACAGAAAACCCCTTTACCCACCCCACCCCTTTATCCACCCCTCATCTGCTCAGCTCATCTTCAACCCCAACTACACTGTGCTGCAATTCAGGCAGGAGACAGGGGAACAATGGGACCGGAAGCTGCCGGCCTTGAAGGCCAAGAAACAGAATGGGAACGAAGCTGCCGGCCTTGAAGGCCAAGAAACAGAATGGGAACGTGATTAGGCAGGCAGCAGGAAGCCAAGAGGAAGTTTCGGAGACAGGTGCTGGTGTGGACTTTTGAAAGACAGCTTCCTGCCAAGGACTGTTGTTCACAGTCTGGGGAAGCTCAGCAGGGCCGGGGGTGTGACTCAGTGGTAGAACCGTGCTAAGCATGGATGAAGCCCTGGGTTCCATTCCAGGCACAATCAAAATCAATTAGAAATAAACAAATGACAGGCATAGGGGCAAAGGATAAGGATGGCCAGCATGTTTGAGCACATCCTATGTACAACGCAAACATTCGCCTACATTCACTTAATTCTCGCATCTCTAAGAGGTAAATCTTTCCCAGATGTGGAAGCTAAAGCCCAGTGAGGTTACATTATTTCCCAAATGTCACACAGTGACCAGGAGGAACCTGGATTTGACTGAGAGCATCTCTAGTACCTCTCTGGAAGACTCAGGGCTATGGATCGATCCCATGTTAAACACGGTCCTAAACTCCACAGCAAGGCCTGGGGACTTGATCAGACCGGGCACTCCTACCCAGGACCAGACAGAAGTCCCAAACCTAAAGCAACCTCCTGATCAAGCAAGCTTCCCAAGATGCCCCAAACCCCCAAACAAAGAACAGATAAGGTTCCTGGCCCATGCCTCACTCTCTGCGGAATGTCCGTGGTTGCCCCTTGGATAATGCTGACTGCAAATTCAAGGATAAAGGATCCGGATGAGCTGAACCACTCAACAGGAGAGAAGCTACCAGCAGGATGCTCCATGAACTTTGCAGCAAGGCTCTTGGTTGGGTCTTTGCCTCTTCCTTGAGCTGATCCCAAATAACAAACCAGTAACTGGCATGCAGCCCACAAGTTTCTGCGAATCACTGCTGTTTCTACATCCAGTTCCCCTCTGAAACCAATCTTCTCCCAGTATAAGGGTAAGATGATTAATAGGGCAGTGTGGGATGGGAGGTTGGGGCATTTGCAACAAAAGGGAAGTCAATGGGACGAGATAGTCTGTGATAGCCATGCCTAAAGTATGTCATAGACATGAGCCCCATAGGGATTCCCCAGTCACAGAAGACGTGTTACAATGATCCAGAGAACTCTTGTCATGTTTGATGCAGACACCTGTTGGTTTTCTGACGGAGGTGGGGGTTCTCAGGGCCATGAACTTACGATGCACTCCAGAGAATCACAGTTCATTCTCAGACTTGCAGCCAGCATTATCCCAGAGGCAACCATGAACATTGTGGAGTGAGGCTTGGGTCAGGAACCTTATCTGTACTTTGGGGTTTGGAGCATCTTGGGAGGCTTGTTTGATCATGAAAACCCACTTTAACTCTGGGTCTGCCTTTCCTTGTCAATGGGTGGTATTCAATCATGGTCTCTCTAGACCATGGGAACATTCTAGGGTTGCTTCTCTACTTGCCTCTGTGCCCCAAGCCTCCCTCCCATTAAGACCTTGAGAGCAATCTCCCTCTGGCTGCCTGTGATTTTGAGAAACTGGAAAAGCATGGCCAGCCACATCACACCCATTCCTACCAGGCCCAAGTATCAACTCCGGAAAGACAGAGAACTGAGTTCTTATATGCCAAGAATGAAGGACAGAGGGGTTCTGCTAAGAACAGAGAGGAACTAGAACAAGAGGCCAGGCTAGCTGCCCCCACCCAGCCCTGCACCTCTCTGCACAGAGAGGCCAGCACACTGAACACATGCAGCTTTGCACAAACCTCTGACCTCCACAGCAGCTGCAGCCTCCTCATTCCTGCTGCAGGAGCCAATGCAAGAACATTGACACTGTTGGCACCTCTCCCAGGGACCCAGAGCCTACAGTCAGACAAATTAACTATGTGGCACTGTTGCTTCAGCCTCCCAGCAACCCCTAAGACAGCCACTGTACTACCCAGTTTTCAGATGGGAGAACTGAGGCTCTCGGAGCCCAGCAGAATCATGCACAGCAGGCCACCAAATGGAGAAAGGGACTCACCAGCTAGGTGCAGGCACACCTCAAATGGAGCGAGTGTCTTGGAGCTGTTGTCCGCAGAAGAGTCGGACTGGTGTAGTAAGAGTGGCCTTCCTGCCTTTGTGAGGGTCCTCGCCCCTCCCTGGGTGCACGGCAGGGATGGGCTCTGGGCATACTCTGGCACTCAAGGAAACATTTCCAGCAATGGCAGCAGCTGCTGTTGCCACGGCTCCGATTCCCAAAGGATCCCAAAGCTTTTCCCATCATTTTTGCCCTTTTTCAGAAACCACTTAGCCACTGCCCCGCCTCCAGTCATGCCAGGGCTGAGGTGCACTTAGCTGCCTACAGCCCGGTCCAGCCTGAACCATGCCTTGACTCTCAGAGCTGGACTTGACTTTCCAAACCACTTTCCTGTATGTCATGGTCTGGGGAGCAGCTCCCCCAAATGACTGTCACAGCCAGAGATGCAAAGTCCAGTGTCCTAAAGCTGCCATATTTTCAAAGTGAAAAAGGAGAGGGCCCCCTGCGTCACCTGTCTTGTCTGCAGGCCCTGCCTCCTTGAAGCCTCTGGGTTCCTGTGTACTCAAGTCCAGCATAGAGTATAGGTTCGGGGGCGTCTCTAGGTCTTCCAGGACCCAGCTTTACTCAACTGGGTTTCTTCAATGAACAACAGAACACAAGAGAGTATGTGTATCAATTTCTTGCTTTCCCTATTGTCATCCTAACTGCCAGGAGGCAGGTTCGTTTATCACACGCAGAGGGTGATTAAGACAAGTCCATTCCTTCCCAGATTCTGCCCAGAAAAATCCACCAACTTTCAGGGAGTATGTGCAGGTTGTACCCACTAGCACCCTGCAGAAGCCACCCAAGCATCTGCTTCCAGGGAGCCATGGGGGGTGTAAATAAGTTGTGACTTAGACACCGCTACTGCAGCCCCACCTGGAGTAGTTCCTGGAATTATCAGAGCGGAGGCCATCAGAACACAGTGACTCCCAGTCACTATACATAACTGCTACCAAAGGACTTCCCCACAGCCACCTCCCAGCCCGTACAACAACCCAGGGCGGTGGGTGGGCAGAGACTGTCATACTTCAGTTGCAGAAGAAACATCTGTGTTATTAGACAGATATTCGGGTCACATAACTAATCCAGGCATGAGAGCCAGGCTTAGAAAACCATTCCACACCACACTCCTTCTCTATTGCATATGTCATTTTGGCTTCAATGAATATGACCCCAAGGGCTTGCTCTCATTTTTAAATTGCGGCAAGATACAGGGAGCCTAAACTTCACTATCTAACCATTGTAAGCACAGAGTAGGTGTCCTGTTGTCCATTCACCCTATGGGTATCACCACCATCTCTCCAGGGCCTCCCAAACTGAAACTCTATCTTCCTTCAACAACGTCCCCATCCCCTTGTCCCTCCAATTTGTGGCAGGCACCATTTTACATTCTGTCTCTAAAGTCAGTGGTTCTCACCCTTCCTAATGCTATAATCCTTTAATACAGTTCCTCATGTGGTGGTGGACCCCAACCATAAAACTATCATTGCTACTTTACAGCTATAATTTTGCTACTGTCATGAATTGTAATATAAATATCTGATATGCAACCCCCAAAAGGGTCGTGGCCCACAAGTTCAGACCACTGCTGTAAGTGCAACCAAATGTGGTGGAGGACCACACCAGATTTGTCCGCTCATAACTCACTTCTTTCAACTCACACAATGCCCTCACGGTGTCCGGGTTCCTTCCCTGTGGAGACTGTAATAATCCACTATCTGCCTGTATGCCTGGACTTTGCTTGCCCAGTCATTGGCTGAGGTATACCTAGGCTGATTGCACCTGGTGTCCATTCCTGACTCCGCCTTTCTTCTGTCCTTTTTTTCCCTCAAGATTCAATGGTTTGTTTATAGCCATAGGTTCATGTGACCATTACCAACATTTAGAACATTTTATTAGCTTAAAAAGAAACCTCTGCCGGGCATTGGTGGCGCACGCCTTTAATCCCAGCACTCGGGAGGCAGAGGCAGGTGGATCTCTGTGAGTTCGAGGCCAGCCTGGTCTACAGAGTGAGTTCCAGGACGGCCTCCAAAGCCACAGAGAAACCCTGTCTCGAAAAACCAAAAAAAAAAAAGAAAGAAAGAAAGAAAGAAAGAAAGAAACCTCCACTTGGTATAGTGGCATACTAACATGAGCATGCAGGCGCACACACGCACACACACACACTACACACACACACCACACTTGTAATGCCAGGACTGGGAGATAGAGGCAGAGAACCAAAAGCTCAAGGTCATCGTCCACTACATAGTGAGCCAGTTTGAGGTGCAGGAGGCCCTCTCAAACAAACAAAAAGAGGAGGAAGGGGAAGAAGGGAGAGGAGAAGGAGGAGGGAGAGGAAAAGTTGGAGAAGAAGAAGCCACCCCGACACCTCATCCTCAGGTATCCCCTCACCCTCAGCAATCAGTTTAGTCTGCCCCTCTGGACCTCATTTTCTGGACATTCCATGTAAACAGAGGACAGCTTAGTGTGAGTGTCCATTTCTCACCTCCTCCTAACTTTAAGGAGATGACTTCCAACACACTGGCTGCCGCCACTTAACAAAACAGCTTTTTTTTACTCAAATTCCTATATTTTATTGTTAATTCTTAGGAAATTAATATAGCTGAATATATTAATATGTTGCATACAGTGACTTTTGACAAGTCACACTTACACCAGCTAATTCAGTATTTATTCCTTGTTATTTTAATTTTTCTCATTTTACAAGAACAAAGATAAGTACAAACTGCTGTGCTTTTAAATTTATTTTTGATCCCTCCTCCCTCTCTTGAACTGAACTCCAGGAGCTCAGTCCAGTGCTTGCCTGTGGGTCACTGCATCTGCTTCCATCAGTTACTGGATGTAGGTTCCAGCTTCTTTGGGCTTGTGGATTATGTAGCCTGGTTATCCTTTGCTCTATGTCTAATATCAACTTATGAGTGAGTACATACCATGTTTGTTTTTCTGGGTCTGGATTACCTCACTTAGGATAGTTTCTTCTAGTTCCATCCATTTGCCTGCAAATTTCAAAGTGTCATTGTTTTTTACCTCTGAGTATTACTCCATTGTGTAAGTGTACCACATTTTCTTTATCTATTCTTCAGTTGAGGGGCATCTAAGTTGTTTCCAGGTTCTGGCTGTTACAAATAATGCTGCTATGAACATAGCTGAGTAAACACCCTTGTGATATGATCATGCATCCTTTGGGCATATGCCCAAGAGTGGTATTGGTAGGTCTTGAGGCAGATTGATTCTCAATTTTCTGAGTAACTGCCATACTAATTTCCAAAATGGTTTTACAAGTCTGTACTCCCACCAGCAGTGGAGAAGCGTTCCCCTTATTCCACATCCTCTACAGTATAAGCTGTAGAGGATGCTTTCCATCTTTGTCATTCTGATAAGTGTAAGATGGTATTTCAGAGTCATTTTGTTTGCATTTCCCTGATAGATAAGGATGATGAGATATGGACTGATAGCTGGGGAACCTGCATGGGACCAAACCAGGCTCTCGGAATATAGGTGATACCTATGTTTCTTGACCTGTTGGAGAGGGGGCCCTGGCCTATCCCAGGTACATGAATGGAGTCCATTCCCTATGGTGAGATACCTTTCTCTGCCCTGATACAGAGGAGAGGGGTTTGGTCCTGCCTCAACCTGGTATGTCAGACTTTGTTGACTCCCCAAAGGAGCAGATGAAGAGGGAAGAGGGGGAGAGAGGGGAAACTGGGATTATTATATAAACTGAAAAAATTAAGTTAAAAAATCATTGAAGAAAAAAATAAATTTATTTTACTAAGTAAACAATGGGTTTTCTTTATGATCATTTCATAAATTATTGTAATTTGCTTATATTTGCCCCCATCACCCACTTGTCATCCTCTTTCAACACCTACTGCTCTCCTTCCTTCTACTTTCATGTTTCATTCACACATATGCACATATCTATACATTTAAACCTTGCTATAGCACATAATGTTTGCCTTTTTATTTCCTGTTATTCTCATTTGTTCCCCTTATGTCTTCTTTCCGCTACACTACCCCTTTTCTGTTTTTAATTAATTACATTGAATATATACATATATATAATCTCAATTCTATATGTGGCAGAAAACGTGTTATTTGTATAATATTTTCCATATTTCTTTTGCAAGGAACTTAAGTCGGTAGCTGTACCTGTGTGGCTACTCCTTCATGCTGGGGAACTAATGAGCTGGTGGTAAATGAGCTCCAGGAGCCAAGGCAGGCCAGAGGAATTAGTGTTCTCAGAACCACGGCTGCTGACTACTGAGCTGCATCCGGCCATTAGTCTGAGGTTGTTACTAATTGCTTTATAATGAAAAAAAAAGATTTGCTTAATGTTTCATGAGTCAGCCGGAGCAAGCATCTCTGTAATAAGACTGTCTTGCTACCAAAGACTTGCCCTGATGTGTTTCTAACTTTCTGATTTTTCTTAGGTTGGGATGGATTTTATGTTCTAACATACTCTTAATGTGCTATGGATTATTTATTCTGAAAACATTTTTATTAAGCCCCTATCAATTGTTAGTGTTTTAGACATTAAGAAGTATGGTGAGTTGAATTTTTTAAAGATAAGTGTTTTATTAATGCATCTTCCTGTGTAAATAAGCAAAGAAGACTTCATGTGTGATGACTTTAAGGGAGTCCATTACCTAGTTGTATAAGAATGGGTGCAACTAGACTCTGCCTTTTAGCATAAAAATTAAAAAAAAAGACTTGGCCTGGCCAATTGCCCATGGCTGAGAGAAAGGTCAAATGGGACCCTCACCACATGCTTTGAGAATCTCATAGCAGTACATGAGGGTGATTAAAAGGCCTCTGCCCACTGGGAGCCCACAGTGGAAATGAATCAGACACAGACTCACTCACATGGGGCAAGGTCTATAGCAGGCACTGACTGAGGGGCAGTATCCCCGCTACTTCAGGGAATTCCCCGGCAGATGTGCCACCAGGAAGACTCCATGCAGTGGGCACATGGCCTTTAGGTGGGGCCATAGAACATGGGTGGGATTCCGCTTTGCTAGAACATTCCAAATATGAGCAAAGGGCAAATTAAGGGGAAAGAAGAAAGTGCAGAGGGCACAGGAATCTGCCTTCAAGAGTTTCTGCTTGGGAAAGAAAGAAAAGCAGAAACACAAAAGCCACATGATCCATAGATAGCTGCCATCCCTGGCCAAGACTAGTGTGCTGCAGGGGAAAGGCAGGCTGGTGTTCACTCCTCTGTCTTGTGTGGGGCCAAGCTGCCCATCTCTCTCCAGGCAGTTTTCTAGCCTCTCCTGGGGCTGCTGCTCTATAGAAGCCACCCTCCCAGCCAGTATCCACACCATCCATGCCGCCAACCATACTCCTACATCCCAGGAAGCCCCTACCCTCTAAACTCCACTGGCTTCAGAACACACCCATCACGGTTTGGCCAACATGTCCAACCTCAACTGTCAGCTTTTCAGCCACCCTGTGCAGATCTTGTCCGCTGGATCTGAGATCTGAGGACCTGAAAGAATAGGGCAGACAACAGTCTAATGCTGTAGACAGCCTTACTTCCTTTTCAGTGTACTCTTATGCATGAATATAACAAAGAAAGCAGTGGAAGAAAACAAGGAAATCACTGAGTTTGAGTTCAGAAAAACACGTAAATAAAAACACCAATAAGCATTGACATAGCAGCCCTTTTACAAGAACTTTCTCAGGACAGACCAATTTTAACACAATAGCCTGGCATGGACTAGAGATTATAACTATAAAAACATGGAAGCGAGGCAGAAGGCAATTCAGGTCACACAGACCAGACTAGGTTTTATAGCTATGTTCTGACATCCAACAAGAATAAACATGTCTTATAAGTTGAATGTAAGTGTTTAGCACAGGAGGCACAAAACCACATCCAAGAATAATCCAGGGAGCAAAGTACACCTGAGGCAAAAGGCCCTGCTAGTTTCCTGGAGCCTCTCTCACAGTTCTCCAAGGCATTGTTGACCATGTGTCATTCTTTTGACCGTGTTCCAACACACGACTCCTATGGCATCTTTTCATTTGCCCTCTGACCAAATTACGCCAGACCCAGTGTCACACTCTGGATGTGTCAACACTTTAATGTGACCATGTGCACCTGCCCTGACCCTTCTCCCCAGGGTTCCAAAGCCCACCTTCATCCCCTTGGGACTCAGCCTCTCTGGTGCAAACCCAGGGTCCCCCTAGTTCTTCCTTGCCCCCCTTAGCCACTCTTTTGAGCCCAGCTCCATCCTTTGTGACATCCCACCAGCCTGCAAAATCACTCTCCAGCCGGAACCTCACAGTCACTTCACTCAGCTAGAACCCAAGCGGATGCATCACTCTGCCCTCATCAGAGAAGCTTCTTCTTGCAGTAGATGGGAATGAACACAGAGACCCACAGCTGGACAGTGTGCAGACAGTGAGAGACCTCGGAGCACTTAGCCCTAAATGGAATGTCTTCATCAAACCTCACCCCTCGGGGCTCAGGGATCTGTGGGGGAAGACAAGGCAGAAAGACTGTAAGAACCAGAGGTAGTGGATAACTCCCAGGAAACAGTGTATGAACTCACAAAGACTGACCGCATGCACAAGACCTGAACAAATCCAAGTCAGACAAAATCCTAGCGTGGAGAAGGGGGAGTAGACACAAAGCCCCACCCCTAATTAGAAAGTTATTTGCAACTGATATCTGTAGGAGAGGGAAAATCACTTTTCTCCAGGAGAGTGACGCTGAGTATAGCAGCCACACTCCAATGGAGGCCTTATGCACAGGAGTTTTGACCAACACACAACAGACTCCATGTTCGTGTATGTGTGTGTGTGTGTGTGTGTGTGTGTGTGTGTGTGGGTGTGTGTGTGGGTGTGTGTGTGGGTGGGTGTTATGGTTTGGTTCTTTGGTCTTTTAGAGGTTTGTTTTGTTGATTTTTGGCTTGCTTCTGTGTGGAGCGAAGAGAGAAAGAACATGAAATGTTGGGTAGGGAGGTGAGGAGGATCTGGGAGAAGTTGGGGGAGGGTAAAGAATATAATGAAACAATATAGAAATTTAAAAATAACAATAAATATAATTAAAAGGCATACGGTCAAAAATGAATGGATAAATAAGCAAAATAAAGAGAGTAGGTTCTGCAGTTGGATGCCCTGCTTTGTGCTTTAAGCTAAGTTACTTAGTAAGTCTGCTTCACCATCTGTGAGACGGAGGTAAAAAATACCCGCCTCCTAGATTATAAAGATTAAATGGGTTCAAATAAACAGAACTTATTAGTTCTCACTGCACAGTAGGTATCACCAAATATTAAATGTTATTGAAACTCTTAAGATTTGACTGGATATCCAGGCAGTGATGGTGCATGTCTTTAATCCCAGCACTTGGGAGGTAGAGTCAGGTGAATCTCAATGAGTTTGAGGCCAGCCTGGTCTACAGAGTGAGTTCCAGGACAGCCAGGACTGTTACACAGAGAAACCCTGTCTAAAAAACAAACAAACAAAAAACAAAACAAAAAAAAAATATTAGGCAGGATATCACTTGCATGGAGGATAAATGACTCCCCCTTCTGGACATGTAGATTATTGTCACAGTGCTTATTTTATCTCCTTGTGCTAGAAATTCAACAACACATCAACCTGGCAGGATTCCCAGCTCCCCCTGTTGCTCCGGAAATGAGACTAGTCTGGTCTGCATGGGGAACAATGAAAACTTCACAGACGCCATGGTTATTGTGGCTACACAGTCAGGATGAAGTAAGGTCTGCTGTAATAACAAAGCAACCCCCAGAGCTCAAAGACTCCAGAAGGCAAAGGTTTCTTTCTCATTCACAGTTGTGATCTTTACCGACTGGTAAAGATTCAATGCCATATTGTCCTCAGTCAGGGACCCAGAAAGACAAAGTATGTAATCTGTGGAACACCATCAATCTCGTAGGCAAAGGGAAGAGAATGTGGCAAAGACGTTTGCTTAAAACTGACACACGTCTGTTTACATTTCCCCAGCCAAAGTGAATCAGACAAGAAAAGCTGTAAGTGCTCCTAAGACGAGAACATTGATATCCAGCCTGATGCTGGCAGTCGCCTAATTCATCTGAGGAATAGGCTGACTTCCAACATGTTTTTGGCACCTTGCAGCAATGAGGGTTGAAGCAGTGAGGGGGTTGTAACTTCAGTCCAGAGAGAAGAGGCCCTGACATCTTGCTCAAGCCCACCTCCTCCACTGGAGATGGGGATCACATGCAAGGGAAGCAGCAGCAGGGCATTCAGATAACAAGCGTGGACTCTGGGGCTCAGCCCTCAAGGGTAGAGCAGACACGAGGCCTGAAAGGGACGTAGAGCTCTAGTGCCATGCTGGCCCCACGGCTTAAAGGACATCAATAGAGATCTTCACCATCTTTATTACACTTATTTATTTGGGACAGGACATCATGTGCTGCTACACAGGTGTGGAGGTCAGAGGACAGTGAGAGCCTAGGGATACGACTCAAGTCACTGGGCTTGGCGACCAGTCTATTTACCCACTGAGCCATCTCACCAGCCCAAGATCTTAATCTTTATTTACACATTATCCACAGCTCTCTGAACGTGCTAGGTCAGCTGCACCTTGAGGAAGAGATCCTAGAACACTGCTTCTTCAACTGACAGGGCATCAAGGAGCCCTCTGTCTTTCCTCCTCCCTCTCAGCCCCAAGGACTGCAACATGACTGTCCCAACTCATCTGGCTTATCTATGATAAGCCCTGGTGAACACGGGGCAAGCTCTTTCTTTTTGAGAAAGTGTCTCTCCATGTAGCTCTGGCTGTCCTGGAGCTCACTATGCTGACGTAGAACTCACAGAGGCGTACCTGCTTCTGCTCCTTAAGTGCTGGAATTAAAAGTATGCACCACCATATCTACCTATGAGGGTCCTTGCAGTCATGATAGTTTTACAGCTATGCAGTAATATATAATCTTCCCAAAACAGATGGCCATGTGTTTATCAAAGGGACAAGACTCTGGAAAAAATGAATTTTATTCTGTTATCTGAACTGTAGCCAGCAGTGGGAGCCAAGTTCATCAAATGGGTTCCCACAATCATAGAGGTTGCAAAATAACTCACACAAAGAGACATGACTGCTCCCCAAAGTTACAAGTATCCCTGAGCCTTGGGTCCTTTAGGAGTCTAGGAGTAGGCACAGTGATGGTGGCCGTCTCCTGGAAGGTAATGTAACATGGGAAGACTGCTGGCTCTGGCCCTACATGCATACCCACATAAACAGGGCCAGCGCCATCAAAGGCCAGCAAGGCCCTCACCACAGAGAAAGGTGGGACCTGGAGGATAAGGCATTCTCTCATGAAACTGACTACCGCTTGTGGCAGGAGTGAGGGGACATAAGGCTGTACATAGTCATGGAAAAGGCCCAGTGCCTTGCAGCCATCTTTAACAGTCTGTCAGAACTGTGTTTGCCACAATGCTGTGGTCCCTTTTGCTGTTCATGCCACCCACCTTTCCTTCTCTGGAATGTATCTTCAAGCCAGCTGTGCTGAGAGGACTCAGGGTAGCCCTGGTGCAGGACTTTCCCAGAAACAAATGTGCATGGCAAGGAGAGCACACAGACCCCAGCTTCCTCCAAGCCATCCTGCTTCAGTGTCCTCAGGTCTCTCTCTACCCAGAGAACATGCTATAGCTAAGGGACCACAAGACTGGGAAGGGGGCCTCCCTCCACCTGGTACAATCCCGTAGTAAGGATTTTTCCAATAATGCATTTGACTCAAAGCTGGACCTCTTACAGAGACCAGTCCAAAAACTGGGCATAAAGCGGGTTTTCCTTACTTAGTTGGAGCCATGGCTACCAGACTGTTAGCTCTGAAGTTTTCTTTCTGTCTACAGATGAATCACAGATGAGCCTGGTTAGTGATCAGCAAACTGTTTTTCTCTTTCTTCTTCTCCCTCTCTCCCTCCCATTCTCTCCACCTCTCACATCTGCATTTGCAATCAGTTCCAGAAGATCCTGCTCTTGGAAGGCACTAGTTTGGGATCTGATGAGTGACTCCTGGCTGCATGATTATCACATTCCCTGAAGGTAAGACCTTGGCCAATTTAGATAGTACCTCATGATCAGTACAATTTACAATCTACCCACAGAGCCATCCAGGAAAAGGACAACCCATTGATCATGTTGGCAATGTCAATTAGATAGAATTCC
The DNA here is from genome assembly GCF_017639785.1 of Mesocricetus auratus. Taxonomy (NCBI): domain Eukaryota; kingdom Metazoa; phylum Chordata; class Mammalia; order Rodentia; family Cricetidae; genus Mesocricetus; species Mesocricetus auratus. The sequence continues at coordinate 52,083,842 of NW_024429191.1, read as the reverse complement.
CAGAATTCCTTTAGCCAATGAGCTTGCATGAACTAAGGCTCCTTCTGGCTGAGGTCTCTCCGGAGCATGACCAGAGCTGCTCCAAAGGCTGCATCCACATCCTGTCCAAAGCACACCGGCAAAGGGAAGGCCCTCTGGACCTCCTGCTTCAGCACCTCATTCCTGGACAGCGCAGTCCCACTCCCCATCACCCGTTCCACACCCCACTCTTTGAGCTGTTGAAAAGGAAGCATGGAGTGCAGGTTCTGAACAATGCCTCTGCACAGGGCCCGGGTCACATGACCCAGGGAAAGGTCAGAGGAGGAGATTCTCGTCACAGAGGCTAGCTGGTCTGGCAGGTGCCTCTCACCCAGTACTGTTGGGGTGATGGTAAGGTGTGTATCTTTCTGCTGTGCAGCCGCCTGGATCATGCGTGAATAGACAGTGGATTCTTCAACCTCCAGGCCTGTCAGAAATGGAAGATCTGTTATAAGACCATGCAGCTTCTGGAAGAGGCAGAAACTGTTTTAAATCCCCAGGAGGAAGGGGCAGATATGTCTGCTGCTTCTCACACTGGCTGGAAGCTTCCAGGCTTAGAGATTCAGTCTGGCTCGCTAGATTCTGTTCTAGATTCCAGTCATTTGTCTCCCTGTGGCCACAGCTAGACTTCTGGGAGATATTGTTGTGAATCCTAGCCCTAAAGTGAGCATCATAACTATAGCACAGCTATATGATGCTAAGGGACCAAACATAAACACCCACTAGCAAGCATCACCAGAAGTGCCATTTGAGCCATTAGCAGTGTCACTGCAATCCATGGATCCACGCTACACCACCCTTGCTATATGAATGAAGCCTAAGCCATTCTCGTTGTATGGATGGGTTACCTGGGGCCCAGGAAGAAGTGATATGTTTGCTATCTTCAACTGATTGATGTCAAGCCAGTGTGCCAGTCAGATTTTAGTTCCCTGTCCTATGTTATCTCTGCATTCTGAAAAACAAAGTTATCTGGGTACAGTGAAACTCCAGAACTCAGAAAGCTGAGGCAGAAGGATGGCCAGTTAAAAGCCAACCTGATCTATACAAAGACCCTCATCTCAAAAAGAGTTAAAATATAAATAATAAGGAAGGTTGGTTTTTTTTGTTTGTTTGTTGCTTCCATGTACTGTCAAGTTAGGTCATTTGGGGGCTGGGACATGGCTTGGTGGTGGAACACTAGCCTTGCATGATTAGAGCCCTGGGTTAAATATCAAGCACCACAAAAAGAAAAAAAAAAGGTTCTGATCTCTAATTTTCTATTACCTGAAGGAGAACAAATACAACTTTGATAAGAAAACTCTTTACTAAGTGTAGTTCACCACCATAGCCTGAGTAGCTCTCAAGTCTCTGTGGGACCCGCTCCCTTTGATAGAACTGGCCTAGGCTACAGATTCTGAGACACAGCCAGGTTAGAAAGCCAAGAGCCTAAGGCTGTAGGTGCTTCTGAAATATGAGTATGAAATATGAACACAGCTTCTGACTCAGGGTACCGAGGTGAGACTGCGAAATTCCTTATTTATGGAAAGCTCCCAGAGGCACAGTGTTGCGGGTCCCAGTCAGAGAAGTACAAATGCAACGGCAAGCCGGGCGTTGGTGGCGCACGCCTTTAATCCCAGCACTCGGGAGGCAGAGGCGGGCGGATCTCTGTGAGTTCGAGGCCAGCCTGGTCTACAGAGTGAGTTCCAGGACAGCCTCCAAAGCCACAGAGAAACCCTGTCTCGAAAAAAAAAAAAACAAACAAACAAACAAATGCAACGGCATCAGAACCACCCCCATCTCCAGACTTAGTCTGCACCTCTGAGCATGGAGAGATCAGTACTGGGTCTTCAGGGGCCTCGTGTGCTCTATGTACGTGTTCAGGTGGGTACATGAATGTGAGTGGAGTGCACATGTGTGTACATCCAATCAGAGTGGTAAGCAGAATAGTACTTTCTCTTTCACAGGTAAGAAATCAGTCCCTTACTGACAGCACAGAGAACAACTGGTAGACCCAATCCAGTTACAGCAGTATCTGAACATAGGGTTTGCTTGGATGGTCTGAGGGCTCGTTCTGCAACTCAAAACCTTCTCCTGATTCTTCCTACAAAGAAACACGACAAGGATCCAAGCCAAAAAAAAAAAAAGAATTTAACCTTTAATCTGCCAACACCAGCCTGCCAACTTGTGTGCACAGCCAGTAGAAGCTTCCCACATGCCTTCTGCCTATGCCTCTCCCATTCCCGTAGTTCATGTTTCCTGCAGTTACCTGACTTTGACATACATGTTCCAGTGATCACTGCACCTGACATGTCCCAGGGATCACTGCACCTGAGGGCCACAATTGCCCTAAACCTGGGTAGCTGACCTTCAGTGTTTGCAGGACAGACCTCTGGTAGATGACAGTTACATGTGCCATTGTACATACAGAGCAGAAGAAAACCAGTAGATCCTCTTTATAAATAAAAGAAAGCAGAAAGAAGGGCTCCATAAGTCCCAAGGCGCCTTCCAAAACATCCAGGCAGGAACTGCCAACCAGAAGTAAATGTTATTAGGATTTTATAACATTGTCAAATACCAGTGGTCTTTTTTGCTCATGTGTGTCAGTCATTCCATTTCAGATATTTGTAGCCACCGGGTAATGGTGATGCACACCTTTAGTCCCAGCACTTGGGAGGCAGAGGTAGACAGAGCTCTAAATTCAAGACTAGCTTGGTCTACAGAGAGAGCTCCAGGACAGGCTTCAAAGCTACAGAGAAACCCTGCCTAGAAAAAACAACAACAACAAAAATCAGATATCTATAGTCATCAGAAGGAAGGCCTAGCAGAGAGTAAGACTATGGAGCCAGGGGGAGCTGGGAAACTGTTGCAATAACCCACGGTCAAAGTCAGGGAAAAGGTGCCTGGCCATCTGCTCCCCTACACACACACACACACACACACACACACACACACACACACACACACACACACACACACACACACACACACACACACACACACACACACACACACACGACATTTCATAAACAGAGGAGAGGAAGCTGAAGGCTCAGACTCCTGGGGCAGGCAGGAGCATGCAGGGACTCATCTGGGTGGGAGACTGGATCTGGGCATTACACATTAAGGGACAAGAGCAATAAGCAGAGAACACACTACTCTGTGGGCTAACCCTTACCTAGATCCGCCATCCACTGAACAAGCATGTGGACAAACGTGGCCAGCACATTGCCTCCGTTGAGTGATGCTGCCACCCCTAGGTAGGTCCTGTTGAAGTAAGGGAAGAAGGCGACTGGGGCTGCCGGATCTGGAGTCTGCAGTGGCTGGAATCCCACAGGCATGGAGGCCGCCAGCTGGACGGAGGTGCTGATGTTGAGAACTGCACAAAGACAGCAGAGCTTAGCCCTGCAGGGCCATCTCAGGGTCACATATCATAACATCATAACAGAGCAGGTGCCATGTCCAAAATATGTACACTCTTAAATAGTATTTCTTTTTTAAGAGGCGTAGTGGATTGTCCTCACCAAGTGTGTCCTGGACTCAGTCTAATAAATAAAGTAAAGCACTAGTAAAGAAAGTAAATGGTATGAGACTAGACTCAGTCTAATAAAATAAAGAAAAGCAGGAGCAATAGTGCATTACTTTCCAGGACTAGCAGGTTTAGAAACCAAACTGAAGTCAGCGTCCAATTTCCTCATCTGTTAGGGGATCAGAAACAAAAGCAAAACCAGCCTCAAAAGGCAAAGAAGAACCTTTGGGCTGTGCCACATCAAACCTTCTAGCAAGGCTGTAAGTCAGAAGCAGCATGTGCCCCACCTGCCTCTAGGCTCAGGACCCATATCCTAGGAAGAGCCTTCACCACTAACCAATTTTAGAACATTCCCATCACTCTAAAAGGAAAATGTACCCTTTAACAATCATTCCCCACAGCCCCTAGCAACGGATCATCCTCCTCTCTTCATGGGTATACCGTGACATTATGGCATTGTCTACTAATGGAAGCATATGATGTATGGCTTCATACCTGTCTCTCACTCTTCACACTGTAGTACTTTAGACTGCCCACAGTTTTCACACTCCATTCAGGTTGTTTCCACTAGGGGCTGATGTGAACAGTACTGGCATGAACTATGGGGTTGGAGTGATTGTGCAGACACGTGTTTCTGGTTCTTTTGCTGTGTCTCTAGGACATGGTAACTCCACATTTAACCTGTGAGGGCCTATGCACTGTTTTCCAAAGGGTCTTCACCACTTTATATGTCCTTAGGCTTTATAGATTCTTAAAAAGAAACCAAATGGAGACTATGCCCTGACAGAAAGGGTTCTACACTTAGAAGTGTATCTAATATAACTTTAATTGACACAATAATAACAGTGCTAGTCTCCTCCTCTTGCCTCACCCCTCTTGCTGAGAACAGAACCCAGGGCCTCGTACATGCCGGGCAAGTTCTATGCCACTGAGCCATGGTCCCAGCTAATCTCCGTTTTCTTGGTCATGGAGCACAGAAAAGAAAAAAAACAGTCTTTTCCCTCCCCAGCCCTAGTGGGGTCGATGCAAGGGGATAGAACTCTGAGGCCTGTCACCTGCCCAAGCAGAGACTCCCCTGCAAGGATGAAGGTGTTTCCACCTTCACAGGATGCTGAGTCTGTGGCTACACTATGGGTCACAGACCCTGGGTCAGAGTTGGTACTGAGAAGACAGCAACACGAGCCTAAGGAGGAAACAAAAGGCAAACTTACCTGCATCAGTCCTTTGGCCCATGCAGGAATAGACAGAGGCTTGTAAATCACCCAGGGCTACACCCACCTGTGTGCCCTCTGGGATTTCAAACCACGTGTGAGAGGTTCTGCCTGCCATGCTGCCTGGCTCTGCAATGTCGGGGAGCAGGTGGACAGGAAAGCCTGCTGCTTCCAGTCTGAAAAACAGAAGTGAGCCCTAAGTTCCCATGGTGTTTGGTCATCTGGATTTTACTGAGTTCCTAGAAACTCAGTGCTACAACTTACACACAGCAGAAGGAAAGATAGGATGCCAGGATGCAGTATTAGCACAAAATGTCTCTGGCATTTTCTAAGTCATAAGTTTGGGTTTTGTAGAGAGTGAACAATAACTTGAGATTCACCATGGAGTGGTGTTAGGGGACAACCAGTCTCAACAGCAGCCATCAGAAAGAGGTAGAGATAAATGGGAGAAGAGGATGGGACCAGGGATTAGAGATGAGTCAGACTTCAAGGGCATTCCAATACCTGTGTTTGAAGGGAACACAAACCTTCTGCAAAGGGAACACGAGGGCCCCAGCACCATTAGAGTTGGTTAGCACATTCCAACCGTCAGGCCCAGTAAGTAGCCTCATGAACACCCCATGCATCCATTGCTCGTGGTTAGTGAAGGCTACATGAAGCACACCAGAAAGTTCTTTACCTGAACTACCATGTGCTCTTAACTGTATCTCAGGGCTCAAAACTGAGGCCCTGAAGGAAGTGAACTTACAGCACCCTGAAGTTCTGTACCTGCAAAGGCAAATGTGTATGTAGAATAAAGTGGAAAGTGTCCCTTCAGCAGACAGCCTCTGTCCCTACTCTTTAAAATACTGAAGTTCTCCCTCCAGGCACGTCCTTCATCAGGATCCACCCATGAGGCCATACTCACATCTCCAAGTTCCAGCTTTGGCTCTGGGTGTTAAAATAGCCCCAGCTAGCAGCATTCTGGTCAGACATCAGGGGTTTTGGCAAGCCACACAACATGGCAACCACATAGTCTTGGATGGTGCCAGCTGCATCGTAGGACTTCAGGAACTCTGGGCTGTTTGTCAAACAAAAAGCAGTTCAGCATTATATAATAAGGATATCAGAGCTCATGCTGTACCCACCTGTGAACAGAGGGGACTAGACATGGCACAGCTGGGGCACAGTCATGACCTTACATACTGTAGTTTAACACCGTGAGTCCATGGGGAAGGCTGTCCTAGCCACTCTAGAGCAAGCTATCCCAAGTCAGTCCCAAGGGAAGGAACTTGGACGAAGAGGCACTGTACTCAGGAAAGAAGGCCATAGCCCTGACCCCACTGTGAAGTCACTTGCCCTCTCTGTCTCCCTCTCTCTTTCTTCCCTCCCTACCTCCATCCCCTGTCCTGAGTTAGAACCAGATATCCAATGGTGAGCTTCCACAAATGGAACCATTCCAGACCAAATGTGAACCTTGTGACTCCACCTTGTGCCAGGCCTCACTCAAGACACAAGGCAGCAGGTATAAGGATGCTGACTAGCTAAAGACACGGTCCTCGTCTGCTGGCACCCCAGAAACCACATGCTGACTGAAAGAACAGTTGTCAGACCTGTTTTTCAAAAGCCAGAAGATGGTTGCACAGCCAAATCCAGTGGCCACACTGAGATGGGATGCTGGCTTGGGCAGAGAACCCAGGAAACCACTGTTACAACGGCCATCCTGCCATGTGACCAAGTGGCTCACGGCTCTGGGCTCAAATACACGGGCGGGCTCTCCCTGTGTCCATTCACAGCCTGCAACAAAGGAGATAACAAACAATGGAGAAAACAGCACTGATGAGTATAGGCATGTCCTTGGTTCTGCTCTGCAAGTGAGTTTATAAGACAAGACATTTCCACTCTGTGACAGTGCTTCATTGAGACATGGTTCTGATGGCAGAGTGAATGAGTGACCCTGGGAAGTCACTCACTCCTCCTGTGTGTATAACCTCTGTCCTGCGTGCTCTCTCTCTCTCTCTCTCTCTCTCTCTCTCTCTCTCTCTCTCTCTCTCTCTCTCTCTCTCTCTCCCTCCCTCCCTCCTTTCCTCCCTCCTTCCCCCCTCCCTCCCCCCTCTCTATATATATTTTTTCATTCTTCTTGGGGGGGGGCTGCTCCTCCAGAAGACCCAGTTTCAATTCACAGCACCCATATGGTGACTCAGAACACTCTGCAACTCCAGTCCTAGGTGATGCAATGCCCTCTCCTGGCCTCAGTGAGCCACTCCAGTTAAATGTTGTCTTTATGACAGTTGCCATAGTCATGCTATCTCTTCACAGCAACAGAAACCCTAACAAAGAAAACACCACTATAGGCCCAAAGTAATTCACTGGAACCTCCAAAACTGTGAGCTGAAATGAACCTTTTTCTCTCTATAAGCAACAGAAAGCTAACATGACTTCTAACCCTGCCCTGGGCCTCATGGTTTTCCAGCAGCCTTTGAAAAAGACGGCATGCCTGCCTTACACAGCCTCTCCTCAGACAGGGATGCTTCTTACATCACCATGAATTTAACGACAACTAGTGCAGCAAAACATGAAAACAAGGCTAACACGATGTGCCAGCCAGAACAGCTCACAGAACTGAACACACTCAGTAGACAGAGGTCAAAATCTGTCCCAACCACAAGGTGGTGCCTACCAAACAGCGTGGAAGTTTGTGGCTGTGTCTGATCCCAGATTTGGGATCTAAGGTCATTGTATTTTTCTATAAATTTACTCATAGGGAACCAAAGAATGAGAGTTACCTGCCCCTCTCCATGTAGTCCCAGGCTACGATACATCCATTCATTCATTCATGGATGATGACTGCGTGCTATACTAATTGATCGTCTAATGGGCTTCATACACTGGTTCTAGTCTAGTCTCTGACAAAGTAAAGAACAAGTCCACTGCCTCCATGAAGTTATATGCCAGGATGGAGACAGAGTATAAATGAGCAAAGACGCTACCAGCTACTTTTAGTTGCTGTGGAAAATGTACAGAGGAGGAAGGGGAAAGATAGTGGTAGGTTACTGGAGGTTCAGAAAGTCCTCTCTGAAATGACATGTGAAGAACATCAACAGAGTAAGGGAGTGAACCTTACAAATAGCAGGCTGGAGAAATGGCTCAGTGGTTAAGAGCACTGGCCGCTCTTCCAGAGGTCACGGGTTCTATTCCCAGCAACCACATGATGGCTCACAACCATCTATAATGAGATCTGGTGCCCTCTTCTGATCTACAGGTGTACATCACACAGAGCAACTCATACATAAAATACATAAATAAATCTTTTTTAAAAAATTGACTGGGCACACAGATAGATGAAACCATGACTGCAAACACTCTAAAGAGACCTTGTAAACTGTCTGTCGGTATTCCTGGCATTGCAGCACAGAAGAGAGGCAGGTTACAGGTAAAGGGACCTACAACATCTGCCTGGTGTCAGTTTACGTTCCCCTGGGAGGCAGGCAGAGGAATAGGCACTTCCTCCTGTGACAGCCTCCCCCACAACTGCACTGCTGCCTGAATCTAAGCGTGGGCTTCTGAGCTCAATCCCAAAGCTGTAATCCTGAAGCTTCAGCTCCATCCCTTCATCTGTTTGCAAAACTCTTTTGATCCCATTTTACATTGTTTGAATTGTAATTTTACTGTAACAAGAATATAATGCTTATAATATGCCATAGGTTGTTTAATACACTTTAAAAATAGTAACTTACTTATTCTATGTGTCTATTTATTTATTTATGCATTTGTTTGTTTGTTTGTTTGCTGTGTACAAGTGTTTTATCTACATGTATGCCTGTGCACCATGTGCATGGAGTAGCTGTGAAGACCAGAAGAGGGCACCAGATTCCACAGGCCTGGGATTGCAGACAGCTGTGAGCTGCCATATGGGTGCTGAGAATTGATTGTGTGATTGTCATCCCCACATAAGAAAAAATAAAGCAGGACGCTTTTAGGATTTTCCCCGCTTCACAGACCTAATAATCGGCATGTGAATCTAGGAAGTCTGTCCCAGAATCTGACCCAGTGTTGCCTCCTTCTCTTTTCCTTTTTCTCTCCATCTTCCTTCCCTTTGGCAAAGAACTATTAATATATTTTGAAGCTTGTAATGACACAATGATAAATGAATGCACTCTCAATTAAAAAAAATCTTCAAATATTAGAGACAGGGCATAAGTCCTGCTTGCCCATTCCCTACATAGCTGCAACCCCCTACTTGCCACTGTGTATTCTTCCTGGGTGACTGTCTATTGTTACACTTACACAACAGGTTTTGTTTTATGTGGTTGACCTGGGTGTGTTTGTTTAAACAATAATACTCTACTGTATCTATTGCTGCCCAACAACATGTCTTGAGTCTTCCTTGTGTCAATATACTTGAATGTACCTTATTCTTTCTAACTACTAAATGAGCCTGACTATATGTATGTAATGAGTCCCCACAGTAAATGTCACATTTTTACCACCATAAACAAAGATGCAGTGAAGTACTTCTCCTGGACCAGTTCCAAGTAGTATAATTTCTGAAGCATAGTAGCCACCCTTTTTTAACAGGCCTTGCCAAGCTGCCCTACAAAACATTTCTGCTAATTTAATCTATTTAAATACCAGCTGCAGTATTTATAATAAACCAGTTTCCCGCCCCTTTGACAACTCTTGATATTCCCAGGCCTTTTTATTCCTTTCAGTCCAGTTGGAGGAAAACAGTGTCTCATGGTTGTTGACATCTGCATTCTCCTAGTTGCCGGTGATAGTGAGCATTGCCTCCTCTCTATTTCCCCTTCCAGGAATTGTTTGTCAGAGACCCTTGGTCCATCTGCCTTTTCTTCGCCTGGTGTTTGTCTTTCACCTACTCTACACTGGCCAATTTTTTCGCCCTGTCTGCAGCTCGCCTTTTAGCTTTGCTTTATGGCCCCTATTTTTCTCTTTCTTTTATTGCGCCTGAAAGTGGACTCTGAAAACAGGCCTAACCACAGGCCTCTCAGAAAATGCCAGTCATTCCCAGTCCTCCCACTTGCCCGCCTGTGTCCTCACTGAAGTACTTAGCCCTCTGCTTGAGTTGCAGGTGCCTGACCATGTTGGCTGTGTTCTGGAAGATACAGGCTCCTACACTCATTTCCTTCACTCCCAGGGGAACAATGCAGGGCCTCCACATGGTAGGTACTAAAACCAACCTGAATTGTGGCCACCATTAAAAATGGTACAACTTGATCCCAAACCTGACTTTGCTGGACTCCGTCATCAGGAATCGGCAGCAGCAAACTTGCTTCCTCTTTCCCAGAAGCAGAAAGCAAAACAAGACAGCAGGCTGGCTCCATGAAATTCTAAGCAGCTCTTTCAATGATGTGGCTGATGGTTTGTGTGGTTGGTACAGAAGCCAGGAGACTCAGAGAAAGGAAGGCCGATGACCAGACCACAATCATTAGATCTCTGCTCTCCCCTTTAGGAAGGGTTTTAGTATTAAAAGGACATTTATTCTTGTTAATGAAGAATTCGAGAATTTAAAAAGCTTTTACAACCTGGACTGCCTAGGAGAGGTCAGCTCTGGTGCCCTCATCAGCCTCCTGCTGCTTGAAGCCCAGCAGCTTGCTTGTCTGAAGTGACCTGGTAACAGGCAGATAAGGGAGAAAGGGGACTTGTACAGATACCCAGCCCTGTCTAGGACAAGGCTCAGAGGACAGACACATCACTAGATGAGGAGAGAGGAGAGTCTCCATTCACTTAGCCCAGGGGACCTGAGTTGCTGCTGCCTTTCTAGGCAGACAGAAGTGAATCCAGCATCCCACCTCTTAACCACATCAACCCCAAGCAGCCATTTCTCCTCTGCTTGAAAAAGCTGCATTCAGTCAGGTACAGTGCCATGTGTCTGTGTCCCAATAATAAATAAATAATAGCACCCATCTATGCTCAAATGATAATGTTTCTGAGGTTGAATGATAGTTTAGTAATAGTCTCCTTTCTAGTTTATGTCTATGACATTTTCTGACATTTTAAAAAAAAAGGACTGCCTAGCAATCCAGGGAGCTGGTGACTTCCTGTAAATTATACTCCTTCTGTGGACATTCTGTTGGGAAGTCCTTCCCTTCACTATACCACTACCTTCCTGTGTCTCTGGTCTTCTGAGAGGCCTTTGAAAGCTCGACCATTTTCGCTGCTGTGTGGTCCAGAGCATGTTGTTCTAACCTCTCTGAACTTCCTGCTCCTCACCTGCACAGTGGTAACTCACCATAAAGCTCTTGGGAAAGATGGATGAGGTCATACAGGTAGCACCCTTAGCCTGACACCTGGCACCTGACCCTAGTCCAAGAGCCCTTTACAACCCTGTTCTCAGTCAGTTAAGCGACCACAGCATGAGATCATTAACCATACCCAGCATACCTTGACCTGCTTTCCAAAACAGGATGCCATGCATCTGTCCTGACACTCCGATGGCTCCGACTCTCTGCAGCTGCTGCCGGGGGAGGGCATCGAGGCACTCATTTAGGGCTTGGATGATTCTAGTCACATCCTGCTCCCGCCTCTGGGAACAGAACAAGAGAGAGTGGGTATGAGCAAACAAACAGACCAACAGACCACTCCTCACCCCCCAGACTGTCCATCAAAGACCCACTCCCCACCCCCCCAGACTGTCCATCAAAGGCCCACTCCCCACCCCCTGAGACTGTCCACCAAGGCCCACTCCCCACCCCCTGAGACTGTCCATCAAAGGCCCACTCCCCACCCCCCCAGACTGTCCACCAAGGCCCACTCCCCACCCCCCCAGACTGTCCATCAAAGGCCCACTCCCCACCCCCCCAGACTGTCCATCAAAGGCCCACTCCCCACCCCCTGAGACTGTCCACCAAGGCCCACTCCCCACTCCCCCAGACTGTCCACCAAGGCCCACTCACCACCCCCTGAGACTGTCCATCAAAGGACCACCCTCCACCCCCGAGACTGCCCATCAAAGGCCCACTCTCCACCCCCTGAGACTGTCCATCAAAGGCCCACTCCTCACCCCCTGAGACTGTCCACCAAGGCCCACTCCCCACCCCCCCCAGACTATCCATCAAAGGCTCACTCCCCACCCCCCCAGACTGTCCATCAAAGGCCCACTCCCCACCCCCCGAGACTGTCCATCAAAGGCCCACGCCCCACCAGGGAGAAAGCACAACCACTCAGACAGTTCAGCAATACACCAGGCTCTGCTGCTCCACAGTCAGCAGGAGAAATACGGAGGGGGTCTACTCACAAGGAATGTGGAAGCGTGGGACAGCGGCAGAGGGAAGACCTGGCAGTACAGAGGCAGATGAAATCCCCCTCCCTCCCCTCCATTCCAGGTTGGCTGGAATGAATGACTGGAGACAGACTCAATAGGCAAAAAAGAAAACCAATTTATTAACAGGGAACGATATCCTTTAGATCATGGCAATTTGGGATATGTCAAGCAATTTGATATCAATGAAACTGGGAGGCCTTAAAAGCAAGTTTAAATTTGAGGCCCTCTAATACTAAATTTCAATAGGCTAAAAAGGCCTCACAAGGTCACCTGCCAAAGAAATCTAGATGCCTCATTGTTTCCAATGGATAAATTACCTTTCAAAGTGTACATATACAGGAGCTGGAGACGTGGCTCAGAGGTTAAGAGCACTGACTGCTCTTCCAGGAATCCTGAGTTCAATTCCCAGCAACCACATGGTGGCTCACAACCATCTACAAGTCAATCTGGTGCTCTCTTCTGGTAGAACACTGTATATGTAGTAAATAAATAAATCTTTAAAAAAAGTGTACATATACTCACATTGAAAAGAATCATACCTATGCTACTATGTTACTTCAGAGTCTTGAGATACTTAATATCTAAAGTAAATTGATTGCATTTAAAAGAATTAAATTGGGGGAATCAGCTCAGCCACAGAGTGCTTGCCTAGCAAGTGCAAGGTTCTGGATTCCATCCCCAGGATGAAAAAGAGGAAGAGGGCCAGGAAATGGTAGCGCACACCTTTACTCTCAGCACTTAGATCTGCTGTGAGTTTGAGGCCAGCCTGGTCTACAGAGCAAGTGCCAGGATAGGCTCCAAAGCTACAGGGCCCAGGCGGGTGATGGGGAAAACTACACATTACATATGGTTGTCAGGAGTGGGATCATGAATTTCCACATAGGATGACAACAGATTAAAAGGGATTTTAGAAATAAAAGAACAGAGAGAAGCACGGCTTCTTGATGGCAGCAATTTTCTCAGGTGGGCTCTGTTTTGCTAGAGGCAAGCAGAGACTCATGCAGCTCACATAAGGGAGTCTTCCTGACTCAGCATAAGCAGAAAAAAAAACCAATAAGGTTCTTTTATGAGGCTCTGCTAACAATTGAATGGTGTGCATAAGCATCTGGCAGTGGCAGTGACCACATCTCCAAGCCAGCACCATGCTGCTGGATGTCAGTATAGACTGAGATGATGAGCTGGAGTCAAACTGACACCCAACATGTTGGAAAGCCACCGGCTATTTCCATTTAATTTTAGCAGTGTTCTTTAGCCTATATGAGACACATGGCCAGAAAAACATAAAGTTTTACAGTAAAGTCAGATTCAGATGAAGAAAAATATATAGATAGATTTGGGAGAGTAAAAGAAACAAGATATTGGGAAAAAATGAAAATAAAGAAAGTAGCTGGGTGTGGTGGCACACGCCTTTAATCCCAGAACTTCAGAGGCAGGGGCAGGTAGATTTCCAAAGAGATACCCTGTCTCAGAGAAAAGATAAATAAAAGTAAAAGAAACAGAGTAATAATAATAGATAGATAAAAGAGCCATGTAAAGATGGAAAATGCACAAAGAGTCTGGGTACTATATGCTACTGTGTTTTTCAGTTTTTTGATTGCTAAAGGAACAACTGCTAAAATACACTTGATTATAAATGCTGCTGAATTAATTCAACTTATATCTTTTGAAAATGCCTTGACTTCAAAATTTAAGTATAAGGATATGTTACTTTGGAAAAGATATATTATTTCGATTTCCACAGAAAATGGAAAGCTCTGGATTCCTTCCAGGCTTCTGTGGCTTGGTGAACCAAGAACCCCTGGAAGCAGTGACCCAAGTGATCCAACCTCTAAACAGCTAAGATGATGCAACCTTACAAAAACAAAGACTTAGCCAGGTTTCTGAGTTTTGTCATGATCCCCATGGTATGGACAATGCCCCCTATCAGCAGGAAGTAGTTTGGAATAAGCAACGTCTAAATTTCCATATTGTTGATAAATCTTCATTCTCATTTGAATGGGGTTGCTTATAATTAGTTAATGATCACAAAAAATCTCTTTTTAAAGGTAAAAAGGGGAAGACCCCAACCCCAGGGAGTCCAGCTTCAGGTGAGATTGGGTCTCCGGCGGGGACCGCCCGCCCATCACCCATCCCCCTCCATCTTCGGGGCCGCTCCCGGCTTCCAGAAGAGCCGCCCACACAGGAAAGAGATCAGCCCCTCCAAGACCCCAACCCCAGGGAGTCCAGCTTCAGGTGAGATTGGGTCTCCGGCTGGGACCGCCCGCCCATCACCCATCCCCCTCCATCTTCGGGGCCGCTCCCGGCTTCCAGAAGAGCCGCCCACACAGGAAAGACATCAGCCACTCCAAGACCCCAACCCCAGGGAGTCCAGCTTCAGGAAAGAGATCAGCCCCTCCAAGACCCCAACCCCAGCGAGTCCAGCTTCAGCATCCCCAGCTTCAGCTGCAGTAAGGAAGGAGACCAGTGGAGACGGAAAGACCCCACCAGCACCCACTGGAAGAAGAGATGGGAAGAAGATAGAATAAGAGATCACTCAGCAATAGAAACACCAACATGACCCCACCAGAATCCAGGGATCCAACACCAGCAAGACCCGAAAAGCACTACATAGATGAAGAAGAGGAGACAGACCTTAAAAATTATTTCATGAAGATGATGGAGACCCTCAAAGAAGAAACGAGGAAATCCCTTAAAGAAATAGAAGAAAAATCAAACAAAAAAATCCATGAAATGGGGGGAAAAATTCAAGAAATAAATAAATCTCTCAAAGAATCTAAAGAGCACCAAGAAAAAACAACCAAGAAAATTAAGGAAACAGCTCAAACAGTTGAAGGATTGAAAGCTGAAATAGAAACGATAAAGAAAACACAGAATGAAGGGATGCTGGAAATAGAAAAGCTCGGTAAACGGTCTGGAACTACAGATGCAAGTATCACCAATAGAATACAAGAGATAGAAGAGAGAATCTCAGGTGTTGAAGACTCATTAGAGGATATAGAGTCGTCAACCAAAGAAAATCTCAAAACCAACAAATCCTTAACACAAAATATCCAGGAAATATGGGACACCGTGAAGAAGCCAAACCTGAGAATAATAGGTATAGAAGAAGGTGAAGAACTTCAACTTAAAGGTACAGAAAACATATTCAACAAAATCATAGAAGAAAACTTCCCTAACCTAAAGAAAGATATGCCTATGAAAGTACAAGAATGTTACAGAACACCAAATAGGCTTGACCAGAAAAAGAAGTCACCTCACCATATAATAATCAAAACATCAAACCTACAGAGTAAAGAGAAAATATTAAGAGCAGCTAAAGAAAAAGGCCAAGTAACATACAAAGGCAGACCTATCCGAATTACACCTGACTTCTCAATGGAAACGATGAAAGCCAGAAGATCCTGGTCAGATGTCCTAAAAACGCTAAGGGAACAAGGATGCCAGCCCACACTACTATATCCAGCAAAGCTCTCAATTACCATAGATGGAGAAAACAAAATATTCCATGACAAAGCCAGATTTAAACAATACGTATCCATGAATCCAGCTCTACAGAAAATGCTAGAAGGAAAACCTAGAGCCAAGGAAGATAACTACATTCACAAAGACACAGGCAATATATAATCATACTTAACAAAACACCAAAAGAAAAAGGGAGGAGAAACTACACAAAATAACTTCACTAACAATAAATCAAGCGCAAAAAAGGATCACCAATCAATGGTCATTAATATCCCTCAATGTCAACGGCCTCAACTTACCTATAAAAAGACACAGACTAGCAGAATGGATACGAAGACAGAACCCTTCCTTCTGCTGCATACAAGAAACACATCTCAACACCAAAGACAGACGTTATCTCAGAGTAAAGGGCTGGGAAAAGATCTTCCAATCAAACGGCCCCAAGAAACAAGCGGGCGTAGCAATCCTAATATCTAACAAATTAGACTTCAAATTAAAATCAATCAAAAGAGATGAAGAAGGGCACTTCATATTCATCAAAGGAAAAATACATCAAGACGAAGTCTCGATTTTAAACATCTATGCCCCAAATACAAAGGCACCTACATTCGTGAAAGAAACATTACTAAAGCTCAAAATGCACATAAAATCTCACACACTAATAGTAGGAGACTTCAACACTCCGCTCTCACCGCTAGACAGGACCTCCAGACAGAAACTTAACAAAGAAACAAAAGAATTAATAGAAGTTATGACCCAACTGGGTTTAACAGACATCTATAGAACACTCCACCCAAATACAAAGGGATATACCTTCTTCTCGGCACCACATGGAACCTTCTCTAAAATTGACCACATAATAGGAAACATAGCAAATCTCCACAGATACAAAAAAATTGGAATAACCCCCTGCATCTTATCAGACCACCATGCAATAACATTAGAATTCAACAATAACACAAATCACAGAAACCCTACAAACTCATGGAGATTGAACAATGCACAATTGCACCATCCCTGGGTAAAGGAACAAATAAAAAAAGAAATTAAAGACTTCCTCGATTTCAATGAGAATGAAGACACAACATACACAAACGTATGGGACACTTTGAAAGCAATGCTGAGAGGAAAGTTTATAGCACTAAGTGCCCACATGAAAAAACTGGAGAACAGTCATACTAGAGAATTAATAGCACAGCTGAATGTTCTAGAACAAAAAGAAACAAACTCCCCCAGGAGGAGCAGACGCCAGGAAATAATCAAATTGAGGGCTGAAATCAATCAAGTAGAAACCAGGAAAACACTGAGAAGAATCAATGAAACAAAGAGTTGGTTCTTTGAGAAAATCAACAAAATAGACAAACCTCTGTCCAAACTAACCAAAAGACAGAGAGAGAACATGCTAATTAACAAAATCAGGGATGAAAAAGGGGACATAACAACGGACTCTGAGGAAATCAAGAGAATCATCAGGGCATACTTTGAAAATCTGTACTCCACAAAATTTGAAAATTTAAAGGAAATGGACAATTTCCTGGATAGATATCACTTGCCAAAACTAAATCAAGAACAGATAAATAATCTAAACAGACCTATAACCCCT
The DNA here is from genome assembly GCF_017639785.1 of Mesocricetus auratus. NCBI lineage: Eukaryota > Metazoa > Chordata > Mammalia > Rodentia > Cricetidae > Mesocricetus > Mesocricetus auratus. Next base: position 52,066,782 of record NW_024429191.1, on the reverse strand, counting down.
AATGAAATAGAAGCAGTCATCAAAAGTCTCCCAAAAAAAAGCCCAGGCCCAGATGGCTTCAGTGCAGAATTCTACCAGAAATTCAAAGAAGAGCTCATTCCAATACTCGTCAAAGTATTCCACACAATAGAAGCAGGAGGCTCACTGCCAAACTCTTTCTACGAAGCTACAATTACCTTGATACCCAAGCCACACAAAGACACAACTAAGAAAGAGAACTATAGACCAATTTCCCTCATGAACATTGATGCAAAAATACTCAATAAAATACTTGCAAACCGGATTCAAGAACACATCAGAAAAATCATCCACCATGATTAAGTAGGCTTCATTCCAGGAATGCAGGGATGGTTCAACATTAGAAAATCTATCAATGTAATCCACCATATTAACAATCTGTGAAAGAAAAACCACATGATCATCTCACTAGATGCTGAAAAAGCCTTTGACAAAATCCAGCACCCCTTCATGATAAAGGTCCTAGAGAGATCAGGGATAAGAGGAATGTACCTGAATATAATAAAAGCAATATACAGTAAACCAACAGCTAACATCAAACTAAATGGAGAGAAACTCAAAGCAATTCCTCTAAAATCAGGAACAAGACAAGGCTGTCCACTCTCTCCATATCTCTTCAATATTGTACTTGAAGTTCTAGCTACAGCAATAAGACAACAAAAGGAGATAAAGGGGATACAAATAGGAAAAGAAGAAGTCAAACTTTCACTATTTGCAGATGATATGATAGTTTACATAAGTGACCCAAAAAACTCCGCAAGGTTACTCCTAGAGCTGATAAACACCTTCAGCAATGTGGCAGGATACAAGGTAAACTCAAAAAAATCAGTGGCCCTATTATATACAGATGATGAAGTGACTGAGAAAGAAATCAGAGAAACATCACCTTTTACAATAGCCAAAAACAGCATCAAATATCTGGGGATAATGTTAACCAAGGAAGTGAAAGACCTGTATATCAAGAACTTTGTGTCTTTGAAGAAAGAAATCAAAGAAGATACCAGAAAATGGAAAGATCTCCCAGGCTCTTGGATTGGTAGGATCAACATAATAAAAATGGCAATCTTGCCAAAAGCAGTCTATAGATTCAATGCAATCCCTATCAAAATTCCATCACAATTCTTCAAGGACCTGGAAAGAACATTAATCAACTTTATATGGAAAAACAAAAGGCCCAGGATAGCCAAAACATCCCTATACAATAAAGGAACTTCAGGAGGCATCACCATACCTGACTTCAAGCTCTATTATAGAGCTATAGTCCTGAAAACAGCTTGGTATTGGCACAAAAATAGGCAGGTAGACCAATGGAACCGAATCGAAAGCCCTAATTTTAACCCACACACCTATGAACACCTGATTTTTGACAAAGAAGCTAAAACTGTACAGTGGAAAAAAGAAAGCATCTTCAACAAATGGTGCTGGTATAACTGGGTAGTGGTATGCAGAAGACTGCAGATAGATCCATGTTTATCGCCTTGTACAAAACTTAAGTCCAAATGGATCAAAGATCTCAACATACATCCAGCCACACTGAAACTTTTAGAAGAGAAAGTGGGAGATACTCTTCAACGAGTTGGTACAGGAGACCACTTCCTAAACATAACACCAGTGGCACAGGCACTGAGATCGACAATTAACAAATGGGACCTTCTGAAACTAAAAAGCTTCTGTAAGGCAAAGGACACAGTCAAAAAGACAAAAAGGCAGGCCACAGAATGGGAAAAGATATTCACTAACCCTACATCTGACAGAGGGCTAATCTCCAAAATTTACAAAGAACTCAAGAAACAAGTCTCCAAAACACCAAAGGATCCACTTGAAAGGTGGGGTGCAGAGCTAAATAGAGAATTCTCAGTAGAGGAGGCTAAAATGGCCAAGAGACACTTAAGAAAGTGCTCAACATCCTTAGCCATCAGGGAAATGCAAATCAAAACAACTCTGAGATACCATCTTACTCCTGTCAGAATGGCTAGAATCAAAAACACCAAAGACAATTTATGCTGGAGAGGATGTGGAGAGAGAGGAACACTCCTCCACGGCTGGTGGGAATGCCGACTCATACAGCCTCTTTGGAAATCAGTATGGAGATTCCTCAGGAAAATGGGAATTAATCTACCACTAGACCCAGCAATTCCACTCTTAGGCATTTATCCAAATGAGGCAGGTTCATACAACAAGGGCATCTGCTCCACTATGTTCATAGCATTGTTTGTAATAGCCAGAACCTGGAAGCAACCTAGATGCCCCTCAACTGAAGAGTGGATAGAGAAAATGTGGTACATTTACACAATGGAGTATTACTCAGCAGAAAAAAATAATGGGGGCTGGAGAGATGGCTCAGTGGTTAAGAGCACTGACTGTTCTTCCAGAGGTCCTCAGTTCAATTCCCAGCAACCACATGGTGGCTCACAACCACCTTGAATGAGATCTGGTGCCCTCTGCTGGCACATAGGCAGAAAACTGTATACATAATGAATAAATAAAATATTTAAAAAAAAAACAATGGAATCTTGAAATTCGCAGGGAAATGGATAGCACTGGAAGAAACCATCCTGAGTGAGGTAACCCAGTCGCAAAAAGACAAACATGGTATGTACTCACTCATATATGGATTTTAGATATGGATCAGGATAGTGCCAGTCTGCACTTCCACAGATAGAGAGTCTGGGAAACAGGAAAGAACCTAAAAGATATGCATATATGCATAGTACCCAAGAGAAGAGGATGGAGACAAGATCCTCTGAATGGATGGGGAACACGGCGAGGGGTGGGGGGAGTGGGGCCTGGGAAGAATAGAGGGGGTAAAGAGGAAGGGAGTTGGTCATGGGGGAACAGGAAGTTGAGGGGGTGGGGGTAGAATAGGGGGAAGAGGGAATCATAGGATCGAAGACAGATCAGGCACCAGAGTGACCTCGAGTGATCTAAAGGTATAACATCAATTGGCAAGCTAAGCAATAGTGGAGGGACCACCTCGAATGCCCATTCCTGATAATGAACTTGATGTCTATAACCATCCGGGAGCCTTCATCCTGTGACTGATGGAAGCAGAGGCAAACACACAACTAATCACTGAACTGAACCCAAGGAACCCAGTGACAGAGAGAGAGGAGTGATGAGCAAATTGGCAAAGAATGGGCTGGCAAAACCAGCAGAGACAGCTGATCTGAACAGGGGAGTGCTCTTGGACCCCAGACCGACAGTGGGGAGGCCAGCATGGGACTGATCTGGACCCCCCCAAATGTGAGTGTCAGTGAGAAGGCCTGGGCAACCTATGGGGCCCTGAGCTGTGGATCAGTGTCTATCCCTGGTATACAAACTGTCTTCATGTGCCTATAGCACAAAGAGAGATGCTCTTTCAGCCTGAACTCTTAGGGGAGTGCCTTGACCCTACCAAGAGTAAAATGACAGACTCTAGATATCCCCTATGTGGAAGGATTTGGCAATAGAGTGGGGGGGGGGGGAAGGGGAGTACGGGAAGAGGGGAGGGAAAGGGAACTGGGATTGACATGTAAAACAAGCTATTTAAAATTAAAATTAAAAAAAAATTAAAAAAGGTAAAAGGGGTATTATGGTATGGAAATGAATACTTGGTATGGATATGGTTTTTCATTTATTGATACAAATTCAAAGTCAATCTTGTGATTTGTATATTTCTCCTCTTGATTAAATATTGTGCTTATACTGATCTATTAAAACATAATGCATAATTAAATACAAACTATATATAGTTACTTATAATAGTCAGAACTTATAGTTAGGTGAGTTAGGTTTTTTAGATATACAGAAATATATTTGAGATAGTATTCAAACCTTTCAAAGACCTTCAGAAAATGGCATTTAAAATGGTTTAGGGTTTTTCTTGACAATGAGAAATGTCTGCTCCTGGCAGCACCAATTACGTCTGAGAGGAAGATGGGTATCGAAGAAACTTGTTATAGAGTTTACCTTCAACATGGCAATATTAGCCATTCGGGCAAGAAATGCTCCTGCCTAGACTGCTTGACTGTTGTTGTATAATCTGGACATGCAGGACCCACAGAAAAGTGACTACTGAATTTGAACAGTCTTAAAGGGTTCCTGCTTCATGGAAGAGTCGGCCAGACTTTCTGCAGGACACCAATGAATGAATGACTGCCAATGCAGGTGGACAGTTTGAGACTTGCTGCTTTGCTGAGAAGTCTTCCAGACACACTATAGCCTGTGGGCTGAAGATGGATGCCCCAATGTTACAGAGGAACTTTGGGTGACTGTCCAGGTAGTGAGATGTCTCTGTCAATTTTAGTGTTTATATATTATCCTTCTGTGGTCTATGATGGAGTTGAAGACAGATAGTTATAATTATAGTTTTCCTTAGTTATGACAAAAGATAAGCTACATATAAGACTTCAGACTCACAAAGATAGGATAGATGATATTTTCTTTAAATCTTACTAAATGTTAATGGACAAAATATTATTATAGTTCTTATTTGTTAACTGTTCTTTTATATATAATTTGACTATGTTAAAGTTAAAACCTTTCTTTTTATTTAGACAGAAAAGAGGAGATGATGGGAGATGTCATTCTGTAAATCTGTCTCTTTTGTTGGTTGTTGAATAAAGCACTGTTGGCCAATAGGGAAGCAAGATAGGTGGGACTAGGAGTCAAGGAGGATTCTGGGAAAGAGACAGAATCAGACACCATGTAGGCTGCCATAGGAATAAGAGGTCTGGACCCTGTTCTCCAGTAAGAGAAATACTTAGATTAACAATTATGGGATAAATACTTACGTCAGAGCTAGCCAGTAAGAAACAAGCAAACGGCCAACAGCTTCATAATTAAAAAAAAAAATCTAAGAGATGTTGGAGAGATGACTCAGTGGTTAAGACCAGTGGCTGCTCTTGCAGATGTCCTTACTTCAATTCTCAGCACCCACATGATCTGTGACTCCAGTCCCAGGGGATCTGATACCTTATTTAGCCTCCAAGGCACCAGGCATATATGTAGTGCACATACATTCAGGCAAAACATCCATACACATAAAATAATTAAGGAATCTTTAAAAATCCAAGGGAGGTAGGATGTAAGACAGCAATAGAGCGTCTGTCCAGCATTCCCAAGACCCTAGATTCAATCCTTAAAAAAGAGAGAGAAATGGAGATGGGAGGGAATCTTTTAATAAATAAACATCTGAGATATTTCCTTAGCTAAAATGTAACTAAGTATTCTTTAAAGGCCATCAGAAGTTATCAAAACAGCATACTTTGTTTGCTGTATCTGGTATCTAATCCATACTTCAAAGATGTTAGGCAAGGGATAGCTGTGACATTATACCATAGCCCCACCCTGTCCTTCATTTTGTTAGGAGATTTTGTTAGTTCTTTTTACATTTACTTATTTGCATATGTACTAAGAGGAGAGCACACATGCCACAGGATGCATATGGAGGTCAGAAGACATTTTGCAGGAATTGGCTCTCTCCCATCATGTGAATTCTGGGGATATAGTTGAAGTCATTAAGCTTGGCAGAAGGTGCCTTTGTCTTCTGAGCCCTCACAATACCCCTAGGTCTTTTTTGTTGTTTTTATTTTTGTTTTCTCAATGTTTGTTGATAATGAAACAAACTTTACAAGTTAAAATGTAAAACTTAGCAAGTTCTGGGAAAACCAGAGCTTCACAGAGAAACTCTGTCTCAAAAAGACAAAAAGAAAACAAAAGAAGAACTCTGGTTATGAACCGAAGACACATTAACTCAGCATTAATATGAAGACACATTAACTGATGCTAATTGGACCCCTTATTGTGTATAAGTAGATAATAAAAAATGTCCTTCCTGCTTAAAAAAAAAAAACAAAGAGTACCTGATGCTTTTCCAAAGGACCAGGGTTCAGTTCCCAGCACCCACATCAAGAGGCTCACAACTGCCTGTAACTCCAATTCCAGGGGATGCAATGCCCTCTTCTGTCCTTTTAAGACACTACAAACACACACTAAAGCACAGATACATCATGAAACAAGTAAATCCTTTTTTTTAAGAATTAGGGTTCTAAGTTTCATAAATTGAAAACTTATTTTGATCGCAACAAAAATAAAGTATTTGGGCACCCAAAAAATCACATCAAATACAAAATAAACTAGCCTTTAACAACTAGAAAGGTCCATGGAAAGCTCAGAGAATGGAAAGAATGTAGCTCAGAAATGAATGTCGTTCTCTGTGGTGTAGAAAGATTGTGGGCTGGAGAAAACAGAAGGCTGAGTCTTTGGCTCTTTGGTTTCCTCCAGGGAGTTCATCTGTCCTTCTGGGAACAAACCCAAAGCTTGGTCAAGACAGTGTTTGGCCTAACAAGCAACAAAGGAGGGTACATAAGAGGGAGCTGGGAAATGAGTGCATGGAGAGCAGAGCATAGCCTGAGCACGCGGCCCCACAGCCTAACAAGGAGCCAGCCTTCCACTGTGCTACCCGGTGCAAGTGCCCAGCAGTGAGAGAGACACAGGAGAGGAACCTACGTAGCTCAGTGTGTGATCTCCACAGAGAAAGAAAGACAGGGAGGGCACAGGGAAGAAAAAGAAAGTGGAGGGGACATTTGTTTAGGACACTGTCCAATATGGCAGCCATTAACTATGTGTCCAGTCTGAAGTACAATGTTTCATATGTACAAGTTACATCTGAGAGCTAAGGAGATGGATCAGCCAGTCAAGTGCTTGCCCTACAAGCATAGGACCTGAGATTAATCCCTGGAACTAATGTTTTTTAAAGACTGGTGCTATGATGTGTATTTGTAATCCTAGCACTGGGGAGGTGGTTGAAATGACATTTTATATACACTAGGTTAAAGAAAATACATAATAAAAATAAATTTTATCCCAGTACTCAGAAGGCAGAAGCAGGTAGATCTCTGTTACATAAGTTCCTAGCCAGTGAGACTTGTTTTGAAATAAATAAATAAAATCTAAATTAAATTAATTTCATCCATTCCTTTTACTTCCTTTGAAATAGCTACTCAAAAACTGAAAATGACATGTGTAGCCCACATTTGTGACTTGCATTTCTGTTAGACAGTGGTAGCTTAAAAGTCCCCAAAATGGCCACCAGATCAGGACAGAGGGGCCTCTGTTTAAAATGGGTCCTGGGTGAGTGGGTTGTATGGGTGGAGACCATGGAGGACAGTGGGCCAGCTGGGAGTAAAGACAATGAGGCTGTGTTCGGCAGTTCATTTTGGGTTGAGTGTGACCAGGGGCAGTGCCAGGACAATGGGCACACCCATACTGTAATAGGAAAGCCATGGTTACTACTCTTTCTTGGCTCAAAATATCAGTGGGTTTATACCCAGATCAAGATCTAGAACTTCAAACTGGAAAGCAGTGCTGAGCAACTCACTCAAACCCACCCACTCCTGTACCCCTCCAACTGAGGAGGGGGAGCCAGAGACGACAGGCAACTGCCAGTCAGAGATTCCCTCCAGAAGCTTGCATTTTACCTGCATGGGAGGAACGCACCTGTGCTCTCAGCACTTGCATTTTACCTGCATGGAAGGAACGCACCTGTGCTCTCAGCACTTGCATTTTACCTGCATGGGAGGAACGCACCTGTGCTCTCAGCACTTGCATTTTACCTGCACTGGGGAGGCTAAGGAAGGAAGGTCCACGTTTGAGACCAGCAAGACCTCCTAACAGAGGAGGGGTTCATTCACGACAAAGGGCAGACTGGACCTACTGTACTATACATCATCCTGGCCCAGCTCCTCACTCCTCCAGAATCAGAGCCAACTTCTACAAGTCAGAATTCGTGAAGTCAAATAATCAACCTAAAATGCCCTGCGGCCCCAAATGAATTAAACGTGAAGGCCTCTGGGAAAATGAGAAGTGTCCCTGCAATCTTTATCATCTGAAACATGTCCCAGCAAGATGGATTCTGAACCCCGAAGACTGAATACAGACCCTTGGCAAGAGCTTTGAGACACGAAGCTCAAGTGTGGGGCACTGCACTCCAGCCAAGAAGCCTTAGTGGCCACCTAGCTCCGACAAGGGAACAAGCTGAGGCCCCCAAAAACGTGACATATTACACTCCGCCTTGATATTACTTTCTGTAAATTCTCTGACTATAACCCAATCCTTTTCAGAAAACTGACAGGAGTAGAGTCTGAGGCTTGATGTCCATTCTCAGCCTACGGAGTCCACTGTCCTTAACTCTTAGGATTTTAAATATATGTGTGCGTATACATATATGTGTGTGTGTGTGTGTGTGTGTGTATGCTATACATACACGTGTATACTATATATACACATATATGTATATGTATGTACACACATATGTATATGTACATATATGCTTCTGTGAATATATATTGTGTGTATTGTGTATCTGTACAGACTCGTGCATGTGGTGGGGTACATGGGGCCATCAGAGGGTAACTTTTCAGAAGTCAATTTTGTTTGTTTGTTTTTTCGAGACAGGGTTTCTCTGTAGCTTTAGAGCGTCCTGAAAAATCACTCTGTAAACCAAGGTGGCCTTGAATACACAGAAATCTGCCTGCCTCTGCCTTCCAAGTGCTGGGATTAAAGGCGTGTGCCACCAATGCCTGGTTCAGAAGTCAATTCTTTCCCTCCATGGTTCTGAAGATGGAATTCAGGTCATTAGGCTTGCTCAGCAATTGCTTTTACCTGCGTGGACCTCTGAATGTGTACTTTTCTATCTTGTTTTCAAAAGCCACTGGTTGTAGTGTATAATTACCAGACTGGCGTTGAGTAACCAAGTGAAATTTTCTGTTCACTTTCGCTTCTACGGAGTGAGAGGAGCGAAGTAAGTCTAATTCTGCATCTGATTCCCAGAGCCCAGCCTGCCTAAGAGGTAAAAAACGAAGCCTGAACTTGAGGGCACAGAGCAGATGTGAGCCACGAGCAGCAAGCGTGATAGTCAGGCCTGTGGTTATTACTCTGAAAGCGAGTCCTCTCAGGTCAAAGTACAGAAAATGGTGGTAGAAAGTAGAGGCTTCCAGCACCATGAGCAGGCCCCCAGAGAAGCCTGAGAGTGGCAAGATCGGTGCCCACGGGTGGGAAAGCTCCCTGGGAAAATCTAACGGCTTAGCCTGAGCTGCAGCAGGCTGCGAGGCCCTGGGGGAAGGGGCAGCGGGCGGAGGTCGGACAGGCTGGCAGTTCTAAGGGGTGCTTCTTCGCGGAAAAGTGCTGCCCGGGATGCCACCAGTATCGTCCGTGGGTGGCGGCTCCAGGACGCTGCCTCACCTGGGGCCCGGCCGCCGCGCTCTGGGTCTCTGCCCGGGATGCGCGGGCGCAGCTCGCCAGCACCACGAAGCCGGATGGGTGGCCGGGTGCAGCCTCCAACAGGGCGGCCTTCACGGACGTGGTGCCCAAGTCGATGCCGAGGGTGACGGGTCGCGAAGCCATGGCAGCAGTGACAGCGAAGCTCTGGTGGCTTGAGCAGCGCGCTAGCCGAGGCACACTTTACAGGGGGGAGGGCAGAGCGGGGGCGGGGCTCCCTGCCAATCTTTCAGGCGCACGCAACATGGCGACTTCTTGTCTTCCCATTGGTCAAGGAAGGCCGACTCACACACACAGCGACCCCCGGCTATAGGTGGAGAGGCGACAGAAGGCGGGACCTATTGAGCTGAGGTTCCAGACCGTGGGACGCGTCCGAGAATCTTCGCCGAGTAGCACCCGGTTTCCCCAAGAAGACAGAGGCTCCGAGAGCCCTGCTACCCCTACAAGTGACCAGATCCCCCCCTCACATCCAAGCCCCCGTCCCTACCATGGCGCCGGCGCCCTTCCGCCCTTCCCTCCACCCTACCCAGCTTTATCTGGCTATGATGACTCGTGAAAACTACAACTTCCAGAGTTCTCTCCGCTCCATGAGTCAGGTGGTTCGGATCAGATGACAGCCGGCCCCGCCCTCACACAAAGTCCTCGGAGTCCACCGAGTCCCTAACATTCTGAAGCGCACCTGGCGGGAGATTGCTGCTCTCAGTGAGGTCTGTCCACCGAGCTTCGGAGGCTGTCAGGTGAGAACCATCGCGGTCCGTACGGCTCCCCTCTTCCCGATAGGACACTACCCACCCCAGCACACACCAGCCCGGCACCAGAGGGGCAGTCTGCCGCGAATCCAGCCTCGGTCAGCAGCGCTGGGTTTCTATCTGGCTATAACCCCAGGTTGAAGGGCCAGGGTATTAGTCAAAAGCAATGATACCGGCTGCCAGCTAGTGTTGGTGGCACGGTTCGAGTACAGTTGGAACCCGTTGCTTTGCCTCCTCTAGTGCCGCCGGAATCTGGCTTGGGAATGTGCTGGTAGCTTTGGGGGGAAAAGTTAGATACTGTCAGGACCATTCCAGAAGCTCCTGTTGATTCGCCCCGAGGTAGAGAGGACACCTGGGTCTTTCTTTCCTTTTCAATAATATTGAGGAAAATAATCACATGCTTTGTGAGAGCTAGCTGGGAGCCCTGGGTGGTAGTAGTAATAACATTACATCATTGTTTCTCAACTTTTTTTTGTCTTATCAGTCCACCTCCTTAAAATTTTAATACAGCTGATAAGCACTATTTTTATATTGTGGCCTTTGAGAGAGCCGCAAACAATGATTACAGATGTTTTCAGACCCCAGAGCCTATTTTAGCCCCCTTACATTTCATCTCGCTTTAATTCTGTGGTGCAGTTACCACTGTCCCTGTTTCCCCATTAGGAAGCATAGGAAGAAATATTCCAAAATCATACATTAAGTAAATGGGAACCGGGACAGTGCATCTCCGGGGAGCATATTCCTTGTCCAGTCTATGTTATCCCTTAAGGCAGTTCCAGGTATGGACCACCAGCTGGACTACCTCAGACACCTGACAAAGGGAGGCTGCTGCAGGAGATCGCTGATTCCAGGCTGCTCTCGAGTGGGGATGGTAGAGGTTCCTGAAAGTGTACCATTTGACTGAGACCTGCAAGATGGTTAGAACACACACACACACACACACACACACACACACACACCAGAAGAAGGCCATGGCAAGTGCTTTGTTTTTTGTTTATCTTGTAACTTTTTACAAGTGTAGTTGTGTGGTTAACCAATCTGATCTTTTTAGCATTGTGGTTATCTTGTCGATTCCTTTTCCATCTGTTCTGGGGTCTTCCTTCCGGATGTCTTAGCCTTTAGTATTGGGGGATTTTTTTTCTGACAGAGTGTTTGAATTTCACAGTCTGTATCTGCTTCAGTGAAACTAAAGAAGAGATTTTTGTCTTTTTAAAGAGAAGAACACTCTGCCAATGAAACTCCGTTCATTTTTGTTTCGTGAACTGGGTTGTAGCGAGCAGTTGAGGGAAGGTACTGGTCTGTGCTCACTTCCTCAGAGTAGGGTTTTTGCACAACCCGTTTAGCTGCTCTGAGCAGGTTTGCCCATCGCATGAAACAAAGATAAGTCCTCTCTGGGGTCTCCTTCTCGGGGGTTATGATGCCAAGTCTGTGAGGTCAGAGGTCACAGAGCCTGTGAAGTAGAAGTCCTTTATGAACTGTCCCACTGCCATGGCTCAGGTAACATGTTGTCCACCAACAGCAGAGCTCATTAAACCTTAACATGCCTCTCTTGCTGTTTGATTGTTTTCCTAGTTCCGAGAAGTCAAAGAGCATGATGAGAAGCTGGCTGCTTATTCTGACCCTTTTCCTCTTGAAGTTCATAGAGAAATGTGGTAAGTTTTAAGAGTGACTTCCCAGCTTTATAAAAAGGGAAATAGTGGAAAGAGTAACCTCTTTGTCATAAAAGGTTTGGTGCTGTCCAGGACACCTGTGGTCAGCCTCCCACTCAGAGACATTTTACAAAGAGCCAAATGGTCCCAAATGCAATTGGCCTTTTACCCTGGGGTCCCTCTTGCCTTCTCTGTATCAGCACAGATAACAGTTGGTTCTTTATCCGATTGTACGACTGGCTCTCGGAGCCTTACCAAGCTGAGATAATGCCTGTAAGGAATAGCTTGTGCTTCTGCCCTCTGGACCTTGCAAAGAGAGTTATGGGTCCTGAGAGACACTAAGAAGGCCTTGTACCTGGTTCTCCCAGGCACAGATGCAAGACAAGTCTACCTGGCCCCACCTTGTAAGAGAAAATACCTTTCCCTTAGAGACGATTGGAGATGATTAACAGTACGCTGAGCCACACAGAAAGCAGCACGCTGGTGGGGTTTACACATCCTTGTCAGTGGACCCCTTCAAATGCAGTTGTCACACCCAAGACCTTTCTGGAACTCCTTCTTTTGTGACTAGCTTTGTTTAGTTTTCACAGTGCCCAGGCCCATTGTAATCATTGGGTAGGTCGACACTCCAAAGCAAATGTATCTTAAAGTCCATGACAATTTCCAGAGGCCTGGGGCAAACACTAGAAATCCTACATGTTCCCTAAAGTTGCACACACTAGCTACATCGTTATGGTTGTCTGGCCTCTTGACTGCCAGAGAACTCGTCATCTGGTCAGCTCATCCAGGTTTGGTAAATGTCAGTCATGTTCCTCTGCAGTCACAGCTTATGGAGTTCTGGGGGAGGGAACACACACACACTCTCTCTCTCTCTCTCTCTCTCTCTCTCTCTCTCTCTCTCTCTCTCTCTCTCTCTCTCTCTCTCTCAGACCATGAGGCTTGTTCATGCCACCTTTCTTCAGAGGGATGCCACAGCCACCAACTCTGGGAAGTGAGTGCATGTGGTTGTGGATGCATGTGTGCAGGAGCTCATAATGGATACTACCTAGGAGATAATTGGAATTCTTGCTAGTACTCCAACTACACAGAGGGTAAACTGAGACCCAGGCAGGGTAAAAAGCTTCACAGATAGCTGGGACTGAAATAGGGCCTCCGTTCTGTTTGCCTCTTTCTCCTGACCAACTCTATGAAAGAGCAATGGAAGCTACCACAAAATTGAGAACCTGGAATTGGATTGGATCCCAGCCTCATTCTGCTGAACTTTTCTTCTGTTTGTGGTGTCAGCATCAAGGATGACACAAGAACAGAAGGCCTCCAGAATGTGTCACTTCTGACTTCTTTGAGTGGAGTCTGTGGCAGTGCAGTCTAGTGGTCACAACTTGGGCTTTGGACCCAACGAGCCTAGCTTTGAATCCTTAATCAGTCGTTTCTGGCTATGTGGGCAGGACTTCTTTGTTCTTGGAGGGAGTTTCTTTGACTTAAAATAGGACTGAAAATGCCCATCACCTATTGTGATAATTATAGAATGGGGTGAAGAAAACAACAGAAATGGTGCCATACCTGTATCCCAGCACTCGGGAACTGAAAGGGGAGGATGAGTAGGTCCTTGTGTCCCAGTCAGACTTGGGATACCTCACTAAAATAATGAATAAAGTGCCAGCAGCAAGGGCTGGAATGAGTTAGGATGCAGGAGGTCATCCCAGCCAGTGAGAGGCTTAGATCTATTATCCTGGCTACTGGGAGGCTGAGGCAGGAGGATCACAAGTTTAAGGCCTACACAGGCTATGGAACAAAATTAATTGAAGGCTGCTTGAACAACTTAATGAGACCCTACCTCAAAGTTAAAAGATGAAAACGTAAGAAGGGCTGAATAGAGATCACTTGCGCCTCATGTGCAAGGATCTGCATTCAATCCCCAGGAAAAAGGGAAGGAGAGGAGATTGATGAATACCTTTATGGGGAACAAGGCAGTCTCCCCATGACGCATGCTGTCCCAGGATATGATAGCTTCCCAGCTGCCTCCTATCTTGGTCTAAAAATGCCCCGCAGTTGTAAAGCACTGGCAGTAGTAGAAGCTAAAAACTGTTTAAGATTGAGACCGTGTAGAAAGTAGAAAGCATGCTGCTAACAGTTCTGCATTTTATCTGTGACTTAGATCTTTTGTTTGGTTTGGTTTTTGTTTTTTGAGACAGGGTTTCCCTGTATTGTTTTTGGAGGCTGCCTTGAACTAGCTTTTGTAGACCAGGCTGGCCTCAAACTCACAGAGTTCTTTGAAAGCTCCCGTCTTCCTACTTTAATATATAAAGACTGGAAAATCTAACTCCCTGACATCCTTTTAAGTGCCTATACATACACATATAGCATGCATGTCCCTGCCCTGAGCAGTGGCTTGCTCTGGGTCTTACTTATCTGATCTAGTCCTGAGCAGTAAATAAAATTTCATAGACTGGAATAGTAAGTCCTGCACTCCCTTAGCTGGGCAAGCCCAGAACAAAGCCTCAGATTGATAGCTAAACAGGTAGGATAGAGTTAACATAGCAGGTAGGATACAGAGTTAGCATAGCAAGTAGGACACAGTTGGCATAGCAGGAAGAAAAGTGTTGCCAAAGCAGCCTCCAGACCCTGAGGCTACAGCCACTGATCTGACCTGAGGAATCCACTCAAGTGAGGGGACTAGAGACTGTGTACTATGAAGAGTCACATCTGGGAGACTTGTGCCTTAGGGACAGCCACAATCTGCACTTATACATGGGGAATAAGCTGAAGAAAGCAGCTCAGATGTGGCAGAGCTGGGCCCAGAAGTGTGAGTTCCAAGCTAGGGAGCACATTAGGAGGTAAGGTGACTCTCCCAGGAAGTGTCCATGCAGCAGAAATACCAAGGGAGAACTGGTTGGGGGAGGTAACACAAGTTCTTTCCAACCTGAACTCTAATATGCAGGTCCTAGCTCTTCGTCTTCTGCCATGGAGGGTTCTGGGTAGAGGCCTGCACCTTCTGTCCCTATGAGAGCCACCAGATGGAGCACTTCTCTGCTGCCCAAAATGCCCTTCCCTCTCCTAGTCTGAATCTTTGATCATGACTTCTAGGATGTGCCTCTCCTTGAAGTCTGGGAGTCAGGGGAGGTGAGACGGGCAGGTATGCCATGAAGCTTTGAGTATACCTAGGCATGGTACAGTGATGGGGTGCTGGGCCATCCTAAGAATATAGTAACTGCTCAAGCTAGCCAGCCATTCCCTGTGACCACAGCGTGCTGGTTTATTTGATCTCCCAAAATGATCTTCCTTCTTCCTCTTGGTTTTCTTGTTTGTTTTGTTTGTTTTTTCCGAAACAGGGTTTCTCTGTGTAGCTTTGGAGCCTGTCCTGGAACTTGCTCTGTAGACCAGTGTGCCTTTGAACTCACAGAGATCCGCCTGCCTCTGCCTCCCGATTGCTGGGATTAAAGGCGTGCGCCACCAACACCTGGCTTTGTTTTGTTTTTTGATGCTAGAGATTAGATTCAGGGTCTTATGCTTACTAATCATACATTCCTTCTCTGAGCTATACTCTCAGCCTAGCTGTCACCCCAACATGGTTTTCTAAGACCCAAGCCTACTTCCTCCTTTATCATGGGGGACTGTTTGTCTACCTTCTCCTGATAGTGCCAGGAAGCAAACCCTGATAGTGAAGAGTGTACACTCCTCGCCACTATCCTCCAGTCCCTAGCACACAGTCCCAGAAAGGGAACCATGCATGGGGTGAGCTGAGTCTTCGGGAAAGCCCAGATGGTTCTTTAGAAACATGCCAGGCCTTATGCCCGTCTCAGAATCCAGGAATGAGACAGACCGGTTTTTCAGAGGAGAACCCTGCGCTGTCCATCCGCAGACGGTTCCAGGCTACCCTTTACAGTCACGGACATTGGTTTGAATTTCTTTTTTATAACTTTTGGGCTCTGTGGGTCCCAGACTGTTTCTGGAAACTCAGCTTGCCTGCAGAGGGGAAGGAGAAGGAAGTTCCAGTACTTCCTGCTCTAAACTGTGTGGCAGTCTGGCCCTGGTGCAGAGATGGGAAGAGCCTAATGTCAGTCTGGAAGTACACCTAGGAAGCAGAACTACCACGGGTCAGGACTAGTGAGTTCAGAAGGCAGGGGCTGGTGCCCACCCCTCCTCTCTGTCCTCGTGATTCATGTCACTGGCTTGGGTCTTTCCAGAGTCAACTGTCAGTCTCACTGCTCCTCCCACTGTGAAGCTGGAAAATGGCAGTTCAACCAACGTCAGCATCAGCCTTGGGTAAGTTCTGTCCCCAGCCCCACTTGGGACTGACCTCTGGCACAGGCTGCATGTACTTCCAGTGTGACGCTCTTGCCTTTGTTGTAGGACATAAAAATAGAGGCACAAGCCCAGGACTGCAGAGCAGGGTCCTAAAGTCAAACACTTACAGAGTCCTTATTTCCACTGGGAGGAAAAGGAACACTTTTCCCTAGAAACATGAGCTGTTTCCTCTAGCAAGAAGAGTCTTCAGGTGGTCACAGGTGATGCCAGACTCCCTTTGCAAGACTAAATATTTGAGCAGAGCCCTAAAAATCAGAAGGCAAGGAACTAAGCTCCTGAGCAGCACAGCACGGCTGAGGTCATTTGCCAAAGCAGAAGTGAGAGTATCCAGGGGTCCACACTCCCCTGTTCACACTTTGCTTTTCTCTGAGAGTCTTACTTGCTGACATCTGCTAGTTTAGGTGTGAAGGTCCTGGCCTGGGTCCCCCTCCGCCAGAAGATATTCCTCTGTCTCTGTGGCCTTCGACTGCTTTAGCATGCCTATGGCTCCCAGCTGAGATAATGCCCTTCACTCCCCACCTGCCTGAAAAGTCCTATCTCAGACCTAAGCTCTGGTCCCCGGGCCTCCTCACAGGCCTGCTGCTCTCTCCTCTGTACCTTGCACACCTGTCATGTAAATCATCCAACTTACCGACCCTCTCTGGAACCCTTAAATGGCTTCCCACATTTGAGGCTCCCATGGGTTTCTCCCAAAGGGCCTCACCTCATTCAGTTGCCGCTGACCTTCATATCACACCCTGCTCAGACCTGAGCCTCCCAGAGGTGCCTTTCACATTGGGCAGAGCCATCGGCCTGTCCCCTCTATGTGCCCCCATTATTCATAGCAGAATTCCACCTTCTTGTGTTCTCACGCTACCCCAAAGGAACATCTAGTCTCCTAATAAAGCAGGAACATGGTTCCTTCCACTTCTTACCTCTCCCAGTTTCAGGACAAATATCTAGGTAAAGGTATTCTTTTATAGAAATAAATGAAAGTAAAGCATAATATCATGCAAAAGAAGTCAATCAAAAAATCCCCGGGCTGTCAGATTCTTTGTGTATAAAATATAAAAACAGTGACTCCATGATGTCAGCCAGTGGTTATCCTTGGGGTCAGGAAACTGGAGGGGAGCAGAACAGGGCATCCAGGGTTTTGGAAACGCTCAGTTCTTGATCTGTAGGATGTGTGCAGTCTGAGCACATTGCCCTTCCTGATCCTGATTTCCTAAGAAAGGAAGGCCTGTGTGAAACCCACAGGGTTGATGGGCACCTTACAGGGTCCAGTCTCCCAACAGTAACTAGACTCTTATCCTCCTAGGCAACCATTGAACTCAACCTTGGTGATCACTTTTGAAATCACATTTCATTCAAAAAATCTTACTATTCTGGAGCTTCCTGATGAAGTAAGTAACAGACCTTACTAATGCTTTAGGCGACGCTAGGCATCAGAACACATTTTAATTAGGAACTTGAGGGGAAGTCACCTAGCTCTCCAACCCTCTGCATTCCATCCTAGAAATGTGTGGTTGGGCTTTGTTGGTCTCCTTAAGGGTGTTTTCTGCTGTGCAGTTTGGGTGAAAGGATTCACAAGATAAAGATGAGTCGGGATGAACAGCATCCAGGGCTTCACTCCTACAGCCCAGCCGGGGTAATAATAAGGTATGGTGTGCAGGCAGGTGCCAAAAAGGAAGCTTGAGGCAAAGGTGGTCCTGAGAATGGAGAAGTTCTAAAGGTATTCTAAGGCCCTGCCACATCTTTGGATAGGAAGTATCAGCCTTGATCTAAAACATTTTAGGAAGTGAGGGGATTCTCAATATGTAGAATGTTTACCTAGCATACATGACGCTTTAGGTTCATTCCCCGCCGCCACCACACACACACACACACACACACACACACACACACACACACACACAAAGAGGAAGGAGAGAGAGAGAGAGAGAGAGAGAGAGAGAGAGAGAGAGAGAGAGAGAGAGAGAGAGAGAGAGAGAGAGAGAGAGACTAGGCTGGAGAGATGGTTTAGCCGTTAAAGGCTCACAACCAAAAATATAAGAGAAAGAGACTTTCTGATTTTTGTATTTCTAACACAGAATCTCTGGCCCTATCCCAGACCTACTGATTCAGATTCTGCATATTAACAGAGTCTGTGGATGGTTGGGGTCCAGGCTAAAGTTTGTGAAGCACCATTCTGAGACATGATTGGTGTCTGGGTGTCAGTGCAGAACTCTGTCTCTGAGGCTCTCTGGTGTAACAGTGGTGAGCAGTCACAGCTTTTCATGTCTATCTTCCTGCTTCTACCCTGCCAATGATGTGAACCCGTTGTTATCCAGCTAGATAAAAAACTTCAAAAGGGAAGCAGCAACTCCAAATAAGCAACAGTTTTTAAAAACAAACAAGTGGTAGTAGGCCTGTAATCTCAGCTATTTGAGAGGCTGAGACAGGAGGATTATGAGTTCAAGGCCTGCCTGAGCTGCAGAACAAGTTCATAGCCAGCCTGGGAAAATAGTGAGACCTGTCCCAAAATAAAAAGGAAGAAATAAAAAGCTGGAGTTATAACTGAGTGGTATAGCTGGATGTGATGTCACACACCTTGAATCCCAGCACTTGGGAGGCAGAGACAAATGGATCTCTGAGAGTTCGAGGCCAGCCTGGTCTAAATTGCAAGTTCTAGGACAGCCAGGACTACCTAGAAAGACCCTGTCTCAAAAAAATATATATATATAATAAACCTCAGTCATGAAGCATTTGGTAACATGTCAGAGGCACTGGTTCAGTCCCCAGTCCTGAAAGAAAAGAAACAACAGCTTAATGCCATTCAGTCAGAATGACTAAGTCTGAAGGCCATAGTGACTATTATTAACAATGTAGTATCAAATAATAGTATTTAGTTGAGGAAGGACCATGCATAGGACAGTGGTTCCATAAGGTTATATTACCCAGTGATGTCATAGTTTATTTGTATACACATTACAGTGTTCACATGACTATAAAATTGCCTAATGTCGCCTCCAAAGCCACAGAGAAACCCTGTCTCGAAAAACCAAAATTAAAAAAAAAAATTGCCTAATGTCTCAGATTAAATCCTGATGTTAAAGGACATGGGACTATACTTAAAAACTATTAAGAGACTAAATCTTCGATGTTCCCACCCCAACAAAAGAATGTTAAGGATGAGCTGGCAAGTTAAGCAATAGTGGAGAGACCACCTTGAATGCCCATTCCTGATAATGAACTTGATTTCTATAACCATCCTGGAGCCTTCATCCAGTGACTGATGGAAGCAGAGGCAAACACCCACAGTTAAACACTGAACTGAACACATGGGACCCAGTGACACAGAAAGAGGAGTGATGAGCAAATTGGCAAAGAACGGGCTGGCAAAACTAGCAGAGACAGCAGATCTGAACAAGGGAGAGCTCTTGGACCCCAGACCGACAGCTGGGAGGCCAGCATGGGACTGATCCAGACCCCCTGAGTATGAGAGTCAGTGAGGAGGCCTGGGCAACCTATGTGGCCCTGGGCAGTGGATCAGAGTTTATCCCTGGCATACAAACGGACTTTGTGTGTCCATAACACAGAGAGATGTTCTCTCAGCCTGGACTCTTAGGGGAGTGCCTGGACCCTGCCCTGAGTGAAATGACAGAGTCTAGATATCCCCTATGTGGAAGGAAGTGGTGATAGGGTGGGAGGCTGGGGGGATGGTGGGAGGTGCAGGAGGAGGGGAGGGAGAGGGAACTGGGATTGACATTTGAAGCAAGCTATTTAAAATTAAAATAATAAAATAAAAAAATTTTAAAAAGAATGTTAAGGATGTAAGGTAATGGATAAATTAATTATCTTATTTAACCATATTGCAATGAATACCTATATTAAAGCATCACACTTTATCATATGCAATTTTTATTTGCCCATCATAATAACAAAGGTGGGGGGCCACAAGAAAAAATTTGATATTCAAAAGACCCTGGGTGGTTGTGGAAATAGGCTACAAACCAACCAATTCAGAGCTCCTCAGCAAGCAAACAGCAGTGAGGGGGATTCAGAGTATCCTACCAAAGAGAGAGGCCCTCCATCAGAGGTGGCCCCATACAGCCTTATCCCCATGGGTAGCATTGTACAGTATTAACCACTGCAGACAGACAGACACAGACACACACACACACACACACACACACACACACACACACACACACAAGGACTGCAGGCTAAGGCCAATAAAAGACATAGTCCTAACAGTCTGGTGCAAGGCCTCTAAGGTTTGTTTGATCAGCAGGTCACATGTAGACTCTCAAAGGAGCAGACGCCAGTCTGTTTAGTTTAGGTATAGACATCAAAGTAAAAGTATCCTCTTGTAAAAATAAATGAAAGTCAAGAATATTAGACAAAAGAAGTCTATCATACACACAAACACACACACATACACACACACACACACACACACACACACACACACACACACACACACACGACTGTAAGGTTCATTGAATTGAAAAATACAAAAACAGCCGGGCATTGGTGGCGCACGCCTTTAATCCCAGCACTCGGGAGGCAGAGGCAGGTGGATCTCTGTGAGTTCGAGGCCAGCCTGGTCTACAGAGCAAGTTCCAGGACAGCCTCCAAAGCCACAGAGAAACCCTGTCTTGAAAAACCAAAAAAAAAAAAAAAAAGAAAAGAAAAGAAAAATACAAAAACAGTGAATTCATGGTATCAGGCCAGTGGTTATCTTCAGGGTCAGGAGACTGGGGCAGGGCTGGGGGAGCAGAATGGAGCTTCTGGGGTGTTAGAAATGCTCATTTCTTGTCCTGGAGCCTGAATGTGTGTGGTGTGTAGAGATGCTTCCTCAAGCTGTGGTGTGTGTACTTTTCTGTATATATGTTGTAGGCCAGGGTTTTTTATTATTAGCAGAGGGAGTCAAAACCAAACCATTTTTGGAAGGTAGTCTTTTTGAGCACCTGAACCTACCTTCTCAGGCTCCTCATTGGCCCCTTGCATTCCTATCCTGTACCTGTGGTATAAGAAGCCAGTGGTTAGAACCTAGAAGTCAGGTGGTCTAGGAATTCAGCCTAGAAGTGTTGAGTCAAGAACTTCAGCCAGCCAGTTTTTCTCATTGTAGACATAGGGTTCATCATGTCTCCTGGACCATACTCTGGGGATTAACAGTAATAGTAGGAAGTATAAAACGGTTGGCATTGCATCTGGCGGGGCTTCAAATCTTCAGTAAGAAGCCCCTGCTAGTCTGGCATTCCATCCCTTGGGAGCTGAAAGCAGGGTGATCCCAAAGCCTAGGCCAGATTGTGCTGTGTTAGCAAAACCCTGGTTGGGGAAGGGGTTGTGGGGAGGATCCAGGTGTGGTGGCTTGTGCCTGTAATCCCAGCACTCAGGAGACTGAGGCATGGGAATTTCTGTGAGTTTGAGGCCATAGTAAGTTGCAGGCCAGACAGACCTATACAGCAAGACTCTGTCTTAGAACACCAGAGAAAGGGACAGAGAAAGAAACCACTGTTGTTTTGTTTTTTGGGTTTTTTTTGTTTGTTTGTTTTTGTTTTTATTTTTCGAGACAGGGTTTCTCTATGGCTTTGGAGGTTGTCCTGGAACTAGCTCTTGTAGACCAGGCTGGCCTCGAACTCACAGAGATCCGCCTGCCTCTGCCTCCCAAGTGCTGGGATTAAAGGTGTGCGCCACCAACGCCCGGCTGAAACCACCGTTGTTTAATGAGACACATCTGTGTAGTACTTTACTTACAACCTAGGTTGGAGGTGGGACCTAGATGTTAAAAGGGAAAGTGGGACAGTTTGGTTCCATAAAGATGCCATCAAGCTGCCTGCTTTTCTGAGGGGATTTTAGTGTGGCAGAAAGATGACAAAAAAAAAAAATCAGATACACAGACAGGCTCCAAGCCCATCTTCCAGGAACGGGGCTTTCGATAAACATCAAGCAGAAATGACCACAAGAGCATCTTGTGTTCACACTTCTGCTTTGCTGTGTGACAATGAGGCAGGACACGGGGAATCATCCTTTATGAGTGTCACTGAGCATCACAGTAATAGAAATGGATACCGCTCTCACAGTTCAGTCATGATAGGAAGCACTCCCAGCCTGCCATGTGCCCAGCTCTGCACTGTAAGCTTTAGGGACATTGTATCATCCAAAGCAGCCCTGCGAGATAGGCCCTGGTGTTAGCCCCATGTACAGAGGAGTAGACTGAGATAGCATGGCTACTGGTGGTTAGCCAGGGGGAGCTAAGGACACCCTATAGTTGTGCCTAGAAAGCCAGATGGAAACATGACAGAGTGGGGTTCAAGTTGGCTGGCCCAGTGTTTCTTGTACCTGGTTAGTAAGTTCTCAGAAAGCAGAACCAAGTATGACATGCCCCGCCTCCATTCCCTAGTTCACAGCCTGGAGCCAGACCCTGTTAACCATACATGGCCGCAGATCAAATTCAGTCTTCCTAACAGGTTATAGTGCCTCTCGGACAGAAGAATGCCTCTTTCCAAGTGACTTCTCAAAATGTTGGGCAAGTGACTGTTTATCTACACGGAAATCATTCCAACCAGACCTGGTAGGCTGGCATCTGCCCCCACCCCTGTGGCCTCATACAGCAGGAAGGGTGGCCATGCACAGATGTGCATCAGGGCTTCCTCCAGAAGCTTCACCTTGATGCATCCTAACCCCAAATCCCTTTCTAGCCCCAGGATTCGGTTCTTGGTGATACACAGCAGAATCATTAGCATCATAAACCAGGTGATTGGCTGGATCTACTTCCTGGCCTGGTCCGTCTCCTTCTACCCACAGGTGATCCAGAACTGGAGGCGGAAAAGGTAACCTGCTCAGCTTAGTGCTGCCCCATAAGACCCTTGTAGGGCTGCAGGAAGTCACCCCTCTGCACTCGTCTCTGCCTGCTAGTAGGGTGGGGTTTCCCTTGCTAGGTAGTTGGTTCCTTGCCCAGTTCAGCTCTTCCCTATGGGAACAATGACATAGAGCGTCTCAACTGCTTAGGGGAAAGTCTGCCCTGAAGTTCCTTGGCTCTGGAAGGCTGGGTATCCACATCATGCAACCTTTAGCCCCAGAGAATAAGCCCTTTTGACTTGAAAGATAGAATAAAAGTAGGCCTGGGCTGAAGGACATAGTTCCCCTGTCTTGATGCTATCACATGGATCTCAGATCTCAGGGGACTGCCAAGCAGTGAGCCAGGGAAGTGGGTGCTGTTGCTCCCCTAAAGGCCTCCAGGAGAAACCTCTGGAGTGTGGGAGGGGAGGGGGAATTGGCTCTCAAGTTGGGTGGCATCAGACATGGTAATGGAGAGGCCTCTAAGGATGGTGCTGAGGCCTCATTTCCCATGTATGAGGAGCCATGGCCCCTCCCATCCCAGGGGATCCCCACCACCCCACCCCTGCCTTACCTTTTTTCCCCTCTGCCCCCCTGCAGTGTCGTTGGTCTCAGCTTTGACTTCTTAGCCCTGAACTTGACAGGCTTTGTGGCCTACAGCGTCTTCAACATTGGTCTTCTGTGGGTGCCCTACATCCAGGTACAGCATTGCTCACTCCCTGCAGCCCATCCGAGCTCCTGGGTGACTATGCCTCCCTTCACCTCCAGCTTCTTCTCACCCCCCAACAGGAGCAGTTTCTCCTCAAATATCCCAACGGTGTGAACCCTGTCGACATCAATGACGTCTTCTTCAGCCTGCATGCAGTCGCCCTCACCCTGATTGTCATCCTGCAGTGCTGCCTGTATGAGGTAAGCGATGAGGCCTGGTGACCTGCATGCCGCTGATGTCCTAAGCAAACCTCCACCCCACTCTACCCACGTGCCCTGAAGGGATGGTGACATGATGGCCCCCAGCCTTCTGTGGCCAAGTGGATTGCGGTGAACTTTCCTCTCCTGTCCCTGGCTTAACTGAGGGAGTATATCAGGAAAATAGTGTTTTCATGGGCCAAGGTTGAGTGAGGTTCTTGGTAAAGGAGAAGGCATGGTGAGAGGGAAGCTGTGAGGAGGTGGGAATGGCCAGGGTTAGTGGTACCATTGGGGAGACCTCCTGGGATGTCAGAGGACCCTGGATCCAGCTCTGTTGCTGAAAAGCTACCAGGGGTCTCCGTGTGGCACGAAGGCATATGTAAAGTCCCAGTAGTGGTGGTGGTGATGGCAGCACACTGCCTTTAGTCCCAGCACTCAGGAAGCAGAGGCAGGCGGATCTCTGTGAGTCTGAAGCCTGCCAGGTCTACAGAGTGAGTTCCAGGACAGTTGGGGCTACACAAGAGAACCCTGTCAAAAGAACAAAAGCAAACGAAGCCCCGTAAGTCCCAATGTTTCCTGAGTGCCCCTGATGGGACAGCTTCACCATCGCCTCCGCATGTGCCACCTCCACACACCACACAAGGCCCGTGGGAGCTGTGTGGCTTTCAGAGCTCATTGGTCTTTTTGCACCTTTGCTGTGACACTCTGCTGAAGGGGCCTCACTTTGGGGCCACGTCTAGAGGAAAGCTGGAGCCGGGGACAGATTCCAAGGTCCCCGGGTTTCATCCACACCGTGGAATGACCTGACAGCAGGGCGAGGTGAGGTGTGGGGGCCTCCAGCATCAGAATCTGTGCCCCTACACTGTTTGCTCCCTCCAAATGGGCTCTGAAGTGTCCAGAACTCGGGCAGGAGGATTCAACATGGATGGAACATGAGAGCTTGACTGCGAAAGGATGGGGCTGGTGCTAGGGGCTCCACCCCTCATCCCAGCCCAGGTCCGATTCACTCACCTCCCAGATAGAGGCCAACAATCTCTGAATTTGGTCCCCTACCCTGACCTTGTGCAGACAGCCCCAGTGCTCCTGGCCTCCTCTTCTGCCCCCAGCCCTGCCCTCACACCCATCCTGTACCCATCCAAAGCCATCCCTTCCTGAAACTACGAAGCAGCCTGTGTATCCACATCTACAAACCCCACCCTTGTCTCATCCTCAGCGGGGCGACCAGCACGTGTCATGGCCCTCCGTAGGTTTCCTGGTGCTCGCGTGGCTCTTTGTGTTAGTCACCATGATTGTGGCTGCAGTCGGTGTGACCACATGGCTACAGTTCCTCTTCTGTTTCTCCTACATCAAGCTCGCCGTCACGCTGATCAAGTATTTTCCCCAGGTACTCCAGAGTCTTCCTGCATTTTCATATGGCTGGTAGGGTGAGAGGCAAGAGGTACTGAGCCTGGGCGCCCTGTTCTCATGGGGTGGAAAGCTATAGCAGAAGCCGTCAAACCCAGAATGGCAAAACACCAGTGGGTACCACTGCATGCTCTTTCCTGGAGCCAGACTCGTGTGTCTTTCCTGGTAACTTTGGATTTCTCTCTCTTGACTGCCTACCACAATAGCCATAACAAGGACCAATGGCGGAAAATCAGAAAAGACCAGACAGAGGAGGGAGCTGACCACTGGGCCTTCTCCTTTGCAGAGATGTTCTCCGAGGGGGGTCCCTTAGCATGCTCCCCTCCCCAGTTCTTACAGTCCATTCAAGTTCCTGGGGCTTATACTCAAACATGTCACCCCTGACAAGCATAATAACCCTAGGATAGAGCCTGATACAAAGAAATGACATCCACATATGAGTTCTAGAGCCACCTGGAACTTCTCCCCAACAAAGCAGCTCAGTGCTGAGAGTCTTGTATCCTTCCTGCTAGAGATACAACACTGGCTATGGGCAGGGGTAGATCCTGAAGGAAAAAGTAGAGTTCTCTAGACTATGGAGAGTGCTGTTTCAGCCTGGGCAAAGACCTGGCTACTGAGCAATGTTGAGAATCTAGAAACTGAGTACCTAGAGCCAGGTCCCAGGGAATTTGCATGGAGGGACCAGGCTCTGTGGTAAGGCTTAAAGCTGGAACCTGAGGCAGGAGCATCTGTAGGAGACATTTGGAATTATCTAGAACTGGAGAGGGAACACCAAGTATGGTATAGAATAAGATCAGGACGGGGACCAGAAAACCACCAACAAAGCCAAGAGTTCCATCCTGGATGGTAGGGAAGGAGACGGTACCAGCCAGAGGTGCTCTGAGGGCACTGTGGATTTGGAGGAAGAACTTAAAGCTAGGGCAGCAGGAAGAGGGGGATTCCCAAGAGACTTGGAAGCCCCAGCAGTCTGAGGTGGCAGCTGGGCTACTGTATAGGTGGAAGAACAAAAAGAGTCCGTGGCTTTCCCAAGGTAGCCC
The DNA here is from genome assembly GCF_017639785.1 of Mesocricetus auratus. NCBI lineage: Eukaryota > Metazoa > Chordata > Mammalia > Rodentia > Cricetidae > Mesocricetus > Mesocricetus auratus. The sequence goes on along the minus strand of NW_024429191.1, from coordinate 52,040,652 downwards.
CGAATCCAGAGCTCCCAGCCACATTCCTAAGTAGTGTGCAGCCCAGGCTAAGATCAGGGCAGAACCACTGGAGCTGTGAAGAATCAAGAGTCACAGTCAGACATAGTGGTATTCACCTGAAATCCTAGTACTCAGAGTATCTGGGAAGCTGAGGCAGAAGGATCATGAGTTCAAGGCCAGCCTAAGCTACATAGGGAAACACTGGTATAAAAATAAAAATCAGAGCTCTGTGTCTACTCTAAGATGTTGGAAAACTGGGCAGCATTCCCCCATCCCTACCCCCATCCCAATGGAGTCTGGGGGTGCAGAAGGGGCAGGAAGGAAAGGGAAGCTTCACTTGCCCTGCATGCAGACTGTTTTCCTGGCTCCAGTTTGTGAAAGCCCAGAGGTCATTGTGCTCCTTGGAGCCCTGAGCTTAGTACATGAGTGGGAAGAATCAGCAGATCTTATTTGGAGTAGCAGTCACGAGGCATGTGTGGCATTGTCTGTCCCCAGGCCTACATGAACTTTTACTACAAAAGCACCGAGGGCTGGAGCATTGGCGGTGTACTCCTGGACTTCACAGGGGGCAGCTTTAGCCTCCTCCAGATGTTCCTCCAGTCTTACAATAACGGTGAGTCTGCCAAAGCTGCTCCTACCCAATGGGTGAAAGCACGGGAGGAAAGGGCTTCTTGGGAACCCCTAGCTTGTACAATTTCCTGGGCAAACGGGGTCCTCACATCTCCACACATCCACCTGCCTTAGAAACAACCAGCCTAAAAACAGATCTGTCCCCTCTGGCTATTTAACAGACCAATGGACGTTGATCTTCGGTGACCCAACCAAGTTCGGACTTGGCGTCTTCACCATCTTCTTTGATGTTGTCTTCTTCATCCAGCACTTCTGTTTGTACAGAAAGAAACCAGGGTACGACCAGCTGAACTAGAACCCAGAGACCCAGTATAAACAGCCAGGGCTTGGGCCCTAGTAGGAAAGGTTATGTCCAGCAAAGGCCAGAGAAGCAGCTGGTGGACAGAGCTGGTACAGCATACCGACAGAGAAGCACTATCTTCCTCGTGTGCAAAGTGCCTTAAACTCAGCCTGCCTGCCTTCCTCCTGGCCCCTCCTGAGCCATAGAGGACTCTCTCTCTCTCTCTGGGACAGACACCTGACTCTGCTCTGAGACTGAAAGCTACCCTTGAAGTGCTCTCTCCCAACCCAAAGTTCCAGCCCCTGCTGGGAGATACCCAACCCTCCTGCATCTTGATATGCCATCTCTTTTCTTTAAGGCTTCAAGCAGTACACACAGGTCCTGACAGCCATCCCAGACAGAACTGGGCACCAAGTTTGCAGCCGATGGCCTTGCCCCAAACCGCCAGTGTTTCTGAGAGCAGCTTGAATGGCTAACTTTGCAGCTGTGAGGGCCAAGGGTGCTCCCAACACTTCGTTCACAGGGACCAAGCAGTCAGGTGTGCTGTGGCCAATGGACTCAAAGGTGCTGATGCTGGTGGCGGAGGGGAGAGGACCATGGGGTGAGGTTCTGGGGTCCTTTCTCTGGAAGCCACATTTCTGATACTGCTCCAGGAACTGCAGAGCATCTGGCCCAGGCCAGTGCCTGGTAAAGTGTATTTCTGATCCCAGAGGTGCCTGCCAGATCAGTGTGAAGTGGACCCATACCTACTGCCCTCTGGATCGAGTAACATACAAAGACAAGTACCACAGTAATTTTGATTTTTTTTAACCTCTGAGGGATACTTTGAAATGGCTTGTTTTCTTTTGCCATCTTTCTTATTTCCACTTTCTGAGAGTCAGATGGAGCCCCATCTGAGTACTCCACCCACACTGCTCCTAACCTTACACCCATGGAGCAGGCACCCAGTACCAGCCTGTGCCTTAAGAGTCAATCAAGCAGTAAGAGTAGCTCCCCTGGAGGGGAGGGGAGGAAAGCCCCCGCCCCAAACTAGAACTCCAATTTCTTAGCTGTTGAGCCTCAGAAGACCAGGAGCTCACATCCTGTGATGCTTATAAGCCCCACCCTGATCCCAAACCTCCTTCCTTCTCGTCCCAACTTGTCCTTCTTATGCCAGATGGAGAAGGAAGCAGGGTGTGCCTCAAGTTTACCAAACTGCTCTTTTTGCTTTCTACAAGACTAATATTGAGGGGCCCTTGAATTTCTCATTCTTGTATATTTTTCTTGTCTGGTTTCATTTTGGTGGAGCATATGTCCTTAATTAAAAGGTGGCTTGTTTACTATCTGTACACTTGGAACACTGACTAGATGCAGAAGGCGGTTATACTGACCGTTGGAACCAAGTCCTTGGGGCTTGGAGGACCTTGCTTATATGAAGAAATGCATAGGGTTGTGGAGTACACTGACATGAGGTGGCTGCATGTTGACCCACACTGGATCAAAGACACCTTCTCAGGTTCAAGATGCCTGTCCATCCAGAGCCAGGTAGGTTTGTTTCAGTGTCTTATCTGCCATTACCAAGGTCCCATCAGCATGTTCAGGCTGTGAATGTGAGCAGGGGTTGGAAAGTTCAGGGTAGGGCATGAAGCAGGGGTGGTGAAGACCTTACTCTGTAGACTGAAACATCTCTAAAGTCCTGTGCCCTAGAGTCAGGCTTGCAGCCTTGTCAAGCTCATAGCTCACCTACTGGCGTCTCTTTTTCTTTTTTTAATAAAATGTGCTATTGGGCGGGACACAGTAATGTATCTGTAATGTCAGCTATGTAGGAGGCTGAGGCAGGAAGATCATGGCCAGCTTGAACAACACAGCAACACTGTCTCGGGGGAAGGTAGGGACGTGGCTCACCAAGAGAATGCTTGCCAAGTGTACAGGCTTGAGGCCCTGGGTTCAACAGCACCAGGGGGAAAAAGAGTGTTAATGGGTGCTACACTTTAAAAACAGATTTTTAAATTCTGGACTTTTTCTTTAGGACAGAGTGCTATGACTTATACCAAGGACCCTGAGCATGTTAGATAAGTGCTCTACCACTGACCAACATCTCCAACCTTCTGGGCTTTTCTTTACATATTCTGATTGGCAGTGATAGACAAGCCCCTGAGTGGCATCTGCCTAGAGTTCCCAGCTCACCATCTAGTCAGCCTGCCCCTGTAAACATCTGGGTTTTCCCATAAGGCCGAGTGCCTATGAAGCTCCTTTCAAGTGGGAACTGAAGCTAGGCTACACAAGAGGCAGGTGAGGGTTTCACAGTGACATAAGAAAATACTTTGCAGACTTCCCACAACTGCAGTGAAAGTGCTTCCAGGCATTTCCACAGATGTGGTCACCGCACACCACAGTGAGGCTTCTATGGTACCAACAGAAATATGTTTTCCAAGCAAGTAGGCCTAGGAGGAGTTGTGCTTTTTCCCAGAACAGCATGGGTCAGGCTAATCGTCCTTAAATCCAAAGCACTTGTTTCATTCCACCCTCCAAGACACCTGCCCACCATCTTGGCAGAAACCAGTAGTAAATTCCAGTATTTATTGGGCATAAGTGTTGAGCATGGGGTAGCATCATACTGCCCCATTTCCATAGTAACCAATTGGCTTAGTCACATGCTACAAGTTGCTGCTTCCAGGTGTGTGAATTAGTTAAGCTAAATTCAAAAGGAGAATTGGCTTTTCCAAACAGTAAGATAAAAACACTTTGTATCAAAGTTGTGACTTAAAAAATACAAAAGCTAAACTCACAGGTGTAGAGAAAAAAATGGCAATCCTGAGAGCTGCCCTGAAATGTCAGTCTTGAAACTTGTATAAATTGTTTAAACAGGCAGCTCCTGGAGAGGCCAGCATCCATTAGGGAAATGAAGGTAGTGGGAGCCTGCCCTCTTCCATCCAGGTGGCCTTCATACAGTCTCTGGCATATGTGGGTCCAGCCCCAGGCTGGGCCCCGTGATGGGGAAGCATGGAGAGAGGCACTGAGGAAGGACAGGGCCAAGCCCTTCAGTCAGAGTAAATGGGGAATCATGGCCCTACCTGGCATTTCCAAGCTTTGGCAGCTCTCAGGTGTTTCCTGACTGCTCAGCCCCTGCTGTGGCCAAGTAGTGGGTCTCAGGCCGAGCCTATGGGAACTTCAGACTGGATACTACTCCAAGCCCTAATTTCCAGTCCTCAGCATCCGAGAGAGAGCTGGTCCCATGGCCTCAGCCTGAGGGTTGAGGGGTTGGAAGGTTGGCTTGGGCCTTGGGATCAGCTGTTACCTCTCAGAGCTGGGACCCAGCACACAGCAGAAGCCTGAACAAGATACAGACAGAGCGTGGATGTGTTGTCACTATATAAAAAGGTTGGTGGGTACAAGTCAAGACTGGCTGACTGCTAAGACAGCATGGACTGCTGTACGGCCTTCTGCAGAGACTGCCGGGTCACCAGCAAGCGCACCACCTCCTCCGAGCGTTTGGTGAGCCGCTTCCGAGCCTGGTCATGCGTGACCATGGTCATGTCCCAGCCATTCACCTGTTCCAAGGAGAGAACACAGGCTACTTCAGCTCTTTGCCCTACATAACAGTGGTTTTCAACTTGTGGGTTGCAACACCTTTGAGGGTTGAACAACCTTTTCACAGGGATTGCCAAAGAGTATAATATATATCAGATATTTACATTACGATTCATAACAGTAGCGAAATTACAGTTACAAAGTAGCAACGAAGATAATTTTATGGCTGGGGGTCACTACAACATGATGAACTGTATTAAAGGGTCACAGCATTAGGAAGGGTGAGAATCACTGCTCTAGAATCTGGAAACAGGGTTTTGAGGGGCCTAGGCTACCCAAGCAGGCCCCAAGCTAATATCCCCTAACATAGAGATGCCCAGGAGTCTATCTAGCGGCATTCTTAGGGGCAATAACAGCATGGCTTCAGAAACCCATTTCGATGAGTTGCCCCTCTGGGAAGCTAGGTTAGCCCCCAACCCCAAGTGCTTCAGCCCTTCTCACACAAACCTTGTTTTCTACCTCTGGAACAACCATACCTGCATGATCTTGTCTCCAATCTGCAGCCCAGCAATTTCAGCAGGGCCTCCCTCAGACACTCGTGTGACGTAAATGCCCTGGAAAGAAGCAACCCAGGTAAAGCCCTGTGGTCACTGGATTGGCCCTTTACCACGCAGCATGACATGCTCTCAGCAATGCCTCTGTCCCTGTGCCCGCCTTTCCCACCAATACATTCTGCTGGCACGGACTGTGCCATGACAGCTGAGGCCACCACCTGCTCCTCCAGGCTGTCTCTCAGCATGCCTTCCACTTAATCCCACCAGATCATTTAGGATTGTCAAGGAAAAACAGTCTGCTCTTTCCACACAGGCCCAGAAAGAAAAATCTGCCGCCTCAGGCTTCTGTGCCCCATGTGGAGGTCTGGGACCCTAGTCTCTCACCTTGTCTGTTTTATCTTCCGAGAAGGGATTCTGGGAAGGGTCTTGGTCGATCCCACCTCCAATACTGAAGCCCAGGATTAAGTTCTCACCTTGACGCAACTTATGAATTTCCACTCTTTGCTGGTAAAAGAAAAAGCAAGTTGTGTGTAAGGAGCGGGGGAGATCTGATCTCTGTGCCCAGTAGCAACCTCAGGCTGCTGGGTCAGCTTAGAACTATGCCAAGGGGTTAGAGATGAAGGCCCGCTGCCGAAATCCAACAGGACACCTGCCAGGAGGTTGGTGGTTGGGTCTCAACCCCTACACACAGCCCTTTGCCTGCAACTTTCCCCACCCATTTCCCATCCTTGATCAATAATGTATTCAGGACCTATACTGGCCCAAGGAACAAAGGGTACTGTGGCTGCTGTAAGAAAGATGCCCATCTTTCTGGAGAGGGATCCCCCAGACAGGAAAGCCCTGAGAGCGCAGATGCCCGCTGAGGCAGCCCTACAGAGATTAGGAAAGCCTGGAGGCGCATGGGAGAAGCAGGGAAGAAACCTGCACAGAAGAGAAGAGGAGGCCTTCCTGGTCAAGGAGACTGGTGTGTACGGCACAGGATCTGCAGGTGAGATGGATAAAGGATGAGACTGGGGTGTAGGCCTAGTTGTATCATCTCCCCAGTCCTTAGGTCCTGTTCTTATGCTGTGTGAGAGACACTATTCTAGGGCTTTCTCAGCATGCTCTAGGGTTGGGGTCTCCAACTGGGCAGGCGCCTTTGAAAGCCCTCAGAAAGCATCCTCCAGCTACCTACCAGAAGTTACCCCCAAAGTTGAGAATTTTAACACAAAGAAGTAGGGGTGGCTTTCTGAACTTGGGAAGGCTTCAACAAAAGAAGGATTATTTGCACCCAGCCTTGAGAAATGACAGTGCACCACCTGACCTTGATCTTGAACTTACTGGAACTCAAAAAGGAGGTAGGAGTAGGGCAAGGCACTGATGCTCGGATGATCACTGGAGTGGTAGGTGGGGGAATGGATTTCTCATGGGTAGGGTATGGAGGCCTGAAGACAGGAGCTACTTATAAGCGCTGATCCCCAGACAAGCTACTTATAAGCTAGGATGATCACTGGAGTGGTAGGTAGGGGAATGGATTTCTCATGGGTAGGGTATGGAGGCCTGAAGACAGGAACTACTTATAAGCGCTGATCCCAGACAAGGCCTGATCATATGCAAGTGGAGCAGTGCACCCTGTCATCTGTCCAAATCAGCAGCTCTCAACCTGTGGATCGTGATCCCGTTGGGGCAACCAAGCCTTTCGAGGTCACCTAGACCATCAGAAAACACAGGTATTTATATTACAATTCATAACAGTAGCAAAATTATAGTTATGAAGTTGCAAGGAAAATAATTTTATGATTGGGGGGTCACCACATCATGAGGAACTGTATTAAAGGGTTGCAGCATTAGGAAGGACAACCATCACTACATTGGGGACCCAGGTAGAGTGCAATGTCAGTAGTTGGGAGTGTCGGGAGCCATCTGCACAGGTTTCCAGAAGACAGATCTCTGGGGCCAGAGTTCAGGGGAGGATGTTAACTATACTTAAGAGGGTAAGGCTGGGAGGAAAGCATCTCCACCCCATGAGCAATCCAGGACTCAGGAAAGAGGCCAGATCTGCCTGCCTATGCTCAGGCATGCACCTGGCGTCAGGATTGGAGGACTGAGGACTTACAGCTTTGAGAAGGACTCTGACTGGCCTGACAAGAGGGAAGCGGAAGAAGAAACATGATGCCTAAGGCCCATTCGCCTGGAGCTTCCTGCCCCAAGGTGTAAGCGCCTCCAGACCTATCTCCACACATGCCTCCCTTCACACGCACCAGCAAGGTCTAAAAGGAGACAAAGCCCTGTGGTCGACTTAAGGGAGAAGCTGGGCGGTGAACTGGCTCTCCCTGGGTCCTCAACGAACCCTCTCTTTCCCAGATACGGTCAAACCTGGACTCTTTTCTGGAGCAGCTAGGGAGAGATCCTAGAAAAACCAGGAAGCTGTCCACTGCTAGCCCAGGCCTGGGCTGGGGCTCTAACCCACCCTCCTATGCCCCTTCACCAGTGGCGTCCTTGCCCCCACTGTCTGGACTTTGGGAGCTCTCCAGCACACTGCCTAAGCATGGCCCGTCCCTGGAGTTCCTGAGTTAGGACTGTGGGCCAAAAGAACCTATTAGTTCACACCTGTAACTCCAACACCTGGAAGGCTAAAGCAGGAGTGCTGCCAGAAGTTCAAGGCCAGCTAGGGCTTAAGAGTGAGGCCCTGACTGGGGAGAGATCCAGGTCCTTCCAGAAAGCTCCCTTTATGGCTGGGCATAAAGACTTTTCTTGAAGGTAGTTTTCAGCACACCCACCTCTGCCTCAGGGTTGGGCTGCAGGGTCCATCAGACTCTGACCTTGGTGTTTAGAGCTACACCCCGCCCCCTTTTCCTTTTGCCTATTCAAATACAACTGATGCACAAGACAAACCCCCGAAGGCGACCCTGGAAAGATCTAGAACATCAAGTGTCAAGCACAGGAACACGCACTTTGAACCAAGGGGCTGAGTATCCTGAAAAGTTCAGGAAATCAAGTTTAGCTCTCGAGGTGTCGGTCCCCAGAGCTAGGCCGATGAGAAGGGGCTGCTAGGACAAACTCTCGCCAGTCCCACCCCCTAAATCTACGGGGCGGCGGCGGCGGCGTGCCGGCTGGAGCAGAGGAAACGCTTCCTCATTCCAGAGGCTGAGACTCACTCACGGACGTCGGCGCCCGCCCCCCGCGGCCGCCCAGCTGGGGACACGGAGGCCCAGGGCAGGGGAGTTTTCTAACACTCCCACGGAGCAGCCTTTCTCCTCCATCCTCCCAGTGCCCTGGATCTGACCTCTGTTCTGGGTTTCTGGAGGCTCTTAGGTCCCAGCCACCTCTCCGGGTCAGAGAAGGCTGCAGCACTGCTAAACAGAAACGGCAACTGGAGCTCTGGCCACCGGAATGCATGCAAGAGCCCCGGGTTGTATGCTTTCTCCGCCCGTCTAGATGTCAGTTTGCCGCTCTGCGAAATGGGGTGAGCCAAGAGGAGAAGGAGCTCGCACGAGCGCACTCACCACTACGGCGGTGACAGGCTGGCCCGGGATGTAGGACATTTCGACGACAGCGCCCGGTGAGACCCGCAGCTAGAATGCCCGCGGCCGCGCCCTCCCTGGTTAACAAAGGGCAGCCCTGCTCGGCCCGCCCCCTCATGAATACTTAACAAGGCTCCAGCCAATCATCAGCTGGAGCGCTGTTCGGCTTTCAGGAGTCCCAGGACTTGCGTGCTGAAGTGGGGCGGGAGGGGAGCGCGCCCGAGGCGCTAGCGTGGGAGGCGGGGCGGGGTCTGTGCGCCTGCGCAACCTGAGCCCTCCCAGCAGCCTCCAGCACAAACAAGATGGCGTCGCGGAACGTTCCGCTTTCTCCGGTCTGAGGGCACACGAGGGACTGTGCTGCTGTGTTCCAGGTAACTCGGCGAGCCTTTGGGGGCGTGTGCGGATGTGCCGCAGCCCCAGGCCGGCTCGAGCCTCAGCCTCGGCGTCCCGTGGAGGTCAGAGGCCCAGGCGCGCTGTCGGAGGTCCCCAGGGGAAGAAGGCGCCGTGCGCCCAAGTCGCCGGGCTTCGGGCGCCACTTGTAACTTGGTTTTCTCCGCAGTTCGGCGTTGAGTCCGCGAGAAGGCAGAAGCGGAGCCCCGGCGGGTGCGATGGCCGCGGTGGTGGCCAAACGGGAAGGGCCGCCGTTCATCAGCGAAGCAGCCGTACGAGGCAACGCCGCGGTCCTTGACTACTGCCGGACCTCAGTGTCAGCGCTGTCGGGGGCCACAGCCGGCATCCTCGGCCTCACCGGCCTCTACGGCTTCATCTTCTACCTGCTCGCCTCCGTCCTGCTCTCCCTGCTGCTGATTCTCAAAGCGGGAAGGAGGTGGAACAAATATTTTAAGTCACGAAGACCTCTCTTTACAGGAGGCCTCGTCGGAGGCCTCTTCACCTACGTCCTCTTCTGGACGTTCCTCTACGGCATGGTGCACGTCTACTGAAATGAGGGCAGGGGTGACCTAAAAAAAAAAAAAAAAGATTGGCAGGACTCTTGCCAGCAGTTAACACCGTGTAGACTTACCTAGTTTTTAAATTGTTTGAACTCGCTGCTTGTTCTGTGCTGTTATAATTTATATCTGAAGACGGAGAGCCTGTAATATTCTTCAGATTAAATGAAGTGTGACACCTTGTCGAGTTCTTTCCTACACTGATGCTTAGCCACGCTTTGAAGTCGCCAAGACTTGCTCCCTGGAGAGCAAGCTGTAGGCCATAGCCTGTAATTTTCTTGGATTTACACCTAGTAGATCCAGAGGTACCCCTAGGGCTTACGTGAGAGAACTTAACGTTAACATCTTAAGGACTGATGACGGTTCGCGTTACTTTACTAAGCATTCTCTATGTGCAGGCAATGTGCTCTGTACTTTTTGCATCGGGTATGTTTTAATTTTAGCAGTACTCAATGGAGACGTTACTGTTAAACTTCTGCTGAGGCCCAGAGAGGTTAGATGTCTGCCTGGGGTGGCTCATCTGGGAAGAGGCAGAGCCAGAATGCAGTTACCGTCGGTTTGCCTGTTCCATATTAGATGAAAGTACGTTTCTAGCATGGCTTCCCACCGACCACTGTTGTCAGGTATGAATGAAATCAGCTAAGTCCCAGTTATCTGGTCACAGCTAGTTATCTTTCCTATAAGAAATTACATATGTTAGGTCGCAGCAAGTGCCTGGCCCACTTGACTTTTTATGTTGACTGACGGGAAGAGTCAAACTCTGTGCCACGAGTACTTGTCCCTTGTAGGGTGAAACCCTGTTCAGATTTGAAAGATACTGTGATTAGGGACTGTGAGTCCCCAACTCAGGCACCTAGAGCAAGGGCTTATGATGGCCTCCCCACTGAGAGGAAACGGATGGAAATAGGGAGGGCAAAAGGCATCTGTGACAGGAACAGCAGTTTGTGATTTCATGTCTAATTCCCAGGTCACATTGATAGCACCCAAAATATCAGTTGGCCCACATGATTCTCCCAAAGGTATGAAATAACTTCTAGGACGATCCTGGATGACCTAGTTTGGACTAGGGACTGACATACACAATTCATCAGATCCTGAAAGGTCAGAATAGAAAGGGGCTCTTGGGCTAGGGCTGTAGCCTATAAACCAAGCAGTGCCCAGAAAGGAAAAGTGTCTCCCCAAAGTTTAAGAGTTCAAGTTCCTGAATTAGAAGCCTTATTCCGCCTGGGGAGGCTGTGAAGGGAGGATCCGGAATTTGGGCATGGGCCACAGAGGAAAACCTCGGAGGTTTTGGTTTTTTGGTTTTTAATTTAAGCAACTGGTTTCCATAAGATGGATGAGCTACCTTATACCAAGGTTATGCAGAAGGCAAGAAGTTGGGGGTTGGGGGGCACAAGGCAATTTTGGCAAATGGGCATTCTGTGAGATGTTGTAATGTGATTCCTGGCCATTGTAAGTTTGGGGCCTCCTAAAATGATCCAGTGGAGGCCAGTAAAAGAACACTTCACACTGTTGGTGTAGTAACAACCTTCCTGGTTGTTTTCCACATCAAAGCACCTGGGATTCCCTTCCTTCCCTGTCCCCTAGGCAGGTGGCTCCTAACCTTTCAGATTTAAACTCACTGCCTTGAGTACACTTACTCCAGCTGTTCCAGGTTGAAACTTCCCCAGCACCCTATTTAGTTCATGATGACAGGTGTGACCACCCACCAGACTGGAAGCATGTGAGTGCAGGGGCCATGTGTGTTGCTCACCAGTGTCAGGCTTTTGTCCAACACCTGACAAGAACAGGACGCAGAACATGAACTCAGTACTTACTGACAATAACTAGTAAAAGGCATCTTTATTCTGATACAAAATGAATTGTCTGACTGTCCCCAAGCCATTTCAAAACAGGAAGAGCCAGGCCAAGCTGTATACCGCCATGACCCTTGGCGCTCTTGTTTGCTCCTGAATGTGAAAGTTAACAAGTCAGTTGCCTAAGTGGATCACCCAGGCTTTCACTTTCAGAAAGCAGAATGGCTTGGTGACAATCCCCCAGACAACCAAAGGTGCAGGAACTGCTTCCCTTGGAAGAGGTGCTGCTCTGGACAGCACTCCCTTCTGCCCCAGTGGCAACAACTCTTCCTTTTCAACCCATTTTTTTAACTTATATTTTGTTTTTCCAGTCTCTCCACATAGCCCTGACTGTCCTGGAGCTCACTATGTAGACCAGGCTGGCCTCAACTCAGAGATCCGCCTGCTCTGCCCCTTCAGTGCTAGGATTAAAGGTGTGTTCTGCTTGCATGGATGCCTGCACCAGTTCATGCTTAGTACACACCGAAGCCAAAACAGAGTGTCTGATTCCCTTGGAGCTAGAATTACAGGGGGTTGTGAGCCATCAAGTGAATACTGGGAATTGAACCTGTGTTTTCTCAAAGGACAGCCAGTGCTCTTAACACTGAGACCTCACTGTTGCCCAGGTTGACATTTCTGAGCTCAGGTAACCCACCCCCATATGCTGGGTCTACAGGTAGGCAGTGCTCTGCTACCAGGCCCCTTCTGATCACCACCTTCAAGGATCCAACAGAAGGATGCTCTCTGTCCCTGGCATGTGCTGGGGGTGCTTTCTAGGGAGGAACTCACAGCATCAAGCACCTGGACAGCGCCTGGGACTCAGGTCAAGGCAGAACTTGACCCTTGACAGTGGTCTACAGATAAAGAGCTCTGGATTTCTCACCTTGGGTTTCTCCAGATACTCCTCCATAAAATGGGGGAGAGTGAAGCCGCTAGCTCCCCAGCCCTGCATTTAAATGTGTCCCAAGTCTGTTTCTGACAGGAAGTTCAGTCCTACAAGAATAGATCATTTCCTGAGGGAGCGTCCATCCAGGTGGCCAGATGGATCCTCAGAAAAATAAAGGAGGGTGAAAGAAAGGGATGTCTTTGTTTTTTCAGTTTTCAAGACGGGTTTCTCTGTGTACCTTTGTAGACCAGGATGGCCAGGAACTCAGATCTGCCTGCCTCTGCCTCCTGAGTGCTGAGATTAGAGGCGTGTGCCACCACCCAGCTTTTTGTTTTTTGAGACAGGGTTTCTCTGTATAACAGCCCTACCTGTCCTGGAACTCGCTCTGTAGACCAGGCTGGCCTCAAATTCATAGAGATCCACCTGCCTCTACCTCCCAAGTGCTAGAATTAAAGGTGTGCGCCACCAATGCCCAGCAGAAAGGGACATCCAGGAAGAAAAAAAAAAAAGGGTCTCATTATATAACCTTCCTAGCATAAAACTAGCTCCATTGAGCTGGTTGACCTCAAACTCACCCAGCTGCCTCTGCCTCCCAAGGGCTGGGATTAAAGTTGTTCACCACCATATCTGCCTACTTCTATGATTGTGAATCTTTAAATTTTGGATTAGATTAGGTATTATCAGTCAAAATGTTTGAATTTAAATACACCGAGCATATTGCTGTCTCCCAAGTGAAGATGGAAGCCAGGTATAATGGCACACACCTTTAGTCGCAGCACACAAGAGGCCATCCTGGTCTACACAGAGTTTCAGGATAGCCAGGACTACACAGAGAGCCTCCTGTCTAAAACAAAACAAAACAAACAAACAAAAAAAAAAACAGGATGGGGGATGGGAGAGGGACCCCCTTGGCCTCAGGGCAGTGTGTGTGTGTGTGTGTGTGTGTGTAAATCTGACCTGGCACTCTATCAGCCACCCCAGCTGGCATTAATAATGTGCTTGCAAATCACTTTGAGATCTCGGAGAACCTCTTATGTGGGTAGGATTAGGGAGAGGCTTGCAACCTTACATTTTTGACAGGCTCTCTGGGGAGTGGGTGCTGGTCCATGGACCCCACTCTGAGCTCCATGGAATGAAATGCAGTGGGGAAGGGACAACTTTTCAGGGAAAGTCATCCTTTATCTCATTTAGCACTTCAAGGCTAAGCTTCTGAGAGCAGGAATCAGGAACTCCCCCCAGCTCCCCCAGCTCCCAAACAACAAGAGCTAAACCACACAGGCAAGTCCGTCTCTCACCTGGGCAAGTCAGTTTCCCAGAGCTGCAGATGGGGGCTAGAATGGGCTAGTGGTTTACCCGCCTTTCCTCCGGAATCTTACCTAGGAGTCCCTGGAGTTTGCTCTCCCCTTAAGTCTTTTCCAGGTGCCTCCTTAGCCACCTTTAAATTTCACATCTGGGGGTGGGGCTACATGTCCCCTGGATGGACTCAAATGACTTTTCTGAACAAGCATCCTTCTCTGCAGAGACTTGTCAGGAGTCTTGGCTAGAGACTGGAGGCCAGGCTGTCTGGGCTGCCTGACGTCTCTGAAGAGAGTTATGTGTGTGCCCCCAACCCTGGGGCCAGGTCAGCATCTCATCTCGTTCAAGCCTCTCAGGACTAAAGTGCAGCATGCACCCATAAATGTGTACTGCCTGTATGAATAAATGTGTGTCTCGATGAGTTCAGACACTGGCATGTAAACAGTGTCCTACCACTGAAGCCCTGGAGCCGGGCGGTGGTGGTGCACGCCTTTAATCCCAGCACTCGGGAGGCAGAGGCAGGCGGATCTCTGTGAGTTTGAGGCTGGGCTGTACAGTCTTGAAAACAATACAGAGAAACCCTGTCTCGTAAAAACAAAAAACAAACAAACAAAAAACCACTGAAGCCCTGGGCCTGCCCCTTCCCTGGGGGCCTGCCCCGGGCCTCCTTTCTGCATCTGAGCTGCTGGCCAACAGGAGACTCCCCTCCATACACACACACACACACACACACACACACACACACACACACACACACACAAACTTGCAGCAAGATCCCATCCAAGCTGGATGGGGTTGAGGAGCCTCTTCCCAGAAGCCCCATCCTGAGCAAGCACTGAGAGGTCTCAGAGCTGTGGTCTGTCCCGGCCCCATCATCTTTGAATCTGTTCTCTGCCAAGAGCTCTGGCTACATCTTCAGTCTTCACTGTTTGCAAGATCTGTGGCTGCTTCACATTCACGATGGCTTTCTCCGGGAGGCCAGACCTTTGGGTGGGGGTGCACACAGAGGGCAGAGGGGGCTGTCAGGAACTCCTGCGGGCATGGCCTTTCTGGGGCAGAGTACATGGCAGTCGCTGTCCTAGCTGCAGCTCAGACGCGTGACGATGTCCACACTGAGGACTGGGAAGCACAGTCTCCCACAGCAATAGGAGGCTGTGTTAGACAACCAAGGTGGACCTGCAGGTGAGGGGCTCAGGTGGGTGACCCGGCAGTGACAGCTCAGGGAACAGCGAGGCTTAGGATCCCTCAGTCTGGGGGTGTTCCCACCCCACAGCCCACAGCTTCCACCTGTCTTTCCTCAGTCTGTTCCATCCCAGGGAATTTCTCAGCTCACCCCACCCTGACCCAGCTCCCACCAGGAGGTTACCCCACCTTAGCAAGGAGTGAAATCTGAGGGCTGAAAGAAAGACCACCCTAGGCCCAGGAGCACCCTCTGGAGTAAATAAATCCCAAAGAGTCCTCGGCCAGCTGTCCCACAGCCCCTCACCTGGCAGGCTCGAAGAGCTGGCAGCTGTTCCTCTGCTTCACGTCACTCTGAGCCAGCTCCCAAGACTCCTCATCCTGCTGAACCCCATCTGCTGGCCTGTCCTCTGCCAGCTCCTGCTGGATCCCATTGGCCTCAAGCTCAACATTGGCTTCCTCCTCCTGACCCCTGGTTAAGACACGGCCACAGCCTTCGTGGGGCACTGACAGAATCACACTCCACCTGGGCCCCACTCTTTCCTCTAGCACAGCCGCCTGTGGCCAGGTGGGACTGTACCAGCTGGGTTCAGGAAACGTCTGTGCAACCCAGACAAATCACACAGGTCCACCCGGCATCCACAGTCCAGGTTGCTGGGGCTGAGAAAGCACATGCTGCCTGACGCAGTTCCTCATTCTGCTCCCAGTTCCTCCAAAACGCCTTCTTCAAGGGCCAGGCCAGAACCTCTTTCCCTTCCTGTCATCCCAGACCCAGCACCCTTCCATGCTGTGTTCTGTGTTCCAACGCTAAAGGAGCGTGTGCACGAGCACGTGCACACACACACACACACACACACACACACACACACACCTTCCTCCAACCCCAGGCATCTGTCTAGTACCAAGAACAAGCCAGTGTTCTCATCTTGAAGATGGAGAAACTGAGGCTCAAGGAGTCATGGGGCTTGTCTAAAATCATCCAGTAAGATGAATTCTGTAAACGTATCTTCTGCCATGCAACCTGGGGAGATGTCTTTTTCCCCAGATCCTCTGAACCAAGTCCAGTCTTGGGAAGCAGGTACACATAGCATGCCACCGACACACCCCAATCCAGGACCACCAGACGAGGCCCTAGGCAGGGGCTGAGGTACTCCTTGGGACTGGGGGAGGAAGATTAACATACCTCACTCTCTCAAACTTCTTGTCTCGGTAAAACTCGCTCTTTCTGATGAGGTAGATAAGTACCAGGTCGCAGAAGAAAGCCCCCTGCAAAAGAGTTCGAAGCTTGGACTCAGAATCTTAGCTTCATAATCTTGGAGCCTGCAACCAGGAGCAGGGCATCATCTGAACATGCAGGAACAGCCCAGAAAGCGGTGATGAACAGGAGCCCAAAGCCCCTCTGGTAGACACAGGTTAGATCTGGACATGCTGCCTGACTCCATGGATCAAGCTCCCTTCACTGCCCTGACCAGATCTAACGTGAACACACATTTGCTAAGAATCTACCGCCTGCCAGGTTTGCACTGGGGTGCCAGGAGGACATGGAGTACAGAGACCTGGGGACTCCCTTTGCTGCAGGAGACAAGTGGACTTTGATATAAAATCATCGGGAACAGGATTGGGAGGGGGTAGGAAATAGCACTCACTCGGCCTGGGGAGCTGAATTGTATTGCAAAAGGAGAAGCAGGCTTGTCATCACCAGTAAATGCCCAGGGCCTGTGGGGGAAGATGCTTCTGGTGGGGGTGAGAACCAGCATGTCTGAGAATGCTTTGGAGACACAGGTCCCAGTGCTTTGCGAGGAGGCATGACAGCAGCAGTTGTGATGCTTTGTAGAGAGCCCTGTGATCTTAACCTCTACAACAAGGATGCTACAACTGTGGTCAGGAAAAGACAGGAAGCCTGGGCAGACCCCGTTGAGGCCAGCTGGGGTGGACTATTCAATCACCCCAACACAGGTTTCAGATCAGAGCATGTTGTGTGTAATGTCTCTCTACTCCAGCAGAGGGCGACTCTGCCCACAGTTCAGGGATAGAGGTGTTGCTCCTGAAGGCAGGGGGGTCTGTTTGAGTGGAGCGAGCATGTCTTCCCCCAAACTCCAGAAATGTCCCTTGTCAATTCCTCGCTCCTACTTCTTCCCTCAGCCTCAGCACCACCTTCTGCTGCACCATTGCCTTCATTTCACAGCTGTGTCCCCAGACTTCAGACTTTACCCACATCATATGAGAGCTGCACATACACTCAGCCAGGGATCCCTAAAGATGACTGCCCGAGTCAGGAACACTCCACTTGGGGACCACTGTTTTGGTTTGGTTTGGTTTGGTTTTTTGAGACCATATTTCTCTGTGTAGCCCTGGCTGTCCTGGAACTGGCTCAGCAGACCAGGCTGGCCTCAAACTAAGAGATCCACCTACCTCTGCCTTCCTGGTGCTGGGATTAATGGTATACCACCACTGTCCATTGTTAGCAATCACTCTTAATCCCCTGTCAAGACAGGCTTCTCAGTCTCCATGCAAAATCTATCCTGGATCCTGACAGGATCCTCTAGTGAAGCTTGGGGTGCCCAGGCGGAGAACGGAAGAGGCCTCTGGAAGCCTTGGCAGGGAATGCACTGTGTTGGCATGAGCCCCCAACAAAGACTCCCACACTTAGCCTCCTCCCAAGGGTATGACAGGCATTTGCAGGGAGCCCTTCCCTGCACTCCAGCTGTCTCCTACCATGAAAGCCACTATGGGTGGCTAAACACCCACCCCAAAGGGTTATAAGACCGTCTCCCCTGTCTCTCATCCTTTCAAATGCAGGTGCTCGGATGGAGACCAATTTTGAGCAACACAGCCATGGGAAGGTCCCACTGACGCCTGGTGAACAAAGACCAGGGATTCACTTAAACACATTCCACAAGGCACTCCCAAAGCAAAGACCCTGGCCCCAAACTGACATAGCCTCATCAGTTTCAATTACTGGAACTGGAGATGGTGATTTTTAGACCCAGAATCCCAAAGGTTCCAGCCCACACCAGGACTGGAGGATGATCCATCTGCGCCACACTCCACTCAAGCTCATAGTCAGAGCTACAGTCAGTCAGTGTCCTAGGGGTGGGGGGCTGGCAGGGTGTGAAGTCACCCTTGTCCCTGTGACCTCACAGGCCCTCCTGTGCTCTGGGCTCAGCATGCTCCTCCCAGGCTGTCACCTCCCTTTCCCTAGGAAGACAGCAAGGCAGGGGAGGTACTCACAGCACCCATGAGCGCCAGCCCAGAACCTACGTTGATGACTGTAGGGATGATGCTGAATTTTCCTGCCTGTGAAGTAGAAACAGCCAGGTGAGTTAGGCAGGGAAGACAGCCGGATGCCCGGGGCACTCCAACCTCCCTGGAATGGAAAGCAGATCTGCATACCTTGCCATTAACTATCACATCGAAGCGGATGCCATAGGCTTTCATCAGGTCACGGAACTCGACCCCATTAGAGTCACGGTAATACCTGGCAAACCTGGGGAGACAGGGCCCAGGGAACTCTCGTCTGCCTTACCTCTCTGCATTGCAGCACAAAGTGGCTGCTCTGGGGAATGCTCAGCAATCCAGGGTCCTAGAGCAGCTCTAGGAGGGTACCCAGATCCACTCACTGAAGCACACACAGACAGGACTTTCCCAGCATGCTCAGTGCCAACCCCTGGACCAGGAGAACACTGGTGGACTTGACCCAGCAGAGGGTATAGAACAGAGCCACCAGGCAGCACAGGAACAGTAGTTACCTGAAGTTGTACCCGGAGGAGATGGATTCTGTGTGCTTGTTGTCCAGACGGTTGAAATAATAGTGTGGGTCACATTTAGGGGCAGCTTTATCAAGGTCACAGTCCCATTCAATATGGATTCCTATCACACCACCCTTGGCACAAGAAACAAGGTGAATGCTAGAGCTGTCTGTGGATGGGCAGCCCTTTATGAGAGCCAGACAAGATTGCCAGAGGTCAGCTAGCGGCCTGGCCTGGCCTGGCCACACTTTATACACAAATCAACATGCGCCCACGGGGTTCCTTTCAACTGTTTCTGATTGTGCCCTGGACTCAGAGAACTACCCAGCAGATGCCAAGTCAGCCCCACCCCCCACCTCCCCACCCATCCCACCCCTGCACCCCCACCACCACCCCCACTGAGTGCCTCAAAGAGCCAGGCCATTTGTCACAACTAATTCTGAAAACAGTGAGCTCGTGGGGACAAGTGACTCTGCAGGATCACCCTGGACCTAATGCCCCTCCACCTTCTCACTACAGAGCCCCGGTGCCCAGGGAGAGCTCCCTGACCACACACCACACACCACACACCTTCAGGGCTATGTCCTGGAAGTCCGCCCCTGCCCAGCGGACAATGGACCCCAGTCGGAAGATGGGACAGTAGAGGTTCTTGGAGCTGAAGTGACAGGTTTTCAGGAAATTTTTGTTGTTTGTTTCTAGCACATTGGCTCTAAGAGGAAGCCATGACAGGAGGGTGAGACCATGGCAGGAGGGCCAGACCCTGGAAACAATGACCCTCTGGCAGATGTGACCTCTTCCCAGCTTGTATCTTACTCCCCTCAAGAACAGGGACCCCCCACGCAGAGAAAAGGGCACCCCTGTTCATTCATATACACACCATGCACAGCTTGAGCGCGGCCACAGGGAGGGCCCTCAGCCCACCTCCCCATCCAGCAGCCAAGCCCCACCTACTTGGAGAAGTTGAACTTGGGGAAGCGAATGAAGTTCTTTATGAAAATGGTGAAGCCTTCAGCATCCTTCAGGAGGGGATCCCTGAAAACCAGGGCAGGGCAGCCTGAGCAGGAGACCTGCCCCTGCCCTCTATGACTCTCCTAGACCTATGGGGCAGGTAGGCCTCTGGCCTCGGGTGGGACCCACTGTGTAAGACCCAGCAGGCAACTCCTCTGGGACCACAGGCCACAGCCACTCACGTTGGCATGGACATGGTCTCCACTGGGCACCAAGCGAAGATCTCACAGGTGCCCTGAGTAGAGTTCCCCACCCGTAGACAACGACCAGTTTTCAGTCCTGCAGGGGAGGGACAGGGACAATGCCGTGAACCTTCCTGTCCAGGTTTCTTTACCCTGCTCCAGCCCCAGCCGCTCCAGGTCCTCACCATGTCCAGCTATAACGGACTCCCCAGCATGGCAGTCAGTGTCCTCAGAGCACTCGCCATCAGGGATGCCTTCGCGCTACAAAGAAAGAAAGGGATCTGCGAGGGGTCCCCTAGAGAGCTAGGTCCCATCAGAGATAGAAGAGGGTTTCTTCCCTGGCCTGAAGCTACATGCCCTTTGAAAATCTGTTCTCAGACTGGCAAAGTGACTCCGTGGGTAAAAACATCCACCATGAAAGCCTGGCAACTTGTTTAGTCCCTGGAAACCATGGTAAAAGGAGATAACCCATTCCTGAAAATTGTTCTCTGACCTCCACACACATGCCACGGCATGCACATATATGCACATGCACACATACATGCACATACGCATACAAGCAGGCACTAATCATAAATGAAAATGTAAAACTTAAAAATATTTTAAGAAAACCCATCTCTCCCCCCAAATTACATGGGCACCATGCAGTGTTTATACAGCATTTTGATACTCTTGGAGCACACCAAGATTCAGGAGGACTGCCACCACGGCTGGGGGCTTTCCAACCCCTCCCCAACACGCAAGCCAAATCAAACCTCAGCACAGATGCCCTGCCGCTGGTTAGGAGTCACGATCAGGTTGGTGACCACGAAGAAAACGTTCTCCCCCTGAGGAGCCAGACAGAGTTTGAGGAGTCTCCTCCTGGCCTCTCGGGAAGAGTCAGCCAGGTGAGAGTGGACCTCTGCACCGGGTTGGGAACAATGGGGACCACAAAACTGGTGATCATTGTCCATCTGTCTGATGAGCCTACACTTTTCAAGTGGATATCCTTTGGTGGGTAACCCCAAGCACTCTCACCCCATAATTGTATTTCAACCTCAGCCTGGTTCTACATCCGAGAACAGCTATGGACAAACTGGGGAGCTATTCCCAGGGACACTACTGTGCCAGGTCACTCTGGACCCCTGTGGTCTCAACAGACACATAGAAAACTGAGAACCAAGTCTGGTGCAGAAAATGACCCAGACAGGGCTTCTGTCTATATCCTGACCCAAAGAGACAACTAATGGAGTTGCCTGGGTACTTCCTGTGTGACCCACCCCAAGCCACACCTCACCAGCCCAGGCCCCAGGTGGTGATCTAACCTGAGATGGGATGACAAAGTCTGCTACATCCCAGAGCCGTTCCCCAAGCATAGTGGTATTGGTATAGGCCACACCCTTGACTTTGGTGACCACAGCACTCTGCAGGGAAGTGTCAATATCCTGATAACTCTTCTTTATCAGAAACACCCATCTGCAGAAATATGACCAACAGGTGGGCATCAGTCCCCGGGTTGCCCAGGCCCAGGCTGGAGTGAGAACCATAGTAAGTCTTAGGCTGGTGCAAGGGAGAGCTCGGGGTTCACCTGTCCCGTGAGCACGTGATACTGCACTCAAGACGCTAAAACGGGAATATAGACAGTTGAAGGCCATCCTGGGCTACAGGACAAGACACTATGTTGTAAACAAAGTCTGAGGCTGGAGAGTTGGCTTAGCGGCTAAGAGCACTTGTAGCTCTGGCAGAGGATCCCATCTCCATTCCAGGCACCCACTCAGTGGCTCACAACCATCTGTAACTACAGCCTCTCCTCAAGTACAGGGACCAGGCACACACGCGGACAAAACATTCATACACATGAAACAGTAACATTAGTAACTCTAAAAAAGAAAGGAATTGCCAGGTGTGTGACATGCTCCTTTAATCCCAGCACTTGGGAGGCAGAGACAGGCAGATCTCTGAGGCTGAGGCTATCAGGTGTACAGAATGAGTTCCAGGACAGCCAGATCTTCATACTAAGACCTTGTCTCAAAATACCAAAGGATACCAATCAGTGATGGTGCACGCCTTTAATCCCAGCACTCACAGAGGCAGAGACAGGTAGATCTCTGAGTTCAAGGCCAGCCTGGTCTACAAAGTGAGTTTCAGGACAATCAGGGCTACACAGAAAAACCTTGTCTTGAAAAACAAAACAAAATACCAAAGGTGGAGGAGAGAAGAAATAAAGAAATCCAAAGAGATATACTAGTAGAGGGTTCACGTAGTATGTATAAGGCCTTGGGCTTTGTACCAAAAACAAGTAAGTTAAAAGTAGTGAGTCAATTAAGCTCTATATAGAGCTATATTCCTGAAAACATCTTGGTATTGGCACAAAAATAGACAGACCAATGGAATCGAACACCCCAATATTAACCCATACACCTGATCTTTGACAAAGAAGCTAAAATTATATAATGAAAAAAAGCATCTTCCACAAATGGTGCTGGCATAACTGGATGCTGGCATGTAGAAGAATGTGCATAGATCCATGTCTATTTCCATGCACAAAACTTAAGTCCAAATGGATCAAAGACCTCAACATAAATCCAGCCACACTGAACCTTTTAGAAGAGAAAGTGGGAGATACCCTTGAATGAATTGATACAGGAGACCGCTTCCTGAACATAACTCCAGTAGCATAGACACTGACATTGACAACTGACAAATGGGACCTCCTGAAACTAAGAAGCTTCTGTAAGGCAAAGGACACAATCAACAAGACAAAAAGGCAGCCCACAGAATGGGAAAATATATTCACTAACCCCACATCTGACAGAGGGCTGATCTCCAAAATTTAAAAAGAACTCAAGAAGCAAGTCTCCAAAATACCAAAGGATCCAACTAAAAAGTGGGGTACAGAACTAAATAGAGAATTCTCAATAGAGGAGTCTAAAATGGCTGAGAGACACTTAAGAAAGTTCTCAACCTCCCTAGCCATCAGGGAAATGTAAATCAAAACAACTCTGAGATACCATCTTACTCCTGTCAGAATGGCTAAACAGTTTATGCTGGAGAGGATGTGGAGAAAGGGGAACACTCCTCCACTGCTGGTGGGAATGCCAACTTGTGCAGCCACTTTGGAAATCATTGTGGAGCTTCCTCAGGAAAATGGAAATCAGTCTACCACAAGACCCAGCAAAATTCCACTCTTAGGCATACACCCAAAAGACACACATTCATACAACAAGGACGTCTGTTCCACTATATTCATAGCAACATTATTTGTAATAGCCAGAATCTGGAAGCAACCTAGATGCCTCTCAACCGAAGAGTGGATAGAGAAAATGTGGTACATTTACACAATGGAGTGTACTATTCAGTGGGAAAAAAAACCAATGGAATCTTGAAATTTGCAGGCAAATGGACGGCACTAGAAGAAACCATCCTAAGTGAGGTAACCCAGCCACAAAAAGACAAACATGGCATGTACTCATATATGGATTTTAGACATGGATCAGGGGAGTGCCAGCCTACAATCCCATGGCCAGAGAGTCTGGGAAACAGAACCTTCATCCAGTGATGGATAGAAGCAGAGGCAGACACTCACAGCTAAACACTGAACTGAACTCCTGGAACCCAGTGACAGAGAGGGAGGAGTGATGAGCAAACGGATCAAGATTGGGCTTGTTTAACCCATAGAAACAGCTGATCTGAATAAGGAGGAGTTCTTGGACCCCAGACTGGTAGCTGGGAGGCCAGCATGGGACTGATCCAGACCCCCTGAATGTGGGTGTCAGTGAGGAGGCCCAGGCAATCTACGGGGCCTTGGGTAGTAGATCAGTATTTATCCCAGGCATACAAGTGGACTTTGGATGCCCATCCCACAATGAGGGATGTTCTTTCAGCCTGGACTCTTGGGGGAGAGCCTAGGTCCTGCCCTGAATGAAATGACAGACTCTGGAGATTTCCCCCATGGAGGGCTTCACCCCCCCTGCGAAACGGAGTAAGGATTGGGTGGGGGACTGGGGGGCCTGGTGGGGGAGGGGGGAGGAGGGGAAGGAGAGGGAACTGGGATTGAAAATTAAGAAAAAGTGAGTCAAGTTGTTGAGTACAGCCTTAATCCTTGAGAGGCAGGCAAATCTCAGTGAGTTACAGGCCAGTGTGGTCTACAAAGGAGTTTCAGGACAGCCAGGCAGGACTGTTGTACAGAGAAACCATGTCTTAAGAAACCAAATAAATGAGTAAACAAATAGATAAATGAAATCTCATATTCTTTTATACTAAGAACATAAGCGGGGCTGGGCGTTGGTGGTGTATGCCTTTAATCCCAGCACTTGGGAAGCAGAGGCAGGTGGATCTCTGTGAGTTTGAGACCAGCCTGGTCTACCGAGCGAGTTCCAAGACAGGCTCCAAAACAATACAGAGAAACCCTGTCTCGAAAAACCAAAAAAAAAAAGATAGGTGTGTGCCCTCCATCACACCTTTCTAAAGAGATAAATATGCATAAACTGTATGTGTGCTCATGAGTTCCAGTATTCTTGGAAGTCAGAAGAGGGAATCAGATTCTCTGGAGCCAGGGTTACAGAGACTTGTAGGTCAATCAGCCAGGAACAAAACTCCTAAAAGAACAGCAAACACTCTTAACCACCCAGACATTGCTCTAGCCCCTAAAAAGATATACTTTTAAAATGAAATGGCTCAACCAGGCAGTGGTGGCACATGCCTTTAGTCCCAGCACTCGGGAGGCAGAGGCAGTCAGATCTCTGTGAGTTCAAGACCAGCCTGGTCTATAGAGCTAGTTCCAGGACTGTTAGGGCTGCTACACAGAGAAATCTTGTCTTGAGAAAAAATAAAATAAAAAGATGGCCCTTGTCAAATGCTAAGCACAGAGCAAAAGTTCCATGCACAGAACCACCAACTTATTGCTATCACGTAGGTATTGCTATCATCTGGGTGAAGCTGAGGAAACCTGTAAAAAGAGGAAGAAGCCAGCACCTTGAGTCATGCAGTGAGTGACATGGCATGCAGACTCTCTCCAGGGAACCAGGGAAGTGTCAACCAACATGTGTCCACTTCCTCATTTCTGGGGCAGAAGTAAGGGAACCTAGACCCTAAGCTGTCACATTTTCAAGGAACCCTGAGAAAGCTGTGATTCTTAAGCAAGTCTTCCATTCTAGCAGAGAAATGTCAGGCTTTGTCTAATCCAAAACAGTAAGCAAATATTCAACATTCATTTATTCATTTCATACCTATTCCCAAGTGAAGTGACACCAGTCCCTCCCATCACAGCATCCCCAGAGTTCAGGGAGATAGAAATAGACACTGAACGAATGACCATCCTAATTGACTATGGGAATGCCAGGGAGGGACAGAGAAGAGGTGTCATTGGAGCACTCAAACCTGGACAAAGAGTGGTGCTATGAACTAGGGAAGGAAGATCTGTGGTGGCTCAGGAAAGGCAGTACAAGGGCCTGAGGTAGGACACTGCCAAGTGCCTTGGTGCTAAAATCCAGGAAATGCTAAAAAAAATCAGCTATTATCCACGCCTTTAATCCCAGCACTGGGGGGGGGGGGAAGAGGCAGGCAGATCTCTTAGTTTGAGGACAGCCTTCTCTACAGAGCAGTTCTGGGACAGCCAGGGCTACACAGAGAAACCCTGTCTCCAAAAATAAACCAAAACGGGGGGGAGAGGATGCAGCCATTAGTAGGCAGCAAGGCTAAGACTGCCCTCCCAGGAACAATAATTGCACACCATTTAATGAGGAAAAGAGAGTGAACTGCCACTGTTCTCAGTGACAGCCTCTCTCCACCTGTGCCCTTCTCTCTTCCTAGGAGCAAAGGAAGGCTTGGACCAAAGTCTATCAGCGGAGCCTCCATCAAGCTGCCCCTGGGCTGGTGAGCCTACATCCTGCTAGATTAGATGGCAACAGGGGGGCAGTAGAGCAGCTGGACACTGGAAAGACTGCCCTGCCCGTGTTTCCCGTGAGCTAACCCTGAGTTCCAGAACATGCCAGTGGGATGAGCTGGCCCAACCAAAAGTAAGCCAGTGTGATGCTTCTGCTTATAAATAACCTGCTGGGTGCTGGGGCCAGCTGTCAGGCCAGAGCCCAGGAAGGCCTCTGGGGGCAGCTGAGCCCAGAGTCCTGGCATAGCTACCTCCTGGCCATGACTGTAACACCAGCGCTCCAGTTCCGGGAGAAGAGGCTCCCTACAAATAGCTTCAAACCGAGGTACCTCAGTTGCCCCCTCCCACGTTTCACACGTATCCACTTTTCACCTTCCCACCCTTATATTCAAGGGTTCATAAGGACCCACTCCCAAAGCCCCTGTATCTACACCTTCCCCTCCCCATCCCCCTGAAAAAGTGCCGGAGGACTCACATGAGCAAGTACAACAGGATGGTGAGCTGCAGCACCCGGTAGAGTAGCCCCACCTTCTTGCTCTTGGCAACCACGAACTTTGCGGTCTTGTAGTCGAACAGCGACAGGACGAACCCCTTCCAGGCTGCCTGACCCATGCCTCCGGCTCTCTGGGCCCGCCGCTGCCTCCCGCCGCGCCGCCGCCAACCGAGCACTCCGTGTGTGCGCTGCCGCAGTCCCGAACCGATGCGCGGCTCCAAAGGGCGTGAGCCGGAGGGCCGGCGCGCAGACCGGGGAGCGAGCACCGGGTGGCCAGGAGGACCCCGCCGCCGCAGGGAGCCGGACTGCGGCAAGCGCCCAGCGCGGGGTGCGGCCACTGACACGGTGACACCACCAGGCTGTGCCTCCGGCCACTGGCCTGCAAGGACACGCGCACCGAGTGCGGAGACGAGGAAGGAGGGAAGGTGCTTCCCAAGGAGTCTCTCCCGCCCCTACCTTCTCCCACGGGACTTGCTCTAGGGGAGATGGGTGGGGAAACAGAGGCAGTATCCGGGAGGGACCCAGAGCGCAGGAAGTGTAGGAAGAGGGGTAGAGACAGTCACTAGTAATGACTGGTTTCCCGATTGTCCTGGCCTCGCTGCTCACGCTGTCAGACAGGCTTGTATTCCTAGCCGCCTGTGTCTGCTGTAATCAAGGGGACGATTTCAGGGTCTGAACCCTACAAGTTTCTGGAGTCAGGTACCAGCGATCCCAGTCAGGTGCGGTGGGATAGGAAGAGTTGGGGCACTAAGGCTTGGAACCCTAAAATATGCCTAGAGACAGAATAGGAAAAGATGGGTTCAATGCCATCTTCTGAGGCTGAGCCCAACTGGGAGAAGAGGTCTCTGGAGCTGAGCTTTGGAACTGGTGTGGACTGCAGAAAGCTGTCTGTGGTGAAGGGATGTATGATAAGACGCTTCCTGTAGCATGGGTCTATATGCAGTGAGGGGCTGTGTGGTGAGAAATTACTGGAATGTGTGTGTAATGTGGGGCTTGCGTGGTGAGGGGCTGTGTGGTGGTGGGCTGTGTGTGTACTGAGAGGTTGGGTGTGGTGAGGGTCTATGTGCCAAGGCTGAGGGATGGGGGATTATGCACACTGTCTTCTGCACCTGTGTCTGAGCATTCAAACCGTGCTCCTCTCCTGGCCCTGGTCCTGGCTCTCTTGATCAGTGGGAAGCTCACTCTCTGAAGCTACAGATTCTAGAGGTTGGAAGACAGGCTGAAGCCCACCGGGTGTGATCTCTAAAAACAAAAGTCTCAGGGAAAGCCGGGCAGTGGTGGCGCAGAGGGAGGCAGATCTCTGAGTTCGAGGCCAGACTGGTCTACAGAATGAGTTCCAGGACAGCCAGGGCTACACAGAGAAGGCCTGTCTCAAAACACCAAAACAAAAAACAAACCAATTTACAACTGGATGGAATGACTATTAAAAGGGGGGCAGGGGGACAAACGAGTCAGGATGTAATATATAAGAGAATAAATTAAAAGAAAAAGGACAAATTCCTGGACTTTGCACTTGAATTTCCCATTCATTCTAGAAAAGGATGTAGAGATCTGCATTTTGTTTTTAAAGTGTCATTTGGAAACCATGCGTTGCTATAATGTCAAGCTCAATTCAACCAGTTCCTCAGAAAGGCCTATTTTCACATACCTAAAGTAACTCCCACCCCCACTCCAATCACCTCGTCCTGTGGCCCCAACTTAGACCTGCAGAACACTTATTTTTGTTTTTGTTTTTCGAGACAGACTTTCTCTGTGTAACCCTAGCTGTCTAGGAACTCACCATGTAGACCAAGCTGGCCTTTAACTCACAGAGATGTGCCTGCCTCTGCCCGCCAGGCTATCTGCAAAGCATTTTCAATACCTGGGATGATCTCACTAATTTGCTTACTGTGTCCCCCCAAGACCAGAAGCTCCTAGAGGTTGGGGGTCTTGCTTTGGATAGTCTCATGTCCCAGGTCCAGTGACATGCCTGCCATGTGCTAGTTCTGTATATTAACCAAATGACTACCTAGGCCTGAGCCCGGTTTCTTTTAAACACAGTTGAACCCTCCAGTCTGTCCCAGTCATGATCCTGGAAGCTGAAGGCATCCTATCTTCTGCCAGCCTCCACCTCAGCCCTCTCCTAGCCTGACTCTCCAATAGCCGAAGGGGAAGCAGCCACCACAGAGTGATGATGCTCTCACACTGGAAGGCATCCACCACCCACCACCCAACATAAGGGGGTGAAGTAGGAAGGTAGATGTTCCAAGCTGGAAAGCTGGTGGGAATCTGTTAACATCTAACCCTGAGAAATACTCGTCGGGAAAGAGTCCCATAGCCCACAGCCCAGCTGCCTGAAGCATAAAGATGGTGTCATAGAAGCACAGATCTCACATCCTACAGTCTTGTGTTCAACTCGTAGGATGAAAGTTTCATCCTGGGTAGTGACAGTCACTAAGAGATCACCCTGGGAGAGGAAGAATAGGCACTTCTCTTCCTGTTACTGAGGAACCAGCCAGGTATACAGCCCACCTCAACCTCAGTGGCCTCTCCACACCTGCACTCTCGGGTTAAAAAACTGAAGACCTCCAGGGGGAGGTGGCCCACACCTTTAATTCCAGCACTCAGGAAGCAGAGGCAGGCCCAAACTAAATTACTGTGAGTTTGAGGCCAGCCTGGACTACAGAGTTAGTCCCCAGACAGCCAAGATAAGAAGTCTGTCTCAAGAACCCCCGCCCCTAAAAAAGACCAATCCTTTTTGTGGAAATGACTTTCCTCCTTCCTGTGTTAGCTAGGACCTTTGGACAGTATGTGATTTCTCACAGCAACCCCAGTACGGGGGGGGGGGGCAGAAACAGATGAATCCTGGGGGCTCACTGAGCAGCTAAGTCTAGCTAAAACAGCTCAAGGGTCAGTGAGAGGCACCATCTCAATAGGAAGAGGGCAATAAAAGAGGATGCCTAATGCCACATCTGACCTCCACATGCCATGCACACATACACATAAGTGCACCTGCATATGTGTGCATGCATACACAGGCATGCATATGTGTGTGCACACACACACAGAGAGACAGAGTAGACAGAGATCCAGGGGAAGGTACCTAGACTGACCCTCTCCACTCCCCACTCAGGGTTCTGAAAGAGCCTGCTTGTTGACAGATGCCCTGATATGTACTGAAGCCCCAAGACGCAGAGCAGAGCCCACTAGATTAGGTCCAGTGGTAGAAGTATTTGAGGACAGTGGCTTGCTATGTAGTCCAAGCCAGCCTCAAACTTGTGATCCTCCTGCCTCAGCTTCCTCCGCACTGGGATTTCAGGTATGCACCCACACATGCTTCCTTCCCCTGCAGTTTCCATTCTTGCTCAACCCTCTACTGGACACCTACTGTAAATGTCATGACACGAAGATATCCTAAAGAGATGCTTGTACCTTCCCTCAGACTATCAGACAATTGAAACTTTCCCAGGGGCCTCATGCTGGGAGAAAGAGAAGACTGAAGCCTGGTCCCTTCTAGAAGCATCTCCCAGGAAGAGATTTCATACAGTTCTGATAGCTTCTCAGGCTACCTTGCAAGAGAGGCAGCTAAGAATGGTGGAGGGCAGGACCACATCTTGACCAGGATGGCTTAGTTATCCATACTCCTGCCTTCTCCAAACCTCTTGTTAGGGCCACAGGGGAAGGCTGGGAGTTACTGGATCTGTTTGTTCCTTGTTGAATATATCATCTTCTGCTTTTCACTATAACTTGTCTACTAGGTTTCTTGAGGACAGGTGGTCAAGGTCCTTAAGGCCACCAGGACCAAGTCTCTAACCCTGACACCTCTAATAATCTAGTATATGCTGCTGAAGAGGCCAGAATGTCGGGTACCTGTCCTCTGACCTGTCGCAATGGCAGCTCTGGCTTCAGAGAGAGAAGTCTTGCTCTACCATGCCCTCCTGCACATTCACCGCATAGCTGAAAGTAGGCTACAGCTTCCGACAGAACTATCCAGAAGCTCGAGAGACCTTTCGGGGTATTTAGAGAAGAAAGGATTGCCTCTTTCTTATACACAGTGGCTGGTCATGACATAGGCTTACTGTGTCTTTAAAAGGTGGGGGAGGGGAATAGCAAGATGGCCCAGTAGGTAGAGATGCCAAGCCTGATGATCTGAGTTCAATCCCTGGGGCTCCACATGGTGGAAGGAAAGAACCGGTCCCTGCTGGTAGTCTTCTGACCTCCATACATATGCCACAGCACAAGTGTGCACAAGCACATGCAATCAATCAACCAAAAATAAAATCTAATTTAAAAAGAATAAAATCCCAGGGTGTATTTACGAAGTCAGGGTAGGTATGCTTTCTTTTTCTTTTCTTTTCTTTTTTTTTTTTTTTTTTTTTTTTTTGGTTTTTCGAGACAGGGTTTCTCTGTATTGTTTTGGAGGCTGTCGGTCCAGCCTGGCCTCAAACTCACAGAGATCCGCCTGCCTCTGCCTCCCGAGTGCTGGGATTAAAGACGTGCGTCACCACCGCCCTGCTAGGTATGCTTTCTTAAAGCTAATGTTTCAACTGTATGCCTGTATTTGACATTACCGTGTGGACCATATTCTTTCCTAAGGTTTAGTTAAAATAAGGTGGGGGAAATATATCTAGACTCCATCTCTACCTCCTGAGGCCAACTGGCCATGCCCACAAGCTCAGACTTAGCACCCTCTGTGCCCAACGGGGAGAGGAGCGCTCTAGTCATCACTGATACTAAAAATCGGAGGATGGGCTGGAGAACTGGCTCAGAGGTTAAGAGTGTTGATTGTACTTCTAGAAGTCCTGAGTTCAATTCCCAGAAACCACATGGTAGTTATGACCACCTATAATGAGACCTGATGCCCTCTTCTGGCATTCAGGCAGACAGAACACTATATACATAATAAGTAAAATTTTTTTAAGTCTGAGGACATTTCCAGAATCATTGCCTGCTACTCTCTCCTGTTCGTCTCTTTTTGGTGGCAGTTCTTGTCATGCTGGGCTCAAACCTGAGGCCTTGCAAATATTAAGCTTACACTGAGAGCTACACCCCTAACTCTTGTCTGCTTTGAGGAACCATTTTCTTTGATTTAACTAGCTCCATGTCAAGAGTCTTAGAGTCTGGGGCTGGAGAGATGGCTCAGTGGTTAAGAGCACTGATAGCTCTTCTAGAGGACCCAGGTTCAATTCCCGGCAACCACACGGCAGCTCACAGCTGTCTGTAACTCCTAGATCTGACTCCCTCACACGGACACACATGTAAGCAAAACACCAGTGCACATAAAATAAAAAATAAAAATTTAAAAATAAAAGAGTCCCACAATGCCCTGGCAAAATGATCCTTGTCACTACTGCCATAATGAGTATTTCAGAGCATTCATACCCACAGAGTCCTCCTTGCCTAGTGAATCCTCACAACCTCCCCACATGGTTAGAACTGTCACTACCCTTACCACCACCACTAATCCCCGCCCCCTCCCCAGGTTAGATGTACCCATGACCCATGACCATACTGTTCGGAAGCCTCCGTGTCAGAACTAGACCCAGGTGCATCTGTTCCTCTGCCCAAGGACCTGGTAAGCCCACCAGAAAGGTCCTTGCAAAGCCCACTTCACCCTTGCTGAAATGAGCCCCATTCCCTGGGACTCTCAGTTCACCTTTGGGGGGCTGTTTAATGTATAGTATCCTTGTCTGTCTTGTCACTACGGAGGGAACTCATCGCGGGGGCCAGGGTCCCACAGACTCTGTCTTCCTGCCGGTTGTGTAGAGGTCCTCAGGGACAAAGAAATCTCCCCATATTTGCGGGGGGGGGGGGGGTCAAAGAGAGTAGACACCTTCTGCATCATCTCCCACAGCTCTTAGGAACAGGAGTACCACCAAGTGCCTCTAAATGTTACTCCTGGAGTCAGATCGGGGGCCAGTGGGGAGGCTAGTCTCTCCTCCCGCCTTCTCACCTTTCATCCCTTCCTCCCACTGTTAAAGTAAAACTCGTGGGGGACCTTGCCGCCAAGGTGAGGGGGCGGGGGGGGGGGGCACGACAAACTTGTCAGGCAGGCAGAGCTTAAGTGAGTACTTTTATTAGAAAGGGAAGAAAAGAGAAAAGAAACACAGAGAGAGGACAAAAGAGAAGAGTGAGACAGGGAAAGTCCTGTCTGCCCCAGGGGAACAGCAGAAAAGGGGAGGGTGGGAGGGAAGGAAAGTAGGCGGAGGTCTTTCCTTTAAAGGGGTCCTTTGCACCTGGGCTGACCAAGGTACTGCCTGAGTGCATTCTGCCAGGTGAGAGGGCCAGGACAGCATAATGCCTGAGTCCTTACACCCACCAAGTGCCCACCATGCCTCTTCACAATGAGCACGGTCTCCAGAAGTCATGGACAAGCTTAGCAGCCAGAGCACCACTCTGTTTCACAAGCCTGCATCTGGTTGGATGAGCTCAGACATACACTGTGGTTAGGGGACTTAGAACACAGATTCCACGGGCCTTTTTAGTTCTGTCGTCTCCCTTCTCCTAAGACCTGGCACCTTTTAAGTCTGTCTTCCCCGTGGTTTGGTATCATCTTGCTCAGCTGGGAGTCCTGGGCAGTCTCCTGTAGAAACCATAGTGAGGAGACTGGAGAGATGGCTCAGCAGTTAAGAGTACTTGTTGTATGACATCTTGAAATTTGCAGGCAAATGGACAGAACTAGAAAAAGCCATCCTGAGTGAGATAACCCAGACCCAGAAAGACAAATATAATATGTATTCACTCATAAGTGGATAACAGACGTAAAGCAAAGGACAACCAGCCTACAGGCCACAACCTCAGAGAACCTGGGTAACAAAGAGGACCCTAAGAGAGACATACATGGATCCACCTAGGAAGGGGAAAAAGACAAGCTCTCCTGAGTAAATTGGGAGCGTGGGGGATGGGGGGAGGAAGAAAGGAGAGGGAGGAGGGAAGGGGAGTGGGGAAAATGTATAGCTCAATTTTAAAAAATGTAATATAAAAAGAGTACTTGTTATTCTAACAGAAGACCCAGGTTTGATTCCCAGCACACCACATGGTGGCTCACAACCATCCCTAACTCCAGTTCCAAAATACCCCATTCTCTCTTCTGACTTCTGCAGACACTAGGCATACACACGGTGCACATACATGCATGCATGCAAGACACTCGTACACATGAGACGAATCTTTTTAAAAATTGATAAAAAAAATAAGGAAAAAAAAGACAAGCTCCCTTTTCTCCAGGGTCCAGCAGAAAAACACCAGCTGTGGGTCGGTGACCAGGGAAGTAGTAACATCGCTGCTTCCGCCAGTGGCTTGGAAGTATCACTTGACCACCGCCACAAACTCTAAGATGCATGGTCTCCCCCTATCTCAGCATTAGGGACAGTGAATTAAAACATCCCTCTGGCCTAAGAGACTCAAAAAACGTTCTTCATAAAGTTGAAGGAAACCGGAAACAAGGCACCAATCTCCCAGGGCCTGGGTCTTGGAGAGTTCAGACGCTGCTTCCACATAATGAGCTAGCTCTAGTTTCCAGTCCCCAAGGAGAGGGGAGGCGGGAGGTAGGAGATTTGAAGGCAACCATGGGCAGAGGTCTCTACAAGGTGATGTGACTCTCCTTCGGAGTCCCGAGCATCCTGGAAGGCCCAGGGCCAAGTGTGAGAAAGGCAGGGCATGGGAGGGGTCACCACGGCAGTCTGCTCTTTAATTTCCCCTTTGCTCTGAGAAGTTCTGCTGTGACATTTCACAACAGCTATTTCTGATCCGTGAAAGAACTTATAATTTCCAGGGTTTGTAAAAATCATTTTTACCCCCATAGTGGGACACGTGTGTGTGTGTGTGTGTGTGTGTGTGTGTGTGTGTGTGTGTGTGTGTGTACACATACCATGGTGCACATGTAGAGGTTGGAGGAATCTGTTCTTTTTCCACCATGTAGGTTCTGGGGATCCATCTCAGGTTTTCAAGTTTGGCAGCAAGCACCCTTGTAAAGGGCAAGAGGTCCTTGTGCACACAGATAAGCACTGGGGAAGCCAGGGAAAGTTAAACATGTAGACTTATTTTGTCAAAGGAAGGAAAATCTTCAAAGGAAGTTTATCCCTCTTCCTTAGAGAATGCTGGGTTCCTTAGAGAATGGCTGTAGTTTACAACCTGGTGATATTTGCTATCTGTAGAGCCAGAATTTATCCCCCAGAGTCTATACATTGTTTAACCCAGACCCTTTCCCCCTAAATCTTGAGCATTGCTTCTAAATCCATGAAACCCATCCTTATGAATGATGTCATTTGCACTTTACAACAGCCTAAGTGACTTCCATGTTATTTTAGGATCAGGCCAATCCTGACTCCCATAGGCATTATGTTTACCTCAGTCACTCCCCTAGTCCCTAAATCGTGAGCACTGTTTGAGTCAACAGTATCCATCTGTATGAAAGAAGCCAGATGTACTTTGTAAAGACTTTCGATGTAACCAGGTGGTGGTGGCACATGCCTTTAATCCCAGCACCCAGGAAGCAGAGGGAGGCATGCAGATCTCTGAGTGGAACTCAGGCCAGCCTGAGTCTACAGAGTGAGTTTCGGGACATTGAGGGCTACACAGAGAAACCCTGTCTCAGGAAAATGAAAACATGGCTTAAGTTTTGTCATATTCTGTGCACTGAGTTAATTGTCATCGGAAAACATTTTTTCCCAAATTTGTGCTGTGCTAAATATGACTAAAATAAACAACCTGGGATCAGATTCTAGAAATTTGACCCAGCTCCAGCTAAGTCAAGCTGGACAGAATTTCATTCTTCCATCACCTGGATCTTTTCCCTGCTGACCAGAGAGTCTTCAGGGATTCCCACCCCCACGTGCACACACCCTACCCACTGAGCCATCTCACCGGGCCCTCATAAATTTGATGTTAATGTTCCTTAACTGCAGTCAAGAAGAAAAAGGAAGCTCTTTGCTGTGGGAAGTATACTTGTGACCACAAGCCATCATAATTGACAGGTTGGCATTTAATACTTAGCTCTAGTAGCTGTTCTGAGGAGAAACTAAACAAAGATACCAAACACTTAAAAACATAGATGACTGGCCCAGTGTGTGTGTGTGTGTGTGTGTAGGGGGGGCATGCACTTAATCCCAGTACTTGGGAGGTAGAGGCAGGAGGATCTTTGAGAGTTCAAGACCAGCCTGCTCTACATAACAAGTCTCCCCCCCCCCACACCAGACAGGGTTCCTCTGTGGCTTTGAAGGTTGACCTGGAACTAGCTCTTGTAGGCCAGGCTGGTCTGGAACTCACAGAGATCCACCTGCCTCTGCCTCCCGAGTGCTAGGACTAAAGGCATGCACTACCACCACTCAGCACATAACAAGTTCTATGACAGCTAGAGCTACAAAGTAAAACCCTGTCTCAAACAAACAAAATATGACTTCCAGTGGAGTACGAAAAAGGACAAAGACTTAAACTTGAGTCAGCCAAAGCCACAAGGCACTGACAGCTCTTAACAGGGCGCAGCCTGTGTCCGAGAATGTGGTGAGGGTGTCGGGATTGACGACACAGAGACCAGAAGGCTCCTCAAGAAGGTTCTCCTTTATTCCTTTCTGGCTGGTTATTATATACCCTGACACCAGAGGTGGAAGTGGGTGGGTCTGAAGAGGTGGATAGTCTTTGGGAAAGGTCGAGGTCAGGGTGGTTCCCGTGGGTAAGCCCTTTTCAGGAACTTATTGCCCCAGGCATTGTATTGTTTTTAGTAAACATTGTCTTACAGCTGCTTACTCCCAGGCCGATGGGGAAGTGGGTCTCTGCTCAAGGTCTGGTGTCCCCACATCAAGGTGCCTGTGCCTTCTCATAACTTTCCACATGATGTGGGTGCCCCGCCTCCCTATTCAGCTTCGTACTCTCCGAGACTCCCACTGTAGCCCATCAGTTCACCCGTGCTTTCTCCTATTCTTCATGTCCCGACATCCGGGCACCTGCCCAGACAGATCCCACCTCAGTCCTTCACAGGTCTCCTCCTCTAAACCCCCTGCCAGGATCTGTGCAATTTAGGACTATTGATTTCTTGCTTGATGTCATTAGTTAGATCCGGATCCTCTGAATAGGACAATGTGGGCAGGGAAGACTTTACCATTCAACCTCCATGAAATAGGTAGTACTAAGACAAACAAAACTTGCTAGGAGCTGGGTGGTGGTGGCACACGCCTTTAATCCCAGCACTTGGGAGGCAGAGGCAGGTGGATCTCTGTGAGTTCGAGACCAAGCCTGGTCTACCGATCGAGTTCCAGGACAGCCTCCAAAACAATACAGAGAAACCCTGTCTCGGGAAAAAAAAAAAACTTGCCAGGCGTTGGTGGCACACCCCTAGCACTCGGAGGCAGAGACAGGCAGATCTCTGTGAGTTCGATGCTAGCCTGGTCTACAGAGCAAGTTCCAGGACAGGATGCAAAGCAATACAGAGAAACCTGAAACCCTGTCTCGAAAAACCACACACACACAAAAATACTTATAAAACTTTGTGGAAATGAATGAATGAATGAATGAATGAATGAACAAACGAATGAGTGAACGAGCTTCCTTTAGCCTATATACTGAGATGTCTGGTGTAAAGTGACCAGGCTTCGTTTCTATGTACTTTTCATGGAGGCTTCTGATTCTACTAAAGCACCAGGTTACTCAAGACTTCAAAATGCACAGCCACCCTCTGACTCCATGCAATGAGATGTACAAATTCTGGAATCACAACTAGCATTGAAAGACCCCTACCCAGGACCCCCTAGGAAAAGAAAAGCAAGGCCAGGCCGTTGCCTAATGAAAGAAACCCAGACCAGGTGTCTCACCCTCAAAACAGGATGTCTGTGATCACTATAGCAGTCATGGGACCCGGATAATAATTGCTGAAGCGTGCTGGGAACTTTCATATGACAATACTAGAAAACCTAGTCCTTGGCAACTACCCTGGCCCCCAATTGTGTCTGATCACTATGGCAATCATGGGACCCAGATAATAATTACTGAAGCGTGCTGGGAACTTTCATATGACAATACCAGGACACCTAGTCCTTGGCAACTACCCTTGCCCCCAGTTGTGTCTATGATCACCATAGTAGTCATGGGACCAGGATAATAATTGCTGAAGTATGCCTGGGTCTTTCATAAAGTAATACCAGGAAACTTAGTCCGTGGGAACTACCCCTGCCCCCAAGATGAGCCAATGAAATGCCTGTTACTTATGTAACCATTGAAACTCTATAAATATTGTACTCCCTGAAAGCCCGGTATGCTCTGCACCCGAGTTGCAGTAGCATCCGCAGGCGCCTGTGTACTCAATAAATCACCTCTTGCATTTGCAGCCAGTGGTCTGGCCCCGGTTCTTGGGCAGAGGGTTCGGTTCAGTGCCCGGCGCTTTGATGCCGAGGTTTTTCAGCATCTCTCCAGAATATATCTACATCCTCATCACCTGGAGTGTGGGCCAAAACCACAGATGCCCCAGGCTGCGCTATAGCATCTGCCTTCAGGAGGGAAGCCAAGGAACCCAAACAATTGCATTCTGCTTCTACCCATCCAGGACTGAAAAATGCCACTCCACTTTGGGCTGACCAGTCCATAGTGAGGCTTTTATGGAAAAGGCATTAGACTTCGGGTCCAAATACATTTCACTTTGTTTTGCTTTGAGACAGGGTCTCACCATGTAACTCTGATTGGCTTGGAACTCAACTCGTAGAACCGACTGGACTTGAGGTCACAGTGTTCTGCCCGCTTCTGCCCCCTAGTGCTGGGTGTTTACCACCACATGCCGCTCAGATATCTTCAGTAAATACTTGGGACCTTGGACAAATTTTCTTCTCCTTAAAACAAAAATAAGACCATGTGAGGTTCAAACCTCAGACCTGGTGTGGTGCCACTGTGCTATAAGCCCAGCACTTAGGAATCTGAGACAGGACGGTCTCTTAAGTTCTAAGTCAGAACTTGAGACCATCCTGCTAAGCCAGGTTGAGAGACGTGGTAAATGCCCATCTCAGAAAACCAAACAAATAAAAGATGCACAAAGAATGCTTCCTTAAATGGGACTAGAGCATCCAGAGTGGGAGATCAATGAGACATCTCTTTCTACTGTGGCCTGACTGAAATTTAGCACTTTAACTGTGGATGTAGGCAGTGGTACCTATAACCCAGTTACTAATGGTATGACCATTTTCCCTTTATACTCATTGTAGATATTGTTATGTTTCAAACCTGGAACAAATGGCTGAGGCTTCCATTTAACATATCAAAGCAGATCTGGCTGCCAAATTCTCCCAGCATCCTTCAGTCCTACCTATTACAGGGTATGGGCTAGTATGCCCCACCCCCTACCCTGAACTCTTTAGTCCAGGAGTTGGGCTGCCCTTCCCCCAGAGGCTTTTCCCTATATAATCCAGTCATTTTGGTTACCTGCCCATTTTTGTACCTTTGGGCTCCTGGTTGCTGCACCTGGTTCTCCTCTCTCCCTCCTCCACCACCACCACCCCTCACCCCCACCCCCACCCCCACACTGCTCAGAATTATGACCACTCTGGAATCTTGAGATGTGTCAGACTCTGGCTATGCTCTCCTTTTTTTTTTGGTTTTATGAGACAGGGTTTCTCTGTATTGTTTTGGAGGCTGTCGGTCCAGCCTGGCCTCGAACTCACAGAGATCCGCCTGCCTCTGCCTCCCGAGTGCTGGGATTAAAGGCGTGTGCCACCACCGCCCGGCTTATGCTCTCCCTTTTATCTACAATCAAGTTTCTCCTCTACCATACCTAGGAGCAGTCATGCCCTCTCCTTTTTATTTCTTTTTTTCATTCAGATATGTCTGAGTGCATTTGAAGCTCAGCACTATTTTGGGAATAAACTGATCACCAGATGTGCTGGGATTTTGGGGGGGGTGAGGCTGTTTTTTATTTATTTATTTTTGGGTTTTCGAGACAGGGTTTCTCTGTGGCTTTGGAGGCTGTCCTGGAACTAGCTCTTGTAGACCAGGCTGGCCTCGAACTCACAGAGATCCACCTGCCTCTGCCTCCCAAGTGCTGGGATTAAAGGCATGCGCCACCAACGCCCGGCCTTGATTTATTTTTTAAGACAGGATTTCTCTGTGTAACAGCCCTAGCTGTCCAGGAACTACCTCTATAGACTAGGCTGACCTCGAACTCACAGAGATCAGCCTACCTCTGCCTCCCAAGTGCTGGGATTAAAGGCGTGAGCCACCAATGCCCGGCAAGACCTGCTGTTTTAATGCAATAATAAATCTTTGTGGGTACAATTTAAGAAATATTTTGATTATTATATGTTAATATATTTTTCTCTTCACAATTGTTTGTATATTTCAAGTACATAAAGAAGTCTGGAGAAGCTGGGCACTGGTGGCACATGCCTTTAATCCCAGCACTTGGGAGGCAGAGGCAGGTGGATCTCTGTGTGTTCGAGGCCAGCCTGGTTTACAGAGCGAGTTCCAGGACAGCCTCCAAAACAATACAAAGAAACCCTGTCTCAAACCCCCCCCCAAAATAAAAGAGTCTGAAGAGATGGCTCATAACTGGCTGTGACTCCAGTTCTAGGGATCTTATGTCCTCATCTGACCCATGTGGGGACAAGGCATCATGTGGTATATACAATACATACATACAAGCAAAAACCTTATACATAAAATAAAAACAAGTCTCTTTTATTTTTTTTTATTTTTTTGGTTTTTCGAGACAGGGTTTCTCTATGGCTTTGGAGGCTGTCCTGGAACTAGCTCTTGTAGACCAGGCTGGCCTCGAACTCACAGAGATCCGCCTGCCTCTGCCTCCCAAGTGCTGGGATTAAAGGCATGCGCCACCAACGCCCGGCAAGTCTCTTTTTTAAAAAAGGATAAAAATATACAAAGATGACACAACAGAACTCTGTAGTGTAGCAGTCAGGAGACATAGGCGACCAAGAGTTCAAAGTCATCCTTGTTAGGTTTCTGAGGCAACATTAAGAAAAGACACAGAGGAGTCGGGCGTTGGTGGCGCACGCCTTTAATCCCAGCACTCGGGAGGCAGAGGCAGGCGGATCTCTGTGAGTTCGAGGCCAGGCTGGACCGACAGCCTCCAAAACAGAGAAACCCTGTCTCGTAAAACCAAAAAAAAAAAAGAAAGGAAAAGACACAGAGGGCTGGAGAGATGGCTCAAAGGATAAGAGCACTGACTGCTCTTCCAGAGGTTGTAAGTTCAACTCCCAGCAACCACATGGTGGCTCACAACCATCTATAATGAGATCTGGTGCCCTCTTCTGGTGTGCAGGCATACATACACTGTATACATAATAAATAAGAAAAAAATATTAAAAAAAAAAAAGAAAAGACACAGAAAGAGACCAGAGTCTGATCTTCGTGATGGAACTATGTTTATTAACACACACAGCAAGGGGAAGTCCCTCGCCTGGGTGTAACTGAGGGATCTTCCAGGGGGGGGAAAACTGGTTGCTACTCTTTATATGGGGGGGATTGAGGAAAGTGTTACAGCCATGTGTCTCTCCTGCAGTCTCTCCTTCCTGAAATTGTTTGCCCAGGACAGACAAACTATCATGAGAGACAGCCTGTCTCTAGAGATGATCCTTCCTGTGCAGACCCATAAGGCTGCGCAAGGCCGTCTGCAGCCTCACAGGAACCCTGTTTTACCACTGAGGCACTCTAACAATCCCCAGCTATTGTCCCCATTTCTTCACCTAGGAGGCAAACTTCTCCAAGCCCTCAGCCCCCAATTCTTTCTGGCAGTCAGCTGAGACACAGGAATAGGTCAGTAATCTGTCCCACCAAAGTGGGCCAGTGCATTCTCTTCCTGCTGGCGCTGCAGCCTTAATTTCAGACTTCACAACGGAAAGAGGAGACTCCAAGAGGCCAGGATCTGCCAGGGCTCTAGATGGGCAAAGCTAGGCCAGCCTCACCCCAGGCCCTGGAAGGAGGAGGAGGAAGAGGAGGAGGAAAAGAAGAAGGAAGAGGAGGAGGAGTAGGAAAAGAAGAAGAAAGAAGAAGTAGAAGAAGAAGGAGGAGGAGGAAGAAGAGGAAAAGGAGGAGAAAGAGGAAAAAGAGAGAGAGAGAAAGATCTAGTGACCACTTTGCCTTCAGTCTCTGTTGGGCTACTGGACCCTGGAAACTGAAGAACCTACCTTGAAATAGTGTATTTACAAGCTACCACTCTCTTGCAGCACACTCAATAAACTATTAATAATAATAGTAATAGTTTTAACAATTTAAAGAGTGCAGTAAGTTGTACAGATAAGGATCCATCTTGGTAACACACACTTTTAATCTCAGCACTCAAGTAGCAGAGGCAGGGGAATCTCTGAGTTCAAGAGTAATCTACAAATACATACATGTGCACATACATACAGATTCATACACATATATACTTGCATAAAAATAAAATAAATTTTTGTTTAAAAGAACATAAAATTCCAGCCGGGTGGTGGTTGTGCACGCCTTTAATCCCACCACTCAGGAGGTAGAGGCAGGCGAATCTCTGTGAGTTCGAGGCCAGGCTAGACCGATAGCCTCCAAAACAATACAGAGAAACCCTGTCTCATAAAATCAAAAAAAAAAAAAAAAGAACATAAAATTCCAGTACTCAGTTGGCAGAGGCAGGTAGATCTCTGTGAGTTCTAGGCCAGCCTGGTCTATATAGTGAATTCCAAGACAGGGCTATGTAGAAAGACCCTGTCTCAAACAAAACAAAACAAAACAATATAATTAATATTTTAAAATAAGAATAAAAATTTGACCTGTCAGTCATCAAAACCCATGGCAAATTGTGGAAAATATGTACACGCTAGCGGTATTGCTGTAAAGGTAAATTTATTTAAGAGAAAATGCATCCAAGTTCCCCTTTTGCACAATGCACAAACACTATGGGAACAATGAGTGGTGAACAACACCCTATGGTCTGTTGGATGTTCCTAGGTCAACGTAAGGAGAGTATGTGGCAGACACTTGAGTGTCCAGGCTCCGGGACTGAAGTAGACTCTAATCTTCCACCAGCAGACTGTCAGCCTTCAGCTGGGTCCTCCTTATACTCTCCAAGTTCAGCTGCTGATATTTTCTTTTGAAAAAGCCACACTGAAACAGAGAGGAGGGAAGCCTCGTGAGGGACCTGGGGTAGCCGCCTGCTTTGGAAGCAGAAAGTCGCTAAGCAGCTCCAGACCTGCTTCGTGGCCTCTCTTTCCTCCCTCTGAGCTTTTCTGATCCTCCCAGTCCCTTCTTCAGAGAGTGCTGCCTTCCTGGTGTTCATCCCCACCCCCCCACCCCGAGAGCTGACCCCCCCCCACTGTCCTCTGAACCTCGAGAGCACTTAAACACCTTTAACTAACTAACTTTAGCTATGGAGTCAGTTGTACAGCTGGATCTAATCCTCTTCCTGGAAGAATGCCGGGGACAGCCTGCCATGCTAAAGACATAAAGATTCCTATAGAAACTCGGGATCTAGGAAGAGGGTGAAATGACAGGTGTGATGACTGCCCCCTGTAAGGCTTTCAGAAGGGAGCTCTCAGGCTCCGCCTCCTGGGGAGCTGTGTGAGGGGTGAGAGGGTGGGAACAGGCACTCCTAGCAAGGGCAGTCATGCACGCCCCAACAGAGAGCGGGCACCTATTCAGGGGATGGGTCAGCTTGTCTGGAGAAAACAAAGCAAGACTTAGGCGTGTGAGAGACAGAGGCCAGGGTGTAGAAGGCCTCAAATAACACTAAGAAAGTCTGGACTCTGGGGTAGGGACTTTAAAAGGGGTGACAATCAAATCTGCTTTAGGAACATCTCTCTGTGCTCAAATACTTCAATTAGTCTTCTATTTTTTTTCCAGAGAGAAACTGCCAGGTTCATCTGTCTAAACAGGACATAGAGCTTCAACAACAAAGGAAAGAGGCCACAAGGCCAGGGTAGGGGCAGTAGGTCTGAGGTTAGCTGTCCTCCAAGGTACTGAAAGCAGTATCAGAGCCCAGTGGCTTCTCCTTGCAAACATGATGAGTGGAACTGACCTTGAATAGAACGGCTATAATCACGGCCAAGAGCAGGAGGCCTCCAACACTGCTGCCAATGATGAGAGGCAAAGAGCCGGGCTCCTCATCTCTCAGGAAGATGACAGTGATCTGGATAAAGATTTGGTCCATTAGCCAGTAAGTTATAAGGGAGGGAGACGACCCGTGTTATTTTAAGGATCAAAAGATGAGGACTTGGTAACAACCAGAATATTGATCAAGACTGATGGCGGGAAGGCAAAAAGCTGACCATCCCCTGACACAGCACTTTCCATCAGCTAAAATCATCTTATGATCACAGCACTCCACAAGAAACAATTCTGGTCTCTGATCTAAGCAAGCTGGGTCATCAGGGATGTGACCTTGACCTAAAGGTGGTCTGAGAACACTCCCAGAGCATCAAGATTCTACAGAAGCTGTGCCTCTCTGTGTCCTTGATCCCTGCAGTCACTGTCTCCAAAGTGATGACTTGTTTAAAGATCTCCATGTCCTTTTCAACTCAAGTCTGACAGATATTTTTAAATCTCCTACACATGCCTCATGTCTTCGGCAATACATTTTCCTATAAGAGGCTGGAAAGATGGCTCAGAGATTAAGAGCACTGGCTGCTCTTCCACAGGTCCTGAGTTCAATTCCAGGCACCTACAGGGTAGGTCACAACCATCTATAATGGGAACCGGTTCCTATTCTGGCATATAAGCAGGCAGAACACTATACATTTTCCTACAAGAAATGACTGGCAGGGGTTGCCCTGTCCTTCACCAGGCTGAGTGCAGCCCTTGGGGACACTGTGAGTACAGAAGGGGGTCCACCCACGGCACTTCCGGGTTCCTCTGTTAGAAATCATTCCCACAAGGTGTTTTCCTAAGGATCTCATGAGCTCAAGAGTCTTCTTTCACCCTGACACACTGAAAAGCTCCACAGATACACTTCCTGACAGGGGCCTGGTCCTCCTGGGTAGTCCAAAGCGTGCTGCCAGGACACACACAGTTACAGCCAGAGGGTCATCATGACTCCCTGTTGCAAGACACTGCATTCCCTTCAGGCCAGGGCATAAGCACCAAGGTCATGCATACTTTGGAGAGATTTCCATACAGGGTAGAGAGTTAGCCAACTCTCCCCTGAGGCCTCTCTCAGCTAAGTTATAAATGTGACTGACTCAGGACTGGCCCTCTGGACT
This sequence comes from Mesocricetus auratus, assembly GCF_017639785.1. Taxonomy (NCBI): domain Eukaryota; kingdom Metazoa; phylum Chordata; class Mammalia; order Rodentia; family Cricetidae; genus Mesocricetus; species Mesocricetus auratus. The sequence goes on along the minus strand of NW_024429191.1, from coordinate 51,996,606 downwards.
ACACTTAGCTACAAGTAAACTGAACTTCATAGGAGTTAAGTTCTGACCTTGAGAGCAGGAAGGTAACAGAGCAACAGAGCTGGAGGGGGGGACAAGACAGAGTTGTGATCTCAACATCCAAGTAGAAGGTAAGGGGAGGGCAAGCAGGACTCTGGAACCTGGGCTGAGGAATGAAGGAGGCCTCGGGCACAATAGGCCAGACTGGAGTGGAAACAGCACCCGTTTCTCAAAGCCTTCTTCCTTCGCCCTCCTTGAAATGCACAGCTTCTCCCCAAAATGGGCCAAAGCTACCCCAGCAGAGGGTAAGGGAGAAGGGGGACATAGAATGCCCTGCCCCCGTTGTAGCAAACATGGACGGTGCGCAGTCCAGTGGCCACCCTGCCAGCTGCTGGTGACTGGAAGGAGACAGCACCTCCACTGACAGCTGAAGGACCCATTATTTTCAGTTGGTACCTTTCAGTTAGGGCTGGATTTCAATTATATTACTTTATTTTTCAGTTTCCAAGACACGGTTTCTCTGTGTAGACATGGCTGTTCCAAAACTCACTCTGTAAACCAGAATCTGCTTGCTTCTGCCTCCCAAGCGCTGGGATTAAAGGTGTGCACCACCACCACCTGGCTTAATGATATTACTTTATAAAAATCAGACTGTGCCCTGCTCCAAGTTACTCTATACTGTCTGTAGAAACACACACACATACCTACACACACAAAGTAAGTGTAATAAACTAGGTGTGTAAGATCAGGCTACACCCTGCTTTGGGTTACTCTATACTGTCTTTATAAAACAGCTTTCCAGGCTATGCCCTGCCGCAAGAGAGACTCCATTTTATGAGCAGTGTTTGACTCTATTTTGAAGATGGAGGACTGTATTCCTGGGCGGACATGTGAACAGCACTATTCATCTGGCATCAAGCATGCAGCACAGACTGATAAATGACTCACTTATTCCTAGAAGCAGAAAGGACAGCATAAATCTATTGGGGTGAATTGAGACTGTAGGGGCACATGGGCATATTAAAATGATTATGAGAGAAACTAGGTCTAGGAGTTTATCAGACACTAGACCAAGGAAAAGGTGTGTGCAACATTAGCAATTATGTGTATGAGTATTTTGCCTGCATAGATGTCTGTGAACCATGTGCACTCCTGGAGCCTCTGCGGTCAGAACAGGAGGGTAGGAGAAGGCATTAGATCCCTTAGAACTAGAATCATAGATGGATGTGAGCCAGCATGTCGGTGCTGGGAACTGAACCTGGGTCTTCAGCAAGAGCAACCTACACTCTTTTTTTTTTTTTTTTTTTTTTTTTTTTGGTTTTTCGAGACAGGGTTTCTCTGTATTGTTTTGGAGGCTGTCCTGGAACTCACTCTGTAGACCAGGCTGGCCTCGAACTCACAGAGATCCGCCTGCCTCTGCCTCCCGAGTGCTGGGATTAAAGGCGTGTGCCACCAACGCCCAGCTGAGCAACCTACACTCTTAACCAATGAGCCATCTCCCCAGGCCCCAACACCATGTCCTCCATGGCATCAGACACACATGTGGTAGACAGACATACAGGCAGGCAAAACACCCACACATAGAAAATAGAATTAAAGAAAAAAATGAAGATATAGGGCATCGTGCACAAAAACATTCAGCTCAGACCAGGGCATCAGTTTGGCTTTGTTCACATTTTTGAAAAATCACACTTCCAGTGCTGGCCTAACGCCTATAAAATGATTAGGCACTGTGAGCATACCACTGTTCAACAATGTAACAGACACTAACATTACATACTAGGAGGACAGTATATGGACGTCTCACATTGGAAATGTTTTAACTGCTTCCTAAATTATTTTCAAAATAAATTAATTTTTAACTAAGTACACACTGTTGTTGATTCCTATTACACAGATGAGAAAGTATCACAGGGCAGGTGGTCGTGTAGCCAAGGTCAGCAGTGACAGCAGTTTTGCCAGAGCACTCATGAGGAAACAGCCCGGAGTTACCTGCGTTCTGTGGTTTTCTGCACTCAGCCCCTCATACAGAGATTTGTTGAAAGATATTTCACCGAGGATCTGCAGCTCAGCCACATCTCTTAGTAGCTATGAGATGGGGAAGGGTGGGGTGTGGAGGAACATGAAACATGTTGTGGACATGAGCTCATTGTTTCTGGAGAGTTTGAACCAGTTTTCCCCTCAAATGTATTCCTTCTCCAGTATTCCTTCTGCCTCCATAAATGGTCCCAGCAGCCACAGTCATCCAAGCCACAAGCCTGTAGTCAATCCCCAACTTCTTTTCCCTTACACTTGGCATCGTGCCATCACCCCCACCCCCACCCCCAACCCCCACCCCCCCACCCCCCACCATCCCCACCCCCACCCCAGGCAAAGCCAGCTCTGGACAGTCCTTCATTCTGCCACCCATGCGTCCCTTTTCCTCCATTGCCACTTCTGTCTCATCTGGCTCACTGCACAACGTTAAACTTGGTCATTTGTTCCCACTTTACAATAAGGCCTTTCAGGAAATAAAATTTGACCAGTATTATGCAAGCTAACTATAAGTGCAAAGTCCCAGTGGCCACAATGATATTAACAAGCTAAAAGGCAGAAATGACAGAATATCTGGGTATAATGGAGAGACAGGTGAGAAAGGACAGACAGCAAAGGGTGATAAATTAAGCAGATACCAGATCATGCAATTCTTTGCTTGCCATGAAAGCACTGTGGATTTTAACCTAAGCGTATCTAACTCCAAAGTCAGCTGTGTCTGGAGTTTCTGATTTTGTTTTAAAGCAAGATAACGCAGTCTAGTGTTAACTTAAGGATTATTTTGCTTTTAAAAATCATGAGCACAAAAAAAAAATCATGAGCACAAAAAGGGGTCAAAACCAGGCTGGTGAAACCTCAGAAACAGCTGACCTGAACAAGGGGGAGCTCATGGACCCCAGACTGATGGCTGGGAAATAAGCATGGGACTGATCCAGACCCCATGAACGTGGGTGTCAGTGAGGAAGCCTCCGCAATCCAATCTACGGGGCCTCTGGTAGTGGATCAGTATTTATCCCTAGCATATGAATGGACTTTGGGAGCCCATTCCTTTTAAAGGATATGACAGACTTTAAAGATCCCTAACAGAAGGCCTCACCCTCCCTGGGAAGCAGAAAGGGGGATAGGGCAGGGGTTAGTGGAGGGCAGGGGAGGAGGGGAGGGAAAGGGAACTGGGATGGACATGTAAAGCAATCTTGTTTCTTATTTAAATAAAAATAGAAAAAAACCATGTGCATATATGTGCATGTATGTGTGTGGGTGCAGGTGTCCATGGGGACTAGGAGAGGGCATCAGACACCCCCACATCTGGTGCTACACGTTGTTGTGAGCTGCTAGGGACGGAGCCTCATCTTCTGCAAGAAGAGCACATGCTCTAAACTGCTGGTCCATCTCTCGGCTCTTGAAGAAGTGTTTGGACAGGCTAGGGGGGACACCAAGACAAAGAGAGCGTGCCCACAAATGGACTTTGGGAGCCCATTCCCTATGGAGGGATACTATTTTAGCCCAGATGCATAGAGGAGGGTCTAGGCCCTCCCCCAAATGATATGACAGACTTTGATGATTCCACATGGAAGGCCTTACTGTCCTTGGGGAGCAGGTGGGGAGCAGGTGGGGAGTAGGCTGGGGAAGTTGATATGGGGCATGGGAGGATGGGAGAAAGAGGGAATAAGGGGATTGATATGTAAAATGATTGTTTCTAAATTAAAAGAAAAAAAAAGAGAGTGTGCCCAACAGAGAGAGTGACCTGAATTACTAACACATCAGTAGAGCAGAGAGACCTGAGTTAATATATGTTCTGAGGGCGGATGGCAGGGTTTACTGCTAGGATGCACATGAGGAAGCAGCAAAGAGTCACGGGGTATTGTATTGTCAGTGTGCACAGGACTAAGATGCCTGGGTATTGTCAGTGTGCACAGGACTAAGATGCCTGGGGTATTGTATTGTCAGTGTGGACAGGATTAAGATGCCTGGGGTATTGTACTTGTCAGTGTGCACAGGACTAAGATGCCTGGGTATTGTATTGTCAATGTGGACGGGATTAAGATGCCTGGGGTATTGTACTTGTCAGTGTTCACAGGACTAAGATGCCTGGGTATTGTATTGTCAGTGTGCACAGGACTAAGATACCTGGGTATTGTCAGTGTGCACAGGACTAAGATACCTGGGGTATTGTATTGTCAGTGTGGACAGGATTAAGATGCCTGGGGTATTGTACTTGTCAGTGTGGACAGGACTAAGATACCTGGGGTAATTGTACTTGTGAATGTGGACAGGATTAAGATACCTGCTATGTACTTGCTAAGGGTAGGTTGGGACAGAAGGCCAATCAATATATCTATTCCAGATGGCACATTCCAGGTTCTATTATTCTTTCTAGAGTCTAGGTCCTAGAGCTGGATGACAAAGTCTGCAAAATTTCAGTCTTGAGTACCTACCTGCTTACTGTGGCCCAGGGAGATTTCCGCAGCCACAGTTACATTTTCTTTATTAGATGTGATATCACAGATCACTGAATGCCACTCTTCTACATGCTGCAAAAGCAAAAGGTGAGTTTGTTTACTCCCTTCTAGCGCTTCGGGCTGAAAAATCTGAATATCTAGGACAGAGCATCTAAGGCCCCTGAGTGTGCAGTTTGTGCAAGCTCCTTCGCCCAAGCAAAGTGTCAGTCACCCTAGCAAACAGGACCAGAGAGACTGAGAGTCTCAGAAAGAACTTTGCAGAAGCTGCGACCTGACCTCTGCGGCCACCTTGTTAAGGCGTTCACCACATCCCTCTCTCGGGCTCTTGAGACGACCTCGCTCACCTGAACAGGATCGCTTCCACACGCGCGCTCTCGGCTCTGCGTGCACTCAGTGTGGGCCTGAAACGAGATCCCTTCCTGAGTCGCCCTGAGCGCTCAAAGTCGCGCAAGGCATCTGCCACCTGGCGGCCTCTGGGGAGGTCCGGCGCGCTGTTGCAGCCTAGAGCAGGCGCTAGGACCCAGCGGGCCGGCGGGCGCGCTCGCGGAAGTCTCGCGGTGTTTCGGTTTGAACCGACCGGCGGGCACCCGCCATGGCAGCGTCCATTCCGCGGCCCGGGACCCGGCTCTTCCGAACGTACGCGGCGAGGGGCGTCCAGGGGTCGCAGCCTAGCCGGCTGGCCGTACAATGGTTCCAGCCGCCGGATCCGAAGCGCGCTTTCAGCAGCAGCTTCAGCGGCAATGACCAGTCGCCGTCTGTCGCTTCCGACGACTCTGACGACCCCGACTTCCCTGGCAGCCCCGTGGGCCCGCGGCGCAGTCGTTCTCCGGGCCGCGTCTCCCCGGACCGGTGGACCCTGACAGTCACCCAGAGGCTGCGACCTCGGCCCCTGCAGAAGTGCAACAGGCGTTCTCCGGGCCGCGTCTCCCCGGATCGGTGGACCCTGACAGCCACCCGGAGGTTGCGGCCTCGGCCCCGGCCCCGGCAGAAGTGCAGCACCCCGTGTGGCCGGCTGCGACCGCCACCCTTCTCCAGCTGCAACCCGGGCTGCTTCAGCCCGGACCTCAGCGTGTGCAGCCAGTCCAGGGACAGCAACGAGCTGGGCACCAGTGCCTCCCTATTCAGCTCTCCGGCCTCCCCCGGAGCCCCCGACTCTCCCGATGCAGCCCCTGAAGTCCCTAACAGCTCCCACCTCCCGGCAACCTCCCTGGACGAAGAAGCATCTCTGCCCTGTCCCCAGGAAGCAGCAACAGATGAAGGCAGGTTCGCCAGGATGGCCGGCCAATCCGGAGCCGACTTCAGGTCAACCGTCTTTAACCTTGTGGACTCTGGCACCGCTGAAGGTAACGAGTTTGGGACAAATGGGAAGAATGAAAGACAGCAGGTGGGAAACGGACTAAAGGGCCCAGGTCTAGCAAGCACGAGAAAGAGAAGGACCACAGGTCAGATGGCTGTGTCTCAAGGAGCCGACCAGATGGACTGTGGGGCGGCCAGTGCTTGCAAAGACCTTTGTGTACCAGGGCAAATCAACAGGCCTAAGAGAGCTGGGCCACTCCAGAAGAGGAAACGGCAAAAATCTATGGGAACCTCTGCCCTCCGCTACCAGCAATCTAAGAAGAAAAAGAAAGATTCAGTCCCTTTGCCGGACTTGAGTCATATCCATGAGACCTGTTCTTGGGCCAAAACCAGAGCCTCCTTCAGTTTCCACAAGAAGAAAGTTATAAGTAATGTGTCAGAGGAATGCAGCAGCCATATTGCTGGTTCTTCTAGGTCCATCCTGTCTGAATATTCAACCCCCGGTGTCATGGACAGAGCGAATAGTACTGTTTCCTCTTGTCACTCCTCTTCTATGTATTTGCTAAGCCCCTTACAGACCCTGCAGGTCACAGACAAAAAACCATCTTATGCTGAAAAGGTGTATGGGGAGTGTAATCAGGAAGGGCCTGTCCCCTTTCATGATTGCCTTTCCATGGAAAAATTGGAACACTGTAAGAAGATTGGCGAAGGTGTGTTTGGAGAAGTGTTTGAAACAATTACTGATCAAACACCCGTAGCCCTAAAAATCATTGCTATTGAAGGACCAGATTTAGTCAATGGGTGCCATCAAAAAACCTTTGAGGAGATCCTGCCAGAGATCATCATCTCCAAAGAGCTGAGCCTCTTGTCTGATGAGGTGTACAACCGCACAGAAGGCTTTATTGGGCTGAACTCAGTACACTGTGTCCAAGGGCCTTACCCTCCCTTGCTGCTCAAAGCCTGGGATCACTATAATGCAACCAAAAAATCTGCAAATGACCGGCCTGACTTCTTCCAGGAAGACCAGCTCTTCATTATACTGGAATTTGAGTTTGGTGGGATTGACTTAGAGAGAATGAAAGGAAAGCTGGCCTCCGTGGCTACTGCAAAGAGCATTCTACACCAGATCACCGCATCCCTCGCAGTGGCAGAAGCATCGCTGCACTTTGAGCACCGTGACTTACACTGGGGGAATGTGCTCTTAAAGAAAACCAACCTCAAAGAGCTCCAGTACACCCTCAATGGGAAGACAAGCACCATTCCCACCCATGGGCTACAGGTCAACATCATCGACTACACCCTGTCCCGCTTGGAGCGGGATGGGATTGTGGTTTTCTGTGACATCTCCACTGAAGAGGACCTGTTCACAGGTGAAGGTGACTACCAGTTTGAGATCTACAGGCTCATGAGGAAGGAGAACAGAAACTGCTGGGGTGAGTACCACCCTTACAATAATGTGCTGTGGCTACATTACCTGGCAGACAAGCTTCTGAATCATATGACCTTTAAGACTAAGTGTCACACCTCAGCCATGAAGAAGGTGAAGGAGAAACTGGGGCATTTCCACAGAACTGTACTGACGTTCCGCTCTGCCACTGACCTGCTCTGCCAGCACAGTCTGTTTCAGTAAGCCAGCTACTGAGTGCTCGCACTTCCAAAGCCTCACTGAGTACGCCTTCACTGCCTCTGCTACTGTTTTTAATCTCTGCCACTGGAGCAGGATGGAGGTGAATACCCATCCTTAAGGCTTCCCTGTCAGCTTTTAAAAAAGAGAGTTTTGTTTTTAAAAGGTAACCAGAATGTTTATCAACGTAATTAAACTTGCTTTTAACAAGTGTTCTGAAAAAAATAAACTACATAGAGGACAAGTGTATACATCTTGTAAGTCCTCTTTCTGCCAGCAGAGTCTACAAATCTGATATTGCCATTTTTTTGAGCCTTGATACCCTATGTAGGGTGAGCAAACAAGTCAGAAAAGCCCAGCCCTCAGCTATGGTCCTTCTTGCTCCTGATGCTGCTGTCAGTGCTGGTGCAGGAACCAAACCTCAGATGCATGTTTTTTTTTTTTTTAACTGAATGCAAAATAACAGAGCACAAAAACAGACTAGAGGGTCAAAGCTGAGAAGGAGGGGTACACAGTAGCATAGAGGATGTGTGGGAAATGTCTATCAAATTCATTCACCAGTCACAGAAACTGAAGCAGGATTTGCAAATTTTCAAAAGGGAAATAAATGTCTATGGCGCTGATGTTTGACTTTTGCTTATTTTCATCAAAGAAAGGGAAACCTCGCTGTAAGATCTTAATAATTTTCTTTCTGACTTACTCCTAATATATCCCCATAATTAAGTAGTCTTGTTTCTTAATCTTAAAGCTCATGTTGGTTTGTTTGGGTCTTGTTTTGTTTTTATTTTATTTTTATTTTTTATTTTTATTTTTTTTTTGGTTTTTCGAGACAGGGTTTCTCTGTGGCTTTGGAGGCTGTCTTGGAACTCACTCGGTAGACCAGGCTGGTCTCAAACTCACAGTGATCCATCTGTCTCTGCCTCCAGAGTGCTGGGATTAAAGGCGTGCGCCACCAACGCCTGGCTGTTTTTAAATTTTTAAATGCACATTTGTTTGTGTGCAGGTACAGGTTGAGAGGCAGTGGGACAAGTAGAAATCAGAGTACATCTTCAGGTGTCATCCTCAGGGATGCCATCCACATTTGTGACAGTCACCTATGGGCCGGAGTTCACCAATTAAGCTAGATTTCTGTGCTAGTGAGCCTCGGGGACCCTTCACTTTCCTAGCAGTGAGGTTACAAACACATAACCACCACACCCAGCATTTTTACATGGATTCTGGGAATCAGACTTTGTGCTTGCAAGGCAAATGCCTTACTGAGTTATTCCGCCAGCCCTTGTTTTGTTTTTGTAGTCCTAAGGTTTGAGTACAGGGCTCAGGCTAGTCTTGAACTTACTCCATAGCTAAGATGGCTTAAACTTACAAAATCCCTTGCCTCATCCTCACAGACAGCTGCAGTTACAAGCCTGTGCTACCAGGCCTGGGCTAAAGCTCTAGTTTTTATACCTTTGAGAATCTGTAGTCTCTGGAAAGAGATGCAATCATGATAGAGTCCTCGAAAAACTAAAACAGCGACATCAACAAAACTGGGCAATGGTGATACACACCTTTAATCCCAGCATTCAGGAAGCAGGCAGGCAGATCTCTGTGAGCTCGAGGCCAGCCTGGTCTATAGAGCACATTCCAGGACAGCTAAAGCTACACAGAGAAACTCTATCTCAAAGAAAAACAAAAGAATCTCATTTAAATACCTGAGTCTTTGTCAGATTCTTCACTCTTATAATCTGGAAAGTTTGTAATTTGATTGGGACACAAATTTGCAACTGGAATACAGCTCCAAAGAGATTTTCCCCGTGCACCTGCCAAATAAATGAGCAAGTCAAAGCTTGGCGGCTTTACCAGTTTAGGTCAACAGTAAGCACTATGTACTTACGCTGAAGTCAAAGCTTGGCGGCTTCACCAGTATAGGTCGACATTAAGCACTATGTACTTACGCTGAAGAGGAATTCTTTGTGGTCAGAAGGGCTCTGGCTTGTGTTCATGTACATCACTGATGGTCTGCAATGAGAAGGCATGCGTGAGGACTCAAGGTTCCTTCCTGATTCTGAATGAACCTGAGTGTTTCCAACTGGATATGCTAGGGCAGATAGCACCAGGTCTTTAAGAGGACTCAAAACTGAAAGTCAAAATGTTAAGTACTTGTAAGGCAGTTGGGACAAAAGAACAGTTGCAAGCTATACAGTTGGACTTTACTCTGAGTGGCCTTCCTTGGTTTCTCTATCTTGTATGTGTGTACGTACATGTGTGGCAGTGCACTGGCCCGTAGTGCACATGTGCTGCCAGAGGTCAACATCGCGTCTCCTATACTCTCCACTTTAGCTTTTGACAATCTCTCACTGAACCTGGGAGTTTGCTATTTTAGCTATACTTGCGAGCCGAAAGGCTCTGCCTCTCACCACACCCACTCCAGCACTGACGTTACAAATGGGTGTCACACCACCTGACTTACATGGGTGCTGACCTCAGGTCCTGATGCTTGCACAGCGAGAACTGTACTCACTGAACCATCTCCCCAGCCCTTCCCCAACCCCACAGTCACTCACTCCCTTTCCATTGCATTACATCAGTTTCCTTTGACAGCAGAACCAGTTGGCACTGTGCTTTTGATGACCACTGTGGTATTTGAAAAACCCAACATGATGTATTCGAGTTGTGCCGTAAAGAAACTGAAACTGCCCCTCCATGGGTGGAAGAGAAGTTTATTCCAAACTGCCAAGGCTGTCTCTAGCATAGACCCTGATGTGCAGAGATAGGCACTACAGGTGTTGTTAACTGGAGAGCCAGATACCCCAAATCAGTGAGTCTGCCCTTTTTTGGAGGGGGAGGGGATGGGACACTATCCTTTGAACCTGACAGTATCCTAGGCCAGGCATTAAGCAGCCTCCTCTTGGAGGAAGGGCAATGCCCACATCCACCCTGATGGGCACTTCTGTCCACAAGAGAGTATCCCCAAAGCTGTCCTCATTGCATGGCCATCACACAAACCCCTTGGGAATACTTACCTAGAAAGAGCTGCAAAGAAGGCATGCCTGAATTGAAGGCTGTGGGTCTCTCTGGCCAAAGACTTCTCATTGGAACTGGGGGAAAAAAATGTTAATTGATTACACAATTGCTTTGTTACCTTAACTTCCTACATCTCAAAGATGAATTTCTTAGAAGCCCACACTTAGAGAAATGTTGATTTCAGAGCTTCCATACTTGACATTTTGGGCCAAAGAATTCCCTGTTATGAACTTGTCCTACATGCTGATTAATGGTTATTAGCATCTGTCAGCAGAAGCCAGTATCACCTTGTAACTCACTGTGATCAAAATTAGTTCTAAAATACTACCATGGTGGTGCATGCCTTTAATCCGAGTACTCGGGAGGCAGAGGCAGGCATATCTCTGAATTCAGGGACAGCCTGGTCTGCAGAGCAAGTACCAGGACAGCTAGGGCCGCACAAAGAAATCCTGTCGGGGGGGGGAGGACCAAAAAACCTTCAGCCATTGCCTGAGGAGTAGAATCGCCCTTGTTTGACCCCACCCCAGCACCATACCCTGTTAGGGAGGCTTGCAGAATTATATCAGAGTTGAGAAAGCCAGTCCAAAGCTCATTCCACCAGGATATACCCTGGTGTTCCCTTGTGTGAATTAAGATACCTTCAGGATCTTTGATGAGAGGAAAATTCTGTAGGCACAGTGAGGTAACCCCTTTCTCCCAGAACAGCAACGGAGCCAGAGCACTCAGCGAGAATATGACAAGATTTCCCCCCAAGGCCAGATCCTAAGTCTGCTAACACAGTCACTACTTACTTAGAGATGGTCACAGTGACTTCCGCTGTCCTATTTGGAAAGATGGTCTCCTCTAGCTGCCAAATCACTGAGATGTTTGCCTATTTTAAAGGAGGGATAAATAAGTAAAGGGGGAACTAGTCACTTGATAACTGTTGCTAATCACTGCTCACACTGTTTCAAACTGGCTGTGGTGGGTTGAGTAGGAATGGGTCTCCATGTGCTCAAATACTTGAAGCCAGGGGGTGGAACCCTGACCGGATGGGAAGGATTAGAAGGTGCCTCTTTATTAGAGGGAATATGTCACTGAACTGGGGGTGGGGAGGTGGGGGCTTTGAGTTTTCAAAAGCTCACACCAGCCCAGTCTGCCTGTGGCTCCGGATATAACTCTCCGCTACTTGTCCAGCACCGTGCCTGCCTACCACCATGCTCCCTGCCATGCTGAAAATGGACACTGTAAGAAGCTCCCAATCAAAGGCTTCCTTTTCTAAGAGTTGTCTTGGTCATCTGGGCTCTTCACAGCAATAGGACAGTGACAGACGCTGGCTAAGCAGCACGAGGAAACCCAGTTTATATTCCTCATGATGTTTGTTGTCGTTTTCATAGCACAGCCATTATTTCATATCAGCTTCACTATGCGAATACCAAGCGAGCCAAATAGACGGCGTCACTCTCCTCCAAGTAAGGGAAGCTACAGCAGTTTCTGCACAATACAAACATAAATCGGCCTGCTGTTCCCTCCATATTGCCCCCACTTCACTCTGCTTTCCCTGGGAAGCCAACACCGGCCATGCTTTACATCAGAAAGCTATCCCACCACTCCATTTCAGGACAGGCTCAGCTCTCCACACTGCTGTGTGGTGACCACAGCAGAGGGAAGCATAGCGACCACAGCTGGAAGATGCCGATGAGGCTGGGAGCTCGGGTAGTGGGAAGAATCACAGCAGACTCACAGATGATCTCTTGAGTATGGGGTGACCAATCTTGCAGTTCATGACCAGGACAGAAGCAACTGGCTTGGGGTCATCACAGTGAATGTCTGGAGAGAGAGGCTGTTAAAACAAGATGTTTTCGTTTGTTTTTCATTTGTATTTATTTATTTTATGGGTAGGAATGTTTTGCATGCATGTGTATGTCTGGTATTCTCAGAGGTCGGAAGAGGGCATCAGATACCCCTGGAACTGGAGTTACAAATGGTTGTAAGCCACCATGTAGCTACTGAGGCTCAAACCCAAGTCCTCTGGAAGAGCAGCTGGTACTCTTAACTGAACCATCTCTCCATCCCCGAAAGATGCTGAGTAGGGAAAGGAAGTTTCATCACACCAACAACCATTGGCTGATTTGTCTACATGTCAGGCTTGGTCCCTGGTCTACTCACAACTGAGGGGCGAGTTTAAACCCAAAGGCTGAGGGTAGTACTCTGAGTGAGGCTCTGTAGCGGTGGAGACTGGTTCCAGTTGACAGGACTATATAAAGTCCTCATGGAGAGGAAGACATTGGAACTGGCCTGTGAACCAATACAAGTGTCACGCTGAGATGGAGGGAAAGCTTGTGTGTGCTCAAGCACTGCTATGTGGCCTTCTAACCAGGGTTCCTCATCAGGATCATCAAACACAGAGAGCTACTGTCCCCTAGATGACCTGTCACTAGTTCCACCATCACTCATCCCATTTTAGATGTGAAGATGATAATTTCAATTATTCACAGCAGATGCTAACTTATAACTTAGCCCAAGCAAATTGAGGACAACCCCCCCCCCCCTGCAAACCTATAGTTCCAACAGAGTCAAGTTTTACTGACTCACTACAGTGAGGGCTGTCTTGTGGAGTGTCTTCACTCAACAAAGGAAAATGCAGAATTGTCAGAGGGTTGGGGTGGGTGGAGTTAACGAAAAAGGTCAATGAAGCAGTTCAGAGAGCCACACAGCAGGGCAGAGTAAAGGGTCAGGTGATGCCAGGGGTTAGGTTAACATCCACTGCATGAAGAAAGCTGTGTCCAGAAACACTGTATCTGCCGCTCTGTACCTTAGATGTGTCAGAGTGACAACAGCAGGGTGGTTTCCTAGTTCCCAAAGAACTTGAAACAGCACTGTCTAACCATCTTTGAATTATGAGAGCAGAACATCTCAGTGTTCTGTTGGCAGACACATGCTTGTAAACCCATCTTTGCAGCTGGCCTTGTGTCTGGTGATCAGTTGAGTAGAATTTTCACTACCTCAATTTCCTTAGACATTAAATTTATCTCTCAGCCGGGCGGTGGTGGCACATGCCTTTAGTCCCAGCACTCCGGAGACAGAGGCAGGTGGATCTCTGTGAGTTCCAGGTCAGCCTGGTCTACAGAGTGAGTTCCAGGACAGGCTCCAGAGCTACCCAGAGAAATCCTGTCTCAAAAAACAACAACAAAGACTGTATCTCTCACAGTCCTGGCTAAGAAAGACGGTGCACAAGGAGGGCTGATTGTGTGGTACCGCTGAAGGTTTTCAGGGCCCAGAATTGGAGAGGATTCGTGTAATTGTGGTTCCTAGATGGAGCAGAAGGGGGCTGGTGGCAATGGCAGAGAAGCAGGTGGGCAACAAGGAAAAGGCATGGCAGCATGCTTCCCAAGCTGCATCACTGGTACCTTTTGCATCCTCTTAAACTGTAAGTTTCTGGGATAATTAAGAGCCATGTTTGTCATGTAGGAATCTTCCCCGGAGTTAGTCAGGCTGATGTTCATGGTCAGCTCCTTTGTGACACCCACCACCAACTCCTGCCTGCAAAGGGGTGGGGGTCGGAGATCAAGCATTTAATCAAGCTGAACCCTTGGCTGCATGTCCACCTTCACAGCCTAGTCACTAAGCAGTTAGTCTGATTATAACCACTTAGTGGTTACCATGTATCAAACGTCATGCCCCATGAGCTCGATTGATCCTCAGAATTACCCTAGAAAGTAGCATAGTTAGTTACTTTGTATCTTGTAGAAGAAACCAAGGGAAAAAATACATTTTAAACCAGGGACGGTGGTGGCACACGCCTTTAATCCCAACACTCAGGAGGCAGAGGCAGGCGGATCTCTGTGAGTTTGAAACCAGCCTGGTCTACAAGAGCTAGTTCGAGGACAGCCTGCAAAGCCACAGAGAAACCCTGTCTCGAAAAATGATGAGAAGGAGGAGGAAGAGGAGAGGAAGAGGAGGAGGAGAAGGAGGATGAGAGAAGAGTCATTTGGCTAGTTTTTTTGTTTTTTGAGACAGGGTTTCTCTGTATCACTTTGGAGGTTGTGACCTCACAGAGATCCGCCTGCCTCTGCCTTCCCAATGCTGGTATTAAAGGCGTGAGCCACCAATGTCCACAATTTGGCTAGTTTTTAAAACAGAGTTTCAATCTGTTGCTCAGGCTGGTTGATTTATCACTATGTATCCAGCTGGCCTTCCAATCCTCCTGCCTCAGCCTCCTCCCTGTGCTGGGATTACACATGTGAGCCACCGTGTCTGTCTATGTTTGTTTGTTTTGTTGTTGTTGTTGTTTTTGAAACAGAGTCTCACTTTGTAGTTCAGGCAATGGAGTCTAGTTCTCATTTGATTTTGTAGGGGTTCCACAACTGCAGAGAAGTCAAATCCCACTACAACAGTGGGGTCTCTCAGTAGCAGTTTGCTGGCTAGGACGCTAGGGGGAGATACAGGACAAGTTAAGCACACTGCATCACCTTGGCAGTAACTGACTGGCAGGCTTATCTTGGCTGTAATTCAGTCCCTGTTGAGAGCAGCTGTGCCTTGAATGAGTTCCTTGGTGCTGGTGCCACATAACTGTGCACAGCCGAAATGGAGGTCTTACAAACATCCACTCAAGGGCAGGGACTCTGCCTCAGAGAAGCCAACTCCAGACAACTGACCATCAGCAACATGACACACACGCAGTAGCCATTGAGGGCATTTTTAAGACTGCCACATGTCCCAAACCAAACTCAGCTTAGCTCCAGCAATGCCATTATGGACCTGAAGTTTTAGTGGATTCAGAGTAGTGCAATAAAACATCTGCCGTGAAGGGAAAATGGTCCACATCCTACTGTCTTACTGATGCCATTCGCCACATATGGATATCCAGTATGGTGCCACTAAGGAGTATGTTTTGTTTCACATTTTATCTTACGAATATAGGTGGGTTTGCCTCCATGCGGTCTGTGCACCGCATGCATGCAGTGCCCTGGGAGGCCAAAAGAGGGCGCCCTGGAACTGGAGCTACAGACAGTTGTGAGCCACCATGTAGTTGCTGGGAATTGAATCTGGGTCCTCTGGAAAGGACAGTCAGGGTTCTTAACCACTGAACCATCTCTCTATCCCCGGAATTACATTTTTTAGAAATTGCATTTAAATGCAATAACCTTGGAATTAAATATTCAGCAGGGACTAGTGGTGAGTGTATTGGATTAAGCAATTCTAGATGCCTGGGCTGGGCCCTCTCCTTGCTCCCTACCTCTACTGTCAGCAAATCTGAAGACTCTAGCTTCAAAAGATAACTACCGTCCTTGCCTCCAGCTTGTCTAAGCCACCACACTCTTACCCGCACCTTTATTGTCAGAGTAGTAATTATTATCTCCCTGCTTCCCACAATCCATCATTGTCATCTAGCACAGCGGTTCTTTTTTGTTTTGTTTTGTTTTTGTTTTTTGTTTTTTGAGACAGGGTTTCTCTGTGTAGTTTTGGCGCCTGTCCTGGCACCCACTCTGTAGACCAGGCTGGCCTGGAGCTCAAGTGGTGAACCAGAGGAAGTTGTAGAAGTGAGGATCACTGTGAATTTAGCATTGTCCAGAGGATAAAGAGACTTGGGTTCAGGTTCACCAAGTGGCCATTGAGAGTCTGTGTGCCAACTTCAACTATTTCCTGATCTATGCAATGGGGATACAAATCTTTATCTTGCCTCCCTCACAGGGACTGAATAACAAATATATAATCCCATTGAGGGCCAGGAGGGGAAGGGCAAAGGAGTGTGCACCCGTCTGGATAAGAGGCTTGCCTAGGTGGATCCTAGGAGGACATCAACTGCAGAAATGATGCTAATGATAACAAGATTCAACTCACTGAGAGATGGCGGTGCTCAGCTGGACCTCAGCAACGCAGAACACTTTGTTCTTGCAGTCCTTCTCATAGGGCAGCTGTAACCAGACAAAGATGAGCAGAATCAGCCCTGGGACCCTACCTTTCCCAACAACCCTGGCTCCAACCTTCTCCTTGGAGTACATCTGCCCATCGTGTCCTCCTGCTTGAAGAAGCATGGCTCAAAGAGAGTAACGGCTGACATCTGGGACTATGCCCACATGGCCAAGAGAGCTGTGTGTGTGACATTCCTAGACAATATGGGCACACTGTGATCTAGGCTTTTAGCCAAGCTCAAATGTGGGGTGACTGTGGAATGACAGGCTTGCTGTCATATTTGTACTGTGTGCATCTCTCTGCCTCCAACATCTGGGAGGGCAAACCTTTGTGAAGGAAAGCTTCCTTGGTGTAGCAGAAACAGCTGGGGCAGGAACAGGAACTGACCAAATACTGTAGCTGAATCCTTGCCAGCACCCTCTTCTTGGTAAGTTAACTACTTCCCTTGAATTCTGCATACATGTCACAACTAAATCAGAGAGTCACATCTGCTTGGAATCCTTGCACTGGGGGTCCTGTGGCATGACAGTGAGTTTGAAGCCTGGGCTACATAGCAAGACCTTGTCTCAAAACCAGAGAAAGAAAAAACATTTGTGCAGAAGCGCTCTTCAAGATTGAAAAATCTCAGTTTGAGCTGAAAAGAAACCAAGTGTTCTAACATAGCCAAGTCTCATTTTTTGCAGTGAAAGAAACAGTCAGCTCCTCACTTAGGAATCTGTCTATAGCTCCCCAACAGCTGGAGATGATTGCAGCAGCTTTGTGCAGAGAGAGCATCATGGGTTGGGCTTGGAGTGGGAGCCCAAAGCTTGAAAGGAGACCATGCACTTGCCAAGAAAAAAAAGATGCAGTTTGAAAGTCAGTGAGGAGGGAGCTCTGTCTAACTGGATCAACAAATTTGTGCTGTCTTACTTGCATTTATTTTGGTGCTTGGGTTGAAACCCAGGGTGTATGCCCCAGATCCTGGTTTTTTAATATATGTTTTTAAAAAATGTTTACTGCATGTCATATACTGTCCAAGCATGTGAGTGTAGGCTCAAGCATGCCACAGTGCCCTGTGGATGTCAGAGAACAGCTTTTAGGAGTCATTTGTCTCCCTCTACCCAGGGATCTGTGAACCGTAATGCTAATCATCAGGTTCTCACAGCAAGTGCTCCTACCTTCTCCATCCAACCCTAATGGAAGACAACAGGGTTAAGCCTGCATTCTCTGCTAACATCTGGATTCTCGCCTACTTTTCCTTGTCCCATTTAATGATGGGATGCATATTTTAAAATCTCTTTCTCAAACCATCACAGTAATACTCTACAACTACTTACAAATAGATGTTGAGCAGGAGATGTACTTCTCAAATTTTCTTCCTAAAATAGTCATTTACAAAGGGAAATGGGAGCAGGAATAGTACAATCAATGCTCTTTACCTCCCATGTGATGGCCTGACACAGCTTTACGTCTGTGATGTGCCTGCCAAAACGAACAGCCCGGATCTAACTATGAGGAAACACCAGAAATAACCCAACTAAGGGACAGGCTGCAAAATGACTGCCCTACATCCTTCAAATTGTGAGCGTCCTTAGAGACAAGTAAACAAAGCTGGGTTTGGTGTTGATTGAATGCCTGTAGTCCCAACTTGGAAGGCAAAAGCAGGAAGATCAGGAGTTCAAGGTCACCCTTGGTTATATAGGAAGTTCAAGGCTAGCCTCAACTATATGAGACCCAGTCACAAAATAAAAATAAAGATGGCTGGAGAGATGGCTCAGCACTTAAGTGCACTAGCTGATCTAGAGGTCCTGAGTTCTGAAAGCTGAAAATTTTTTCTGATAATTCAAGAGGGTGACCGGGCAAAAGTTCATTTTTCACACAAGAAAACCCTTTCCAGAGAAGGTCATGACTCTCGAAGGGCCCGCTCGCTGAGAGCTCTGTCACTGGAATACTGTCCTTCAGCTGCGAGCCAAGGCCTCTGGCATTCATCTTGGAAACTGCGAAAGCTTCTCAGCCTGCTGTCTTAACTATTACTTTTTAATAGTCTTTCTTTCACTTCTTTATCCCTGGTAATTTTTCTCTACTCTATAAGTGAAGATTGGCAGAGGACCCTAGGACCCGTAGCCTGGGTAGGAGCAAAGTCACCTTAGATATAATAGGGTTGGAAAATTTGGCTCTTTTATCTTTCCTTGGTCATGAAAAAGTTTCTATGACACTAATTGCCTGTCTCAGCTGCACTGGCGGCACTAGGGGGGAAGCAGGTGCAGGCGTGGCGAGCCAGATACCTCAGCATGAAGGCTCTGAGCAGAACCCAGGCAAGGAAGTGTGTCCAAGAACTTCCTCTCTGCATCTCAGGACAGGACAGCTACAATCTAGTACCCACAAGGGACCTACCACACCATCCCCAGATACCATGCAAAGTGAGAGCCCCAGTACCCACCATACCCACATGTATCACTGAGCATATTGGGAGAATACTGTGTGAACATGCCTAGAGCAACTGCTAGAGACCTACTACCTACCAGTGAGCAGTGAAGAGCAGTCATCTCGGGCCCACTGCCCCACTGACACAGAGTGAAGACCCTCCCTCCCAACCCTAGCTATCTTTGAAGCTAGGGGAACAAGTATTCAATGTGGCATGTCCCCCAAGATGGCTGGGTCCTTTCTGTGGGAAGAGTTACCTGGAAGATGGCAGAGGGGTCCTTGTAGTGGTCCAGGATGGGGTTGGGGTGGTCCCTCTTTCCTCCATGTGTCTGGAACTCATAGCTGACCTTGATGGTGATGTTGGAAAAGCAGTCCCCGTCACAAAGCTGTGGGTGGCCGAGGAAGGCAAGGTCAGGAGTGGATGTGAAGAGGACAAGAAGAAACGGACAGTGACCGTGATGACCAGGAAGTCTTCCAAAGGATCCAGGCCTTCAAGTAAGCCACCAAGAGCGTTGGGAGTTTCCCCAGTCTGCCCCACCCTTGGGTCTTGGGGGTCTTTGGTTCTCATCCCAGTCATAAAGGGATTCTGCTCAGACTTTATGTGAAGGATAAATGGGAGCCATGGAGGGAAGAGTCATGGTCACATGTGAGATGACAAAGATCTCCAACCAACATGGAAGGATATTGAGATAAAACCTGGAAATAGGAGGCCATTTGCTACACTCTGCTTACAGGAGCTTTCTTGTCAGAATAAGAACACTGAGGGCTGGTGAGATGGCTTTGTGTGGAAAGGTGTTGCCCCCAAGCCTGACAGCCTGAGATTAGTTTCCAGCACCCACAAGGTAGAAGGAGAGAACTGGCTTCCACAGGTCGTTCTCTGACCTTCATATGTGCATGGTGGGATGCATAAACAAACAAACAAACAAACAAATAAATAAATAGCTTTGAACATGAGAGAAAATGAACTTGATTGCCTCGTAAAAATAACAGACTTTTATTTTTAAGGTTTATTTTATTATTTTAATTATGTATATGTGTCAGGGCATGCGCTCATGAATACAGGTGCTGAAAGAGGCTAGAGACGTTGGATCCCCTGGAGCTGAACTCACAAGGCCCCCAATGTGGTGCTGGGAACCAATGTCAGATTCTCTAGAAAAGTAATACACACTCCTAACCACTGAGCCATCTCTCCACCTCTATGCCTTTAATTTTAGAGGGTTATAAATGTTCTGGAAACTTTCCTAAGCCAAGTAACAATTAAAAGTGCATCCTAAGTTTGTTTTCTGAAACTAATGATACATACAATTCAAAGTTCTAAGACCTGCTAGAATCTGAGGACACTTTTTAAAAAACATACCTCTCAATATCTTACCAAGGTTTCACTTTTTAAAATAACCTTTTGTTGTTGTTGTTGTTTAGGTTTGGGGTTTTTTGAGACAGGGTTTCTCTTTGTAGCCCTGGCTGTCCTAGAACTCACTCTGTAGACCAGGCTGGCCTCAGACTCACAGAGATCTGCCTGCCTCTGCCTTCCAAGTGCTGGGATTAAAGGCATGTACCACCACCCAGCTAAATAACATTTAAAAATAACTTGGTCTTTCTAATTCTGCCTTTTAAATTTTTATTTATGTAATCATTTTACGCGTATGGGTGTTTTGCCTGCATATATGTCTGTGTACCATGTGAGTACCTAGCGTCCTTGGAAGTCACTAGAAAGGTGTTGGAACCCCAGGAACTGGAATTACAGATGGTTATCAGCCACTAAGTGGGTGCTGGGAGTCAAACCTGGATCTTCTGGAAGAGCAGCCAGTGCTCTTAACCACCGAGCCATCTCTCCAGCCCTCTAGATCTGCCCGTTAATCATTCAGTTTTTCTGATGTGGATTCACTGAGGGTTCTTCAGCCTACTATTACTATCAGGTTAGTAGACAACACAATGAGACCATTCCCCAATTTGTCCAGTCTCTAGGAAGCTCAGTGACATTGTCTGTGTTCTGTTTTGGTAGGTGCCCTCCCTCTTTCTGCTCTTTCTCCCTTCTCCCTTTATTTTTTCCTTCTCAGTGGACTAAACATGGGGTCTTGCGCTTTCAAAGTATGCAGAGCATTCCCTGTGACACTGAGCCACACCCACAGCCCAAGCTGCTTTCCTTTGGATTTCTGGTAAGATCCTATTTCTAGTGTCACTTTGTGGTTCTTGGTGTGTTGTGATTGTTTCGGTCACCTCTTTTGTCTTTGTGGAGAGGATCCCACATTGAACATATCTTCTCTGGGATGCTGTCTAAATTCTCTACTTACCTTCTCCTCCATGGGGATGAGCCAGAGGCGCTCACACAGAGAGGACTCCCCGCTCCACGTCCTAAGGTAGCTCTGACAATTGCTCGTGTTTGTACACTGCAGCCTCTTCCTCTGCTTAGCCACATCCACATCCACAGTGAAGTTGAGAGAGATCTCTCTAAGGCCTGGGGTTGAAAATCAGACCTTCTGATGAGGCTGGGAAGGTCAAGGCCCAGACAAAGAGCCCCAGCCCGCTTAGGCTCGGTAAGCTCCTGCTGAACATTGTTCCTGTGGTATGTGGGCACCTCCTTGGGGCCAGACCCCCAGGTTTACTTTGCTTTGCTTTGGTTCTGTTCTGTTTTGTTTTGTTTAGACAAGGTGTCACTACATACCCCTGACCTGGAACTTGCTATGTAGACCAAGCTGGCCTTGAATTCACAGAGATCCACCTGCCTCTGCCTCTTAAGTGCTGGTATTAATGCCTGGCTATTCATCATCATTTTGAAGGTGATCTCCATGCCCCATTGCTTCTAGTAGACCTGGCCAGGGTTTCTCAGTGTTCTGGACCCATTCCCAGCACATTCCTGGGTTGAGTCCAACCTTAGGGAAGGAGAGTTTAGGCAGGTGTGCTGACTAGTTTCATGTCAACTTAATACAAGCTAGAATCCTTTGAAAGAGGGAACGTAGCTGAGAAAATGTCCCCACTAGACTGGCTTGTGGGCAAGCCTGTGGTACGTTGTCTCTATGGATAATTAATGTAGGAGGGCCCAGCTCACTGGGAGCAGTGATACCCCAGGCTGGTGGTCCTGGATACTATAAGAATGCAGGCTGAGCCAACCAGTGAGGAGCTCCCCCACAGCTTCTGATTCTAGGTTCCTGCCTCAACTTCCTGTCCTGAATTTCCTTGGATGATGCACTACAAACTGTAAGCTGAAAGAAACCCTTTCTTCCTCAAGTTGCTTTGGCTGTGGTGTTTTATCACATCAGTAAGAAACCCTGACATAGAAACTAGGAGAGTGAGGTAGAAGGGGCAGGGAAAGGAGAAAAGGGGGGAAGAGGAGGAGGGAGGGGAGGAGGGAGAAGGAGGAGGAGGGGGCAGGGTACAGCAAGCCGATGGTGGAACCATGAATCCAAGCACAGAAGGACTGGAAACATCCTAGAGACTGCCTGGGCCAAGCCCCTTGCTGTGAAGAACAGAAACCAGGGCCTAGCAAAGAGAAAGACACCTGCCCGGTGTTGCCCCCTCAGCAGCCTGCATCCTAAGAATAGTAATTCTTCCCTTTTTTCTTGCCTTTTTGAAACAGGCTTTCATGTATCCCAGGCCGGCCTTGAACACAATATGTAGCTGAGAATGGCCTTGAACTCTTGATCCTTCTGCCCATCTCCCATGTGCGGGCATTGCAAGCGCATAGGACCATACCAGGCCAGGTCAGGGGCTTTCTATCCTTGGGGTTGGTCATGACTCTCACCCAAGAGGATTGCTTCATGACTTGCAAGGAGATGTCACTGGGATGTTCAGGAGGTTTAAACCTTGGGGACTTTGCTAGGAAACTGTTGGAAGGGAGCTCATGACCTTGGACACTTGGGCTGTGACAGTCATGCCCTCCTCTCTCTGGTCTTCTTCCTTCTGAAAACATGCTCCCAGAGTGTCAGATAAGGGGTGAAGAGCAGCCAGGCCCCCAGCAGATTCTCCAACCATGGAGAAAGACGGTGCCTCTGGGGGCCCCCGCAATACTCAGGCGGGGAACAGCAGGCAAAGATGGGGCAGCCACCGCCTTGCTGATACTGTTTCAGAAACCCCCTCCTCTCCACATGGCTATGACCCCAGCTTATCTGCTTCCTAGATCATACACATTTGAAGACACAGGAGTCAGACTACAAGGCAATCAGGAATGACTACAATACAACCAGGGCACCCCACCAGGCAGCCATTACCTGGCTTAGAGACTGGACTTGAGGAGCCAACTTCAAAACACAGTTCTACATCCAAGTTGTCCTTGAAGAACATGGGCAGTGCAGCGGGGGTAAATGTCATAGACACGGTCAGGTCAACCACAGGTTGTGAGCTGAAGACATCAAAGAGGCCCATTAGGAATGAGCACAGATTTTGCTGCATTCAACATCTCCAACATGTAAGGGTGCACTTAATCCTCAGGATATATTAATGGTAGAGAAAGAGATAAGATTTGCTTTTGTGGGGAAGCAGAGAACCCGGCAGTAAAAAGACACAGAGACACACAGGTGCTGACAGTGCTCTAATAGGATAAGGTGACAGACTAGGAAGCTACTTAGATCAGGTGGTCACAATGTACTCCCAGATAAGGAGGCCTTGAAAATGAAACCCATCAACAAGAAAAGCTAGCTATGCAAAAGTCAGAGGAAACATTCCAGGCAGAAAACACAGCTCGTGCAAAGGGCCTGTGCCAGGAGGAGGCCGGTTTGTTTGAAAAACATAAAGGACAGGGAGACTGGAACATAATGAGTGAAACAGAGTGTCAAAAGTGACAAAAGTGCCGGGCGTTGGTGGCGAACGCCTTTAGTCCCAGCACTCCGGAGGCAGAGGCAGGTGGATCTCTGTAAGTTCGAGGCCAGCCTGGTCTACAAAGTGAGTTCCAGGACAGCCTCCAAGACAATACAGAGAAACCCTGCCTCGAAAAACCAAAAAAAAAAAAAAAAAAAAAAAGTGACAAAAGCTGAAGATTGGAGGGTGGGCAGGGCCAATCACAGACAGCTCTGTAGGTGGTGACAAGGAACTGGGTTTTACTCGGGTGGGAGTCACTGAGGGGTTTTTGAGCAGTAGCATACAGGGATCAGGTCAAAAGAGCACAGCAAAGTCTACGTGGTGGGCCTGGAGAGAGAGGACAGTCCCCGATGCTAAGAGGCGATTTGGAGCTGAAGTCAGTAAGTATGTTATAGACGGGGTGATGGGCGAAGGAGGATGAGGAAGCCTACAGACAGCCTCTGTCCTCCATACCCCAGAGGGCCTTGAGAGGGTGACCTACCTGCCTCGGCCTCCCACGTAGTAGCTGAGATTACAGGCCAGCACCAACCGGCCCAGTGCTAGAATGTAATCCTCACTCTCTAGGAGGGTGATACAATACTATTTGCTGAAACAGGAGCCTGGGGGAGGGGCAGACTGGGGGTGGAAGGTGGGAATAATAGGTGCTCCATTTGGAGGCCTGTTCACTTGGACAGCAGTGTGGGACTCGCTGGAAAGGGCTGGGAGACAGGGGCTCTGGCCACAGGACTGAAATTAGCCTGAAGCTGGAATCCAGGGACGCTGGAATTCACAGCATGCTGCCCCTACCACCCAGCACTGTGTCTACCTTTCATACTTCCTCACACATGTTCCTCCCACCCACCGTCATTACTCCCAATTATAGATAAGAAGCTGGGACTTAGAATTCAACAGCCCACCCAAAGTCATACTGTTGAGAGTTGAGGAGCAAACTTATCCCGGCAGACCCCAGAAGCTGCGCACCTCCCCTATAATTCCTCCCGCCCTTAGTGCTTGGAATCTGCAGGACCCACTGGGTGTAGAACAAGGAGCGGGGCTGGGGCTTCAGTCACAAG
Organism: Mesocricetus auratus; assembly: GCF_017639785.1. NCBI lineage: Eukaryota > Metazoa > Chordata > Mammalia > Rodentia > Cricetidae > Mesocricetus > Mesocricetus auratus. The sequence continues at coordinate 51,972,052 of NW_024429191.1, read as the reverse complement.
AAGTCAGGGAAGAACCCTACCGGAGCACAGCTGCCCGGTCCCGAGAGCCCACCGTGATGTCAGCAAGGCCATCGCCATTGAAATCTAAACCACCAGCCACAGACATGCCAAAGTAGTGGAGTCCCATGGCCACCGAGGAGGCTCTGATCCGCTGTGGAAGGAGAAAGAGTAGCTTTGCCTTCTATTTCCTTCAGCAGCCCGAGCCACCTCCCACCCTGGCCGTGAACGGTCTCTGAGAAAGTGGTATCTTTCCTTTCCTGGCCCGTCCCCTTTGCCACTGCCGACCATCAAACCACTCCAGGTCCCTCCCTCTGCCTCGTCCTGTGTACTGGGGAAGGGGCACCTGGAGGGCAGGTGGGACTCGGGGCGAGGGGAAGAGCAGAGCGCTCTGAGAACAGAGAAAGCTCAGGTGCCAGGGTCAGGTGGGGTAGAAGGAGGTAAGGGGGTGTGAGTGCAGGGAGCTTGATGTGGGCTGGGTGGGGCAGCAGGAAAACTCTCTGGGAGACTGATCTCGTCGGGGTCACGGTTCAGAAGCATCCCTGGAGGCACCGGGAGAAGATGGACTGGAGGTGGGAGCTAGGGCTCCCGGAGGGATGGATGGAGGGCCTAAGCTGATGCCATGGTGGGGGAGGCGGTAGCAGAGCTGGAAGCCTTAGGATGTGGTGGCTGACAAGCTATGCATTGGGTATCAAGGTGCTGGGCGGGGGGCTATCCTGGGCATCTGGTGTGGAGAAGAGGCAGGTGGGCACACAGGAGCATCCATTTCTGGAAGAAGGTGCTGTGGACTGCGATGTGTAAGAGTAGAGGCCTAGGGACCAGCTGGGGGAGGTGCTTAGGAAGCAGCTGAAGCTGGGGAAAGGGGAGGAGCCAGAGCAGGAAGTGCTGGATGGAGACAAGAACCAAAGACAAAAGAGGCAGAGAGAGGGACCTGAAGTGAGTTGATGGACGGCAGTGGCAGAGGAGGAGACACGCCAGGAAAGCCAGCCCTGCCTCACCCTCTCCTTTCCTGAAGGGTTTGGAGGAGGCCTGGTCTGGAACCCATCTACCCTACCCCTGGTGACTTCCTGTTCCTGGTGACTTCCTGTCCCACTGGCGTTCTCTACCACCTGACTCAGCTCTGCTCACTCTGTCTGTGGGGGGTTTGAACCCCAGAAAAGAAGGAAAGAGCCTGTAGGGTCACCTGGGAAGGACTGGCACGGAGGCCATCTGAGTGTCCATTGTAGATGTACACGCTGCCATAGCTGGTTTCGCCTGCCCCAAAGCCCTCCAGAGGGGCCCCAATAGCCACATCTGTGAATCTGTCTTGATTGATATCCCCCACTGCTGCCATGGCAAAGCCAAAGCGACTGTTGGTGAGCCCAGGATGCCCACTCAGTGTGTGTGCCAAGGAGAAGGAAGCATCCTGCAAAGTGAACCAACAGCTCAGTCCCCAAGAAAGGTGTGCAGGGCAACCATCCCAGGACCGCCAGGAGAGCATTCTCCCTCGATGGTTCCCACTTTCCAGCAGGAGCCTAAGGCTGAGAAAAGACAAGGGACCTAAGCCTACAGTAAAGGCGGGTCTTGAACTCTTGAAGCTTGAACTCTTAAAGTTCAAGGCCTGGAGCCTGTCCCTCTATCCCCACACATTGCTATATTAGCGATAGAGAGACCTAGAGTCCAGTAGCTGCTCTCCCATACCCAACATCACTAGATCACTGAATCCTAGACTCGTCGTCAGCAATGTGAAAGTGAGAACCACTCCCATAGTGACTGTGAGGAACAAGGGAGACCAGGACAAGCGTTCTGTCTACTGGGCGACTATGATAGATGCCACCAACAACCACCCAGGTAAGAAACAGGGAGACAGCCATGCTCCCTGGCTGTCTGGAAGGGGACAGTCATGCTCCCTGAACACCCACCATCACTGCTCACTGTTGCCAAACAGATGTCAGGTCAGGGCTCATCCAGCCTCTGCTACCTGAGCAGGCACAGCCTTGGCAAGCTCATGGGACTGAACACTCACCTGCTCATGCACACGGTACACATAGACTCTGCCTTCTTCTCCACGAATGTGGTAAAATGGAGCGGCCACCAGCAAAAAATCTGTGGTTCCATCCATGTCAATATCCACAGAGCACAGCTCAGAGCCAAAGTAGGACCCCATCTACAGTCCAGAAAGAATCCAGCCCTCCTGAGGATGGGGACACCCCCTTTACACTCTCACTACAGCTAGGCCCATGGCTTATGCTCTGCCTGGATCACCAAGTGGGGGTTCTGGGTCTATCTGATCTCGGGTGCCACAGGGGATTAGGGGTGAACAACTGAGTCTCCACACAGAGAGAGAGCACTGAGTAGACACTAGGGCTACTAAATTACACTCAGGCCTGAGCCTCACCCAGGGTGGGCCTACCCACCCATCTCCCCAGGACCTAGGGGTTCCTACTGGTAGGAAGGTGACTTCTCCAGGAGGTACCTGCTCTCCCAACATCTGTCGCACAAAGGTGGCCTCTCTGTCCCCCTTCTGGAGCTCAAACACAGCCCCACGGAGCTTGTGCCTCGGAGCTCCTGCCACGTAGGAGAAGCCGCAGACCGTGTGCAGCACTGCCACTGAATAACCTGGGGCCAGAGTGGTATAACTGCAGACAAATCGCTCCCTACCTCCCGTCTCTCCCTTCAACCCCATCTTCCCGGTCATGTGTTCCCACTCCTACACTGACGGTGGCATGTGTGTCCCCCATACATGTACCTGGCACTCCTTCAGCACCTGTAGGTGATGACCAGGATGAAGGATGGGGAGGGGTACTCTTTCTTTTATTTATTTATTTATTTTTGGTTTTTCAAGACAGAGTTTCTCTGTATTGCTTTGGAGCCTGTCCTGGAACTAGCTCTGTAGACCAAGCTAGCTTTGAACTCACAGAGGGTCCACCTGCCTCTGCTGGGATTAAAGGCTTGCGCCACCACCACCACCCAGCTGGGAAGGGGTACTCATAGCTGTTATTAACAGAGGCCCAAGGCCACCCAGTCTCCCTCCTTAATTCTCAATCTCAGAATCCCTAACTGAGGTCTGATCGACTGGTTGCCTGTGACGCATGAGATTGACCACAGCTTGTCTCCTTCAGGAATTCTAATGTGCACACCATCAGGCAACCTCGGTGTCTCAGGCTACAATGTCCCTGGTTTAGCTTCCAAGTCCGACTTTTAGCCCCTCCCTCAGACTACAGATACAGCTCTTGCACGCCCAACCTCCAGGCCACATTCACCCTATATCCATTTGCTAGGTTTCACTGCACTCCGGGACTCCGCCCTCCCCATTCAGGCCCCGCCCTCAACCCACATGCAGCCTGCAGGCCTCACCTTCACCCTCCTGCTATCTATCCTCTAAAGCCCTCTCCTCCTTGCCACCTCCAGGCCCCACCCTCGTCCCATCTGCATCCACCATACCCTGTCCCTACCGAGATAGCTGTACTGTGCAGCCCCGGAGTCCTCAGCTGTCTGGTTTAGGAAGCTGCCATGACCACTCTGTGTGTCATAGAGCAGCACTCCACCGGACCAGTTAAAGGCTCCCACAGTGCCAAGCAACACCTGTCCCTGCAGAGGACCCAGAGAGCATCAAATGAGCGGTGGGGGAGGGAGGTGGGATCCAGGGCCATCAAAGCAAGACTTCCCGGACAAAGAGGGCGTTCTATGGTCAGGAAGGAAGATGAGATGGCAAATATGGGGTTTCCACTCTGTTTTCATGAGTCTGCTGAGTAGCCATAGCTCCCGAAGGCACCATGGGACCCAGATAGTGAGCTTTTTTTTTTTTTGTTTTACGAGACAGGGTTTCTCTGTATTGTCTTGGAGGCTGTCGGTCTAGCCCGGCCTCGAACTCACAGAGATCCACCTGCCTCTGCCACCCGAGTGCTGGGATTAAAGGCGTGCACCACCACCGCCCAGTGATAGTGAGCATTTTAAAAGTATGATTGAATGCTATAGTACTCATAAGCCCCCACTCCGTCCCCTGTGTTGTGTGATGGTAGAAGAGGTCCCAATGGTATTGGGGTGACTGACTTCAGCTCTCGCCTGCACAGAGGTCCCAGTTAGTGGGTACTCCATCTGTGTTTCCATTCCTTCTTCCTTCTCAGCTTCCTCTTCTGCCACACAAACTACATGTTTTCCTGACACACCTCAGTGGGCAAATCTCAGTACTTAACAGCTAAGATAATGTCCGGATCCTTGAAGTGACCTCCTAGAATAAACTTGCCACTCTTTTACTTATCTCAGTGGTCCAGACAGGGCAAGCAACAGATGGCTTCTCTGTAAGTGTCTCTTCTTCTTCTTCTTTTTTTTTTTTAAAGATTTTATTTATTACTAAGAATACAGTATTCTGCCTGCACACCAGAAGAGGGCACCAGATCTCAGTTACAGATGGTTGTGAGCCACCATGTGTTGCTGGGAATTGAACTCAGGACCTCTGGAAGAGCAGCCAGTGCTCTTAACCTCTGAGACATCTCTCCAGGCCCTAAAGTGTCTCTTCTAAAGACACTCCCACAGGCGGGCACTCAGGAGGCAGAGGCAGACGGATCTCTGTGAGTTTGAGGCCAGCCTGGTCTACAGAGGACAGCCTCCAAAACAATACAGTGAAACCCTGTCTCAAAACAACAACAAAAAAGACACTCCCACAGAGTAACTATGAGTCAGGAGCCCCTCATTGCCTGGTAGTGCCACATCTTGGGGATCCTGGCAGTGTTGAGTGGGTCACAAACCTTGTCCAGGATCTGGGCGCTGAAGCCAGTCTGTGCGAGTTGGTATTGAAGGGCATCTCCAACAGTGCCTGGAAGCCAAGGAATCTGCTGAGATACTCTGTGCCAAGGGGCAGGGTGAGGCATGTCTAAAAGGGGCCAGCTGAGCCAGGCACCCAAAGGCGTGAGTATTTGGTGGAATGGTGCACTGAGCTGAGAGCAGAGATCTGGGTTGTGCTTAAGCAAGAACTGGCTGGCTAGGCCTGGGCAGTCTACATTCTCTTCCTGAGCCTCAGTCTCCTCATCTGTAAGCTCCTGTTGGGACTATGTCCTGGTCTTCATTGCCTTTCTACCAATGCTTCAGTAGAGTTTCATAGACTCAGAGAGGCGAGGAGGACTCGGGGTGCCATTGCCGTTTTTTAGAGATTAACAGCTGTGGCTCAGGCAGGTGGTCAGGGTCAAGGAGCGTTGGTCTGGGGGAGGGTTTCCTGCTGAATGCTAAGGGGGCTCTCACAAGGCCTGTGGGAGCCCTCACCTTCCATGTGGATGATGCTTTGTTGCAGCTTGCTCAACAGCCCATCCAGAGCCGTGTAGTTGGTCACCTTGAAGGTGTGGGTCTCCTTGGGGTTGGAGGCAATCAGCTTCAGTTCTCTGTCAGTCTTAGCCTTCTCGAATGCATTGCCCACCTGTATGAAGAAGGCCCCAGTCAGTGAGAGATCCCTCACTGCCCCTTCCTTCTTCCTTCCCTGCTTACTGTCCCTTCACCTCCAACAAAGCTCCACTTTTGCCTGTGTGTTCCTGACACACTTGGCTGTCCTTGGCATCCTCATGCATGCTGATCCCTCTGCCTACAGGACCTGAACACCCTCCCCCGTGCATAAGGCCAGCAGTTCATGTAAGCTACCAGGACTCAGCTCAGCACCATCTCCCTAGGAATCCTTGTACAGGCTTCCCCATCCTGCTCAGCTAGTGAGCTATGCCCACCTCTGTATGAGCCTTCTGTAGGACCCAACCAATAAGGAGTGGGGTGTGGAGGACTAGATGGCCAGGAGAAGAGAAGTGTCTATGAATAGAGAGGGTTTGGATATGTTGCTTCCAAAAGTCTCCTTGGGCTCCTCTCGGGCTATTCAGAGTCGGGGGTTGCCTCCCAGCTCTTGGCTCTTACCCCAATGGCAAAGCGCTCAACACCCTGCATCTTTGGGGAGTTGATGACAGTCGTAAGGTTGAGAGGGTCCCCAAATATGTCACCGTCAGTAAGCACCACCATGACCTTTGATGCTTTCTTTCTGGAACCACGGCTTGGAGTGAAGATGTTGTCTCTTAAGAGAGAAACAGTGAAAACCATCTTCCAGAGTCTGGGCTCTGGGCACATTTTTTTTAAACTTTTTTTTTTTTTTTTTTTTGGTTTTTACGAGACAGGGTTTCTCTGTATTGTTTTGGAGGCTATAGGTCCAGCCCGGCCTCGAACTCACAAAGATCCGCCTGCCTCTGCCTCCCGAGTGCTGGGATTAAAGGCGTGCGCCACCACCGCCCGGCTAAACTTTTTTTTAAAGATTTGTTTATTACATATACACTGTTCTTCCTACATGCCAGAAGAGGGCACCAAATTGAATTGTAGATGGTTGTGAGCCACCATGTGGTTGCTGGGAATCGAACTCAGGACTCCTGGAAGAGCAGTCAGTGCTCTTAACCTCTGAGCCATCTCTCTGGCCCTCTGGGCAAATTTTTACTCATTGACCTGCTTGAATTGGAGAGCTAAGGAGCCCTCCAGATAGGGAATAAAGGCACAGAAAAGGGTGGATTTGGACCTTACTGCACACAGCAAGGCATAAGTCCCATAGATGCACTCTCTCCTCACCCAATCCCCACAGTAAAAGCACTGTGTCTGCCCCATTTAGGTGTACACGGTATGGAATTTTAGGTTAAAAGAGCAGACAATACTTTTTATTTTATGATCATTTCACTTCTATAAAAATTTATACTTTCCATTTTTTGTTTGTTTTGGGTTTTTGGTTTTGTTTTTTGTTTGTTTGTTATTTTTTGGTTTTTTGTTTGTTTGTTTGTTTGTTTGTTTTGGTTTTTTGAGACAGGGTTTCTCTATGTAGCCCTGGCTATCCTGGAACTAGCTGTGTAGGTCAGACTAGCCTCAAACTCACTTTTGGGATTTTAAGGCACAATTGTCCAATTGTCCAGTCTCCTGAGTTCTGGCATTACAGACATGTGTCTCCAATGCCTGGTTCCTATGGTACTTATGCACTGGGCATGATGATAAATATTGTATATATTTTAGGTATTTAATCCTCACAACGTCCTAAGAAGCAAAGATTTGAGTTATCTTCATGTCAGAAGTGACAGCATTTCTTGGCATCTTAACTACCGCCCCCACAGCTCCACCCAGCCACTCCTGCAGACACTATACCACAGAGTCCCACTCACAAGACATGCTGCATGGCTGAGGCCGTTTTAGTGACATTCTTCACTTGAACGATGCTCTGAACTCTGGCAAGGGAGGCCATAACGTCCCGGCTGTCTTGGAGATCAAACTCAGTCTGGATCACATAGCCATACTGTACCAGGGCAAAGCTGCACTGGAGAGCAGAGGGGGGGAGGAGGGGAGTCACCAGATTGAACTATAGACAGCCCTGCCCCAAGGGGGTGGGGGAGTCACCAGATTGAATTATAGACAGCCCTGCCCCAAGGGGCTTCTCCTAGAAATGCAGGAAGAGTCCACTCATCTGCTCCTGGACAGAAGGAGATGCTAACACAAAGGGAATCTCTAGACAGGCACGGGTGGAGAAGAGTGACTTCTCCCTGAATCCGCACTCCACGGCCACCAGTCTACATTGGCTATAGGATCAGCTGTGTGGCTTTCTTTGGCCAGTGGGAAACTAGCAAATGCATGTATTGGGACATTGGTACATGAAACAGTGGGCTGGCCTTCTGGAAATTCACAACTACCACAAATGAGCAGGGCCATCTCAGGCCACCCCTCCCCCGTCAAGCAAGCAGATGCCTGTAATGGTTGCATGGTGGCTCCAGGCGAAACTGACAGAAGAGTCCCCAGCTGAGTTCAGCTCAGACACCTGCTGTGAGCACATGAAGGGTGGATGTTCTGAGGCAGTTACATAGACATAAATGAGTGACAGGCGATGAGAGCTCAGGCCTCAAGGAAGCCCACCTCAAAGCACTTCTCATAGAAGTTCCTCATCATGTTGGAGATGAAATCTTTGGCCCTCTGGAAGTCTTCCGGCTCAATGCTTCCTGAGCCATCCAGAACAATAGCAATCTCTGTGCCTGGTGAAGACGGAGGGGCAGGTTGGGAACGGGTATGCAATTCGGGGTAGGAGGAAGGGCAGCACGTTCTGCCCAGTAAGGCACCGCCCTGCCCCCCCAAACACAAAACATTCTGTCCCTGTGGTTCAGCTCAGGGAAAAAGCCAAGGAAGCTCCTGAACATGGAAGTTCTTACTGTAAGGGCAAAGAGAGATCTAGACCCTGGTTCTGCCTGTTGTGGGAATCACTCCCATGGGGGAAGGGGGCTCAGTTTCCCCACTCCTAAGATGAGCAGGGCCAGGGAGACAGCTCAGCTGGTGAAGAAGCTTGCTGCCAAGCCTGATGACCTGAGTTTGACCCCTGAAACATACATAGTACAGGGAGAGAACCGACTCCTGAAAGTTGTCCTCTGGCCTCCACACGTGTGCTGTGATACATACAGGTGTGTGTTTGGTGCAAGAGCACACCCACACCCATGCACAGCGAACAAACATGCAAACAAAATAAATGTTAAAAAAAATGAGGAGACAGAGCCAGGAATTGCCGTACCTATAGGACCTAGCCACTGTTGCCCCGTCTTCTAGATCTGAACACACCTTGACCCCAGAAGCCATTATGGAGGCACCTGATCTGCCTCTTCTCACCAGCTTCCTCTTCTTCCTCCTCAGCTGCCCGGGGTCCTCTGGCTGGTTTCTTATTCTCCCCTGCGCTGCCTCCTTTGCTTCTGGCGTAGCCACCAAGTTCCACATGGAGGCCTGGATCCAGGAGTCTTTCTTTAAGAAACATACAGAGAAGACACAGAGGCAGATGAAAGAAACCTCCACGCACCGCTACCTGCCCCCAAGGCATCCTTACCTCTGCCCTGACAACGGCCCTAAGCTTGCTTGTGCCATTCTGGGACAAGTGTCTGTCTGCCTCAGCTGTGAGCTGGTGTTTCTTCCTGGATTCCTTTATGACTGCCCAAGGCCAGAAAATCTCCAATCCTTACCAAGGTCAGAGAAGTAGGCTTGGACCTGGAGGTTCAAGTCGGCGCTCAATAGGCTGCAGGCACCTGTGAGCTCAGAGTTCAGGCTGCTGGGCGTCCGGGCCTGTACCTGAATGCAAACCTGGGGAGAAGCAAAAAGACGGAGCAGGCAGGCTGAGTCAGCCCCATATTCCCTAGTCACAGTCACTGTCACCCCCACTCCAGAATGCAGTGGCTGAACTAGACAGAGGACAGAGAGGAATAGCAGTCTCCCTCCTCAGGGTCAGAAATCACTTGCTAGGGTCAAAAATGCAGTCAGGGCTCACACTTGGCATCTGTGTAGATGGTGAGACCACAGACAGATGGCAGCATAGCAACAGGATTGGCAACACCGCCATCACTCACAGGGGCCAACACCAGCCTTCCATAGGCCTTTTGGTCCTCCTGCATGTACTCACCAAGACACCGTGGTGGTTCCGGACCACTGTCACTCCTTTGTAAGTGCCCTTTGGCATATAGATGTGCTCTGAAACAGTTAAGGCAAGGAGAGGTGAAGGAGTTCTGGGAGGTCAAGCAAGCGTCAGAGGCACAGGGCTGCTGATGTCAGCAGCCTCTAGACACAGGGCGTGGGGGCTCCACAGACCAGGGTAGCTTGGGCATGCCAGGATTCAGTCCCTGCCCAGCCTCATTTACCATCTCAACAAAGACTCTGGTCCCCAGCCCTGATACCAGGAACCCCTGGTGTGTGTGTGTGTGTGTGTGTGTGTGTGTGTGTGTGTGTGTGTGTGTGTGTGTGTGTGTACACACATGTTGAGGGCAGTAGGCTGCAGGTAGGCTGGGCTGGCTGCTGGCCCCAGACCAGAATGCATATGTGGGGAGAGGGGTCCAGAAAGACTCCCAAAGTCAGCCTCAAACTTCAGAACATATGCATGCTCACCTACATGTGAGCACACACTGACACACGTAAAAATGTGAATACATCACTTCACAGAGGCACATGGGCAGTCAGTGAGTATTGGCCCCAGGTCCATCGTTAGGACTGTATCAGGAGAGGCAGGCTAGGCTACAGGAGGGTAGCATGAGCTTGGGCATTGGAAAGAGAAGCTCACTGTGAGGCTGGAGGCCAGCGGTGGTAGGGCTACATCAGGCAGGGCTGTAATTTGGAATGGTTTGGGCTGAGCTGTCTTAGATTCCTGCGGGGGTGGAGTTGGCTTACCTACTGGATGGCAAGCAATTTCATCTGGAATGATGGACGCGGCACATCGATATAGGGGTGCTGAAGTCCTCTTGGTGCTGTGCCTGGTGACCAGGAGGCTGAGTGGGAGGGCAGACAGCAAAGACAGGCTGGCTGAGGGCTCCTTTCCCCTCCCCGCCCACCCAGGTTTTGTCTTTCTACTCTTGCCTGAGGAGGAGGCCCAGACCTGAGAAAGACAGACAGCTCTCTATCCCAGGCCTCCAGACTCAGCCTTACCAAGAAGGCACTTACTCAGCCCTCTACTTCTACAGGGCCCCAGGCAAGAAAACAATTAACATAACCTCTGTCTGCCTGTAACCCCTGTCAGCCTATAACCTATAACCTATAACCCCTGGCTGCCTGTAACTCCTGGCTGCCTGTCCATCTGGTGGTTAGAAAAGACTGCTGTCCTGTGGGATAGAATGGGTGAACCAGGAAGTCACCAGTCACACTGCTGGTCCCTGGAGGGGCAAAGCTGGCTGCAGCATTTGACCCATCGGCCTTAGCATTTCCTGACTAAGAACTAACATTTTGGGGAACCTCATGAAGACAGGCTGAGCAGATGTCAATCCTGCTGGAAAACTCTTGTCCCCCAACCCAAGTCCAAGAAGATGGCAGAGGTGTCCACATTGCTCGGTGGGGCCTGGGGCTTGGCTGGTCTGGGACAGAGGGTAGGGAAGGGGATCTGAAGATTGTCTTGGTAACAGTGAGCCAAGTCCAAGGACTTCGTGGTGGTGACAGGAAGCTATGGGGGGCTTTGTAAAGCGGAAGTATTTGATTAGCCTGTGCTTTTAAAACGTCATGATGTGGCTGCGGCAGGCTGGAGGACAAATTAGCAGAGAAGGAAGAAACCTAAGATGCTGTCTCTACTTCCTCCACTCTTACCATAAACACTTTTTTTGTTTTGAGACAGGGCCACTCTGTGTAGCTCTAGCTGTCCTGGAACTCTCTCTGTAGACCAGACTGGCCTCAAACACAGAGATCTGCCTGCCTCTGCCTCCTAAGTAGGATTAAACTAGTGTGATCACAACACCCAGATTAGAATCAGAGCCAGATATCTTTCTTTTTCCTTTTTGGTGGTGCTGAAGATTGAACTCCTAACTCCCAGAGTCCCACTCCCATCCCCAGCCTTTGTTCCCACCCTGGCTTACGAGCCACCAAGAGACCAGCAGGTGCAGCTATGCAGGCTGTATACCACACATCCCCAAGATGGGCTGTCATATTCCAAGTGTGCAATTCTGTGGCCTGAGGCCCAGTCTGTGCTGTCCCCATCCCTTTTGTGCTGGTGGCCCCCAGGTTTGCTGACTCGGTGATTAGCAAACCAGCTAAACACAGAATGACCAGCTGTGACAGAGGACGGCCATGTGCTGACAGCCCCAGGTTCCCTGTTCCTCTCCGGTCTGGGTACAGCCCCAGGATATCTCATCCATCTCCTGCCTTCTCTCAGCTCTGATGGTCCCTCTTCCCAGAGGCACCCACAAATCCTTGCAGGGGGGATGGGGGACCTGCTTACATCCCTCTCCACCCTCCTGCAGCCGGCACAGCCTAAGATGCTGGCTGTCTTACTTATCTGCCATACTTTAGAAAGTACAAGAGAGTTAAGAGGGACATGTTACCCTCACTGCGGGGATGGGTGGGAGTAGATAGCGACCTGTTCCTCTATCAAGGGTGAGCTGGGCCAGTCGGCTCATTTCCTGCCTCCTGCAGCAGGCCCAGACACCCAGAATTGTCTCCACCACATCCTCCTGCTGACATTGCAACCCCCCTACACCCCCACATCCCCCATACCTTCAACCCCACCCCCACTCCCCACCCCCTTAGTAGGTGTTCTGGGAGGTGTTCTCAGTCTCAGCTCCCAGCACTCTAGGCATCAAGGGCTTCAAATGCAAATACTCTCTCCCCATCTACCTTGGCCCTTGGGCCTCTGAGGGAGGGGGAATTAAGTCTGTGAGCCTAGGCCTGGTAAAGGACCCCACTGGGAGTGGTGGAAGGTGACGGCGGAGAGGGAGAAAGTGAAGGAGAAGGTAGAAGGTGCAAATGGTCACAGATAACTTGACTAGAAATCATTTATGTAGTGCAAAGTTTGGGAAATAAAATGCAAACTCAACCTCTCTTTATAGGCCTGATCAAATAAATACACCTGTGTATGGAGTAGAAGCACCAGGGAAAATGCCCACATGCTCCCCATCGGCCCTGTGAACATACACCAGGGAAAATGGCCACATGCTCCCCATCGGCCCTGTGAACATACATTGGGCTGTACATTTATGATGTGTGAGCTTCTGTATATGATTTTTTTTTTTTTTTTTTGGTTTTTCAAGACAGGGTTTCTCTGTGGCTTTGGAGGCTGTCCTGGAACTCACTTTGTAGACCAGGCTGGCCTCGAACTCACAGAGATCCTCCTGCCTCTGCCTCCCGAGTGCTGGGATTAAAGGCGTGTGCCACCAACGCCCGGCCTCTGTATATGATTTATGTCAATACAAAGTTACCAAAACAAAACCAATGAGTGTCAATTTATTTATTTATTTATTTTTTGAGGCAGAATCTCACCTGTCATCTCTATCACATGGACGGTCTAGAAGAGCTGGAAGGATTTTAGGCAGGAACAGTGAGAATGCTGTCAGAAGATTTTGACTTTAGGGATGTTGTGCCCAAAGTCTGGACCCCCAAAACCACCAAGAGAACAGATCTGATGAACTTGGGTCCACCATCATACATGGTGGGTGGAGTCCTGGAACTCGCATTGTAGACCAGGCTGGTCTTGAACTCACAGAAATCTGCCTGCCTCTACTTCCCAAGTGCTAAGATTAAAGACATATACCACTACACCTGGCCCAAACATCAACTTCCAATTCATCTTCCTTGAAGGGCCCAGACCCTCACCCATCCCCCTGCTTTGGTAGCCAAGTCAGGCTACAGAACAAACTCCTGACTCAGCATGATATGCTGAGGCCCCAAACCAATCAGAAGTCAGCTGTGCTTTACTGATAATAGTGGAATGCAGTAGGTAGCAATGACCCTGAGATGGCCTCCAGGCACAGCAACCTTTGTGCAGCTGCAGCTGACCAATCAACTCAGGACAGGTTCTCCTGAGACTGTTACTATGCAACTAGCAGACCCTCAGAACCCCCCCTTGATCTACCCCAAATATATGTCCTGTCCCGCTGCAGCTTGGGGTCTCTCCTACTCTAGTTAGCCTGGAAATCACTATGTAGACCAGGCTGGCCTCAAACTCACAGAGCTCATCCTGCCTCTGCTTGAGTGCTGGGATTCAAGGTGTGTGCACCACCCTGGCTCCCTCTCTGTTTTAGCTCACAAATTTTGTCTGGCACAGAATAGATGTGAGTTCGAGGCCAGCCTGGTCTATAAGAGCTAGTTCCAGGACAGCCTCCAAAGCCACAGAGAAACCCTGTCTCGAAAAAAACCAAAAAAAAAAAAAAAAAAAAAGATAAAAGAAACAAAACAGATGAGGTGGAGAGCAGCGTCTGGAGGCTGGGCTTGAACCTGGATCTGCGGTGCAGCAAGCACAGAAACAAGCCCTATCTTCATTGGGGAAAAGTGGTAGCGGGCTGGGCATGGTGACACATAACCATCCCAACACTAGGGAGGCAGACGCAGCAGGATCTCTTTGAGTTTGAGGCCAGCCTGGTCTATGTAGAAAGACTGGCTCAAACCAAACCAAAACAAAACGGTAGAGGTTAACCAAGGTGGTACATCCCAGAACTGCGGAGGTAGAGACAGTAAAATCAGAAGTTTGAGGTTGGCCTGAGCTATGTGAGACCTTGTCTCAAAGCCCTCCTCCCCCGAAAAAGGGGGTGGAAGAGATAAGGTGGAGGAGGGTTACTTTAGATTAAATTAAAAGACACAATATACAACCCAAGAACCATAACTGGGTCCTGACTATGAAGCAATACTGCTTATAGGATGTGTTGCTTATTGGTGGAGAGTATTTAGCATGCAAGAGGTTCTAGGTTCAAGCCCCAGAACATGAAAAAAGAATAACAAAAATGAATGAATGAATAAATAAATAAATACGAAGAACCTAAGTTAAACCAACTCAACTATAAAAGCTGCTCTAGCCGGGCATTGGTGGTGCACGCCTTTAATCCCAGCACTTGGGAGGCAGAGGCAGGCAGATCTCTGTGAATTCAAGGCCAGCTTGGTCTATAGAGGGAGTTCCAAGACAGCCTCCAAAACAATACAGAGAAACCCTGTCTCGAAATAAACAAAAAATAAATAAAATAAAAGCTGCTCTAGTAATAACAGGAAATCGAAACAAGCCACAGATAGGACTTCACACACAGTTTCTCCTTTATCTAGATCTGCCCCTGCATCAGTGATCTGCATGACCCCTATCTGTAGAAGACATATTTGATCTGCTAAGGCACTGACCAACATGGAGGCTACCTGAACCAAAATGGTCTGAGGTGTGGTGGTGGGGGCTTTGTCTGCTTCGCTCACTGCTGCATTCCCAGAGCCTCGCACACAATGTAGGTACTTAGCACACAGTAGGTGCTCCATCGGTATTTGGAGTATATGATAACCTGCCTTCTCATCTCACATTCTAGGCTGAACACAATGCTCGTTCCACTGATTTAACCTGCTTCTGACGTCATGCAATCACACCTTATTTAATGTTTCTAGTCTTTCATGGTAAAAAGCCTGGCCACTGTCAATGTCTTCGTGTCAGGGCTAGGAGCAAAGCTCAGCAGTAGTGGCTTAGCATTCCTGAGGCCTTGCATTCAGTTTTCAACATCACACACACCAACACACCAACTATATGCCTGGGGCAGGGGTTCTGGGGTGGAGTGTGTGCTTAGAATATGCAAGATCCTGGGTTCAATCCCAAGCACCACATTTGTTTTTTTCATTTGCATGGGCCTGTGTGTCTCTCCAGAGCTGGTACCTGGGATGTAGCTGCTGAGCCAAAGGGCCATTGGGCATCCTTGGCCCACTAGACAGGACCACACTGTTCTCCAAGACAGCAATGGCAACCCGCTCCCACACATTCCTGTTTCACCACTCCTCACCCGCACAGCGCTCTCAGGTCTGACAAGTGTTGCTCAGCCAGGGATGGACACAGATGATGTTTTCCTTTTTTTTGTTTGTTTTGTTTTTCGAGACAGGGTTTCTCTGTGGCTTTGGAGACTGTCCTGGAACTTGTTCTTGTAGACCAGGCTGATCTCGAACTCACAGAGATCCTCCTGCCTCTGTCTCCTGAGTAATGGAATTAAAGGCGTGCACCACCACCGCCCAGATGATATTTTCAAGACACAGGGCAATATTTATTATTGTTCAATTTGGTCAGAACCTATGTAAAGAAAGCCTTTTGGGTCCATTTTCTCAAATAGTACTACAGCAACCCTGTGAGTTCCAGAAATCATCAGTAAGAGGGGAGAAACTGTGGCTTGGGGGTCAGCACCTCACTGAACTTGCTCAGGGGATAAAGTGAGGTGCCTCTGCGCCATGACCCCCAGAACGATGAACTCTTAACCTCTATGACTGACCCTCAGAGTTTCCATTTTTCCTTCAATTATTTATTTACTTATTGTCACCCTCCAACTTTCCTATGTTGAGCACATGTAACTTTTACAAGTCAGAAAAGAGCCTCAGTGAACTTCATTTTAAAGCATTATGGTCCCTTCCCTGGCGAGCGAAGGGGAGACAGGGAGCACAAGGCAGAGACTCTGAGCTCGGCAGGTTGGTTTGGGGACCACAGCGCCCACCTTTCTTTCTCTCTTTGACTGTGTGTCATTCACAAAGTGAAAGCTGTGTGCCCGGGCTATGGGTGGGATGTCACAGCTTCTGGGGTGCACCTCAGGCGTCTTGGGGGCCACCCAAGATGTCCTCATCCCTCCACACTCACCAGGTCTGGTTGGTGCTGGGGTCTTGATGCAGAAAGGAGCTGAGCACAGAAGGCGCGCCTGGTTTAAGACCTGTGACCCAGGGCCAGGCCACATCCACATTGAAGGCTCCCAGTGGCATCAGGTCTGTGAACAAAGGAGAAACAGCTCATGAAGAGGTGTTGAGACCTGTGCCTGCCGTCAATCCTTCAGATCCTGCGGTGTCAACATCGCCTCCATGAACGCCTTCCCCGTGGAGAGGGGATGGGTGTGGGGGTGTCTGACCCAGGGCTGCTGGTCCCTATCCTAAACCCAGCTGCTCCGTCCCAGGGAGGACGTCCTCTGAGGAGCGCTACCCACCTGCTCACTCACACTTCCTGCTTTGTGATTGTCACACAGTCACGTGGCTCACATTGTGACCTGCACCAAACTTAACAGGGATCCAGAGCCCCCAGAGAAGGCCTATATCCCTTCAAGTGACCCAAGAGGAAACACAGTGCCTTCAAAGATACCTTCTAAGAAGGTTTAATAGAGTTTTGCTCCTTAACAACCCTCAAGTGGAGTGGAAACAAGCCAAACGTCATCAGTGGGAGAGCGGGTGGGTAACTGTGCGTTCATATGGTGGAACGCCACCAGTCAGGGGTAAAACGGGAGGAAGGAAGGTTAACAGCAACACGAGAGGGTGAGCCTCAGCTCATCATTCGTGCTCAGGAGAGGAAACTTAAGGGTCTCTAAAGAACTCCAGACCGCTCAGCATGGTGTCGCACACCTTTAATCCCAGCAGGGGCAGAGGCGAGCGGATTGCTAGGTACTGTGTAGTTCAAGGTCAGCCTACTCCACATAGTGAGACCCTGTCTAAAACAACAATAACAACAAAAGCCAGGAGTTGTGGTGCACACTTTCAATCCCAGCACTCGAGAGGCTGAGGCAAGTGGATGTCTGAGTTTGAGATTAACCAGTACTGGAAGAGCCCGGGCTACACAGAAAAACTGTCTCAAACCACCCCCTGAAAAGAAAGAAAAATATGAATAAATTTTGAACTTTATGTATGATGAAATGTTTAAGCATACACAAGAACCCAGGATCTCTCTCATACATGCTAGGATGGACATGAGGAATCAAATAGAAAATATTCAGAACTGTAGACTATTAACTGTCTACTTTCACAATTTTTCAATATGTATGACACTTTTCATTAAAATTTATGAAGGCAAACCAGGCATGGCAGCCCACACCTTTAATCCCAGCACTCGAGAGACAGACAGGTGGATCTCTGTGAGTCTGACACCAGACTGGTCTACATGGTGAGTTCCTAGACAGCCAGAACTACATATTGAGACCCTGTTTCAAAAGACCAAAAAAGAAAGAGTGAAAGAAAGAAAGGAAGGAAGGAAGGAAGGAAGGAAGGAAGGAAGAAAGAAAGAAAGAAAGAAAGAAAGAAAGAAAGAAAGAAAGAAAAAAGTGGAACAAATTGATATTGACTCATTGTCCCCAACAGGCCATCCTAATTCATACTCCAGTAACAGGACACATTTATTTCCCACAGTGCTTTCTGCTTTGTTTGAAAAACACATCCCACCATCCTGTTCTGAAACCAGGGATGAATGTCAATGGCAGAGTGTCTGTCTAGTGTGTGTGTGGCCCTGAACTTCATTTCCAGCATTTCACTTATGTCAAATAACATATTTTGCTATCAGAAAAAAAATTGTCTGGGTATATTGGATTTGATAGAATATAATACAATATTTATGTTAAAATTAATGGGAGAATAGCCGGGCATTAGTGGCACACACCTTTAATCCCAGCACACGGGAGGCAGAGGCAGGCAGATCTGCGTGAGTTCGAGACCAGCCTGGTCTACCGAGCAAGTTCCAGGACAGCCTCCAAAACAATGCAGAGAAACCCTGTCTGAAAACAACAACAACAATAACAAAAAATTAATGGGGGAATAATCTTCCAATTAATAATTTTTTAAATTTCTAGTAGAGATTTTAAGAGAAATTCAAAATAATTACACAAGAGTAGATTTATAAACTATGTTCTCTTGAGTACAAGGAAGGGAAAGATGTATATGTATATAATCTAATTTTTCTTCAATAGGAAGATACAGTGATTTTTTTAATATGTATGACTCCAATAATATTGCTTTAAAATCTAAAAGGCAAAAACCTGACTGGAGCCAGGGGGTGATGGTACACATCTTTAATTCCAGCACCCGGGAGGCAGAGGCAGGCAGATCTCTGTAAGTCTGTTTCAAGTCTAGTCTGGTCTACAGAGTTCCAGGCTAGGTTCCAAAGCTACAGAGAAACCCTATCTTGAAAAACAAAAACACAAACAAACAAAACCCTGACTGGATTTAAAACATTACAGATGCTACAACCAAAGGAGACTTCAACACCTCAACAAAACTTTCACATTAGCTATAAACAGACAAAAACAGGGCATCAAGGATATAGATCTGATCAACTGACAAGCTTGACCTAATCAACAAACAGAACACATTCCTAACAATGGCAAAACAGGTATTTTTTCCAAACACATGTGATGGATTTGGCAAAATTGACCAATACAGTGAAGGACAAAGCAACCCTTTACTCACAGATGAAGACCATCTGTGTGTGACCATATAGAATTAAAATCAGTAACAAGAAGAAACTAGAGAAATTGTGTTTCTTAGAACTTAGAAACAGTGCGCTTTCTTTTTTACAATTTCTTCTTTTTACTTTTCCAGCCACAAATTAAGCTGTTTTTGTTTTGTTTTGTTTTGTTTGTTTGTTTGTTTTTCGAGACAGAGTTTCTCTGTAGCTTTGGAGGTTGTCCTGGAACTGGTTCTTGTAGACCAGGCTGGTCTCAAACTCACAGAGATCTGCCTGTCTCTGCCTCCCAAGTGCTGGGATTAAAGGTGTGTGCTACCACCACCCAGCTAAGTTTTTTTTTTAATGTATGTATTATATACATATATATAGTGCCCTACCTGCTTGTATGCCTGCAGGCCAGAAGAGGGCACCAGATCTCACTACAGATGGTTGTGAGCCACCATGCGGTTGCTGGGAATTGAACTCAGGACCTTTGGAAGAGCAGCCAGTGCTCTTAACCTCTGAGCCATCTCTCCAGCCCTAAGTATTTAATATGTAAGTATTTTATACAAATGGATTAGTAAAACTAAAATATTGGGGACTGGAGAGAAGGCTCAGCAGTTAAGAATACTTATTGCTCTTGCAGAGGACCAAGGTTCATTTTCCAGTACCCACAGCAGCTAACAAGCCATGTATAATTCCAGTTCTAATGGATCTGATGTCCTCTTCTGACTTGTGTGGACATCAGGCACACATGTGTGGCACATACATACATACATGCAGATAAAACACTCATATACATAAAATAAATCTTAAAAATAACCCAAAATTAAAATAGTAAGTAAAAACAGCCAAAGCTAATAAACATGCAATTAACATAAAACCAAGTTATCTAATATTAAAAACATTTAATTTTAGTCACATATTAATGAACTAATATTTCCATTTTCCAACAAAAATATTACATTTTGCACTGTTTTATCATTAATATTTTATTACTAAGACTTTATAATACAAACTACACTATCTTTTTTTTTTTTTTTTTTGGTTTTTCGAGACAGGGTTTCTCTGTAGCTTTGGAGGCTGTCCTGGAACTCACTTTGTAGACCAGGCTGGCCTCGAACTCACAGAGATCCGCCTGCCTCTGCCTCCCAAGTGCTGGGATTAAAGGCGTGCGCCACCAATGCCCGGCCAAACTACACTATCTTAACAACCCCACCTGACTCATCCTAAATTGGTTACAACCCAGAGTCACAGAGGAAATCACAACGGAAATGCTGAGTCCTTAGATGAAGATATGAGAAATCAGAACCTACAGGACACAAAGCAGTGATTACAGGAACTGCACAGCCTTACACACATGTTCAGGAAAAGAGGCTGAGTAGGGGGCACAAGCCTATAAGCTGGACACCTAGAGGATGAAGACTGGAGAATCAGGAATAGTGTCAGCGTCAATACAGTAGGAATACAAGGTTAGCCTGGGCTACATGAAACTCCACCTAAAAAAAAAAGACAAATCACAAAAAACAAACAAATTACACACACACACATACACAAGAGAGAGAGGGGGGAGGAAAAAGGAAGGAAAGAAGGAAGGAAGGTGGAAGGGAGGAAGGGAAGGAAGAAAGGAAAGAATGAAGGAAGGAAGGGCAACAGACTAAGAGAACATAATTGCAACACATTCACAAAAGATTCGTTTCAGAATAGGTAAAGAGTTTCTACAAATCACTAAGAAATAAAAGCGCAAAGGCTAACATAAAAAGGAGACCTCACAAGAGTTTATCCAAGCGGCTGTCAGTCACCTAAGATGTTCATTAGATCTCAGAGAAAGGCAAATTAGGAACATCTCGTGATATGCCTGTAAGTGAACACAGACAAGTGTTGGGGATGATGGAGAGAGCAGCTAGGACTCCTTGTTTGCATCTTAACATGAGCTAACTCGCTGCTAAAAAGACAGTGTGAAACTGCTATTCATAGAGACAGGGAATGAAATGGTTCAAACAACTCAATTTGTTAGCTGATAACGTGGCAGTGGAAGAGAACCAGATTCTTCATGAAGTGCTCAGGGGTAAATGTTTGTGATTTGCAATGAAGTAAGGCTCCTGAGCCACTGGCATGCAAATGAGTCTTCTGGGGATCTTTGCTTCACTTTTGCTTATTTGCATATGTGTATAAGTATTTGCATGTGTGGAGGCACAGGTATGTGTGTGCATACAGGCAGAGCCTGAAACAGACATCAGGTGTCTGTCTTCCTCGATTGCTCCACACCTTAAATATTAAGGCTGGGTCTCCCAGTGAAACTGGAGCTAAGTTGCTCCTTGTCTCTGCCTCCTGTGTGGAGATTAAGGGTCGGCTGCCACACCCACCTGATTTCTTTGTGGGCTCTGGGTTTCTGAATGCCAGTCCTCACAGTTACACAGCAAATGTCATCTGTCTCCTAGTCCTGTTTTATGCTTTTCTCTTTTACTCTTTCATTTTGTTTTGTTTTGAGACAGGGTCTTTCCATGTAGTCCCTGGCTGTCCTGGAATTCACTATGTAGACCAGGCTGGCCTTGAACTCATACTCCTACCTCCAGGATTACAGGTTTGTACCATCACGCCCAGGCATACCTGAGGATCCTAAATCACAGCTTCTGAATTAAGAAGACAGGGAGGGGTGTGAGGGCCTAACAAGCCTCTTCATTATGATGTCTACAGCTGGCAGGCCCTCAGGTCTACTTTGGAAGTTTTCAACTACTTTGGTAAAGCGGGAGAGTGCGAGAGATGCAGCCAGTGTGTGGGAATCCTGACAGCGGTGTCACATGTGTGATAAACATATGAACCTGCTGCGGTTACTCTGTACACCTTCGGACACACCTGAAATCTTGTCATGTAAACCCTTCCACTGGTTTGATTCTCAGTCCTTCTCTCTGAGCCTGTGACATGGGGGATCAGAGAAAAAAACCAATTTACCTCCTATTTTCTCTACGCTAAACACTCCTGTGACCTCATATCCATCTTTTCTACTGGTGTGTGTGTGTGTGTGTCTGAGTCTGTGTCTGTGTGTGTGTGTCTGTGTCTGTGTGTGTGTGTGTCTGAGTCTGTGTGTGTGTGTGTGTGCCTGAGTCTGTGTGTGTGTGTGTGTGTGTCTGAGTCTGTGTGTGTGTGTGTGTGTCTGAGTCTGTGTGTGTCTGTGTCTGAGTCTGTGTGTGTGTGTGTGTGCGCGCGCGCATGCACACGCACCTGTGTATGAAACCCAGAGATTGATGTCGTGTGTCTTCCTCCATCACTTTCCACCTTATTTTTGAGACCCTGGTTACTCATCAACTGACTAAACTGGTCAGAACGGAGCTCCGGGGCCCCCATCTGACTCCAGCTCTGGAGTCACAGAAACACACCTCCAACTCACAGCTTTTATGTGGGTGCTGGGGGGGTCTGAATTCATGTTCTCTTGCTTAGAGGCAGAGGCAGGTAGATCCTTGTGAATTCAAGGCCAGCCTGGTTTACAAAGTGCGTTTCAATCCAGCCAGGGCTACACAGTGAGACCCCGCGTTAAAAAAGGAAAGAGCAAGTCCTCATGTTTGCATTGCACAGCGGGATCTTTACCCGTGAGCCAGCTCACCAGCCCCATGCTCCCATCCCTTTATCTTTTCCTTTGCCTTGCCAGAATAATTCATGCTGATTCATAAAAATGCATGATGCCATATTATCAAAGTCATTATAATTATGGAGCAGGAAAAAAAAACGGGCAGAAGGAAATCTTTTTTTCTTCTTCTTCTTGTTTTGTTTTTTAAAGGGAAGAATCCGATTAAACTAGGAAGCAGGTCAACCATTAACTGACATGCCCAACAATGAATCCTTGTACTTTCTAAGCCAGCCCCACTTCAGGCTCTGAACACAGTAGATACTTAATAGCATGTTAGTGGATAAATGTGTCCATGAATGAAGACCAGTCACTGCCATTCATGGTGCCTACAATACAGGAAAAAGAAACTATTCTGGCTGGGGTGGGGAGGGATTGGGGGGTGTTGGAGTTATATGAGTTTGAAGTCAGCCTGGTCTACTTAGAGAGTTCCAGGACAGCCAGGGATGCATAGAAGGGCTCTGTTTCAAAAAACAAAACCTATTTGGTGGAGCACACTGTTACTTTTATTTAAAAACAAAATACACTTCCTAGAAGATTGGCTTGGGGAGAACACATGATGTTCAAATTTCCAGAGCTATCATTCATCTCCTTTTTACCATTACCCTGAAGCAAACAGAAAACATAAGCAGACCATGAGTTCACCAGTGCTTGGGAGATCACAGACCCCCTGTGAGAACCCACTGAGAGCATCTCAGTCTCTTTTCCCCCAAGTGCAGTGCATGTATTATGATGCTCAGGCCACAAAATCCCAAAATGCGACAGCAGGAGACCAGAAAGGACCCTCCAAAACACATTTCTGTAGTCCTCAGGGACTACAGACATACTGAACATGGCAGCTCTGAAAAGTCCTTTTGCTAAAAATAAAAACCACTTTACATCTAGAGAGGAAATCCTCCTGAGACAAGCAGCCTCGGGAAGATGTGAGTTTTACTACCTGGACTGCATTGGCTGCATCTCCGCATCCCTCCCCCACCCTCTCAGAAGGACCTCAAGCCCCAGCAGACCCAAGTCCCTGCTCTTTTTTTTTTTTTTTTTTTTTTTTTGCAGCGCAGGGTACTACATAAGCCACCACCTGCTCTTGAGTCTGACCTCGTTGTTTTCATCTGACCCTGTATTCTCCTGATAATCTCCTTATGTTACCGCCATCCCAGTCAGGGTTCCCAGTGAGGACTCCCAAGTTGAGAAGGAAATGATGGTGTTCCCTATGAGTTCAGAGCTTAGGTAAGGATGGCTTGGGGTTTGGACTCAGCATCCTTGGCTCATTTCACAGAGTCTTGTGTCTTCAGAGAGCCAGGTTGGGAGAAATAGGAAGGGAGTCAATTGAAGGGAAAAGAACTACAAAAACAGATGCTGCCAGTTGGTTCCAGGTTAGGTGGGGGCCTTCTTCCTTCCATTTGTATCGCCTGTAATTGATGGGGTGAGTTTGAAATCCCTGGGCCACAGAGCAGCCTTCACCTTGCCCATCTGCTCCCATCATTCCCCATGCCTTCTTCGTCAGTTGTCCCCGGGAGTCTGGAAGGTCAGCATCTTATGGCCCTGCTCAGCCAGTCGGCAGCCAGTCCAGACCCTGGGTAAAGCAACTCGCTGGTCCCTGAGTCCACTCAGCATCCTGTGGTATTTTTTGAATCTGACTAAACCCTATCTTGATAAACTAATGGGTGATTAAATCTGCCTTCCTCAACCTGTGATCTGATCTGAGTCATCTATGACACCCCCAAACCACAAAGCACAGCCCAGCTCAGGGCTAGGTTCAGAAGAGACACCCTGAAAATACCATAATAAGCTAGCTGGTCCTCTTCCTCACCCCCTCCCATCCCCATGTTTACTCTGCTTAACTGAGGGGTCTGGCTAGACCCCCTCAAGGGGTGGAAAGGGGGAGGAAGGGTGTAGAGAAAACATAGTAGCTGTCTCCCAGGGTACTTGCTGTCTTCCAGGCACTGGGCTGCAGGATGAGGCTAACAATTTGCTCTTGGACTCAGTAAACTGATTATTTGTGTCTGAGGCCCAGGTTTCTTTTTTTTTTCCTTCCTTCCTTTCTTTTGTTTTTTTGTTTTGTTTTTCAAGATGAGGTTTCTCTGTGTAGCCCTAGCTGTCCTGGCATTCCCTCTGTAGACCTAGAACTCAAGATATCTGCCTGCCTCTGCCTCCCTAGTGCTGGGATTAAATGTGTGCACCACCACCGCCCGGCTCAAGTTTCTTGATTTCAAGGCCCTTACCAACAGTTAAAAGCACTGAGGGGGTAAACGAAACGGGCTTACAAAAGGCTCTGAGGAGCTGGGAAGTAGCTTGCTGTGCATGGCTCACTGTTATTTTAATGGTTCACTGGACAAGGGCAGAGCCCAACTTTAGGGCAGGTTATCTAAGTCTTCAGAGAGCTGATTGTATAGGCAGGGGCACAGGAGCTGTGTGTGCGTGTGTGCGTGTGTGTGTGTGTGTGTGTGTGTGTGTGTGTGTGTGCGCGCGTGTGTGTGTGTGTGTGTGTGCATGTGTGTGTGTGCGCGTGCGCGCGAGCATGCTCGCACACATGACTGTGGTGGTGGTGCCGCCGCCAGGGGTCTGCTATGGGGTTTTATACTGCATTTTTGCTTGGGCTTCCATGTATCCTTTGCTTCATACTACCCACAGAGACTCAGAGAAAATAGCATGAGCCCCAAGGACAGAAAGTCTTGAGTTCAAATCCTTGCTATGCCATGCCATGGAGTCTCTGAAGGACCTTGGCTTGTCCCATTGCTGGTTTTCATACCGTGACATGGGCTATGCTAGCTCAGGGCCTGTGGAGTGGAGGTTTGGTGTGTGGATGCTGGTGTTAAGAGCTCTCTGACCACAGGTAAAGGGCTGTCTCTTCTCTCATAACCTCATCGCCCACCCTCTTCCTCCAAACTTGTCATGCAGTCAGACATGAGGGAGGGCCCAGTTAGACTTGTGTCTGCCACTACCCTACCCACAGGGTTGTTCCTGAAACTGTCTCATGGACCTCTGAGTTAAAGGTCTCCTCACCCTGACAGCCACCACGAGCTCTTCTGTTGCACTGGGCATTTCTGATGCGTCCTCACCACACAGAGGTCATCACTGTTCCCAAAAATGAGGCCCAGATTTATATAAGGAACTAGCTACAGGAATGAGACTAGACTCAGTATCCTGATGCCTGGTCCAGAGGCCCAGAATGGCTCCAGGGGAAGGGCCATGCTTATCTTCAGATCACAGCATCTGCAGAACACCTGTCTGGAAAGAGCAGCTCAGGGACTACATCCCTTCGTCTTTCTCACAGAGCCTCACCATCTCAACCCCAAACCTCACAGGCAAAGCCCCTCCCTCCACACCTCCAGTTTATCTGATAACAAAATGGCCACTGGTCTCAGGCAGTTCCTGAAAGCAGGGCGCAGCACCATGGTAAGCACATGTGAATTTCCCAGTGTCTGCCCTGAACATCCCTCCAAGCACCTCCACCTCTATGCGCCCGCCCTCCTCAGCACTCAAGGAATGAACCACTGCTGCGGCCTCCTACCAGCGTCTCTGCTGTTTCCTCTTACTCCCTAACTCCATCTTCTATACAAGTGTGATTGTCCCCACCACGCTCAGGACCATCTGTGGCTTCCCAGTGCCTGAGTCCTCCACACTGTTCAACTCCAACACCATGGAACCTTCAGGCATCCATGTCTTCTACACACCCCATATATTCTATGTACGTCTGTGTACGGCACACATAGCCCATTGTATACATATATATATTAAACATACCCCATAAGCTCCATGTACACCTGTATATACCACTCATATACTACATGTACTCATACATACCATACATACTCCATGTATCATGCACACATAATGCATACTCCACAAACTCCATGCTCCACACGTCCTATCTAATTCCTATATAAAATCTATATACCTTATACATGCCACATCTTATAAACCACATGGCCTGTACACATCAGTCTATAATAGTACACACAGACCATAAATATCCTATAGGCCCTACTCACATGCCATACACTCCCTATCCATACCACCTGTAATTCATACATACAAGCCAGATTTCCAGAGGTCAGAGGCGTGAGGCTCCATCTGGCTCGTCCCTTTGCTTAGGTTATCCTTTCTTCCTGAGTGCCGTTTCCTGGCTCCACTGAGTCGGGTGGCTCTTTCTGCAGACCCTCCCCTGGCCTAGGGAAGCCAGTGAATGTATAGCCTGCTTCCTTATCACATTGGGGCCCTGCAGGTCCTAATCTGGGCTGGGGAGGACAACATCAGAATAAACATCTTCCTGCTCCTGTGCCAGGCCTTGCTCTCCTGAAAGCCCTTCTTCCTGGCCAGCCTATTTGCTAGATGCTTCCCATTCTCCCAGGCATGTCTCAGGTACCAGCATCCCTACTCCTGAGGACCAAGATGCTCGCTCACATCTACACACAGGTGTAGGCTAGGCCTGGGAGGAACCAGGCCAGCTACCTCCTAACTTCCCCAGTGGGGCCACAGGCCGGAGCCTGAATTGGTGCACTGAGTAGAGTAGGCCCTGGACTCTGGTTCCTTACTCTTAACCCATGAGGTTTCACAGATCCATAGCAAAGTTCCCTTTACACAAGAGAAGTGAACTCCACCTCTTGAGACTCAAGAGGAAGTGAGTTCCTGTGGCCACAGAATGAGTCGGGGCTGGACTGACTTTGTGGGCATCAGGATGTACTGGGGCTGGAGGTTAGGGTTTGGGTTGCTACAGATTTCAGTGCGCCTGTGCCTGTATTCTCTCTGAACCTTCCTTAGGCAGCCTGTAGTTCATCTGCTCCCACGAGTGACTGGAAAAGGTCATTAACACAGTGGGTGACTTGGAAGGGCAGAAGGGCAAAGCCACTGGGCCAAGAACAGTTGTGAATTGTCCCCAACCCAGTAAAGCCAGCCAGGCCCAGGCCTGTGCTCAGTCTGCATTCTCATCCCCCCTTGGTACCACCTTGCCTACTTCTGACTCCCAAAGCCCTGAGGACTCAGCCTCAGAAACTGCCTAGGAAACTCTTGAGGCCTGGCCTATCACTAAGCCTCAGGGCATCACTGTACAGGGCAGAGTCATCTCCCATAAATACTAAGGTCAGGCTCTCACCCTACCCACAGAATAGCCAACCCTCTGGCTACAGAGCCTCAGTGACAATTGGCCCATCTTGGTTTCTCGCCGGGCATTGGTGGCGCACGCCTTTAATCCCAGCACTCGGGAGGCAGAGGCAGGCGGATCTCTGAGTTCGAGGCCAGCCTGGTCTACAAAGCGAGTTCCAGGACAGTCTCCAAAACAATACAGAGAAACCCTGTCTCGAAAAACCAAAAAAAAAAAAAAAAAAAAAAAAAAAAAAGAGAGAGAGACAGGGTTTCTCTGCCTTGCTACGTAACCCTAGCTGTCCTGGAACTATGCAGACCAGATGTAGACCAGGCTGGCTTGGAACTCAGAGATCAGCCCGCCTCTGTCTCCAGGCATGTGGCATCACTGCCCAGCTCCATCTTGCTCTTTGCTGCATTTCAATTTGGGAGGTACCAGAGCCTCAGGGGGTTAATGAGCGGCTGGCAGTTTCGGGAGGTGCTGAGGATGGGATTGCTGAGGAGCTGCAGGAAACAAAGGTGGGCAGGACCCTAAAGTGCTCCTGCCAGGGTCATCAGGCCATGGAGGGTCCTGGAGCGGTAAGTTAGGACAGAGACCTGGGCATGGTTCTGTTTACTGTTCCTGGGTCACAACCCTTGCAGTCTGTCTGTAGGCCTCAGTCACCTCTATACTGGAGTGGACCAGTCTAGTCTCAGCATCTTCTCTAGAGAGCCTTGATGGGGCATCTAGAGTTAGATTTAAATAAATAAATAAATAAAGTGAGACCCCACCTCGCTCTGTAGGTAATAAAGACAAGTCAAATATGCAAAACAACGAAAAGTTCAACCAACTTTCCTCTTTCAAGATGCTTAAAGAAAACTTGTATGTGTATACCCACACGTGTTTGCATCTGTGCACGGCACCACACAGAGGTCAGAAGACAAGTCGATTCTCTCCTTTTACCATGTGGGTCTCTGGGGTGAAACTTAGGGCATCAGGCTTGGTAGAAAAATCCCTTAACCTGCGGAGCTATTTCCCTGGTCCCTTGGATATTTTTAAAATGTCAAAATTTGTTCCCGAGCATGTCGCACTGGTGATTGGGGCAGGGTCTAGCCTGACTCCTGGATGCACATCCTGCATTCTCCTCCTATGATGGCCCAGCTCCTTCACACCTTCACTGATTGCATGAACTACTTCATAGACATAGCTCCCAGCCACCTTTCTATTACTTTATATTACTGATGCCCACCTTATTCTCCTGCCAAGCCTGAGCAAAAGAGACCCAGATCACTAGGCAAGAACACCATGTCTAGAACCCCGTCGAGCAGCCCCAGGGGCTCACCTGACTATGCTAGCTTGCCTTTGGGACCTTATAGATGTGCTCAAGGCACTTTATCCAAAAGTGGCTCCCAGCCGGGCGTTGGTGGCGCACGCCTTTAATCTCAGCACTCGGGAGGCAGAGGCAGGCGGATCTCTGTGAGTTCGAGGCCAGCCTGGTCTACAGAGCTAGTTCCAGGACAGCCTCCAAAGCTACACAGGGAAACCCTGTCTCGAAAAACCAAAAAATAAAAAAAATTAAAAAAAACAAAAGTGGCTCCCACACAGGGTTAAAGACAGAATGGAAACCCCTGGCAGCAGAAATACCTTCTCCTCCCCCACACAACAGGAAGCAGGTTCCCACCCCCCAACATTCACTCTGTAGATTCTCACCCCCAGTCTCCTACCAATATCTATATTCTCGCAAGTCCTCCCCACTCTCAGTAGCGGAAACCACTCTATTAACTAAGGGTCCTCTCCTGGGTGGCACAGGATATCATTAACTTCCACACTCTGGGTGATGGGAGGCTGGATGGAGAGGGAAAGAGGGTGGTAGAGCCCTAAGGCTGAGGCCAGGAGCCATCAACACTCAAGAGTTCCTTCCCGGAAAGCCTACAGATATGTCTGAGCAAGGACACTCCTCATTTCTCTGACCTCTAACCCTGCAGTCCAGACAGACAGAAGTGAGAGCATCCGAAGGCAGGAGGTAAGGCTGACTTACTGGTCATGCAGAGAAGGGTGAGGAAGAGCCACTTCATAGCTAGAGCAGATGCAGCTGTGTGAGCTGCGTGCGGCGACACAGAAGCAGCTCAGAAGGCACTCAGCTTCCCCTCCTCTACCAGAGGCCAGGAGGCGGGGACAGAGGTATATAGACAAGATCCCATAGGCCCACAGGTGCTTTCAAGTAGACATAGCCACCCTGGCTTATACAAGGCCAGCAAGCACGTGGATTCCCCCATAGCTGTGGTTTGGGTCCTGGGAACTTAGACAATTGTCACCCCAGCTCCTTCACTCACTAAACACACCATTTCATGCATGAATGAGCTAAGATGTGGCTAGTAGTAGTCCCACGGCAGATAGAGGTGCAGGAGCAGCAGCCATCCAGGAAGGTGAATTCCAGCCCATGCTACCCAGAATGCTCCCCAGATAGAGATGGGTTCAGCTCCCAGCCCAGTTTGGGACCCCTCCCATAGAAAGTGCACCCATAGCCAGAAACTGGGCTTCTACATCTGCTTCTCTACTCAAGGCCTGGGGCTGTGGATGGCCGGGTAAGCATGAAGACTCAATGTATTAGTTGAAGCCATTGCTTCAATTCAGCTGTTGTTCGGTTGTCTTCAAAATCTGAAGCTGATACCAGCTTTACAGGGCTTTGAGCGGAGACTCAATGGCCTTACAGCACAGTTCTGACCCAGTTCAGGTTGTGGAGACTTGACTACCAACAGGGGCAGTCATAACTAAAGACCAGCTTCCTCAATGGTCAGTTTCCCACACAGCAGGGAGGGAAGGAAGCCTCTTTTCACAGCAGCCCAGCAGAACCCTGGACAGGGAAACTGAGTGCAGTCCAGGCTTTTAGGAGTGTAGGACAGGAAGACTGAGTTCGAGGCCAGTCTAGGCCACATAATAAGACCTCTCTGCAAAGATGGGCTGCTCTGGACCTCATTGTCCAACTGGAGCTACTGGCCACAAGTGACTGACATGTTGAAATGATGCCAGTACATGGAGAGAACTGAAATTTACAATGTGCTCAATCATAATTCAGAGAGGCATTAAACTCCTTGTTCTTACAAGCATGTAAGAGAACATTCTCAAGTGTTAATGTGTGAACATAAAGTAGACAACCACGTGCCCTTAATGACTGCATGAAAATCAATTTTATTTTGTTTTTCACATGGAAAACTTACTTAGCCAAAGTTCTGTAAAGATTCAATGACACTCCAAACATTTTCACACTGTCAGCTTTGGTCTGACATTTGACTAGCTCTTACACAATGACTAGAAGAGAGATCTTAAGTCACCATTTCTGTCCACACACCGCCTGGCAGAGACTATTAGCAGCTAGAAAAGCAGAGTCCCAGTTCTGGTGACTTACTGCCACACCACAGTGCAGAGCACCCTACAGCTGTTGGGCAGACCTGTCACACGCTGCAGCAGCACCTGCAGCCAGCCCATCTTCCATCACTCCTCAATTCCCACCTCCTCCCAAATCCAAGGGCGTGTGGTAGAGCCACTCGGGACTCTTCCAGCCCTGGCCCATGGGGAAGAAAGGGGCAGTCTAGCATCACAAATCACACCCTTAGTAGGGTAGGAAAGCATGAGATGGTAACTCACTTAGGAACTCTGCAAGCAGCAAGACTGAATGTGGATCCCAGGCATCTCAGGAGGCCCGGCAATGTAGATGGCGGAGAGCCGCACAGGGAGCAAACCCCGCCTGCACCCACCCAGATTGTCAAGGCTGGTAACTGCAACTTGCTGAGGGGTCCTCGTAGCCCACTTGATACAAATGCTTTCCCACACACCAGCGCTTCAGGTCCCCAGGTTAGGGCTTGGCTTTGTGGTCTCATGTTGTGTTCTTCTCTCATAGCACCCAGTCCTAGGCTGCAAGTTTAGCAAATACACACTTCAAGGAACCAACTTGAATGCCAATCTTATACCACTAACTAGACTATATCCTTCCAAAATATCCATGTCATGAAAGACAAAGAAAGGCTGAGGACATGTTCCCGTAACAGAGCAGAGGCAGTCCACTACTTGATGCTAGATTAGCTCCTGGACCAGGGAAAAAATGATTGAAACAGCATTACTGGACAGCTAGAAGCTGGAACTATAAGTGAGCGACTATCATACTGACCAGACATCACATATTTCTGAACTTGGCAACTGTCCTATGGACACAACACAAAGATGGTGAGGGCAATGTGGAATGCAGTCCAAAATACTTCAAATAGTTTGGGAATGGGAGGTGGAGATAAGGGAAAGACTGAATGATAAAACAAAACATAGGAAAAATGCTGTCATTTTGCAATTATTTCAAAAGAAAAAGTTTATAGGGCCACGGCAAACCTGCAACCCCAGGGTTGGTGGTGGGGGAGTTGATGCAGGCTTGAGAGTCCTAGACTAGTCAATGCTCTAGGCCAGGACAGCATATGTAACAAAGAGAAGTTTGACACATGCTCAGAGAGAGGTGTGCAGCAGGAGGCAGGACGCCATCGAGCCCCCAAGCAAGCAGGAAGTATAACACTTGCAGCTCTACAAGTGTTATACAAGCGGCTCTAATCACTTACAGCCAGCCTTCCCTCAAGAGCACATTTGAAGATAAGACCCACAGGGAGGTGGGGACAGGCAGAGCCAAGACCACCTGGAATAGCCTTTATTGGAGGGTAGTTTCATCTCATAGTTGATGGTGCGATCTGAGGGAGGCTAAGGACTGAGCCCAAACCTACATGGATGGTTAACTTGCTGCACTGGGAGCCAGACATAATTGTCTCCTCCGGAACCAGGACCCTGAACTACTATGAACCCCTCTTCAGATCATGAATTTTTGAGAATTTAAAAAGCAAAAATACAGACTGGTACCCTTTCTTTCCCAGGTGCTGAGAACTGGACAATATCCACCTCCAAATTCATATACTCAAGTTCTAAACCTCAGTGTGACTAGGCTTAGAAACCTGGCTTTGAGGAGGTCACTAAGTTCAAAAGACTTCACAAGGGTGGGATCCAGCCTAAATGTCATAGAGTTGGTGGTATGAAAAGGGTCACTGGCTCACACAGAGGAGAAAGACCATGGGAGCAAGTCAAGAAGAGAAATCCCTCCATGCTGGAACCCTCTCAGATTTCTAGTTCTAGGTCTGTGAGAAAATAAATGTCTGTTGTTTAAACTATTCATTCTGTGGTATCTTGTCATAGCTGCCCAAGCAAACTAGCACCTTAGGCTACCTTTTCAAACAGCTCCCAAATTAAAGACTGAACAGTGCGTTTGTGTATACCTGTACACACATACATACATGAACATGTCATAGTACATGTGTGGAGGTCAAGGATAGCCTGCAGGAATCTTTCTTTCCATCATGTAGATCCTAGAAAATAAACTCAGGTTACCAATCATGGTGGCAAGAGCCTTTACCCACTGAGACACTGGTCCTTCTTGTCCCTTCATGACAAGAGAGAAGAGAAACTCTCTTCATGAAGAGAGGTTGTACTGGCTATGAGATCAGGTGGGACTCTTGATGACCTCATCTCCTTCCTATCAGATACTCAGCAAAACTCCTTGCAAAGCACAGCAGGAATCCCTCCCATCTCAACTACTGTGTGCATAGAAGAAACTTGGAAGTCATCTCACTTGAGGCCTCCATCTAATGGACCAAGAAACTAAGGCCCAGAGAGGAAGGGACATGTTGCATCTTCCAGTTGTAAATGTGAGAGAATGAGTCCCTAGGACCTGCCTCAGCTCCAGCCATCATCCTATTTGCCTTTCTTCAAAAAGACATTCCACCTGAGCTAAAAGTGCTGCCAACTGCTCAAGGCCCTCATGGGAACCTTTGTACATAAGCAAAAAAGGGACAGGTCACTGGATTCAACACTAGGATAAAGAGTCTGTTTTTGTCGAGGCTCTTGTTCTCTGACCTGCATTGGTCCTCACTGGTCCAGGGGTTGAGATGTCTGAGTTCACATAAAGTCTGAACTACTGAAGAGTCTGAGCATCCAGAGAAGGCCTCTGGAACTAATTAAACAGATGAGACTCCCCAGGCAGACTTTGGTACACTGAGTATTAACGACACTCCTGAGTTTATCAAACCATAGTAAAATATACTTCAATGCTTTATGACATGCTTTATCATGTTGAATAGTAAATAAAATATAGAAAAAAGTTCTTTGTTCTACCCTCAATCCTACTGTGATTTTGTAATTTCAAAAAAATTTTTATAAAGTCATAGCAAACCTGTAATCGCAGTGTTTAAGAGGTTGATGTAGGATTGACAGCTTTGGCCAGGACAGCTTGTGTAACAAGGAGACCACTTGTAACAGGCTTCTGAGGCAGCAGCAATTTTCTGACTGCTTCCAGAAACATCAAAGTTCTGTGAAATGCTTATAGGGTTTCGGAGGAGTTGGGACTACTACTCTTTCTCCTAAGATTTGCCATATAAACAAGACTAGTTCTAGGTTTCTGCTGCCGGTCACATTGTGCACACATTGTGCACTTTACAATCTGTCTTGAAGCAAAAATTCTATTCTCAAGATTACCAAAAATAAAATATTTTCTTCTTTGAGCTCTTACATTTAAAGGGAGGGGAAAAGGCTCATGTTCTAAGTCACATCTTACTGTATAAGGTTTAAAAGCAAAGACTCAGGCAACAGACTTATCCATG
Organism: Mesocricetus auratus; assembly: GCF_017639785.1. Lineage (NCBI taxonomy): Eukaryota > Metazoa > Chordata > Mammalia > Rodentia > Cricetidae > Mesocricetus > Mesocricetus auratus. The sequence continues at coordinate 51,938,105 of NW_024429191.1, read as the reverse complement.
CGGCAGTTAAGAGCAATGCTAACTGCTGCCTACCCAAAGTGCACACCAGCATCTCACCAGCAACGGCGCTCTGCTAGCAGAAGAAGGAACACTGTTTCAGGCACAGCAGGCAGTTCTTCCCACTTCCTGTTCTGGTCTAGTGTTCCCTCTTTGGGGCCTCTTACTTTTCTGCCAGCCTTCTTTCCTTCTATCCTAGGGAGGATGGATGCTTTAAAAAAAAAAAGAAAGAAAAACCTTGGGAGAGGGAGAGATAGCTCAGAGGTTCAGAGCAACTCTTCTCTTGCAGTGGATTTGGGTTGGATTCCTAACTCATGACTGTCTGGAACACTGTTCAGGATTAACTTTTCCCTTTCAGATACTGGCAGGACCCAAGGATGCTCTTTCTGGTACTATGGACTTTCTTATTCCTTTTCTAAAGCCCACTCCTGGCTGTGATATGGCTGAGGTCCCAGTCAGCTTAACTCAAACAGTGTGACCTTTTCTGTTTTCTTCTCCTCACCATCTGCTGTGATTTACGTTTGCTTAGTAGTTTTGTTTTAAACCCCAATAAAACCATCTGCAAGTCTGAAAAACAGTGACTTCCCAGTAACTTTTCCAGAGCTGGACGAGCTCCAGCTCAGATGTGGCAGATTATCACCTGATATTTCTGAGATCCACTTAATGAGAGCTCTTCCTTATTGCACACATTGTATACCAACAAATACTCTGGCCCATTTTGCATCTCAGGGACTCAGCTAGAATGTAAAAGCCTGCACAAATCAAATTCATTCACTTCTCAAATACTTCTGAAACACTACTTACACTGGGCTGGCCTGGTTCAGGGATACAGAGAAAAAAACATGAAGATACCTGCTCCTTAGGAGCTCACAGGCTGGAAGGGAAGACAATACTTGTTTTCTTGCTGACTAGAGGTTTACAATCTCACATATGTTCATGAACGACGTGCTGGGTCAGGATGTAATAAGAACAGAGAAAGCCCAATGCACAAGCCAAACATGGTCCTTGCTCTCACGAGCTTAAAACCTAGCAAACATATTAACCAGGAATAGGAAGTGAAAGTTCAGTGAGGAGTGCTGGGCTGGAGGCATGTGGTTTGTATTACACGAGTTGTCTGAAAATTAAACAAACAACAAAAACAGTTGCAAGGCAATGGAGCCCTACTACCTCCATCCTCCCCTCAGCAAGCCCAGGCAAGCTAAGTGGGAAAACGGGCATCCTTTGTGCTTCTGCCGCTCCTGTGGCCCAAGTTCCCAAGCTTCTTAAAAGTGACCTCACCAAGATAAGAGAGCATTTGCATGACATGGTCCTAAATTGCAGGCTTAACTACTTCACCTAGTATTCAACCAAAGAAAGAGTGACCCTTTCCCACAAAGGCAAGAACTGACTGTAAGAACCTCCTGATGCTGGTCTTCAGTGTGGCATCTGGCTTGGATTTCCAAGAGGTACTTTGATTATATTACACTCAATTTTAACCTTGGGCATTGACTTATGATCTAACCCTGGAGTCAGCATTACGGCAACACTGACACACACACACACACACACACACACACACACACACACACACACACACACACACACACACACCAGTATCAAGGACTGCCTCTTAAAACCTTAATCATGAGAGGAATAAAGAAGGCAGGGCACTGCAGTCTGGAAAGTCAGTGAGATCAAGGTCAGAGGGTGGTGGTGTGTGCGTGTGTGCGAGCGCGATGCGTGTGCGTGTGTGTGTGTGTGTGTGTGTGTGTGTGTGTGTGTGGGTGGGTGTAGAACAGGCCACAGATACTGCCAGAGGCCATCTTTCCTGGCTCCATAGGCTATCAAAGAAGTTTGAGATTTTATTCCAGAAGCAATGATGAAGTTCTACAAAGGTAAGCCCAGTAACAGTAAGATCAGACTGATATTTTAAGTTCATCTTGTTACACATGAAAAAATGCCTAACATAGCGGGGCATGGTGATATACATCTTTAATCCCAGCACTTGGAAGGTAGAGGCAGGCAGATCTCTGAGTTCAAAGTCAGCCTGGTCTACAAATTGGGTTCCAGGACAGTCAGGGCTACATGGAGAAACCTTGTCTTGAAGAGCCAAAAAACAAAAGGAGACAAAGAAGGAAGAGGAAGAAATAATAGCCAGCAGCACTAGTCATTAGGAAACTGCAACTCAGAATCATTCAGGGACTGGGATGTAGTTCAGTGGTACAGCACTTGTCTCATACTGCAACAAAACAAAACACAGTGCGCCCATGGCACACACATACACACATACACATTCCTCCAAAGACTAAAGGTAAGAGCCACCATATGATCCATTGATTTCACCCCTTATATATAAGAATGAAAATACATGTCTGTGAAGGGGAGCTGCACACAAATATTCACAAAAGCTAGTTCATGAAAGTCTCAAACTAGAAACCATAGAATGCCCATTAGATGAATGGTAAATAAAATATATAGACAACATAAAAAAATGAAAAAAAGCACTGCAGGCACAGCGCTGCAAACCTTTAATCCTAGCACTTGGGAAGCAGAGGAAGACTATCTCTGTGAATTCAAGGCCACCCTGGTCTACATAGAGAGCTTGAGGGCAGTCAGGGCTACACAATGAAAACCTGTCTACACACACACACACACACACACACACACACACACACACACACACACACACACACGGAATGGCATGGATGACCTTGAAATGATGTAAATAGACACACAGCACAGGACACTTATGAAATGTCCACAATAGACAAATCCACAGGGACAGAACGATTAGTGGTTCCCAGGTCTGGGGAGAGGTAAGAATGAAGGATGACTGCTAGTGGGAACAGGATGTTTTTGGTGAGGAGAATGTCCTAAAGTTGATTATGATAATGGTTACACAACTCTGTAAATAGCCTACAACCAACTGAAATGTGCACTTTAAATGGATGAACTGCATACTATGCAAATAACCTCTCAAGCAAAAATTCACCCCAGCTACAATGTGAAGAATGGAGGGGGAGAGTCGAGAGGCTGCTGCAGAGGAGGAGGAGAGAAGCAGGGATGGATTTATGGGATCAGCCTAGAGGAGGGCCAGAGGCTACCTGACGGCTCCATAAAGAGGGAGGGTAGGAAGAGAGATGAGGTATCTGAGATTATTATCAAGCAGCAAAAGTGTATATAAAATCTTCTACATGTAGAGACTAACCCACATGTACAGAAAAGTGCCCTGGATGAAGTATTCCCAGCTGTCTCCTGGGCTGTCCTGACTAGCCACTGTCACTCCTAAGCACACAAGGCTCAAAGTCTTGAAGACCTGGGAGCTGAGTGCAGGCTGGAGAGAGAGGTGGGGAAGGCCATCACTTTAGGTAGTATATACCTTTCTGGGTTCTCTGTGCTGTAAGAACTGCACAGCTGCTCAAAGTGCTAGCTTTGAATATATACTACCTATCTTCCATAAAGTCCTCTCCTCATCTCTAGCAGGACATTGACAAGTGCTCAAAACCCTAGGCAAATGGGCCTGGATTGGTAGGTAGAAAGCATCATAACTGAGAAACAAGAAGAAAGCTGGGGGAGTTGTCTAAACCCTGAGGAAACACATCAGGTGGGAACCACACTGGCAAAACCAGAGCCTGGGCTAAGTACCTGTCTACAATCTCATAGCCACCTTGTCTTCCTGACACTTTGGCCACCTCAACAAAAAAACACGCTGGAGCTACAGCTTCAAGAATGATACCAACATAGCCAGAAACCACACCAGATCATTTACTCGCTTCATGGAGAAATGAGGGCTCAGGCCCACCAGGCAGTCCTGAATCCTGGTTGGCATCCAGGTCTGCTCTCAGGCCCTTTTACTTTTCACTCTACCAAAGCCTGAACCTCTAAGAATCCGACTGTGAGCTACACAGGGCAAGATCTTAGAAACCTTAGAGGCCTTATGTCTGAAATCAAAACTACCTCTTTCTAAGATTCTCAGAAGCCAAACGACTTTGGTTATATGCTCCCATCTCCCTAAAATGGGGGCGGGAGACAGGGTTAACCAAATAATACATATGAGACAAGTGTGTTATAACTCTCAGTTCTTAAGCCTGCTTCTTTACTTAGGACACTTTTCATTCACAATGTAGTCAACCACCAGTGAGACATGTGATCAGCTGTTGTAAGTCAAGTGCTCTATGGATCAGAACAATAGGCAAGTGAAGAGCTTGACATCCCAAAGGGACAGAGGCTCATTGTTATCCCTAACTCCAAGATTCTAATGTGCTCAAGGGAAACACTATTTTTAAACCTGTAGAGGAATACAGCATTAAATATTGCAAAGTAAGAGTCATATGAGAGAAATAATCTACTGCCTTTCCATGGTAAAATACTTTGAAAGAAGATTAAAAATAAACTACAAATTTCTGAAATTATTTGCTAGTTTTGAATAAGTCTTCAGTGATAAGTCAGAAACAAAAAGAATGAATTGTCAACCCATCTGTTCTAGAAAATGGTAACGAACAAGAGTCCATTGCTGATGGACAGTTTTTCCTACATTGGCCACAAAGCAAGCTGAACTCATGTACAACAGACCACACAATTAGTACCATTCAAAATAAAGAGACTCCTCTCTTTGCCTTCTTCCAAAGTATATAATGTATATTTAACAACACAAGAGACACCACTTGAGCTTCTCCCATTGCCAACAGGAGGAATATCCACATATAAAAATTAAAAATTTTAACTTTTAAGTCATTAATAGTTTTTAAACATAATACAGACTTAAAAATTGTTCAACATTAACCCAAGATCCCATCCCTAAGCTCATAAATCAACTCCAAATTCAGAAGTCACAGTTGTTTGTCCCTAGAAGTCCCACAGCACTGACCTTGATCTTCACATCAGGCTAACGGCCAATAAAGGCCCTACCAGAAACTCCCCAGGGAGGAATGGAAGCCATTGCTGCTACATCTCTATCTACCTAGGAGGGCGGCCGCAGCTCAAGTCAGGTCTGTGAGATTGAGCCCCCACACTAAGGTCCTGGAAGGCTGGGCTGGCAGCTTCCCTCATCTTCCCCCTCAAAGACTGTCCAATAAGCACCGGGGAACTGACTTTTCTTGGGAAATAGGTGCTGGCAAGAGCTGTCAGGGCCAAGGCAACAGTGAGAAGTTCAGTTCTCTGCTCTTTGGATGAACTGTGTAAAACATTTCTTTTAAAAGACACAATGTTAAAAATATTAAGAAAATGTCTACAAAATCTGGAGGGTTGCCTTTTTCTCCAAGGATAAAGCTTGTGGGGTGGTGGGGAGAAGACTTGAGGGCCCAGAACAGTAGCTCTGCAGCACAAGACAGAGATGCCCTTTAACACTCATCACACCCTACAGCTGTCCTACTGGCACAGCAAGAGTTCAGAGTGTAGGCATGAGGGAAGGGCACCAACTCCTGCAAGGGAGGTCCTACCGTGTGCCCCACCCTACATAAGAATGTCAAATTTGAGGGCAGCTGCCAAGGCCAGGACATCAGGATTCTGCCTCTGAACCAGAGCTACTTTCCCGGCTGACTTCAATCTGGAGCGATGGCAAGCTATCTAGCCGACTCTTTTTCTGGCGAGACTGTTCTTTCTCCTTAATCAAAGCACCCCATGCCCTCTGAAGCTCCGAGTCATCTTCCTCAGCACCAGATGGCCTGTGATCCACTTTCTTCGTGTTCTTTTCTTTGGTCTTGGGTGTAGATCCTAAGCGAGTCCATAAACCACCTATTGGGGTGAGAAGACAGCTCAGTTTGGCAGTCAATGCTGAGGATGCAGGCGTACTGCCAACACCTGACATACACCAGCAGAGTTACCTGCCATCAGTTTGCAAGTGGACAGCTTGAGATTCAATGGGAAAGGCTCATAGCTCAAAGTAGGTGTCCCCACACCAGGCAGAGGACAATCACCTTAGACTTTCTGCCATATCTACCCTTCTCCCAGGTGAGCAGCATCATGCCCTGTGCTCGTACTACCTCAGTCTGCTCAGGATCTATTTTACTATGATGATTCTCAGGCTTCTAGCTGACTATTAATTCTTTTTTTTTTTTTTTTTTTTTTTTTTTTTGGTTTTTCGAGACAGGGTTTCTCTGTAGCTTTGGAGGCTGTCCTGGAACTCGCTCTGTAGACCAGGCTGGCCTCGAACTCACAGAGATCCGCCTGCCTCTGCCTCCCGAGTGCTGGGATTAAAGGCGTGTGCCACCAACGCCCGGCTTTGACTATTAATTCTTAAAGTCTTATTGGGCTGAAGAGATGGCTCAGCAGTTAAAAGTGCTTGTTCTTAGCTGGGCTGGTACACAGACAAACACAAGCAAAAGATAAAATAAATCTCAAAAAAGAAGTGTGTTTTATCAAAATCTAACTAACAATAAATAGATATGTGTTAAAATGTGCTGGCATAGACATACTATGAAGCAATTAAGTTTTATTTACAAAGAGTAAGGCAACATAGAAGAATTATAGAAAAATGCTACATGAAAAGAATTAGATATGGATAATGAAACTAAATAATGTGAAACTAAAAAGCAGCAAGGGTGTTGTGGAATATTACTTAACTATGTAAAGATGTGTTACATTTGTTTATGTTGTAGAATATTACTTTAACTATGTAAGGTGTGTTAATTTGCTTATGCTATATTTGTTTAACGATGTAAAGATGTGTTGCTTTGCCTGCCTAAGGCATCTCACTTGTCTAATAAAAGGTTGAGGAGTCAAAGTTAGGCAATAGAGGAATAGGTGGGGTTGGTGGGCAGAAAGAATAAATAGGAATCTAAGCTCAGGAGAGAAAGAGAGATGAGAACGAGGGAGACATTGGGGGCCAGCCAGACATGGAGTAGGACATACAGAAGGAAAGAATGGTAAAAAACCCTAAGACAAAATGTAGATGAAGACAAATATGTTAAAATAAGTATAAGAGCCGGGCGTTGGTGGTGCATGCCTTTAATCCCAGCACTCGGGAGGCAGAGGCAGGCGGATCTCTATGAGTTCGAGGCCAGGCTGGACCGACAGCCTCCAAAACAGAGAAACCCTGTCTCGTAAAACAAAACAAACAAACAAACAAACAAAAAAAGTATAAGAGCTAGCAAGAAACAAACCTAAGCTAAGTCCAAGTATTCATAACTAATAAAGTCTCCATGTCAAGATTTGCAAGCTGGTTGGTGGGTTAAAAGAGAGCCTGCTACACAAAGGTATGTACCCTCTCCTGCAGGCATGGTGCCGATGCCAACAAAAGCAGTTATGCTAACTGAAGAGAAATAAGCAGACTCTACTTCTTATGCTGTAACCACTGTTCTCCACTCCTCCCCAGTCATCAGTGTAAGTGTTGCTCACCTGATTTCCTTTCCCGAGTATCAGAGTAGAGGCCTTTAACATCTTGCCTGGGAACACCTAGTCTACTATGTACATCCGAAGAGGGCTCTCTCCGAACCACTTGATTACTACTAAAAGCCTTTTCTGGAGAATATGGTCTTTTTCCTAACCGTTGGCGAATATCTGAAAAAGAGAAAAAGTATACTTGTTACCAAGCATGTGTTTTACTGTTAAGTACCAATGACCTAAAATTTTGTCTTAGCTATAGTTTCTATTGTTATAAAACACCATGACCAAAAACAACTTGGAGAGGAAAAGGTTTCATATAACAACTCATCATCAAAAGCAGTGAGTACAAGAACTCAAGCAGTACAGGAACCTGGAGGTAGGAGCTGACATGGGGTCATTGAGGAACGTTATTTACTGACTTGTTCATTCTGCTTTCTTACCCCACCCAGGAACACCAGCATAGAGGTGGTACTGTCCACAGTGACCTGGACCCTTCTATATCAATTATTAATCAAGAAAATTACCACAGACTTGCCCACAAGCTAATTTGGCAGGGGCATTTTCTCAGTTGAGGCTCCCTCTTCCAAAATGACTCTAACTTATTTCAGGGGACAAAAAACTAGTCAGCACAGCTCTCTAAAGACCCGATCCCAGATCTCCCACAGTGAAGGCACAGGACCTGGCCCAAGAAGGCTTTTAAAAATCTTGGTCTTAGCCGGGCGTTGGTGGCGCACGCCTTTAATCCCAGCACTCGGGAGGCAGAGGCAGGCAGATCTCTGTGAGTTCGAGACCAGCCTGGACTACCAAGCGAGTTCCAGGACAGCCTCCAAAGCCACAGAGAAACCCTGTCTCGAAAAACCAAAAAAAAAATCTTGGTCTTGCTTCTCTTGGGAAAACTTAAAACTTGAATGTAGAGACTATCAGTTGATAGCCTGGAACAAGAGTTTGCTTTATTCCTTTTTTCTTTTTTTGGCAGAACCAAGCAAAACTAAGTAACAATCCAAAAATTTCAGTTCACAATACTGTAAGCTCCCCCACAATCCTTGGACATCAAGTTGTTCTCAATAAACTTACTACATTTAACCAGTAAATATCATGAGTCTGGAAACAGGCCAAGGGTAAAAGAACCATGTGCTAAATGAAGTGTTTTTCCTCGAAGCCTGTCACTAGCTGCTGGGCCCCAGGGTCCATTAATAAACAGCAGCAACAGCAGTCACATGCTCATCAGCATTGAGACAGCTCTTGACAGCTTATGTAACTGCTCCCCACCCCCAACCCCAGAGGTAAGGGTCAACTCTTTCTTGGCTTCTCTTCCATCCTTCCTCCTGACCAAGTTCAGCCCCCATTATCTTGTGGTCCTTTTTTGTTTGTTTTTTGTTTTGGTTTTTCGAGACAGGGTTTCTCTGTATTGTTTTGGAGGCTGCCCTGGAACTTGCTCTGTAGACCAGGCTGGTCTCGAACTCACAGAGATCCTGAGTGCTGGGATTAAAGGCATGTGCTCATTATCGTGTGTGTGTGTGTGTGTGTGTGTGTGTGTGTGTGTGTGTGTGTGTGTGTGTGTGTGTGTTTTAAATGCCCACTATATTCTATTCCTCCAAAATCATCTTTTTAAAAATAAGAATCAGATTATTCCCCACCTCAAAAGATAAGATTACCAATTGCATTCTATTCCCTTCCAAGAACTAAATCTAAAGCTAAAGATACTTTCTCCAAAAGCCTTCTCCAATTCTCTCAGGAGATCTATGGCAGGTATTGTAGCCTCCCCAGAGACTTGCACATGCTAGGCTACTAGCCACAAGTATACCCACATTCTCTTCTATCAGGGTTTACTTACATATACAATCTAGTTCACACTCAACCATGTAACTAACCACACAACTTAACTTTATTGGTTTAGGGTATAAAACACACCAGGGAAATAATATTATTTGCTATTTAATATTATTTATTATTTCAGACAAAAATACTAAAAGCAAATTTAGTTTGCCAAAACTCTGAGTTTATGTATTTTCTCATGAACTCCAATGCCTATCTAAAGACTTAGACATAACAAGAACGGTTACACCAGTTCAGAAGAGCCTACCTTGAGCCCACCCGCCCTTTGGGTGCTCAGTGTGTGTCATGCCTCTGAGGGGAAAGGTATCCTGGCAGTCAGAAGCCTAGGAATACCACAGATTCACACAGCACAACAAACCGCACACAAGAGATTTATTGGGAAAGACACAGGAAGGTAGCTGCCTCTGCTTGAGAGAGAAGAAGCAGCAGAGAACTGAGCGGGAGGCAGACTTTATTTATTCAGTTTCTTATGGGGGTGGAGCTTTCCAGGGTGGCCTGATTTTGGGCTTTTTTATCTCTACAGGACAGAGCTTGGCTAGAAGCAGCCATTACAGTCGTTAAGAGTAGTCTGGTGGCCAGGCCTGCACTGGAGGGGCAAGAGCACAAAGGAAGAACAGTGAGTACCTGGTTTAGTACTGCCAACTGCTGGCCGTGGACACGAGTGCTGACGCTTTTCATCTAAGAGGTGTCGGACATCTGCAAATTTCTCAGGTGGCAGTTTGTTACCAATTCGGTTTTTTATATTGCTTGTGGATATACTATCTGCCCTCATAGAGTTCCTATAAGGGAGAAAAAAAATTAGGAAGAGCACAAGTAACCAACTTCAACTGTGAGACAAGATACAAGCAAAGTCTCCTACTTCAAGAAACTGAATCTCAGTTGACCACTAATCATTTACAAATACCACTGATAATAACTCACTTAGAACCAGGAACAACATGTTGTAGAGATGGTGAGGGCAGCAAGCTGTCAACTTTCACAGGGTTGTTTTCACATGATGTCTGTACACTTTATTATAGAACACATAACCGATGGTCACCTTCTCCAAGTGCAAACATTAAACAGATGTTTGCAAAGAGGCTGGAACTCTGCTCACCCAGGTGCATTCTGGATGTAGTCCAGACACAGTAAGTCTATAATCACCTTCTTTCAAGATGATACTTCTCTGTCTACAGACCATTCTACCATGATAGAGAGCATTACTTTGCTAGAATTTCCTATTGGTCAGTTCTATGAAAACTAAACACAAAGATGTGAATAAGGCCACAAAAATCAATACTAATAGCCCCTTTCCTTCCTATCCAAGAGTACTTCAGAAAGCCCAGGTCTGGTGGTGCAACTGGAAGCTCAGCTACTTGGGAGACTAAGGCAGGACACAGGATGATCACAGATTCATACCATGCCTATGTCACAAAACACATTTAAATCCAGCTTACTTGGTTTAGTGAAACCCTTTCTCAAAGTATCATAAATTTGAAATAAAATCTATACTTATTGAATCCACTCACTAAAATAACTATGTTCTCTGTTCCAGAGGTCCACAAAATTAGGAAGAACAATAGTTTCTAAACCTGGTGAACGTATGAGTCATAGGTAGAATTGTGGATAAAGCCCAAGAAAGGAAATCTAGCAATACACACAGATTTATAAATACATGTGTTTTTCTTTTCTTTTTTCTTTTTTTTTCTTTCTCTTTCCCAAACAGGGTTTCTTTGCATAGCCCTGGCTGTCCTAGAACTCACTCTGTAGACCAGGCTGGACTCAAATTCAGAGAACCTGCCTGCCTTGGCTTCCCAAGTGGTGGGATTAAGGGCGTGCACTACCACCACCTGGTCATACATGTATTTTAAACACATGTGTCTAACAACACATACAGATTTTTTTAGAAGATTTATTTATTTATTATGAATACAGTGTTCTGCCTGCATGTATCCCTGCAGGCCAGAAGGGGGCATCAGATCTCATTACAGATGGTTGTGAGCCACCATGTGGTTGCTGGGAATTGAACTCAGGTCCTCTGGAAGAGCAGGCAGTGCTCTTAACCTCTGAGCCATCTCTCCAGCCCCCAAATACAGATTTTTAAACATGTAGATTATTTTCTATAACAAGGTAAACTTTGAGGAATCTATTTAGTTAGGGCAATATTAACAAAAATGTCAGGAACTATCAAAAGGGATGAGGTGTGGTTGACTACACCTGTAATCCCAGAACTCAGGAGGTTGGGGAAGAGAATGCAAACACAAAGCCAGCCCGGGCTATACACTGAAACTCAATCTCAGAAAACCAAAATTAAAAAATAAATAGACTGGCAAGACAGCTCTGCAGGTAAGGGTACTGCTTCTAAGTCTGACCACTTAATGTTCAACATTCAGAACCCACATAGTACAATAGAATCAACTCCACAAGTTGTTCTATGACTGCCACACATGCACTGTAGCACAGACATACATGATAAAATTTAATTAAGAAATATTTTATAAGTAGTTAAATAAATGATAGTGTTAAATAATTTATGGTGGAAAAATAACAGCTGTCTGGAAATACAAGTGGTTTTCACTTTCTATACTGTCTATGCAACAACTATTGCTTATATAGAGAAAAAAATTGGGTGCTTCCATCAAATACCTACAAAGGAATGAAAATTAGGGTAAAAATGACTGCAACATTAAGGACTGCATTTATAATTGCCATTTAAAAAACAAATTATAGGGGCGGGAGAGATGGCTCAGCAGTTAAGAGCACTGGCTGCTCTTCCTGAGGACCAGACTTGAATCCCAGCACCCACATGGTAGTAACAACCATCTGTAACTCCAATTCCAGAAGATCTGGTGACCTTTTCTAGCCTTCAAGGGCACTGCATGAATATGGTGAACAGACATTCATGCAGTCAAAACACTCACACATATAAAACAAAAATATTTTAAAAAATCAAATTACAGAGCAGGAATATAACACAGTGGGAGAGTACTTTACCTAATATTTACACAAGAGGTCCTCAATCATCAGCATTTCCAAAATAAATAAATGAGTAAATTTAATTTAAAGTTAACATTGATTAGAAAGAGGAAAAAGTATTAGCTGAGCACTGGTGGCGCACCCTTTAATCCCAGCACTTGGTGGGCAGAGACAGGCGGATCTCTGTGAGTTTGGGGCCAGCCTGGTCTACAGAGTGAGTTCCAGGACAGCCAGGGCTATGAAGTGAAACCCTGTCTCGAAAAACAAAACACCCCCCCCCCAAAAAAAGGAAGAAGAAAACTATTTTACCTAATACTTTTCAGCTGAGACTCCACTTCATCTGCATACATGGTCATTTTCATGCTCTTCTTTGGGGAGGGAGTGGAAATCATCTTCAGTTCTAGATCATAGTCCATCTCATCTGAGTCTGAGCTGCTTGCACTGGATCGCCTAGACACACTCCGCTCACGGGGCTGCTTGAGAGCTGGGAGCTCCTCATGATACTCCACCACCACCCTGTCATCTGCATCCATGTCTTGATCCTCTTCCTCCTCCTCTTCTTCTTCAATGGGTTCTTCAGGAACATTCACTAATCCTGAAGAGATGTAACCCAAGGTCAGTACTAAATTTAAGGCTGAACCAACAAGCATGATTTCTACTCTACACTGGCAGAAGGAAAGAATGCCATCTCAAGACTGTACTAGAGTATTACTATCTGTAAAAGTGTCAAACAGGATGCCATTCTTATTCTTAATTTATCCAAGTGAAGGGATAAAACATGAATGTAGTAGTATGAACTCATGTACAATATGAGCAATCTTCATTATTTATGAGTTTTATATTTATAAATCTGTCTGATTTAGTTGTGGCTCCTAAATCAATACTCAAGGTACTGTCAAGAACATCTGTAGGCATGTGCAGACTGATAAAAAAATAAGTGGCCAGATGTGTTTCTTCCTGGTCAAGGCAACAGCAACATAACCTTACTAATGACTCATAATGTAAGCAAGGTCCCTTTCAATCTATTAACTGCTATGTTTTCACTTTTTGTGCTTTATCTTGATAATTTCACTGTTAAAAATGGTCCCTAAGCTGGGTCCCTATGCCTTTGATCTCAGTATTGAGAGGCAGAAGTACAGGTGGATCTCTGAGAGTTCAAAGCCAGTCTGGTCTATAACACACTATGTTCCAGACACAGGGGCTACAGAGAGAGACTCTGTCTCACAAAAAAGAGAAAGCAAAAGAAAAAAGAAAAAGATCCCATTAAGCAAAGTGAGTGATGAAGTGTTGTTTGGTGTAAAAAGTTGGTGGTGTACCTCAAGAAGAAAATACCTATACTAGATAAGCCTTGTTCAGGCATAAATTACAGTACCATCAGCTGTTAATTCAATGATAATTAGTATTGTACATTAAATCAGCTGTCTTTAAATAGAAAAATGGGCTCAGCAAGGTTACATACTAATCAGCTGATGAAAACAGTGTGTCCAGATGTTTTATATGGTTCAATATTCACTATTTCAATGTTCAGTGTAACTTCATGCCACATGATAGCCCTCAACAATGCAAATCAACATTAACTCTAAAGCTTATGGGCTATGGGTCTAGAAAGATGGTGCAATGGTTAAGATACATACACCTCTTGCAGAGAACCAGAGTTTGGCTCCCAGAGTCAATGGCTTGTAACTTCAGCTCTAAGAGAAACTAATACCCTCTCCTGACCTACACAGGCACTATACAAACCAACACCCCCCATCCACACATATAATTAAAAATAAAATATTTTTAAAAAGGAATAGGAATAACTGGGAAAAACAAATATAAAATATACTTACAATAATCATAATTTTATGTATGAAAATAGATGAATGAAATAAATATAAAATGAAATCAGTTACTGTACTAGGATACTCAAATTAGGGGTAATTTACTCTCCAATTTCTTTAATATAAGCATAAAGAGTAGGTTACAGCAATGTCTTTGTTTGTTTTTCAAGACAGGGCTTCTCTGTGTATTCCTGGCTGTCCTGGAACTTGCTCAGTAGACCAGGCTGACCTGGAACTCTCAGAAATCCACTGGCCTCTGCCTCCTGAGTGCTAGGATTAAAGTCATGTGGCACACCCGGCTAATATCTTAAAGAAAGGGAAATTGGAAAAGTATAACAGAAAATATGTGCATTACTAATATTCAGATTTCAAAGATACAATTCTGCAGACATCCATTAGCTAAAAGTGTATACACTCCATCTCTTCCTGATGACACCTGTGCACAATGTTTGTCTCCTGACTTACCTACTTCTAGAAAGCATGTAGAAGATTGTACACCTAAGTTAAAACTAAGTCAATCTTTTAGAAAGCATAATGAAAATGGTTCCTTTATAATAAACATACAAGAAAGAGAGAAAGAAAAAAGCTCAAGTCATAATGTCTCATGTTTTAGTAGCATTCATATACAAAACCAATGTATAAAAACATTCAACACAGCAGCCTACTCACATTATCAGAAAACAAAATCAGTCCACTTGATAAGGTAGTTTTCATGCAGTTGTTGATACCAATAGTAGAAAAATTAAGTTCCTAAGAAATTTTTATTTTAATTTTCTCTCTGTAACATATGGTCTTTTTGTTAGAACAGTTTTATAAAATCATGTGACCTCTTGCATGGGCAATTAAAAATTAACCATGATTTGACTTACTTTCCTCTATGTTGGCAGAGGGTGAGGGCAAAGAAGAGAGGATAATAAAGTTTGGAACTTAAAAGACTGTGTTAAGAATAAAAATACGATTTCGAGAGCCAAACATGTGTGTGTCTACCCAAGAGCTGAGCAGGCAACTACCGGAATGTCGGTGTTTATACGACGTCAAGCCAACGTCATCCCCAATCAGGGCTCTCTTCTTGATCACATCCCGCTGAATGCGACGGGAATGATATCTTCGCTTCCTGCAATATTGCCAAAATAAGCACACCATCAGAAACCAATAAGAAGGATGCTGAAATCCACTTCATTCCAGCTCCACAATGGCACAGCGTTAGGTGCTGAAGCAGTATTCTCATATCGTTTGCCACAGCTAAGAGTCATGAGCTCTTCTCTTACTTCCCTTCAGGCCACAGGAGGTTCTGACATTCCGCCACAGAATACCAACTGAAGGATGAAAAACAGCTGAAGCAGTGTCTGAATTATTGTATTTTTAAGCCATGCTTGGTGGCACATGCCTGTAATTCCAACACTTGGGAGGTAGAAGCAAGAGGATCAGGAGTCCTGACTGGCTACCTAAGAGTTTAAGGCTTGCCTGGACTACATGAAACACTGTTTCAAAAAACCAAAACCAAAACAAAACATTTTGGCGTGGTCACCAGTGAAGATAGAGACTTAAAAATGACAAAGTACTGAGAATAAATGACTCTTGAGTGCCTGATCACAAATGGGACATCTATATCATCCCTTCCGGAGTCTCAAGAAACACTGTGGAAGAAGGGCCAGAAAGAACGTAAGAGCCAGAGAAGGGTGAAGCGGGTGACACACTGACTTCCTGGTTGTGGTGTGATTGGTACACTCTTAAACTCATAGCTGTGATTGCCTACACAAAACCTACACAAGACTCAGTTCATCAACCCATGTAGCTGAGTGGAGAGGGAGAGATTTTCTTCTGTGACTGACTACTGGTAAGGTACCCATGCTCCTATAAAAAGCTCTAATGAAAATCACTGGGTCACTCACACACCAAAGACAGACATCAAAGGAGAAGAGAGCTA
Organism: Mesocricetus auratus; assembly: GCF_017639785.1. Lineage (NCBI taxonomy): Eukaryota > Metazoa > Chordata > Mammalia > Rodentia > Cricetidae > Mesocricetus > Mesocricetus auratus. Next base: position 51,922,265 of record NW_024429191.1, on the reverse strand, counting down.
GTTGGAAGAGGAAGAACAGGGGAGGCAAAGATCAAACTATCAAAATGCATTATATACATGAAGGTGGGTGTCACAATGAAGCCTATTATATGTAATTAATATATGCTAATAAAAACATTAAGATAGATCAACAGCCATCATATTTTAAGGCTTTAGACTCACCATGAATTGCTAAGAATTCCTTTCATGCCTCCATAATTTGGATTTCCATATTTCATATAATACTGACTTCTTCTGGCTGCTCCAAGTTCCTTTTTGTCATCTGAAAGTTAACAGAATAGTTACCTAGGGTTTCCTGTGAATGTGAAGATAATTTTAGATTTGTTTGGTTTTTGAGGCAGGGCCTCATATAGCCCAGGTTGGCCTTAAATTTACAAGAATAGCAATAAAAGACCATATAATCCATCTATACTACTTTTGGATATATATCCAAAAGGAGCCAAAATTAGCATACTGTAGGGATATCTGCCTATCCACAGATATCAAAACATTATATGAAATAGCCCATTCCATCAAGCCCCAAAAAACTCTGCAATAATCTCATGGCACTATCCCAAATAGGGACATACAGTGGCATCTTCAACTAAGACAAAATAACAGCAAGCATATTTCTTCTGCACAAAAACAATGTGAAGATAGCACTTCATATGGCACTATGGTAGACACAAGTGGCAACACTGATATGACCATCACCAATGGGGTCCCACCATGTGCTTCTATTCCCTAGGAAGCTGTGGCAGGCCAAACTCAGCACTGCAGGACTCATCGATCTGTTATTTGGGTACACACTACTGGCTTATTTGTTGGCAACAGTGAAGGTGAGCATCCTCTATGACAAGATGTATGAGAACTTTGTGAAACAGGTAGACATGGTAGACAATGGGATCTCCCAGTGGAAGGAAGGGGAGCCTCAGTATTCATTGGCTGCTATACTGAGTGCCTAAGTTACTCAGCTTTACTTCACCTGAAACCAGCCTAAAGACACCAAGGCAAAGGAGACACACACAGAGTTTTGGTTCAGGAGGAGTTTCTGCAAGATCAGAATTCTACCAGCAGAGCTGGATGCAGGCCTAGGCCTTGATGGGAGAGACGAGACCCTGGTCCAGTGATTTCAGGTGGATTCAGGTGGGGTGACAGTGGAGCTGAAAGAACACCTTTACTCTGGCCATCACTTTGTTATCTTTGCTGACCAAGATGGACACAGCGGTAGACTCAGTGTGCGCTCAAGGAATCACATTCATTTCAAAGCCAGCTCTCTTGCCACAGACATGGTGGTATCTTTGGGATGAAGCTCTGGATCAGATCAGTGTGCTCCTAACTAAATCTTCATTCACAGCAGCACTACAATGGTGGGTTCTGTATGTCAGAGGGTACCCTGAGCATTGTCAATGCCATGCTCCTCTCATGCCCAGCACCTGTGGCTCCTAAAAATCTCCTACTTTAATAAAACTCCCTTCTCTTAAAAACAAAGTCTCAAGATAGGTGGCTCACATCTTTAATCACAGCACTTAGGAGGCAGAGACAGGTGGATACCTAAGTTCCAGCATGGTCCGGGCCAGCCAGAGCTACATTGAGAAACCCTGTTTCGAAAAACAAAACCAAAGTCTCACAAAGTACCCTATTTGTTTTTCTATGTGGAATTCCAGAGTTAAGTAAAAGGGGAGCTATTGGGGAGGTAAAAAGAAGGGAGGGAATGTATGAACAGGAAGTAAAGAGGATGAATGGGATCCAAGTACTACATCACAAGCATGCGCAGGAATGTAACAATGAAATCAATCACTGCATAGTATATACACACTCACAAAAATATGTAAAGAAATTCCTTCTCAGTCAGTAAGCTACTTTTTCATAAAGCGTTTGTTTAAAGCGAGTGTGGGAATTATCTGAGCTAACTTCTAGTCAACAGGAAAAATTGCACTCAGTAATTCATCATAAAAATCAATACCAAATACTAGATTTACCTTTTGTAGCAAATCTCATGAATAGTCTATTTCCTTTAGCAAGTTTGTTAGCTGGACGAAGATCATTTCTTAAGAGAGATTCTTCTTCTACTTGAGACAACGTGTCCAACTTAAGAAAAAGAAACCATTTTTAAAGTGAAAGTCCAAGCATTTTTCATACTTTTTCTGTAGAGTTACCATTAAGAGAGCATTCTATCTGTTATACCCACAGGTGTTACAGCATGCACTCCTCTGGAGACCTCTGAAGCCAGGTCTTCTTGGACTACCTTGCTTAAAAGAATAATCTCCATCACTTTCTCTTTTATAATAAACATTTTATAAAATTAAGTGTACACATGAGGGCAGTTGTCTTCTGAGGGCAGAATAGCGTTGGAGCCTGTAGTGGACAGTTGTGAGCCATCCCACACGGGGGCTGGAAATCGAGCTCAGGTCTTCTGCAGGCATAGTATACACCATCTCTGCAGCCCTGATTCTCTCTCCCTTACTGTCTTCATGGTGCTCATGGTGTTTCCTAACAGCATATAACTCTGTATCTGTCTTTCCTTTTAGAATACAGCCTCCAGTGGGATAAGCACTTTATTCTTTTCTTTTACTTGATGGTATGTCCCCAAAAATTTAGTATACAGTAAATAATTCAGACTTCAATATTTAAACTTGAACATGCTTAGCTGGGGGCACAGATCACAGGTACAGCACTTGCCTAGTATGTCTAGGTTTGCCCCAGTACAACACACACAAAATGTTTCAAATGCACACACTCCAAGATTTCTAACAAACCCTGGTTGCTTTTCCTTATTTTATTGGTTAGGTAATACTCCATAGTATTTCTTAATAAACCCATTTTTCTCTTCTGCACAAGTATAAACACTATTCTAAGATTCCAAGATGAACAGTTATATCCACACAAACTAAAAGGCTAAGAGTCTGATGTACCTTCAGAAGGTTCCATAGTAAAAGTTAAACAAAGAATACAGCTTACTAAGTCTTTAAGTCTTACATTTAAAAAGACAGTAAGCATTTTGTTTTGTTTGTTTACAATAAAACCTTCAGATATCTTTGCCCTATTACTAACCTCTACATCACTTGAATTCTCATCTTCAACTTCTCCTTCTTCAGTCTCGTCGTCATCTGAACTGTCTTCCTGCTTGTCTAAAATGGAGTGTGAGGGACAAGAGGAACCTTAATGTAACCCCATCTCATAAAATTTAAATAGCCCAGTGTTTTCTATTCCTACTGATGGATAAACCCAAGCATCATAATTTACCTCAGAAACATCTGGTTATGCAGTGTTCATGATGTTCTATTCAATGGCTCAAAACAGGTCAGTGTACAGAATGGGAAAGGACAATAGGCCCCTTTGTGTGTAGTTACCTTTCTTGTTTTTCTCAGATGACTTGTCTTCACTGGTATCTCTGCTTCTTATCTTATCCTGAGCTGGCAGAGAGCTCATATTAATGAGAGCTCGTGTGGCTGTCATCTCATCTAGCCAAACCACATTACCTAAAATAAAACATCACACATTCAAGTACAAGTTTTTAGAGCAGATTTGGCATCAGGTTTGTTGCCACAGCCTCACTGGCTAGAGACAGCTGTCAGTCAATGTAAAAACCAGCTCATGAAAAAAGTATAAAAGTGGTTGGTAAAATGTCTGATGAACATCATCTAAAGCTACATTCCCAAAACCAATTCCACAAAACAGCTGTCCTATGCATATGAACTTCTTGAGGCCAAATGTGGCAGCACACATTTAACAATCCCAGCACTAAACCAGGCATTGGTGGTGCACGCTTTTAATCCCAGCACTCGGGAAGCAGAGGCAGGCGGATCTCTGTGAGTTCGAGGCCAGCCTAGTCTATAGAGCGAGTTCCAGGACAGCCTCCTAAACAATACAGAGAAACCCTGTCTCGGGAAAAAAAAAAAAACAAAACAACAACAACAAAAAAAAAACCAATCCCAGCACTTGGCAGGCAGAGGCTAGAGGATTTCCAGTGCTAGACCAGGCTGGGCTAGAATAAGACTTACCCCAAGAAAACCCTCCTGGAACACAATGACAGCTATATAAGTATTATCAGGCTAGTTTTTTTTTCTCCTAGGCTAAGAACAGAGGTTAAGAATAAACAGTGTGGGCCATAATTATTCAAGAACTCTTTAAAAATCATAAACAAAAACATAGTAAACAGAAAATGTGAGTATACTTACAGGAGGTATCATCCAACCACTCAATGTGAGCTGGAGGATATTCTTTAAAATAGGAAAAGATATCCTGGGTACTCATCTCATCTACTCCACAAATGTAGATGGTCTCCAGTCTCACCTTGGGGATGGCTACAAAATAAAACAAAACAGAAAGACAGTTTTCCTATATGCTACAGCTTGCTAGCACTTCCTTACAATGGTTTAGAGAATGGATCTAGAAGAGGAAGAAGCTAAAACTATTATTTCAAAGAACACAAAACAAGAAGGTAAAGCCAACTGCATTAATGTTTACCATTAAACTACATTGAGTGATGTGACTCAGAATAGCCATTCAAGGCTCAGATTGAGGAAATAGAGCAATGGTAAAATACATGGCAGTCCTCTCTACAATACCTCTACAATAGAACTGGTCACGGAACTTGACACGCTGATTCTGAAATGATATACACATATTGAAGAGTAATGCCCAACAGTGACTTAACACTTCAAGAAAAGTCTCCATCCTCAGATGCATCAAAGCATGAACACTAAAGAAACTATAACAGGATGCTAGAGTCAAGAAATCTTACAAATCACTGGGCATGATGGCACCTGAAATCCCTGTACTCGGGATACCGAGGCAGGACTGTCAAAGTTCAAAGCCAGATGGGCTCTTAACTTCTGAGCCATCTCTCCAGCACCACCCTCAAGATTTTTTAATCCCAGCAAATGCTTACTGGTGAAAGCAGTTCGACAGTGAGCAGAGACTTGTGCAGGAAGGGAAACAGTGACAGATTTAGCACATAGGGTCCTGGGCTTCTCAGTTCCTTGAACTAAAAGCTATGATTTTAGAAGGCTATGATAAGTCAAAAGATGGTTCCACAGAATATAACAAAAAATGAGAGAGCCAGGAATGGTGGCACATGCCTTTAATCCCAGCACTGGAGAAGCAGAGGCAAGTAGGTGCTAGATCTCTGAGATCAAGGCCAGCCTGGTCTATACAGTGATATCTAGGCCAGCCAGGACTACACAGTGAGACCCATGTCTCAAAAGAAAAAAAAAAGGAAACAAAAAACAACTCCCAGTAATGGAAGAGGAAAAAGTCTGGTGTCAGAGAAAATACATATTTGTTCATATGTTAAAATGGACTGGATCAAGCAGAGGAAAAAGGTAACAAAACTCAGTATCAACAGTTATAGTATGCGCTAACCAAAAAAAAAAAAAAAAAGAAAATCTACAGATTAAAAAAATAGTTTAAACACAAAAGAAGAGTCAAAGAATAAAAATTCTGGCTAGAGATGTTAATTTTAACTTAGCAGAATAAGATACATATTAAAAGTGGCCAATTTTCTTCAAAAGAAGCAGGTCAAAGCCAGACTTGGTGGCATAAGTCTTAATCCCAGCTACTAAGGAGGCTGAATCAGGACTCAGTTCAAAGCCAGTCTGCATGAGACCTGATTCAAAATAAGAAAACAAGAACTGGAGATTTAGCTCAGTGGAAGAACACTTATCTAGTATGTGCATGTGGTTTGTTCTCAAAAGAAAACCAAATTGCCAGAGGCACGGTCCACCAGAGATATGGATTTCATGGACAAAAGCTGGCAATGTCACTGTAAAATAAACAAAGCCAAAGGTGTCTAGATACAGCAAGGGATGACACAGAGATGAGTGCTGAGGGTCAACTGCACTGAGGATGGGAACTGCACATTCACTCGGTGTTGCTCACAAGCCAGGCACTGGGTTCATCATCTTAGATGTTCCAATAAGAAAGGAAGATAATCAACAACACTGAGTAGTGCAAAAATTCAAGACTTTGGGAAAGCAGATTTCAGAAAACCCAAAGGAAAAAAGTCAATCCTTAGGTCTCAGATTAGAATGATTAAAAACAAATTCAGTGGTTCTAATACAGTAACAGTATGAAAAGGCTTTAAGAACCAACTCTGCTAGTGCAGGTATAGGTGAGCCAGCCCTAAAATTGTGAGCATGGGCAGAGGAGAGACATTCCACTACCACCCCACCCACCTCCCCCACCCATCAACACCTGAGGCAGGTGGGAGGGCTGGCCCTGTGGTCACAAGAGTAGGAGAGCTGTCCCTGACTCCCACCAACTACAACATTTGGGATAGCAGGCCCTGCATCTAGCCTGGGCAACACAATAGACCCAACCTTATTGGCAGAGGTGTAGGCTAGCCAGCCCCAAAGCAGCGGAGTGTGAAAGACCTAGCCTTACCCCTTATCTGTCATATGGTGGCATGGACTACAGAGAGATGCCCTTACCTCTACCCCCATCAATGCTGAGGCACATGGGAGGACTGGCTCTGTGGTCATAAAAGGAGAGCTGTCCCTGACCCCCACTGATGGGAGAGTCCTGTGTATGTCAATAAAGCACTGTTGGCCAACAGGGAAGCAAGATAGGAGTCTAGGAGGATTCTGGGAAATGTAGGGAAGGAGCTGGTCGCTATGTGACTCCTGGGAGGAACAGAGGCAGCAGAAGTGTGTCCTAGCAAAGATAAGTTCTTGTAAAATATATATGAGTAATTATGGGTTAATAATCAAGTCAGACTTAGCCGATAAGAAACCAAGCAAACGGCCAACAGCTTCATAATTAATATAGTGTTTTGTGTGTTATTTGGGGGTTAAGACAGCTAGGCAGGGCCTAGGCGGATGGTGGGGAAAACTACACATTACACCCCACCAGTTGCAACACTCAGGAGAGCAGGCTCTGTACCTGGGCAACAAAACACAGACAGCCCTAATGGTTGGTGTATGTGTGGGAGAACTGACCCTGAGGGCAGGAGAACTGACCCCACCCCTCACTCATTGCTGTAAGAGATAAATTAGTGGGGCAATGCTGGAGGACTCACCCTGGTGGTGAGGACAGGGGAGAAATGGCAGGAGGACCAACCCTACAGCTACCCAGAACCAGAACCAGGGTTATGACTTGGCCCACCCTAACATCCACAGCATCTATGATCTGCAGCACGTGAAGGGACTTGACCTGCAGACCAAAAGCTGCAGGATCTCTACAACACAGGGCAACAACTGGCTATCCAAGAAGAGTCCTAGTGAGAGCCCAGCATTGATAGTGTAGTAGAAACCAGAGGTCTTGAACCAGATCAATGACTCTGCAATGAACACTTATAAGTAAAGCTATATGGACAAAGGGGTTTAATGCATGACTCAGTGTGTCACACTGCAAATTCCATGAGAAATTTTAATTTTTCCCTTTCTTCTCTTAAATTTTGTTTTTTTTTGGGGGGTGGTACAAGGCAGATGGGAAATGAATGGGATCAAGATACACGATGTAAAATACACATAGAATAAATAAAGAGTAAAAAAGAAAAGAAAGGCTTTAAGAAACGCCACACTAACACTGAGGTGAGCACAACCTATCAAGCATGCACGGGAGAGGGAAAGGGTCAATTACAGTGACAAAGGGAAACGTTAACACAGTAACAGAAAATGCTGATGCTAGACTATTAGGAAGCAGTATCCTACAAAGGGAAAAACAGAAACAAAGCCCCTTCCCAAACACACCAAACTGGCAATGATGGAGTGTGGGAGGCACACTGTAGATAACTTGTCACCTTACTTCACTTTCCAAATATTCCTTGGTGAGTACAAGTGATTGGCAAGACCATGTTTCTAGAACAGCATGAATGGGCCTATCAAAAGGGCTGACAGCTACCTAGGCATAGTGGTATACACCTTTAATTCCAGCACTCAGGAGGCAAAGGCAGGTGGATTTTTGTGAGTTCCAGGCCAGCCTGGTCTACATAATGAGTGGACAGCCAGAGCTAGTGAGACCCTGTCTCAATAAATAAATAAATGAATGAACAAACAAACAAACAACAAAAAGGTGCTGACAGTTTTCTTTTCTTATTAAGTGTTTACTTCGAGAGAAAAGGCAAAACTGCTGATGTTTTGCTGTTCCATTGATAGCAGAACCAAAACAAAAGTGAAAAACAACATAAGAACCATTTCCATAGTGTCAGACTTTCTAGCCCAGTTACATCCCAGCATGCTGACTTCAGAATTAGGCAATAATCTCTAAAATGGAGCAGGGAAAGAGAAGTACTTTGAAGCCTTGAGAAGGACTAACCCCACAATGATGTAGAGAAAAAGAGGGAATTTCCAGATCACAAATTGCAAAGGTTATTGTCAGTCTGAAATTTAACAACAGCAGCTTATTAGGCAGCATCTGTAATTTCTTCAGAAACCAAATCTTTTCTATAGGAAATAACATGAGTTTAGTAAGAAAAATGTCAAACTAGACTATTGGCTTTGGTGTTTGTTTGTTGACAAGATTATGAAATCAACAAAATTCAAAAACTAACATGGATGATGTTCCATCAAGAGTCAATGTGTACAGTCCAAGAAATCAGTGCATTTGTTTCTCTGCTAGAGATGAGAATACATGACTCAACTCAGCTAACAACTAGATCAAGAAAAAGAAACTACGCGGACTTAAGGTGGAGAAGATACAGAAAGGAAGAGAGTTGAAAAGATAAAAGGCATATAACAGATAACAGATGAGATGGTGCAACCCTGTAACCCCAGCACAGCACTCAGGAGGTAGAAGGGGGGCCAGAAATTCAAGGAACTCCTGGGTTGAAGACAAGTCTACTGTCATGACTGGTACATGGGAGAGGACAAAGAGCAATAAGACTGCCACTTAATGCACACACTGCATCCGAGTTTACACAGCACCTTAGGTAGGACATTTAGAAACTAGAGAGAGACAGGAGACCAGAAGACATGTCATACAAAACAAAGTTAGTGAGGGCCAAATGAGGTGGCTCATACTAGTAACCCAGGACTTATAAGACTGAGGCAGGAGAACCACCTGAGGCCAGCCTGCATTATTCTTTGAGTTCCAGGCCAGCTGGGCTACCCTAATACCTTGCCTCAAAAGAAAAGAAGGGGAAGTGAGGCTGTATTTCTATCACCTGAATGATCACTATATAAATGAGCAAAGTACTTAACATGTTTTCCCTAGAAGTCACACAGCAACTACCAGACATATTTCTGGAGAGCAATGTTTCACACAGGGAAGTACCCTAAAACAAAGCTGCCTGTCCCATGATTCTTACACAATCTCTGGATGCCAAAGGGCCTGAAGTATTGGGGAAGGAAGCTAGTTTAAATGACCTAGAGGGCGGTGGTGGCGCACGCCTTTAATCCTAGCACTTGGGAGGCAGAGGCAGGCGGATCTGTGAGTTCGAGGCCAGGCTGGACCGATAGCCTCCAAAACAATACAGAGAAACCCTGTCTCGTAAAAAAAAAAAAAAAAAAAAAAAAAAGACCTAGAAGGTTCCTCCCAACCATGAAAGAGCCAATCCTGGAGACATTGGGACCAAACCTATTTAGCAACAAGACATCCAAAAGTAGCAAATCCCTTTTGAAGCATAATAGATATAGCCTGTCTCAAGTCATGCTGAATGCTAGCAAAATAGGAACACAGGTTTCCAGTCAGTCCAGCCTTCAAGCACAGTGGTGTTATGTACATGGCTGTGGAACCTCAGGCAAGTTTCTCAACCTCTCAGCACCTTGGTTTTCTCATCAGCAAAATCCCTCAGGGAACTGCTACAAGGATAAAATTGTCACAAAGCAGAACACTGCAGTTCAGTAAGCATTTAACAAGTACTATTATTGTTGATATTAATAAGAAAAAAAAAATCACATGACACCTGGTATAGCTGTGAGTATGAATATACTTCAACTCCCCTAAGACGGGGCAGCTCAGGTGACTACTCAGCTGAATGTCAGATAATTAACATCTACTGGGCACCTACTATGTACCAAGCACCAATCAAAGAGCTTCAACATTTTGCCAGACTCCTGACAATTCTGTTTTCCAAGAGGTTGTAGTGGCTAGACAATCTGTCCAAAAAAACTACAGAGCTACAAAAAGAATATGAACTCAGACAACTGGGTTTCAAAACCAGTGGTTTCCAATCCTGTCTAATCCTGACTCCACATCAAAATTACCCAGGAGATACAAAAACAATAGTTACTTTAAGGCTTATCCAACTCTATCTACCCACAATTCTACCTTAATTCATCTGGATGGTAGCAGCATTCCCCAGGATTCAGGGACATCATTAAGGCCATGTTGTCTAAGGCTCATTTTCAGGTTGCACTATAAAATAAGCAATATTCTCCAGCTGATGTTCAAGCAAAGCTACTGTCTTTTAAATGAAATACCTGCAGAGCTGAGCATACTGGCCCAAATAAACTCAGAACTTGGGAGTCAGAGGCAGGAGGATCAGAGTTTAAGGCTAGCCTGGGCTTCATGAGATTCTGCCTAAAGCAAAACAAAAACTCAGCAGAAACTTAAGATTCTGATTGCTTTTCTATATGACTAAAATTTAATCCCAAAGCAATCCTATTAATAACACAGGTATTGTATTCCCATTTTGTGGACAAGAAAAATGAGTCTTTAAAAGGTTCAGTAACTTGTCCTAGTCACGAAAGAACCGGCATTAGATTCTATGAGGGTTTGTGACCCTAAAGGCACCTAGAGAAGAGGGAGTTTTGAGTACAAAGCCAGCAATGCTTCATGGAATACAAATGAGCAGAGAGAAAAGCATGGACAAGTATGACTGGGACTAGAAGCCAAAAGGTACAATATAATGTGGAGCTTTCAAAGCTGAGCTGTGAGAGAAGAGTTCAAGGTCTTCCTAGGCTTACACAGTGCTAGTACATGACTGAGAAGCTATATAGCTATCTCTGGCCATCACAGGATGTTTCCTCATACTGAGATCCATTTAGGCCTGGAACCTCAGAGCCTACAAGAAAACTAAGGTCACATTCTCAATTTAAACTCAGAATGCAGAAAGAAGAGTAACCAGTTCTGCGCACACACTACTCTGTCCCATTAGGACTGACATGGTCTAGGACTATGGAATTATATACACATTACATATAAAATATTCACAAATATAATATTATATCAATAGGCCAAAAGTGTTAAAAGTAAGGTTAAGTGTCAAGCATAGGGCTGGTGAGATATGGCTTAGAGGGTAAAGGCACTTGCATCTAAGTCTGACCACCTAAGTTTGATTCCCAGGAGCCACAAAGTAGGAAAGAATCATCTCCCTAAAGTTATCATCAGATCTCACACACAGGCTGTGCTACACACACACAAACACTCAAACACATACACTCTACAAGAATGTGCTTTGTTTTTTTAAGTAAGGTGTACATCTTTAGACTCAGATAAACTTAGGTTGAAATCCTGGTTTTTTTATTAACTCTGAGCAATGCATTAAACTTCTGCAACCTGTTTCTTCCTTTGTAAAATAATGATAAAAATATATTCCTCAGAGGGTTACTGTGAAAAACAAATACATAATGTGCTTAACCCACTGCCATAAGAAAACAGGTTCCCAACAACAGCAGCCATTCTTCCCCCCCCCCATCAATCAGGTTTATGAACTTCTGCTTTCAATAACCAAGTAGGACTAAAGGGAGACTCACACAGCACCAGAGCTTCAACATGCAGTAAGAAGGCTGCTTCCTGAGCCCTTCAGGAATATGAATATTTGTAAGCACAACAGAGAGGCCTTTTGTATTCATGGATTTAGATTAGAGGGCAATAATAAGAATGCAGGCTCACTCCAGGGAAATGCTCCCTTTTTATAAATTGCTTTGCTATTGGATATGGAGTATCCCTGTAATCCTAGAACTTGGAAGGTAGAAGCAGGAAGACCATGAGTTCAAAATTATCTTCAGTTTGAAACCAGTCTGGGCTGCATGACATGTTGCCTCAAGCAAGCAAACAGAAAATGAGTAATTGGGCTAAGGATGTGGTGGCTTAACTTGCTTAGCATGGTCTCAGGGTTACCAAGCACCACACACAAACAAAAAACCCCACCATTATCAACTGCCTTGCTGTGTGTTCTAGGGAGCAAAATACCTTAATAAAATAGATTGTAATTGGCTTAGGTCTCTTTGACACTAACTATTGGAAGGAGGAGATCCACAGAGGCAGAGACGCACATCTCATCTCTGACACAAGCCTCCCTTGACCATCTCTTTTGTTTCACTATTCTGGTTCTCACTGAGGAACATCTGACAGCATCTCACCTTTACACAGGTGATGTCAGAGTCCTTTCTCTTGGGTATCTGGATGAGGACTAGACATACAGGACAAAACCAGAAACATGAAGTGATGGTAGTAAAATGTTAGTCTTAGAATAATATGAAGAAGATTTCCCAAACACACTATACCTTTCTTCATCATGTCTCGGTCCAAGGCTACATTTCTCTGGGCAAGATTTACTTCCGCTCGAAAGTGGAAGCGCTTGGCTCTCTGTTCTTTTTTTTCAATTGCTTCCTAGAAAGTACAAAAAAGTCAAAGAGGTAAAAGGAAAATGAGGAAAGCTAAATCACAAACAGCATATTGCAATCTTAAAATAAATGAGAAGAAACAAGTAACCTGTGTCTTAAATGTGTTTTGCAGTGAACTGGACATGGAGTTTATAGTAGCCCTGTTGAAATCATCTCCATTTTATCATAGCCTATGGTGGCACCCGCAACATAGTAGGAACTCAACGAATACTTGTTTATAAAGTTTTCTGATACTTCATGTATTATCAACAATCATGCCAAGAAGTTACAACAAATAATCTCAACTTCTCAAATTTCCTAGTGCAGAATTGGAGATTCAAAAATGGAAAAAGGTTTAGAGGAAATATTTCCACTAGCTAAGAGCAGATCTGATCTAGTACTATTCTAGGAACTCCACATCTACCATTATCATTTTACACTGTTTGTGGGCAGGGTAATCACACCTATTATGCTCTTCTACATTATGTCTGCTTGACTGGTCCACTCCCTAAAAGCCACACCCCCATTTAAAAATAACACCAGAGCAAAAACACTGTCACATTGACACTTTGCTGAAAAAACAAAAACAAACAAAAACATTCAGCTTTGTAGATTTCTTCTAAGAGTGAAAATAAATTCAGGTCCAACTATTATTTGCCTCAAGAACCCTTCACCAACTATAATTGACTGAAGGTCTGACTAAACAAAGCTTATGGCACTGAGGAAGCAGCAATGCTTCCGTTATTTCCTAATAGTGATGCTAGTTTTTACCCTGAAGTCTTCCTAGCACAAACAACTATCTACTTGTGTGTGTGTGTGTGTGTGTGTGTGTGTGTGTGTGTGTGTGTGTGTGTGTGTGTGTGTATAGTGTGTAGGAGGAACATGTGTGTCCATCTGAGGTTGGGAGAGCAGCAGACAGGTCTTCCTTAGTGCTGTGATTAGATGCAAACACACTCTTATGCAGTTTTTTACCTGGGTGCTAAAGATTTAAACTCAAGTCTTCATGCTTACACAGCAAGCACTTTAATAACCAAGCCATCTCCCTAGCTAAATACTTTAGGAACAATTTAAGTACAAAATCCTTTCTCCCAGGTACCTGTTTCATGTACTAGAAAATGATGTAGGAGCCGGGCAGTGGTGGCACACGCCTTTAATCCCAGCACTCGGAAGGAAGAGGCAGGTGGATCTCTGTGAGTTCGAGACCAGCCTGATCTACAAGAGCTAGTTCCAGGACAGCCTCCAAAGCCACAGAGAAACCCTATCTCAGAAAAAAAAAAAAAAAAAGAAAATGATGAATGATGTAGGGTTAGAGCAGTCTATTTATTAATTAGAATGAAAACATTTTCACTCTGTACTATTTTCTCAACTAGAAGATGCTCAGCTTTCTTTTGGCCTTTAAGTAATCTGAAATAAACTGAGACAGAGAAACTATTAAAAAAAAGTATGACATATTTATTTTTATTCTTGTTCTTAAACATCCAATACATATAGATATAGATTATTATTTAAATTGGGCCTGGAAAGATGGCTCAGCAGTTAAGGGCATTAGTGGCTCTTATAAAGGACCTAGATTCAGTTCCCAGAACTCACACAGTATAGCTCACAACTGTCTGTAACTTCAGTTCCAGGGATTTGATACCTTCTCTTGACCTCCACAGGTAGCAGACATGCACATAATACATGTAGACATAACACTGATATATATATAATTAATTTGAGAGCCAGGCAGGGACAGACAAGAAATGTAATAATAAAAATATTGGGCCAGATGTGGTGGCACACACCTTTAATCCCAGCACTCGGAAGGCAGAGGCAGGTGGATCTCTGTGAGTTCGAGGCCAGCCTGGTCTACAGAGCTAGTTCCAGGATAGCTAACGCTGTTACACAGAGAAACTGTCTCAGGGTGGGTGAATTGAAGCTGGGTAGTGCACGCCTTTAATCCCTGCACTCTGGGAAGCAGAGGCAGGCAGATCTCTATGAGTTCAAGGCCAACCTGGTCTACAGAGAACATTCCTAGACAGCCAGGGACACACAGAGAAACCCTGTTTCAAAAAGGCAGAAAAAAAATTTTTTGTATTTAATAGAAATACATATAGTTGAAATAGAAAATTCTGTTTCAAACTGAACTGTACACATTTAAATCATGAAGAGAAAAGGTCTGAATTGAATTAAAGCCATGTACTGACTGCTTATCACATGGAAAATAAGAGGCTTCACTCTGAGGGATTACAATGAAGGTGGTACAATGATAACACTTAGCAAAAGGCAATATTGTCAGATGCTGGAAATAATTCAGTTGGCAAGGCCCTCAAAACTTAAACATACACACAACTAGAAAACCCTATTTTTCTGTGTTGGCAACCAGTCAGGAATGGATATGTGCCAAGTGCTTATTTACATGTTGGGTGCTTTTTAAGTTCTTATAGATAGTAGAAACAAAATACATTATTTTAAAGAGTACAAATGATAGCCAAATAAGTATTCCTGATGTCAGGGACATGCCTCATGCTGTGGGTAAAAGTGCTTGCCATGTAAGCATGACAACCTGAATCTGGATTCCTGGAACCCATGTAAAAAGCCAGACACTTGGGCTGGAGAGATGGCTCAGAGGTTAAGAGTACTGACTGCTCTTCCAGGAGTCCTGAGTTTGATTCCCAGCAACCACATGGTGGCTCACAACCATCTACAATTCAATATGGTGCCCTCTTCTGGCATGTAGAAAGAACAGTGTATATGTAATAAATCTTAAAAAAAAAAAAAAGCCAGACACTTTGGCACATGTCTGTAATTCCAGCACTCTTTTTTTTGTTTTGTTTTGTTTTGTTTTTTTCGAGACAGGGTTTCTCTGTATTGTTTTGGAGCCTGTCCTAGAACTAGCTCTTGTAGACCAGGCTGGCCTTGAACTCACAGAGATCCGCCTGCCTCTGCCTCCCGAGTGCTGGGATTAAAGACGTTAGCCACCAACGCCTGGCTAATTCCAGCACTCTTATAGCAGAGTAGGAGATAAGAAGCAGAGAAGGGAGAATCCCCCAGAAGTGTGCAGGCCAAGTAGCCTAAAGTATGTGGTACAGTGGCCTACAAGAGGGGGGGGGAGAGACAGAGCGATAAGAGGAGGGAGGCAGAGAGAGAGGGAGAGGGGGAGAGACAGAGAGGGAGAGGGAGGGAGGGAGGGAGAGAGAGAGAGAGAGAGAGAGAGAGAGAGAGAGAGAGAGAGAGAGTGAGAAAGAGAGAGAGAGAGAAAGGGAGGGACAGAGAGAGAAGGAGAGGGAAAGAAAGGGAGAGAGAGAGAGAGGGAGAGGGAAAGAGAGAACAAGAGTACAAGTACTTGGTAGGAAGGGGATGGAGAGAGAGCTCAGCAGCATAAAGCACTGGCTGTTCTTGCAGAGATCCAGGTTCAGTTCCCAGTATCCACAAGACAGCTACAACTACCAGAAACTCCAGTTCTGAGGGATCTGAAGCCCTCTCCTGACCCCAAGCACTAGATCTGCATGTGGTGCACTTATACACATGCAGGCAAATCACTCATATACATAAATCTAAAAATAACATTAATAATAATACTAATCAAGAAAGATGGGAGGTGAGAACCAACACTTGAGTCTGTTCTCCACGTGTGTGCTATATCATGGACACACTTTTACACACAGACACACATACATCATATCCAATAATAAATACTAAAATAAGCATTCCCAGTGCAAGCTCTTTCTTGAAAATGGTTCATTCAGCACAGGCATCTAAGTGTAGTAATTATCTTTTCATGGATACACACAAATGCTGCCTGATGTCTTCTGGATATTCAAGGGCATCCTTGGGTAGATAGATAAACATAGATATTTGATAATATATTATATATGCAACAAAAGAAAAAAGGAGGCAAGGAATACTTACTATCCTGCAAGTCCTAAGGGCAAAGTATTAATCTTGCCTGCTTATCAAACTGGATAAATGTCCCAGTCTGTCTTACCTTGGAGGTAACATCAATTCCAGTGATGAAGCTGCCAGCTTTGTTTTCATACCTTCTGCTTGTGTCCTAACAGAAGAGAAAAGATGAGACATTCTGGGAGAGAAACCGACAAATAAAAGCAGCCTGATATCTGGCTCTTTTTGAAGTCATTCTTTTCAGCAGCCCTTCTCCACCCTAACACATGTGTTATTAGGAAGTCTATCTCTGAGACTCCGCATTAGCAATCAACAATTCTAACAGAAGTCTTTTCCAGACCCCAGAAAGGAGCCTGTTCAAAATATTGAGTAATCCTGTCAATTGAAAGTATCTACAGAAAGGAAACTCTAAAGGTATTTGTGGCCGGGCGGTGGTGGCACACGCCTTTAATCCCAGCACTCGGGAGGCAGAGGAAGGTGGATCTCTGTGAGTTTGAGGCTGGGCTGGACCGATAGCCTCCGAAACAATACAGAGAAACCCTGTCTCGTAAAAACCAAAAAAAAAAAAAAAAAAAAAAAGAAAGGTATTTATGAAAAATGTCAAAGCAAAGGACAACCAGCCTACGGGCTACAACCCCAGAGAACCTGGGTAACAAAGAGGACCCTAAGAGAGACATACAGGGGTCCACCTAGGAAGGGGAAAAAAACAAGCTCTCCTGAGTAAATTGGGAGTATGGGGAAGGGTGGAAGGGGAGAGGTGGGGCGGGAAGGGGAGTGAGGAAAAATGGATAGCTCAATTTAAAAAAAAAAATGAGATAGTCACTTAGTTTCCCAACCCAGACTGGACAAATTCCCCATGAAAGGCCACTAGGTGGAGCAAATGCTTCCACAAAAATGCATGAAGTCCTAGACCTGAGAAAAATACAGCCCACTATAATGAAAAAAGGAGGGGAAATGGATAGAGTGAGGACTGAAGTCTCTGCTCCGCATTTAATACCCTGGACGCCCCTGAGTCTTGCTTCCTTCTATGCTGTCTGTCGGTCTGACTTCTGCTCTCCCGTTTGAGCTTAATGAATCCCAACATTTCTCCAGCAAAACAATCTTGTTTCCAAGACGTTGCGCTTGCCGTTGTCCCTGCTAGGAAATGCTCCCTCCCGACTGACACGGTTGCCCCTTTTTGTCATGTAGGCTTAAGGTTAAATCTGATCCCAGGGGACTTCTCTATACACCATGACACACACGGACTGCTTCACACCCCTCCTGGTTTCTGTACTTTCTATTCTATTAATAGGGTGTATTTTCTTCATAGTACTTAACACAAAAGTTAACTATTTATTTGTGTCCCCTACTAGGGCAAACTCCAAGAGGGAGTATGATTTTAATCAAACACCTAGGATTACATCTAGCATTTAGTGGGGAGGGTGACGCTTAAACTGAATGAATGGGCAACCCCTAAGTCACAAATGCAGTAAAATCTAGATGACATAATGTGGAAAATACTAAAGTTGTCATTGTGTTGTTACAAAAGTCATCGCCTTTTGTCATCACTACCTAAGCCTTTACTCATAACGTCAAATGTAAAAGCAAGTCTATCGTGTAAATAAGGGGGGGGTAGGTCATGTTGTGTGTAAAAATCGAGCTGTCCAGGCCCCAGACTAGCTCTTAAAAACAGGGCATATGACTACCAAACCACAAGCAAAACAGTCCTCAAACCCACTGTGGTAAAAGATAGATCAAATGTCACTGAGCGTCAGGTGCGCGGAGACGTGAAGACCCTCACCCACAACACCACCACACCAGTGTCTGCTGCTTGACAGGTCTGACCCTCTCAAGCGAAGAGCGAATGTCATGTACCACAGACTCTAACTCCGCTGGGGCAGGACCCAGCAGGGGACCTGGATGCCAGCGCCACCTAACACTTCCTCTCAGAGCTGCTCCAGGTTCTGTTCCCGCCCGCGACTCCCTTTTATCTCCAGCCAAACACAGTTCATCGCTCCAGGTCACCGGCCGACACCGAGGGGCAGCGACAGGGGTGTCCCCAACTCTCTCCCAGCCCTCCGCCTCCTCCAGCGCTCTCTGCACCCATTTCCGGGCGCCCGGGTGTCCCTTCTCTCGCTCCAGCTCTCGCCGGGTCAAGTGCGGCCCCCGCCCTTCGGCGCTCGCGCCCCCTCTCCGGGTTCTCGGACTTGCGCCAGCGCCGCGGTCCGCCACCTCCCCGCCTCAGAAGGGACGCTCGCTCGGCGACCTCCTCCTCAACCCCCGCCCCTCGCCAGTACCGGGAGCAGTTCCTTTAGCGAGCGCCGCACCGGCACGATTTCCAGCTCGCCTTCCTCCACCTCCATGGGCTCCGGCTCGCCACGCTCCAAGCCGGAGTCCACCTCGGGCGACGGAAGCCCCAAAGCCGGGGACCCAGCCGGGCCCTCTGCCTTCACCGACACTCGCAGGCCGCGAACGGCCGCCATAGTTGCTAGCCGGCCGCACCACAGAAAGCCCGCCCCTCACAACCCGCCTCCTAGAGCGCCGCCGCCGCTAACCACAGAGGAGAGCCGCCGTCAGCCAGAGCGTCTCCCGCTTCTACCAAAAAGCTGTCCTTATCTCTGGCGCCCCCTTGGTGGCCTGGGGCCGGCTTGGGTGGGATTTCGCGAGGAGGGGGCGGAACCAAACCGAGACGGAGGCGGGGCGTCGTCTGAGGTTCCAAAATCCCTACATTTTGAGGACTACACTCTTAAGAACTACTGAGCGATTATGTGCCCAGTATTTCCAAGACTTGAACTCTTACAACTTTACGAATAAAATTTTATTATTACCTTCACTTCACGTAGGATAAAACTGGGGCATAGTTTTCCTCAGGTATAGGCTATTTTAAGGATTACCTGGATCTGAGCCTCGACAATCGGCTTCAGAGCCCAGAATGAACTATATAGAATCTATCATGTCTTGGCAATCTGAACGTTTACAAACCTTGTCTCTGTCAAATCTTTCAGTAACTGAGCCATTTTATGTAGTCAAAAGCCCAGCATAGGGCTTATATGCATTTAATCCCAGCACTCAGGAGTCAGAGACAGGTGCACCTCTATGATTTCCTGGCCATGCTAGTCTAGGTAGTGAGTTCCAGGCCATCCAGGGCTCCAAGGTGAGACCCTGCCTAAATTTAAACTGGGCATGATGGTGCACGATTGTATTCTCAGTGCTTGGGAGACAGAGGTAGGAGGATTAGAAATTCAAGGTTATCCTCCAATAGCTAGCTTGAGGCCAGCCTAAGCTACAGAAGACCCTATTTTAAAGGGGGGAGAGAGCTCCAAGATAGTAGTGATCTACCCAAAGAACAGAGACAGACTTTAGACCCCGTTTTCTCGCTTCTGGGGCCTCTACCTATTAAAGACTACACAAATGTTTCTAGTAACAGTCTGGCTAGGGGCGGGGTGGATGGAGGAAGGGAGAGGGGAGGAGGAGAGGGGGAGGAGAGGAGGAAGAGGGAGCTGGGATTGACATGTGAAGCAAGCTTGTTGCTAATTTAAACTAAAAATAAAAAGAGTCTGGCTGGGAAAGAGGAAGGGCTTCTTGACATGTCATGAGTGCTGATTTTGTTTCGTCCTGTTTCACCTTTAGCTAAGTCTGGGTCCTCTCTAGACCTGTCTCCCAGTCTGAAGTAGGAAGCAGGAATAGGTGAGACCGTGGTATATCTGAGCACCTAAAAATCTATTTACATTGAGACAAATATTTTTTTTCCCGAGACAGGGTTTCTCTGTATTGTTTTGAAGGCTGTCCTGGAACTCGCTCTGTAGACCAGGCTGGCCTCAAACTCACAGAGATCCACCTGCCTCTTCCTCCCAAGTGCTGGGATTAAAGGCATGGGCCACCAACGCCCGGCTGAAACAAATAATTCTAAAACAGAAAAACACAAGAATCAGATACATCAGGGGTATTCTTAGGCATGCCACTTAACCTTCAAGTCTCAGTCCCTTCATCAGAAAACAGAATGACACACACCTCCAGAGAAGAATGTGAGGGCTAAATGAGCTAATTTTATGTGGTTATAAGGTCCAACCGAAGTGGTGTAGCACATCCAAATTTTTCTTAAACTGGGCGTGGCCTATGCCAGCCGGGCGGTGGTGGTGCATACCTTAAAAAAAAAAAGAAAAGACAAACTGGGTCTACCCCATGGAACAAAGATAGAATTCCTTAGAAGGGTAGCTTTGAATAAAATGCAAAAAAGTAAGTACAAAATTAGGTTGACAGAATGGAATGTGTTTTCTCCCCCCCCCCTTTTTTTCTGTACTGACAACAGAGACTTGAGCATGCTAACAAAACACTTTACCAATGCGCTATATTCCCAGCTCTCTTGTTTTGAGACAGGATTTTGCCATGTACCACTGGCGGGCCTGCTACTCACCTTGCAGCAGAGAATGACCTTGAATTTCTAATCCTCCTCCCTCCACCTCCTAAAATGGAATTACAGGCATGCACCACCTCGCTTGGCTCCCAAGTGTATATTTTAAAGAAATGTTTGTGTTTGGGATGGCCAGCTGTGGGTGACAGTCATGAACCCCACCATTACACTAGCTCTCTGGGTCTATAGAGTGGGAGGTAGAAGAGGCAGCAGAAGCAGTTAATTACTCAGCTACACGGGCCTCTCTCCCTCCTGAGAGAGTCTTGCAGCTTGAGGCTTCAATTCAGAGGGGTTTGGTATCGCAGTTCAAAGAGGCTGCAGGGCAGTCAGCACTAAGCTCCCAGGCTGCTCCCCGGACAGCCCGGTTCCTTTCTGTACTTGATCACCCAACTCACCTCTTCTGCCTCCCTATCCACGGTGCAGCCTGATGAAGTGAAGCCACAGAGAATTTCAGAGGTGGTAAAGAATGATTTTCAAAAGGTTATAGCTAATGGGGCTGGGAAGATGGTTCAACTGGTAAAGTTCCTCCAGGACCTGGTCTAAATCCTCAGCACTCAGGTAAAACAGTGGTGAGCATCTAAAACCCCAGTACTGGAGCGGCAGACATGGGCAGATCCCTGAGCTCACTGACCAGCCAGCCTAACCAAATCTGGGAGTCCAGGTTCACTGGGAGAGCCTGTCTCAAAAACTAAAGTGAAGATAAGACAGACAGTTCAGTGGTTAAAGTGCAGAGTGCTCTTACAGACGACCCAATAGTCTAAAAATAAACAACTAAATAAAGTGGAGGGTGGGCGAGGGAATGAGAGAATTGATATGTAAATAAGAGTGCTTCTAAAATAAAATAAAAATATCCAATCTCTCTAAAAAACTTAAAAAATTAAAAAATTAAAGTGGAGGGGGCTGGAGAGATGGCTCAGTGGTTAAGAGTACATAATGCTCTTTCGAAGGACCCTAGTTCAGTTCCCAGCACTGATATCAGGCTGCTTACAACTGCCTACAACTGCAGCTCCAGGAGATGTGGCATCCTCTCCTGACCTTTGAGCGCACTGTATACTATATTCACATAAACAAAAACCACCCACAGACACATATACATAATTTTAAAACAAATTTTTTTTGTTTTGTTTTTCGAGACAGGGTTTCTCTGTATTGTTTTGGAGGCTGTCCTGGAACTTGTTCTGTAGATGGGGCGGGCCTCGAACTCACAGAGATCTGCCTGCCTCTGCCTCCTGAGTGCTGGAATTAAAAGCATGTGCCACCAATGCCCGACTTAAAACAATTTTTTAAAAAATCTTTAGAAGTTGGGCATGGTGGCACACAGCTTTAATCCCACCACATGGGAAGTAGAAGCAAGCAGAGCTCTGAGTTCAAGGCCAGCTTGGTCTACAGAGCGAGTTCCAGGACAGCCAGGGCTGTTACAAAGAGACACCCTATCTCAAAACACCAAAACAAAAACAAAAACAAAACTTTAGAAAAATAACTAAGTGTGGAGTAATCAAGGAAGATGCCCAACATCAATCTCCAGCCTCCACACACCCACATGAACACATACATACATATATACTTAAATGCAAGCACATGCCCACACAGCCAGTTGAGCATGGTGACTCACACCTGTAATCTGGGGCTATCCTGAGCTACTAAAAACAAGTAAAATAAAATAAATACTGCTAAAGCTTAAAAAATTGTGACTTTCAATTATAAAATAAAGACTTGGGCTGTGTGTAGCTACTTTAAACTAGGCATGATAGCACACAGCTGTAATCCCAGCACTCAAAAGGTAGAGGCAGGAAGGATCAGAAAGTTCAAGGCCATTCTTGGCTACACAGCAAGTTTAAGGTCAGCTTGGAACACAGGAGAGCCCATCCATCCCCATGCCAAATCCTACTGTTCATTAAAAACTACCTGAGACTGCCAGCACTTGGGAGGCAGAGGCAGGCAGATCTCTGTGAGTTTGAGACCAACCTGGTCTATCAAGCGAGTTGCGTGTTCCAGGACTGCCTCTAAAACAATGCAGAGAAACCCTGTCTCAAAAAACAAAACAAAACAAACAAACAAACAAAAAACTACCTGAGACAGAGAAAAGTTGCATTCTGTATAATTCCAACCATGTGACTTTCTAGTAAATAGTTCCTGGTCAGGGCAAGGAGCAGGAAGGACAGATGGACACTAGACTTTTAGGACAGTGAAGAGCCAAGCTTTGACCTGTTCTCCTATCAACTGGAGAAAAGAATGTCTGTGGCCACCAGGAACAGTCCTAAGCACACATGTGGAGGCGGGTGGTGAAGGGTGTTAGGGAGGGAGCCAGTTAAGCCTGGAACTAAGAATCACTGACACCTCAGAGGCCTAGGCCAGACAGACCACTACTTGTACTGACTCAGCACCACCAACCACCTGGCTCCCTAGCGGGCATACTGTCTATTTGCCCTCAAGAGGGCAAAAGCTGTTTGGAGTGTGCTCACCTGTGTATAGTGAAAGTAACCCTGTAAACAGAGGTAAGCATCCCCTGGGAAAGCTGGGACCCCATCTGCAGCTTCCAGGCCACATCCCCAGCTGAGCCATCATACAGGCTGAGTGAATGAGGAAACAGAGACCAGGAAAGTGCCTGCAGGTTTCAAAGCCTGCAGACATTCCCATCCCCTGGTAGCCACCAGGGCTCCCTGAGGCATACTTAACTGCCCCCCCAAACCTTTACAGTTGGTGGGGCTCAGCTCCCCATGTGATATAGTAGTTTCTAGCTCTGGGTTTCCCAGACGTCTTTGCATGTGTAGTTTTCTGGGCGCTTGTATGAAAAGGCCTGAGTGGGGGTTAGTGAGCAAGCTCTAACATGGCACTTTTCTAAACCCCGTTTCTCTGGGCCTCAGCTGTCCCACCAGTGCGCATGCGAAAAGGATTACTCGTGAGGAAATCACATCAACCACCTCTGGAGTCTTTTCAAAGTTCTCAGGACCCAACAGACTTTGCTTGAGAGTGTAACGGACTTTGGCAGGCAGAGGTGGGGGTGTGGGAAGGACAGTTCCCTGGAGGGACAGGAGAGATGGACAGTGGGGAGGGACGAGAATGAAGTGTGTGTGTTGGGGGACAGGGTAGAGTCAGCAGGCACCCAGAGAGCCAGCAGCAGGCTTTGGATATCAGACTGGGATTCTTATGAGGCAGTAAGTAGTAAGGACAAGGGCTAGAGACCAGTGAGGTGACAGGTAAGGGTTGAAAGGATAGGGAGGGAATGGGAACAAAACCCCTTACTGCAGTGTATTTGACAAACTTTTGTCTGGCCACCAGTATTCCTCTGGAGAAGGCCTTCCACTTACTGTGCCTCGCAGGAGCATCAAGTGACCAGGAAGTAGCCAAAACATTAAGGGTCTCATTCCTCAGTTGGAAAAACCAGTCACTAACTTGGAGCATCTTCTTAGCCTTCAGGACTCCTTAGTCTCTGGCTTCATCCAGCTGCAAGTTCACAGCTGGGCACAAACAGCAGCCATATAGGGCCTGCTGGACAGTAACCTCCAGGTTTCCCCAGAAGGGGCTCATTCACTGAATATTTTATTACAAGCCAGTGTTTTGAAACAAGGACTCAAATTTACTGTCCCAAGAAATCCATAAAAGTGCCGATACTATTTTCACTATACCAATAAACAAACTAAAGCTCCTTCAGTGACCTGCCAAAGGTGTTTCGGTCATTGGGTAGTGTGGTCGTTTGAAAGAAAATGCACCCCAAAGGGAGTGGCACTACTAGGAGGTGTGGCCTTGTTGAAGCAGGGGTGACCTTGCTGGAGGAAGTGTGTCACTGTGGGGCAGCTGTTGAGTCTCTTTTGCTCAAGTTTCGACCAGTGTGACAGTCGGTCTACTCCTGTTACCTGAATGTCAACATGTAGCAGCCCCTCCTCCAGCACCATGCCTGCTGCCCAGACGCTGCCATGCTCCCCACCATGACAATAACGAACTGAGCCTCTGGACTGTAAGGTGCCACCTCAATTAAACTTCCTTTACGGGTTACCATGGTCATGGTGCCTCTTGACAGCACAGAAACCCTAAGACAGCTAGGTAGCCAAATTGTGTTCAAGCTCAGGGCTGTGTGACCATAAGAATGACACTTGACATCACTACCCTGGAGGACCCTATGACTAGAGCACTGGTGTTGAGGATAAGAAGGCATGGGGAAGCCGGGCGTTGGTGGCGCACGCCTTTAATTCCAGCACTCGGGAAGCAGAGGCAGGCGGATCTCTGTGAGTTCGAGGCCAGCCTGGTCTACAGAGCGAGTTCCAGGACAGCATCCAAAGCCACAGAGAAACCCTGTCTCGAAAAACCAAAAAAAAAAAAAAAAAAAAAAAAAAAAAAGAAGGCATGGGGAAGACATTGGGCAAGCCAGCTCCCCAGCTTAGCCTTCCTGAACCCCTGAGACAAGAGTGTATCCTATGGCCACCCCACTGGTTGTCAAACACCCAAATCTTCCGAGCTAGGGGCCCTGGGATGTAAGCTGCATAGAGGACAGGAGATCCTTAGTCTCATGAGCTCACCTTTCTTCCACATCCTTCTTCCTGCCACCCCTCCTCTCCCTACCTCTTACTACCCTGCCATGCTGCTCAGGGGCCCCCAGTGCCTCACAGCCTTCCAGAAGATCAAGTCAAATGAGACAAGAAAAACACACATGTCAGGACACAGAAAAGATACAAAGCCTTTCTTTTTTTTTAACTTAACAAAGGGCTTTTTATTGTTTTTAATTCACTTCCTAAGAAGTTGATTTTTAAAACACTCTTATGGAGTTTGTTCACTTGTGCTACATTCAAAACCAATGCCAACCGAAGATCTCAGCAACAGGTGACAGTGAGCATGCCTTCTTGGCTCTGCTGGGGGCAGTGAGGTCAGCCACCCACATGCAAACTTTCCCCAAGTGGGTCCCATTCACAAAGCTCCCTGACTTCTTGCCATTTAACAACTGCCTCTCATTCACTCTATAAAAGTATTCTTAGAGATATGTTTAGATGGTTTGTTTTTAAGCCCTGGGCTACACTGGCTGCCTTAGTACATAGGAGCTGGGTTGAAATGGGAGCCCATTGACAATGGGCTACCCTCTGCTCCTAGGCTTCAGTCAATGTAGAAACTATATTACAGATGCATGTGCCAGTACGAGACATGCAAGTGTGCTGTGTTCAGCAGATGGGCACGCACACACATGTGCACATGAAGGCGCAATGTACACCCATGGCACAGAGATGCAATGGAACTCGGTGCTCCCACCCAGCCTCCCTCTTTTCTAGTCTAGTCCTCCTGCATTCTGAAGCCCATGTGGGCAGCTGGGATCTCCTTGTGGGATGCTTTTGGAGCGGTGGGGATACCTGAGTCCTGCTCACCTCCCTTTGGGGACCAATCTCTATGAGCATTGTCGGTAAACATTAGAATAGCCAGACAATCACAGAATCCAGAGAGCTAACACTTGTTCCCGAAGGGCATTGTCCACATGTGTGTCCCAGATGCCCTGCATGGGCTGACAGATGACCTGTGCCCAAGCAACTCACAGAAGGGCCACCTGCCTGACAGGGTGTGCATCCTGTAGGGCCCCTCATCTGGCTGGGCCTTCCATCTGGGCAGTTTTTCCCTCATCATTGGCTGGTGATGGGTAAGCCAGTGTAGGGTCAGAGACTGAAACGCAGGTACTTCCCACATCTGCAGGGTCACAATTCTGAGAGTCCATGACCCTCAGTGTCACTCCTGGTGTCTCTTCTGCAACCTTGGCTCTGGAGATCCATAAGGGAAGAAGGGAGGTAGGCGGAAGGCGCGCTGCTTCAGGCTCAGGCCTGTGCTCTGAGTTGGATTCAGTTCAGCCCTTTTTCCAGCTAGTGCCGAGTATAAAATACAATCCGTGAATGTCAGGTCCATGGGACTGCCAAACGATGTGCCAGGAACTACCCACAGCTGGAGGAAGATGTTCCCCACAACAGCGGCTCCCACCCCAGCCTTCGGGTAAGAGACAACAAGAGGAATCTGAATTCTGCAAACCAGTCTTCTCCCAGACATACGTCATAACTTGTAGAATCCACGCTAGAGATCTGAGCAGAGTGGCACTCAGCACCTTCCACACAGAGGTGAGGTGATTGTCCTTCCTTGTGGTGCAGCAGCTGGGCAGGCCCACCTAGCCCTATGGGAGTTCTCTGAGATGCAGCCCACCAGGCCTCCATCTACCATTATGGTCTCTTGCCTTCTACCTGGGCCTCACCAGCCAGTCAGATAGGGTTTCTAATATTCTGTGGGCCCCAGACTTCCCCACAAGATGGATCAGAACAGAGAGAACCAGGAACCTCAAACCCCAAATGATACACATTCCAATCCTGTCCATGGACGTGCCTGTGCGCAGGTCATGCAGCACAATGGGGGAGGGGGGGCGGGAGAGGGACCGCAGTCCCCAGCCCCCTGCCTGCAGGGGCGGCTATTGCATGAGGGCGGTGGGCCTCTGGAGGTGCGGAATGAGCATGCTGCCGATGGCCCTGGGCACATGCAGGGACTCAGGATGCAGCCTCATCTTCCTGGACTCCGGGAAGCTCTGGGCTTTTGCCCCCTTCTCCACATCCTTCTTTCCTGTTAGGAAACAGCAGGGCAGCGGGATCTCAGGAGCCAGAGCCTGTACACCAGGATTCTCACACACTCCACATACGGATGGCTTTCACAGCCCCACCCACACCGGGTCCCCTAGGATCGCTTCCATCATGGCAGCCTTTCTCACTAGTTCCCCTGGCCCCCAGCCTCGACCCACAACCCTGTGTGGCTCCTCATTGTTCTGGGATGAAATTTAAACCTCTCAGGAGCCTCTCAGATCTGACCCAGATGACTTCCTGCTATCCCAGGAGGACCAGCCTGGTTAAAAGTCTTCCACATTGACCTTGACTGGCCCCCACTGGGTAGAAGGCCTTTCATTCTGTGTTTTCTTCACCTTGTTCACAGGGCAGAGTTACCATCAGTCTTGGAATTCTATTATTCAACAGATTTCTTCTGATGATGCAACCCTCACTCCCACCCTTGGCTTTAAAAATATCCAAAGGATCAATCTTATGGAATTGGACTAAAATTACCACAAAATGGCTGGGCGGTGGTGGCGCACGCCTTTAATCCCAGCACTCAGGAGGCAGAGGCAGGCGGATCTCTGTGAGTTTGAGGCCAAGCTGGACCGACAGCCTCCAAAACAATACAGAGAAACCCTGTCTCATAAAAACCAAAAAATAAATACCACAAAATGGAAAAAATGGGGTCTATCGAGGACCCCAAGATCTTTGGTGAGGTTAAAACATATTTTATCCTTGTTTTTGCTGCGCAGTTCCAGGGAACAAACTGAAGTTAGACCTGTCCTTAAGTGGTGCTGCTTCATTCTACCACCAGGGGGCGCCCAGATACAAGTACTGAGCGGGAGTGGCCTGATGTTCGGTTTACTGCATAATCGTGATTCAGGTTGTTCCTACATAATCATTGACAGACTCCCTTTTACGCTCAGATCTATCCTAGTTTGTCAGATTCTATATGATCCATTAGGCGCAACTCCAGCATTAGGTCCCTACCCCCTTCAACTCCCTCAAGAAGAGATAGGAAATCTGTAGAGAGGTCTACCTCTCACTCTGAGGACACTCCTTGAAAGAGCAGGCCCAAGAGCACCATGCTCACCTCCCTTACCACAGGGCAAGCCAAAAGTACAGTCCTTCTTCCTGGAGCTCCCTTCACAGCCCAGAGAGGTGCCCAACTGACCTAGGACCATGATGTTCTGGTACACGACGCCTTACAGTTCTCTCTGAAGGTCTGTGCACAAACTCTAACTGGCAAGTGAATTTTACTACAGCAGAAAAGCTGGGAGCCAGACTCAGTGTTCAAAGAACTGCTTTTCTGGCTTCTCCCAAAAAGTGGTGAACCCATACATACGGTTCAAAGTAGGGACCCCTTAGCAAGCGGGTCAGCCAGCCTGTCCACATGGACAAACACCACGTGCTGGCTGTGGATAACACGAGCCCCTGGGGGCAGGGAGAGTGGACAGAGTGGGCCATCTGTCCACGGACGCCAGTCTTCGGTAAGGAGCAGACCTGATCTGTCTGCAGACTTTTGATTACCAAGGGCTGAGGGAAGCACAGATTGGAAGCCAGAGAGCTGTGTGGGATCCAGTAGGAGAGCATGACCACAGCAGGCTTCCAAAAGATCTTCCCTTCAGCGTGTGCGTGAAGGACACGGGGACTGGACAGGGGTGCAAATGGGCCCTGCTCTGAAACTGGGCCATATCTCCAGGCTTTTGGGACAGTTCCGCACTAGTACAAGTCAGCGATGCGCCTCAGTGCCACATCTCAATCCACAGTGGTCCACAGGCCTCAAACCACTGTACTTACAGCAGTAAATTTCCTGGAGCAGACATGGATCTTTCTTCCCTGCGTGCTTGGGGCTCGAATGGGTTGCCAAAGGAACGCTTTCTTAGCATGGACTTGACCAGGATCTGGGGAGCACAAGTTGGTATGGAGAACAAGCATGAACACCCAGGCCCAGCCTAGGCAAGCAGGCAGCTTCTGGGGGTAGGGTGTGGTCTAACCGACAGTGGGGCCTTGAACCAGGTCTCCTGGCCTTTCACTGTCATGCCTAGCCACCAGTGTGGGACCTAGGGAACAGCAACAGTTCACTGAATGCGTGAACGCGAGGAATTGCTTCTTCTTGCTATGGCTCTCACCAAGCCTCAGGTCTCTGCCACAACTGAATAAGGTGACCTTTTGCCATTCCACTCTAAAAGAGCAGGGCTTCCAAGGCCCCTGGACTGTGACTGACCAACCTGATGCCCCCCCACTGTACCTACAAAGGCCAAGAGCAGAGCAGGTCCCAGGCAGTGGCCACACACTTCTAGGACAAGAGAGCCCCGCCCCTCACTCTCTTACCACAGTGGTCCAGCTGGGGATGAGCTTGACTGAGTTCTTCACCTCCTCCTCAGTCACCTCCACCACACTACAATGCTCCTCCTCTGAAGGGAGGGGCTCCTCTCCATGTTTAGTCACCCAAGGGTGTAACTGTAGAGCCCAGGAGATGGGGAGGTGTCGGGTCATAGGCATACAGACATAACCAGCAAGGGTACCCAAGCATCCCCAGCATTGACCTTGAAGGACTCTTCAATCCTCAAACCCCAAACCCAACACACATGTCCCATTGCAGGTCCCTCCAGAAGGGGCACTGGGACCTTGGCCAAGACCCACCTTGATATCGGACACCCCGATTCTTGTTTCAGGGTTCTTGTCTAGCATCTTCAGGATCAGATCCTTGAGCTCTTCGCTGACCTCTGGCCTAGGAAGAGGGAAGGCAAGAGATGAGGATGCCACCATTGATGAGGGTCCCTTTCTCTCCCCCTTGGGACCAGGAATAACCATAACCACTTTCCTCAAATGGAAAGATGAGGTCCTCCATCTGCTCTGGCCCCTCCCAGGGATCAATACCCCCACATAACTCTGAAGGCTAAAATGGAACCCTAACAGGGCCAGAGCTCTCAAAGTTCAGATACCCTCCCCAGGAGTGGATGGGAGCTTCCATGGTCCCCTGCATGGCTAACTCACTCCTCAGGGAACACCACGGCCTCATTCTTGATCTTCCTGTGAAGGGCCAGGATGTACTCATCAATGAATGGGCACTGTGGGAAGGAGAGACAGACAGGATGTAGGCCTTGATCCACACCTCAGGTGGTCAGGGGCAGCAGGCAGCTTATGCTCCACCCCCACCCCAGCAGATGGGAAGGGCCAGAGCACACAGCAAGGGTTCAGCAAAAGTAACAGAGCAGATGAGTCACTAGAGAACGAGGCTGGCTGCATCTGCCACCAGCACTCAAGCTGCCTGCAGCAAAGCCTTCACTCTCCCAGGGTCTGGTGGGCAGTGCGGTCACCAGAGGCAAAGCACCTGAGGGCAGGAATCCTGATCACGTCAGTGTTAGAGGTCCCCAAGACCCAACAATTTGAACAAATTATTGAGTGAATGAAGGAATGAATGGCATGGGGGGGGCAGGGCTCACGGAGAGAGGAAGCAACACCTCTGTCACCTCCTCTCAGATATATGCTGTCCCAGGACTCTATACCCCCACCCCACCCCTCAAGGGGAGAAAGAAAGACAAAAGGCCTCTCCTCCTTCAGCCTTCCTGGCCCAGGTGGACTTTTTCAAAAGCCATTTTGTCTAGGGACACAAAAGAAGGCCCCGCATCTGTCACTCCTGGCTCCTTAATCCAGTCAGAGTCAGTTCTGTAGGCTCCTCAGGACTCACCTTCCCATAGACAAAGCAATACAAGGTGACCCCGGTGGCCCATACATCCAAGGCCTACAAAGAAACATGCTCACGTCAGTAAACACGGCACTTCTACCACCTCAACCCCTTCCCATCCCCACCCAGCTTTACCAGGCTATGGAAGAGCCCCGCAGGGACCCACCTTCCCCAGGCAGGCATTTATCAACAAACACTCCCTGGGCTTGCTCTAGGATGGGCCCTGTGCTGAGCCCGGGGGTGGGCTATCACAGTGATGGCCAGAACAAAACTGCAACACTCCTGGGATTGTAGACTTTCTAGGGACAAGCCCAAAACAGACATGGTTTCAAACTCAGCAGGTTCCAAGCCACATTTCAATCCACGTGGTCATCCGCTGCCTCCACGACACAGATGCTCTCCCAAAATAGCAGTATGTATTGAACTAGCGCTCAATAACTAGCTCTGGTTTCCAGAGGTTCTCATTTCAGCTACTGTGCAACTGCTTCCAATGTCAGAGGCAACCCCTGCCCACCCTGTCTCCATGCCCACTTACAACTCCTCTCAGGCCCAGGTGGGGCTCCTCATGTGTGCAGCCCCTGACACAGACAACCATCAGCATTATCATCATCACCACTACCATCGTCATTAGAATCCAACCAGGGAACACTAGACAAGTGTAAACTACAGGGCAGCAGGCTGCTTTTCAAAACATCAAGGTCAGAATGACAGAGAAAGGCCAAGAAGCTGGAGGCTGGGAAGAACACAAGACAGCCTGTCTGTAAAGCCAACCCTTGGGAGGAAGCTGCTTGAGAATCACTAGTTCAAGGTCATTCTCAGCTACACAGCAAGTTCTAGGGCAGCATGTCCCCACCTTTCACACCAGAAAAAGGGGAGGGGGCTCCTCTAGATAAGAAGACTCTAAGGAGATGTGACAAATGAGCCTGATGGATGACCTCAGGGATCAGGAAAGAAATACGAAACAAAACAAACAACAACAAAACCACCAGGCAAGCTGATAACATTTCAATACCATGTCATAATAATTTACATATGTGCAATGTGTTATAGAACAGTCTTATCACTGATAAACTCCTGACCTTGGTCATTGTACTGAGATTATATAAAAGAATGTCCTCCCTCTTAGGAAAGCCACTAAAGTACATAAAGAGATACTCTCTCCAAGTGAACTTCTGAATGGTTCATAAAAATATAATAGAAATATACAGAAACATAAAGACAATGAAAAAGCATTACATGAGCCGGGCGTTGGTGGCGCACGCCTTTAATCCCAGCACTTGGGAGGCAGAGGCAGGTGGATCTCTGTGAGTTCGAGGCCAGCCTGGTCTACAAAGTGAGTTCCAGGACAGCCTCCAAAGCCACAGAGAAACCCTGTCTTGAAAAACCAAAAAAAAAAAAAAAAAGAAAAAGAAAAAGCATTACATGGGAGGGGGGGAATGGAGAGATGACTCAGTGGTTAAGAGTACTAGTTGCCCTTCCAGAAATGTGGGTTCAGTTCTCAGCACCTACATGGTGGTTCACAGTTCTCTGTCTCTCCATTTCCAGGGAATTCAACACCCTTTCTGGCCTCTGCTGGCACCAGACACACACACACACTCAATGCACTGATACATATGCAAACCAAACACTCAAAACATTACTGATTTTATAAGTTATATGGTATTCCTTTATGCTATTCTTATAACTTTTCAGTGAATTTAGAATTATAGCAATAATGAAAATCCTTTTTGTTTTACAGTTGGGAAAAGAAGAACCCCAGCGCACGCACGCACACACACACACACACACACACACACAGAGAGAGAGAGAGAGAGAGAGAGAGAGAGAGAGAGAGAGAGAGAGAGAGAGAGAGAGAGCACAAAATGTTCTACCACTGAGCTATGCACCCAGCCCAGCTGGGGCTGGAGAGATGGCTCAGAGGTGAAAAGCAGCAGCTGCTCTTCCAGAAGTCCTGAGTTCAATTCCCAACAACCACACGGTGGCTCACAACCATCTATAACGAGATCTGGTATGCAGACAGAACACTGTATACATAATACATAAATCCTTTAAAAAAAGTTCAAAGCCTATATATCAGGCACAGGCATGGTTGACATTGTAGCACATCTACAATAATGACAGTAGAACACCATGCAACCAAATTACAAACACAAACACACACACACATACCCTGTTGTAAGTTAAACTTACATTTTGGTGCTAGGCTGCATCTATACCATTGGCCACATGAAAGTCTAAATGCATCCATCCCTATGTCTCTCAATCTTCTCCTCATTCTCTTTTTTCATGACCCTGTCTAGACCCTGCCACGTCCAGGACCTGAGGAAGCCTCCACTGTCCTCGAATTGTGACTTGTAGCCCTCATCACCATGCAGAAGGATATGAATGGGACTATTTTGGTTCTGCCTGTCCCACAGTCCAGCACAGAGCCCCACACAGACCACCAGCAGCAACAGATACAAGTGAGATTGGAACCATTTGCTAGGAAATGAGAGAAGCCACAGCTGGGCTCCAGGGAAGAGGCAATCATGCTGCTATCCAAATGAAAGAAGCCTAGACCCCTCAGCTTGCAAAGTGGTCCCCCATTGCAAGCTGTTCTATCCCTCTACCCGAACCCCAACCTAGCCAGGCCCTGAGAGTCACCTTCCCACTGAAGCTCTGGCCAGAATCAGAAATGGCCTCGGGGGCCATGAATGCCGGGGTCCCTGCCGTGCTAGACAGCTGAGCATCGTTCCCCTCGAACTGGTTGCTGACCCCGAAGTCGGCGATCTTCACATGCCCATCGTCCCCGAGGAGTAGATTGGATGGCTTGATGTCCCTGTGGACAATCTTCTGGCAGTGCACTACAGAGAGAAGCAGGTGATATGCAAGTCTGGGGGATCAATGCCCAGGGTCCCACTCTCTCTCCTTCACCCAGTCTAGGAAGCAAGCTATTGCATCCCGGCCTACGGCCACTCTTCTGAGAGAACCTCAAAAGATGACAATGGAGCCATCTGCTCCATTATGCAAGTGAAGACACTGAGGAGACTCTTAGAAGTCTTTGGACTCCAAGAGCAGTGCTTTTTCCACAACAAACAACACACTTCCTGCTGAGGAGGGAAGTCAGGAAACTCGGGCTCTGCGTTTGGATGTCCAACAGATATACATCTCAGTATCAGAACTTGGCATTATCTACAACCCCCATCATCAGCAAAACAGAAAACTCCTGTTCTAGCCAGGTAGAGTGATACATGCCTATAATGTCAGCTGAGACAGGAGGATTGCAAATTCTAGACCAGCCTAGGCTATATAGCAAGACCCTGTCTCAAAAAAGGAAAGGAAAGGAAAGGAAAAGAGAAACCCATGTTCTTCCCCTATTGTTTCTTGATCCTAAAGACCACCTTAGCTCCTCCTCTCGGCCTCAGAGGAAGCAGCCATGGGAGCCCAAGGTGAAAATAATCCAAGCTGATTATAGTGGTACACACTGTCATCCACCATACTCTGAGGTACTTAAAAGACAGATAAGGAGTTGGAGGCCAGCCTAGGGGCTACATAGTGACACCTAAGTTAAAGAGAAAGAAAATGTGCTCAAGTGTGCATGTACATGTGTGCTGCATCTCAGTGTCTTTTTTTAATTGAGAAGTTTTATTAGAAAGGGAAGGGAGGGGGAGGGAAAGAAGAGAAAGAGGGGGGAAGAAGAAGAGAGAGAAAAGAGAGGCAGGAAAAGTCCTGTCTGCCCCTCCAGAGGGACAGCGGGAAAGAGACCAGTCTATCTTAATGTGCCTGCCCCCATCATAGGGGCCTTTCTGACCAGCTCCAACTGCCCCTCCACAAGACCAGAACGACAAGTCTTTGGGGCTCTCCTTCCAGCTGTCCAGCCCATGGTGCTAACACGTACCCCAAAGCTGCCCTTCATTAGGACCATCTGGGCTTGAAGGAGGCTGTAACCTAGAACCCTAGATTAGCTTCTGGAGTGGTGTTAGGAGAGAGGGCAGGCGGGCCCTCAGCAGAGGGGAAGAACCCAGAAAAGGAAGAGGGTGGAGTCAAGCTCAGGAAGAGCAGTTCCTACAGCTGACTAGACCAACAAACCAAGGGTAGATGTATCCATCCCTCCTATACTATAGATCATCACTGGCGTCTACTATTAAACATTCTCCTCTGTGTGCCTCAGTTTCCCCACGTATACAAAGAGAGCATCAATCTGAAGACACTAGGGAGGCTCAGCAGTATAAAGATGCCCACGTCACTCACCGTAGGTCACATCTCACCTAGGGAGGGAGAATTTGCTCACAGCAAGTCCAACTAAGATGTTAGGGATGGACACCACCCCCGCCCCCCAACTCAGGCCAGAACCCTAGGTTTCCAGGGCCGTCCTCTTCTAGACCAGCAGTCACCCCATGCTGGCCACCCCACCTCCTTCACATCCCATCGCTACTGCCCTAATCCTGACCCCACCATCTGTCACTTGAGCTGTGGAAATAGCCTGCCCCTGGCCAGCTGCCTGCCTCTCACACCCTATCCAGTCACCACACAGCTGCCAGACAGAGCTTTCTAAGAAGCAAATCCTGTCCGGCCTTCCCTGCTACGAGCCCCTCAGGGCCTCACAATATGGACAGGATTTAGTCAGAAAGTCTTCCTCAGAGGTGTTTCCAGCCCTCAATGTGAGGTCCGAACGGAGTTCCAGACCACTGTCCATTAGCCACCAGGCCCTGCCTCTTGGATGCGGCATCCAGACTGAGCGCCGGTCTTCAAACAGCACATCTGAGTTCCTCTCTTGCCTCTGCCTGATTCTCCCACCACTGAACCTCAAAGCTGGCTGGGGAAATCCCTCTCTCAGAAAGCCTGCCCTGCACCGGTGCTCCTGGGCAGAGGTCCCTGGCCCTAGACCATCATCGGTGGTTCAGGTGGGTGTACATAACTGAGTGAAGTGAATGGATGGAACAAATGAATAAATGAATGTACTTCTAGCACAGAAGCTAGCGCCTCTGAGCTCTTGCCTTAGGGCTCCTCACAGCTAAACCCACCCTACCATCACCACAGGCATCACTCCAGGACACACTCTTCCCTAAACAGCAGGACACAGATCTCTTCCGTCCCACATTTCCTGACGCCCTGCGGAGAAGGGACGCTTGGATAGAATCCAACAGAAAAGACCAAGAAAGAAAGAACACCCAGAGACACGCAGTGGTGAAAGCAGTACACGGCGAAGGACCTAGCGCATGCCCAACGAAGTCGGCTATGGCTCCGCCCATACCTCCCCGCCCCCATCTCCACTAAAGGTGATTGGTAGACCAGCGCTGAGTGGCAGGAAGGGCTCAGGGGCTGTTTAGCGTGGCCACAGCATGCTCTATGTCCTCCGGCTCCAGTCCCAGTGGGCAGGCAGTCTCACTCACAATACTCGAGGCCCAGGATGATGTCCCGCAGGTAGAGGCGAGCTTGCTCCTCCGGGAAGGGCTTGTCGCAGGGCACTTCCATGACGGGCCTGTGGGGAAGGAGGATGGCTGTTCAGCAGAATCAGGAGTAGAGATGGCTGCAGGAGTGGGGAACAGAGGCCCTTCAGTGAACTTGGTGCTCATGGGTTCAGAGAACTCAAGATAATAACTTCCCTCATATGTCAAAAAGCTGTGGCCTATCTATCCCCTTTCAATCATATTTTCAAGGCAGCTTTATCTCTATTTCCAATGGCTTGTAGATCTTGCAAGAATTAAGTTTAACCAAACAATTACAAAGGTGCCATTGAAGTCAATAGCTTTAAAACGGTGGACCCAGGACCAAGAGTCATGAAATCAATCAGGTAGGGTCTGTTTTTCTTTTTCTATTGAAATATAATGTTTCAGAATGTATAGCATATAAAAAAGATCTATATACTGTTCTAGATTATCAGTCACAGATATGGATAACAATATAAACTTTTATTTTTTAAAACCTTTAACTCCTGCACTCAAGAGGCAGAGGCAGGAGGATCTCTGTGACTTTGAGGCCAGCCTAGTTTATACAGCAAGTTCTAAGCAGCCAGAGCTACATAGTGAAACCCTGTCTCAAAACAAAACAACAACAATTAAAAAACCAAACAAACCAAAACCCATCCTAGTGTTATGGCAAGTGCCTGTAATCCCAGTACTTCAGAGGCAGGTAACAGGGTTTCAAGTTCAG
Organism: Mesocricetus auratus; assembly: GCF_017639785.1. Classification (NCBI taxonomy): domain Eukaryota; kingdom Metazoa; phylum Chordata; class Mammalia; order Rodentia; family Cricetidae; genus Mesocricetus; species Mesocricetus auratus. The sequence goes on along the minus strand of NW_024429191.1, from coordinate 51,885,149 downwards.
TCAAGTCTAAATAGTGAGATCCTGTCTCAAAAAAAACAAAACAAAAAAAATAACTACATATTGTTGTTTTGAAACAGGGTCTCACATAGCCCAGGCTGACCTGGAATCCACTGTGTAGCTAAGGATGACCTTGAACTTCTGATCCCCCTGCCTCCAGTTCCTGATTACAGGTGTTAGTCGCCATCCTTGGTTTTATGCAGTGCTAGGGACTGAACCCTTCTGCCTTGGCACAAGCTAGGGACTCTACCAGCTCAGCTACAGGCTTAGTCCCTACTTCTTGTTTTGAATGCTGTTGTTGTTTTTCAATAGTCTTGCATGAAAGCACCAGAAAAGGGATGGTTCACAGCTTCATTTGAGGATCGGCAGTAAGGGGTTTGGGTCCTGAGCCCACTAGTCTATGTCAGCTGCTCTGCAAATGTTCTGATAGATCAAACAGGGCTGTGTTAGAACACCAGGCTTCAGCAACAACTTGCTGTGTGACCTTAGGCAGGCTACTTCCCTTCTCTAGTCTTGGCTTTTCCCTCCCATAATCATGAGTTGGTAGTAAGCTAAGAATCCTTGGTGATTTAAATACAAGTATGAATTATATCCCCTATCTATACTTTGGCCTGGAAACATTCCTTCCCCACCTTCCATTCGATATCTTCCTAGTTTTTCAAGGTCAGGCTCAAAGCCTATCCCTCTCCCAGCCTGCCCCGGCCTCCACATCCCCCACCAGCCTTCATAGAATAGTCCCGGGTCTCTTATTTACCCCTGAGGCAAGAGTTCCCGAGGGCAGGTGCACAGCTCTGCTTTCTCTTATACTAGCTGGCCCCTGGGCAGGGAGACAAAGGGGAGGATAGGGAGACCTGGATTAGAAATGACCTGCCTGACTGGGTCGGGGAACTCACCCCTTTCTCAGGAGGTCAAACACTGAAAGAAAAGAAGAGAAGGGAAGGTGTTGTAAGGCTGCAGGACTACCAGTGCCAAGGTCCCTCCCTGTTCTGGCGAGGGGAGGGGCAGGGGGACAGGACAGATGGGAGTGGGCTGGCCGTGGGCCTGCTTGACCTGATCCATGTGAGAATGACAGCATGGACCCCTTTCCCAGGGGGCCCCGAGTTCCTGCACTCGATGCCTAAGCCAGCTCTCTGGCCCTGCCCCCTTCCGTGATGAACAGAAACACAGGGTTTTGCTCATGCTGGGCATTCTCTAGAGCTTCACCTCTACCCCTCCTATCCCATTTCTCCGAACCGCCTCCAGAAAAAGCCTAATCATCATTCAGGATAAGGAACTTAAATAATAACTTTCATATTAATAAGGATAATTACAAATGTATACATTTCCTGACATCAAACCTATGAGATACATGCCACCGTTATCTCATTTATTATTATAACTACCATATTTCCCAAGCATGCTGGGCAAGGGTTCTACCGCCAAGTTATACTCCCAACCCTATTATCCCATTTTATAAGTGAGAAACTGAGGCAGGGACGCCAAGCTCATGACTCAGCCAGCTTCTTGTTCCTACTGAGTATAAACCACACTGACTGGGACTGGGTCGGGGCAGGGAGTGGGGCCCAGAGTAGTCACTGACTCTGACTGATCTAAGTCTCCTTCTGCAGCGCTGCACACGGGAATCCAGAGCTTGAGAATCCAGGAGGTCAGTGCATGGACATGGCTACCTGGACATCCTGTGTGTCCCTGGGGAGCCCTCACTGGAACCAGCCCTCAGTGAGAATAAGCAGGGTCACTCACCCAAATAGAGATTGTCCTCGGCAGGGTCATCCAGGACCTGATCAGAAGGAGCAGACGTGGGCACAGGACTTGAGGAGGAATGGGGTTGGAGAACCCAGGCCTCCTGTCCTTTCCTGACCCAAGATCTCTACTATGCCCTGCAACCACCCTGGACACAGAGCAGGAACTAACTGTACAGGTACCAAGAGAGGGGCCTCGGTGTCACTGATGCCCTCCCCCACATAACACTGGGTCCTTCTTCCCCTGTGATGGAGAAGGGATTCACAGTTACCTCCAGGACTGCCCCTCACCTTCAGCAAGAACACTACAGACCAGTTTGAACTGCTTCTGATACCCAAAAGGCTGATCTGTCTCCAGGGACTCACCCATTCCTGTTCCCTAGGCCCTGGTAGGCTGAACACTCGCCCCACCCTCCCACCCACCCACCCACCAAGCTCCAGTACCTTTGCCATCCCTCCTACCTCGATCAATTTGACTACGTTCACGTGGTCTAGCTTTTTTTAGGATGGCAATCTCCTGGTACACACGCTCTAGCGGCAACAGCTGCTTGGCTGGTCCTCCCTGGGTGGCTTGAGACCCTCTAGGGGGAGGACGGCCTGTGACCAAAACGTAAGTGAAGGCATTGGTCCAGAAGAAAGACTCCCACAAGGCTGAGATCTCATTCCAGCTCACCAAGGCTAGCCCATTCCCAGGCCACTGCTCCTGTTTCCTACCCTCCATCCCCACCATTCCCTCCTCCTCTGCCCCCAGCCTAGCAGCTCCCAAGGACAAGGTATACATACGAGGAAAGCCATACTGCTTCAGTAACTTCTTTTTTGGAAAGGACTTTCATCGCCTATGGAAAAAGGAACAGAGACATCACTCGTACAGCCTCCAGGGGGCTAGGAAAGGCTGGTTTATATGGGGACCATAGTCCAGATGGGCACAATGGCAGATGCCATTGGCAATAAGCATGTGGCCAGGTATGTGTCTGCTTATGCCACAGCTGAGTCTGGGCCTTGGCCCTGTTCTCCCTTAGAGGAATCTAGCCTCTGCTTGCATACCCCCAAGGAACAGGAAGCTCATTCCTTTAGCACATCCAGGAATAGGAACACCCCATAAGAGGAAGTCCTAGCCCCTTTCCCCAGCACATCTGCCTACTCCCCAGGCTTCGGGGGCCTACCTGGGCAGCAGCCTTTCCCAGCCCCACACTCACATAGTGTCTGTCTTCACTTTCGTTGTAGGCCAGCCTCACCACACCGTAGGCACCCTGCAGACAGCCACTGGTCAGTTCCACAAAACACTTCTTTCTGGGTCTAGCTCAGGAAATGGCAGGCCTGACAGCTCTGGTCCCAGCCTTTGCACCCCAATCCCACCCTATTTCCTACCATCTAGTTCTTGGGTTCACATTTCCCAGAGATGAGGAAGGAACCCCTGTGCCCCGGGAACTACCCCTGCCTCACAACTCCATATAGCCTCTTGTTTCCCCTAATCTCCATCAAGAACCCTGGGAGTCAGGAGTCAGAAGTTATCTCCACCCTCCTCTGGTGATCTCCCAGTCAGGCTGGGCGTTCTTGGCTCTGTTCCCCAGTTCCATCAGAGGGAAAGAAAGATGCTCAGAGATCGTCTGCAGCCCCACCTCCATCCTACCCAGGTCCTACCTTGCCAATCTCGCTCTGCAGCTTGTACTGGTTCAGTTGCACACAGTCCTAGGGGGAAGGGGAGCATCAAGATTCAGATACAACAGCACTCCCATCTTGGGAGACTGTTCAGGGCCCAGTCTCTCACCAGCCTTTCAAGTTTGGATCAGGGAAGGCTGGAGGGTAGCATTAACACCATGAGAGACAAGAAGCCTGGGGTAATATGTAAAAATATGAAGGGTGAGGCCCTAGCTATGCTATGCTCCCATCAACTACCCAAGTTCACATTCAAAGTCAAGCTCATGTAACACCAGAAACTGGAAGTACACTGCAGCTTTTAAGTTAGAGCACTCTTGGAGGCAGGGTTATGACTCCTGGCTCATGCGTGGGATGATGAAGGGTAGGGATGTACATGATCTATTTCCAAAGCTCTAAGAAGGCTGCTTAGGAGCAAGAGAGGGTCCTATGCCTGAGCTGACGGCGGGAAGAAGGCAGGAAGTAGCTATTGCTTCAGATGGCCTTCCTGGATAGGAAGAAGCCCTGCCGCTGGGTAGTGAGCTTCTCAGCTCTCCAAGTATGCAAACCAAAGAAAGCTAAGTATATGGGACAGACGGTAGGAAAAAACCCTAGGCTTTCCTGGCAGGCCCATGAACAACTCCTACCTAACTCCATCTCACCAACCTCCGTGTCTGAGATGGCCACACGGTGGGACTCGATGGTGGGTCTCCGCCAGGCCCGAGGAGAGATGTGAGTGGCAGGTCCTGTAGAGTAAGGCCCAGGTTGGGCCTCTAGACAGTTTCCGGCTGGCCGTTCCTGCAGGGAGAACTTCCTAGCAGAGAGGCTGGGCCGCACTGACATGGGTCTTGAAGCACTGCCAGGGATCACAGAGGCAGCTCTGGCGCGGGGCGGAGGGTCCACACCATTCCTGGAAGGCTCTGGGCCCTCATCTGCCTCTTCCAAGTGGGTCACATTGATGGCTGCCACCCGATCCACCAGCTCTGCCCGAGGGTCCTGACAGCAGACAGCCGGGCCACTCTCCATCACCTCAGTCAGTGGGTTCTCTCTATAACCTTGCTGGGAACCTGAGAGAGGAGGGAGTGTCACTCCTGGCCAGCCAAGCGGATTGGGCCAAGACCCTTTCCCACTATAACCACAGTGCGATAGATCTACCTCCCAGATTTTCCCTTGGCCTGGCTTGCTAGCACATAAACCCAGGGCTTCCTAGTAGCTCACCTGGCTCAGATGCTCCCAGTGGCCCTGCCTGTAAAACAGACGCAGTCACTTCTGCCATGATGGCTTCACAGAGAAGTGCAACAAAAGTGACTCTGCAGTCAAGACAGGTAGATATGGCAGGCCTGGAGGCCTAGTCACACTAAGGTACAGAGTCCCAGGTCAGTTCAGCCCCAGCCATATGGGCAGCCCAATGATTCACCGGTCACCATGCTTACTGGCAGAGCATTACAGTACAGTCCCCTAGAAGGATGGGCATCGGAGCTGCAGACCCAGACACCTCCTCCAGGAATGCCCCCCTGGGTGTCCCAGACCTTCACTCTAGTCCCTCTCACTGTTTTCAAGAGCATTTCCTGAGGTCTCAGGCCTCTGACTCCTCCTCTCATTATCTTCAAGACCCCAAGGCAAATCCGATCATTCACCTCCTTGCCCCAGTAGAGCTTCCAGCCCAGAAGAGGGAACACGAGGGGCGGGTCTGCCACACAAGACACTAGTGCAGCTTCTGCATTCCTCCTGTTTTTCTTCCAGCATGTCAATATGACAAAATGTCCCTTATGGCTGCTCTGCTGGGGCCGAGGTGCTCCCGGGTCTGACTTTACACACACCTTGCATCTACTGCAGTTTCTGTCCCCAACCAGCTAAAACACCTAGCAGCAGTCCTAGCTTGAACCTCAAGTCAACACCCAGCCTCAGGCCCACCCCTCACCTCAGCCATGACAGTTAGCTCCACACTGGCCCTGGCTAAACCCTGACTTCCTCTCAGAGTAGGACAACCATCTCTGCCACAGCCCACATTCTGGCTCCACCTCTACCCAATGCTCCCTCCTGGGCCTCACTCTGCATCTTTTCAGAAAAGGAAGTAAGTGGACTCCTGAACCCCTGCCCTTCCTGTCTGTTGGTGACTTCCGCTATCCTGACTGCAACTCAGAGAACCTTTGGCTCTCCATCCTTGACTGTGAATGCCGTCAAGGTGGTAGGGCTGACTGAGATGCCCTAGCCACTGGTCGGGAAGCCACCTCTGTTACCAAGCTGCCACCGGTCTGGGGCAAACCAGGCTCCCCACCCTGTACTGTGGATGCTGTGCCTCCCTAGCTGCCCTGGCTACCATCAGACTTGGAGGTAGACTGTAACAGGGCGAGGATCAGAGCCTCTGCTTGGGACCATGTGTGCTGAGTGACTGGGTGCCAGGAGGCAGCAGAGTCAGCTGTTTCTGGCATGAAGAAAGGAACAGGGTGGGGAAGCTCTGAGACGCCTCCCTGGAAGAGGTGAAGAGGGAAGGGGCTTCAAGGCTGAGAAGAGCCTCCCCAAGCCTGACTCCCCCTCCACCCCCTCTTCCATTCCCCATAGGGCAAGTCTCCCCACCTAAGCGCCGAGATTAGTTCTCAGTCTGCTTCGTCTCCATAAGATCACTTACGACTGGCACATAAGAGCTTGATAAATATTTGCTGAATACAAGTGGTCGCCATAGTGATCTCTACAGCCCTCTCCCATTACATGGATGGGAAAGCAGCCTCAGTGAGGGAACCCCAGCCAGCCTCGGGCAGCAGACCACATCAGGGGATAGAAGACAGTCAGAAGTTCCCGCCCTCTGCTCTCAGGGGAGCCCCCAGTGGACACAAACCACAGGTTGCCCTGGCCCATAACATCTGCATATAATTTCCCTCGGGTGACAACTCCTAAAAGGTCACAATCCTTTCCTCGATGGGGTAAAGATGACCCTGGGGTCACACAGCAAGTGGGTGCAGAAGCCTTCCTGCTCTCATCTAAAGACTATTACCTGACTGGGTACCCAGGCTGGGATGCCAGGCTGCCCACTTCCTGGCTCTTAGAGGTGGGAAGGGCCGATAACTGGGTGTTCCTCACCAGTGAAACGCACCACAAGGCAAGTCTCACTCTCACGTGGTTGTGAGGTATAAAGAAGCCTGTTAGGGACACAGAATAGCGCTTGCCTGCCGCTAACAAGCTCTAGAGAAGTGAGTTGTGATTGCATGGGAAGAGCTGGGGCCCAGATGGGTGCGAGGGTGGCAGTGGGAGGAGGCTGTGAGAGATGACGTCAGGCTCCCATCCAGGCCTCCCTCTTGCCTGGATCAAATTCAGGTGACTAAGCAGGGCTTGGCTGGAGGGAAGCAGCAAGGGAGGCCCAAAGTTCCTGCCAAGTGTCCAGGAGACGGGGCCTTGTGCCTGGCCTGTGCTGTGCTGTGTGCATGAGGACCTGTGTCTGACCAGAGAGAATATACTCGAAGAGGCTAGAGACTGGCCCAGCTCAGGCTTCTCCTGGACGCTGCACCCCACCCTCCACAAGTCTGCCACTCCCATGAACACAAGCCCTTGGCTTCAGAAGCCCACTTCGTCTGACCTGCTTCTGAGGACGCGCCCCATCCAGTTAGGTCCCTCACCAGAGGCCAGAAGAGGAAAGAACAAGTAGACCCTGCTGTCACCAACACTGGCTCAAGCAGCCCTATCTACAGTAACTTCAGATCTCATTCTGAGTTCTGTTAGAATGTTCCAGAGCCAGGCTGAACCAGGGACCAATTACCATCCGGGCAGAAGATGAGTAACCCTGGTCACAAAGGACTGGGGGTGGTGGCGCGAGGGGTAGTAGCCATGTGTGCTACACACCAAAGTGGTCCTGACATCTCAGGGACGATTCGCTGGAGCCTGTCCGATGGCTCTGGCAGTGGTGGCCTCTGTAGCTCCCGCCCCTGCCAGGATGACTCAGTTCCCGTAGGGGAGACCCAGGAGTCTGGTGCCAAGTCATACTCAAGGATGCCTCTGTGAGGATCATCCTCTCACTACCTCTGGGGATCCCCGGACAGCCAGGTGGGCTCGTGCCTCCCCCTCTGCAGCTGTCCTCAAGGCATCCCTTGGCCCACCTGTGGAAACTGACATCTGTGGGACGCCTCTTCCATGCCAGCTCTGAGCCTCCACCCTCTTTCCAGAGAGTGCCTCCCCTCTGTTCCTGGGTAGCTCAGCTCCATCAGGGACCCATCCGGCTCAGCATCATCCCCATCACAGAAGTGGGAATAATTTCCCCAGTTCTCATAGAACCTGGCCCATAAAGGCAGGAGTCAGAGGGATTAGCTCCCCCTCCTCTCCCTCTCTTACTCCCCCCCACCTCCTTCAGCACCCACTCTCCACTCTGGCTGCATCCCATCATTTCAAGCTTCCTGAACTGAAGACTCCGTGTCACCAGGCCTTTGCAAAAGCTGTGCCTTCTGCCGGGAACACTCCTCCCTTGGCTTCACTGCCTGAAGACCAGTTCAGACATCACCTCCTTTGAGATGACTCTTTGAACTCCCCACTGCTGGCTGGCTGAGCTCACTAAGTCGAACCACCTAAACAGCACAGATGTGGTACTAAAACAGCCAGCTTCTGACCTCCACTGTCTTTTCACTATTCCTGGGGGGTCTCCCTACCTCCTGATTCATATCCCATTCCCCCCTCGACACCGGTTGCTAGTGGGAGGATATCTAACATGCAAATATGTTCGGAGTTTGCCAGTAGTTCTTCAAGGGCCTTAGGACCTGGGGAACAGACAGGCACACTGACTCCTGACATGCAAATCCAGAGTCACACAGTCCTGTTCCAACTATCCATACATACTAGGAGGCAAACCAGGGAACCCAAAAGACAAAGCCCCTGATCTCACCATTTGCTTTCTGGCAGAGGCCGGAAGCAACAAGTAAGAAGGCTAGTAATGAATATAAGATAGGTTACGTTGGATTCCCTAGGAAGACAGCCGTTGCGTCAAGACAGAGCAGGAATAAGACGACAGGAGAAAACTGATTCAGTGCAGGGAGGACTTATTTTCAGACGCAAGATCTAAGCGCTATGAAAGGAGTAAGGCAGGACACAGTGTGGACCTCTGGGGAGGAGCATCTCTAGACTGGCCCATAGAAGCAAGTGCCCTGAGGTGGGTAGGTGCTTGCTCTGTGGGAGAGGTCCCTGGGGGAGGATACATCTGGAGAGAAGCAACAGTCCATTTGCATTGGCCTCAGGGATGGTTCCTGGAGGGGGGTGACACTGATGCTCCTTTTTGACCACTAAGCAGGATTGGGGGGCGTCCCTTCCCAAAGTGGGACTCAGGGCTTGGTGCGGGGTTGGGCAGGACTTTGTAGACAGAAATCACAAAGCCTCCAACACCAGAGGAGTCTTAAACAGTGGAACAATTCTGTTGCATGAGATTCAAGTCGAACTCCACTCTTGCTGTGAGGACTGAGCATGGACGGACCGAGGAGCAAGTAGTGGGGTCCCTGAAGTGTGTGGGTCTAGAACACCCTGACCTGTGCAGTGTGTGTTGGATGGAGACAAAGATGTGCAGAAGGCCTAGCCCTTCCTTTTCCCTAGGATTTTCAAGGACACAAGCTGTGTGTTTCTCTCATATCCTGAACCTGGCCAAGGCAAAGAGGCACTCACTGCAACACAGTCCTAGGACCCAGGGCATGGGACAGCAAGCTCTGCTCACACTGCAACATCCTCAAGACAAACACACACCCCTTCCCTGACATGTAACCTATATCCTCGTGACCGATGTTCACACACCACTCCATCCTGAAACGCACCCCCCCACGTACACAGGCACACTCTTGTGTCCACGTGACACACGCAACCCGCCTCCAAACACCACACACAGCTCCCCGCGCACGTGTGCACCCTCGGAACATCAATCCTATGCCCACCAGAATCAGAAGCCACAGCGCCTGCCTCCGCCACCCTCAGCCAGGGGACGACTACGCAGCAGCTGAAGTCGCTAGCCGCATCCGTCCCATTCATTACCCCGCCCCCAGCTCTCCACGGAAGACTCACGGGAGGGCCGTGGGAGGAGCGCTCCGCTGAGATCCACACGTGGGTGCACCAGTCCAGGCCCACTCCACATAGACAGGGCCTCCACCCAGAGTCGGGGGCCGGGGCACCGCGCGCGGGGCTCCTATCCAGTCCCGCAGACAGCATCTGCGGAAGGGACGTGGGTAGCGGGACGCCTGTAAAGCTAGCTTAGACAGATGCAGGCTCGTGGAGCCACACCTCGGACTTGACTCTGGAGACACAGTGGGGGTCGCTATACGCTAGGTCCGGGCTGCCCACGTAGACGCGGCCTCGCAGACCACCCCTCTACAACACGCTCGCAGCACAGAGCGGCTTAGCGGTCCACACCCCAACTTCCCATTCCAAGTCCCTGCCGCCGATCCCCTACCTCGGCACCTCACCACAGTTTCCACGGTGGGCGCCAGGCTAGCTCCCGCGGCGCTCGCCCCGCCCTGCTCGCCGCGCCGGGCTGGGATCGCCCTGCTCAACCCGCCGGCGCCTTGGCTCCAGGCAGCGCTCTCCACCCCCCCCCTCCGCCCGCCGCCGCGCCAGCCCGCTCTTATTGGCTGCGCCGCGCAGCGCACCGCAGAACCGTCCAATCAGAGCCCGCGGGTGGAGGGGGCGGGGTCTCGACGCGATCCGGAGGAGGCAGCTCGGGAGGGGCCCTGCGGCTGGGCCCCGACGCGTCACGCCCCCGGCGCCCGCAGACAGGCAGGCTAAGGGAACCCGAAATCCCTCGGGCCTCGTCGTGGACTCCTCAGCCTGGCCTGAAGCGTACGGTGCTTTTCTCCGAATCTTCAATCTTGTGTCCTGGTTTGTAGAGACAAGAGCATCCCTCCCTCGGGGGATGAGGCCAAGCGCGTGCCAGGGTGAGACTAAGCGGAGACTGATGGAGAAGGGCCTGGAGTTGAGTGTTCTCCTGGGGTAGCGGGAGCCAGGAGGAGGGAGGTCCGGCCGATTGCTGGGGTTGGGCGGCACTCAGGCTTGGGGAGGAGCAGGAGGCAATAAGCCCCTAACGGACTAAGAGAATGGAAAAGACCGGCAGGACCAAGAGGCCCTAGCTATGGTTGTGCCTGGGGACTCTAGCCCTCACAGACTCTTGGTTAGATCCTGCTGTTAGTCTCTTAGAGAACCCCACATCACTGCTTGCCTCAAATCCAGATCCCTGTTGTTGTCTCCAGCTTGGTCTCCGCTGTGTCCCCGTCTCCAGCTGGAGTCCGAAACCAGGAGTTTCCTGAATCCTACCTGTGTAGCAGGTTTAGCGTAAGGCTCAGTCTAGCTACCTCTTTCCACCTCCCGCCCCTCCCTGAGCCCGACCACTAGTCGTGTCTCCCCTGGACTAGTGCAGCAGTGTCTCCCCTGGCCTCTCACCCCATCCAGCCTCACTTCCCACTGGCCTTCCTGGGACAACCAGGACAGGCTTTCAGAAACACCAGACAGCTGCCTCCTGGGATCTTCCAGTGTGCCCATTACCTTGAGAGTAGGTCTTCTCAAACCCTCCATAGCTCACGCCTGCCTAACCCCCACTTGTCTTTTGGGGTTTAATACTTCTGCTGCTAGGAAGCCTTCCCCATGTCCTCCTGGATACCCAGAATGACCATCAGCCCTTCGTCAGCTGGGTACCTAGGAGGGGTCAGGCTCTGCTGGACAAATCAAGAAGAACCCTCTGTCTCAAGAGTTCCTAGTCCAGATGGGAAAGACTCGGGTGAAGTAGACAGACTTTAGGGATCTTTAAGAGGCAGCATGATAGCCGGGCGTTGGTGGCGCACGCCTTTAATCCCAGCACTCGGGAGGCAGAGGCAGGCGGATCTCTGTGAGTTCGAGACCAGCCTGGACTACCAAGCGAGTTCCAGGACAGCCTCCAAAGCCACAGAGAAACCCTGTCTCGAAAAAACCAAAAAAAAAAAAAAAAAAGAGGCAGCATGATAGCTGAGACGGGACACCCTGAGGATCTAGCAATTGGAGGATTGCATTTATAGGGCAGGAACTCAGGAAAGGGCTGAGCCAAAGAGACATTTCTCCCCCAATGTTCAAGATTGAATCCAGGGCTTCCTGCATATTAAGCAAGTGTGCTACTGCTGAGCTGCACCTCGATATCAACGGGACAGTTTTGAGAGTCCTCAAGGACCCACAGTCATAAGTGGCACCATGGAAAGGACGAAGCAAATCAACTAAAACAAGGCCAAGAGCAAAACACTTGTCCCAAGGAGCATCAAAATTCTGACTTAGGCAACAAATATCTCAGCCTTGAGAAACAATTCTGGGTGGATATGATGGCTCTACTCCACAGAAACCTCCCAGAGCTGGCTCCCTCCACCCCCTGTACCAGCAAGCACTGGCCTTTGACCTCATGGTTCTGAATAGGGACCAGAGCTCCAGTGATCACATATATACTCCAGGTTTTGGAGTGGAGGAAAACAGCAAAAGATCAACAACTAACTCTCTCTTTTTAAAATTATTTTATGTGGATAAATAGTGCCTGTATGTATGTATGTATGTATGTATGTATGTATATGCATCAGTGTGTGCCTATGGGTGGTTGTAAGCCATCATGTGGGTACTGGGAACTGAACCTGGGTCCTCTGCAAGAACAGCAAGTACTCTTAACCACTGAGTCATCTCTTCAGCTCAACACTCTCTTAAAGAAAGTGCCAGAGCCGGGGTGGGGGTGTGGTGTGGCGCAGGCCTTTAATCTCAGCAATTGGGAGGCAGAGGCAGGCAGATCTCTATGAGTTCGAGGCCAGCTTAGTCTACAAAGCTACACAGAGAAATCCTGTCTCAAAAAAAAAACAAAACAAAACAAAAAAATGCCCAGAAAGTGCACCCAGAACATTCCCCCATGTATCCCACTACCTCAAACTTTGTCACATGACCACATCCACTTGCAAGAGATAGAACATGGAAATGCAACTTCCATTATAGGCAGCCATGTGCCCAACCAAGGACAGCAAGAGTTGTAGCATCAAGAAGAGTGTGTGTGTGTGTATGTGTGTGTATACATATATATATATATATATATACATATATAGAGAGAGGGGGGGAATTAGTGATGGTGTGTACCAGGCACTGTCCTGGGGGCACTTAATTTTACTCCAACCCTAGCAGAAGTTGCAGTACCCCTATCGCACAGGGGAGTCTTGGAGAGAGGCCACTTGCCAAGGACACAGGGTGAGCTGTGTGAGAGCTACAAGAGGCCTTCTTCCCCTACACTCCAGGCCTGCCAGGAAGTCAGGAGAAGCTGCACTGGGCACCACTATAAGGAATCTTTGAATAATTGTTAAATGCTGGGAGCCAAGCAAGATGCAAGCTCAAGTGTCGCCGTGGATTTTGCAGCAAGGACTCTGCTAGTGACCTTGGCAAGGGCATCTGGCAGTGATGGGGGTGGAGGCCAGCTGAAGACAAGGGTGAACTGGTCTTTCTGGAAGGGCGGCAATGAAGAGGGAGTAGGCTGGCCTGTAGCAGAACATGAGGCAGAGAATGAGGCAAGAGAAGAAAGCACGTAGGGAATAGGTGAGAGAGAGGAAGCTGCCTTGGCTGAAGGTATCTAGGCTGGTTGGATTCTTTTTTTTTTTTTCTGCCACCCAGGAAGAAGGCTTTGGGGGCTGGGAAAGAGGTTCTTGGCTGGGGAAGGTGGCAGAAGGCCAAGGTCTGTGAGAACAACTGGCCCATGCTGTCCACTCTGCTAGCCACTTGCTTTGTACAGCTATTTTGGTGAATTAAAAGTAAATAAGAACTGGGTATGGTGCCGAATACCTATGATCCTAGCATTTGAGAAGCCGAGAGAAGAGGGTCGTGAATTTCAGACCAGCTTGACCACATAGCAAGGCATTGTTTGAAAAACATTAAAAAGTGAAATGGTTCCAGGTGCTTATTGGCTCCCCTTGGCAAGTGGCCACCACATTGAACAGTACAGATCCATCTGTACAGTATGAGAAATTGTGCTGGGCAGACTGGTCCAGACAGAGCAGGGTGGGGGTACTCAGAATCCCTGACTGGCTGTGAGCCCAGGCTGGAGGGCGTGGCCACATGGAGCCTTCTCTCTCTCCAACCACAAGCCTCACTTCCTTTTGTGGAAGTGCCCCCCAAATCCCAGCCTTGAGACAACAAGCCCCTGTCTCAACCCCATTTCCCAAGGCTGCTTCTGGGGTGCTCAATTGCTCCACAACCAGGAGAACAGCTTTCTTGGGGTTGGGAAGAGTGCTGGTGCCCTGTCCTGTGTAGGAGATGGGGCTCAGGGACTGCTGTGAGCTCACTGAGCCGGCTGGGTTCAGGCATCCCTCACCAGCCTGTCTACAGGGGCCTCACATGCTCAGCTCAGCTGCGCATCTCGAAGGTGAGCACACTGAACTTCAGAAGGGTTTGAGAGGAAACCAAAGGAGACAGAAATTTGTCCTCATTTCTTTTTATTGTGCCCCCACCCCTTGCCTCCTCAGCCTTCATGTTCCAACCAAGCTGGGCAGGTCATGGAAGCTGGGACTGGGCCACAGGCAAGGAGCCAGGATTCATCAGGCTTACCCCTCCATCTGAGGTAGCTGGGTTCTGCGGCTAGAAGGGCTGGTCTGGCCTGACTCCCTCAGGAAGGAGCATCGTCCCATGGGGGTGACACTGTATGGAGACCATGTGTCCCTGCCTAGGGGCGTAGGTGTGTTCAGATGGCTGCGCTTGCAGTACCCAAGCTGTTCCAACCTACACTGGGAGTAGAGGGTTGTGTGTGTGTGTGGGGGGTGTGTACATGGTGGTTTGTGAACTCCTATGTGGCACAGGGGCACACTACATGCTTGTTGGAGGTGTCTGAGACCCTGCTCAGTCTCTACACCTGCCAGTTGGCTGACCCAAGAGTGATTGGGAGCTTAAAAATCAGAAAGCTCTAGGATGGCAGTTCTTAAGCCTCACGCACAAAGTGGCCTGTGTTTCTGGGTTAGGAGGAGGGATGTGTGCCAGGCTCTGGTGATGAGCCTCCCAGGGAATCCCTTAGGAACTTCCTCCAATGAAAAACATCATATGCTGTCCAGCCTGGGAGCCAAGGGCTACATGTGTCCACTTAGCTAGTTCAACTGAGACATATCTTTATAATATTTTGATTAATTTAAGTTCAAATTGTCACATCTGGCTAGTGGCTTCCATGTGGAAGGGCACAAATCTAGGCAGGTGAGGCCCTGGGCTGGACAGTGAGAGGCTGCTCCATAAACACAAAGCTACAGTATAGGTGCGTGAGGAGCCCAACCGTATGGACCCAGAGTGGCTGCAACTGGAGGGGCCTCCCTCAGGAGGGGAAGTGTGGGATTGTACCCAGGGCTCTGAATTGCAGTGTCTTGCCTGTCTCCACTCTGAATTGGGGGGCAACTTGGTGTCTGCCTGGTGGGAAAGCCCCTGGGAATGGCCTCTGCCCTGGCTCGAAGCCACCAGCCCTTGCCGGAAGCCCCACACTGAATCAAGTCCAGAGCCAAGACTGAGGTCAGGAGGTCCTCATGTTCTCCTGCAGGCCCAGAGTGGAACTGGTGGCCGCTGGGTCATGTTCACCCTGTGTAAGCAATGTGGGAACACAAGTCAGGCCCCAGAAGCACTGCCCTGCACGACAGAGCCTGCCAATGCAGACACACAAGCTTGAGGTCTTTGAAGAGTCCTGCCCGGGAAGCTCAGAAGTTCGCTTACCTCCACAGGCCCCATGTCCTCCGCGTACTTGAACTTCTTCTGCTTGTAGTAGTGCCTCTTGGGCAGGATGTGGAGCAATAAGAGGTCACAAAGAACTGTGGCCTGAGGACAGGGAGGGCAGGCATGGAGAAAGGGAAGCTGAGGCAGATATAGACCTTCCGTGTTCCACAGTGGTCCCTACTGACTGTGTTCCTGGCTGAATTCTGCTGCTCCAGACCCCAGTTTCCTGAAGACAGGATAAGGTGCTGCAAACCCCTCCTGAAACCTTGTCAATCCCATCCTCCCTCTCTCTTACCTTAACTCTGAGCCTCAGTTTCCCCAGGTACACAGTGGGTCTAGGGTGGTGGGAAAATCCGTTGCTGCCTCAGTAGTGATAGGCAGCTATGGCCACATTTTGGGGTTCTGTTACTGATGTAGAGAGGAGCAGCTGAAACCCAACACAGCAAACGTGTCCCTAGCACTTACCACTCCAAAGATGCCGATCCCAGAGCCGATGGTGGTCATAGTAGGGATGATGTCAAACTTCCCAGCCTGGTGGCAGGGCCCAGGGAAGAGCCAAGTCAACAGAAGGGGCCCATCTAGAAAAAGCCAAACCCTCCTCCCTCAGCTCCAAACTATCCCCACTGCCTGTGACCGAGGACCAGTGCTCTTCCGAGAGCCAGTTCCTGGTCAGTAAACATGGGCTTTGTGCCTGGCCTTGCTTCCCTGGACCCAAGGAGATGGTAGGGGAGCATGACAGTGGCCCTAAGCCTGGCCAGAATCATCCCCCATGTCCGTGGTCACTAGAAGCAGATCTCTGTCTTTTTTTTAATATTTTATTTATTTATTGTGTATACAGTCTTCTGCCTGCGTGCTAGCAGAGGGCACCAGATCTCATTCAAGGTGGTTGTGAGCCACCATGTGGTTGCCGGGAATTGAACCCTGGACCTCTGGAAGAACAGTCAGTGCTCTTAACCATCGAGCCATCTCTCCAAGAAGCAGATCTCTGAATACACCTATCCCATCCCATTTCATATCCATAACAACAGACATCCAAAACAGGAAGGTGCCTTGACAGCCATCCCTTCACATGGGACACTTACCTTGCCATCCACAAGGATGTCAAAGCGAATCCCAAACACCTTGAAGAGGTGACGATGGTTTGTCCCATTCTGCACAAAGTGCCTGGCAAACCTGGGGTGGGGGGAAGGTGGCAGGAAACTGTAACAAAACCACCTTGAGTACCAAATATATTAGGAAGAGACCCTCCAGCATGACTTCCAGGAGAGTTGAACTCAGCCCTTTCCTGACTCCCACTAGGCAGACCTCCAAGGAGCCAAGACCCAGGACTGGCGACTCAAGCCTTTAAGGTCTTGTTTCCTGTTTGACAACTTACATAGGATGGAGGCCGTCCAGGGTCCTCTGGACCCCTCTGGGAACATTTGTCAAACCGTGGCATTCCAGAAATAGGAAGGTACCTGAAGTTGAAGCCTGGAGACAGATTTTTCTCCCCATACAGTCCATGGAACTGGTAGATTGGTTTGCAGTGCCGCACGTGCCAGTCCAGGTCACATTCCCAGTCGATGGTGATACCAACTACCCCACCCTGCCAGAGACACAGGCACATAAAATCTGGGCTGCAGGATTCTAAAACTGTCTAAACTGGCAAGATGGCCTCGTGAGTTTAAAAGAGAAAAAACAAACACCAAAACTGTCTTATAGTTGGTGACTACATTCTCTTTGAAAAAATTGTCTTACATTATTTATTAATTCTGTGTGTCGATATATCCACCCTTGTGTACAGTATGACTTTGGAGGTCAGAGGACAGTTTGCAAGGGTGGGCTTTCTCCTACCATGTGGGGCCAGGGATTAGATTTAAACCGTTAGGCATTCCACCAAGCACCTGCGCTCACTCAGCCACCTTGTTGCACCGCCTCAAAGAGAAGATATTTTTACTAGAGGAGGGACACTGAGATCCTGCTTTAGGGCTGAAGATCTGCCACTGTCTCTGCTCTCCTTCCACACCTGAGTGATCATCTCTAGAATATACCAAGTTTTTCCTACCACCGGCCCTTTGTCCCTGATGTTCTTTCACAAACCTGGCTCTTTCTCATTATGTGGTCATTTGCCTTGAGGGCTTCCCTGACCACCAATTCAGTCTAAAATATGTCCCTTGTTACTCCCTCCTGTAATGCTGTGTGTTTGCTTTTAGGCCATTTGTCACTTGTTGTTTTTATTTGTTTGGTTGGCTTGTGTTATTTTAAAATTTATGAGCACATATCTGTGTGAATGTCTCCCATGTATGTGTGGGTGCTCTCAGAGCCCAGAAGAGGTCATTGAGTTCCCCGGAACTGGAGTTACAGGTCATTGTGAACCATCCATTGTGGATGCTGTGAATCTAAAGTTGGGTCCTCTGGGAGGATAGCAAGTGCTTTTAACCGCTGAGCCATCTCTCCAGAGCCTTAGTTTTTTGAGACTGGGTATTGCTGTATAGCCTAGGCTGGCCTTGAACTCTTAATCATCCCGCATCTGCCTCCTGTGTGCTGGGATCGCAGGTGTGTGCTGGCACACCTGACTTGTCATATGTGTATTCTGTCCCATTACTATTGACCTCTCCTCTAGGATTGTCAGCTCCAAGGGGACAGACCATCTGGCATTCGTCACTGTTTCTCAGTTCCTGGCCGAAGTCACAGTGGTTTGGGAGACAAACTTTGAACTAAGGTGACCTATTTAGTCTGGGAAGAAAACACTTCAGAAAGTGAAGTGAGGCAGGGAACAGGACAGGTGGGTAGCTCAGGCCAAGAGTGGAGAGGCGATCAGAGACGAGGGCAGGGAGCTGAGCAGCTCAGTATGGATGCAGGAACAGAGACCCCCACACTCAGTGGGCGACGGCAGGTGTGGGTGGATTGTGAGTTATGACGACCCTGTAGGATCAGACAGAGACCTAAACACCAACGGTTAACCACTGTCTGTCTGCTTCCACCTCGATGTAGCTCTTGAATGCAAACACCTGCAGACTTCTGCCATACATAAGTGTGCCATGAGTGAGGCTTGTTGGTGACCTCACAGAAAAGGGATTGTTGCCATCCCCGCACAGACAGCTGCAGGAGCAAGCGCACAGGACCCAGCAGGAACAGGATGTGGGACTGCCCCATGGCCCGCAGAGCTGAAGTGCTAACTTGCAGGTGCATGCTCACTTGGTCCTCAAAGCACCACCGTGGGAATGATGCTATTAGCATCTTCAGTGATGTTCTCAGATCCACTGAACTTAAGAGAACTCTCTGGTTGGGAGGCAGACCAGGATTTGGATCCAGAGCCTCACAAAGGAACTGTGGTCTTGGAATCCAGAGGACATGTGAGGCCCTGAGTTCTGTCTCCACAATGGGAAAAAATAAGTAGCTCAGTGATTTTAGACTATGTACAGCTCGGGGTTAGGGTCTGCTACAGCGTGCATGAGGCCCATCCTCAGCAGAAAAAATAATTAAAAACTAAACTGGGTGTGGTGACACACACCTGTACTCTTCATTAAGCAGGCAGATGCAGGGGGATTGGGAGTTTGGGGCCAGCCTAGACTACATAGGGAGACCCTGACTCAAAACAACAAAAAGGAAAAGGGAAAAGAAGAGAGGGAGGGAGGGAAGAAAGGAGGGAGGGAAGGGAAGGAGGAAGGGAGGGAGGGAAGGAGGAAGGGAGGGAAGGGACACTGAATATCCAAATGATGCTGTCTGCCCACGTCTCTTCATTCTTAGCACCTCCTCCATGGCAGAATCAGACCAGGCCCTGCAGAGGACCCTCAGGGACTCTGGTACTATAGGGCACAGTCCCATGCACACACTTGGCCTGTGCCAGGGAGGTTTTGGAGGCAGGATGGGGCTGCCAGGTCAGCATCATGACCCTGCGCTATACTCCCCTTGCTGGCACCACCCCATCCCATCCATACCCTTTCAGCCAGGCTGCGGAAGTCCTGGCCTGACTCTTGCACCACATAGCCGAGGCTGAAGACTGGGCACAGTGGATGCAGGGTCTTGTGGTAGAGGCATTTCTTCATGTAGGTGCCATTCACCTCCTCCACCAGGTTGCGCCTGTGTGGAAGGCATGGGTAGCAGCCATGTGCCAACTGAGAGGGTGCTCACTCCGCTCAGCTCTAGGGACCCCCAAGAACTCTAGGGCAGCCCCCTTCCCCCAGAGCAGTCAGCCTCCAGAAGGTCGGCTAAGGCTGCTGTCTCCAGAGTGCAAGCAGCAGGGAGGGAGGGAGGGAGACAGTGTTAGAGCAGCTGAGCTGCTGCAAGCCACCTGCATCTCTCCCTTCCTTTCCCACGAACCTGTTGACCCTGAAGCGTGGAAAGCTGATGCTGTTCTTGATGAAGAGGGTGAAGTTCTCAGCCTCATGGAGAAGAGCAGGGCTGGGGAAGACAGCACTCATTCAGTGCCCCTCTCCAAGAGTGTTTGCATGGCTGGAAAGGCTTGGCAATAGCAGGGAGCACAGGGGATCCCTGTAGCGTGCATTGATGTGTGGTGGGGTTGGGGTGGCCACTCTCCAGATGGGGCACAGGCTTACAGGCTCCTAGACCAGGAAGACTCTTTGGCCTGGGCCATCTGGATAGGGCAAGGGGTGGGATCAAAAGGATAAAGAACCCATTCTTTCCAGATCCAGATGTCTGTGAGTCAGAACCCTGTCTCTGCTTCCTGGAAGGCCAGGCTATCAGTTACCTTGGGATCTTGTCATCCACCTCCACAGGACACCAGCCAAAGATCTCACAGGTCTTCACTGTGCTATTGAAGGGCACACATTTGCCTGTGCGAATGCCTGCAGCAAGAGAGCAATCCCTGAGCCGGGCGTTGGTGGCGCACTCCTTTAATCCCAGCACTCGGGAGGCAGAGGCAAACGGATCTCTGTGAGTTCGAGGCCAGCCTGGTCTACAAAGCTAGTTCCAGGACAGCCTCCAAAACAATACAGAGAAACCCTGTCTTGAAAAAAAAACCAAACAAACAAACAAAAAAGAGAGCAATCCCTGGAGTCCCAACCCATGGTGTACTTCTGCAGCATGGTGGCGTAGGGCCAGGATGAGAGCAGGGTAGACTCTCAGTGGGGAACAACCTGGTGACATGTGAAGTACAGAGAGAAAGGCAGGCACAGGCACCATGGCTGTGGAGGTGACCTTACCTTGGAGCTGGCCTTACCTTGGGCCTTCCTTTCTGCTTTTCCTGGAGTGCAGCCATGGTCATCCTGGCATATGCCACCTTCTGGGTTCTGGGGGAGGGGAGAGCTGCTGTCCCTGAGGCCTATGGTGTTGTCCTGGGGAGGATTCTCTCCTGCCCCACCCCCAGGGTCACAGTGTAGACGTGGAGCAAAATCTCAGGTTCTATGGGAGACCCCTGCTCACAGCCTCCTCCCACATTTATCCTAGGCTTCTGTCCAGCTGCTGAGTGCTGGTGTACTGCAGGGGGACTGGAGGTTGGGATGGAGAGGCCCAGTGCCCAGCAATGGCACTAACAATGGCTGAGAGTTATTTTGTATGACTCTGTCCAACAGTGCATCATAACCTCATCAGAGGCTTGTCCTACATCACCACCAGGGCCCACGGGGATTCCGTCACGCTATCTCCCAGTGGGTCCAAGAGAGGGGCGGAGTCCTCACCTCTGCACAATAGCCTTGAGCCTGCTGAGGGGTCACGATGAAATTGGTCATAACTACAAAGGAGCTGTCCCCCTGGAAGTGAAGGGCAGGGAGAGGACAGGCAGAGTCAGTAGAATAGCCCCTAGCATCTAAACACTGCCCCAGCAGGGCTCTGGAGCCCAGCTGACACTCAGGAGATGCCACATCCCATGACATCACTGTGGAGTGGAAGGACTAGTCTTACTGTAAGGGAGACTGAGGTCCAGCGAGCAGGAGGCTGAACTGGCCCCTTGGGGAGCCTTGAGTCATGGCTTGTGGGAGCGAGGATGGTGCAGCCCTGAGCCAGCTCACCTGCGCTGGGAAGACATAGTCAGCCACGTCCCAGACCTGGGGTCCCAGGCCCTGGAGCTGGGTTACAGCTAGGCCCTTGAGCTTCACAGACACACTGCTGATGAGACCGCTTGAAGTCTGGTATCCCTTTTCGTAGACAAACACCCACCTGCCGGGGAAGGAGGGAGTTAGGATTTTGTGCAGTGTTGGCCAGGACATCCTAGGACATGAATGGCTGTGAGAGTGTCTATCCTTTCTGGCATCCTCTGGACCTCCTCTGTCTTTCTTAGAGTTTCTGAGCTTCTTTGGTTCCTAACTAGTTTCCTGGAGGCAGGACAGCCTCACCTGTCGCCCCCTGCTGGCCTGTGTCTAAATTCCCACCACCCCAACTGCCTCAGAGGAGGCCAGTCCATGCAGCTACCAACTGACTGTCCTTCTTAATCCTTTTTCCCAAGAGCTGTCTGTCAGGGCCAGCTGGCCAGCCCTTGACCCCAGTCCTCCTTCCCAACACCCTGTTTCTTCCCACACAATTTCCAGCAAAGCGTGAGGACTGCCTGGGAGTCCGGCTTTGTCTCCCAGCCAGCCCTGCCCCTCAGTGCTGCCAGGTTTGGAGCGGATCCTTCTTCATCCTCCTTATCTATGAAGTGGGAACAACATTGGTACTTGTTTATGTTAAGTGAGTTAATGTAGAGAAGTTGCTTAGGATGTGGGCTGGCACCTAGCAAAGCTGAGCAGAAGTGGTCTGCCATTACTGAGTAGAAGGTGGGAAGGAGAACAGTGGGAAAGAGAAAGGAAGCCAGGATATGGAGCTAGAGACCATAGTCTCCCCCTTGCAGCATCCGCCCCCCCCCCCTCAGGCTGCTGTGTAAGTGGCTCATGTTTAATCCCGGATGGGCACATGTCCAAGGCACGTCAGTCAACGTCCCACCCCTCCAGCAGTAGTGATGAGCCTTATTGTCCTTAGAAGAGTGTCAATAGCAAAGCCAGACTCCTTCTTTCCTGAGATTTGCTAGGAAAGAAACTTCCACTGTGCTGGGTGGCTAAGCAAGGCAGCTGTGAAGTCAAAACTACCACCAGCCATTTTTGCCACCTCTAAGCACCAGCCTGAGGATGGAGCCAGGAGATGGAGAGGACCAGATTCCTGACCATGGTGCTGCAGCCCCTTGGGTGGGTGGGTGGGATTTCTGGACTTTACTAGAACATGAGCCAATGAAGACCCTTCTACTGTGGGAACTAGCTTAGGTTTCTTTTCTGTTGCTTACCCTGGGAGTTCTGTATCTCACTTCTCTCCAGAGTTAGCTTCTTCCTTTAGAATAAATTGTCTGAGTAGACTGGGGATGTGTTGCCCACCGGAGCATGTAACGCAAGCCCTCCCCAGAGAGAAGACTGTAAGAGAGTAGGCTCTATTCCCTCCATCCTTTACCTCACCTATACAAAGAGCTCAAAGTCATCTACTCTGGGAACAGGATTCTCCAAGCCTTAGTCCCAGAGTCACTGTCATTTCCCTGTCACAGGGAAACAGACCACTGTCTTGTTACCTTAATCCTCTCCCCCTCTGGAAGCCTGCGTTGAAACGCATTCCTCTTCCAAGCCAAAGTGTGGTCACTGCTGCCCCCTGCAGGCCTCAAATAGCAACAGGCGAGGCACAACAAAGGTCTGGGTTCTTCTGAGGCTGATGGCCAGGCTGCCCGGCTGGGGAGTCCCTCAAGGAGAGGGGTTCCCCATCCCCGTGGTGCCTTTCTGTAGTCAGGCCTCCATCTGGCACCCCAGCTTAAATGGGCTACTTTGGAGGAGGGTGTTGGTGCACATTCTGAGTCCTCCCTAAGAAGCCACTGGTTTCCCTCTCCACATCTCCATCCTCAGAACCCCAATTTCTCTTTGTTCAGTAGCAACACATCACACAATAAGCGGGAAACTGAAGTCCAAGGACACGCCCCTCACAAAGCCAGCGGTCAAACAGGAGCAGACCCAGGGCTGGAGGACTCCTATCCAGGATTGTGCAGCACTGGATCGGCTGTGTCTTCCCACAGCTCCTCCCCCACCTCAGCTGTGGGTTGGAACCAATACAATTTCTGGGCTGTGTCTGCCCCTGGGGTTGCTGATCTTGGAGGTCAAAAGGAAATGTCAAATCTGGCATTTGTGACCTCAACCCTGGTAATAATAGCTTTGGCATGATGGCAACAGGCCTGTCATTCCAAAGCTATGTCTTTTTAAAAAGTATTATATATATATATGGGGGGTTTGAACACTTGACTATAGATAACCATAAAGACCAAGAGAAGGTAACAGATCTTGTGGAGCCAGAATTACAGGTATGAGCTGCCTGCCTGCCTTAGATGCTGGGGACTGAACTTAGTTCATCTACAAGAACAGTTCATACTCTTAACTGCTGAGCCATCTCCCCCAAAGCCATGTCTTGGCCTGGCCTTATGGTACCACTCTGGAAGGCCATCAAAGAGGTCTGAGGTCAAAGACATTGGCATCTTCAGAGGCCCCTCCCCTTCCAGGAATGGCCCTTGCCAGTCTCTTCACTTCCCTTGGGGCTCCCTTCTCCAATGGTCCCTGGGAAAAGGACACACAGTGAAGTGGCCATGTTTAAGTTCCAGACCTGCCTTTTGTCAGATGTATGGCTTCAAACGAGAGGCTGAACTTCTCGAGCCCTGACTTCCTCAGTAAAACAGAGGGTGCCCCTACCTCAAAGACACTCAGCAAATCCTTAGCAAGGCCGTGTACTCAATACATGAAAATCAAAATCTCTCATCAAATCTTCCCCCATTCCCCTGGCCTCCATTCTCAGCCCAGGGCAGAGCTCTGAGTGAGCTGTTGCAGGTACACTTGTCCCAAGATCCACCTCTACACCTATGGTCTGCCCCTACACATTTAGTCAGTCATTCAATAAATGTGTATGCATCAAGCCCATCTTCAGAGCCAAGCACTGTTTGCGACACTAAAACCACAGACGTGGGCAAACCCCAGGAGCCTGCCCTCAAGAAGTCTGAACAGCTGGCATCTCTGGTTGCTTGCTGTACTGCTTGATATTGTCAACTAATTGCATCTGGAGACACCTAAGAGACTCGTCTCAGGATATGCTCAGAGAAGATTAACCGAGAGGGGAAGTGAACTCAGAGTGAGCAGCACCGTCCAACAGGCCCAGAGATAAAGAGGAAAAGCAGTGTGACCTGCCAGCCTTCACTTCCTCCTGGAGTCATCTGGGTCATTCGTGTTATATACTGGCAAAGAATCTGGCCTTTTCTGCCTATGTCCCAAGAACTTGAATGAGGTTGAATTCAAAATTAATAAAGCAAATTGTTTAAAAGGAAGTTGGGCCGGGTGGTGATGGCGCACGCCTTTAATCCCAGCACTCGGGAGGCAGAGGCAGGCGGATCTCTGTGAGTTCGAGGCCGGGCTAGACCGACAGCCTCCAAAACAACACAGAGAAACCCTGTCTCGTAAAACCGAAAAAAAAAAAAAGGAAGTTGGGTTTGTTGTTTGGATGGTTTAAGACAAGTTTTTGTAAATCCTGGGTTGACCTCAAACTCACTGTGTTGCCAAGGATAACCTTGAACTCCTGCCTCCACCTGCTGAGTGCTAGGATTACAGGGATGAACCTTCTTTTTTTTTTTTTTTTTTTTTTTTTTTGGTTTTTCGAGACAGGGTTTCTCTGTGGCTTTGGAGGCTGTCCTGGAACTAGCTCTGTAGACCAGGCTGGCCTCGAACTCACAGAGATCCGCCTGCCTCTGCCTCCCGAGTGCTGGGATTAAAGGCGTGAACCTTCTTGTTTATGTGTCAGGGGATGGAATCCAGGGCTTTGTGCATGCTATGCACCTGAGCTACATCCCCAGCCCTGGAAGGAGACATTTCAAGGGATTTATTTTGTTTCATGGTTTGAGGATACACCTATCATAGTGCTGAAGGCATGGTGGTGAGAGCAGTTCCCAGTGTCAGGTGTGGTAGCAGGGGCATGGGATAGCCAGTCTCCCTAAGCCCACGGTCAGGAAGCAGAGAGAATGCGGGATTCCACTTGCTTTCTCCTTTATATTCAGCTCATGGCATGGTGCTACCCACATTCAGGGCAGCATTGCTTCTAGGAGCCAAAAGGTAGAAACAGTCTAAAATGTCCAACCACAGATACTCTAATAAATAAAATGTGATGGATCAACACATGGAATATCACTTAGCCATAAAAATATTGGGCTACTGGTACTCATTACAACCAAGATGGAAAGTAATAGAAGCCAGATACAAAAAGGCTCATGGTGTGTGGTCCTATTTATAGGAAATACCCAGAATAGGCAAGACAAGCTGTGAGGAGAAAGGAGGTTGATTACTAAGGGCTACAATGTTTCTTTTTAGGGATGGAAATGTAATTAGAAGTGATACTGTTTCAGCCTTGTGAACAATAATGACCACAGATTTGTGTGGTCCTGTTTGTTTTGAGACAGTATCCATCTTATACTCCAGACTTGCTTGGAATTTACCATGTAACCAAACTAACCTTGAATTCATGCTATGACTGCCTCAGGCTATTGAGTGCTGGTAGTATAGGAAAATACCACCTACCCTGCCTGGTCCAATTAGAAGCGTGTGCACAAGTGTGTGTGTGTGTGTGTGTGTGTGTGTGTGTGTGTGTGTGTGTGTGTTATGAAGGCTAAGGAATAGCTCAATGGTAGAGAGTGTACTTGGCATGCTCAAGTTCATGGGTCCAATCCTTAGCATCAAATAAATGAAAGACAAGTTAATTAGAAGAGTAGATATTAAGGTATTTGAAGTCAATCTCATGCAAGTTCCAGTAACCAAACAAAAAAATTCAGCAGAAAACAGGCATGGTAGCACACGCTTTTAATCCAAGCACTTGGGAGGCAGAGACAGGTGGATGTTTGTGAATCTGAAGCCAGCCTGGTCTACAAATTGAGTTCCAGAAAGAGCCAGGGCTATATAGAGAGACCTTGTCTCAAAAAACAAACAAATACAAAATTCAACTCAACCAATTCTTTTCTTTCTAAACTGGGTCTCTCTCTCTGTAGCCCTAGCTGCCTTATAATCTTAGAACTCACTGTGTAGACCAGGTTGGCCTCGAACTCACAGAGATCTATCCACCTTTGCCTCTCAAGTGCTGAGTTTAAACATGTGCACCACCATGGCTGGCCAGACTGACCCACTTGAACTCACACAAGAGTTGGTTCCCTGTGTCCACTCTGCTTCCCAGAAGGAGGGTCTGGACCAGTCTGTCTCATAGCTCAACCCTGCAATTAGAGCATTTTATCTGTGTTATCACTGGTAATCTGGGCCAGCAGAGGCTCTGCCTTTTAGAGTTTCTTACTTCCCCCACTTGCCTCAGATTTCCAGGAAGAACATGATCAATAGAGACCACAGTCTAAGCATCCAGATCTTGACATCTCAGCCTGTCTGTCGGTCTGTCTGTTTGCCTGTTTGTCCGATAGACTTCCTAAGTCTCAATGCTGCTTTCGTCACATGTCTTCCTCCACTGCCGTGCTGCCCATTTCCAACATGGACTTCACTATCTGGTGTCCTGAATCTCTTGGTGGCCCCCACCATTCCTCATCTTCCCTGCAGCATCCACAGGACCAGACATCCAGACAAACATCTAGGAAAGGGGAGGATCCTCAGAGAAAAGTCCTTCCCTTCACAAGGAAGAGTACAGTCTTCTCCAACCGCGCTGTCCTACGTAACAATGGGGGATTTGAGTCTTGAGATGCTGAGGCTCTGGGAGTCTTATCTGTAGGAGTCAGTGTAGCATCAGGCATGGGCCAGAGGAGGGAGACATAGACATAGGAGCCACAGGCAGAGCTAGCCAGGGCTCCAGTGGGCAGGAAAGCCTGGGTTTGGGGACCTGAAGACCTTGCCTTGGGCCCTGCTGTATGAATTGGACATTTTAGTGAGACTAGTTACATCCCTCATCTCTGATATTCTCACCCCTCATACTAACAAGGGCTACAGCCATTTGAAAATCATGGACCATCTTGAGCCAGAAGAAAGGAAAGGAGGGGATGAGGTTCCTGTCACTGGAGGTAATGTATCAGAGCCAGGGAGCAGTTGGGTCTCATCGTACAGCAGGGCTGGGTTAGGTGAGCTGTCCCTTCTGCTCTGACAGCCAGGAGCTGTACATAGCCACGGCTCTGAAAACACAGTAGAGAGACTTCAGGGCCTCCCCATGTGAGGAACAGGCTGAGCCTAAATAGTGATTTCTCTTTCCTGGAGGAACTAGAAGTAAGTTAATGGTGCTTGACATGTGGCCATTGGTGCCCGTTAGAAAGTTTCTTAGAAACCTTGTGGGGTGGGAAGGTAGGGGGCAGAGCAAAGGCCCAGGCCCAAGGCTGATTTGCCCTCTGACCTGGAAATTCCGTGGCTCTTCTCTGGGCCTTAGTTTTCCTCCCACGTTCGACCAAATTGATTTGTGAGCAAGGAGACAGATCCAAAAGGCATCAGGAGGGTCCTGGTCTTGGCTGCATCTGGCCAGCTCTGAATCTTAGGGGACCAATGGGCAGAAGGAAGGCTGTTCTGGGTGCTAGACACTCCCGTGGGGTCAGCGCTACATGGGTAACTTTTCAGGCCCTTACTATCAGTCCCCAAACGGGTTGTGCAAAGCCCTAAGAACAGCACAACATAGCCAGGCCAGGGTGCTGGGTGTTGGCAGGTTCTCATCAAGGCCCGACCCTTTTAGGGACCCCAGGGCCTCTAGGGCCTCTTTTCAGCATGATTGAGTAAATAAGATGCCCCTTACATGTGACACTTCAGGAACCTAGCTATCTCAGACCCAGGGAAGACAGGGACACAGCCATATGCATGTACATCCAGCCATGGATAAATCATCGGTACATGCCTAGATGTATAGGACATGGGCAGGACACAGGTATATCCACACGATACCATGGCATTAGCCCACACAACACACATGCAAGATTCTGTCAGGCCTGTTAGCTTCTAGGACACCAGGCTGAACTTTAAAATGTGGTCTTTGCATAGTTCCCAGGCTAGCCAGATTGTGGAGGTAGGCTTGTCTGCTTTGACAAGGAAGGAGATGTCACACTGGAGAACGGAGACTACCTCCTGCTTCAAGCTTCCATCTATATGCTGAATGATCATAATTTAAGGGTCTTTTCAGCTCCCAGGTTCCTGGATACCCCAGGTTGTCCCTTACTCAGACTGGAGAGACAGGAGCAGAGCCTATCTTCAGGCTAGTAAAACGGGTGTTGCCGTCTCAATGGCTGCATGTGGGAAGCTGGAGGTAAAAGGGGCTCTTGTGGTGAGCGCCACTCACTGGAAAGGACAGTCACTATGTCCCTTCCTCAGGACCCACAGTGGCATTGCCCCTTGTTCGTCATGCACCCAGAGCACTGTGCCCCATCCTGCCTCAGTGTCTCCACCTTGGCAGTGGACTAATGGGGCCTATTCTTTCCTAGCAACATGGAGGCTCTCCAGTCCAGAGAGAGATGAGGGGCTACTCAGTGCCCCAGAGCTCAGAGGGCTAGCACATGTAGAGGATGGGTGCCCAAAGGTGGTAAGGAGGGGACTCAGACTCACCCGATGACGTAGACCAGGACGACCAACTGGATCAGACGGAAAATGATTCCCACCTTCTTGTTTCGCACCAGCACCATCCGGGGAGTGTCATATTCAAAAAAGAAGGCTGACAGCTCATCCTGCAGCCGCCGTGCCATGGTGGGCCAGGGGGGGTTCAGAAATGAGCCCCCACACGGCTCTGTGGTCAAGGGCAGGCCAGCATCTGCACCCACAACTGTAGCAGTGGAGTGACTGGAGACTTCTCAGCCCCTTAAGAGCAGAGCAGGACGGGTGGGACTGGAGGCCAGGAGGCAGGGGTTCGTTGACAGGGTCTGGGTTGGGAGGGAAAACCCTGGGTGACCAGAACAGCTTTTGGCTGCTGGCAGGCAGTGGAGTTCAGGCCAGTGGTGCCCGTGAAATAAATTCCCAAAGATAGACAGAGGCGGAGCCAGTGGGGCCACCCAGGCCCAGCCCCACAACCCCTCTAGGCTCCGCCTGGGCCTCCAGAAACAGAAGCTGCTGGCCGGAAACCACCATGGCCACCAGTCACAGGGGCAGAGATAAAGCTACTGGCTACCCCCACTCCAAGAACCTGACAAGACAGAACTGGGGGGTCTGGCCAGGACTTGGGGTGAGATCCCGGAGAGCCCCATCTCCATCCTTACACCTGTAGTCTCAGAATGGGCAACTCAGTCCTGGGGACCTGTGGGAAGATGGGCAGAAATGGAATCAGGTCCTGTAGACTAAAACTGCCCTTGAGCACCCCCTGTCCACCAGTCCCTTCAAACCCAAGTCTGGCTTATAACTGTTAACTTCAGCATCAGGCTGGCATCTCTATCCTCCTCTGACCTGCTTGACTGTACCCCCTGACACCACCCCTGTCTTATCCCCGCCACCAGAAGGGACAGGAAGGTAGACATCTAGGGTCCCTTATCCTTATGAAGCCTTAAGACCCAGCCAGGAAAGCCTAATATTAGGCGGTTTTGCCACTGTTGAGGGCTTGGGGACATTGTCTGGCCTGTCTAAGTCTTCTTCCTGTAAGGTGAGACAATGTGACACTTTCCTCAGAGAGAAGTCCTTAGGGGATGGGTCCCAGCAACATCAGGGACAGAGAATTGAAGCCACTGTTTAGTTAAGAGTTCAGGTCCAGTGCAACCTTTGCCTTCCTCAGTAGTAACCCAGACCCTGAGCATGGGGGGTCCCAAGACCCTCATATTGTACCACTAGGGTCAGAGGGGAACAATCTTACTCTGGGCCTATGAGAAGAACCAGCTTGAAACGCAGGCCTCCTTGGTAGCCTTCACTGCC
This sequence comes from Mesocricetus auratus, assembly GCF_017639785.1. Taxonomy (NCBI): domain Eukaryota; kingdom Metazoa; phylum Chordata; class Mammalia; order Rodentia; family Cricetidae; genus Mesocricetus; species Mesocricetus auratus. The sequence continues at coordinate 51,855,352 of NW_024429191.1, read as the reverse complement.
CTGCACCCCAGGCCAAGCTGACCCACCCTAAGTACTGATAAGCAATCTCTTCTTCCTCATAAGCCACTTGCAGGGAGCAAATGGCCCTGGGCAGAGCACCAAGCTCCTGTGCAAGAAGGGATGCTTTCTGGATGTCCTGTCCAAACACCCAGGATCAGTCCCTCCCTCTTGAATAGAACACACACACACACACACACACACACACACACACACACACACACACACACACACACACACAGAGAGAGAGAGAGAGAGAGAGAGAGAGAGAGAGAGAGAGAGAGAGAGAGAGAGAGAGAGAGAGAGAGAGAGACACTGAAATCCCAGTAGGAACTCTCACAACTGTCTGACCACTGTCAGGGTGGTGAGAACCACATCCTTTACTTTTTTTCCTAAGGAGCCAGAGCTGCAGGCTCCTTGGCTTTGTCTTGGCCCCAAACAAAAGGAATTGTCCCTCTCCCAGCTGATTCCATGTCCAACTGTTGGAACAGGAGCCCCAGGAGATGGGCCACTTGCAATAGGAGGGGTGGGTGCTGAGAATGGCCACACCTGCGCCTTCCTCCATGACACTAACTGTGTTCCAGAGAGGAGCCAGCTCCAAATAAGGAGGAAGAGAAAGGATGGGGAGAAGACAGGAAGAGGAAGGTCGGCGTCGTCTGCAGTCCCGCTTCATGCTGCAGCCACCTTCTTCCTCCTCATCTTCCTCACTCCTCCTCCTCTCCTCCCTTCTCTTCTTTCTCCTTCTCTTCTTTCTCCCCTCCCCCTTCCTCTTACTTTCCCTCTTCCACTTCCTGCTCTTTCTCTTCTTCTCTCTTCTCACCCTATCCCCAAGAAGCTAGGTTTATAGCTAGTTGGATAGACCATCAGGTCTACATCTGCTACAGCCTGGGCATCAGCCATTGCTCTTGGGAAACAGGTAGAGAGGACCATTTGAAGGTTCTAGAAGACCCAAGGTGGGGCCAAAGACACAACTTTTTCTTCTCTTTCTTTTCTTCTTTCTTTTTTCTTTCTTCCTTTCCTTTGCTTTTAAAATGTCTTTTGAGACAGGGTTTCTCTGTATAACAGCCCTGGTTGTCCTGTAACTCACTTTGTAGACCAGACTGGTCTAGAACTCACAGATATCCTTCCTGCCTCTGCTTCATGAATGCTGGATTAAAGACATGATCTGCCACTGCCCAACATAACTTTTTTCTTGATAATAGCCCTGCAAAAATAAGTCAACCACATGAGACTATAGGGATGGCTCAGACGACCCAAGTTTGGTTTTTTTGTTTTGTTTTGTTTTTTGTTTTTTGAGACAGGGTTTCTCTGTATTGTTTTGGAGCCTGTCCTGGAACTAGCTCTTGTAGACCAGGCTGGCCTCGAACTCACAGAGATCCGCCTGCCTCTGCCTCCCGAGTGCTGGGATTAAAGGCGTGCGCCACCAACACCTGACTGAGGACCCAAGTTGGTATCCCTAGCGCTCCTTACAGCAGCTGCATCTGTAACCCCAGTGCTGGGCTGGTGGAGACAGGCAGATCTCTAGAGCTCATTGGCCAGCCATGGAGCTCTAAGTTCAATAAAAACCCTGTTTCAAATAATAAGATGGAGAACCATTGAGGAAGACATTTGATGTTGACCTGTGGCAGTGCGCGCATGCTCACACTCTCTCACACACACACACACACACACACACACACACACACACACACACACACACACACACACACAGTGAATGTCTCTTGCACTGGTTCACTCTTAGGGACAGACATCCGTGACCCTAGGCTTTGTAAGCATAGGTAGGTAGAACAGATGTTAGAACTCCACCCAATTGAGTTGAGCCTTCTCTTTACAATGGCCCTGTAAAGTAGGTGGTAGAATGCCCATTATACAGATGCAGAATCTGAGGCTCTGGAAGTTGAACACCTGGTCAAAGGTCATGGAACAAGCAGTTCTCAAGTTTGCTTGTGGCTGGAAGAGAGGCTCCCCAAAGTCTAAGGGCTTGGCCCAGGTCCCACCCAAAGACTCCAGCACTTGAGATCTGCCAGGCCTGCCTTATAAGCCCAAAGGACGTGTGGCCAGCTCTGATTCTGGCCCGGGCCTTCTAGGGAGACATGGCCTTGCTGCCAAGGACTCGGCCCCAGGACAACCTCCCCTGCTTGGCTAAATTTAGCACTCTGTGGGTATGGAGGGGGTCAGTGCCCATCCTGGAGCCACTGATCAGGCCTGGAGGGCAGCCTGAGTCCTCAACAGGGTGGGTGGCATTAATTCCAATTTGTCTCCTTAGCCACTCATGGTACCAAAGGCTTATCCCTGGCAGTTTGACTCTCACACTGTATGGGCCTGCCCTAGTGTCCTCAGGGAGTCACCCAATCCTCAACAGCCCCTCCAGTGCTGTTGGAATAGAGCTCTTGACCTAAGTCAAGGGGAGGTCTATGGAGAAGGCTGGGTACCAGCCATGACCTCAGGGCTGGCTTTTCTTCATTGTCTGAATTTTCCAGACCTCTTCCCTCCCACCGTGGGCCATGACCACACTGGCTCCTATCCTTCAGTGTCAAAGGCATCGTGGTCTCCTAGTCCATCTCTATTCTCTTTGAGTCTTTCCCTGCAGACCTCTTCTGTCCAGTAGGAAGGGGCTTCTGGCTAGCATAGGTCCCTCTCCTGAACACTAGGCACTCACTCAAGAGACTTGTTTCTTCAGCAGTTCTCAAGGCAGTGGCTCCTCTGTAGCCATAAGTAGCACAGGCCCACTCACCTCTTCTACTGCTCTTTCTTTTTCTTTTTTCCTTTTTTTGGGGGGGCCGGGGAGAGACAGGGTTTCTCTGTGTAGCTTTGGAGGCTGTCCTGGAACTAGCTCTGTAGACCAGGTTGGTCTCGAACTCACAGAGATCCGCCTGCCTCTGCCTCCCGAGTGCTGGGATTAAAGACGTGTGCCACCACCGCCCGGCCTCTTTCTTTTATTTAAGATATAGTTTCATACATCTTAGACTGACCTCAAACTTGCCATGCAGTGGGAATGAACTTGAACTTCAGATACTCTCGCCTCCACTTCCCAAGTGCCGGGATTATGGACAAGTACCACCAAGTGCAGTTTACGTGGAGATGGAGATCAAACCCAGGGGGTTTGCATGCCAGGCTAGCACTCTACCGGCCAAGCTACACCTCCGGCTCCCTTTTTTTCTTAATTTAAATCAAGCCAAGTTGAGGTGGAGTTCACTTTTTTCCTTCGTTTCCACTTTTGACAGTTTGATGAGTTCTGACAAATGCACATAGTTACTCTCTGACCCATCATTCTAGAAGGGTCTCTCTTGATCCCACCTACTTTGATGCTTTGAGACAGGGTTTCTCTGTACAGCTCCGACTGTCCTGGAATTCACCCTAGAGACCCGGCTAGCCTCAAACTCAGAGATCCGCCTGCCTCTGCCGCCACCTCTGGCTTCTCCTGACCCTCTGTACTCACTCTTCATCCAGTAGCCCAGCAATCACCGATTTGTGGTCAGTTTGGGTTATCCTGCCTTTTGTGGAAGTCCACGGAGGCACAAGCACACAGGATGAGCTTTTTTGTATCTTATCTCTTTCATCCAGCACGATTATTTCTTCATATGCTTGAGACAGGATTTCACTTTGCAGCCCAGGCTGGCCCAGACCTTGCTGCAATGTTCCTGCCCAGCCTCTCTACTGATGAGATTTTCTGATGTGTGCCACATGGCTGACCTATCACAGTGGTTTTAAGCTGTCTATATGTGGTTCTATATGCATGTGGTCATGTGTGCCTTTGCTGCTGAAGATTTTCTGTTGTACAGACATACCACAGGTGTCCCCGGACTTTTGGGCTCAGATCTCTGGATGTCCGTACTCCCTTCTCAGCTCTGTCTTTATTTTGTTCTTCCATGTCTCATGACACAGCTCCAACCTGTTCCCTCCCCTCACTGAGGAGGCCTGGAGAGCACAAAGTCCTGTTCCCTCCCCTCACAGAGGAGGCCTGGAGAGCACAAAGTCCTGTTCCCTCCCCTCACTGAGGAGGCCTGGAGAGCACAAAGTCCTGGTTTCCAGAGAAGCAAGGGGACCCAGAGGCATCTTGGCAGCTGCCACCTTGGAGCCAGAGAGGAGTATGGTGGCGTTGCCTGGGAATTCCCTCCTGGGTGAGGTGAGGAAACCTCTCTGTTTACCTTGGCTGCCCAGCCTTGGGTTGCAGACTCCATGTTGTGTGCTAGACAGAGATGGATTTGGGCAGGCCCTGGTGTGGGTGGAGGCAAAACGGACCAGGTCATCATGATCCAGAGGCTGCTGGGGACACTGGAGACACACACACACACACACACACACACACACACACACACACACACACACACACGCCTCTTCTGAAAATTCCCTTTGCCTATCTCATTTCCACACCTTCATCATGATGAAAGCCAGAAGATAGGCCCCTCCCACGGGTTCCTCATTTGTTAGCTGGAGCCCCAGTATCATGGGGCTCTTGAGACCCTAAAAGAGGAGTGCAGGATTTTATATTTGAGAGTCTTACAGAGGTCTGTGTGGCCAAGAATACTTCTAACCATTCTGCTGGAAAAAAAGAAATCCTTGAGAGCTCCTCAGGGTACGAGCTATCTCCTCTGTTGCTTCACAGATGTGTGACTTAGATAACGACACTGAAACCACATGTAGAAAATCCTTGCACTTGGCAGTGGAATTCTGGGTTTCTTCTTTCCCCCAACCCTAGGGCCTCAGACTGCTCTACCACTGGTTTGTATTCCCATCCCAGTAGTACCTTGGGCTTTCTTTGTTTTGTTCTTGCTTTGCTGAGTAATTTGGAGGTCCCAGGTTTTCACTTTACAATGGGCTCTGCAAATGATACAGTCGGTCCTGCCTCCTTCCCTGTGCAACAGGCCTGGGGTATCCAGATTTCCATCCCAGGACAACTGGAGGAGAGATGTGAAACCTTCATGGTGAGCCTTCTCTCTCTCTCTCTCTCTTTTTTTTTTTTTTTTTTTTTTTGGTTTTTCGAGGCAGGGTTTCTCTGTGGCTTTGGAGGCTGTCCTGGAACTAGCTATTGTAGACCAGGCTGGTCTCGAACTCACAGAGATCCGCCTGCCTCTGCCTCCCGAGTGCTGGGATTAAAGGCGTGAGCCACCAACGCCCGGCTGAGCCTTCTCTTTAGAGACATAACTAGTCCCTTCCTACAGCTGCTTCCCAGCATTGCCTGCAGAGGCTGGTTCATATTAGGCATCATTATTGAGACACCCCTAGGTGGTGGGAGCTGAGGGAAGTTGTGGGAAAGGGGGAGAAACCTTTGAGATTGGATGGATTGCAGGGGTCCCAGGGGGATAAAAACATAGCAAGCAAGAAAGCCCAGGGAGAGTAATAGGAACTACAGCACTGCCAGGTCAGGCATTTGCTAGGGATCCTAAGGTAGGGATCCTTAAACGTAGGCTCCAGGCCCAGATCCTTTTCTGTTGAGGTGACATGTTAATCCCAAAATATGTGATTAAACCGTTGAGCGCTGTTCTTAAACTGCCAAGCAGTAGAGCAGGAAGCAGGCTGCCCAATAAGACTCAGGTTCGCCCCACTTCTGCTATTGGGGTGTGGTTCTGGTCCTGTGATTCCAACGTAAGTGTTTCTCAAAGCCCCATCTTCGCATCAGAGATGGACTCTGGCAATGTGGGGATCTCAGACATTGACTTTGCTGGTTCTGGGTAGGTGGGCCCCTGGTAGCCACAGAGATAGGAGCCCACAGTTCAGACAAGATGCTGACAGCTCCAATCCCCATACACACACCTTTATTTCTCTACCAGAAAGCATGTCAGCAGGTGGGTGCAGGGCAGCTAGAACAGCCAAGCCATCCCTCTAACGTGTTTCTCTCTAAGGCCCCTCCAGAACCCGCCTGAGGGGAGAGAGGATTGCAGGAGTAAGCTGCCAAACATGGAGTCCATCTGTCTGCAAGGCAGGCCGAGGGGGTGAGGCTTTTGCTACTGGGGGTCAGGATAGTGATGTGAATCTTGATTTACATATAAAATAATCACACTGTACACACTTGAGGCAGAACTAAGTCACGCAGACAGGCATGCACTCTGTTTTCTGTGACACCTGACTAGTTTGTTGCCAAAGGAGCGACAGCAGGGTTAAGAGGAACAACCACGGGGGGGGGGGACCCAAGCAACACCAAAACCAGTTCATCTGATAGATCCCGTGAGATGATTTCTTTCAGTGGGGGGCAGGGGTAGGCAGTCCCTCACGGAGCACCCATCCCAGTGACATCTCTTTGACTCAAAGACGTATGGTGGGAAGAGCAGGGCGAAGAGTAATGCCGGGAGCCCAGGAGACTTGGAGTCACCCAGCCCTGCAGCAAGTGGCATGCCTCACACCAGGCTGGGTGGCAGAAGAGGCTGGCACGGACCCAGGGATGTCTGGAGTCTCAGGCACCAGGGACACGGACAGGAAAACTGGCCTCTGCTATACAGACGAGGTCACCCTCAATCGTCATGAGCTGAGGCAGTGAGCCGAGAGGTGGGAATAGGGCTGAGCTCCTGGGAAAGGGAGTCCTGTGTTGTGTCCCCTGTATTGTCCAAGCCCCATCCCCTAATTCCCGACTCCACCCCACCTGCCCCAATTCTTGTGTTCCTATCTGTCTGTGATCCCTCAACCCTGGGTCCAGCACATACATAAACAGACACAGGCTCCCGCTCTCAGAATTGGACTTGGTGGAGGCAGAGCCAAGTGGAAGGGGGTGCCCTTCCTTGTGATCACAGCTGGGCCCAGATGGTCCCCTCTGACTCCTTCTCCCACAGCTGAGTAGGCTCCAGATCCAAACTAAGCAAGAGGTCAGAGTCTGTAAGAAGGCCCCCATGAGTCCTCCATCAGGGCAGAGGCATGAGTTAGCAAGCAAACCCAGTGAGCAAATGCCCAGCCTCCAAGCAGGGGAAAGGTTGTAGAGCTGTGGGTAATATGTGGTGTCTCTGCGGCCAGCTTTGGCTTCTTAGCCGCCCCTCCTGGGCTCAACTTCTGGGCCAGAGCTGTAGGGAGGGCTGGAAATGGAGACAGGGACCTGGGGTTGGGACTAAAGGTGACCAATCTTGTTTCAGGCCTGTTATGTCCAGCAGGGTCCAGTAGACAGGTGGCTGAGTGTTGTGGCAGGGGTGGGAACGGGGGCGAATGCTTGGACACTCTCAGTCCGACAGCCATACTGGAGACTCCTCTCTGATCCCAGAACTTACTTCAGGTCCTTTTTTTCTGGAGGGAAAATAAACCCGAGAACTCATATTACGACCAAGAGTGAGCTATGCAGGCTGTCCCTTTCAGCCACTTCTCCAGGGCCAGCCCCCACTTTCCACGGCCTGGAACCTTCCATACCTGATCTATTCCTAGTCTCACTGAGCCTGAGCCCCAGCCTCAGGAATCCAGCTGCTCTCTATGTCTCCTGCAGTCCTCCCAGAGAAAACGCTCATATTTCTTTGTTTGGAAAACACCCCCAGTTACTGTTAGTTCCACAAGCAGGGGATCCCCCTTGCCTCCTCCCTATCCCGCGTGGTCTGACTTCAACTGAACACGCTCAAGCTGACCTTTACCTCTGCAGCCCATACAAGGACTAAGGCCCACTCTATCTGTCTCGCCTTACTACCTCCCTTCTGCTGCTGGCGTCATACAAAACCCCAACCTGGCCCCATCATCCTCCCGTGGCTCCACTGTCTTCAGATGAATTCTGGGTCCGCCTTGTAAGCTTGGACTCTCCCAGATCCATTCTCTCTCAGCTTCTCCATCCCAGCCTACAGGCCTCCTGACAACCACTCAGTCACACCTGAATAGTGCCAAGGGTGGAGAGAGGACCCCCAGTCCCAGAGCTGACCCTAAATCCACAATTCTCCCCAGGACACATCCTCATAAATCACAGAGAAACAACAAGCGTCAGGCCTCAGTAAAACTTCCCTAAAAGGCCACTCAGCTGGCTTGGGAACGTAAAGGGTCCCCTCTCTCACCCCCGCCCTGTCCAACTTTAGGAGGCCCAAGGGATTGCGGCCGCCTGCCGGCTCAAGGCAGAGCCGTTTGGACTTCCAGCCAGCACATCGCTCCCCAGGGGAGGCCACAGGGACCCATCCTAGGTCCCTCCTGAAGACCTGTGGTCGCTCTCTTTCAAATCAAACTTCTGCAGGACCATAGTGGTCACCATTTTAGGTCAAGAAGGTTGGTAAAGGTGTGGCTTGGGGCCAGCTCACCCTGGACCAAGATTTGGTTTCTTCCTCAGGCCAGTTTAGCGCCTCTTTGGTTTATACTCTATTTAGTGTCCCTTCAGTACGTTTCTAGCTGTCATAGTCCCTCTCCCATGCTTACAGTCCTTCTGTGGTCCCCACTCCCTGAGAATAACCAGGACCTTATCTTGGCATCCGGGTCTTCCATGTCCTCTGGGCTTCCCCTCTCACGCCCCAGGCACCAGCTGCAGTATAGACGCCTTAGCCTCTACCCTGCCAGATTCCACTTTGTCCATGTAATCTACTCTAGAATCTTCTAGCAATTACCCTTAGTCCCAACTGGGCGGCCCTCTAATCTCCCCCATCTAACTCCCGCCCTCCCATTGGGCCCAAGAATTCAGTGTGGAATTGTATCCCAGACACAGGGTTTCCCCAAGGGAATGAGAAATTTTAGCCATGGGGAGACATTTTTCATTTTAAAATTTCCTCAAGAAAACATGCTGAACTCCTTGCCTGCTGTGGTCATCAGGGATGAGATGTCTCTCAAGGAAGACAAAACAGCTTCCAGATGCTCATGTTTCTAGGGGGCAGGCTTCACGAGTGAGTTTGTCTGACTGGGGCTGGGTGTGGAGGGAGGGGTTTCCAGGGGGCTCTCCTGTGCTGTCTGGCCAGAGCCAGAATTATTTTTTTCCTTTCTTTTTGTTTTTGTTTTTGTTTTTTTTTTGAGATAGGTTTCTCTGTGTTATCCTGGCTGTGCTAGAACTCACTCTCTAAATGTGGTTGAGTTTGAACTCAGAGATAGATTGCCACTGCTTCCCTTTAGAATCTTTCAGAGAAAACTAAGATAAAAAGTAATGCAAATATTTTAGGGAACAGACAGGCTTTCATTACATTGACCAAATGGATCTTCAACCCCTGTTCAAGTGGTGTTGCGGTTCAGTCTGGGTACACGTGAACACAGTCTGGGTACACGTGAACACAGTCTGACAGCGGCCATCTGTTGTGGTGGGCTGGCACAAGTGGTTCGGGAAGTGCTGGGATTAAAGGAGTGTGCCACCACTGCCCAGCCAGAGCTGGAATTGTGATGCTCTAGTGTCAGAACCATTTCTTTGAGGCCTCTCCCAGGTCCACCCAGGGTGAGCCTGAAAGACCCATATATGGAGGGGGCAAAATGGCCTGGTCCAACCGCCCTCAGCCCCGCTCGCTGGCTCTTTGAATCTAGCCATTCCCTGTACAAACTCCAGAGAAGAGGGAAAGGCTCATCAAGGCTCTTTTGAAAAGACAATTGTTTTCAGTACCCAGTAGGTTTGGTTAGCATAGAGTATGGGGGCCTTTATGGAATGACAGGCATGAGATTTATTTATAGCCTCCACTATTTCCTGGATCAGGGGTCACATTCCAGCTAGAAGTGGCCCCCAAAGTCCCAGCTGCCCAAAGCAAGTTTTAGCTGGTTGCTGGGCCCAACCTCTCCACAGCAGGGTAGCTTTCTTATCTGCACCCAAACCGGCTGCTGTCCATCCCTCCTGGATAAAGACAGACCCTCCCCTTGTTCCCACTCATAAGGTGACACCAAGAAGCCAACCCGGTGTGGTATGGGGTCCTGGAAGTGGTCGGCGGTTGCCTACTCCAGGCCTGCACAATTGTCCTGAGAATACCTGGATAAAGACAGGCCAGTAGAGGGAGGTCAGAGGTCAAGGCTAGGACTACCACAGCTTCTTCTCCACATACGTGCATAAGGCAGCAGGGGTGGGGTGGAGTGGGGGCGGTTATGGCAGGAGAGAAGAGGGAGGCAGCATGGTCCTGAGCAGTGCTCCCAGGAGGTCCAGTCAAGGCTCTTCCAGTGCAAGACACCTCCTAGCAACACCTTGGGTCACAGCTACCAGGACCCTTATATTTTCCATTTCATGATCCAAAAACATAGCTCTCCTACCATGATCCAAAAACATAGCTCTCCTACCATGATCCAAAAACATAGCTCTCCTACCATGATCCAAAAACATAACTCTCCTACCATGATCCAAAAACATAGCTCTCCTACCATGATCCAAAAACATAGCTCTCCTACCATGATCCAAAAACATAGCTCTCCTACCATGATCCAAAAACATAGCTCTCCTACCATGATCCAAAAACAGCTCTCCTACCATGATCCAAAAACATAGCTCTCCTACCATGATCCAAAAACATAGCTCTCCTACCATGATCCAAAAACAGCTCTCCTACCATGCATCCAGCATCCACTGCAGCATGGGGAGGGAGGAAGCAGAGGCAGGCTGGAGGCAGCTGGTGAGGACGTGGGAGGGGCTGGGCCTCACTTACCATCCATGTGGTTCCTGGACAGATACTTGAGGGCCTCATCGAGCAGGATGACAGGCAAAGACATCTGGAGCACCACCCCCCACTGCCGGCCACTCAGTGGGGTCACCTGGAAAATGAGCTGGTGGGGCAGGGAGACCCAGTCACAGGCTGTGGATCTGTGTCACCCACCTGGGCTCCAATGGGCTCTCTGTGGGCATGTCCCTGGGAGCCCTTCTGTCACACCTAAGTCTCCCCAAGGACATGCTGTCCCTTGCTCACACAATCCTTCCCCGGCCCTGCCTTCCACTCAGGCTCAGATAGTCCCCTCAATGAGGGGGTTCTACCTTTCATGTCCCCTGAAGGTGGGGACCTATAGGGGGGTGATAGCTAGCCACATCTCTCCCTGCTGTCCTTCCTGTCCTTCAGGTGACTTCTATTAGAGAGGTCTAGGAAGGCTCAGCACCAGTTGGGACCCCCTAGTGTCCAAGGACTACTTGGTGCCTGTAACCCAAGAAACTAAGGAAGGAGGGGGCATGGGGGCAACTCACAGGCAGGGGAGGCACCAGAAGGATGAGGAAGTGCAGAGCCATGGACATGACCACAGCCCCCAGCAGCCAAGGGTTCAGCCAGGGTGGCATGCGCAGCAGTGACTGGTTCTCTGAGACGCTACCAAAGGCACAGGGACTCACTCAGGACGGTGTCAGGCCACGGCGGGCCACCCACCTCAGCAACCACCTCTCTACTTAGGTTGTAGAGTCAGCATGGATATTTCCTGTGCATATCCCACTCACCCTAGAGGCCAACCTCAGGGCTTGGGCCTACGTTCTCTGTCCCTCAGGTTCACTCCTGGACCTCCATGGTATCACACCCAGGTCTTTCTCTCCTGAATCCCAATTCTGGCCCCACTGACTCTCAGAACGGACCTCTATCACCCACAGACCTCAATCTTCAATCTACTTGGATCCCAATCCCTGTCCCTTTTGACCTTAGACCTCAGTCTGTCTTGGACTCCTCTGACCCTTAACCCCAGCCCAGAATCCCCTCTGCCCAGCTCACCTGTTGAGGGCATTGCACATTTCAATGGTCACAAGCACAGATAAGGCCATGGTTGTGGGGAAGCGGGACTCAAAGACCTCACAGTCGATGCCGTCAAAGAGTGGGTTGTCTTCAGAGCACTTCAGGAAGTTCCTCTGAGGACAAGGTGAAGAACAGCTGTTACTGAGGTTCTGGACAGAGGAGAGGGAAGGCTTCTCCAACTTTGGACCAACTGAGGATGACTATAGAGTACAGCTCTGCAAGGATGAGTCAGAGCGACTACCCTGTGGTGGTTGTTCATGGATCATGGGAGTAGCTGGCTTCAGGCTGGGGAAGGCACTGGGAGGCCATGGGGTTGGGGCGGTGATCAAAAGAGACCTCATAAATACTCAAGTGCTTGCCAAGATCAACCAACACAACTACACTTAAATAGAACTGACCTCAGAAGCAGACAAAACCCACACGTGCCCTCTTCAAAGTCATCACACAATTCCTGCCTCACTCTCTGCCCTCTGCTTATGACACAGAGAATGAATGGCCAGGGCTCAGCCTTAACAAACACCTCCTCTGTAGTTAGTGAGCTGTTAGCACCATAAGGAAGCTGCCCCCCACCCCAGGAGCTTTCTTTCTGCTCACTGGCCTTGTTCAGAGTCTCCTGCAAAAGATGCCAAACTGAGGATGTCTGGGAGAACTGACTTGTTCTCTCCCACACCATGGGGGTGAGTGCCACTGAGTTCACCTGGGTCTCTCAAGCATAATTTCATTTCTTTCTTTCTTTTTCTTTTTTTGAGACAGGGTTTCTCTGTGGCTTTGGAGGCTGTACTGGAACTCACTCTGTAGTCCAGGCTGGCCTTGAACTCACAGAGATTCGCCTGCCTCTGCTGGAATCAAAGGCATGTGCTGCCACCACCACCCAGTTCAAATAATTTTATTTCTTACAAGTCTCTTCTTCACAGGGCTTAGTGATAGGCATTGTGCTGTAGAGATAAATCCTCCAGGGACAGGTGGTCTGACCGAGCAGTAAATACAGCACTGTTGGCTCTGTGCATGAGCCTCTACTGTCACACAGGAGGAAAACTATTGGCCACTAAGGCTTGGCTAGAGCCCTCCTAAAAGCTGATTGCATGCATGTGCCCCCAGACCCAGTTTACAGAGTGCTGTGAACTAAACCAAGTGTGTCATGCATGTTAGGTTCATGCATGTACCAGCTGAGCCACATCCTCAGTCCGAGCTCAGCTTGAGTTGGACCATTTATGCAGTCACATAACGGAGTGTGGGTGTGGTGGTTTATTTTAACTGTTAATTGGATGAAATTTAGAATCACCTGAGGGAGTGTGTAGCCCAGGTTGGCCTGTGGATATGTCTGTGGAACAACTGTCTTGATTATGTTAACCAATGTGGGAGCCCCAGCCTGAAACCAGACAGTGGCATTCAGTGGGTCTGGGCCCTGGACCACAGGAAAGCAGAGAAAACAAGCACCTCCTGCTCATTAGCGTGCACTTCACATTCGTCTTTAATGATTTATATACCAAAGAAAGGGGTTTTGTTGTTGGTTCGGATTTTAAATGAATATATATGTGTATGTATTCACATATGATTTTATGTGTATGGGTGTTTTGCCTGACTGGATATCTGTGTACCATGAGTGCCTGATCCCTCAGAGGCTACCAGGTCCTCTGGAACTGGAGTTACAAACAGTTGTGAGCTGTTACACAGTTGTTTTCTGAGGCTCTGACCCTGGCCTCTGCAAAAGCTGAGCCACCTCTCAAGCCCGTTCCTGTTTTGTTTGAGACGGGGTTCGCACTATGTATCTCTGGCTGGCCTGCAACTCGCTATGTAGACCAGACAAACCTTGACCTCACAGGAATCTACCTGTCCTGGGTACTGGGATTAAGGTCCCAGCTGGCAGAATTGTTTTAAAATATATTTCTTTATGGTTTATTATTAATAAATAATTGCCTTGTGTATGTATTTTAATACTTATGTACTTGGGGTCATATAAAAATTTCTTGAGTGAGAAGGGATTTCAAATAGAAAAAGTTTATGAAACAGGAAGCTGGAGGAATACCTTGGTGGTTAAGAGCACTCGCTGCTCTTCAGAGATCCTAAGTTCGATTCCTAGCATCCACATGATAGATCACGACTGTAACTACAATTCCAGAAATCTGACCACGTCTTCTGGCCTATGTAGGCACCAAGGACACATGTGGTACACAGACATAAAAGCAAACAAAACACTCCTACACATAAAATTAAAAACAAACAAAGCCAGGTGGTGGTGGTGTTTGGGAGGAAGAGGCAGGCAGATCTCTGAGTTTGAGGCCAGCCTGGACTACAGAGTGAGTTCCAGGATAGCCAGGGCTACATAAAGAAACCCTGTCTCAGAAACCCAACACTCCCCCACCTTAAAAAAATAGAAAACAAGCAGATACTTTTTAAAAAGTCATGAATCAGAGTGTTCTCTTTTGGGAGTTTCCTCAAGAATCCCTCTCTTGAAATCTGAAAACTCTAAGGCTGGAAAGGTGGCAGAGGCAGGCAGATACCGGAGCCAGCTGAGTCTATGAATCTATGAGCTCCAGGTTCAGTGAGAGACCTTGTCTCAAAAAAAAAATAAGGTTTAGAGTAATCAAGGGAGACACCCAATGACAACCTCTGGCCTCTGTACACATGTGCACATGTACACACACAAACACATAAATACCAGAGAGACAGAGACAGAGACACAGAAGCACAGAGAGGGAGAGAGACATCGGTGACTCTAGCCTAAGGTTCTGTCTCAGCCTCCCATTGAAGCACTTCCCACCCTGAATAGGGTTCCCCATTTCCACAGCCCCTCCCCCAGACTGCCAGCTCTTTGTAGAGACCCCCTGATAACACTCCCATGGCTTCAGTAATTTGTGCCCAGGCCAAAGTGAGAACTTGATAGATATTTCCTGACCAAGTGACTGAATGAGGAAAGGAATGAGCTAAGAGCAGTTGAGAAGAAAACATCACGTCAGGCTGACTGGGGCTTAAGGAGATGTCTAATGTGACTCCGGGGGTCAGCCTGAGTGACGAGGCAGACAGTGGGTCTGAGATGAGATAGAGGAGAGAGATCATTGTGGAAGGAGATGGCCTTGGTGTGAGCCTTATGGTTTGCATGGGGCCTGTGAAAATGGCAGAGGTGGTAAATAGCATCTGTGGGGTGGGATCTCAGGAGAGAGACAGGAAATCCCTAGAGATGGGAGAATCCTTGGTCTAAAGCAGTGGTTCTCAACCTGTGGGTCGAGACCCCTGGGTTGAACAACTTTTCAAAGGGGTAACTTAAGACCGCCTGCATTTCAGAGATTTACATTTTGACTCATAACGGTAGTAAAATTATAGTTATGAAGGAGCAACAAAAATAATTTTATGGTTGCGGACACCACAACTTGGGGAATGGTATTAAGGGGTCATAGCATTGGGAAGGCTGAGAACCACTGGTCTGAAGGATGGATGTAGACACAGTGATGGATGGAGGCACAGTGCCACACTCTAGTCCAAAGCTATCACGGGAGCCAGTGGTGTTGAGGTCATCAAGGATGATGGGCTCCCTGGCTGAGGACAGGAGGGGAGGGATGTTAGCCTTTGAAGGAGGCGGGGCTATGCTCTGTATTGTGGCGAACTGGTAGAGATGCTCTCTGGTCTCGAGGGCTGCTGGGTACAGAACATGGCCCTAGGGCCACCTCCTCTCCAACAATGCAGGTGGCATCCATCAAGGAAGGGTCCCAACTCCCTCAGCTGTCCTTGTCCACTGTTCTGTGTGTCTGTTTCAAGCAAAGGGCCAGAAGGAGACACAGCAGCTGAAAGGGCATCTGGCTTGCTTCCTGAGCTGAATGAACTAAGCTAAAACTGCTCTACACTGTGCTGTGTAGTATTTCCTTGAGCTGGGGAAGACAGCTGCAGGCCAGCCATGAAGGCTGTGTCTCCCTCTGGGACTCCCTCAACTATATCATCTGTAATTCCCCTGTCTGGCCTCTTCTTGCTCACCAGCTGATAGAAGGTGACTTGAGGTCCCTCGGCGTCATATAGGAACCACCAGGTGGCGGCAGCCACCGTAGCCAGGCCTACATACACTGTGGGCAGAGGAAGAGACACAGCACAGTAAGCAGTTGAGTTTGTTTGCTTGTTTGTTTGTTTGTTTGTTTGTTTGCCATTCATATCCACTACCCAACCATCCCTTGACTTTCCCTCTCCTTTCATAAGCCATGGCCTACTAACATCTATCCTGTGCCAATCATGGGCTCTGAGTGGCAGTCTCATCTGCCACACTCTTGGGTATAGTGACTAGTCTAATTTGCACTAATAAAAACTAATAGAAACAGGCCTGAGGCTTTTATAAAAATAAATTCCAAGCCGGGCAGTGGTGGCGCACCCCTTTAATCACAGCACTCGGGAGGCAGAGGCAGGTGGATCTCTGTGAGTTCGAAACCAGCCTGGTCTACAGAGCAAGTGCCAGAATAGGCTCCAAAGCTACACAGAGAAACCCTGTCTTGAAAAACAAAACAAACAAAAAATAAAAAACCAAAACAAAACAACAAACCTCCCTGGGCTGGAGAGACTCAGTGAGCATAAGCATGAAGATCTGAATTTGGATCCCCACCATCCATGTAAAGGCTGGATGTGGCCAGGTGTGCCTGTAATCCTGGCACTATGGGTTTGCAGGATACAGACAGGAGGATCACTAGAACTTTCTGTGGCCAGCAAGCCTCCCCTGCCTCCCCCACCCCAAAAGGGCAAGCTCCAGGCTAGTGAGAGGCCCCACCTGAAGGGAAAAAGGCAGACTGACAGACCAGCCGTACCCTGTGCCTAGTCTTTTTAGTCACATGAGCCCAGAGCATCTGCTAGCGGAAGCTAGCTGAGTTGCACTATCTGCAGTCTGCACACCTAGGATGCTCCTGAGGGATAATTCCCTGCTCACCTCCAATAGCCAAATACCGGAAGAAAAGCCAGCCACTGATGAGAGCCTCACGGGGGTTCCGAGGCAGCTTCTCCATGATGTCCAGATCTGGTGGGTTGAAGCCAAGTGCTGTGGCAGGGAGGCCATCTGTCACCAGGTTTACCCACAGCAGTTGCACAGGGATCAGGGCTTCAGGCAGGCCCAGAATTGCTGTGAGGAAGATGCTAAAACCAGAGTCATGGGCTCTAGCCCAAGCAGACCAGCTACCACCAGAGGATCCAGCTATACCTCTTACCCCAGGCTGGAAGAAGGACCCTCTGCAGTTTCCTCTGCAGCCCAGGAGGGAGGAGTGTGAGTATACTGGCTATATTTGCCCTTTATGTCTAACAAAAGACAGTTGGGTGTATACACACATACCACATGCCCAAGCAGCAGACATGTGCAAACATGTAAGGCCTGTTACTCAACCACACAAACACATAAACACAAGCATTCACCGATATGCTGGCCCCAAAGCACAAATGTGCAGAATTCACCTGCATTGAATACACATGACCTCACAGCATCCAGCAGCCATCTCTCCCATGCAAACAGGAATGGGAACATAAGCACACTCTGGTCTACATTCTGTTTGAGATTATACCCAATGACATGTAAGAGCACACATGCATTCCTAAGCATAGACCTCTAACCTGAACACACCACACACACACACACACACACATTAATGCATGCATACATGAAGACACCCTGTTGCCCTGTGGTGAAGCTGCTTCTCCAGTCTTATGGGTCTCAAGAGTGAGAAGTGATGAAGAGGAAAGACCGTGGCTGGAGGATGGTAGAGGATGCTGAGGTGCACCACAATCCTGGGGAAGCCTTCTCAGGAACATAGAGTTGTTTGGTACAGGGGCTTGGGAGGAGAGAGCATGGAGCCTCACCAGACAACCTCACCAACATTGGAGGAGATGAGGTAGCGGATAAATTGCTTCATGTTGTTGTAGATGGCCCGGCCCTCCTCCACTGCAGCCACGATGGAGGCAAAGTTGTCATCGGACAGTACCATCTCTGCTGCTGACTTGGCCACAGCGGTGCCTGAGCCCATGGCGATGCCAATCTCTGCCTTCTTCAGGGCTGGTGCGTCATTCACCCCATCGCCAGTCTGTGGGCCGGGCCAGGTAGCACACACCTGAGAAACTTGTCTATTTCCTCTTATCCCTAGTAACCCCACTGTTAGCCCCAAGAACTCAGACAGATAGAAGACATGGTGGAGTCAAGAATGAACTTAGAGAGCCAGCCCGTAGACCCAGCCACTCATAAAACAAGCAGGAAGACCACAAGTTCAAGACCAGCCTTGGTAACTTACTGAAACCTGTCTCGAAATAAAAGTGAAAAAAGGTCAGGGGATGTGGCTCAGTGACAGAGTGAGGGCCCTGCAACAGCACCCCTGCCCCTCCCCACCCCCCACAACACGGAAGGAGGGAGGAAGGAAGGAAGGAAGGGAGGAAGGAAGGAAGGAAGGAAAAATAAGCATGATCTTATAAGTTGGTTTGAAGATGGGATTAGAGAAGTCAAGGGATATGGGCTTGGATGAAATTGGACAAGACCAAGTCTAAGTCCAGAGAAGATGGTGAGGCAGGGGTAAGGATGAGGTGGACCAACACTGAGGATTGGTGTGAAATTCAGGTTGGGTGTGGAGTAGACCATCAAACTGAGATTAGGGGGAAAACTAAAATCAATTCAGACATAAAGTCCAAGTCAAGGGCCAGGTACATACTAGAGTCACACGGTAAAGGACAGAATCTAGGCAAGATGCAGGCTGAAGGTAAACAATACAAATTAAAGTAGAGGTCAGAGTCAAGGTTATTGTCCTCATGACTAGTGACATAGTCAAGTTTGGAGTTGCAAGGTCAGGATTGGAGGCCAGTTTAAAATTGAAATCAACATAAAGTTGAACACTGAACAGTGTCAGAGAATCACAGTCAATGTCTTCGATCAGTTCTGGACCAGGTCAAGACTTATATGCATATCAGGATTAAGCTTAATGTAAATAATAAGAGGGTCAAGGGGCTGGGGTTAACCTCACTGGTAAAGCATGTGATTAGCAAAACAAGTTGGAGATCAAGGTCAGTGCTAAAGTCAAAGGTGAGGGCAAGAACTAGGTTCCAGCAGTAATCATTTAAAGCAGCTCCCAGGCTGTACCCGCTGCCCTGCACACCATAGCCTCACCATGGCAGTGATCTCATTAAAGGACTGCAGGTTCTCCACGATGCGAGACTTATGTGCTGGTTCCACACGGGCAAAGCAGCGGGCGGTGCGGCAAGCGTGGCGCTGCTGCTCTGGGCTGAGGTCATCAAATTCACGGCCCGTGTAGGCCTTGCCCAGCACATCTTCTGTGTCCCCAAAGATGCCAAGTCGACGGCAGATGGCCACAGCTGTGCCTTTGTTGTCTCCTGTGATCATGACGACTCGAATGCCCGCTCGGGAGCAGCGTGTGATACAGGCAGCCACCTCTGGTCTCGGTGGGTCTAACATGCCCACACAGCCCACGAAGGTCAGGTCTGTCTGTGGGGAGGGAGGCAGAGGCAAGCACATTCCGAGTCTATGCTTGACCTGGTAGGTGCCCAGCCACTGCAAGAAGAACCCAGCTCTCAGCACCCACCTCATACTGTACAAACTGGCTGCAGTCATCCAATCGCATGTCCTCCTTCCTTGGGGGTGTGTCTCTGGTGGCCAATGCTAAGCATCGCAATGTGTCAGAGCCTGAGCCCCAATCCCGGATCTTGGCCAGAATGTGTTCCCTGGAGGTGGTATTCAGGGGTGCTGTTCGGCTCCCCACTCGGACTGAGCTACAGCGCTCAATGACACTCTCGGGAGCTCCCTGCAGAGGGAAGGGGGAGTCACCTCCACCAGCCAGGACCCTGGCCCTCCTTACTGCTCAGTAGAGGAAACTATGGAGAAGGGAAGAACCACCCTCTGTAAGCTCAGAGGGGGAACCTGGTGGGTCTCACTATGAGAAAACCTAAAGGCAGGTGAGGTCACAGCCATCTACCAGCCCACGACTGAGACGGCTTACTGCAACATTTGGAGGTCTGGTTGGGATCTGCCTCTCCCGTGGGAACATGTGCCCCTCTCTGCTTGCCTGTGGCCACTGGAATTCCCACTTCATACGAGCGCCACAGCAGAATGGCATACTGAACCCTGCCAGGGCACTCGAAAGACAGGCACGCAGTGTGGCACGTGTGACCCTGGCAAGGTGGCTTTTGGTGGAGGGGTGACTAACTCCTCAGTTTTATCAGGGTCTTGCGTGGGCCTGGGGTTGGTTTCTGGCTAGCCCATCAATGGCCTCTTCCTCTCTCCCTTAGCCTAAAAACCCAGGGGCTACCTTCTCTCAGTAGCCAGGGTTCCCAGGATGGAAGCCCTGTCATTTCACGGGTACTCCACTGTAGGGATGGGATCCTTCTGTTGGATTTGAAAGCAGCCCTAGAGAGCTGAAATGGGAGTTTCTGCTTTCTCTTCCCAGATTTCAGCTTCCAAAAACTAGGCACCAATCACATCACCACCAGTGATCAGAGGCAAAGGAGCTTCTGAGAGCTTCTCGCCCAACTTTGTCATTCCCATGGGGTGCCTGAGACGGTAGAGGAGCACTGCTGACCCCCAAGTCCTGTAGCAAGGCAGTGACCCTCGGGCCAGAACCAGGGACCTAAGTCACTGGGTGCTGTTCTCAGTTCCCTAATGCATGCTGACCAACCTCACTTTGACAATGGGCCTCACGGCTCTCCGGGTCTCCCCACAGCTGCAGTGTGTGGGGCTGTTTATTTGTTTGGGTTTTGGTTCATCTGCTTTTCTTTTCTCTTCTTTTCTTCCTTCCTTTCTTTTTTGAGATAGGGTCTCATGAATTCAGACTCGCTTAGGTAGCAGACCCTCCTATCTCTACTCCCTCGAGTGCTGAGATTCGAAGCATGTGCCACTGTACCTGGTTGATGTCATTCTAGGGAACAAACTTATGGCCTCTTGCACTCTAGGCAAACACTCTACCAGCTATACTTTGTGGTGTTTTAGAGCCTGGAGACCAGATTCCCTGCCCCCTGCCCCCTACTCCCCTCCCCCAGATCCCAGAAGTAACCCCAGGCCACACAGGCAGGCCCCCACCTTCACAAACATCTTGCTGCCTTGGGTTTTGGGGTCAGGACGGGTAGGTGTGCAGTACACAGACATGGACTTCCGGTCCCGGGAGAACTCGAGGGTGAACTCCTTCCGCATGAGTTGCTTGATGACCTGCAGGGTCCAGGAGAGCAGGGTCAGGGCATGAAGGACAGAGCTGGCAACTCTTGCCTGCTTCTCACTAGCCAATCAGAAGAAGATCTGCACTCCGCTGACTCTTGTTTCTTGTGGCCTGCTATCTGCACTCCGCTGACTCTGGAACTCAAGGTTCCCACCTTCTTCTCCCAGAATGTGCTCATTTCCCAACTGGAAGCCTGTGCCTACACCCAGCCCTTTCCTCCCTCTGCTCCACAGATTCATCTTACAAGGTGCTTGAGGTCCCGGTTCTCCCTCGAAGCTCCCCAGCCTGTACTTTTGTCTTTCGCATGCACAGACATGCCAGAGCTCTGGGCTGCGCAGCATCCACAGACACACCAGAGCTCTGGGCTGAGCAGCCAAGGCAGCTGCATCGTACTCACCGAGTTGCAGGCGCCAGCGCGCTCCACCCGGGACAGCGCTTTCAGGTCTGTGTCAAACACGTTCATCTTCTCTACGAGGCAAGTCAGGGCTGTCTCCGTGGCCTCTCCTACCTTCTCATACACGCAATTGGCCTGAAGGGTCACAGCACACAGGGAGTAAGGGCCTCCTGCTGTCTTTACTTACTAATTTTGAGATAGGGTCTTGCTATGAGCTCAGGATGGCCTCAAATTCACAACCGCCTCAGCCTCCCGAGTGCTGGGATTGATTCTATGAGTACTTCAGCCCACAGGGCTTCCAGGCTCTTCTCGCTGAGCTTCAACCCTCCTCCCTTACCGCACAGGGCTCCCGGGCCCGTGTTGTTATCAGTCTGTGCTATGACACACACAGAGCATCTTTTGGAGAGGCAGTGTGGTCATACCAGTCCCCTGCTCAAAACCCTTTGGTGGCTCTCTGCTTGCCCTTGGCTTGGCATGGGAACCGATTTGGCCTGGCAAAGAGTTCCTGGAAGGCTGGAGTCTCCTCCTGTATGTTCCATTCCTCTGCTCCAGCCGCAGAAATGGCATTCGATGTGTCACCTCTACCTTTGCAGAATGAGCCTTTCCCATGACATGCCCTCTGCTTTAAATGTCCGCTCTTGTCCTGACCCCCACCCAATGTCTTCCCAAAGCATCCCGGCCTTCCAGCCTCTCGCATGGCAGCCTCTCAGGGGGCAAGGTTACACAAGCCACGTGAGCAGAATGACAAGGAGGGTAGGAAGGGAGGGTGTGCAGGGGTGACCATGCTCCAGGGGTGTGGCCCTCTGAAGCAGCAAGGAACACCAGCCTGGAACAATGAGACTCTGGGCAAAGGAGAAGGGTCTGTCCTGAGAAATGGAACCTAGGGAGGTCATGAAAAGGAGTGGGGGCCCACCTCATTGTAGTCCAGTGCTGAATCATTGCAAAGGGCGCAAATGGTCGCTAGCTCCACAAGTCCATCAAACTGCCCACAGCGCACAGGCTGCTCTCCTTGTCGCCTGCAGAGAGAAAGTGGTCAGCACAGGGCCTGGCCCCGCCCCTGAGAGGTGTCCTTCGTTGACCCCCTCCCCCAGGAAACCACTTCCACGGACCCCCCTGGTGTCCCACAGAGCTCCACCCACTTGACCTCACCGTGCCCTCTCTCCCACACTCACACTTCGCCCTCTGGGGTATATGTGGTACCGGAGATGGTGAATTCATGCAAACTACAGGAGCTTGCCTCTGCTTCAGCTACCACAAACATCTGCAAACACAAGGGCGGGCTCAGGCTGCTGTGGCTTCCTTTCTCTCTGCTGTCAGCTTAAAAAAAACTGTCTGACCAAGGAGGATGTTTGTGGCACCCTCCAGAGTCGCTGAAGGGCCTTCCTTCCTCACTAGAGTGAAGAGTGAGCCCAGGCCAGGCCCGGGCTAGGCACCCTGAGACTGCTGTTCCCAGTGGCATCTGGCTCTCACTGGCCATTTGCTGGGGACTCCTGAGGGTTCTGTGGCCCATTTCTCAAAGCCTGAGATGGCTGCCAACATGACAGGGTCCTGAGTTGAGCAGGATACCTGGGCCCTTGTCCATCTCTGTGTGACCCCTTTTCAAGTATCTAAGCCTCAGTTTCTCTACCAGTAACATGGGGGAAAAGTGGGCCCAGAGCCCAACTGCAAGGGATGAATTCTCTACCTTCAAGGAAGAAACCCATATCTTGCTCTGAGGTAGTTTCAGCCAACCCACAGGTGACCTTAGAGAATGAGCCTCTTGGGGCCTGCCGGGTCATCCGGCCCCTACCTGCACTCTCTCCTACCAGGGCAGCCCATTTCCTAGTCCATCAGCCAGCCGAGACAAGTTCTTACAGCTCATTCTCAAGCCAGTGGTCAGCCTAGCATCTCGAAGCCTAGCATCCCAGACTATGCCTTCCTTCTTGTCCTCTCTGTTCTGGGGTGGTCTTCCAACAAGCAGAGTCAATTACCCAGCATGCTCAGCTACTGTCCCACACCATGCTTCTCAAATCTTTATTTTAGTCAAAGAACACTGAACAGATTAACTCCCACTAGGGATTTCAACAAGTCAGAGGATTCAGGACAGCAGAGCTTGCCCACGCCTCTCCCCTACATCAGGCTCTGATGTACTTCCATGGGGCTGTAAGGTCTCAAGAGTCCTAAGCTAGCCCCTAGGGCCTACTAGGAAGACTGTGGGAGCAATGCAGAAGGGGCCTGACAGGTGGCTGAGAAGGTGTGAAACCTACAGCTGCCACCATCTCCCCAGCTATCTCTCTGCTGAGTCAGAATGGGCCTTCGCCCCTTGGAATTCCAGCCAGAATCCCTGGAACATGTGCACAGTGGCCCCAGGATGTGGGATCAAGTGCCCTGGAATGAATAATTGCTGCCCTGGTCCTTCCCGGACAACTGGAGCCAGCATATCTGGTGACAGGCGTCAGGTGAACAGTCAAGACAGGGACGGATAGAACCTGGGTCCAATGACACGGAGACTGCACTTGACCCTCTTTTGGATCCCTTAAGGTAGTTACCTGGCAGCGCTCATACCTAGGTTTTAGATGAGGAGACTAAGGTCCACAGACTGGAAACGACCTTCCCAGGACACTGCAGTGACACTGGGCCCCAGTGATGTATCTAGACAGGCACTGATACAGTCTGCTTTATACATGGAAGACCTCAGTCTGCAGCTCCCCACCGCCAATGGACAGACACCACACAGGTCTCCATCCCTTACCCAAAAGGAGGTCAGGGAGCCAACCCAGCTGCCCAGCATCACCTAACCCCAGTGGGTCCCAACTCAGCTGCCACTCACCCTGCAGACAGACATCTGATTGGTGGTGAGCGTCCCTGTCTTGTCAGAGCAGATGACTGAGGTGCAGCCCAGGGTCTCCACAGAGGGCAGGCTCCGCACGATGGCATTCTTACGTGCCATACGCCTTGTGCCCAGTGCCAGGCATGTAGTGATGACTGCTGGGAGGCCCTCGGGGATAGCAGCCACAGCCAGGGCCACGGCAATCTTGAAGTAGTAGACTGCACCCCGGAGCCACGATCCACCGTGGGCTGGGTCAGCAAAGTGGCCGATGTTGATGACCCATACAGCCACACAGATCACCGAGATGGCATGGGACAGCTGCCTCCCAAACTCATCCAGCTTGCGCTGCAGTGGTGTCCTCTCAGGCTCCACAGCTGCCATCTGGCTCCGAATCTTGCCCAGCTCTGTGTGCAGGCCTATGGCCACAGCCACACCCAGGGCTTTGCCTGATGCAATATTGGTGCCCTGGCCAGAGAAGGACAAGGAAGTATTGCTTAGCCTCTGGCCAGGGCCGGGAATCCCTGACTCCAAGCCAGAATAGGCTCTTCTGTGTGGCCAGTGTTTCCAGACTTACATAGTTTGGTACTTACTGGATTGTTCTATGAAGGCAAGGGTTTAGAGGGTCACTACATGTCCTGTGCTTAGCATAGTGCCTGGCACAGAGGAGGCTTCAGGATTGATATCAGCCACATGTCTCAAGTTCAACCCATCAAATAGGACTCATAAACAGCCACTATGGCCACATACAGAAAGGAGAGTCCCTGACAATAATCCCAGGAAAGTAGTTTATAAATATTTACTGAAGAATCCACAAGACCTGAGGCTTGGCACTCCCATTCCCTAGGTCCTGGGCAAAAGACCCAACTCCTAGTGTAGAGGACAGGTGGCCTTGTACCCCAGTGTCCTGTTCTGCAACATGCCCCCACAGAGGCCCAAGAGGCTAACTGCCTGGTGCCCCCTTTGGATGGATGTGGAGGCAGGTGATAAGAACACAGGTGCTAGAGATAACTCTGCCTTTCCTTTATGCAGAGCAATGTAGCTTTGCCCCGATAGCTGGCCCCTCCCAAACTAAGACACAGACCCACAGCAAGCCACACGACCTCCGTGTGTCTTATGCCTCCCTCCTCATCCAAGGCAGCTTATCTGCACATGCACTCAGGAAGGGCTCGCTTCAGGAGCTGAGGACCCATGGTGTTCTCCATTCCCGGTCACTTCCAGGGAGCCACCTATGCCTGGGTGTGCTGGGGGCGTGGCCTAGCTGAATCGCAGCTCCCCCTATCGCTTCTGTTACCCTCTCCTGTGCCCTGAGTGTCTTCCATTGAGTGACTTAAGGCAAGCCCTGTCCCTCTCTAGTTGGAAGCACAGTGTCCTAGCAGGAAAGAGAAATCCTTAAGACTCAGATGTGGGAACTTACATCTCAACTCTGCTGCTTATTCACTGTGACCATGGGCAATTGACTTACTCTCTCCTAGCCTGTTTCCTAACACAGATAACAAGATACAAACAGCCTCATTTCAATGGTTTGCTGTGTGGGTTAAATAAACTATCAAGTTTAAAGGACTTAGACCAATGCCAAGAAGCAGGTTTCAGTAAACACAAGCTATTAAGATTACTAAAAATTTGCATGTATTGTTGGTAACCAAGAGATCCATTTCTATAGGACTTTGAAAATGTAAAAAATTACGAGCCAGGAGTTGTGGTTCACACCTTTAATCTCAGCACTCAGGAGGTAGAGGCAGGTGGCTCTCTGAGTTAGAGGCTAGCCTGTTTTACATAGGCAGTTCCAGGACAGCCAGATACACAGCAAGACCCTGCCTCAGAATAAAAATAAATAAAAAATATAATAAAAATGAATTAAAAAATGACAGACAAAAATATTCTTATTACTTTTTCGTGTTGTTGGTGTTGGTGGTGTTGATGGAGGTGATGATGATGGTGGTGATGGTGCATGCATAGGTCACCATGTGAATGTGGAGGTTGGAGGCCAACCTATGGGAATCAGTTCTCTCCTTTCAGCCTGTGAGCTCTGGGGATCAAACTCCGATCTTCGGGCTTGGTGGTAAGTGCCTATATCAGATGAGCCATCCCACCAGTGCTCCTATAGGACTATTGTTAGCTGACTTTCCTGATCACTGTCCTTATGAAAACTGAACTCTTACAAAAGAAAAGAAAAACAAACAAACAAAAACCCTATCCAGGCAGAGCCCCGAGCATCCCGACAACTTACAGAAAACAGCATGTTCTTCTTGTCCTGGTTCACGGCTCTGGGGTCTGGGATGGCGTCTGTGTGCTTGGTCACAGACACAGATTCCCCTGGTGACAGGATGAGGTATGAGAAACCTGGAGACAAGCCCATCACCTAGACCCACCCCCACTCTCCCCGAGCCCTTGGGCCTCACCTGTCAGGATGGACTGGTCCACTCGAAGCGTGGTTGACTTGATCTCAATGAGGCGGAGGTCAGCAGGCACCTTGTCTCCCACTGCACAAGGAGAATGGCATGGCTGAGAGTGGTTTGGGACCCTAAGCTCAGCAAAATCAGAAAGGCTCCCAGAGGCAAGGCTACGACTAGAGGCAGGGCCCTGAGCTATGGCCCTTCAGGCAGATCCCAGACACTCTGGCCACAGTCTCTGGATCTGCCCATCAGGGTTTTGGAAGGTTCCAACAGTCACTCCTCCATAGTGCAAAACAGAAGCAAAGAGAGAAACGAGGTTCCCTGCTGTCACATAGCGAAAGGAGAAGGGCCTGGACATACCCACCTGCCACTTCCACAATGTCCCCAGGGACAATGTCCCGGGCTCGGATCCTCTGCACACCTTTGCGGTCAGAGCGGATCACCTTACCCATCTCAGGCTCATACTCCTTCAAGGCCTCAATGGCACTCTCAGCATTGCGTTCCTGCAGAACATAAGTGGGCAGCTGGTCTCCCTTTGTTGCCCCAGGAGGCCTCCTACTTGACAGAAAAGTCTTTGGGACTAGGAGGGACCTGAAAGGAGAGATGGCCCACCCCCAGCACCTCCCACCTGCCACACTCCCACGATGGCATTGGCCACCAGGATCAGCATGATGACGAGGGGCTCCACAAAGGCAGTCGTGGTCTCTTCACCCTCCTCGAACCAGGCCAGGACCTGCAGGGACAGAGCTGATCAGCCTGGCTGGAGTGTCCCCTGGAATGAGCTCTTTGCCTTTTATCCCCAGAATTCTGTCTGCTCCCTGGGGAAACCTGGACTTAGAGAGGAGGCCTTGGTGGAGGAAGGATGCCCATCTTACAGATGAGTAGCCTTGGCCCTCATCCCACCCAAACCAGCCTTCAAAGGGACAGAGCAGCTGGAGACCCCTCTCTGCCTTCCCTGCTTTCACTGTGGTCCTCAATCAGCAGCCCCAGATGCACCTGGGAATTCGTTAGAACCAAAGTTCTCGAGCCAGCTCAGACATCTGGGCAGAAACTGCTAACAAGTCCTCATGATTGTGATGAGCGCTCATACTGAAGATCCTCCAGTCAGAGGAACACCATTCCCACCACAGAGTCTCAGCCTTAATGTGACTCAGGCCAAGTTCCTTGTCCACTTCTTGGCCCAGCTGGGGACTTGTCACCTCCCTCCAAAGTCCTCAGGGTTCCCATCTGTTCTTTGAAGGGTAAAGGTACTCCTTAGGCTTTGCCATTTTAGACATCTGCGTGGATGGGGTTTTTGTTTGTTTGTTTTTCTTTTCTTTTGTAAGAGTTCCAGTTTTCACAAGGACAGTGATCAGGAAAGTCAGCTACCACTGGATGGGAAAAGCCAGTCCCAGCCAGTACCATGGGGCTCTCTCTACATTCTGAGTCACCAAGATGAAGTCTCCTCCCCAGGAGTAGGAATCATACCTGCCTGCTTTGTATTAGCCTTGTATTTGCTGCTCAGCCTTGGAAGGCAAGCACTGTCTCCCTGCCCACCTACCACTCTGGGCCCAGGACCTGTGGTCCAGAAGGGGTCCAGATAGCAAGAAAGAGGAAGGTATAAAGAAAGAGAAGCCAAGACAGACACTAAAGTCTGTTTGGTGTACCTAAGAAGCCTTCAAAGGAATTTGGCCCCTAAACAGACATCTAGCAATGTCTGAAGACACATTCGATTGTCACTGGAAGGTGCTGCTGGCATCTGACATGTGGCCAGGGATGTTCAGCATCTCAGACCAACCAGAGCCATCTAGTTCAAGGGTGCTGAGGTTGACAGATCCTGGCTAAGGCAGGGACAGGGAGGGCAGGTTTGGGTTTTGAAATCTCCCTGAACCAGCGCATAAGTGGGTTAGAGGAATTCAGGTGGAAGCCAGGAGTTCACTGTGGGACAGCTGAAGACTGGGGAATGTCCCTGACTGAGAGGAGAGCAGCCCAGGGCTCTGAGCACTGGCAGGACCTGGCTCACAGGGTGGCAGGGAAGGCCTTACTTACAAAGGAGACCAGGGCTGCCAGCAGCAGGATGCGTACCAAGAGGTCCTCAAACTGCTCCAGCACCAGCTCCCACAGGGACTTCCCTGGAACAGGAGAGTGTGTGAGGCCCAGGCCCCTGGCCACCCCTCCCACACTGCCCCCATCACTACCTCCACTCAGAACTAGGGACTTTCAGGAACCCCCTCCCTGTTGTTCAGAGGGAAAGCCCAAAGTCCTGAAGGGTCCAGCTGAGGGCTCAGCAAGACCTCTGTCTGGGACTGGGGTATCGCAGCCTGAGGGTACCTAGCTCAGGGTTATTATAGCCTGCAGCCTCCCCAATCCATGCTGCCTCACCTTCCTCAGTAGGGAGCTCTGCAGGATCCAAGCAATCACAGGAACCGGAAGAGGCAGGAAAAAAGTGGTTACTAGTAGGCTCTTCTGGAGTCTGGGAGCCCCTCCCATGGAGCGAGTGCACCCGGGCCCACCATGGCATCTCCTGAGTCCTCCCGGCTCTGAGGTCACAGAATCGGTGTGCAAGCTCGGTGACTCCCTTTACCCCACCCCTGGTAAGTGGTCTAGTGTGGCCTGGCTCACCTTAGGATGAGACCAGAGGGGCAGAGGAGCTTCCGTCCCCACCCCCTTTCACAGAAGTGAAATGGAGGCCTGGAGAAGAGAAAGAAGCCGCGGTCACGGAGTCGGCAGTTCCCGTGAGCCCATCGCACTGACCTTCCTCGTATGGCTGCCAGCCTGGCGGGAGCCTCCTTGCCTTGGCAAGTTCTCAGTACTCCTTGTAAGCCCCAGGGAAAGGTCAGCCGGGAATCCCACCCACCAGCCTCCCTGGACACCCCTCGTATTTCTAGACATCCAGCAACCAGTCATGCTCAGGTCCTCCTCAGGATGCCCCTCGGGACTCCACTCCAGATACACTCAAGGAAGACCGCCCTCACTGTCCAGTCCCGCCCAGCACTATAGACTGTTTTCTCTAAATACCCGCAGCACCTGCATCAGCTTACCTGCCTAACTGCTTTAAAGGGATTATTTTTCGTTTTTATTTTCTTTTCATGTTTTCTGTGTAAGAATGTTTAGCCTGCACTTAATGCGTGCACACCACATCCGTACCTGGTGCCCAGAGCGGCCAGAAGAGGGTGTCAGATTCTGTGGCAGTAGAGTTACAGACATTTGTGTGCTGGGAACTGACAGTCAGTGCTTTTAACTGCTGAGCCATTGCTCCAGCCCTCCTGCCAAACTTCTTGAGCTAATTTCACACCAACTGTAAAATTACTGGCTGGCTGCTCTGGGTAGCTGGGGTCGTTAACTTTGCCCAGCAGCCTCCAGCAGAAGCATGTGGTGTGCCAGGCCCGTTTCCCCGTCTGTCCGTGAGGACCAGAGAGGACAAGCAGCTGAAGCAAAGTCCCACAGCGAATCCGTGTCTGTGTGGAGACGTGTACAGGTGGCGGAACTGAACCCCAGAGTTGCCGCTCTGGTAGGCTCTCCTCTATGGCAGAGACCTTCCCCTGCTGAAGCTGACTGAAGGGCCCCCATGGCCAGTCTTCCTGAACTCTGCCTCCGTCTGCCCCCACAGGCAGCTCAAAGCCTCAGCCATACCTGGGACCCACTCGCAGTACAGATTGGTAGCCTCCCACCCTCCCCTTTCCACTCCCTGACCATGGCCCAGATCCTCACATCTGTCCACCTGTTCTTGGCCCATGGACACTTTTCTCCAGACAGCACACCAGGGAAGTTTAGGGTCTTCACCTGTCAGCTGAACCATGGGCAGCAGCAAGCAGCCTCTGGCCCTCGGGGCTCCGAGAGGGAAACATATAACCTAAAAATACACTTTCTAGCATTTTCTCTAAAGTCCTATTTTAGGCAATGGCTGACATTTTCCACTGAAAATGTAATCTCCAGTGTCCTGCGTTGAGATTAAAATCAAACAGACTTTCCTTTCTGATCTATTTAACTGAAGCGAACAGGAAAGGTGGGGGGGAGGTCCAGGCCCAGTTTCTGGGCCAGTACTCCAATGGCACAGAGTCCCTTAGCGGTCATCTTAGCTATGCCCCTGCATCAAACAAAGCGGTGCCCACCCCACAGCACACGTCAGCGGCCTCTGCTAGGCTCTCCCCAGGAGTCTCTCACCTTGCTAAGTCTCATGGCCACGAGAAGGTCTGTCAGTCTCACCTGACTCTCTCATTCGGCTTCTCTGGTCTTTTGCTCTGAGGCAGGACCCCCACCCCACCCACCCCAGGCTCCATGCCACCTGTGACACAGATTCCACAGCGTTAGGCCTGGGGTTAGGACACTTGTCGCAGGCTCACACACCAGGACTAGTCTTCAGGCTACATTCTGCCTGCCCTAGGGGTGTATTTCTAGTTCCCCCTTTCTACTTGTCTACCTGGATCTCCCCTCGGGCGCCCTGACCCACAGTGACTCACTCTTTAAAAGCCATCGTATTTCCACAAACACTCCTGCTTCTCCCAGCTGGAGGCCACACTGTAACTGTGTGGTTCTCAGCCCATGAGAGTTTCCAAAAAAAAGGATGTGTGCTAGTTCCCAGTTGGCAGGTGCAAGGCTCCCTGGAAGGTCACTGTCCCACAGACCGATCTGTGAAGATGGAAGGAGTTTCTGTTCCATCTGGCATAGCAGTCCCTAGCTACATGTGGACACTGAGACCTGGGAAAGTGGCTCATGTGCCTGAGGGTGACATTTCTAATTTTATTGACTTCATTTAAACTCAAGCAGTCACATGCAGCGGCTAGCTGTTTGTCCCATGGACGACATGGCTGGGATACTGACCCTCGCCTATAGTGGTACTTATCCATGACTCATACAAGCTGCTCTGCTGCCCTTTGTGCATGCGCTTCCCTAGGATTCTCACTCAGTTTGAGGAGATACTGTTATCACTTCCATTTTACAGCACCCGAGAACAGATACACTGTGTCACAACTTCATGACCACATAGCTGAGAAGTATCAGGAACATTTCTACACCCAGGCCATCTGACCCTCAACCTCTGCTCTGGGCCTCCTGTGCTAACCCCTAGGTAGCCCCCACCTTCCTTTCCCGGGTCCCTTAACTGCCCAGTCGAGGCCATCCAAAAGACCTTGGGGTCCTGCATATTTACCTGGGTGCCCATTCCTTTGTAGTGAGCCCGGATCCACCTGCCCAATTACCTGGTCCCAGAGGATCTTCTGTCGTCACAGTTGGGGTTTGGGGGCCACTATATCCTGCCCATTAAAGCCTGGTCTGAAGGACCTGATTGTCTTTCACATGATGGAGTCACAGGGTCACAGAGGAAGCCCGGGACTGGAAGAGTTCCCGGTGAAGGGAAAGATAAGATGCTGGCTTTCCTACCTGCCCCTAGCTGATCCTGAGGACCGGTGTGGTGCCAGGCCTGCCTTGGTTCAAACGTCCTAGTTGCTAAATGGAGGGATGCCTGTCCTGTCCACCACAGTGTTGACAGCTACACAGGATGAAGGCAGTAACCTGGTAGGATCCTACCCCACTGGACTAGCCCAGGCCTGGGATCCCCTGAGTCTCACACAAGGAGACTCAGAACAAGGGAGCTGGTCCCAAGGACATGAATTCACACCCTGCTATGAGTTTTGTTATGCCGAGGCCACCGGCAGGCCCGGAGCACAAAAGCTGTGGTGACAGGGATGCCCCTTGAGGTTGACTGAAGGCAGAGTGATTGGCAGAAAGCTCCTGACAGGGACAGCACAGTCACAGGTATCAGTACAAGCTCCTGACAGGGACAGCACAGTCACCAGGCATTAGCACACTGACAGAGATGGACCATCAACTCCACAGCAGGATTGGTCAATGCAGCATCTCCAGCACCCGGAACAGCGCCTGGCCCAGGGCAGGGAGCCCCACGCAGGCAGGCGCATCAAAGCCCAGGAGCAGCCAGCCTCTGAGGCTTTCCCTGGTCTGCCCAGCATGTCCTTCCACAGTCTCCCCCGATTTATGTGCGTGTATCTCTGCAACCAAGCGAGAGGCTTCATGAGGGCCACCGCCTTCTGTTTTCCTCCATGTACCCTTCTCATCACCTCATCCAGACTGCAAGAAGCCGGGGCCTTTCATTCCAACCTTGTCACTTCACCACTCTTTGACCAGGAATTAAGACTGGGCCTCCCACCACTAGATCTTGGGAGCACCAAGGCTGGAGCCACACTGTGCCCCCTCCCCACCCCCAGGTCATTGTTTATTGAGTGGCTCAGGCCTACTGCCCGTACCCTGGAGCTATGGAGCAGAGGGTGCAGAGCCAAGTGCACCGCTGGGCTGCCCCCTCACCCCATCCTGGGCTCCACACACCACCTGCTCCTCTAATTTCCCCCTCCAACTCCTTCCTTCTCTCAACACTGAAAACTGGAATTTCGGCTTCTAAATGTCAGTTCCAGCTGGGAGAGGCGGGCACTCACCAAGGTCTTCCTCCAAGGCAAATTTACAGAGCAATTAAATTGTCACTTGTGGAGGCAGGGAGAGGCTCTAGCCAGGCAGAGCCCGCCCAGCCCACCTGGCTCTGCCCTGTCTCCAGGGTCCACCTAGAGTGGATGGCCTGGTCCGGCTCCGAGGGGGACCACTCAGGGGGTCAGGAAGAAATGGCCCCAGTGCCGCAGGGGACACACCAGCCTACCCAGAGCTGGTGCTGAAACGTTTGCCACCACCTGTGCGTCTTGCCACATCACAGGGAAGACTCCATCTTGCTCAGGGCACACCGGCTTTCAGCTGGGAAGGACTTGACAGATCTCAGTAAGAGCCAGGAGATGTGACGAGGAGGGCGAAGCCCAAGGTGGCTGCAGGTAACCTAGCACCCAGCAGAAGCAGTTTCAGGCCCTGAAAGGCACTTAGCTGACAGGGGCAGGCCTAACTCTACCATGCGGAAGACACTGGGACCAAAAAGGGGCAAGTATGCCAGAGGTCATCCAGGGTGTGAGGCCACACCTGCCCCGTCCTCATGGTTTCTGGGGGTCATACACATGGGTTTCCCCTGTTTGGTGTCAAATGGGGCCTGGGCTGAAAGCAGGAAACAAGGTCACAGCCAAGGCCCTGCTGAGCCCTCCTGGGATTTCTCCTGACCCAACATCCTCAGCTCTCAAGGGTCCGCAGGGGTGGGTGTTTGTGTTAGGATGAGCCTAGCACAGTCTAGTCTCTGGCCTTGGTCTACGCTGTTTAGGGACAGACAGAAGTCAGACGGCTTCTGAGCAACCAAAGATGCCGAACCTGACTTGAAACAGAAAAAAAAAAATGCAAGGAAAGCTATAAGAGGAACTTTCCCATCAGATGAGCACAGTCAAATGTGGACTTTGACACCACTGTCTGGGTGACAGAAGCAGGCAGGTTGACTGCTTCAGCCCATGGGCAGTGACTCAGCCACAGACCCTACACATGGAAAAAGACTCCTGTTTTGCTCACCAGTTCCTCTAGGAGCTTGTCCTGAAATGCCACCTGTAGTGGTGACATGATGTGGGGATGGAGGGCTCCTAGTAATACTGCGTGGACGAGCAAAGACCACGAACCACCCAGCCATGAGAAGTGTGCTGAAGAAACGGAAGCCTGCCATGATGAAACCTGTGCAGCCATGAGGGAGCCCAGGGCAGCTCAGTAGTCGTGTCTAGGAGCTCTAGCCAAGAGGACCACCACAGCCAGACTGCCTCTGTCCCTGTGAAAACAACCCTGGACCCTAGACCCCATGCACACCCCATGTGTATCCAGGAAGGGGGCTGGTGGCTGGGGATAGAGTTGGGGTGACTTTACTGCATACTATTTGTACCCTTTGAAGATTATACTTTGTGTAACTTTTTATTTAAAAATAAATTTAGAATTAGGGGTGTAGCTCAGTGGTTAGAAATCTAGCCTGGCCTGTGTAAGGCCCTGGGTCAATCCTGAGCACAGTTAAAACAAAAACAAAGCACCATCAGACCGAGCATGGTGGCACAGGCTTAAAACCCCAGCACTCGGGAGGCTGCCCCTGGAAGAACCAAGCTCCAGGCTAACAGGGGTATGGGGGCTGGTGCTGTTTTCATGTGTGTTGGACCTCCCGGCTGGTCTGTGCGAGGCTTCTACCCAACTCTGAGGTTTTCTGTCAGGGAAGGGAGGGGGGAGTCAGGAGGGTGAGGTTCCCCAGTGCCCCCACCATTTCTCCACCCCAGGCAGAATTTGCAAACTTTGAGGAGTTAAGCAAATGACTTCCTTGTGGTTTCCAGCACTAACGACTTTGCAGGTGCATAGCTGCCTATGGTAGGGGGAACACTAGTCCCTGGGGTGTCCCCTTTGCCTGTACACCCTGCCCATCCTGTCACCCAGCCTCTGGCCCAGAGCCCAGCCCCACCTCCTAGTTCCAGGGCAGGATGACTCTATGTAAGTGACCTCACTCTGGACAAACAACCCTGGCATGGGTCCTACTGTACCCTCATAACACAGAAGTCAAGGCAGAGCGTCTAAGTGGCCTGCTTAGGGCAAAGCAGAGCTAGGGTATTTACCCCATCTGCTGCACTACAGCGGCCGAGCAGAGGCTGGAGGATACCCAAGCTTCCCCCACAGGCAGGGAGAAGCAGCTGGTTCCCCTCTGCTCACCTGACAACTTCCAGAACCCTGGGCGGCTTCCTGAGGAACAAGCCAGTGATGGGAGGGACCCGGAGGACCGAGGGATGAAGCAGGAATAGCTGCTGCCCAGACAACCCCAACACCTAGCACAAGCACCGGCACCGTGGGGAGGGGGGAACAGAACCTGTGTCTGTCCGATACAGTCAGGAAAAACTGAGGCCTACCTAAGGAGAAGCCCCACTGCCGACCCAGACACTGACTGTGACCTTGGCAGGTCACTTGAGTTTCTAAGCGTCTCATTCACCTCCTCAGTGAAACGGGCGACAAAGTCCTTACTTCCTAATTGTTCAGAAGAAGAAATGAGTTAACTGATGAGAAGCATGGAAAGCAGTGCCTGTCACAACTGCTCAGTGAAGTAGGAGCTTTTATTAACACCATCAAAACAGAGGCACCTGAAGCACCCCTACCAACCTGTCCTACCACGCATGCCCTTACACACCATGCCAAGCCAATAGCCTCCGCCAGTCACACTCCGACACCCTGAGACTCCATCACCAGACAAGACTACTTGGGGTGAGGAGGCTGGGGCGTCCTCGCTCTCAGTATTGCCTCTGCTGGACTAATGACGGCATGAGCCAGAAAAGACAGCAAACTAGGCCAGAGCCCTCAGGGGACAGAATCTGTGTGACCTGGGACAGAGCTAAAGGTTGAGCTTCCAACTTCATATGGGAACCAAGATCCTAAGCTGGAGGCCACAGTCCCATTAAAGAGACCGTAGACCCCAGGTCTGCCTTCCGCTCCCTCGGGGTCAGGGGAAGACCCTGCTTCCTTGCCTTCCTTCAGCAGACACCCTCACTGCCAAGTCATTAATGGAGGATATTAAATAATATTTATCTCCTAGTTCCTCCCACAGCTCAACTAAATATAGCAACTAATTTTTTTGAAAAAGGATTTCTGTTCCAGAAAGATAATATTTACATAAGAGGTGGTTTTCATAAACCAATACAAACCCCAAAGCAACCTTTCTGACAGCTCTTCCTAATTTCCCAGCCTGCCCTGAGCAGAGGGACAGCCAGGCCAGAGCATGGCTCGCTCAAGTGCCTGGCAACTCTAAAGGGTAGGCCCTCTAAAAAGATACAAGTTTGGAATGGGTGGGATCTTCTCTCTCTCTCTCTCTCTCTCTCTCTCTCTCTCTCTCTCTCTCTCTCTCTCTCTCTCTCTCTCTCTCTCTCCTTTCTTTCCCTTTCCCCTCCCTCCCTCTCCTATAGGTGCTATGACCCTGAGGCAGGAATGACAGGTCCTGCTCACAGGGACACTGCAGGGAACCTCTATATGTCCACCCCCACCTCCATGCTCCTAACAATGTGTGGGCCACATCTGGATGCAGTCTACTGGCACTGGTGAGACTTTGGCAGGAAGAAAACCCAGTGCTCCTCGAGGGAGGTGAGGAAGCCATTGCTCTCCCAGAAAACTTCAAGGGTCCATGGGCTCCCTCCATGCCCACAGATGGGCAGGTACCACTCCAGACCACCAACTGGGGAAAAGACTCCTCTGGGATCTCCTCCAGACCTCCGGCCTGCCCCTTCAGGAAGGTGGGTCTTTGCCCCAGCAGTTCAAACCCACATCAACCCCCGCCAGCCACATCCGCTTGGGGTTGCAGAAAGAGGAAGACCTGGGGCTGGGAGTAAGAGCACCAAAGCTGACAGCTGACAAGATGCGCCTTTTCGGGCGTCTTATTGAACCTTCCGGGGAAGACATCGGAGTCAGCTGAAAGGCTGGATCCGGAGACCCTGGCTAGCATGTCTCAGAGTGCGCACCTGCAGGGTGCCAGCAGATTGCACAGCAGCGTTGGCGCGGGCATTCAGCGAAGCCCTCGGACACCATAGGTGAAGACTTGCAGGGGTGCATAATGACAGGGGGGGCGGATCCTGCCGCTCCCCATGAAGGAGGCCGCGGGGCCCCGCCAGGTGCCCCACTAACATCTGCGAAGGCTTACGGAGCCCCAGCTTCCTGCCAAGAGCCGGGAGGGGGACAACCGCTCCCCACCGCGGGGCAGGGACCCGCGCTCACCGTTGGGGCCGTAGCGCTTCCGCGCGTCGGTCACCTGCTCCGGGCTCAAGCCTCCCTCGGCTGTCACCGAGAAGCGGCGCAGCACGTCGGCAGCCGGGAGCAGGTGCGCCTCCTCCATGCTGCCCGCCCAGCCGTCCGCGACGTCCAGGCCGATTCTCCTCGGAGCTACTGCCCGGGGTGCTGAGGGCTTGGGCCGGGGCGGGCACTTCGCGAGGCCATGACCGCTCTGGGACCTTCCCCGACGGCAGTGGCTGAGGCGGCCCGGCCCGCGCCAGGATGCTGCGCCCCGGGCTCCGTCCCCTGGGCGGGGCGGCGCGGGACCCGCCCCCGCACCCACACCCCTTCCGGCCGCCCCCGCAGCCACCGCCCCGCCCCGCCCCGCTGCGGGGACGGAATCCCCGCCAGTTCTACCGAACCCGGCACTGAGGCTGCAGCCCGGGAGCCTCGAACCGGTCTGCAGTGTTAGGGTGCGTGCAGCTGGCGTGTAAGCCGCCTCTCGATGCCCTAGGGGAGGAGCAGGGCTGTGCAAACTGTCTCTGTCTGTAGAGTGGCGTCTCCTTCCCAGCTCCACTTCAGCGCTGCGGACCCTGGATCTGGCGGGAAGCAGATGCTGTGCACTAGTGGGTCTCCTGCAGAGGAAGCCACCTGATGCTTTCCTCGGGTGCTGAATGAGTGCGCTTTATTTTTCCCAAACATTCTGCGATGAGCGCTCATTGCTCACGCGCCCGCATCTCTAAGACCCTAAGAGAGATCCAGTGGAGAAGAAAGGTAAAGAGCACCAGGCTGTTACCTACCACTCAAGCGGTTTCCCGCCGGTGAGTGGGGGAATCCAGAGAGGTCCTCTGCGAGCAGGAGCGAGGCAGAGCGGTTTCCTGCTTAGGGTGCCCGGCAGAAGTGACCTTGGCTGAAGAAGGGGCGGGGACAGAGGGAACCTCCTGTGTCAGCACTGCCAAGGAGTGCCAACCGGTTGCAGGCCAGAGGAAGTGGGGGAAGGCAGAGACCACTCACCTCCCAAGAGGGGGAGCCAAGAGAACAGTGTGGTCTCATCACCACCCTCACCTCGGGCTCTGGACGCCGTATGATCTGTGGATCACCAAGGCTGCCAAAATGGTGCTTCTTGGCACCTGGGCCCCACAGCACCCTTGCAATTTGAAGCTTCCGGTCTGCCTGACCTGGGCACCCCGGGGCGGGTTCACCCTCTGTTTCCACTTCTCTATGCCTTCAAAATATTCAACAGTGAAGAAGACAAGGGCAGGTTGGGCCTTTTTGTAGCTTTTGAAGACTGTGACATCAGCTGGGTCTCAGCTGGCACAGAGATAAACGAATACTGTTTTTATGGCTGCATCTCCTTCCAACTGACATTTCATTTGTTTACTTTGGGTTTTTTGAGACAGGGTCTTGCAAGGTAGTCCAGGCTGTCTTCAGATTCTTGGCAATCCTCCTGCCTCAGCTTCCAGAGTGCTAGGATTACAAATGTATGCTACCATGCCGGAGCTCCTATTGTGACATCTTAAGTTTCAACTCCAATGTCCCCAGGTATCTTCCTTCATCCCTTTCCCTCTGACCAGGACAGTACATGGATAATCTCTCTATCTGTAAATTGCTAGGAACCTTGTTAGGATTCTGCTGGAGACAGAGCCAGCCAGGGATAGTTCCCCACTAAAGATCTCGCTCCCTGAGATATGGAGCTGTAGACATCCCTCCTTCCTCCCAAACACACACCTCCTCTGCCAGCCTCAGGGCCATTAACCCCAAGCCTCTCCCATTCTCCCCATCCACAGCTGGGAGTTGGTGTTTGCTAGAAGGCAGGGCCTGGAGACCTGATTGTTTGCTCTGACAGCCCCGCCCCTTTCTCCAGCCCACTCCACCCTGTCTTCAAACCACACAGGCAGAGCAGGTGAATACACCTGTCAGTGTGCCCCACTTGCTAAGCTGGCCTCATCAGGACTTCTGAGCACCCCTCCAAACTTTCCCTGAGTCCCACAGAATCATTACATATTCTGACTCTCTGTCCCTCACCTCTGTGTTCCCAATCATGTCCTCTGACTGCACTTAGACAGACAGCTTGAGGCTAGGGTGACATGGTCACTAGCAGGCTGTCCAAAGGGCAATTCTGTCCTCCTACTTCCCAGCAGCTGTCATGGACTCACAGCTCCAGGCCTATCTAGACCCAGATTTTTCTAACTCTCCTACAGGGCAGATAGTGGCAATTTGCCAGCAGGATCTCGCTGGGCTGCCTCACGTGAGGGGCCAGGACAGGCAGGAGGAGACAGGTGTTCCCTGGGAGAGTTTGGACACATGAAGAGGGTGTTGCAAGCGGTCACAAGCTGTTTGAATTAAATGTGGGAGACATTAGCCTTGTGGAGTAGACAGAGATCCAGTTCCAGCACAGCTGCAGCATGGGAGCAGAAGATGGATATCTGGAAAAATGACCAGGAGACTAAGCTTGGACTCTAAACCTTGATTACCCTGGTTCCTATCCTGAAGGTTTTTAAGCAATGAGAGACAGGATCAGATTTGCCTTCTAGAAAAATCTTCTGTGGGGGCAAGGGAAAGTGGAGTCACCCAAGCCAGAGTTTCTGCTTCAGCTTGCTGGGTAAGGGTCAGACCTAGGAGAAGGCAACAGGCTGAGGTAGAGAGAGGAGTCATTGAAGGTCAAGTGGATGTTAGGGGCCTGAGGTAGCTAGGGGAGGTGTTGAAGAACAGTTCTGTATTTCGGACTGAAGAGAAATCCTGGGAGGCAGCTTAAGCCACCTGTATACTGCCTACACACAAGCCACCTGTATACCCTCTACACACAAGCCACCTGTATACTCCCACAAGCCATCTGTATCCTCTCCACACACAAACCACATGCATACTCCCCACAACAAACCACCTGTATACCCCGCAAGCTACCTGTGTACCCACACACACAAGCCACCTGTATACTCCAGGTACACTCAAGCCACCTGCATACCCTCCCCCACAAAAGCCACCTGTATACCTCCCCTCACAAGCCACCTGCATACCCCCCACACACATAGCCACCTGTATGCATCCACTCACACACACCAAGGAGAAGAGAGGCCCAGGCCTAACAGTACAAACAGGGTGAACTGGGCCAAGTAGCTTGTTGCCTTAGGCCAGAAGTCATACCGGGAGGGGACTGAGATTGTGTTCAGACCAGAGTCCACAGTGCATCAGGCTCAGTGTCGCCTCAGCAGGAGAGCAAGAGAAAGTCAAGTGTGGGTGAAGCAGGGAGCTGAGCAAGGGAGAGGCAGTGGGGAAGGGAGACAGTGGGGGAGAGAGTGTGTCCACCCGTTGCATGGAGGCCCAAGGTGATGTTTCTCTATTTGTGATGTGTCTGTATTGAACAGATTTCTGGAGCTTTGTAGTCCTTTTCTGGTTTGCTTTTGGAGGCAAGGAGCTATGTGTGACTAGGTAGAAGTCCACCTTCAAATCTGGGCTCTGCCTCTTCTAGGCGGTGTAGCCTTGGGCAAGGTGCTTCACACCTCTGAGACTCACTTTGCTCATGGGTAATTGTCAGGGTAAACCAACTGCCACAACCAAGTCAGCCCAAATAAATACATCGGGGATACAGTCTACAAACGTTTCCTTCTAACGGTGTAGAGTGTGCAGCCTACTGAACACGCAGCAGGGTGGTGACACCGAGACCCAAACTCTTCCCTCTTTGTGGCTCTGTTTTCTTCACTTGGTGGCAAGGCCACCACTCTAGCTTCATGGAGCCAGGGAGGGAGGAAAAATATGGCCCCAGCCATAGGAGGCTTTCATGAGCCAATTCTGGTGCTGTCATTTCCTCTGCAAGGCTGCAGTTTGGTCACATGGCCCCACCTGTCTGCAAGGGGAGCTGGGAAATGTAGTCCATGCTTAGAAAGAAGGAGGAAGGAGGAAAAGATAGTGTTCTTACCCACACATGGGCATAATGGCCCACTCCCAAGTCCAGGAAATGGACCCTAATCAGCGTTCTGTCTTCCTCAGTTTTAATTCTGGGACTCTTCCCTTCCCTGTCCACTCTCTGGCTGCCCCAGAAATGATCCTGTTTCTGAGATCCAGAGACCAGGGCATGACTGTCCTAGAAAATGAGACAACCTGTAGTTCCCTGGCCAGAGGATTGGCTCAGAAGTAGCACTGACTAAAAC
Organism: Mesocricetus auratus; assembly: GCF_017639785.1. NCBI lineage: Eukaryota > Metazoa > Chordata > Mammalia > Rodentia > Cricetidae > Mesocricetus > Mesocricetus auratus. The sequence continues at coordinate 51,814,305 of NW_024429191.1, read as the reverse complement.
TCAGCCAACCGGATATACTGACTTGGACTTTTTGTTAAAATATTGGGGAAAGTTCCAGGACAGGCTCCAAAACAATACAGAGAAACCCTGTCTCACAAAACAATACAGAGAAACCCTGTCTCACAAAACAATACAGAGAAACCCTGTCTCACAAAACAATACAGAGAAACCCTGTCTCACAAAACAATTGGGGAAAATATTTTTACTCTTCAGCTATTGATGGCCGGCAGCCACCTTGTCACCACAAGGGTGGCAGCACAGACAAACGCATAAACTTAGCATTCAGAACACCTGAGGCAAGAGGATTGGGAGTTGGAGGTCAGCTGAGGTACGCAAAGTGAGGCAGGAGACAGGAGGAAGCGGCCCCAACAGGAGGAGTGGGAGTATCTCTGGGCTGAGCTGTACTTGGCTGGTAGAGCACTTGTCTGGCACATACAAAGGCTGGCTTTGCTTCCCAGTGCTGCAAAGAGTGTATTTACCAAGAGGTGGGTCTCTGATGGAGCTGTAAGAGCACCTTCATCTGCCAGAGCTCGGGGGTCAATGAAATCCCGGGTTGGGGGGAAGTTGGGGTTTCTGTTATTTGGAAGAAGAAGGCTTGCTTGGGCTTTGGTAGCATTAGAAGCTAACTGTTGGGTGGGGAACCAGGATGTGTTCAGTAGAGACTTACTGAAGTTAGTTAACCAAAACTATGATGGGAATGGCTGAGGAACCTGTGGTGGCCATTAGTGCATAGTTCCCAAGGAGGGAGATGAAAACATGCTTCCTGGAGAGAAAGGGCCTCCACATAAGCCCTGTGACTGGCACCAGGGCCACACGCCAGTCCACTGCTTTCTCTCAAATGCATACAGTAGCCCTGCTTCCCCCCCAGAGCTCCAGGCCCATGGCCTGAGATGGGAGGAGCTTCCATACTAGGCAGGGAGATGTCTGTCATCAGAACAACTGAGGAGGACCTGCACCATGAGCCAGGATCTGCCCCCTATCACCCAGGTAGTGTAGTGCATTCCTGCAATTCCTCAGGAGACTGGGGCAGGGGGTTCTTGAGTCCAAGACCAACCTCCTGCTGTGTCTTATAAAACCAAACCAAACAAATACCCCTGGGCTTGTAGACTTGAGAACATTACCCATTACCTTCTTTTGGGGGTCAGAAGTGTCAGGGATCCTTAGCCCCCCTGCTGAGTGCTGGTCTGAATATATGGTCTTTTTTTTTTTTTTTTTTTTTTGAGACAGGGTTTCTCTGTATCTTTGGCTGTCCTGGAGTTCACTCTGTAGACCAAGCTGGCTTCCAATTAGCTGCGATCTTCCTGCCTCTGCCTCCTGAGTGCTGGGATTAAAGGCATGTGCCATTACCATCCGAGTTTACTGTCTTAAATTCCCAATCCTCCCCTTGATAGCCACCTTTGAGGAACAAGTGGGAAGTCCTTTGCTTCCAACTGTTCAGAGAGGGAGATCCCTTAGTCATCTGGTACCCTACCCTACCCTGGGATATTGTTTGAATGTTCAGGCTTAGGGACTCCGTACCAGCCCCTGGCATATCCCATCAGCTCTCCTGGGATCAGCCCCTTGGCCTGAAGCCACCTTCAATGCCCTCTTTTTCTGTCTCTGAGATGGTCCTCCAAGGAGTCCCCACATCACCTATGACCTCTTCTAGCTACCCCCCCGCTTTGTTCTCATGTCTCCAAACCTTTTCTAACCACTCCATGGGGGAACACTTGACTTCACATCTGGTTCTCTCCTCCCAGTAGGAGGCAGGCCTCTGGATTCTTGCTCATTCTGTTCCTAGGCTAGATACAGCGATCCCTTTTCAGCTGTCGCATTCCAGCCCCACAGAACCCCACTATCACCTTGATGGTTTTTGTCCCTGATCCTCCACCTGGTGGCCACTCTTGCCACCTGAGCTATCCCATAAAGGATAGTGTAAGGATTCAGACATTACGCTGGCCTGCCCCTGTCACCTAGGAATGCACTCAGGCAGTACCCTGGTCAGCCCAGGGTTCCATGGTATGCACGCAGGTGCAAAGGACCCTTTAAAAGAAAGACCCTCCACCCCACCCCCACCCACTTACTCTCTCTTTTCTGCTGTTCCCCTGGGGCAGGCAGGACTTTTCCCGTCTCCCTCTTCTGTCCTCTCTCTGTCTCTGTCTCTTTACCTCTTTTCTCTTTCCTCTTCCCCTTTCCCTTTCTAATAAAACTTCTCACTTAAGCTCTGTCTGCCTGGCATGTTTGTCCCCCACCTCGGTCACCCTCGCCTGCCGTGCAATCCTCCAAGGTTCCTGTCGCAATTTATCATAACCGAGCCTGCTCAGAGGTATCCAAAAGTCCTGTGGAGACACATGATGCCTGTCCTAGAAGGAGCACATGTCATCCATTTACTGGGCCACAGAACCGGGGCTTGTCACCAGGGGACAGAAAGAGAAGCACTCGCCGGGCGTTGGTGGCGCACGCCTTTAATCCCAGCACTCGGGAGGCAGAGGCAGGCGGATCTCTGTGAGTTCGAGACCAGCCTGGACTACCAAGCGAGTTCCAGGACAGCCTCCAAAGCCACAGAGAAACCCTGTCTCGAAAAACCAAAACCAAAAACGAAAACAAAACAAAAAAAAGAAAGAGAAGCACTCAGGGTCCCCAGGCCTCTTGTGCATTTTGTGACAAATGGACTTTCTGGCATTTTGCGTCTCTTCCCCTTGCATCTGGGCTGGCCCTGCAATGGCTAGGTCTGGGACATCAGGCCATGCTGCTAACTCCTTAAGGCAACTTCCTGTCCCCACCCCCTTATCTCCCCAGCCAGACCAAGGAAAGGAAGTCGTTCTCTCCAGAGGCACCCCTGGACCTCAGGAAAAGTAGCATGTCATGAGAAGGCGGGCCTACTTCTAAGTCCCTCCTCCTCCTGTGTCTGCTGTGAGTCCTCTTCCTAAGCAGCTGTGCGGCCTCTCCCTTGCTAAGAGCCTTGCGTTTACGCACTGTGATCTTCTCCAGTCAGATTGCTTCCACAGCCTCAGATTCCAGTCACACCAACCCATCTCCATTCCTTCTCCAAGATTTGCCATCTCCTTGTCTTTGTCCACACTGTTGCCTTCTCTGGGAAGGCCACTCTTAGGACATTCCTAGCCGGGAGGGTGAATTTGTAGTGACCATTAGCATAGGATGCCCCTGAAACAACTTGTGATGGTTTGGATGGTCCTCATCCTGGAGGGACACACCAATTGGAGGCTGCCAGTGAGAATTCAGGCGAACACAGAAGCACAGGGCACTGACTAATTAGGAGCCCAGGGAGTGGGGGTGATGCTGCTAAAAATCTGAAAGACAAGGAGGTTTGCATCTCATTACTCAACACCTGAACCACCACCTGTTAAATGCAGTCTCGCCAGTGCAATAGGGCAGAGAAGCACATGAGACGCCAGTATGGGAGAAAGAGGACGAATGAGCACAGTGTCCAGCAATGCTCATATTACGGGGATATATCTTATGTTATAACCACATCATGTAGTCGGGGGTCTAAGGCCCAGAGAGGAGCTAGAATCTACCCATGCCCACGCAGCTCTCGGGCTTCCCTCCTAACTCCACATTTACCTACCACAGTGTCTGTCACAAGGCACAGGCTCTTGGCCAGTTGTGTGCTCCAGCTACCAGCACCTAGGCAAAGAGAGGAGTGGGTCTGGCTGGCAGGAAGGGGGCACATTGGGCCAGCCTGCTGCATAACCTCAGCAGGAGGCCCAGGCAACCAAAACCCTGATTTGCCTTGGAAATTGTCGGAGCAGCCAAGCTGATTGTCCTTGAGTCTTGGCTTTAAAAGTGAGATTTATCCCCATGGAACAGAGAAGAGGCCACTGGGTATCATAAGAGCCAGAGCCCGTGTGCATGGTTGGGTAGGGGCTTAGGGCGGGCCTTGCTCTGGATTCTTCCAGGCTAGAGCTGAGTTCAGGTGGCTGGTAAACTCCTTAGGCCAGTCTGGATTGCCCTGGCTATAGAGTCTGGGGAAGCTCCCTCCACTCTCCACCTATAGTCAGATAGTAGGTGGGATGGACCCTTGTCTTATTCTAAGCTCGCTGGTGTCATGTGACCCCCCCCCCCCCAGGAAAAAGTGGCGCCTTTTGCTTTCAGAATGGAGCAGTGGAAAAAACTTACATCTCTATTTGTGGGCACCCAACTTCCTCTGCCTCGCTCTTGCTGTGGTCACACTTTCCATGACAATGCTGGGCCGTTCGTTCGCTGTCTGGAGCGACCAGCTGTCCTGACTTTCCCCCCCTCTGCCCTCTGGGGCCTTCCAGCCCAGCTAAGCCGCCCGCCGAGTCTCCACCCCGAGTTCCCTGTGTGGGCAGCCAGCCCAGCTCCCTGGGGATATCCTGCCATTGTGGCCCAGTGCCTGGGCTCTGTTTCTGCCAGGTCACCCCCAGTGCCCTGGGTCCTTTCCAGGTCCCCAGGTAGAGCCTGGGAGCTCAGAGATGTGGGCAAAGTTGACAGAGGCAGCCAGATCCTCTGCATAGCAGGGTGGCCAAGCTCTGTGTCTAAGACACTTGATACCCAGGCTCTGGCCACCTCAGAGCAGATACACAGAGGGCTCTCCGATCTGACCCAGAGCTGGCCCTGTGGGTGACCTCAGAATGTCCTTTACCTCTTTGGGAGACTTTTCCTGATGCCACAATTTATGGCTAACCCAACCCTGGTTCAGGAGACTAGGGGAATCTGTTACCACTGGGCGGTGACTCCCAGAGTGGTTAACCACTGTGGGTGTCACTGGACCTTGAGGTGGAAGGGAATTTCTGTGGGGCTGTGTTCCTAGCTTCCAACAACTGCACTCCATGAAAATACTAGAATTTGCAAGTTGAGTTCTATTTGCCTTAAATTTCCTGGAACCACACCCCTCAGTTGCATATTCAAATCAGTTCAGGCCCTCCAGGTTGATTATTCACAAAGGCAGCTGCTGAGGGAGGTGAGGTAGGGAATGTCGGGGAGAGCTGGGGGTAGGCAACAGCTACCAGGCACTGCCTCTAATCTGGTTGCAGGTTGGCTAGTTAGTTAACTAGCTACCTTGTTGTGAGATAGGGTCTCCTTAGCCAGGATGCCTGAAGCCTGCCATTCCCCTGCCTCAGAAGAACTGAGACCACAAGCCTGTGCCATTATACAGAGTTCTTCACCATATCCTTTGAATAACAACTTGTCAATGCCAGATGAGGCAAAGCCAAACCCTGGCAAACAGTGGATCAGGGAGCTCGCCCAGCCTTCTGTGGCTGTGGATGGAAATAGCCGGCTATGTGCACCAGTGCCCTGGGCCCTATGGGGCTGGGCTGTTAACCCAATTGGCCTCCAATATCCTTCTCTTATCCCCTGTTACAGCCTGGGAAAGTGCTGAGGCTGGGCTTCCAGCAATGTCCTTGGCACCCTCTTTGAGGTCACCAAGAATCCTACCAGTCACCCTTGAATAGGGGGAGGCGGTCTACCTGCAAAGGCCATCGCTAAAGCTCTACCGTGTGGCCTTGAACAGAGGCTTTGCGTCTCTGTGTGAAACGCAGGGGTTCCATGTCATGGTCCCCCTGGAGCTGACTGTGGGGATGACCAGGCTGCTGCTCCTAAGCAGTGACCCCTGGCTCCAGGTCTGTTCTCAAGAACCCAGCTTGGCTCTGGCTTCTGTTCGCCAGACTGTCTGTGATCTGAGCAGGAAGCTGGCCCTGGGTAATACCCACCCAGATCCTGGAGGCAAGAAGCCAGCAAGCAGGAACAAAGAACTTTCCATGGCTCCAAAGTTAATGAGGAACTGACACTCTTGGGCCTCGACTGGTCTTTCACCCTCCTCTCCTTCCCTCAAATTTCCATCATTGCTGATATTTACGTTGGAAAAGTGCCCAGGACTTCAGGAACCTGCAGGAACCAGTGGAAAAACAATGCAGAGCTGGTAGATGGATTCCTAAAGGTGGTGGCAGGTTTGCGCACCTTAAAATATATTGCAAGGCAGCGAGTATCAAAACCGAATGGTTGCTTAAATTAACTTGGAAGATGTCTATCACCTGTGAGACACTGGTGAAATACAAAGGAGAACCATGAAGTCCTTCCTTCAGGAGGGCCACAATCATGAGGGGCCCCTGTATAGCATGTCCCCCAACTAGGATTAGGAGCCTGCTTGATGGGAGAGAAATATGGAGTGAATCCCCTATGTGCCTATGTTACCTCAGGAAAGTTCCTATCTATATGTCTGAGTCTCAGTTTTGTCTTCAGTAAAATGGGAGTACTAATGGGCCCCACCTCAGCGGAGTGTCGTGTTTAATTGAGGAAATGAGTGGCCTTGCCAGCTGTCTACCCGACAGGGATCACTCCCCATTGCTGACAACAAACACACCTTTTGCTAACAGGCCTGAATTTGTTGCAGGTAGCAAAAGTATCCAGGCCGGGTGCATGAATCATGAATGGTCTAAGCCAAGTGTCCTTCCTCTTTGCCAAACACTGGTTTTCTCAGCTTCCCAGCAGCCCAGGCTGACCATGTCACTAAAATCTAGCCAATTAGGTATAATAGGAAATTTACTGGTGTGTGTGTGTGTGTGTGTGTGTGTGTGTGTGTGTGTGTGGTGTGTGTGTGTGTGTGTGTGTGTGTGTGTTTAATACTGAGAATGAGAGAGCTTTGACTCTGATGCTTCCTGCCTGGGACGTGCTGTGATGTCTGGGGCTGCAGCAGCTGTTTTGTGCCTGTGGGGCTTCCAGTGTGAGGCTGTGTGTAGACTGACATTGGTTGAGGAAGGAGGGGAAGGGGAGCTGCTGAATGGCTCCTGGAATGGCTGACCTCCAGGCTTCTTTCTCTGTCTGCTGATTCTCAATGCCTTTATTCCAAGCCACCAGGACCTCCAGGGTCTGTACCTATGTTTGCACTATATGTTTGACCCACAGTCTAATGCTGTGCTGTGATGTCACATTCCTCTCTGCTCTCCTGGACAAGGATGGAACACACAAGTGTGAAGTGCTTTCCCTGGCCTTTCCACTCCACAGCTCTTAGATAGTCCCAAGGGTCATTTTGCCCATCGTGATTTATATTGTTATCTCATTTGGTTTATTGATACAAGATCTCGCCATGCAGTCCTGGCTCCCTCAAATTTACAACCCTCCTGCCCCAGCCTCCAGAACACTGGGATTCCATCCTGACTTTTTTGTTTTTTTTGTTTTTTTTTTTTTTTTGAGACAGGATTTCTCTGTATAATAGTTCTGGCTGTCCTGGAACTCACTTTGTAGACCAGGCCGCCCTCAATTTCACTGAGATCCACGCCTGCCTCTGCTGGGATTAAAGGCATGTGCCACCACTGCTCAGCTTCCATGCTGACTTTTGCCTAATGCCCCAACTTTGGAGACCTGTAAGGAGCACAGTGGTCCTGCATGTGACTCAGAATTTTAGAGGTGTGCATAACCCCAGCTGGAGGGAAGTCACAGGCAGGAGTGACCCATCATAGTCTCTCCCACTAGAGAGGTGGCCCTGAAAGGACAAGACCAGGGAAAAGTACAGCCAGCTTAGTTCTGAATGCTTCGGGGGGCTGGAGAGATGGCTTAGTGGTTAATAACACTAGCTGGTCTTCCAAGGTCCTGAGGTCAATTCCCAGCAACCATACAATGGTTCACAATCGATCTGGCTTCCTCTTCTGGCCTGCAGAGATACATATATGCAGACAAGACACTGCATACATAATAAATAAATAAATACTAAAAAAAAAAGAACCCCAGTGCTTCACACGGCCTCTCACATGACCTCTGTATGTGAAGAGACATGTGATTCACATGCAGAACACACATGTGACTTTGGGTGATAAAGTACAGCAGCCCACAGACCTGGACCTGCCAGGCTCTGTACTGAGCATCAGTGGAGACAGGAGAGCATGGAGTTGAACCTAGAGGACCAAGTCCCATGTGCAGTCGCCATCTGGCCCTGGCCCCTCACCACACACCTGTCTGTGCATCTTCCTCCATTGGGTCTGCATTCTGTATTTGCCTGCTTCCCTGTCTCCTATTTAGTTTTTATAGTGCTGTGGGTTAATCCAGAGCCTCCCAGATGCTGTGTAAACGCTCTACAATGGAACCACATCCCAGCCCAGATGAGGCAGGATGATGTGAAAACGTGTGATGGGGGCAGGGTGGTCTGTGTGATGTTGACCCAGGGATTCACGGTAATGTGAATAGGCCAAGTGTGGACTCTATGAGTCCTGCCTGGACAGTCTAGTCATGGCCATCATGTTGTATGCTGTATACCTAGAGTGTTAATTCTTTGTTGCTGTTGTTTCATTTCACTTTGTCTGAGACAGGGTGTGCTGGCGAGTTTTATGTCAACTTGACACAAGCTAGAGTCATCTGAGAAGAGGGAGCCTCGATTGAGGAAATGCCCCCATTAGATCAGACCGCAGGAAAGCCTGTAGGGCATTTTCTTAATTAGTGATCGATGGGGGAGGGCCCAGCCCATTGTGAGTGGGCACACTCCTGGGCTGGTGGTCCTGGGTACTGTAAGAAAGCAAGCAGAGCAAGACATGAGGAGTTAGCTGGTAGGCAGCTCCCCTCCATAGCCTCTGCATCAGCTCCTGCCTCCAGGTTGCTATTCCGAGTTCCTGCCTTTGATGATGAGCTGTTATATAGAGGAATAAGTGACATAAACCCTTTCCTCCCTCCCCAAGTTGCTTTTGGTCATGGCATTTCATCACAGCAATAGAAACCCTAATTAAGATACGGGTTCTTACTTTGTAACCCTGGCTGTCCTGGAACTCACCATGTAGACAAGGCTGGCCTTGAACTCACAAAGATTCACCTGCCTCTGCCTGTACCTCTGCCTCCTGAGTGCTAGGATCAAAGGCATGTACCACCATGCTTGGCTCAGTAATTTTGCATTGTTGTGGCAAAATTCCTGACAGAACACCTGGAAGGATGAAAAATTTGGTTTGGCTCATGGTTTCAGAGGTTTCTGCCTATTGTGGCTGGGAAGGCCTGGGCAAGGAGCTTAGTTTGTGGTGACGGGAGTGTGTGGTACAGGCTGTTCACATCACAGTGGACCAGGAAACAGAATGCCAAGAAGCAGTCAGGAATAATATACGAAGGACCAATTGGCCCCACCACCCGAAGCTTTCAGAATCTCTCAAAATAGTGCCACCAACTGGGGGCCCTGTATCCAACCCAACTAACCTCAGCCAGCCCAGACATGGAGAACCAGATGTCCAGGAGAAAGCCACCAGGAACTTCTCTGCCTCTTCAGATAAACAAAGCTGGGTCACCACAGAAGCCAAAGAAGATGCAGCTGTGCCTGCCTGGGAGGTGCCTGGCCTGCCCTGCCCTGCCTGTGGCCCTCTGGAGTAGGCACCTGCAGGATGCAGAGCTAAGAGCAGCTTCTTGGGAGCTCAGCCTGGGTGGACAAGCAGTGGGTGGTGGTGAGGAGTTTTAAAACATTGTCTTAGTAGCGTCCTGAGTTAGGCCTGTGTTCACAGTCATCCCCCTGCCAAAGTCTTGCCTTGGCTCCTCCTGTAGAATGTTCCCTAGCAGGAGACCTGGAGGAACAAACACTTCCAGGAGGTAGAGTCGTGAAGAAATGGAGGCGCCCACAACAGCCACAGCACCATGACCTGCAATGGGATGTGAGGCTCCTGGCCTCTGAAGGAGCTAATGAGCTCCGGCCACAGCCCAGACACCCACCTGTCCTATGGCTCTCTCTCTGCTCAGCACATCCTGCTGTCATGGGGCCACCTTCTTTTTTAAGGTACCGCCTGCACCTTGGGAACGGAGAGCTCTTGTTAGAATGTTCAAATCCTTTACCCTACCTGGGGACAAACACACCGGCACCTGATAAACAGACACACAGACAGTCCTTGGCTCCTGATCGGGGCAGCTCATCTTCCCATAGCCACCATTCTCCACTGCAGGCCTTGGGAGTGGCCTAGGACCCCAGTCCCTGTTGGAGTCACACCTCAGGCCACAGCAAATTCTGACAATGACTACTCCCTTCTAGACCTTTGTTTCCCCATGCACCTGGTGATGTACAAGCAGAATGAAGGGCCTCTGGCTGCATCCCAAGCTGATGGAGTTTCTGTTTTAGGCAAACTATCTGTCCATAGGAGGTTTCCTGGGGAAGCAGCCCACTCCTGCGGCTGAGGGGTCCGAGTTAGATATTGGTGCAGGGACAGAGCCTCATTTATTTCCCTGCACTTGCTGAGTAGACAGAGCCTATCTGATCGCTGGGTCCTGGGCGTGGTTACTCCTTTGGGCCTCAGAGACCAGCGTCAGGGCTATAGGTGCTAGACAAGGCAGGCTTACCAACCCTGTCAGTCTTGCTCAGTTTGGGCCTCAGGAAATCTCTAGCTGTGCTCGGACCACCGCAGAGCACACCCACGGGCTCCCAGCCTCTACCTGGCTGCCAGGGCTCACCTCTCTGGTCCCCTTACATTTGAGTGTTTGCAAACAGGTTATCTAGGAGTCTGTGACAGGCCAGCAGCAAGCAACATTCTGACAGAAGAAAGGGGCTCATGGGTGCACCTGGGGATAGAAACCCTGTTCAAATGGCTGACACAGCAACAGGAGATCACCGAGATCACTGGCTCATTCCACTGAAAAGTTCTGGCACAGACTGCCTCAGGAATGGCTGAAGAAGTTCTCAAAAAAATGACTCCAAGAATCCCTCCCTCCCTCCCTCCCTCTCTCCCTCCCTCCCTCTCTCCCTCCCTCCCTTCCCTCCCTCTCTCCCTTCTCCTCCCTCCCTCCCTTCTCCTCCCTCCCTGCCCCCACCCCCTCTCTCTGACTCCAGGCTTCATCTTCAGGAGGACTCTACTCTCATGCGGTAAAGCGGCTGCCAGCAACTTCATTTACTGTCTCACTTACTGGCCACCTCAGAAAGAGATTCTCTTTGACATCTTCTAACCAAGATCACCAGGCTTTCCAGGTGTGGGGCTGAAACCCTTTCCTGCTCCAGGGGAGCTGGTCTCTGCACCCAGAGGTGGGATCACTGGTAGACAGCCAAGGTTCAGAAGCTTCGGAAGGAGTGTGAACATGCAGGAACACAGTAGCTGCCACTGCTGGCTGGGGATGTCAGGGCAAGCGACTGCGGCAGCCCAGAAGGAGGTTAAGGAGGTCCCTGGATACCCAACCCAGACCCCAAGGCATATCAACAGCTACAGTGGTTTTAACAGCCAGGAGACTAAACTGAGTGGGCAGCAGCTGGGGTGTGCAGAGCCGGAGCACATAAGTCCTGGGCGGCCAGGGGATCATTTAAGCCACACTGTTTACCCTTATTCTTAGAAACAGGAAGTGGGAGCTTCCTGAAAGCAAGCTGATGCTATCCACAAGCCCCAGGGTGGCTCATGGGCCTGACCACTTCCAAAGGAGTGCACAGAAGCACAGTCAGCCTGCAGCTTGTCTCTGGCCTCCCTCTCTATTCTCACTACACTTTGATCCTCGGTGTGAGCTGCCATCCATTTACACAAGGCTGTCCTTGACTGTAGGCCCTTGGTACTGGAGGGTCATAAGCCTCATTCCCTGACTCTTCCTGGTTCTGGTCCCTCCCGTGCTCATCCCTTATTGCTCTCATCCCTCCCGTGAGATCATCCCTCCCGTCCTTCATCCCTCCTGTGCTCATTCCTTCCTTTGTGCTCATCCCTTTCGAGCTCTCATCCCCCCCCCACCCTGCCTGCCCATGTACTCATTCATTGTGTGCCAGTGTTTTCCAGGTCTTACCATCTTCCTGGGGACTCTGAAGGTTTACAACTAAACAGCACAAAGCAGTTCTTAGGACAACCACAGTTTCATCTGGATAGTGATGCTTGTTTCTTTCTTTGGCCATCAGCCACGGTCAGAGTCTAAAAGAGGAAGGGTAATGGCTGTCCTCAAAATGATAATTCAAAAAGAAATACTGGGCGGGAGAGACATCTCAGTGGTTAGAACACTGGCTGCTCTTTCAGAGAACCCAGATTCAATTCCTAGTACGCACATAGTAGCACGTAGTTCCAGGTGAGCCAGTCTCCTGGCCTCCATAAGTCATTGCATGCACACGGTGCACACATACACATAGGCAAAATACACATATAACCCTTTTTCTTCTGAGAAAGAAGTGTCAGAGACACAAAAGGACTGACAGCTGAGAGGCCGGGTGCTGCCCTTGGCTCTGGCCCTGCTTTGCCGGATAGCCTTGGAGAATGTGGCAGACTTCTGACCTCCTTGGACTACTCCACAGCCTTCTAGCTCACTATCTGCAGATTCTTCCTGAGGTTAAACCCAGCGCGGCTCTACACATTAGCTTCCCTGCACTGGCCTCCTCAGCCATTCTGCTGTGATAGCCCTGTCCCTGGGGCTCTGTTTACTTTGCTCTCTGTGTGTGATTTTTCCACAAGTGGCTGTTGAGAACACAATTCCAGCCTTCCCTCAAGGAGGTGCACAGAGCCCACATCCTAGCCAAACAGTGGGTGTCACTAGCTTGGGTCAGAAGCTACCAACACACTTGGGGCTCCCATGGCTTCTGATCTTGAGCCTGCTTAGGGGCGAAGCAGAGAGCAAGGGCTGTTCAAGGGCTGCTGGGGTTCTAAACTGAAAAAAATGCATGACAATGGGCTTTCCTTCTAAGATATCCAGGGGCTGTAGAATGAGTGAGACCCATATGTTAATCCAAAAATCCACCTCATAAGGGACTTGCATGGCTCTTCCCAGAGAGATACCCCTGGAAGCCCTTGCCCAGGCAACCCAGACACAAAGGGTCTAGCACTACTAGCAACAAGTGTTTCCTGCTCAAACCGGCTGCACGCCAAGCACAGCATGGCCATGCTCAGGTCAAAGCAATAGTGTGGCCTTCGCTCTCAGCTTCCGGTCCTGCAGTGGGAACAAAGGCGGGATCAAAAACACTATGGGAGTCTAGAGCTTCACCAGGCTCCGTCACAAATGCATGTATCTCCGAATAAAAATCTAAATGCACAAACAGATACCGTCATCAAGCATTGCTGACACCTGTTCCGAGATTCTCCTGGGCATGTGGTGTTGGCAGGAACCTGGCATTCAGTCTGTGGGAGACGCACCCTCAAGTTTCCTTCCTTTGACAATTTGTCAGGTGCTCAGAGGTGCAGATGGGCAAATTGAGACCAGTCAGCTAGTCACTGTCACCCTGTGGGGGTCACTATCCTCAAGGGCCATTCAGAGGCATGTGAGGGGCCCTAGGCTCCAGGGTCTTCCTGCCTCTACCTTGTCCCAGTTCCAGGCTGGGGGTCCTTGGGGGCTGCCAGTAGTGGGCACACCTCTAAGGTAGCTTGCCTATGATGGTCTCCTGGTGTTCAGTCCTGTCTGCTCCCCGTTTATTTCCCCTCTTGCTTTGGTGTCTCCGGTCTCAGGATATTCTTGTTTTCTAGAGGCATGGAAGTACATCTCCATGACCTTGACTTTGACAATGGTTTCTTAGGACACTGGAGTCACATGCCATAAATGAAAGACTAGATGATAATCTGGACTTCTCTAAAACTAAAAAAGAAAAAAAAACTGTGTTACAAAAGATATTGTTGAGGATTGGAAATGTAGCTCAGCCAGCAGAGTACACGAAGCCCTGAGTTTGGTCCCCAGCACTGCTTAAACCAGGTGTGGTGGTACCAACCTTTAATCTCAGGGTTCTAGATGGAGAGGCAGCAGGATCTCAAGTTCAAGGTTATTGTTGGATCAACAACAACAAAAAGGCAACATCAAGAGAGTAAAGGGCAGGCTCCGAATGGGAGAAAATATTCACAATCCATACATTTGAAAACAGCCTAGTGTCTAGTCCTTTGTAGCCATGCTGGCCTAGGACCTTGGAGCCTCCTTCCTCAGCATCCCTAATGCTGGGATTACAGGCATGCGCTATGACACAGGACTTGTACTGAATTGTGTTGGTAAATAAGGGAGAAGTTACAGGATTGTCATGCCATAAGGAAAACATTGTGTTCAGTAGCGAAAGCCAAACACTTCCAGGGAACATAAGTCCCACAGCTTGCTCTTCTCTCAGTGAGAGACTTACATGGGGGACTTTTAAAAAGTCTGCAGGAACTTTGCAGAGGGAACACTCAGTAGGGGAGCTTTGGTTGGGGATCACAGCCCCAAGCCAGCAGGAGGCTCTGGAGATGGTGACGCTGTGGCTTCCACTAGGCAGAGCAGAGCGGGCCTACTGTTACTGGAGACCTGTGGGCCTCACAGAGGACAAGCTCACTTATCACTTAGGTGTCATTTGGTAGTAAATGAGAGAAACCCAATGAGATGTTCTAACATCTGATGAGCAAAAATGGGGCCATTTTAACTGTGTCACTGACTGTTCAGAAGCAAAGTGTTGGTGCACTCTGGCCTGGGGCTCTTGCAGGCCTGTGGATTGGCCACCGGAAACCCCATCTCAGAAACAAGCTCTCGTGCGTGGGCCTGGAGGCTGCTTAGCTTGGATTGGGAGGACCTGCATGGGTGCAGGAGTGAGGCTGGGAGCCCAGGGCTGAGTGTGACTCAGACCTAGGGGGCTGCCTGGAGAGAAGTGGGCAGCTCCTGTTTGTTCCAAACCCTCAGCCTCTCAGGCAACCTGGAAAAAAACAATCCTTCCAGCAGGAAACAGACACGTATTCCAGCCTGCAGAGCAGAAAGCCAAATCTTTTGACAAATATAAAACAAAACTTGCAGAAGGCAATTCTCACAATAGAACATTTAAAAACAAAGCACTTTTTATTTCCACAAGTACCACACATTTACTGTAGCAAAGTTTTAAAATACAGATAAGTGAGAAGGATAAAATGCTCATTATCTCACTCACTTCCAGGAATAAATGATGATAAATTGAACTGCCTGTTTTCTCAGGCTTTTCTTTATACTCACAAGTCTGTTTTATTCTTACACAAGGTCCGACACTATTTATAGATTTTTACTTCCAAGTGTTTGGTGGATATATATATATATATATGTATATATAATAGAATACCTGAGCCTGATAATTCATTAAGAAGAGAAGTTCATATTGGCTCACAATTCCAGAGTCTGTTATGGCAGGTGAAGAGTTCTTGCTGCTTCAACTCTTGGTTTAGCACAAAGGGGCAGATGGGAAAGAAACATGGAAGTCAGAAGTCAGGTTTGCCTGATACAGCCTCCTTGTCTTGTGATCTCTAATGTGCTCAATAATGTCAGTGACTTGCCTAGATGGGTCCCAAACCATCCCCCCTTTGCCTTAGCCTAGCATTCTAGATGTGTACCATCTTGTCTGACTGGGAATGACTATTTTGAGGAAAGACCACGAAGGTGGGGAGAAGAAATCCTTTGTGTTCTCTTATCTCTGTGCTGTGTGAATCCCTCACTACAAGCAAATGTTTTTTGTTTTGTTTTGTTTTGGTTTTTCGAGACAGGGTTTCTCTGTGGCTTTGGAGGCTGTCCTGGAACTCACTTTGTAGACCAGGCTGGCCTCGAACTCACAGAGATCCACCTGCCTCTGCCTCCCGAGTGCTGGGATTAAAGGCATGCGCCACCAACGCCCGGCCAAGCGAATGATTTTTATAACTGCAATTCCTATGGAAACAAATGGTTTCTAAAATCATGAGTAAAAGACGGTGGGCAGAGTGGAAGAGGCATTTGTAACATACACAACAACTTGTTTTTCATAATCTGTAGGGAGCCCTTACAGATCAACAAGATTAAAATCAACCTGCCAATAGCAGAGGGGAGAGCCAGATGCCGACAATCCCACTCCCCCTAAAAAAAAAAAACCTCACAAGCAGGTGATAAATGTTCATTTGTCTAAATAATTAAAGAAACATACAGCAAAGCAATACAAAAACTGAGAAGATAAAAACATCACCTGCCAGACTGGCAAGGGTGGAAAACAGCAAAGAGCCAGCAGTGGACAGGATTTGCCAGACACCAGTTGGGCAGCAGGAAGGAGCTAGGGTGTCCTGTCTCCTCTCTGGCACTGGCCAAGTGATCAGAGCCTTAGAGGGGCAAGTCCTTCACAGCACACTTCAGCTGCTAAGGATTTATCCACAGAGGGGAATGGTCTCGGTTCTGCCTCAAATGATATGACAAGACTTTTGGGATCCCCTATGGGAGGCCTCACCCTAAGGGGTGGATGGGGAGGGTAGGATGGGGGAGATGTTGGGGGGAGAGGCAGGACCGGAGGGAGAGGGAACTGGGATTGGTATGTAAAATAAGATTGTTTTTAATTTGAATTAAAAATTAAAAAAATATTTAAAAAATAATAAAAAGTATAAAAAATAATTTATCCATGGAATAATTGTCCATGGTGCTGAGACACAGAGAACTCACAAAAGACAGTCATTAAATACTTGAAGAAATGTGTTATTCTCTGCAAGTGATTAACATAAAGCTGCACATGTGCACAGGGTTACCTTCCTGTGGGGGTGCTCACGAGGCACTGCTCACGGTCCTGGTGTCATCGTGTAAGAGGCTGGGAGGGATCCATCCTCATGGAAGGGTTAATGTGGTCTTGGGGGAGTGGTTCATATCCTCATGACGTTAGGTCTCAAAACAAACACCAAGTCACAAAGAGCTCTGCCCTTTTCTTCCCTATCCTACCTGGGGTTTTCACTGTGTGTTCAGAAGTCAACGTTCATAGGGATGGGATATAGCTCAGTGGTAGAGTGCTGTCCATTGTGTGTGAGGCCATGGTGTGCTCCCTGTCACTGTAAAATATATAATTTAATTTAAAACATAAAATTACAGGGCCAGTGAGATGGCTCAGTGGGTAAAGGTGCTTGCTGCCAAGACTGGACGACTCAAGTTCAATTCCTAAGACTGATATGAAAGGAAAGAACTCCTAGAAGTTGTCCTCTGATCTTGTGCCATGGCATATGTGTACAAACACACACACACACACACTATATATATATATGTATGTATATATACACATTATATACATATACACACAATATATATATACATACACATACTATATATATATATACATATATACACACGCTATACACACACACACTATTTGGTTGAGTGGCCCATTACCTGTGTGTGTGTGTGTGTGTGTGTGTGTGTGTGTGTGTGTGTGTGTAGCTTACAATTCAATAGGAAGATGCTGACAGAGCAAATGGAGCCATATGCCTGTATCTGTATCTTGTCACCCTAGCTGTGAGGAGGGGAGTAACATGTGTGTCATCAAGGGAAGCCTCCAGGGTGGTCTATGATCCCTCTCTCTCCCAGAACTCAAGCTGAATGCAATCCCTTCCCTTTGAGTGGGGGAGGGACACCTGACTTGCTTAGATTCAGTAATGAAGCACAGGTGATGAGATGACCATCTGAAACTGGGTCAAAGAGTCTCTGTAGCAAAGACAAAACAAAGCTTGTAGAAATATTTGCCTGAGGGGTTGGGGATATGGCTCAGTGGTTAGAACACTGGCTACCCTTCCAGAGGACCCTGGTTTAATTCCCAGCACCCACTGTCTGTAACTCTAGTTCCAGGGGATCCAACACTTTCATGTGGACATACATACAGGCAACTACACTAATACATATGAAATAAAGATAATTTAAAAAATTAAATATATTTGCCTGAGTAGTGGTGGCACATACCTTTAATCCCAGCACTCAGGATACAGAGGCAGGTGGATCTCTGTGAATTTGAGGCCAGCCTGGTCTACACAGAGTTCCAGGACAGTGAAGACTGCATGCTGTCTCGAAACAAAACAACCACATGTCCATGGCTCTTTCTCTTGATAGGCTCCTGCTGGGTCAGGTGAGCTTCCAGGCTGTGAAGAGATTTGGGGAGAAGTCTAGGTGGCACAGGAAGGACCAAGGAGGAAACAAAACCTGCCTGCTGGTGATCACACAACAGCCAGTGGATTCCCCCCCCCCCCCGCCCCCTCTGGTCAGATCTTGAGGTGCCTGAAACCCACGTGAGATCTTGAGCTGCAGGAAGCAGCTAAGCTGTGAACTGAGATAGTAAACAGTGAATTCAGTGCATCAAGAAGCCCTTAGGTGAGCACATTTTTCTGTGTAGGTTCAAGTGCACAGTAACATCATTCTGGGAAACAGAGGCAGGAGGATCTCTGTGAGTTCAAGGCCAGCCTGGTCTACAAGAGCTAGTTCCAGGACAGGCTCCAAAGCTATACAGAGAAATCTTGTCTTGAAACCCCCCCTTCCCCCCCCAAAACAAAACAAAACAAAAACAAAAAATCACTCTGACAAAATCCTCTGGTCAATGTATGGCCCTCCATCCATTTCCCCAATCTTCAGTTTCTTTGAGTGTCCTGTTTTGTTGTCACACTATAAGGCTTGCACTTCTGTAGCCAGCTTTCTTTTTGAACTGTCAACCAGCTCTCAAATAAAGGCACGAAGACTTATTAGTTATGAACATTCAGCCTTATCTTATGCTTGTCCCACTATCTCTTACAGCTTAATTTAACCTATTTCTCTTCATCTATGTTTTGCCTCAGGGCATTTTACTTTTCTTTTACTCTATATGTCCTACTCCCCTGGTTCTTCTGTGCCTGACTGGCATCTGTCTTTCTCCTCCAAACCTAAATTCCTCTTCCTATTTATTCTCTGCCCACTAGCCCTGCCTATCCCTAGCTATTGCCCATTCAGTTTTTAATTAGACCAACCAGGTGCCTTAGGCAGGCAAGGTAAAACAAATGCAACACACCTTTACATAGTTAAACAAATGTAGCTTAAACAAATGTAACACACCTTTACATAGTTAAACAAATGTAGCTTAAACAAATGTAACACACCTTTACATAGTTAAACAAGTATAACACATTTTTAAATAGTTAAATAGTCCACAACATGCTTCTTTTGATAATTTACTCCTAAGATTTTTTGAGCGTGTTGTTGTTTTGAGATGGAGATACAGTAAGTAGCCCAGCTGGCCTCTCACTCTTGCTGCTTCCCTTCCCAGTGAAGGTGTGCCACACACTAACTTCTGTGTAGACTGCAATTTGGATGAACTCACTTGTTTACTGGGTTTTTTGTTGTCATTGTTGATTCTTTAGGATCTGAAGCCTGTAAGACCCTGATTTGTAAATGGATCCTTTCCTTTCCAGAATGGGAGCAAAGGGCTATTGTTGCTTGCCCAGCTCTTCTGTATAACGCTGGGTAGAAGTGGTGGGGCATATGCCTGCTGTGACTTGCTAATTTAGGAAGGAAACACCAACTTTCTACCAATAAGTGAAGAGTTAGTGCATTTTCTTAGGTCCCTGCATCACATTGGGGACCCACCCTCTGGTCTCCTTGCTCAAGTTGGTGGCAGAATTTGATGTCATCTGAATGACTTTGTTTTTGTTTTTTTGTAGGTGTAAAGAATATAAATGCTATGGGTCATACAGACTTTTGCCCAGATTCCAAAAAAAAAAAAAAGAAAAAAAAAAAGCTCATGAGACTCGGCACTGTGTTCCAGGGTCAGCAGCCTAGGAAAGAACGATGTGGAGCTGTGAGAGTGACGCCTAAGTTTCAACAGAGAACTCAGGAAGCCAAGGATGACAGGAACATGGAACATCTGCTGAGGGAAGATGTGAGCACAGCCAGCCCAAGGGAGGCCGCATGTGCCAAAGTCAGCATGGTCAGAGTAGCAAGAGTGCCTGAGCCTTCTAGGGCCCACATCATCCTATCACATGCTCCAGATGCCAGAGGCACAGGATTTAATGCTTGTCCTGCTGGCTTCCCTTCCCCCCTGCTCCTGGAATGGGAATGTTTAGACTGTGTCACTGGGTATTGGAAGTATGTTTTTTTTGGGGGGGGGGTTCAGTTTTATGGAGTCTCACAGCTATAAGTTTGTCTTGGATCTTTGAAGATGCTCTGAACTTGGGTTTTTGAGCAACACTGTAACCTTTGAGAAGTTGGGGAGTCTTAGAGATGTACAAAAGAAAGTTTTGCTTGAAGAGATGGCCATGAGTTTCTGGTGGCCAAGAGCATCTGAGTGTTATGAACCACTTGAGTGTGAAATGTTTCCTGCAGGCTTGGTCCCCAGCTGATGGGACTGTTTGGGGATGTGAGGCCAAACTGAAGGGAGATCCAGCTGGGTATGGTGGCCCACTGGCCGTTCTTGGGGAGGGACCAGGGTGTGGTTCCCAGCACCTACATGATGGTTAACAGCTGTAACTCCACTTCTAGGGGATCTGATGTCCTCTTCTGGCTTTTTCAGGTACTTATGTAGCAAAGCACTTTTTTTTTAAAGCTTGAAAAGGGGGAGTTGAAAAGAGTTGTTGCCAAGTGAAGAGGTGAAACTGCAGGAGGAAAAGTTTCTAATGCTCACTAGTACAGAGTAACAATGGCTGACAACTGGTTAGCTGAAGACAGCTCATAGAGATGCTTTTTAGGAGGCACTGGGTAATGAGTCTTAGCTAAACACATGCTACTCCCTAGAGTGGATTCTGAATGAATGTTCCTAACACAATGAAATGGTAAGCAGGAGCAGGTGGGGCAGGACTGAAATAATGTTCACTACTGGGAAAGCTGAGGCAGGAGGATTGCAAGCTCCATCCTGGAACACGTAAGACCTTAAAATAAAAAATAAAGAAAGCTCAGTGGTACGGTGATTGTGTGTAAGGGCCTAGGTTTAATCCGTAGCACTGTAAACATAACATGAATATCACATTATACCTGATAAATATGTACAATAATGTGTCAATTTTAAAACTTAAATATAAAATGTAAAAGGAATTTGAGTTAGCTGTTTCTCTTTACTTCTGCTGTGAATTTCTGCCATAATGAGCAGCCTCCCTGCCATATTTTAGGGTGTCTCACCTGATGGAGTGGCTGAGCAGCTGTGTTGACAGGACTCACAGTGGCTATGTGGGGATTTCCCAGGCATGACATCTGCCCAGTTGTCATGGATGCATGCTGCTCAGCAGTTCTGAGGCGACAACCCATAAGGACATGGGTCTCCCAAGTAGCTTTTTAAACATGAAGGTAAATGGTGGCTGGCAGTCCAGGGAAGCCTAGCATGAAGAAGCACAGCGGGTGGGGGCGGGGTGGTGGCTCTGGGCTGCCCGGGGAAGGAGCATGTGAGTAAGAGTCCAGGAAGAGCAGGAGAGGCGAGAGCAAGGAGAGACAGACAGACTGACCTCACATCTTCAAGCCGAGGCAGATGCAACTTTCAGGCTTTTCAGTTTTGTGAGCTGGTGAATTCATCTTTTAAATGTAGTCAGTTAGGGACGAGCAAAAACTGTGAGGCATGTGAAGGCAGTAGCTGCTAAGCGGCCCACCTGAGTTCACTCCCTGGGACCCACATGGGAAGGGGGAACAGATTCTCTTAAGTTGTCCTCTGACATCCACAAGTGTAGTGTGGCATGCTTGTGTGTCCGCGCGCACACACACACAAACATGCACACACACATGCAAACAAATAGTTTGGAGTTTAACTTAAAGCTGGGGAAATCTCACTGAATTCTAGGACAGTGCCTCCAAATTAATCTCAACTCCTTTTGTGCTAAGGGAAACTACAATAGCCAAGAATCCCTAGAAAGGAGAATTTGCTGATGGCTGCCATAAATTTGACTGGGCTCTGTCAGTGGCCTTTCTATTGCAGGAAATGTCTATACATTTATTTCCCATACATTGCTGATATTCTAAAAATCACATCACTCAGTATGCAGTCCTGGCTGTCCTGGAATTCACTGTAGACCTGCCCCCCAAGTGCAGGAATTAAAAGCATGTGCCAGCACCACCTGGAAGTAGAAGACGACTTTTAAGAGCCCATTATCTTCTCTTTCTGGATCATCAGGGTATTCGGGTCACCAGGCTGGACTGTAGTCTCTTTACTTATTGAGCCATCCCAGTGGCCCCTAAATTCTTGAAAAACTTCAGTAGTTATTTTTAGAAAAATATCTACTTAACAGGACTATTTAGAGCAATGGTTCTCAACCTGTGTGCCTTGACCCTTTCGGGGGGTGTCAAATGACCCTTTCCCAGGGGTTTCCTAAGACCATTAGAAAACAGATATTTACATTATGATTCCTAAAAGTAGCAAAATTAGTTATGAAGCAGCAACAAAAATAATTTTATGGGGGTCACCACTACATGAGGAACAGCATTAAAGGGTCACAGCATTAGAAAGGTTGAGACTCAGTGATTTAGATAGTCTTAGTTCTTCCTGGAATAGATTTTTAAAATAAATCTAATTGTTTTCATACAATGTATTTTGATACTATTATGGCAAAAGAGTTACCACCTTATTTTAACCCACTGGAGTCAACTGTGGCCTAAATTTGGGCCAGAAAGTATTTTCTTTTACAAGTGAGCAGAGACCAGCCAACCACACGCTCCCTTACCCACCTCCCTAGTACTCCTGGGGACCCTGAACAGGTGCTCAAACCCTGCAGTTAGGAATCCCACTCCCATTCCAATCCCTGCTTCTGCAGCTGCGTACTGACTTTTCGCCATCTGCTCTTCACCACCTTAGGGAAGCAGGTGGCAGAGGGGTCTCCAAGCGTAGTGCTTCCTCAGTGCAATGTGAGCAAGAACCCTTCGTATTCAGCAGCGCTCTCAGCCCTCCTAACTTGACCCTTTAATATGACTCCCAACCATAAAGCTATTTTCATTGCTACTTTAAAACTGTAATTTTGCTGCTTTTATGAAACATAATGTAATTACCTGAGACACAGGATATCTGATAGGCAACCTCTGTGAAAGGGTCATTCGACCCCCAAAGGGGTCATGACCCACAGATTGAGAACTGCTGCCCTAGAGCCTCCTAGCTGGCTGGCATCAGTGTCGCTATGGCAAGAAATGGCTCACAGCCACCATGATTGCAAGAGATGGGAAAGGAAGCAATCCTATAAACAGAAATGAGATTTCTAGGACGGATGACTCTCCCCATGAGCCAGTAAAAAGACAGTTTTCCTGAGATTGAAGCATCTATAGTTGTCACCCACAGACTGGATTCTGGGGCAGATGAGACGGTTCCCTGCCTAAAGTGCTTGCTGCCAAGCCTGACAATCTGGGTGCCCAGGGTGGGAACCAATCCCTGCAAATGGACCCACATGCACGATAATTTAAAAAAAAGATTTGATACTGAAAAAAAGATTCTGGAGTCTGTGAGCAGGGAAGGCGGGAAGTGGGCAGGAAGAGGCAGTGAGACAGGCAACAGGGTCAGTCATGTGTAGACATGGGCTTAGTCTACATCTGGGTTTTCCAGCAGGCTCTTTCCATGCAGTGTAAACGCCTGGCTGACATGCTGGGGGAGCTGGGCTGTGTGCTGGGCACCGGGGCTGAGCCCTGACGGCTATTTTCCTCCCGTGCCAAAGGATTCGGCACTGACATGCACAAATGAGGAACGCTGGAATTCTACCTTTCCCTTCAGTTATGGAAGGCTTGGGCTGGAGTTGCCTAGCACTGCTGTGACCTGCTAACTCCGTGTCATCTCAGCAAGCAGGGAACTTCCACACACTGTTCCAGTAAAGGCTATCAGTATCATCAACAGGTAAGGTTGGGAGCCTTACTTTTCAGGAGTAAGCCCCACAACTCTCAGACCCGTCAAGGAGAGGAGGGAGATTCAGAGCCCTGGATGACTCAGTTCCCCTGAGCACTATGCTAACCCAAGCTTCCTACTGGAGAAGCTGAGGCTGGATCCAGGCTCTGCCTGGGGCTCCCCTAGAGTTTCAGGTTTCGGGAAGATGTGTACCCTGTGGGCCTCAATGTTGAGTCAGGCCCAGATCCCACTGAGAAGGCGAGTTCCTCCACCTTGTAAGATGGCACTGAGCCCAGGAAAGTGTCTGAGAAGGGCACAGCATGGGACGTGGGACCTCGGACCTGAGGCGGAACAGGCATCGGCTTTCGACGAGTCAGACGAGGCTGGCAGGAGCAGCAGTCCCAGGACAGCAGCAAGGCGGTGCTGGGGAGTCTGGCTGGAGAGGGGTGAACTTGGGGACACTACTGGTGTGTCAGACCTGAGAGATACAGTACAGAAGGGGCCACTGAGGTGAACCCCTGGATTTCCTGGGTCGACACAGTGAAGGACAAGGTTCACGGTTCTGTCAACACTCAGAGGATGGTGCCTGAGGGATCTGCTGGACTCCTTCCCACAAGGAGGTGGCGATGAGGTTCTGTTAAAGCCCATCTGTTTGGCTGGGCAAAGACTCCAAAGTGTATTTCACAAGAGACACTGAAGCAGGCACGAGAAACATGGGCAGAAGATTGTGGGTTCCAGGCCGACCTGGGGGATACAGTGAGATCTTTCTACAGGGGGATGAGGACAGGGAAGGGGAAAGGGATAAATCCACACGGAGTTGTACTTTTTTTATATAGAATTTGTACAATATATTTCTCTTCATTTGCATATCTTATCCACAACTTAAAACATTCTTTTTACAGGCTGAACTCACTCAGCTGATATAATCAAAATTCTTTCTCTCAACCAAATAATAAAAATTCAAAATCGTAAACCTGTAAGAAAACAAATTAAAAACGATGATGAAAATAAGTCACTCCTCTCATTAGAACAGTGTCTGTACAATATATGATTTGGAACAGAATTCTTTGTAGATTAGGCACATGTTTCCACGACCCCTTATTCCTGCCAGTTTTGTCTCAGTCCAGGCAGTCTTGCCTCCTAAGAAGGGAGGGTCAAGGGGACGTTGGCCTTGATGGAACTCCTTTGGGACCTCCTGCCCTGGTTGGGGTCAGGAGAGATGGGCCTGGCTCAGCAGTGCCACCCAGTGGCCTAGAGAAGCAGAGGCAGTGGGCTGCAGGTGGCCAGGTCAGGAGGGGCCCTGTCAGAGCGCAGCTGTGGTGTGTGAAGGGCAAACTGAAGCACAGGGAGAGAAAACGGCCAGCAGTGAGTGGAAAGAAGCTATGGGGTCCAGCGTTTATTTACAATCGCTCTTCCTGATGGAAGGGTGGGAGGAGGGCTGGGGCCTCCAGCCTTGTCCTGCCCTGATCATCTGCTCCCTCTACTCAGTCTGAGGTGTGGAGGGGGAGGAGTGTGTCAGCACCCTCTCCCCCCATCCTCTAACTGCTCTCTGATCTGAGCCACCATGAGGCTCTTCACTGAGCACTGAGACCTGTTCTGACTTCACCTGAGACCTACTTGCAACGGGGACCTTCTCTGGGGTTTAGGCAGCTTGCAAAGCCCAGGTGCTTTGGCAAAGAGCAAAAGATGAGAAAGAGGTTCCTATGGGCTGGCACCACGTCCTGCACCATGGGAACTGGACTACAATTCCTTTGATGTCAGGGTGGTGGATCACAGGTCACTGCTCCATTTGTTCCTATGCTTTTGCAATCTGTCCCCTCCTGTATGCTGGGGTTCATCAGAGAACCTAATTCAGAGGCCAGGCAGGTAGTGGTGCCAGAACACAGCACCTTTGCAGAAGATGCTCCCAGACCTGCAGGCTCAGCCTCTTCCAACCCAGTCCCTTGCCTACTCCCAGAAGTCTCTTCAGAAGCCAAGAGGCATACTGGGTCATAGCAACACAAGTTGGCCAAGTGTGGCCCTGGCTGTGAGGAGCCTTTTTTTGCCATTGGGCCTGTGAGGTGGGACATGCCTCTGGCCCAGACACCTGCCCTTCAATAGAAGGTGCCTCAGGATTCTTTCTTCCTGAAAGTCCTTGGCCTGGTGCCAACTCAGTTTCCCACTCATTGTGACCCTGGAAAGAAAAATCATCAGCACTTCAGGGCAATGCTAAAGCCATATATGGAAAAATGCAAAAGCATTCACTAGAACTAATGTAGTTATTGAGAGACAGGTGATGGCTAAATAGCCAGACAAGAGGCCCAAGGTGGTAGGTATGCCGATCACCATGACTGAAGCTGAAGTATGATCAGGTATGTCCTGACTCCGAACAAGCGCTCCTCTGAGGGCACTGCTGGCACTGTAGGTGCTGGAGAGCCCCCTCCATTTCTGTCACTTCCACACACAGCAGTTTGTTCCTAGGCATTCCCTAGGGGCCCTCTCAGGGAGCCAGTGTGGTTCTCTTTTAGAAACATGAGGGGGAAACCAAAACATACTAAAATAAGTGAAGAAACACAGAAGTGTGTGCTGGAAGCTGTTGCATGGGTGACAAGCAGTGCCTGTCGGCTGTTCCCAAGGGCACTGGGGAGTTGATCAGCTGACCTGTGGCAACTTGGGAGTTGGAGGTGGCTGAGAGGTGCTCATGTTGGTTGTGGGTTAGTTTCCCAACTGGGTCATTGCTGCTGCAAGCTGCAAGTCTCACAGCACGGATGGTGCTGTCCCCTGATGGCAAGCCTGGGCAGCTCCCACTCAGTGGAGACAGAATCCTTCCAGAGACTACTTCTAGGTCTTCAGTGCTGTGACTCCCCTGGGACAGCCCTGGAGGAGACTGGTCTCTCTGAGTCATTTTCCCAAGGCCTCTTGATGGCCCTTTCTGAGCCCCTCAGCACTGCTGTGCTTTCTTGCACAAGTGGAGCCTGCACAGTGGGCCTACTTGATGAGGCGGCTGCTTGGCATCCAAATGGGAGCAGGGGGTGGGCTCAGAGAGCTGTGTGCAGAGGCTGCAGGGGTTTCCTGAGCAAGGTTGGAGGTCTGCTGTAAACCCCTGTAGACAAAGTATTGAGTCCATGCATGCCA
The DNA here is from genome assembly GCF_017639785.1 of Mesocricetus auratus. Taxonomy (NCBI): domain Eukaryota; kingdom Metazoa; phylum Chordata; class Mammalia; order Rodentia; family Cricetidae; genus Mesocricetus; species Mesocricetus auratus. Next base: position 51,787,859 of record NW_024429191.1, on the reverse strand, counting down.
CAGTGAGGTTAACACTCAACATTCCAGAGGCGGGTGGCCTTGTTTGGGTAGTTGATGGCCAGGCTGATAGCAGCGATGTTTTGCAGAGCCTGTGGAGGGAAACAGCGGTCACCAACATCAAGGGCCATTTACTTGCTCACCCCTAAGTCTCTCAGCTGGAGGGTAGTGAGGTGAGCCAGAGGTAATGCCCCTCATCCAGAGGCCTGAAGGTAGAGTGAGAAAGGAAACAAAACCAAAAGCCCACAGGAAAACTGAGTTGCTGAGGCAAGAGTCTGGGAAAGCCATATAAAGGTAAGGAAGGGAAGCACATAGTACACATAAGAGGTAACAGCCAGTGACAGAGGAGAGGCACCCATAGGGAGCTCGTAGCAGCGCTGGAGAGCGGCTGCCCCAGAAAGACATGGCTAGGAATCAGAACTCTAGTGAGGGAACTAGACAGCCGTGGGAGGGGCACAGGGAAAGGGGACTAGACATGCACGGGGCAGGCATGAGGGTCAGTCGAGCCAAAGCAGCCACACATCACAATCTCTTACAGCACATCAAGGAAGCAAGGCCATGGCAGCCAGTGCAGGTGGCCGCTAAGATGGAGGGCAGTTTGTACTCTACCTACAGGTCTCAGGAGAGCCCCACCTGATCGTCCCCCCTGCTTTGGGGGAGGAGCCCCACTTCTGAGCAGACATTTCTAACCTTGCACAGAAGAGCCTTCCTCGAAGGACTGGGCTCTGGGAAGAGTCCCAGGTGGATGCCTACCTGCATCCCTATCTGTCCATTCTACGATTATGGCCCAAGTCCATTCTCAAAATGCAGGCCAGGGCCTAAGGCTCTCAAGCCTCTGGAGAAAGGTCACAGGTTCAAATATTACGTTCACCATTTCCTGAGCACACAGCACAGTTCCATTTCAGGGATTAGTGGAGGGCAGACACAAGAACCAGCTGTCTTCTGTTGGGCCAGACATTAAAGAAGTCTGCAAAAATGAACTAGGGCCACCCTCCTCAAAAGTGATTTTGTTTTCCTAAAACACATTAACATGAAAAGTTCTGTCTTAAAAACTGAATTGATAATAAATGTTTAATGTTTTAATTTTGACACTGAAGTCTAATTTCTAATATTATACACTGTATACAGCATACATAATGAACAGCTTTCTTGGGCCCTCTATCATTTAGAAGCACAGCTGTTAAGAGGAGTTTTCCTAACAGGGAAGCAAAGTACGTCCAAAAATATCTGAAATCTAACTCTATGGAAACTTCCAGGATCAGCCAAACTAAAGTGAAGGCACTAGTTGTTTTGGTTTTACAGACACACATTCTTGCTAGTGTCTTCTGACCCATTTAATATGAGTGACAGTGATAAACGGGGCTCCCCTGCTCTCTGTGAGAGTCAGACGGAAGTGACTGAATTGCAACCGAGCTCCATGTAAACTCTGGAAAGGTCTGGACTTGTCATGCAACTAACTCTCTTCTCACTCTTCTACCTCATGCCCTGCCCTTCAGTCCTGGCAAGTGAGATGGTGCCATCCATCCCAGGAATATGGCCTACAGTCCAGTTCTTTGGGGACAGGGGAGAGGGTACCTGTGCTGCACATCGGAGAAGGTGGTCCTCAGTCGTTAAGGCCAGCAGGTACTCCTGCAGCAGGCCAAGCTCCTGTGAAGAGAGCACGGGCTCCTTGAATGATGGGACTAGACAAAGGACACCATCATGCAAACAGGGTGCCAAGGGCGTAAGCACCTATGACACCCCACACTCTACAGCCACCAAGAAGCCTAACTGGAAGAAACAGGAGCCTGGTTTCAGAGCTAGCCCTGATGGCCCACAGGGTGACCAGGCAGAGACATTTCTCATGTACCCTGAGGAGGACAAGCAAAGGACCTGTGAAAGGCCCTTTCATGTGGCAAGTCAATAAGTCTATTGTACCTAGGCTGAGAAAGATGAGGAAGAGGAACCTAACTGTTTGATTTTCCAGAAATCTCTGTTGTCAAGAGCTGGTCCAAGACAGTCCCTACCCTGCTTTGGCTATAGGCCTGACAAAATAAGCAACTAGGCTGACCTGAGGGTTTCTCTTCCCAGGGCTGGGAGTACGTGTGTGTGTGGGGGGGAGGGGGTGATAGGGGGCTAGATGTAGGCCCAGGCCTGCCTCCTTGTGCAGTCTGGACACCCTGGGCTGGGGACTTGGGTGTGACCCTAGTCCTGCCATGAGCAGGAACAGGTAAAAGCATAGAGGCACAATCCTTCCTGCCCAGACTAAATGGCAAGAGGTGGACACATTCTTACCTGGGCACGGTTCTCGGTGACAAAGAAGAGCTCAGTGAGGGCGCGGTGCAGGGGCAGGAGGATGCCAGGCTGCGTCACATCCTCAAATAGGCCATACTCCATGTGGGTAAAGAGCTGCCACAGGGGCTTCAACAGCGCAAGGTCACAGAGGTCACTGGTGGTGCAAGCATGGGGTCAGTTTACTAAGAAGTAGGGCCCCCTCAGGTGGACAGTTGAAAAAAACTGCAGGTCAGGCATATGAGGACGTGGTACTAACAGTAAGCATACCCAACCTTCTCTCACCCTCCCCGGCTGCCAGCCTAGGAAGTGACAGTGAACCACCACTTTATCTTCCTGACTTGAAGATTCCTTTAAGTTTTTAAAAACAACAACTCCATAATACCTTTAACTTTGAGTATCATCATCACCTCACATTGACTCATACTGTGTGTATCTACATGCCTTAAAAATGCAGGAAAGAGAGCCTGGAGGTGGTAGCACACACCTTTGATCCCAGCACTTGGAGACAGAGGCAGGTGGATCTCTGTGAGTTCCAGACCAGCTTGGTCTACAAAGTGAGTTCCAGGACAGCCAGGACTGTTGTTACACAGAGAAATGCTGTCTTGAAAAACAAAACAAAAAAGCAGGAAACAGCAACTCTTACTGGTCAGGGGTCTGTGGGTGGAATGCATAGCAGCTGCATACATAGCACAGAAACCATCAGCTCTTTCCTTTGAGACAAGTCCTATGAAGCTATAGCCACATTCCTACGTCTACTCAACACTATCGTGGAAGTTCTACAAACCCTGCTCCTGTGCATTGAGAGGAAGAACTAAAACTCACTATCACAGATGCCATGACTGAGTGCTGGCTAATTCATACACTCACTCAGAACAGATGTTGGATATAAGGTCAACAGGCCAAAATGACACAGCAGCAAACAAAAGTCACCTTTTGTTTGAGGTGGTTTTACCAGTGTAGCCTACGCTGGCTGTGAAATGCCTTAGCTTTCTGGGTGCTGGGATTATAGGCATACACCACCATATCCAGCAAAAATTTAAACAATAATTATAAGAGAATAAAAAAATTAAAGACATAGGAATATACAAAACAGGTGCTGTATGAATTGTCTACAGAAATGTGTAAATTATTTCAAGAACCTACACAATGGAATAAGATAAAACGGCTGTGGATTAGGACAGTCAACTTTCTGAGGAATTTGATTTCCCGCAAACTGATATGCAGAGCTTATTGGAATCCCATTAGGAGGTGGGCACGTGCCTTTATGATAGAGTGTGGAAGACTCTTCCTCCCATGTGGAAAGCCATGGGTTAAGTCCCAGTACCACCACCACCACCACCACCAACAACAAAATCACTGGCCAAGATGGAGGTTGGGAAGTGTGAACAAGAGAGCACAAACGTCTCACTATATAGCCTGGAATTCATTATGTAGACCAGGTCTCCAGCTCACAGATATCCAATCGCTCTGCCTCCCTGCTGGGACTAAAGGTGTGTGCCACCACTGCTCAACTGAAAATGTTTTACTCTTTGGTTGTATGTGTTTGTGTGCGGTCTATGTATGTATTCAGGTAGGAGTGTGTAGATGCTGTGAGTGTGCAGGGGTCTTTCTCAGTTGCTCTGTACCTTACATTTAAATTTTTTATTAGATATATTCATGTTATATGTGATTGTTTTGCCTGAGTGTATGTATGTCCACCATCCTGTATGCTTGGCATATTTGGAGGTCAAAAGAAAGCACTGGATTCCCTGGAACTGGAGTTATGGATAGAGAACCACCACGTGGGTGCTGGGAATCAAAATCCTGTGCAAGAGCAACAAGTGTTCTCAACGGCTGAGCCATCTCTCTTGCCCCATGCACCTTTTTTTTTTTAAGATGAGTTCAGACCTAATTGGATCATCTGGGATGGTTGGCCAATGAGTTACATTAATCTTTTTGTTGTTGCCTTCCTTCCCCAAGTACTGAAGACCTCAACCCAGGTTGTCATTCTTCTGCAAGCACTATAGACTGAACCATCTCCCTAGTTCCATTTCATTTTTTTGGGGGGGGGGACGGGTCTTGTGTATCATGGGCTTCCCTAGAACTCACTATAGTTGAGGATGACCTTGATCTTCTGTACATGGAGAAATGGATAGAGAAAAAATGGTCAGTCACACTAGGGTTATAAATACCCAATACAGCCAGTGGAGTATACAGGCAGATCTCTGAGTTTGAGGCCAGTCTAATTTATATAGTGAATTCCAGGCTAGTCAGAGTTATAGAGTGAGATCCTATCTACAAACAAACAAACAAACAAACAAACAAACCAAAAGCAGAAAATCACACTCCCAACACGGTCAGGAATGGTGGGGCATAATCTGTAATTCCAGTGCTCAGGAAGCTGTGGTTGGAGGACTCAGAGCTCTAGGCCTGAGCAATATACTGAACCCTGTCTTAAACAAAACCAAAACCCAAGACAATCTTGAAGAGAAGAACTAGGCTGAAGGACTTCCACAATTATATTATTAGATATGTAAATCAGTCATAGAGCTACAGTCATTAAGACAGCACTGGCTTACAGACAAGTTATGAATACATGGGACCAAGGTAACAGTGCAGGATGCTCAGTACAAAGGAAAACTCAGAACAAGCAGAGATCCAAAGCAAAACCTTGGCACTCTAAACTCAAACTCGTTTACCCACATTTGTCCCAGGTAGATGACAGACATCACATGAAAGGGAAAGCTTCTAGAAAGAAACAATAGGTACTTTTATGACCTTTGAATGAGGCAAAAGTTACTTACAGGACACAAAACCCACTAACTTAAAGGAAATGATGGATGAACTCAGAAACACTAAAATTACATTTGTTTTTTTTTTTTTTTTCCTCAAAGATGCCATTAACAAAGGAACTATTAACAGAGTAGGAGGAGATGTCTTCAGGGACTGAACCCGGCACTGCCTACCTGTGGGTGCAGCATCGTACAATCCTCAGCAGTAAGTGGATGGCTTTCAGTCGTTGATGACCAGTCTGGCGGCAGGCCACACCCACCAGCCATTCCCAGATCTTGGCCAATGGGAGGTGAGGTACAACCCTTTCTTCGGACAACATCTGCTTCAAGATCTCAAACCCTGGCAACACCCCAAAATATAGACATTTTAAAAACAATTGTTAACATTAAAAGTTTTACATTTTGCAAACTGTTCACACTTTGATAGGGTGAAAACACTGTGATCATTTACATTTTGGCTGAAATAAATTTTTTTTTCTTTTTCTTTTTTTTTTTGTTTTTTTGAGACAGGGTATCTCTGTGTAGCTCTGGCTGTCCTGGAACTCACTCTGTGGATCAGACTGGCCTCAAATTCACAGAGATTCACCTGTTTCTGCCTCTCCAGTAGTAGGATTAAAGGCATGTGCCACCACTGCCTAATGAAACCAAATTTCTTTTTGTAAAAAAACACAAGAACAACATTCTCAGTTCCTCATTTTTGGAAAAGGCCCTGGTGTTGGGGGATATTCAATTACACTGTGAGTTCCAAGTATGCATTCACATTAATTAAATAAAATTAACCTTGGGTCAGGAGACTGAGTTACTAACTAGTTGAGGAAAGTAATCACAGAGCATCAGAGAGCATAGAGCATCTAGAAGAGACAGAGATACACCAGAAGTAGTAGGGAGGGGTTTTGAGTGGCGTGGCTTTTTTGTTTTTTGCAGAGTAGAAGGATAGTCCTTTCAAGAGAGCCATCAAGGAGAAAAGATTAGCTAGTTGCTACTTAACTTCTCTGAGCTAGCAAGTTTTCACCTCAGCCTTTGAGTCTCAAGTCTTATTTATAAGTAGAATGATAGAGATTTAGTTAGAGCTACCTTTAGTGGCAGTGACAAAGCCAGTGCCTGCGGGAGTAGAATTCCCGCCAGGCTTCGGCCTGAGCGGCTGGGCAGTTGCCAGAGAAGCAGGCCAGTAACTGTGGAGCTGCAATTGCTGACTGAAATAGCAGTAGATTAAGATGCAGTCACCGTGCTGAAGAGAAAACAACATACCCTGGCCACAAAAACCAAAAAACAATAAACAAAAAACCAACCAAACAGAAAAAACTTAAATGCTTTCTTTTAGATCCTGATGGAAGGCTTTTTTTGACCATTCAAGTTTATAAGCAGTCAACTAGGTCCTGGTGAAAAATGTCAGGCATGGGAATTGGGACACTTTTGCAAGGCCTTAGAGACAATACTTGCTTTGGTTTGAACAGAAGTCAGTAACATAATGGCACCTCTGGCCAGAGTGTGTCTGGCGGGCAGAGCATGCAAACAGAAAGGGCGAGCACATACCTGTCTGGCGGGCAGAGCATGCAAACAGAAAGGGCGAGCACATACCTGTCTGGAAACGGCCCAGGTGTCCAGCTGTCACAGTGAATCGGTAGCCCCACTCGGTGTTGCTCATGTCAGAGGTAAATCGGTAATACAGAGTATCTCCTGGGTCACAAAAACCAGAGACAGGTCAGGATATGGGAGCAAAAGGATGGCAGCTGGGGTGTTTCTGATGAAATACATTAAGCTCTAATAATTTCTCAATTTTATGTTTTTTTTTTTTTTTTTTTGGTTTTTCGAGACAGGGTTTCTCTGTGGCTTTGGAGGCTGTCCTGGAACTCGCTCTGTAGACCAGGCTGGCCTCGAACTCACCAATTTTATGTTTTTAACAGTTTGTTTACCTTTATTTTGGGTAATTATTTTGGGGTAAGAAGTGTATGTATGGTAGGCATGTACATGCCAAGGTATATGTGTAGTTGGTTCTTTCTTCCTACCACGTGGGTCCTGGGGCTTGAACTTAGGTTGACAGACTTGGTAGCAAGTTCCCCCTACCATTGAGTCATCTCACTGGCTTCACTATTATGTATAAATGCTTCCTTTAAAGTCTACACAGGGCTGGCGAGAGGGCTCAATGGGCAAAAGTGCTTGCTGAAAACCTGACAACAGTTCAATCCCTGGGAATCATATGGAGAGAACGGACTCCAAGTTGTCTTCTGATCTCCACAGGGCACTGTGAAACATATCAGCCCCTCAAATAAATAATCACATACACAAATAAATAAATATAAGGAAATTTTAGGAATTTTAAAGGAAAAGTCTATATACCTGGGAGCTCAAAATCTTTCCACTTCTGTTGGGAGCCGCTGAAGTTGTGTCGGTCCTGCTGAAAGTCACTACTGCTGGACATGGCTAATTCATCACAGCCTTCCTCTGTGTTGCACTGAGGATCAAATTTGATTGAGAGGTAGATTGCACCAGGAATGTGAACTTTATCCTAGGAAGGGAGACAGAGAATACTTCTATCACTGACACTAGCTGCCACTGTGGCTGTCACTGTAACCAGGGACATGAAGTATGAGCCAGCCACAGTCCCTTCCTCCAGCTCTGTGGCGGGAACCACACTGGGCAGTCAGGAAAGGTGCGGAGCAGGGTGTTGATAAGAAGCCCCTTAGGGAAAGGGACACATGGGCACCAGAGTGCCTTTCAGGTAGCGAGCAGCACCGGAAAGGTCTGCATGCTCTGAGTGGCAGGGAGTATGGCTTGGGGTTTTACAGGAGGGGTCATGAACATGTGTACTAAGACTTCTGGAGAGCAGGTGCTCTGATCACATCTTGAAGAAGGGTCATAGCTGTGAGGAGCCAGGAGGGGGTGGGGGTGGAGTTGGTAAGAATCAGCAACAGTTGCTCCAGAGGAGAGGCCAGGCTGGGACCATCAGGAAGCTATGACGATCCCTTCTGGGGTACAACTTGGCAACAGAATGACGCAGGAAGGAAGAGGGTGAGGAGGCGTACACCTCTGTGAAATAATGTCTCAGCTGATCAGCAGTCAACTTTTGAACCAGCCTCTGTGTCCCTGTCCCAACTGCTGTAGACTACTCCCACTTAGACACTCAGGCAATGCCAGCCCCAGCATCTCCAAAGTGCCAAGGAAAAGTGCAAGACGTCAAGTCAGTGAGAGTGTCTGATGTGGCCCAGACTCCTACAGCTCTCTATTTAGATACAAATTAGGATGGAGAAGATGAGGCTGTGAGGGCTGGTGGGTACTTAAAAAAAGGGGTTAGTGTCTCCAAGGTGTGGCCTAGATCCCCACACAAACTCACTGCTGGAAGAGGCGCTTACAATGGGAAAAGTACATTCTACTCTGGAGCCAGGAGCCCACTTTCCCTATTAATACAGCAGCTGAATCTGGAGAAAGGGAAACCTGCTGCCCAGGACTCACGGCTTTAGACAGGAGACAACTAAATGTGTTCCGAGTCAGGGTTGCTAAGGGAGGAAAGAGAAGTCTGACGGCAGCTGTACCTCAAAGCTGGTGTTGTTGTTATATGGGTGTTTTGATTCCCTCACTTGCACCTCCATTCCTGGCTCCTCCATGAACTGGCAGGCAGCCAGGGCCATGGTCCCCAGCATACCCTCTCGGCAGCCCTGGAGCACTTTCTGCAGGATCTGAGAAGAAAGAAGATGGGTAAGGGCAGGGAAAGCCAGTGTCATCTGAAGGAAGAGAGAGCCTACTTCAGTCTGAGAGTCACCTGAAGGCACTGGCACCATCCAAACTGTCCCCAATGCAACCCCAGTGGTCACCTCTCAATCAGGCCCTGTTCTGAATCAAAATAATGCCACTTCTAGGAGGCCCACAATAAAAGAACCAGCCAGAGACATTCCAGGCCTCTGAAGAGCTCATAGTGCTATAAGTAAACACTACAGCACACAGAGAGAAATGGCCCAAGTGAGGAGCTCTAGGGGCCAAGGGACAGAGAAGCATATGTCTAAGCAGGGGTCTGCAGAGGCAGTGGATGCCTCTTCCCTTCATGGAAGGTGGATATGGCTAGAGCACTCTGCCTGCCAGGGCCTGCAGAGCTGTGAAGCTGGTAAACAACTAGGATACACAGAACTAGTGGTTCTAGGCGGGCAAAACAAGGGCCAGAGAACACAGCAACCTCCCCGTGCTCAGCACACTGGACAGGAGGGACAGGAGTAAGGGGGCAATATGACCCATGATTTCTGCACCTGAAACCGAGGAGAGTGACTGACCCTGTACCAGAAGGAATAGGTGCACAGGGATGCTAAGGTGTAGACCAGGATGTTTTCTGCTACTCTGGATTCTCTGCTTCTATGCAGCAGAAGCAGAATGGATTCTAACCCAGAATTACTTAGATATTTATTTTATGTATATGTATGTGGCTTGAAGATACGTATGCCCACCGTATTCGTGTAGGTGTCTGTGGAGGCCAAAAGAAGGCATTGGGTCCCCTGGAATTGGAGCTGCAGGAGATTGTGAGTTGCCCAGTCTGAGTGCTGGGACGCTTATCCTCTGCAGGGGCGCCAAGTGCTCTGAACTGCTCAGCCATCTCTCTGGCCTCACAGTATTATTTTAGAAGAAAACAGGAAGACCTGATATAAAAATGGAGCAGATGAGGTGGAGACAGCTCAGTGGTTCAGTGCACTGGCTGCTCTGACAAAGGATCCAAGTTCAGTTCCCAGCACGCACACGAAGATTCACAAACATTTGCAACTACAGGTTCATATGACACCTCTTTTGGCCTTTGAGGGCACAAGTACACATGATGTACTTACATACATGTAGGCAAAATGTTATACACATAAAATAAAATTAGAAAAGAAAAAAAATACAACATGGCCTCCAACTTAAAACTCCAAGTTGGAGAACCGAGCTTCAGAGAATGGCATGGATACTAGTGAAATACCTGTCACCCAGAAATCAGACTCTTGGATAAGCCTTCTACCTACACCACCAGGGTCATAGCACAACCAAAGTGTGAGGGCAGATCACCTGACCTGCATAGACAGTCTAGAAATGACAGTTTAAAACAGAAGGCAAAGCCTTCATTAGAAACTTTCCTGTATTATGGGAACAGGTTACCTGGGCATCCCAAGGATATTACCTTGTCACCTAACTGCATCATGTCAAATTCTGAGGACCTGAGATGACACAGGCTAGCTAGGAGAGCTGGAAGATCTTTAGGTATGAAACAATCAAGGCAGAAGGCCTGGTGCACTCAGGTCTGTGCTGTGAGCTCAACTCCAGAAAACCATGGCACAATCAAGAGCAGCCTTTGCCTCTGCTGCTTTCATACCTGTCACGGGGCTACATAACTCAAAGACCCTGGGGCCACAGAGATAGGGAAGATGGGCAGAGAGGAGTCTAGGCTGAGCAGAGAGCTAGCTACCTTCTCCCACTGGTGCTTTTCTTCCAGTTGCATGAACATATCCAAAATGTAGGTCATATGTGCAGGGCCGCTGAGCTCTAGGATGTCCTCACTCACTGGCACGTGCCCTGGCCACTCGGCCAGCAGGGAGGCGAGCACATGACGAGCATATAGGACTGCTGTGGCCTCGTTCACACGGAAGAGGAAGTCGCGGACAGCCTTCTTGCTCTTGCAGTTCAGCTCCTTGTGCAGGAGGGCAGCACTCTTGCTTCGGCGCTGCTTGGCATAGCTCTGCTGCAGCTCACTCTCTGTGCTGGGAATCAGCTTCTGGGTCACAGGGTTCGATTCAGGAGTGGCTTGGTCAGAGTGCACAGGCCGGGACTGCAAAGCCAAGACCATCATTACAGAGGCCTGGCCTTCCCACTAGAGGGGGCAGGCAGAAGTGCAAACACTTTGATCCCAAGGTAGGTGACATACCAAGCATGGCAAGATAATCATGTCTGTGTCCACAGCTTTGGCGCTCTGCTCCTCCAGTCTCAGACTCCTACTGGGTTGCCACCTCTGTGCCAGGGAGCGAATCCTCTCATCCGTGGTGAGCTCATCCCCATCAAATCTGAAGGGAGCCCAGTGATAGGCACAAAGGTGGAGGAGACAAGAGCTTAAAGTACACTGTCCTTGTCAGAAAGGTGCCCAGAGCTATTCTCTCACTATTACTCACCCGACTATATTACAACTAGCTATACTTTGCAAACTATAGTCACAGCATTCATCCATTCAGCCATACATGCAGACTTCCAAGAATATCTTCATAGCAGAGATGTAAATTGTCTCTTAGGAACCACTTTTATCTTTCTCTTTATTTTAAAATTACTTTTTGTCAAAAGAGGGTTCCAAATATCAAACCTAGGTTCTCTGTGAGAGCAACAAGTGTTCTTAACCACTAAAACATTTCTCCAGCCTGTCTATATTTCTTTCTTAATTTTGGTATGTGTGAATATGGGGTTGAGCTCATCTTTTCAGCTGTCCTCCACCTTACTTTTTAGAGACAGGGTCTCTTACTGAGTCAGAGCTTACTGATCTGGCTTCACTGGCTGACTAGCAAGTTCCAGGGACCCATTTGTCTCCATTCCCACATCCCTAGCACTGGAGCTAGAGATGAGCACTGCCATTCCTAGCTTTTACATAAGTACTGGGGATCTAAACCCAGGTCCTAATGCCTGCATGACATACACTTAATCAAGTGTCTTCCCAGTTCTCCCTTTCTCTGTCCCCTCTGGATGCTTTTGTGAGAAAATCACAAATTCTACCTGCCTCAGTCTGAGGTCCTTCTGCTTTTAGAGTTACAGTAACTTAGACTGTAGCCTGATCATCTTCCTCTCATAGTACCTGCTCCATTTCACACAGGACTTTAGATAGTACATGGGGCAAAACAGAAACATGAATGAAATTGAAATTCACTTCACATTAGAATAAGAAGCTAAGGGGCTAAGGGGCTAGCTCAGCATGTACAAGACTGTGAGATTCCCTAGCACAGCAAAAAGGGAGGGAGGGGACAGTCGGAAGGGAGAGGGGAAGAGGGTGGGAGGGAATGATATGTATGCAGGAAGACAGAGAGAGCAAAGCCAGGACAGAAGAGGAGGCTAGATGGAAGATATGTAAAGTTTCACACAAATTCAAGAGATGGGTTCTGGAACCACCTCTGAACTTCTGGGTCAGGAGAAGGGTATATTGTTGATTATATAATCATCCCTGTGAAAACCCCTCTTGAGCCACAGACCCTGCTCTGCTCTGTGCCATCTGCTCACTGGATGGCATGAGAGGCATCCCAGAGTCTGCACCTTTAAGACTGCACACATGACACTCTCAAAGGAAACTGTCACACTCTTAGCGATGACCCAGTCAGTCAAAGTGGCACAGCTGCCTTTCCAAGGGCATCAGGAACAACTCCAGGCCAGTCCCCATGGCTACCTGGCCTGTCAGGGCCTCTCCAGATCCCATGACAGGAGAGTCCCCCCACCCTCACTTGGCACACTTCAGGGGGTCTCAATAGTCTTTACCTCTTCTGAACTTCCAGGAAGAAAGAGTCGGTCTTTTTCATCTGCAGTTCATATATGGCCCGGAGAATGTGCAAAGGGGCATTGAGAGCATCATGAGCCATCTAGAGGCATGGAGGAAGGCAAAAGACAGACAAGGATATATGTCTTAAGACATGGACAACATGTACTCTGAAGTGACAAAACAGTCTTTCAAGTTACCCCAGGTTACAGCAGAAGAAGAGTATACTTAAAAAAAAAAGCATTGCAAATTTTGAGTACTAAGATATGAACTATAAAATGTGCATTACTGGGGCTGGAGAGATGGCTCAGTGGTTAAGAGCACTGGCTGCTCTTCCAGAGGTCCTGAGTTCAATTCCCAGCACCCACATAGTAGTTTACAACTACCTGTAACTCTGGTTCCAGGAGACCTGACACCCTTACACATGCATGCAGGCAGAACACCAATGCACATCAAATAAAAATAAATTAATTAAAATATGTATTAAAAAAAGACAGACTCTGGAGATTCCCCCCCCCCCCAAGGAGGGTCACTCTCCCTGGGAAATTATGTGGGGATTGGGTGGGGGGCTGGGGAGCTGTTGGAGGGACAAGGGAGGAGGGGTGGGAGAGGGAGCTGGGATTGACATGTGAAGCATGCATGTTTCTAATTTAAATAAAAACATATATTGAGAAAAAAAATCTGTAAATGCTAAATGCTCATAGATTAAAGACATGTGCTATATATTGAAAAAAATGTGCATTACTATTGGAAGCCACTTTAGGGGCTAGAAAAATGGCTCAGTGGTTAAAAGTACCTACTGGTTTTACAGAGAACCTGGGTTCAATTCCCAGAACTCACATGGTGGTTCCAGTTTCAGGGGATTCACTACCCTTTTCTGGGCCTCTGCAGGTTCCTGCATGCATGTGGTGCATGTAAAAATCACACAGGCACACACCAAGCACATAAAATAAATACATAAATCTTAAAGCCACTGCAATGATAGGGATCTACTATCCTTTTGGATCTTTTCTGTATGCAACAGACTATTTAGGAAATGAATTCCTGGGACATCAAACTGAGCAGCTAAAATGGTTTAATTTATTTATGTGAATGGATGTTTTGCCTGCATGTCTGTCTTTGTCCCATGTGTGTGCCTAGTACCCATGGAGCTCAGAAGAGGGTGTCAGGTCCCCTGGAACTGAAGTTGTGAGCTCCCATTTGGGTGCTGGGAATCCAACCCCGGTCCTTTGGAAGAACAAGTACTCTTTAACCACTGAGCTCTCTCTCCAGTCCCCAGACTTGTTTAGGTTGAAGCACAGACTGAGCCAAGGAGAATCCATTCCCATGATGAGCACATACCAAGAAGCATATTCTGGTAGGTTCATCCAAGCTTTCCAGAGGGTCCAGTTTTTTCTGTTCTGGTTCTCCAGGGCTACTAACTGGCCGGTCTACTTCTTCCTCTTGGTCCCCTCGCTCATCTAGTTCCAGGTCTCCATGTTCAGTCAGAGTGTTGATCTCTTTTTTTGAGGAATACAGCATGATGGACAGAATCTACACACAAAGTCAGTCAAGCAGAGCAGGGAGAGGAGTGTTCAGTGAGTGAGAACATGACATACATCTTTAATCATGTAAGGGTTTAACTAAGATCAGAGTTCACATGGAGAATATGTGATTAGTAAAGAACATGGAAGCATGTTCAACTGTACCTATGATAGAAGAAATGCTAGCAGAATCTATGGAGACCCTTGTGCCTATTAACTTTCTTGACAGCACAAATGGATATTATCCTTTTCTCACTTGTTTTGGAGAAATGTAACTATTAAACTATTAAAAATATATCCTTTTGACCTATAACTTATTTTTTAGAGATGACAAAATACATAAAAAATACTGTTCAAAATATGGCAATGAAGCATTAATAATGGCAAAACCTGCAAAGTACTTTCCAGTCTTACACACCACCATTAAGAAGGATGGTTTGGGAGCTGGAGAGACGGCTTAGCAGTTAAGAGCACTAGCACTGGCTGCTCTTTTCCAAGGATTTGAGTTCAATTCCTAGAACCCACATGGCAGCTCACAACCATCTGTAACTGAAATCCAGGGGATCTGATGTCCTCTTCTGGCCTCTATAGGCACCAGGCATCCAAGTAGTGCAGACACAGTTGCAGGCAAAACACCCTTCTATAAATTTCCCTTAGACCTAAGCAAACCCTGTAGTATTTGGAGCTGATTCTTCAAATGCAGGCATCTATGCAGTAAGGATGAAGAGTACAGCACATCCCTCTAGCACTATCCCATTTATACTAGAAGCTAGCACTTGACCTTGTAAGCCTCTGGGAACCACAAGAATTTCACTAAGAACATCTAAGGCCTCAGAGGAGAACAATAAAACGAAATTACCGACTGAAATCCTACATAAGATAAACATGTGTGGCCATATTTAGAAACTGATTTTAGCTCAAAGGAACTTTAGAGGGAAATAATAATTCAAAAACACATTTTATTATCATGATTTAATGGTCAATTATATGTTTCCACAAAATACTTCTCCAAGGTTCTTTGAACAAACACCCAATTCATTTTCCTGACAGGGGAGGACAGGTGTTAGGATCCCTAACTCAGGAAGACAGAATCAAGGCTGGGTTTCAGAGCTGCACAGAATGAGCGTGCACAGGGAGCCAGGGTGCAGATGTACAGGACAGCCCTCCGGCTCACCTCCAGGTCTCGCAGGAGCCAGGTCTTACTGAAGCCGGTCCCTTTGCTGCACTTCTTCACCAGCAGTTTCAGCAGCTCAGACTGGAGGAAAGTGGCATGGGTCTCTGCAAAACCGTGAGCCTGCCAAGCCAAGACAGTGATCTATCTGTAGGTGCTTCAGAGTGAAGTTAAGGTCGGCAGAGTGCCAGCCAGTCAGAAAGCACTGGCCCTCACTCACTCTGTGTTCTTTCACTGAGCAAACACTTCTGAAACCTATTTTATGTCACTTCCCCTCTTAACTTTCCAAAAATGCTAAAATCCAAGCCCTAACCATGGCTGACAGGGTTCCACAAGGCTCCCTGTCTTTTTCTTTGGCCTCACCCCCTTGGCTGCACTATCTTAAAGATCTAGAAGGCCTTCTACTCCATGACCATCATGCCTGATCCACTTTGAGGTCTGAAACTTGCTATCCTTTTTGTCCCAAGGCTAGTTCCATATCTGCCACCTCAAATTTCTCCTTTTCAAAAGGCTTCCGATGCAGAGCTGTCCCTCCTCCTGGTAGGAAGGTGCTCCTTTGCTTAGGAGACCACAAACCTCATGAAAGCACAGCCTTCTTTCTCGTTCACCACTGCACACACAGTTCCACTTGGCTCTTGGTGCTCAACAAATAAATATTAACCAACTGAGCACTTGTGGTGGTGCACACTTTAATCCAACATTTGGGAAGTAGAGGCAGGCAGATCTCTCAGTCTGAGGCCAGCCTGGTTCATATAGTAAGTTTCAGTCTAGTCAGGGCTACATAATGAATACTTGTCTCAAACAAATAAAACTGGATGAGGATTTAAGAGCTCTGTCATCAGGGAGTTAATTTCCCTTTTCTATTACAGTGGAAACAGTGAAACAAAGCCCGTTGTGAAACATGTCAGAAACTGAACTAACAGATGGATGGTCTCAGCTGACAGTTACACCTCAGTGCTGCCCAGAGCTGGAGAGTCAAGCAGGCAAGTCTCTGGTGGTACCTGAGTCATCCCCCTTCACCACCAACCAATGACCTTCCTACAAGAGCTACTACTGAACACTTCAATGTTAAGGGACAACAAACTTCAGCTGGGATCCCTTCAAGGACAGCTCTGTAAGGAAAATCATCCTGCAAGTAACCTCAAATGTGTCTCCTTGAAAGACCTAGCACTCCAGTCTACTAAGACCCCCAAAGTCCGAATGGGTCAGGGTTTCTCTCAGCCCCAAATACCGCTTAGCTACTTCCTCCAAGCCTAATGGCCACACTAATTGATCCCTTGAAGCTCCTAGGGATGCTGGTTCCTTTTATTCCTCCTGCAATTCCTGTGATAACCTAGAGGAGCTCCTGCTGGGTGTGAAGTAAAAAAAGCCCACTTTTCTTCACCCAAGGCAGGATCATGTTCCAAGAAGTCACAGTACCTGAGTTCATGAAACAGTTTAAAAAACTGAGACTTGCCAGGTTGGGGGTGGCACACACCTTTAATCCCAGCACTCAGGACACAGAGGCAGGTGGATCTCTGTGAGTTTAAGGCCAGCCTGGTCTACAGAGAGAGTTCCAGGACAACCAAGGCTACACAGGAAAAACCCTGTCTCAACAACAACAACAATCCCCGCCCCAAACCCAACCACCACCACCACCAAAAAAAAAAAAAAAAAAAAAAATCACAAAAAATAAAATAAGATTCAAAAACACTGGGAAAATTCTTTCTTCCTTTTTCCTTAAAGTTATCCTTGGATAAGGTCTCAAGCATTTCTAAAACAACCCACTGTTAACCATTCATCCAAATCAGGTAGCATTTCCCCCCTTGTCAATCCCCACAGATGTCAAATCAAAGGAAGGTTTGTGCACACGGAAGAGGTATGCCATTACCTTTAGAGTTTTATATAAACCTTTGAGGGCCAAGGAAAGGACCCATGTTGCTTCCACTGCCTCGGGACAATGGCTGTCCATGCTGGTTTGCAGAAGATGACTGGCAATAAAGGCAAAGTGTTGGGAGTACTGGCTCAGCTGGGCCTGAGAGGTGTCACACTCTTGTCCTCCCTTCTGGACCAGTTGGTAGTCCTTCACTATAGCATCATGTCAAAGAGGAAAAGAAAGGCACAAAGAGTACAGTTAGTGTCCTCTACAGCCAGGTTTCTCCACAGGCCTCACAAAGCAAGGACTGCAGAAATAAGTGTCTCAGGCTCGGTGTAGCCAATATATTTAAGCCTAGTTTGCAGGTGAGCACAAAAGTGGTACAGAGTCACTTGTCCATGGGGAACTGAGAGAGACAAGTCACAATGCAAAATTCTTATTACTATGCACAAGCAGGTCATCGCCAAAAGGTGTTGTGAGGGCTGTTTTTGGTTGTCAACTTGATTACATCTGAGATTAACTAAAACCCACTTGGCTGGGCACACCTATGAGGGACTTTTAATCATTTGAAGTGAGAAGAACCACTTTTAATGCAGACCTTTTGAAGTGGGAAGATTCACCTTTAATCTGGGCCCCATCTTCTGCTGGCAGCCTATATAAAGGACATGGAAGAAGGAAGCTTGTTCTCTTTGTCTGCTTGCCTTCAGTCTCCCTGGAAAGTTCATCATCCCTTTACTGCCAATAGAGTCTGCTTCTTTGGGATTCTAGCGTATACTGAAGGTCAGCTGAAACATTCAGTCTGTGGATTGAACAGCTAGCTACTGGATTACTGGACCTTCTACTGATAGACAGTCATTGTTGGACTAGCTGGACCACAGCCTGTAAGTCATTCTCATAAATCTGCCCCGCCTCGATTCATCCTATCAGTTCTATTCCTCTAGAGAACCCTGATCAATGCCGATTTTGGTACCAGCAGAGGTTCTACAGCAATAGAAGTATTAAGATGAATTTTTTAAAAGTATCTGGAATAGACTTTTCAATTTGCTAATACCCCAATTAGTGAAGCTCTCCTAGGCTCAGAGTACCAAAGCCTGTGGGGTGAACTATTTTACAAACTTAAGGGGATACATTTGATTATCCTGATTGAACACTTGTGAAAGGCAACAGATGTGGTTACTCTGCATATAAAACTTTTGACAATCTGTGGAAAAATAAGGAAAATGATGCTCCTGGTTTGTTACTCCTGCATCTCTGTATAAAATGACAATGGAAAAGAATGAATTCTGAGATAAAATTAACCAACTTCTAGCATCTCAAAATATGGTGAAGGATAACAATTAACGGACCTTAGTGATAAAAAGGATCAGCTCCAGAGGTGCATAACCAATCTAGAAGTTTCTAAGTGTGCCCTTCCTTCCAGAAGGCACAGAGTTTGTTGTGGAAAATCAAACCAAAACCCTCATTTTAAGGTTAGCTGAATTACAGCAAAAATTCAAGCCCCAGCCTCAGAGTAAGGGCATCAATTGGTTAACCATGGGATGATCCTGTAACTTGGGATGGAGCTGCAAAATGGCGAGGGGGCAGCAGCACACTTCAGGAGCGTTGTTGTTGCCCTTGTCCTTGTGCCAGACCTTGAGGTTGCAGATGCTGCTGCTCAATTGGATGTATCAAATGAAATGGGTTTAACTGGGCCCTTGAGGTAGCACGGGCCAGGTGGTAGTACTAAGTGACCAAAGGTAAGGTGATTATAGTTATCATAATGGGCATCACTGACAAAGAAATGATGATAATGGCATGATCCATAATGGGCAGCACAGGCACAAAGTGATTTTTATGGCGGCATGACTTATATGGACCTTTGATACTGGCTAGTCAATCATACTGTTCTAGGCATGCATGGCATAGCTAAGAAGTCTACTGCATTCTTGTTTGATCTGTATAAGAGGGGGGAAAAACTCAAACAAAGGAAAGAAAGGCTACATTGGATTGTGGCAATAAGAACTCTCAGTCCATACACCAATTTCAAGATAAGTCAGTGAGCAGGTCCTGAAGAAGTTGCCTACAGTTTCTACTCCTATTACAATGCCATCCCAAACATGAACCTATAGCCTAAGAGGTGTGCCCTATGGTCTGCTGACTGAGAAAGAAAAGACTAGAGCCTGGTTTACTGATGGTTCTGCAGGCATCACCCAGAAGCAGACAGCTGCAGCATTACAACCCTGAAAGATATTGGTGAAGAGAAATCTTTACAGTGGGCATAACTTTGGGTAGCACATTCCTTGGAAGGAGAAATAGCCAGATGTGTGACTATTTACTAGGATCGTAGAAAGAGCAAGATTGGAAAACTGGTGAGAAACACTTCTGAGGAAGAAGTGTGCGGACAGATCTCTCCAAATGGAAGAAGTCACTGAAGGGTGACTTTAGCAATAATCAAGTAGGTAGGATAACCCATTCTGTGGACAGTCAGCCTCTTTCCCCAGCTATCTCTGTCATTGCCCAATAAGCCCATGAACAAGGTGGCCATGGTGGAGATATGGGGGTTATGCATGAGCTCAACAACATGGACTTCCATTCACCAAGGCTGACCTGGCTACACTGCAGCTGAGTGCCAGATCTGCTAACAGAGACCAACACTGAAACCCAGATATGGCACCATTCCCAGAGTAGTCAGCCTACAACCTGGGGGCAGGTTGATTATACTGGACCACTTCCTCTGTGGAAATGACAATGCTTTGTCCTTACTTATTCTGGTTATGTATTGCCTTTCCTACATGTAATGCTTCTGCCACTATTACAGAATGCCTTATCCACCATCATGGTATTCAAATAATCCCTAAGCAGTCAGAGAAAAGATACACTATAAACAGCAACAAAGATAACAACAGCAGGCCTCACGCCACTTCACAGCAGAATTAGTGTAACCCAGAGAACAACAGAAAGACATCTTTAAAGAATTCAAAGAAAAAAAACTATTGGGAGCTGGGAGCAGCTGTGACGGCAGACTGCCTCCTTAACAACCACAAGGCCTAGGGCTGGTCTCCAGTCCATTAGCCAGGTGATGCACATGCCTGTAACCCTAGCACTCAAGGCAAACACAGAAGGATCACAAGCCCAAAGTCAGCCTTAGTTATACAGCAAGTTCAAGGCAGTCTGTGCTATGTGAGATCTACACACACATACATACATACACACAGAGACAGAGACAGAACAGTATAACAACAAATGCTAAAATATCTCTCAGAATTTTTTTTATCTAGAAAAGTTACATTTTATAAAGCTTTTACTTTTAATTTTGTGTATACATGTCTGTCAGTGTGAGGATTTGTACATGTCAGTACAGTGCCCACGGAGACCAGGAGAGAGTGCTGGAAACATTGGACGTGGGTGCTGGGAACCAAACCTAGGTCCTTTGGATGAGCTCTTAACTGCTGAACCATCTCTTCAGCCCCAGAAAAATAATCTTTCAAAGATAAAGTCAAAGCCAGGAGTGGTAGTGTGCACCTACAAAACCAGTCATTGGGAGAGAAAGATAGAAAGACTTCAAAGGCTATTTGGTGAGAGTCAGTCTCAAAAACAAACATTTTCCAGACAGATTTTTGTGGCATGCACTACAAGAAATGCTAACAAAAAGGTTTCAAACCAAAGAAAATTGAACTAGATGGACTTCTAAATCTACAAAAAGCAATGAGGAACACCAAAAATAGTAAATGTATAATTGAATATAATATGCATTGTTTTCACTTAAAATCTCTGTAGTTAAGAACTCACATCTTACAGTGCATTATATACTACCAGAATTACATCATGTAGAATAAAACGTGTGACTACAATAACACAGAAGGAGGCAGATATGAGGCACAAATACAGTATCTCTACACAATTGTAGAGTGGAGTAATATTTGAAGACAGAGAGTCACAGGGGTGCAGAGCAAATCTCAGGGCCATCTCCCAAGTCTGACTAAAGTACTGACAACTGTGACACCAGAGCAACAGTTATAGTTAGAGCCAACAGCAGACCCGAACTGAATCTTTAGAAAATAAGAAAAATCAATCCAAAAGAAGGCAAGAGAAGAAAAAAAAAGAAGGAAGAGCAGAGACAAATGGGAAATAAGCGAGGAGACAGCAGGCTTAGACTCAATCAATCATAAGATGTATTGAAAGGAAGGGACTGTCACACTGGATTAAAAAGAAGACTGACTACATGCGTTTACTATGTTTATTAGTTACCATTACTATTTTATTTTGAGACAGGGTCTCATTATGCAGCCCAGACTAGCCTCAAACCACTATCATGCTGATCATGATTATGTGATGCTCCTGCCTCAGTGCTGAGGTTATAGACTTGTACCACCATACTCTACATAAGAAATCCACTTAATTCTAAAGATTTGAGCTGGTGAGGGGGCTCAGTGGATATGGCATGTGCCACCAAGCCTGATAACCTGAGTTCAATCTCTAGGGCCTCAGGCGACAGAATGAGAAAATTGACTCCCACAAGTTGTCCTGTGATCTCCATGTGTGTATGTACATGGAAATAAATAAACGTAATTTAAAAAATTAAACAATCACATGAAGGAACAAGAATGGAGGCGTCTTCAATGGTTTCATAGCATGCAAGGATTAGAATATTTTCTTCCATTCTTAGAAGACATAATTATGCTTAAGACCTGTTTTCCTTTTCCTGGTTTTGACGTCGACAATCACAGCTCTGTTCTTCTCAGTGAAGTGCTTCAAGATGATCACATTATGGGGTTCATTGGCATTATCCATATAAACACAGCGGGTTCCCACACAGAGGACCTAGAGCGTTGATGCAGGAAGAGGCACTTCATTAGGCACAAGCCCAGTCCCTTTTGCTTGCTCTTCTACAAGCATGCATGGATAGGGGGGTCTTCCCAACCCTAAGTCCTAAGGATTGGATGCAGACCTGGCACAAGATTAGGTGCTTGCCATCGCTTTACAGCTCCTAATTACAGTCAGATGAGGCATACAAAATGAGGACGATCAACATGAGTGCCAAAGCGAAAGATAACAGTCTCTAAAGTTCTTTGTTACCAAATACATTATAGTTACCTACTATGCAAAACTAGTAAAATGAATAAAATATCTAACTGTTGACAATGCAAGTCTAACAACTGTACAGTTCTGAAAATATACCAAGACTATAAAAGCAAATCATACAACTAAAAAAATTCCCGTGTGTGTGTGTGTGTGTGCGCGCGCACGCGCGCGCGCGCGCGCGTGTGTGTGTGTGTGTGTGTGTATGTATGTATGTATGTATGTATATATGTGC
Source organism: Mesocricetus auratus (assembly GCF_017639785.1). NCBI lineage: Eukaryota > Metazoa > Chordata > Mammalia > Rodentia > Cricetidae > Mesocricetus > Mesocricetus auratus. The sequence goes on along the minus strand of NW_024429191.1, from coordinate 51,765,525 downwards.
TACAGAGACTTGGGCGAACAGGACTTCAGATTCTGTACCTGGGGGGAAGCCGACAAGCACCAACAGGGTGAAGATGTTGGTGTGCTTCAGCTGGAAAGGCAGCTGCTTGATGCAGTGGTCTGTGAAGGTGGCAATGACGTCTCGCCACAATGGGGCATTGTTGAGTGACCGAAGAATCTCTGCCATGGAGCAGGCCCAGTCCAAGCCCACTCGGCTAGAAGGCAAGAGCTCCAATGTTACAAATATCTCAGCTCACTAACCTAGGAAGAGTCAGACTCAGGCAAAGAACCAACCATTACTTAGCTTAAAAACTACCAGAATGATGCTTTTCATATAAAGATAAGTGAAAACAAACAAACAAAATCAAGATCTGTTACTTATATACTCAGCCTAGAAACTCAATCTACAACTATGCTCTGAAATCTAAAATAGTGGTTCCTAACCTATGGGTCATAACCACTTTTGGGGGTCAACCAACCCTTTCACAGGGGTCATCTAAGACCACCTAAGGACTGGAGAGATGACTCAGAGGTTAAGGGGACCTGGATTCAATTCCCAGCACCCACATGGCAGCTCACAACTGTCTAGAACTCCAGTTCCAGGGAATCAAGTACCCTCACACAGACAAACATGTAGGCAAAACACCAATGCACATTAAAAAAGACAACCTGAAAACACAGATAAGCATATTACAATTCATAACAGCAGCAAAATTATAGTCATGAAGTAGCAATGAAAATAATTTTATCGTTGAGGGAACTGTATTAATGGGTCACAGGATCAGGAAGATTGAGAACCACTGCTCTAGAATGTCATCTTCACATGCACATACTGACAGATACATTCATATTTATAGCCATGCTCAGAAAGGAACTTAGATATAAACATATGGTACAAGTCAAGGTCATTTTTCCTTCTTCATTCATTTCCAATTTGGTATTACGATTGTTGTTTTTACAATGACAACAGATTTCTCAACTGCAATGACTATACTTACTTTGCTCAAGACAAAGCTACTAGAATAGATCTCATCAGAGCTGACTGGCAGATGCCGCTGAGGCTTTCAGCTATTTTAGTGTGGAGTTACTAGTTGAATTCTCACAGAAGAGCCTTAGCACTGCAGCACACTGGAACTAATTGACAGCTAGACCTTTATTCTCAGTGTGTACCACAAAGGGTGTTATGGAGGCTGGGTATATGGAAACCAAGGTTACCTGTCCAGGCACACGGCTCCTAAACTGAAGAGCAGGTGGGTGGTCTTCCAGCCATCTGGTACAATACCATTGTCTGCTGTAGCAAACAGGTTGTGTTTGGCTGAAAGGACCTTGACAACTGCAGTGTCCACCTCTGCTGGCAAAAGACGGACAATTAACTGGCCCAGGAGGCCCAGGGTGAGGTGGTAGGTTTCATTCAGATGGCCTGCGTTGGAGATGACAACCTGAAACATGAGTGGGAGGACGTGCTCCAGGTCTATCAGGGGGACTGTGGGACCCTGTCAACAGAGAGGGAAGATCTCTTTAGTACAAGTCCAAGCAGCCACATCATCTACAAATGCCACCCATTCGTGTATTACACCCGACCTAATTCCAGTTTCAAAAATGGCATATGAACAATCAACTGTAAATAAAATAAATATGCTCAGGTATCATCTTATCCTACTTTTTAAATTTAATTTTTTATTTGTATGTGTATGTGTGATTATACACATGTAATTCAGTTGCTTCTGGAGCCCAGAAGAGAGCATTGGAACCCTGCAGCTAGATACAGGAGCTGTTGAACCTATAAACATGAGGGCTGAGAACTAAACTCTGGTCCTCTACCAGAGTAGCAAGCACTTGCTTTTCTTCCTCTCCTGATAATGTCCATTATAAAGAATTCAAAGGCCGGGCAGTGGTGGCGCACGCCTTTAATCCCAGCACTCGGGAGGCAAAGGCAGGCGGATCTCTGTGAGTTCGAGGCCGGGCTGGACCGATAGCCTCCAAAACAATACAGAGAAACCCTGCCTCGAAAAACCAAGAAAAAAAAATTCAAAGAACTAAAAAAAATCAGACCTTCCATCATAGCCCTCCCACCACTGCCAAAGAAGTAGCAACTATTAACAGTTGGAAGGACAGTTTGTCAACCTTTCTCTACACACATTTATAGGCAATACCTGTACATTATTTTTCCTCCCTTTACCTTCCTTCCTTCAGTGGTATGTGTGCATGCACGCATGTATGTGTGTGTGTGTGTGTGTGTGTGTGTGTGTGTGTGCGCGCGCGCGTGTACCACAGCACAATGCGGAGGTCAAGGGAAAACCTCCAATGTTGGTCCGTGCCTTGCACTTCGTTTGAGACAGGGTCCTTTGTTTGCTTCTGTGTATGCCAGGCTTGCTTGTTTATCTGTCTTACGCTGCCCCACCCCTCTCCATGGGGAAACACGTTACTGTATCCAACTTTAAGTGGGTTCTGGGTCCTCAGCTTGCATTGTAAATATGTTACTCACCAAGTCATCTTCTCAGCCCTATTTTTCTTTCTTTAAATACTGTCTGCATTTTACTTGGCTTCCAATGCTATATTATTAAAAATGCCATTTAGAAAACAGCTGATTACATTTCTGCCCACTTAAGCCATTTATTATTTTCCATAGGGAAAAACTGGAGAACCTCTTTAATAATTGTGAGTTAGTACAGTTGAGTGTGATTCAAGAGGACACTGTATACAAACTAGAAAGCAACACAACTCAAGTACAAAAGCTCTTAGCAATAAAAACTAAATCTCAGGAAGGCATCCCTTGAAGGGATGGCTGACAGGGCTGCTGGAGTCCATGAAGAACAAGGAAGTGTACAGAGAGGGGCTGGTGTGGTGTGGGCTGCAAGTTTCCAAGTAATGGGAACCTAGGAATTGGCATAAAGGCAGACATGATGAGGAACTGTTAAGGTTGGGAGAGCCTCAGTATAGAGTCAAAAGAGGAAAGGGAGAACACTCTTCAAAGAATAGTGGCTGTTGTCGGGTGGTAGTGGAGTACACCTTTAATCCCAGCACTCAGGAGGTAGAGGCAGGCAGGTTGAGTCCTGCCTGATCTACAGAGCTAGCTCCAGGACTGCCTCCAAAGCTACAGAGAAACCCTGCCTTGAAAAACAACAACAACAAAAAGAGGCTGATCAAATAAGTACTTATACCAAGGGTCATGAGATGCAGGACCTCATGCTAAAGATTAGAGGTGCAAATGCAAAAAAGAAAAAACTAAATGAATCTTGTGCCATCACGTGTGAACTGCAGGAACTGCTGTGAACTCGTAACTCGTTCTCTCATTCTCTAAACCCCTATGCTGAGAAAACACTGACGCTCCTGCCAGATACTGTGACTGACTCATAAGTCAGCTTCAGTCCCCACCACAAGGTGACTTCCCTCAGACTAAGCAGCTCTTGGCATTTTTGTCCCTGGACCCAGAGATCTGAAGACCAAACCATGGGTCATAGGGATATCTCCCTTTTCTACAGTTTGGAAACTTGGGGAAACTTGTTTCTTCATTTTGCTAGCTCTGTCTGATTCTTAGTCATGAGAAAAAAAAAAGTATTGTTAAAGATGTCAGTTATTCCTAAATTAATATATTCAATGCCATTTCAAAGTAAATAACTCACCAGATCTTAAAGATAAAAAAACTAAAATTCATATAAAATATGCACACATGAAGAGTCCAGAAAATTATAAAGAATATTATGAAAATTACCAAAATAGTGCTGGACAGATGCAAGTTCCAGGACAGCCTGGGCTGTTACACAGACAAATCCTGTCTGGAGAGGGGGCAGGGAATCTTTTTTTTTTTTTTTTTTTTTTTTTTTGGTTTTTACGAGACAGGGTTTCTCTGTATTGTTTTGGAGGCTATCGGTCCAGGGGGCAGGGAATCTTAAAGGCAGTTACTATAACAAACATTAAAGCAAGGTGAATATAATAAAGGGGACCAAATAAGCATGTCCTCTGAACCCAACACATTCTTAAATGGATACTGATTTTTACAAAAAAAAAAAAAACTATGTGTAGGTTCTCTGCAGTTTAATTGAACTTTTAAAAAAGGCGTGTGTGTGTGCGTGTGTGTACATTCATACATATATATATAGTGTCACTCTAAAGTCCAGAGTGCCTACAAAGTGTTGGGTCTACAGTGTGAGCTACAAGGCCTAAGTGTTTAATACGTTAGTAACATGGTACTCAAAAGATGGTACTTTTAGGAGAACTGAGGATGAAATGCCTATAAGCTTTCAAATTTTTTTATTTCAGAAAAAATATAATAAATATATAAATTAGCAGACATAAAACAACACTAGTAACTAATATCTAGGTGAAGATCTTCATTCATTGTATTTCCAAATTTTCAATGAGGTTAAAACCTTTCAAAATAAAAACATAGAAAAAGTAACCATAAGAATTAAACCAGAGCTGGGCGGTGGTGGCTCACGCCTTTAATCCCAGCACTCGGGAGGCAGGGGCAGGCGGATCTCTGTGAGTTTGAGGCTGGGCTGGAACGACAGCCTCCAAAACAATACAGAAAAACCCTGTCTCGTAAAACCAAAAAAAAAAAAAAAAAAGAGAGAGAGAATTAAACTGTTACACAGAGAAACCCTGTCTCGGAAAAAAAAAATTAAAAAAAAAGGCAATTACACTCATACGAAATGTAAATTCAAAGAAGGTAGCTTTAATTAATAGTCGTCCCCTACCTCACGACACAGCTGTTGATAACAGTTGGTTTCTGCTTACACCTTACCACCATATTTTTCTGTGAATATAACCACCCACTCTTTCACAAAGAAAACCCTTACCGACTGGATAGGAGGTAACATGGCTGCCAGCAATCCTAAAATCCTCTTCTGGGAACATTCTGCAAACACTTGCTCAGGGTTTGGACTAATTGCCTTCTCTTCTACTGGTGTCTGAGAGGACACTTCTGGATGTTCAGCATCTGTGTGAGGAAACACCACTGTCAGATTCTGCCGGGTTCCACACACATAAAAGGCAACTAAACCACAACCCTACCCTTCCTACAGAAGGAAGCTGGATAATATCCTATTGCTGAACCCAGGCATGGTAATGAATGCCTGGAATCCTGGCACTTGACAGAGTGGCTAATCAAGAGTTTGAGGCCAGCCTGGGCTACACAGAAAGACTTTGTTTAAAAAGAACAAAGGGGCCAGAGACTTTGCTCAGTGATTAAGAGCACTGGTTCCTCTTACAAAGGACCTGGGTTTGATCCCAGCATCCACATGGTGGCTCCCAACTACTTCAACTCCAGACTCAGGGGACATAACTTCCTCTTTGGCCTCTGCCTCTACCAGGCACACACTTGGTGAACAGATATACATGTAGACAAAACACCCTTACACATAAAATAATCTTTTTGAAACAACAACAAAATCCTAATTGAATAGGGGACCGTTCTCCCTGTTCTCTGAGCATTTGATTACCCTTTAACATTCTACACATTTGTGTTTGCTGTTCATCAAGTACCCTTCTGGTTTTTTGCCTCTTTTGTGCACTTAACAATGTCCCAGAACATGGGGGTACCTGACAGATACTTGTTGTCTATGAACCAAAATGCTGATCCGCAGGGGAATCTGATTCTGGTACACTTTGAGGACCTAGCATGCTGTGGAGTGTCTTGCTTCTGAGAGCTGGTCTTGATGATGGTGCAGAATACACTCACTTTCACTTACTTCTATTACAGAACAACCAAGGGGCTGCCTGAAGCATCTCCTGTAACCCAGCACTATTGCTTCATCCTCCAAAATCCCAGCTCTGGCTCTACCACTTTCTTCCTCTGACAGGCTAAGGCCTGAATGTCACAGCCATGCAGCAAGCAAGCACCACAGTAGCTCTTCTGTGTCATCTTCCAGTGCTCTGCTCTGGCCCTGCACATCTTGCATAAAAACTTCTCTTCATGTTAGTTCTGGAACCTACTAAGAGGACTTTTCTCACAGTGAGTGATTTCTGCCTGAATGTCAGTCCCTACTACATATCCTGGCACATTCAAGATCCCTTACATCTCTCCTTTTACATGGCTTTATACAGATACAATCTGCTCTAGATCAGGGCTAACACCTGTCACCCTTCCCCTGGGGCCAGAATCACAGGCCATCTCAAAAGACAGTTATTTGTATCTCTGCCTGAAACCTTCCTGTTCCAGGAGCGCAGAGGCCATGTGTCCCTTTGTCTGTGTTGGTAAATTTCATCCCTGGGATCCAGCACGGTGCTTAACAAAGAGAAGGCACTTGGTAAACACATGGAATAGATGAGCTCAAGTAAAAGATAGGTGATCCAAAGTAACCAGCCACAGCTGAACAGAAATGGAGAAACCTCAGTTATCGGACAATTTCAAATTGTATGCAACAGTGAAGACGTGATGATGTGTGCACTTGGAGAGGAAGGAGATGGGGTTAATGGCCATATGTTCCTGACCTGGAGGTCCCGGAGGCACATGAGCATTTGCAGGTGCATCTGAAGTCTGGGTCTGGCATGAAGGGTCCTTAGTTAAGGAGAGTCCTTTAGCCGCTGTTTCCTTCTGCTTGTAGTCCAAAGGGCTGACTTCTTTATCTGTGGCTTTCTTTCCCTAAAAACAGGAGGTAAATGTAAAAGAATAAAACAAAAATACACTCCATATATACTGTATATAACTATTAGCTAGTCTTTCACAAACTAAGAATCTTCTGAATTTCTTTAGAAAAATGCTACTAATTTCTTAGAATAAACCAGCACTCTATAATGATGATCCTCCTATTACAACCCCCTGGTCATCTCTGAAGTGCCATTAGAGTTTTCAGGTCACATAAGCAATGGCTCATACCAAATCTTTAGAATATTCCATGTGCCTTCCAGAAGCTAGGAATTGAAGTTCTTCTTTTGGGAAAAAGATAGAGTTGTTGATTTCCTTCTAGTACAATACAGTGATCATCTTTATATACTTTTTTTTTGGTAGAAAAACAAACACAGGCTGGCAGATGCCTCAATCAGTAAAGTGCTCACCATGTATGCACAAGGACCTAAATTTGGATCTCTAGGAACCATGTAAAACTCAGGTATGGTAGGGAGTGCCTGTAATCCTAGTGTGGGAGGAGGCAGAGACAGGGGGATCCCTGGAGCTTATTGCCAGCTAGTATTGCTGAACTGGTGTTCAGGTTCAGTGAGACATCCTGCCTCAAAAAAAAAGAGGTGAAGAGTGAGAGAGGAAGACTCTTGATGCTGACTTCTGACTTACACACATATGCACACACACACGAAAGTGTACATGTGTTACAGCATACACACGCAGAAAATGAAACCCATCTTTATTTACAATCAGAAAAGTATTATATCTGCTATTATCTTTAATGCTATTGTAAAGATAATAGCATTACATCAAATCTATACATAACATTGTTTCTACTGCTACAGATTTAAGATATTTTATTGATACAGAAATGAATATTCTAAGGGTAAAGGACAGAACTGTAAGCTAAGTGGGTAAGAGACCCTTGTCATACAAGCATGACGATTAGTCAGATCCCAGCACCCATACACATGCTTTGTTGACGCCCATGGGAAGCCTGCCCCTTTCTAAACTGAAACAGGAGGAATGGATTGGGGGAGGGCTAGGGGAGGAAATGGGAGGAGAGGAGGGAGGGGAAACTGGTTGGGATGTAAAGTAAATGAATAAATTAAAAAAAAAAGGCTGGATGTGGCCACGTATATGTTATGTCTATAACTGCTGCCAGGAGAAGAGGCAGGAGGATTGTTGGGGCTTGTTTATCACATTAGCTCCAGGTTCTGTGAGAAACCCTGTTTCAAGGAATGTGGCAAAGAGTGATAGAGTAGAACATCCAATGTCCCCTTCTGACACGGGGCTTACTGTTTGCATGTTCTAAGCACTTTACAAGTTTCTTCCAAGTGTGGACAGTATATAACTCCTACAATAACTCTGTGTTACAGTCATTGTTATTATCACCCCTTTTATAGAACGTACCTGCACCTGTACACACAAAGAGAAAGAGAGAGAGACAGACAGACAGACAGAGAGAGGATAAAAAAACCAGACAGGAGTGGCCACCAGGCCAAACACAGGGTCAATCTGAGCATCAAAATAAATAAAATAGCCGGGCGTTGGTGGCGCACGCCTTTAATCCCAGCACTCGGGAGGCAGAGGCAGGAGGATCTCTGTGAGTTCGAGGCCAGGCTGGATCGACAACCTCCAAAACAATACAGAGAAACCCTGTCTCGTAAAAACCAATAAATACATAAATAAATAAATACATAAATAAATAAATAAATAAAACCAAGTCCATTTTGGTGTAAATAAATGAACACATTGATAGATGGGGACCCAATGCTGTGGGCAGCTTGCTACAAGATGCTGAGGACTCACAAATACAGACAATCCTGCCAGAATCAGAGGTGAGGACTGCTGTCCCTCCTGACTGGATGGGTTGACTGCATTCCCTCCTGTGCAAGGTAATTTGTGGCAGGTTAAATGTGTTGTATAACAAAGGAGTTTCATGGGGGAAGTGCTACTGTGTGTGTGTGTGTGTGTGTGTGTGTGTGTGTGCGTGTGTGTATGTGCATGTATGTATGTATGTATGTATGTATGTATGTATGTATGTATGTATGTATGTTGATGTGTGGCTAGTGGCCAGGCAGGATAGCAGAGGAGGAGAATTGTGGGAAGTGTAGGCAGACAAGAGTTGTGCTGTGTGCCCAGGAAGAGAGGACGCTTCAGGCGTTCTCGGGTAGGCCAACACCACATGGAAATACATAGATTAATAGAAATGGGTTGATAATTAAGACAGCTGGTCAATAAGAAGCCCTAGTCACCCGCCGACAGCTTATAATTAATATAATTCTCTGAGTGTTCATAAGGGGCAAGGCAGCTGTGGAACTGGGTGGGAAATCCTGTAACGGGCTGGTAGGCCACAACATTGATGCTGAGAGATGGGCAGCAGAGGCAGGAACATTTACAGAATGGGCTCAAGCTCTGAAGGCAAACTTCTACAAAAACAATCTTTTGTTGACTTTATTTTAAATTCATAAAAAGGACTTTATGTGTGTGTCACCATCACAGATCATGCTTGGATCTATAAAGAATTTTCTGTCTATAAACTATGTAAACTACACTTGTAAACTACAGTGTGTCTACCTGTTAAAACAGTACACTTTTGGTATCATCTATTTGTTGACTGGGCACTAACGTCTTCAGTTGAATAATCCATGCTCCTAACTTCCCTGTTGTGCCTCCTTGTGTGACTGGCTCCCTGAATGCAAGCTGTGACCCATAGTAAAGACACACTACTTACATTGCAGGTCACAAACAGGCCCGCATTTCCTGGCTCCTCAGCAAGCTGAACTGTTTCCTTCTCTAGCTGCTCCCCTGATGTTTGGATGGACATTGTGACTGGCAGGGCTTGATTTTCTGAGGTAGAGTCACCATCTGGCAGTACACCAAGAAGAGCTAGAGCTTTAAGACCTGAAAGGGAAGAAAAAAAAGGACATGGCTAAAGATTCACAACAAAGGGATATCTCTCGCAAGTGCCACAAAGCTTAATTGCTTTATAGAAACAGATGGATGAGAACCTGGAAGCAACCTAGATGCCCCTCAACTGAAGAGTAGATAGAGAAAATGTGGTACATTTACACAATGGAGTACTACTCAGTGGAAAAAGAAAAACAATGGAATCTGGAAATTTGCAGGCAAATGGATGACACTAGAAGAAACCATCCTGAGTGAAGTAAACCAGTCACAAAAAGACAAACATGTACTCACTCATTTATGGATTTTAGACATGGAGCAGGGAATTGCCAGCCTACAATCCCACCGCCAGAGAGTCTTAGCAACAGGGAGGACCCTAAAAGAGATATGCATGGTACCCCAGAGAAGGGGAATGGGACAGGATCTTCTGAAGGGATTGGGAACATGGAGGGAGTGGAGGGGAGAGAGAGCTGGGAGAAAGAGAGGGGGAGAAGAGGAGGACATGGGGTAGCAGGAAGGTTTAGTCAGAGGAAGAACATAGGAGAGTAGGATGAGAGATACCATAATAGAAGGAGCCACTATAGGTTTGAGAAGAGATCTGGCACTAGTAAGATTTTCAGAGATCTACAAGGATAACACCAACTGACAATCTAAGCAATAGTAGAGAGGCTACCTTAAATGGCCTCCCCTTGATAATAAGATTGATGACTACCTTATTATATGCCATCATAGAGCCTTCATCCAGTGGCTGATGGAAACAGAGGCATACACCCACAGCTAAACACTGAACTGAACTCCTAGAACTCAGCTGCAGAGAGGGAGGAATGATTAGCAAAGGAGTCAAGACCTGGCTGGTGAAACCCACAGAGGCAGCTGACCTGAACAAGGGGGAGCTCATGGACTCCAGACTGGTGACTGAGAGGCCAGCATGGGTCTGATCCAGACCCCCTGGACATGGGTGTAAGTGATGAGGCCTTGGCAATCTATGGGACCTTAGATAGTATATCCATATTTAGTCCTGTCTTACAAATGGGCTTTGGGAGCCCATTCCACAAGGAGGGATGCTTTCTAAGCCTGGACACATGAGGGAGGGACTAGGCCCTGCCAGGGATGACATGACAGACTTTGAAGATTCCCCATGGAAGGCCTCACCCTACTTGGGGAGGGGAGGGTGAGGGAGCTGGGATTGACATATCAAACAAGCTTGTTTCTAATTTAAATAAAAAAAGACAATAAACTCAGACAAAAAAAGAAAAGAAAAGAAAAGAAACAGCCCTGGCAGCCCACATCCATTCCACTCCTGATCTCAGATGAGAAAGACAACAGCAAAGGGAACTTAACACTTTAAGGACAATGAAACATTGAAGATACTACAAGTGATAGGATTGTTTTGAAAATTAGAAATATATTCTTCTGATAGTGCCAAGCAATTTGTTTATTTATTTATTTTTGAGGCAGGGTCTCACTCTGTATCTCTGATTTGTCTGAGACTTGCACTGAACTCATAAAGCTGCCTGAGCACTAGAATTAAAAGTATGTACTGCACTATGCCTGGCTAGTAACTAGATTTTTAAACTCCTACTAGCAGATAGAGACATCACCTTGCTTTTCCCTAAGATAAGTGTGATTCCCTGATGTCAGTTAGATGGGGAATCTATCATCTGAGAGAAACTTAAACATCTCAGAAATTTAACATTTACATTACTGTCCTACAAACACCCTTCAGTGCAGTCGGAATTACCTCATTATTGTTATTTTAAGACAGGGCATCTATGTAGCCCCATCTAACCTCCCTAGAACTGGATTTGGGTGTGCATGGTCATGCACCCAGAAACACCATTACTTGTAAGCAGCTTTCATCTAGGATATGTGAATTTGTACTAAAGGTTTAAAAAAAAAAGCATGGATTCTTGAGCAAAGTGAGAGACTCAAATACACAGATCTATGGACTTCCAGGGTTTTGATAATATACTATATAGATGAAATACTATTATTGATAAAAATAGATTAACCCATTTATGACTATAGGAAATAGCTATAATTTTAGGTATTAGCTTTTGGATGTTGAGCTTGAACACTTTCTTTATTGGTGGCTGCTTTTAAGCCAACTATGGTTTTTTGTTTATTATCTTATTCACTATTTGAGGTTATTTCCATTCCTAAAGAGCTGTCCCTCTTTAGGCTATATTTTAAGCTTACATTTAGATTATAGCTTCTTATGATAGGCTTAAAGTTGAACTGAAGTTCTTTATTGGGTAACCAGCTATCACCAGCCACGTTATGCTTTTCACCTCTACCTAAAAGTCTTCCCACTATTTTGCTACATAGACTGTGTTTGAGTCAGATCGACCATATTATCACCCGATTAATAAGGACATTCCTACTCCTTCTCAGCTGATGAATAGTTGAAATATATTATTAGCTGAGGTAAGGATAATTATAGTGATGAGGAATAAGTAGATGCTTGATAAATCGATTTAGATTGGGGTCAGAGTGCATATACCATGAGGAGAATTCTATGATAGACCAGGTAACAAAGAGGGCTACTGATAAGAATACAATGCAGAAAAAAAATCAAACTTAAGCTTAATAGACAGTTTAATTGTGTTGATAGTAATTCAGTGTCAGTTCAGTGTCGGAGTGAAATAGTATGCATAAAGGAATAAGGCTTAAGGACAATTGATGGGTTCTATTATGGAAATAGTGAGATTGTGATTAGAAGTTCTCCAATTAGGTTAATTGAGGGAGGAAGAGCTAAGTTTGTTAGGCTTCCTAGAAATCATAGTACGACTATGAGGGGAAATGCTGTTTGAGGCTTTGGGCTATAATTATGATTTGACTATGAATTCGTTTGTAGTTAGTGTTGGCTAGACAAAATAGTAGTGAGGATATGAGTACGTGTGCAATTATTAATGCTGAGGCTCCTATAAAGCTTCATGGAGTTTGAACTATAATAGTTGCAATAACTAGTGCTATATGACTTACTGAGGAATAAGTGATTAGTGATTTTAGGTCTGTTTGTTGTAGGCAAATCGAGCTCAGTATAAATATACCTCAGTGAAAGCAAAATAAATGGGTAAACTATAGTTTTTGTCATGGGGTCAAGAATAACTGATATTTGCATTATTCCGTAGCTGCCTGATTTTAGTAAGACTGCTGCTAGAACTATAGATCCTGCAATGGGGGCTTCTACGTGGGTTTTAGGAAGTCATAGATGGACTCCATATAGAGTTATTTTGATTATAAAGGCTATCATGCATGCCAGTCATAAAATATGGTTAAACCATGTTGAGTCTAGTGCTGTGGTGTTTAGTGAGAGGAGTAAGATATTTAGTGTCCCTAGTGAATTTTGGATTGAGATGAGGGCAATTAGAAGAGGAATAGATCTAATTAGCATGTAGAATAGAAAATATAATCCTGAGTTTAGTCTGTTTGATTACCTAATTCTGTAATGAGTGTAGGGATTAGGGTGGCTTCAAATAGAATACAAAATGTGATTAATTCACTTGCGGAGAATTGAAGGATTTGAAGGGTTACAAACATGGAGATGTAAAGTTTTTTGTTAAAGTCAGTTCCTTTTTCGATATGATTTTGACTGCCTAGTAATATAAGTGGTAGAAATCAGATAGTAAGAGCTGTAAGAGGAAAGTGAGTCTGTGAAGAATATGGGTGAAAAGTATAAACTTCATTATTGTGTCACAGTGTTGTTAGGGCAATAATGTTGATTAGGAAGCTGTAGGTGGTTACATTAATTCATAGTTTTTTATTATTAGAAAATCAAGTTAGTGGAAGTAATATTAGTGAGGGTATAATAATTTTTAAGATTGTAGTAGGTTGCGTTTTGTTCATAAACTGATACTTTTACTAACAGGGCTAGTCCTACTGCTGATTCACATGCAGAATATAATTATTTAGTGTGAGTTTAATGAGGTGATAGGCATAATAGTGTAGATATTAAGTGAGAGCGGAATACAAGTGTCCCTATAAATGAAATATAAAAGCTAGCATGATGTTAAATACAGTGGTTGTCATAGCATAATCTAGTGAGTTGAAATAATTAATTTTAATTAAACTAATCACCAAGATTATTTGGTTCATTCTAAGCCTTTTTGTTTTCATTTGTAAGATAGACCTAGTGCTGGAATAGATAGGAATAAAGTGAGATGTTAGTGTTGTTTCAAGGCTTATGGATTGGATAGCTCAGGGAAGGGGAAGAAGCAGTGCAATTTCTAGGTCAAACAAGAGAAATGTAATTTTACATTTCCAGAAAAACATTATGGAAAAAGGTAAGTGAGATGAGCTTATGGGATCAAACCCACATTTGTAGGGGCTTGCTTATTCTGTATAAATGTTGAGCTGAGGTAGTCAGAAGGCGATTAGAATTAAAGTAAGTGATAGTATTGTGTTAATTGAGATTGCTATGATTAAGTTAATTACTTTCTTCTAGATTATGGCTAAATCTAACTGATTGGAAGTCAATTGTACTAAATATACTTAGAAAGTAAGACCCTCATCAATAGATAAATATATATAGGAATAGCCATATAACATCTACAAAGTGTCAATATCATGCTACAGCTTCGAAGCCGAAATGGTGTTTTGATGTAAAGTGGTTATTTAGTTGTCGTAGGAAGCATACTGTAAGGAATGTGGATCCAATGCTTACACATGGGCCGTGAAAGTCTGTTGTCATAAAGAATGTAGACCCGTAAATCCCATCTGAAATAGAAAATGAGGTTTCCAGGTATTTTGGTGCTTGGAGGGCTGTGATTAGTAGGGCTTGATTATGTTATTTTGTTTGCCTTCTATAAGGCTGTGGTGAGCTCATGTGATTGAGAACCCGGATGCTAGGAGTACTGATGAATTTAATAATAGGACTTCAAGGGGGTTAAGTGGAGTGATGTCTGTAGGTGGTCAGAAGCCACCTAGGTCATGGGTAGGAACTAGACTAGAGTAGTAGAAGGCTCAGAAGAAGCTGACGAAGAAAAAGACTTCTGATACAATAAATAGGATTATGCTGTATCTAAGCGTTTTTGTAAAATGGGTCTATGGTGGCCTTGATATGTGCCTTCCCATACAATGTCATCATATGGTAAGCATATTTGTTAGTTGGCTTAGGTATAGAAGAGTAGATGAGTTATAATGAAATCATATGACTAGGCCTGAGGTTAGAAGTAGAGTGGAGAGGGCTCCTGTAAGGGGTCATGGACTTGGGTTAAGTATATGATATGCATGTGTTTGGTGGGTCATTAAGTATTATCGTGTAAATATAGGCTTACAAGTAGGATAAATACGCATGCTTGAATCAGGGCTACAGCAAATTCTAAGACAGAAGAATTAAGTTGATGAATGTGATTGTGGCGGTTGGTGGGCTAATAGCTATGAGAACTAATGTAGTTCCTCCAATGAGGTATAAGTATGTGTCTTGCAGTGATATTAGATGTTAGAGCTATTGGTGGGATAAATAGGCTAATTGTTTTGATAACGATAAGTATGGGAATTAGTGAGATAGGGGATCCTTCGGGTAGGAAGTAAGCTAATGAGTCTTTTATTTTGTGAGGAAACCCTAGAATTACAGCCCTGGCTCATAATGAGATGGCTATTCTGAGGTTTATGGATAGCTGAGTTGTTGGGATGAATGTGTGAGGTAATAAGCCTAGGAGGTTTGTTTATCCAATAAATATAACTAGAGAGACTAATATTAGGGATCAAGTTCCTCCTTTTGGTGAATGGATTGCTATTATTTGTCTAGTGATTAGTTTAATTAATTGATGAAATGTATGGAAGCCATTGTTTACTAAGCGTTTGGAAGATGTTAATAATACTGATGGAAATACAATGATAGCAACTACAATATGAAGTCCTATTATTGCAGGGGTAATGAAAGAGACAAATTTTCGTTCATTTTGATTCTCAAGGGTTGTTTGATTTTGAAAAGTTTGAGGTGTTTATTGGAGGAATTGTTGGGGAAATCTTGCAAAGAGATTTTTAATTGGATTAAGTGTAATTGTGGAGGCTATAACAGTAGTAAATCATGTAGATGCATCTAATTGTGGCATTATCATTATGGAGATATTAAATCTCTAACTTTAACTTAAAAGGTTAATTATTGATACAGATCAGTTTTCAAAGCGTTTGAGGGGTACTATTTCTAGGATGATTGGCATGAAGCTGTGATTAGATCTGCAGATTTCTGAACACTGGCCTTAGAATAATCCTGGGTGATTTGATGAAATTGTAGCTTGGTTTAGTCGTCCTGAAAATGCATCAGATTTTAGTCCTAGAGTACATCTCTAGTGAAGCACATCTTTGGATAAGGTTAGCATACGAATAGGTAGTTCTATTGTCAACTTCTAAGAGTTCTCCTGATTTATGGTCAGTTGTTGGAATTATATATGAGTCAAAGCACAGGTCTTTGTAGTCTGTATGTTCATAGCTTCAATATCATTGATGTCCTATGTTTTTTTACTGTTAATACTAGGTTATTAATTTCATCTATTATGTATAGGATTAGTAGGGATGGAAGGGCAATAAGAATAAGGATTACTGTGGGCAGGATAGTCTCCATGAGCATCTATTGTACTTGTGTGTGTTAATTTTGTAGTTAATATTAGTGTAGTAATATAAAATCCAGAGAGCTGATAAGGAAAATGACTATTGGGGTGTGATCATGGAAGTTTATTAGCCCTTCTATAATAGGTGATGTGGCATCTATGTCATGTAAGATATATAGAGGTTAGACTATAATTTAATTTTGACAAAGTTATGTAATAAATTTACTAATATCTCATTGAGAAAGACATAGAGGTTATGGAGTTGCCTTGAAACCAATTTTAGGGGGTTCGAATCCTTCCTTTCTTATTTTACTTTAACGAAAGTTGGTTCTTCAAATGTGTGGTAAGGTGGAGGGCACCAGTGGAGTTATTCTAGGTTAGTTGGTGAATATTCTACTGTAAGAACTTCTCATTTGGAGGCAAAAGTTTCTCAAATTATGAAGATTATTACAAGTACTGCTGTTATTTCATGTGGTATAGGCATCTGAGTAGTCAGAATAACGTTGTGGTATGCCTGAAAATCCTAGAAATGTTGGGAGAAGAAAGTTAAGTTTACTCTTACAAATATAATAGCAAAGTGGGCCTTAGCTCACGTGTCATCAAGAATATGGCCTGACAATAGGGGAAATCAATGGACAAATTCCTGCTATGATAGCAAATACAGCTCCTATAGATAGGACGTAGTGGAAGTGAGCAACTACATAATAAATATAATGTAATACAATGTCTAAAGATGAGTTTGAGAGAACAATTCCCGTTAATCCTCCTACTGTGAAAAGGAAAATAAAGCCTAAGGCCTATAGTATGGCAGAGGATCACTTAATATTACCTCCATGGAGTTTTGCTAGTCAGCTAAATACTTGGACTCCAGTTGGAACTGCAATAATTATAGTAGCAGATGTAAAGTAGGCTTGAGTGTCTACATCGAGCCCTACTGTGAATATATGATGAGCTCATACAATAAATCCAAGGAACCTGATTGATTTTATTGCTCATACTATTCCTATATAGCCAAAAGGCTCTTTTTTTCCAGAGTAATAGGTAACAATGTGTGAGATGATTCCGAAGCCTGGTAGATATAGACTTCAGGGTAACCAAGGAATCAAAATAGATGTTGATACAGGATTGGGTCTCCTCCCCTGGCGGGGTCAAAGAAGGTTACGATCTGTTAGTAATACTGTAATTCCTGCAGCTAGTACTGGTAAGGATAGAAGCAGCAGTACGGCTGCAATTAGGATGGATCAAAAGAATAGGGATGTTTCATATTGTGTTATGGCTGGAGGTTTTATATGGTAAAGTTAATAGACCCTAGAATTGAGGATACCCCAGCTAAGTGAAGGGAGAAGATAGTGAGATCCGCAGGTGCCCCCGGCATGTGCAAAGCTTCCAGCTCGTGGGGGATACACTGTTCACCCTGTTCCAACCCCAGCTTCAAATATAGATAATGCTAGTAAGAGTAAGAATGATGGGGGTAGGAATCAGAAGCTCATATTATTTATCTGAGGGAATGCTATGTCAGGGGGCTCCAATTATTAGTGGCACAAGTCAGTTACCAAATCAACCAATTATTATTGGTATAACTATAAAGAAAATTATAACAAATGCATGGGCTGTTACAATTACATTATAGATTTGGTCATCTCCTAGTAAAGCTCCAGGATGACCAAGTTCTGCTCAAATTAGAATACTAAGGGCTGTACCAACTATTCCTGCCCAGGCTCTGAATATTAAATATAAAGTCCCGATATCTTTGTGGTTGGTTGAGAAGAGTCGGAGGTTAATGAACATGGGTAAAATGGCTGAGTAGAGCATCAGACTGTAATTCTAAAGACAGAGGTTATAGCCCTCTTTTTACCAGGTCTTTTTTTTTTTTTTTTTTTTTTTTTTTTTTGGTTTTACGAGACAGGGTTTCTCTGTATTGTTTTGGAGGCTGTCGGTCCAGCCTGGCCTCGAACTCAGAGATCTGCCTGCCTCTGCCTCCCGAGTGCTGGGATTAAAGGTGTGTGCCACCACTGCCCGGCTTACCAGGTCTTAAGGTGATAATTACATCGAATTGGAAATTCTGACAGGCAGGAGAAGTAGATTGAAGCCAGTAGTTGGGTGTTTAGCTGTTAACTAAAGTTTTGTAGGTTTAAATCCTATCAGTCTAGTGGAGGATTTAGCTTAATTAAAGCAATTGATTTGCACTCATTAGATGTAAGATGAAGTCTTGCAGTCCTTAGTCATGGAAACACTTTGACTAACTAACCAACAGTCCTCTCAAGAGAAACTGGGATTTAAGTTCCAGGCTAAGTTGAATCCCTCTCATTTACTACCTCAGAATCAAGTGTGGTCTTTTATGGCTACTTGGGCTTTTTGTCCAACAGCAAGCAAAGGCAGGGGCCTGGGGTCCTACATAAGGAATAGTCACCTTTGCCCTGGTGGGCCTTCATCAGACAGTCCCCGACCAGCTGCATGCACTGGCTCCGCAGGGTGACAGCATTGCTGTGGGCCTGGGGGTCCAGCTGCTCCCCATCCATGTCCTCTGTGCTGGTCAGGTGGGCACTATAGAGAGCCAGGGCAGCAAAGAGCAGCCAGGAATAGTTGTGGATATAGGGCTGGATGAGCCTCTGCCGGTCACTGATCCGAATGGTCACCATTGGGTGGGCTGTGATGCTGTGGCTCGGCAAATGGCTGCAAAGAAATGAAAGTTTTAAGGCCTACAACATTTGTAAGGATCTGAAAAAGATCCCTGGGCCTCAGGGAAGCATGTGCTTGATGATTTTGGGCATTATTCACCAACAGGCTGTGGCTATTGAAGTTCTAAAAAATAGTATTACTCTTTCCCCAGAGAAATGAAAAAGCACAAACATTGGGCATCTCACATTAGCACTTTACAACCTAAAGCCTGCAAAAGGAAACTATGCTAAGGAAGAGAGATTGCAGAGAGTTCTGAAGGAGTGCTAATTAGTTTGGTAATTCAAGATAATACCTGTAATTTAAAAAGGTAGATTACAAGGTATAAGAAAGAAGTGACTTAAGGTTTGAAATGTACTTTAAATACTTTAAGGTAAAAGAAAGAGATGGAGTAAACACACATGACGCCATCTCCCTAACTGAAGAATCGAGGATACAGGGTGCACTGTATCACTCTCTCTTCTTCTAAGTATGTTAAAAAAAACAAAACAAAACAAAACCTTTCTTTAAAAAAGTAAGAAAGGGGCTGCAGGACAGCTTAGCAAGTAAAGTCATTTAGCATACCTGGTGACCTGAATTTTAATCTCTAGAAAGGAGAAAAGAGAGAAATGACCCTACAAAACTGTCTTCTGACTTCTGCATGTGCACACACATGTATGCATGCACATATGCACACACCCTTAACATCAATAAAAGATTTTCAAACTAAGGAAGGCTAGTAGCATAGCTCAGGTATAGAGTGCTTGCCTAGCATCTGTGAAGTCCTGGGTTCAGTCCCTAGCACCATAGAAAAAGCAAGATACCCCTTTAAGTGAAGACAAAAGGTCATGGTGGTAGCAGGACATGTGACGTACCCATAGGAGTATTTCTTTGCTGCATAGCATCCATAGCAAAGATCAAAGTCTTCACATACATTGCAATTCATTCTCCGGCCTATGATCAAACCCTGGCAGTGGTCACAGGTAAACTCCATGTTGACCATTTCATGATCATCTCCATGGCCTTCAGGCTTCACTCCACCTGTAAAAAACCCAGAAGTATGAGGTGGATGGGGTAGAGGGTCTCCCAAACTGCAGCAAACTGATCACAGAACCAGAGCCATTTCTCATTTACTACTCCAGAAGGCAGGGGTTCTTTGGAATACCAGAATGTCCTCATAGCTATGAGCATATCAATGATATCCTAGCATGGAATCTTTGGCAATGGTTCAGCTGACTGATCTGATGCCCATTCTACAGTATCACAGTCAGATCAAATACATGCCAAATTTCTACTATGACTGTTATTTGGGAGAAACAGGCCCATGTACTTTGTGAGGTATCTCCCAAACCCCTCTCTGACAGAAGTTACACACCACTAGCATGCTCCTATGGAGAACACCAGGGATCAAATTTCTGTTCTTATTTGTCACTGAAAAATTATAGGTGGAAAGAGACTTCAGAATCAGATGGATAAGAGAATGACAGACATGAACAAGACAGGCTACTATGATATCTCTCTCTGTAAGTCCCTGTTCAATACTCCTCACAGCTGGCCACTTCTGTTCCCAGTGCTGTGAACCTGGTCTAGGCCCAAACATCCTGTGACTAGAGTCTCCTAAAGCAGAATGACACAGACAGTCTTCCCTGAGCACATCTTTGATCACAGTAACATCTTAGCTATAAATCTTCCTACTGTCTTCAAATTCCTTAGCCTAGCATCTCAAGAGTCCCACAACCTGGACCCTATCTGTCTTAGTCCATCACTTAACTAGACAAAAACTGGAGTGTATCTATCTAAACTCAACTGAAAGCACTCATTCCTGTCCCTGAGCTTGTTCTGCTCTTGATGGTAATGCTATCTTCAGAGTTTTGTAATGTGATCCAGTTCAAACTTTCTTCAAAGACAATTATTACCCTATCTCCTCCACAAGGCTTCCCTGTAGGGTGCTGCTATATTTCCAAAATTTCCTAAAAATATTCTGTCTAAACCCAAACAAGCAAAAATCAATCAAAAAAGTAGATCATACACATACACTTAAGTGAAAGACCTTGGAAAAGTGGCACTTTTCAGATTATAATTTACAAATAAAACATTATTTAACTGGAAAATTACCTACTCCTGATATTAGAAACAATTAGAAAACAGTCAACATGAATGTTGTCTCCTATCTGAATAACACAACTGAGGTGCATCATATGCCGAGTACCATAGGGGAAAAGTAGGAGCAATGGTAGTTACATCACCTTCCTTGTATGGTACCAGTGCCAACACCAGCACCAATATATTTCAGTTACATCAAAAATCAATTTTTTTTATCAAACATGGATACCAGAAAATGCTCACAAAAATAGCTGATCTGAAACAAACAAAAGCCGGGCGTTGGTGGTGCATGCCTTTAATCCCAGCACTCGGGAGGCAGAGGCAGGTGGATCTCTGTGAGTTCAAGGTCAGCCTGATCTACAGAGCAAGTTCCAGGACAGCCTCCAAAATAATACAGAGAAACCCTGTCTCAAAAAACAAAAAAACAGCAAAAAAAAAAAAAAGGTTTTAAAAAAAGATAGCAAAGTAAGAGGAAGTTAAAAAAAGAGGCACAGAAAGCAGAAACAACTGCTACTTGTGGACATGGATTCCCCTGGAAGCTTACCAAGAAAGCAAGTCTTGCAGAGGTCCATGTCACTGCACTGCAGACACCGGTAGCGATGCCAGGGGGCAATCTCATCACATCCATCACAAGAGATGTCCACATTTAACAGGTCACAGTATCGAGCAATAAACATGTGCATCTGTAAGGTAAAATGAACACAATTAGCCAACAGACTTTCTATTGTGGCACTGTTCATTAATCGATTCATTCACTCAATAGGTACCTAAGGTCACTCAAGCTTTGTACCAGGTGCTAGGATTTGAAGCTGGATAAGCAAGTACCCATTTGGGAATTCCCTCAAACAAACAGATGGTAGACATACACTGTGAGGAATGTTTTAACAGGCAAAGTTAGGAAGCTTAGAGAACACAAGGACACTATCAAGGTTATCAGGACAATCAAGGAAGGTTTTTCAAAGACAATTCCTCAGTTAAAACCAAGGACAAACAGATGGTAGCTGGATGGAGATAAAGGTGGACAGACAGAAATGTCTACAAAAGCTTTGCTCCTGCAAAAAGGGGAGCACAACACAGACTGGGTGTGTAGTTGAGTGTGTGAGCACTGGCCTCACAGGTGCAAAGCATAGGAAAACAGAAAGAAAAGAAAAAAACAAGGGTTTTTTGGTTTGCTTTTTTAAAAGATGTATTTTTATTATGCGCATGGTGTTTACCTGCAGACATAAGCACTGAATTCCCTAGAGCTAGAGTTATGGGGGTTGTGAACCAAACATGTGTCTTTTGGAAGAACAGCGAGTACTCTTAACCACTAAATCACCTCTCTCACTCCAGAGCTTTTGACATGGGCAATAATATAGTATGTATAGCATAGTACAGAGGAGGAATACCCAGGTGATGTCAGAGGTAAACTTCAAGGAGCCTAAACTGCTAGTGTTTCTCTGTGGCTTTGGGGGCTGTCCTGGAACTAGCGCTTGTAGACAGAAAAGTAATGGTAATAGATTTGGGCACTCTGAAGGTTCCTCTGGTTACTAAGACCAAGGTCAGGGAAGCTGACTATGATATAGCTGCTCAAGTAACTCCATGTGGTACTAAGGGCAAGGACTGAGACATACAAAGAATGGGGAAAGCAGGCAGATTTGAGTAAGGAGGCAGACTGAGAAGCCTTGGTGACCAAATTAATAAAGGGACTATCAAGAATGACATCCACATGTTTGGCTGGGTAGTTTTTAGAAAATGGCAGTACGAACAAACATCAAAAGAAGACTTTTGATTCTGGCACATTAAAGCAGCAGGGCACGGTGGTGCTTCCTCATAACTCCAGCACTCAGGAGACTGAGGCAGGAGGGTTGCAACTTCGGGCCAGCTTGGACCTCTCTATAATCAAACAGACAAACAATACTCTGGTTTCTCTTCAGACCATATAAGTCTTTCTTGTTTAACTAACTAGCTAGTTAGTCACACAACTAGCCAACAGACTTTCTATTACTTAGCTAATTTCCTTCCTGGGAGCAGATTGTAAAGGACTGTTACATGAACAAGCTATCGGGTTACTAGAAAGTACTTGGCAGTTTATTTTAGAGTCTGCATATGAAGAAACCAAGTCAGAAAATCACTGTTTGGTAGTAGATGGTTCGCTGTTGAAGAGGAAATCTGCCAGGTCACCTGAGCACTACAGGATGCTCTCCTTCAGACATGAACTTACAAGAGAGAAGTGTTCCTCATAAGCACCACAAAGGTACATACTATAATGAACAGAAGGTACTTAATATGGGGAGAATTAGTGGCTTCAAGGCAACAGATGCCTGACACATGTAATAGTGGCAGATGGGACACCTTACACAAAGACAGATAGGCTACCTAACTCTCAAAGATAAACAGGAGCTGCTTCAAAACTCACCTGATTGCCAACCTTGTAATTGGAATGGTGCTTACCTACAGGAAGATAGTATGCCAGCCCAAAACAATTCAATTTCTCACTAAATTAATATCCTGGCATCTAATAATATACATCAACCTTACTAGACACTCTGCTGTGAGCTTAGTTCTATGGATGTAAGCCACAGTGGTGGATCACATCCAGATGAAGACCAGACATTGGTCCTGAATGTTCCCAGAAGCCCTCTGGGAGACATTATCCAAGTGCACCCCAGCGACACCCTCTTCTCTAATTTCCTAGCAAGTCACCCAGATTGCTCTAGCTGAGAGGTCTTACTTTCCTCTGCTTCTCTGGATCCTCTTGAGCTATTTTTTCATACCAGGCCTCAAACATGCCATCCTGACACTCATCCATCCATTCTGAGTTCTGCTTGGCATCGGCGAGTTCATCTTCTTCACTCCACTGGCTGAAAGTAGGATGTAATGAGAGAAAAGCATGCTTCTTACAATAGCCAAAGAAGTGCAGATGGCATGTCCTATAAGTTTAACTGGGCATTTTGAAATGATGGGAATTACTTTTCAAAGCCTCAAAGTTTATCCACTATTTGATAGATTTATGCTAAAAAAAACCTAAATAAATAAATAAACCCCTCCTTGAGCAGACTACACTGAGTAGGGCAAGTCTATCATGTGCCAGGTACTGGAGTCAAATATGATGATTTAAAAAGTTAAGTCGGGAACAGTGGCACATGCTCAGAAGGCAGAAGCAGAGGCAGAGGCAGAGGCAGGTGGATCTCTGTGAATTAAGAGGCCAACCTGAACTATACAGGGAGTTCCAAGTCAGCTAGGGCTATACAGTGAGACCTTGTCTTAATAACAACAACAACAATAATAAAGTTTGGGCTGAGGATGTAGCCTGGTTGGTAGAAGATAAGAAACCTCCAGCATGTATGTCATCAACAACACACACTTGTAATCCTAGGCATGAGGATCAGAGGAAATTCTTGGTTATATAGAATGTCTGAGACCAGCCTGAATTGAACATGACAAATTCTGTGTGGACATGGTTAGAAGAGCCCAACGCAATCAGCATGAGGAAGGGGTCGGGAGCTTGAAAAGCTTGAAACATTGGGCCGACTGACAGCTGATTCTTCAGTTAGTGCTGTGTCCCCCATCTGCTCTCTAACAGCGGGTCAAGGGATAGAGACAACTTTATTTGTGAAGCTACCTCACTGGCGCAAGGAGGGAGCTTTAATTACCCTCTGCCTTCTCAGAACATCTCTTTTGAGAGTGAAAACAGTGAGTGTTGTCTCATTCTGTTATGTCCCAATTCTCCTCTTAACATCTCTGTTTCTCTTCTCTCCATACAAAGTCATGAATGGTAACTGGGCTTGAGCACATACATAGGTCAAAGTGAAATGAAGCCCATCCCTCTTGAGACACCCATATCTACTCAGAGACATATGATAGTGTCCTTTTCCAAGTCCCACTCTCTTAATACCCATGTCTAAAATCTATATTAAAATATTGTCTCAATAAACTCCCAAAAAATGTAGGGGAGAGTATAAACACAGTCCCCTATTATCACAAATTCTACAGTCATTTTTCTATGTTTGGGGAAATAGCATCATGGGTCAGTATATCTCAAAAGTCATGGTTGAGCCTCACCCTGGGAAAATCACCCCCTCAATTATGGTGTCTCCCCTGCCAGAAAGTTTTGTATACTATTTTTTTTATTATAATCTAAGTCATTACAATGTGCAGGACACTACAGAGGCTAACAGCATACAAATGTGTTTTTTTAAAGGATTATCCAATTCCACAGGTTAAAAAAAACTTGCCACATTCCCCAGGTCACTTGTGATAAAGCCAGGATGTATTATAGACTAGCTGCCAAGCCCATTCCCTTGCCCCAACTCTACCCATACCCTTATTCTAAGAAGAGTAAAGGGCAGGACTCTGCTCTTACCTGATCACACTGTCATGGATGCTGATATTTTCTTGTGACATGTTCATGAGGAGATCTGGTAATTGAATGTCAACAAAGAAGGCAAGATCACTGGGTTCCCAGCCCATATCCAAAAGATGAAGCAGAGCTGTCTGAACACAGGATAAAGCAGGAAGCAGAGACCTAAAGAGATCACACAGGTGACAATTCTCAAAGTTGCCCACTGCCAACAAGGACAGTGAAGTTGGTAGCCTGATTTGGTACTATTTTTTTTTTTTTTTTTTTTTTTGGTTTTTACGAGACAGGGTTTCTCTGTATTGTTTTGGAGGCTATCAGTCCAGTCCTGCCTCGAACTCACAGAGATCCGCCTGCCTCTCCCTCCCGAGTGCTGGGATTAAAGGCGTGCGCCACCACCGCCCGGCTTGGTACTAATTTTTAAGGAAGGATTCTACACAAATATCCTTTGAAGCTTAAAAAAGCCAAAATAACAAAAGAATGCAACAATTCTGAAAGGTGGAAAGTGAGTTTGGAGCACCTTACCGTGAGGGAATAAGGAGTGAAGTCATGCACTGATGAGTGGCAATATTAGGGCAATCCCAAATTAGCTAATGTTAGACAGTTACAGAAGAACCATCTGATTTAAGGGTTATGTCTGAACACCTTAGTATAGAAGAGACAAGAATCTGCTTGTACTCAAGTTTTAATCTTCACATAATATATCAACACTGAAGATAACAGGCCATAAACTCTTAGATTTTCAAAAACAAAATGTAAAGGCAATCTAGTACCTGTCATTTAAGCTATTAAATCCTTTGATCGCTTTGACCAAAAACAGTACAAGTTGATAGTAGGTGTCTCGGATTTCTTTGTGTAGATCCGCACCACAGCCTTCCAAGTGTCCAAAGTAACTAGAAACAGAGAAAACCACCAGCTTAATATCCAGGACAACTTTGACTTATTAATCTTTATCCCACACACAAAATAGCCAAGCAGTTAGACAAAGCAGCCCAAAGACTGGAGTAAAAACAGGGACATGATTTTTGAGTGGAAGTCCAGTTGGGTCAAGAGAGCAGTTCAGCAGAAGTATAAAGGTGACAACTACTAATCTCTTGTTGCTTATCAAACAAAGCATCCAACCCAACTGACACAGTCTTCTCTTGGCTTTTATGACACCACCACCTACAGGCTGTCAATCTATCCCATAGGTCACTCTCCACCTTGATGCTCTTAGCTGACTCTTCTTTCTTTTGACGCCTAAATCAAAGTTCAGTTCTGAGCCACTGCCTGTCTAGGCTTCATCTGGTCCATGGCTTAACTATCATCTGAGTGTTCGTGATAAACAAATTTCATCCCTAGTCCTGACTTATTCCCAGTACTTTAGATTCTGATCCTCATCTTCTTATCTTCATTTGAGTACCAAAGAAACAGTTAAAACAGAGAATGGAGAGAAGGTTTAGCAGTTAAGGACACATGTTCAATTTCATGCACCCACATGATATTTTACTCCAGTTCCACAAGTCTTATTCAAAGAGATCCAATGTTCTATTCTGACCTCCAAGGCATCAGGCATGCAAATGGAGGTTGGGGTCAGGGGTGCACAGTCATACATACATACATACATACAAAACACCCAGACACATAAAATAAAAAAAAAATAAGGCCACAGTAATGTACGCCTTTAATCCCAGCACTCAGGAGGCAGAGGAAGGTAGATTTCTACAAAATGACTTCCAGGACAGCCAGGACTGTTTGTTACACAGAGAAACACTGTGTATAATAATAATAATAATAATAATAATAATAAAAAAGATAAATAGTTCAAACATATTGAGCAAACAAAATTTAAAGTTTTGTCCCCATCTGTGTCTTTCAGATCCCGTCTCTCAGTGAAATGTGAAATAATCCACACAACTGCTCCAAACACAATCCTAAGAGGTTTTTTTCCACATATTTCCAGTATCTTTCATTCACTTTCTTTGTCTTACAGAATTCCATCTCCCAAATAAATCCTGAATGCATCCCCTTTTCTCCATCTCTTAAACTTCTCCCTGGTCTAAACCATCCTCTCTTGCCTGCATTATTCCAACAATCTCCTAACTGCTTTTCTGATTTTCCCATGTTCTCACAGAGCAGCCAGACGCATCTTTCATAAATGCAAACCATTTGTGCTCCTCTTACTGGGCTTCACAATCTCAAGGCTTCCCACCTGCAACTCAATATAAAATGCCAAGACTCAGCAAGTCATTTATCTCTTAGTTTACAGGCCATTCCCTTGGTACACTTTTCTTCACTACCCAAACTGTGTCACTCATCATGGAATCACCACAAACTATATAATTATCAGAGACTATCTCGCTTATTTATTTTGAATATTCTCTCTTGTCCTCCACATCACTTTTGAATATATTATGCTTAGAAAGGAATCTGGCACAGCAGTGTGGGCACATAAAGAGCACAATTCTTACTGTCAGGTAAGGCAGATCAAGTCATAAGAGGAATAATCATATTCTTGGTAAAAGGTTATAAGCTATTTTTTCTTCAGAGAACCAAAAATGTAAATTTGTGTCATATACGGCAATTATACAGTCATCAATACAGAGGCCAATTAGGATTTCTGTAAAATAGCTTCCGCTGGTTTTCTGGTACTTACTTTGTAAAATCTTTCTGGCAGGTCAGAAGTTCCAGTAGGAAAAGTATATACGGTGGATGGAAGCAGTGAGGCTGCCCAAGGGATTCTGTACAATACTGAATTATCCTCAGGACTTCAAGGATGCTCTGTGCTTGGGCTTTCCGCAAAGAAAGAACTTTCACAACACTGGAAAGACAGCTCAAGTCAGGAATACCCAGAAAACAAACCCTTCTCCCATATCCTGAAGCTACACGAATAAAAGCCAGTCCTGTTGTGAGTGTCAAAATAAGTGCTACCTATGATCGGCACTTAGCAGCACCACAAACCAGTATGCACCAACTATGCAGAAATACAACAGTTTCGGGCTTTTAACAGTTTTAGGTTTGTTTTTTTTTTTTAAATAAGTGGTTAAAAAGGAACTTTAGTATCTTTACTTCCCCTAAGGCTACGGACAAATAATTTTTTCAGAAAATATCAAATCCTAAATTTCTCCCTTGCAATATGAAACAATTTTGAGTGCTACTGTCTTTTTAAGCTAGGTGTGGTGGCTTATGACTATAACAGATGTACTCAGGAAGCTGAGGCAGGGGGATTACTCTGAGTTCCTTGTCAGTCTGGGCTGCAGATTAAGATTAGTCTAAAAAAAGAACAGAAGAGGGAAAGGGGAAGGAGGAGGAAGAAGAGGAAAACAGAAAGGAAGGAAAGAAGTGCTTCTATTTTAAAAGATCTATGCAAACATTACTGAGACACATGTTATACATAGTGAAGGATACAATTTGTTTTTTGACACAGGGTGTATCTACATAGCTCCAGCTGTTCAGGAACTCACAGAGATCCACCTGCCTTTACTTTCCAAGCACTGAAACTAAAGGTGTGCATTATGATGCCCAGCTACGGGTTGGAAAGATGGCTCAGAGTTTAAGAACACTAGCTGGCCTTCCAGAGGTCCTGAGTTCAATTCCCAGCAACCACATGGTGGCTCATAACCATCTGTAGTGAGACCTGGTGCCCTGTTCTGGCCTGCAGGAATGCCCAGCTACAAATTTTTCTCAAGACAGGTCTCATGTACCCAGGTTGTCTGTGAACTCCGGATAACCTTCTGAGTCTTGTGCTCCACCTCCCAAGTGCAGGGATCACAGAATCACTACTATCACACAAAGTTTTAGCATAGTGCAGGGGTCAAACCCAGAGCTTCTTCATGCCCAGTGAGCACTCTACTAATTGAGCAATATCAACAGCCCACAGTGTACCAATCTTAGTATTTCCTTAAGCTATTTATCCTGAATATTCTTAAACAAGTTTGGATGTACCCTAAATATTATTGGTTCATTTTATTTTATTTAAAAATTTTATACACTGTATTTTGATTGTATCTTTTCCCTTATCCCTTACTTGTTCATTTTAAGCATGAACTTCAAGTCTTTGTTTGACTAGAGTGGGTACCTAGAGCTTGAAAAGGGAAAGTGCTGGAAGAAAATGACTAGCTTACCTCTCATGTGAGAGTGACTGATCTTTAATGAAGTCCATGATATCCTTCAGCACCGGGTATTTCTCTTTGATTGTGGGGACTGGTCTGGTCTCCTCCATGGATCTGAAAGAGAGCAGCCGGAGTCGCCCTCGGGTGAAGGGAGGTCGCCGGGTGGGTGTGGATGGTGATGAAGGTTCTTCAGCTGTGGAGACTTCTGCAACAGAGGGGCCACTGCTGGGTGGTAGCTTTGGCTGGATCTCCAAGCCAGGACTCTTGTCACCTGTGGTTGGGGTTGCTGCTTCTCCAGGGGATGCTGAGGCCTGGAAATGCTCTTCCACCACAGAGCTCGTCCTTGGACGCCTGTCAAGTGGCTGGAGATGATCAGCTTCATCAACAGGCACCAATTTGTCACAGTTTTCTTTTGAACTCTTGCTTGTGGGCAAAAATTTCAGTAATAAGAGACTTTTCTGAATACATTCTTTTGCTAAATGAAAACAAACGAGGAAAACAAGAAGTCAAAATTCACTTATAATCCACTTTTGGAGAAAAAAATAATCTATTTAAACTTCATGATTTCTGGCAAGAAATGCCTTAATGAATGCTGTGACGATTCAGGTCTTATCTCACTGTACAAGTTAGGGTCTTGCCATGAGTATAGTGTACCTTCTCAAGTTTTACAGAAATGATCATTTCAAACACATATAGCCTTATCAGTAGAAGGACCCTGCCACAGAGCCTCAATAATTGCCAACTGACAGCTAATCTGGTGCCCTACTCCCTCTCCCTGATGGTTTCTACACAGTTTCCAAGCATTGCACTTTCATCTATAAATATTTTATAAAACTATTGCTTTTAAATAGTACAACCAGGCTAGAGATGGCTTAGTGGTTAAGAGTGAAGACTATTGCAGTGGACCAGAGTTTGACTCCCAGACTGACATCTAGTTCGAGGGGATCAGAAACACTCCATGGGCAATCATGATGGCATTTTAAAAACTAATAGCTGTTATTTAATTTCCATGGCTAGCTAATGTGCACATACTTTAAAAACAAAGTAAGATATAGCTCAAAAAGCACTTAACATCTCCTATGAGAGAAGTCATTACAAAGATGCTCCACTTGAAGCTTGGAGGTGAACAGTATCTCCTCTCTGGCATCTTCACTTCCTTTCTTACTTCCCTAGATCAACACAGCTCAATTAAGACAACCTTGAAGGTGGTGCACCTGTTCCCAGGTTCAGAAAGGAAACCCAACTGCCTAGTCATGGTAGCTAGTATTGGCATACTCACCCAGGCTCTCTGGATTCACCTCTACAGCTTCCAAACCACGTTTTTCTTCTGCCTCGCTCCCCAGGCTCACCAGGGACCTCTGCTTCATCTCTAACTGGGGAAATGACAAGAGCCACACAATTAAGCTGTCAGACAGAGCTTCAGTTTTCAATTTCATTGCCTATTCTTTCCAGTTATTTAAAGATTCTTACCAATTACTATGCAATATTTAAGATGCATAACAGCTTGGGGGTAGAACACTTGCCTAGCATATATGAAACCCTAGCACCTACCTAAACAGACTAAAAAGATTTATATAAATCTTTCACACTTATCAATTCTTCTGCAATCTGCTTATCATCAAATCTGTGAGAGTCAACCCTACTGATATATGTAACTCTATTTCATTCATTTTTATTATAATGTAATACCACATTATCATACTACATTTTGAGACACAGTATTACATAGTTATACATGACTGGGGATGTGGCTCAGTTCATAGAGTGTTTACTAAGCATGCCTGAGATTGATCCTTAGTGCCAAATAAATCAGGCATGGTGACACATGCCTAGTCTCAGCACTCGGGAGGTAGAGGTAGAAGCATAGAAAGTTCAATGCCAGCCTCAGGAACATAAGAAATTTGGGGCCATTCAGGGTACAGGAACCTCCATCTCAAAAAATAAACACACACACACACACACACACACATTTGGTTCTTCCATGCTACTGCTATAGAATTGTTCTGCAATATGCCAGGGACCTTTTCTCTCCCTGAAACAGGCACTGGCTGTTCATTATCCATAAAGAGGCCTTCAGAGTTACAAAAGAAAATAGAAAGGGCTTGATTAGACCTCATTTAATCAGCATTTTTTAAACACTTAATCAAATTATGACCTACAGGCTCTAAAATAGTTCATATCTATTAATGACTCTGAAGTTTAGTTCATCCCAGTGGGAAAATCTAAGGCATGTAACAACTTCATGGGAAGGAAAACCTTACCATCCATATTCGAATTCCATCTGCCAGGGAATATACTTGCGAGAACTCCTCACTCAGGGCTATCTTGCCCCCGCTGTTTACTAGGGAAAGAAGAAGAAAGGAAGAGATTCATTCGGCTGGCACAATTCACCACTGCAGCATTAAGCCTCTGAATCCTAGCACTCTTTCTGACTGAGAACTGCAACCTAGTTGGGTCCTCCATGTCATTTCAGTCTAATTTTGTTCAAGCTAATAATTTATGAACAGCCCAGTTCCTTGGGCTCCTTAGCTAGTCAGCCAGTTTAGACAGGAGTTAAAAGAAAAGCACTCTGACAAGAAAGCAGGTTTTGAAACAGTATAAATGTAAAAGACTGCCTTTAAAACATGGATGGATAAATATATACATACATGAGTATATCTAAGGCAAAGTAGATATGTAGAAACATGCTGACAAAGGTACTATGATAAGATTATAGTTCATAATTACTTAATCTTTACTTTGTAAGAATCTATATAATTTTTCTAATTAGAAAAACACCAACCCCCATTTAAAAAAAAATCTCTGAAGCCTGCCCTTTCTCCTTATCAAAACCAAAAGCTAATACTGTAGAACAGGGTCCAAGGCTGGGAAAAAGACACAGTCTTGGCCCTCATGCAGCTTACAGTCTGGTGGAAATCTCTCATTTCCCTGACTCTAAAGGGGTCACTCCATGATATCAAGGAATTAAGACAACTCAAAAGATTAGTAATACCCCACATTTTAGAAAACAGTTACAAAAGGCCATTCTAAATGTACTTCAGTTTTGAAGAACTCTTGAATGGTTCCTAGATATGATGTATGTATAATAAAGACAACAGCAGAGGGTGAATATGGCTGAATTTGAGGCCAGTCAGGGCTACACAGTGAGACCCTCAGTGGTAGAGCGATTGCCTAACTATAATGTGCCCCGTGCTTCATCCCTAGCTCCCCCAAAACCAAAACAACAAACAAGGGAAGGTATTTTGGAAGTAACTGTGTGTACCATGATACTTCTTGTCTCCTTATTTGACCAAGTTTTTCTCTATTGCAAATAAACATGAGGTAGACATATGATGTGACCATTTTCCTACCAGCTTTTGACTCATGAGGCCTTTATCCCTCTAACAAAAAGTCCCTCCCTCAGAAAACAAAGATGCTAATTTCTTTCCCAAAATCATAAGGATGACTCCTCCCCCATTGTTTAGTGAAGGTATATTCTTCCACGTATCACTCATGTCTTAATATAGTTTGTTTTGAGTCGCTTTTTAAAAATACATAAGATTTGAGGAGTAATTGAGATATTGTGACAAATAGGAAATAAAGATCTAAAGGGTTGAGCCACACAGGTTACAGAGATCATAATATGTAAAAATGACATGAGCCAATAACCTGCTCCAATACGGGAAAACGTCTGTAGAAACCCTCCCTCTCTGTGGACACGGAGGAAAGGCTGTCTGAGCATGCTGAACCTGGGGCTTTTCATGGTACTTATCCATAGGAGTTCTAGATAAAATATCTGCTAATTCTGTAGATCAAGGTTACCTGACACATACTGTAAGCTGCTAAGTGCTAAGTGTAAATTAACCATTAATCTCTTGACTGGCAAAGTAAATCTGACAAGATTAAGTTGCAGACATGGGCTAACTAACATCTTTAACTATTTCTAGATCCTCACTTAGATGGGCCTTCTTAAAACTTAGCAATTAGCCTTCAGATCAAACATATTCCCTGTAATATGAGTTACCATATTTTTGCAGCTTCTCATATAAATCTGGAGTGCGATACACCAGAGCGGCAAAGGTGGCGTTCACAGCTTGATCAATAGTGGAACCAGCAACTATATCTGTCTTTGGGGCCTGTTTTCTACATGCCTGTATGAATCCTTTGAAAAGTTCTGAATATGGCCCACAGAAGTTCTGAGCAGGCTCTGACTGGGCAAAATCAAGCAGAAAATGGCGGCAGGGATCATCAGGGATGTTCTTGACCTAGGAACAAGAGAAAAACTGTCACATTTAACACACTCATTAGAAAAAAAAAATTCAATGTGCACCTATTAGGACAAAGCAGAAGAAAAACACAACATGGTGCATGCTGCTCTCAGGATGTTTAAATCTATTTGGGAGACCAGACAGATGTACAAGTTTAAATAAATAAACCAATAAAACCTAAGAGCATTAAAACTAGCACTTCCATAAAGCAAAAAAAAAAAAAAAAAAAAAATCACCCCAAATACCTAGAGGGTACCCAGTGTTGAGAATTCACAGAGCTCCTGGCAGGTCAAAGTAATTAAGAAACGCCTCCTGAAGAACATAGGCTTAGGGATGGACACTGAAGGAAGGGATGCCTTGGCCCTGAGACACAACCATTCGCAGAGGTTAAGAGTCAGCGGGGAAACTGACCTGGCCTGAAGTCTCAGCTGGGGAGTGGTGGGAACTAGAGTCAGATAGGTAAGGTGAAAGGAGACTGTAGAGAGCCTTGACTGCCACACTGAGGAGTTTAGACTTCACCCTGTGAGCAATGGGGAGCCATTAATGGTACTTGGCAGTGGAATGAAAAGATAATGCAATGATTAAAAATAAAAACAAAAAACAAAAACAAAAAAACCTTGGTCGGTCTTGATGTAATAATGTAGGTGCAAAGAGAGGGCTTGGATAAAGATGGAGACAGAGGGGAGGACAGAGATGCACATCATAAGCAAGGCTCTATGAGGCTTATAGCTGACTGTATAGGAAGAGCAAGAACAGCATAGGAATGAAGAAAGCTATGGAGCAGTGACTGAGGGCTGGGCAAATAATGACCACTGAACGGTCCATGGGGGAGACATTTTGGTTTTACATTTTGGACTTAATGAGAAGCAGGATGTTGAAATGTAAACACCTAAGAGAAGGCTGGAGTTTGGAGATAAACTAGGGCAAGAAGGATTATGGGATTATTCCCATAGGTGGGACAGTAAGAGAGGACAGAAGATGAAGTCTTGGGGGTTATGGGAAAGAAAAGGAAACCTGAATGCAGCCTATCCTTTAGAGAAGGGGGGAGGGCAACAAAGAGAAAGACACCCAACTATCATGGACAGAAGGACATGGCCTGAAGGGGTAGATTTAACAGAGAATGGAGACTAGAAGAGTGAGCCATGGGGTTTGGAATAAACCACGGGATAACTTTGGAGGGAGAGAAAAGTGGAGAAGAGGGAAGGAAAGGAGAAGAATGGGAAAAGAGGGACAAGTAGAGACAGAGGGCAAACTTGTTTGGTTTTTCAAATATTTTATACCTAAACTAAGTGCTACAGTTCAGGGGGACAAAAGGGACAACACAATCATTTAAAGCGTGACCCTGCAGGCACAAGAAGCACAGTCACTGTCTGTGTGGCAATACCAAGAGATTGACTGAGCACTGACACTTGTGAACACTAATTGTATTCAGGCCCCTGTTGTACATGGTGGGGATAAAAATGAGTCTCACAGAGCTCATAGCCCCACAGGTGATAAGACATAACACAGTGTTTTTAAGTTAAGGTAACAGATCCAAGCCGTGAGTGACAGAAGAATAAATAAATACCTCCTTCCCATTATGGTGTGGGTGAGCGGGCCAGCTTGCTCCTAGTTCTGCCTCTGGACAAATCTGATGCCTGAAGACAGGTTTCCACAATGGAGAATTCAGGACTGAAGCCAGTTTTGCCTGTGATATCACCATGTTACTGCCTAATTCTGTAGAGAAAAGGTGGCTCATGAGAGTTCTACTTTTAATTCTGTACACAAAACTTTTTGAGCTGACAAAAAAAATTTTTTGGAGGAATTCACCTACAATTCTGAGACTGGATTGTGACACCTCATAAACACACACCCTGAATCAACCTGGAGCCTCAGTCCTGACTGCTGTTGCTCTGTCACGGGAGGAGTGCGGCGAGACTCAGTGAGCAGGAGTGTTATGTGGGCCTCCTTCCAGGCCTGGCGGGGCCATGGCAGCATACTGACCATGGAAAAACACTCACCATTTATAGAGCTGCTCTCACATAACATAATTAAACACTCCCCC
Source organism: Mesocricetus auratus (assembly GCF_017639785.1). Classification (NCBI taxonomy): domain Eukaryota; kingdom Metazoa; phylum Chordata; class Mammalia; order Rodentia; family Cricetidae; genus Mesocricetus; species Mesocricetus auratus. Next base: position 51,730,024 of record NW_024429191.1, on the reverse strand, counting down.
TGAGTATAAATAAGACAGAAGCAAAGTCTCAGGAGATAAAGATGCTGAGTCGTCACCTCCAGATGTTAGGGTGGAAGAGGTTCTATTGTTCTGGGGTCTTTGTTTTCCCATATGTCATTTTCCTGTTATATTTTTCTTTTATAATTGAAAAAAACTTAAGAAATGATATAGAAGGATAATAAAACGGAAAAAAAATTTAGACAGGGTTTCACTATGAGGCCTGGAACTCGCTATATAGACTAGGTTGATCTCAAACTCACAGAGATTAACCTGTCTCTGCCTCTTGAGTGTTGGGATTTAAAACGTGTATCACCAGGCCTGAAAAATTTATTCTGCAAATTACAAAGATTCATTTCAAATATTTGAAGAGTTTAATAACAAGTTATTTTAAGACAAAGCCATATCTCTACATCTACAGACCACATAAATATTCACATACAGGACACGCAGTTATTTAATTATATAACTCTGCCCCCTGACTGGAGTATATCTAAATATATTTACAAAATAAAAATCACCATGCTTGTTAACACCTGGCTTCTCATCCACTTATCCTGTGATGAGGGCCAAAGTCCAAGTCAGAAAACTTCCTGACAACAGAGCCAATGGAAACTGGCAGGAAGTAATGTTATCAATACTATGTGAGGACCACCTAGAAGAGAGCTCCACCTTGCTCTTCAACAAGGTTCTATTGAAAAGGAAGGAGCCAGGGCTGTGAACTTACGATGCGCTGACTTGAGGGCCATGCACTGGGAAGCAAGACGCCCCATCAATCGCGAGACAAGGAGTTGCAAATCCAAACCCCAAGACACAGCAACATCAGGCAGGCCGTATGCAGTGACAGTGAACTTGTAGCCCCACTCATTGTTACTGCTGTCAGAATGAAAGAGGAACTGCAGCCGAGGACCATCCTTAAAGGTCACTTTCTAGAGGCAAATAAAGTCATGTGGTCAAAGAGATGGCAGGAGGCTGCACCTAGGAGTCAACAAGCAACTTGAAATTTAATGTTTAAGTTCAAGGAGTCTTTATTTCTAGAAGTTCACACTACTAAAGGAGAAATGTACAAAGGTTACAACTGAGCCTCCAAATTTATTACTGTGTTCACAAAGAAGCAAAATGAGGAGAAAAATGGCTGCTTATCTTTGCAAACCTTGGGTGACCACCTGTCTGCAACCTTCCCAGCCAGCAATCGTGCATATATAGGCCTCTGTTCCCAACCAAGACTCCTGACAGCATCCGTCAACAGTCAGAGGCAGCTCCCAACCTGCAGCCCTGAGACTGAACAGAACTAATTGGGCCCTCCTCCTAGATCACTATTGTCCCGAAGACTAGTGAAAGGAGAAAAACTGCAGAAAGGGGCCCTTCACCTCCTTCTGGGAATGCCACTCACCTTGGGCCATTTATAAGTGCCAACTTTGGTGTCATAGCGTGTCTTTCCACCTCTAGAGTCAGTAAATTCCAGATAATCATACCTGTGAAAGCACAGTCCCGGTTACTTCCTTCTCTTGCTTTTGACCCACTGTTGCTTGAGAAAAAAACCTGAGTCTCACCTTTTTTCAGTTTCACACCTCTCATCAAATTCCACCTCAAAATAAGTTGCCCCAGGGCTAACAAAGACAGACACTTCATGGCAATTATTTTCATAGTTATGGGTGGATTCCTTGGTCCATGTATGCAATACCACAGGCTGTTCTTGCTGCCAGGTCTCCACGTCCAGCTAGGAAGGCAAATGAGTCAGAGAAAAAGCTCAAATCACTCTACCCCAGCTTGTACAACAGGGTGCTTATCAGCGCTGCAGGGGCAAGGCTCTGGTGGCTCTGAAAAGGCACTGTGTGGTGCTAAAAACGCATGTCTGACCTTGCAGTCCACATAGACATCAACACCTGTTTATCACTCAGTACAGCACATACCTGCTTTTACTATAATCCTGGGGCTGTGACCAGCTTCTGTCTTTTAGCCATGCCAGAACTATTTCTTACAAATAATTGCAAGTATGACTTTTCAGTGGAGAAAAAACAAAGCAAAACAAAAAACCAAATTTGAGACTTAACAAAATAGCAAGGCTTAACATTTCTTATTTGGGACTTTAGCAAATCTGAAACTTCTCCCTTCTTCCCTGACTCCCTTTTAAACCTACTAAATGTATATGCCTTTTCTATTGCCACAGGGCTATTGTAGGATGTGGCCCATAAGAAACTTTGGTTACTGAAAAATAGAGACTTTTTTAAGTACTAAATCTAATTTGCCTTTGAAGTCTTCTAAATTTCAGCTAAGTATTTACGCCAATGAATTTTATACAATTTCATATGCTATTAATTGCAGGGCTTCCTTCGGGTCTCTTTTCTAATGCTGATGTGACAAGTCTACTAGGGTCAGCATTTACTACCCTTGTTGGAAGAACTGATCTACATGTGGAGACATCAGTCAGAGCAGTCACTCTCTCCCAGGAGAGGAAAATGCAGGTTCAAGGGCCACCTTGAGTCACCTTGCTCAGGCCTCCTTCAGGGTCACTGCACAGCTTCTTCAACAGTTCTGTGAGGGTGCTGAACTCTCTCAGGAGTGTGCAGTGGGGAACATCTAAAGCGCAGAAGTCTAGCAGGAAGATGACCTGCAGGAGGACGAGTGGAGGCTTAGCATCTGCTTCAGGCTCTCTGGGCTGAGCACCCTCCCAGTTTATCACAAACAGCTCTTTGCTCTTACCAGCTGACGAGCTGCCATGGAAAACACTGAGTTACATAATTTTTCTACTATGGTCTTTCCACTATATTGTGACAAAAGGGATTCCAAAATCACTCTCATGCTTGCCAGAAACTGTCCCACATCTACCAAAACATAAAGAGAGTAGTTAATACTTCATATAGGAGAAACATTACTTGCTTAATTGTCACCAAAGATGAAGCTACAGTGCAGAGGTTCTCAATCTGTGTGTCACAACCCTTTTGGGAGTTAAATGACCCCTTTTACAGGGGTCGCCTAAGACCATCAGAAAATACAGATGTTTACATTACAATTCATAACAGTAGCAAAAATGACATTTATGAAGTAGCAACGAAATAATTTTATGGTTGGGGGGTCAGCACAACATAAGGAACTGTATTAAAGGGTAGCAGGATTGGGAAGGTTAAGAACCACAGCTGTACAGGGATACAGAAGCTGGGCTTCTGCATCAGATGAGACTGTTAGCCATTGTGCAAATGCTTCCGGAAGGGGAAAGCAGTGCAGATTTCATTAAAGGCTGCCATTAAATGAGTGATGCCTTTGTTCTTGTTACTTTTCAGAGAAAACATTTCTATAGAGGCACATGCCTGTAATCCTAGCACTATGGGACTGAGGCAGGAAGTTTGAAGTCAGCCTGGGTTAGTAGTGAGACTCTGTCTCAAAGAAGAAGAGGGATAAAAACCAGCCCTATTACAGGAACATGATACAGGAAGCCACACGTACACAATGAGTTACTGAGGAAGGGCATTTCTCACCAGGTTAAACTCAGACACCTGTCTGTGGGAATGGATCCCTGACACTCACATTTTTCAATAAGATCCATGGCAAGCTCTTTGGCTGCAGTGTCTGTGCTCTTGAGTTGCAGGAAGCACCAGGAAAGCAGGCTGCCTTGCACAGACCAGAACAGGGAGAAGAGCACAGAACCAACATCCCCATGGGCCCGGCTGAGCATCAACAACTCACACTGCAAGAAAGCAGACAAAGTGTCCAAACAAGACTCTTTAGAGAACACAGTGAGAGATCTTTACCAGACCAGCCATCATTAAAAAACAAAACAGAACACCATGCACATGGGGAATAGCCAATCCAGTAGCAATTCCAGAAAGATGGCTTTATGAAGACTCCCCTCTATAAAAGGTTTCCTCCATAGGACATCTATTTCTGCACCCCAAGCAACCCATCCCATTGTTGACCTCTCTTCCTTCTCTTATATCTTCATATCTCTTCTCTCTTTGTGGGTCTTCCCAAGTATTTGAGAAAAATTCTCCTACCCTAAAATAACTGTTCATCTTTTTATGGATGTCTAATCATCATCTTTGTTCTTGAAACTTTCTGTGACGGGGTCACCTGACCTCTAGAGATAAACGTTTGCACATAAGAATTATAGGTATATTTATATTAGTGTCATTATGGAATCAACTTCCCTAAGCTGGAAGCCTTTATGACATGCCAAAAAGGCGATTGGACACATAAAGATATGCCAACATTAATGAACCTCAAAAACAAAAGCTGCATGCATGTGGTTCTGTAGAGCAAAACAAACACACTGTGTAAGAAAAACAAGAAAGAAAAAAAATGAGAATCAGAGATCCCAGAGAGGCATGAGGAAGCTAGTGGCAGGGAGGCTGGAGTCCTTAAATAGAGTTTTGTTTCTTAAATTTTGTGTGTTATCCAGCATCTATCTTCTTCTGCATGTGTACCTCACTGTAAAAGGTAGCTTCATAGATGGGCATAGTGGTACATACTTTTAATTCTAGCACTCAGGAGACAGAGGTGGGTAGATTGCTGTGAGTTAAAGTTCTATATAGTGGGTTCTAAGCCAGATAAGGTGTGGACCCTGCTTTATTTATTTCTTTTGGTTTTCTGCGATAGTTTCTCTGTGTAGCACTGGATGTCCTGGAACTCTCTCTATAGATCAGGCTAGCTCAAACTCTGCCTGCCCCTGCCTCCTGAGTACTGGGATTAAAGGCATGTGCCATAACATCTGGCTCTATTTTTTTTTAAAGGGGAATTCCCCTGGAAAAGGATAGGTGTGCTCCCCAGCTCTCCCAGGACCACATGCCTACCCTCTGACAGCATGACTACATAGTGAGAAGTGTCTCTCCTGACTGGGTTCCTCTGTCACAAAGCACAAGGGCCTTGTATACAACAGACATTCAGGGGATACAGGTGAATTAAAAAACTCAGGAGAAAGGCGGATGGTGGTGGTACATGTCTTTAATCTCAGCAGAGTTTGAGACCAGCCTGGTCTACAAGAGCTTGTTCCAGGACAGTCTCCAAAGCCACAGAGAAACCCTGTCTAGAAAAACAAAAATCAAAAACCAAAAAACAAACAAACAAACCAACCAAAAACAATAAAAAAAACTCAGGAGAAAACTTTCAGGCAAGCAGTTCTGACAACTTTTACACTGTTTCCTAATCCAACTCTACCTCTCTTGTATAATCACCAGTATCTCAGGGAACTATGTTAGTGGCTGAATGATTTCTGCCTGGGAGGTTCAATGCAGATCTAACTTGCCCTGTGTTCAGATGATAGAGGAGTGACAGGGTAAGCGCTTGACCTCCAAGTACTGAAACTTATGGGAAATTCTCTGGCACAAATGCCACCTCATTTCTCTAGTCACAGCTTGCAAGTATGACCCTGTGGAAAGAGGAAAACACAAGAGTGGCCCAGATTTTAGTCCTGGCTCTTGCATTTAGCAACTCCTCCCACAGGAAGCCCAGTCAGCAAGAGTGAAGCCCAGTGGGATCCCTGAAGCTTTCTACCTCAGTATGTGACTGCAGAGGAACCAGAAGAGCTTAGAAAGACTCCAACTTGAGGAACACACAGGTTGGAAGTGGCACGGAAATGGTAGAAACAGATGGAGACTAGAATGAGCAGTGCCAGCTGGGGTAGAGGACACATGTTGGTAAGAAGAAGTTAGAGTGAGCATTATAAGGAAGACTTAGAGAAGAGCGAAAGAGTGCAGAAACATGACATAGAGCACAAAGTCAACACAGAGAAGGAATGCTAGTTTGAAGACATGGTAGCTAGACAGTGGTCAGCCTAAATGGGCCTGTACCCACTGGTGACTTAGTTGGCCTGCATGCTCTGTGAGGACTCTTCTCTCTGTAAGAGAAGTAAGAAGAACTGTTCACTAGCCCACTACTCCAGGTAGCTCTGTGGACAACTTGATGAACAGGAAAGCACTAACAATTAGAGGAGGTCAGGGTCAGGTGTGGCTCAGTTGGTATGTCAGCAGCCTAACATATATGAACCCTGCATTTCATCCCAGCATTGTAAAAACTGTGTGTGGTGGCACATGCCACCTATAGTCAAAGTACACAGGAAGGAGGTGGAGGCAGAAGAGTCACAGACTTGAAGTCACTCTGGGTAGGCTCGTCTGTATAAAAAAACCAAAGCATCAAAAACAAAACAAATCTACTTAAAGACATTCAGTCAAAGATACAAGATAAGTCATTCTGAAGTTAACATTTCCAAATGTCTTTCTCCAACTATGAGAACACCTTGAAATCTTGTGTTCTTAGAGTTAGCTAGAGAAGCTATATCTCAGAGTGTCCTGGAGTGCTTGGTAAAAATGCTTAAACGTTTAGCACCATGGGGTTGGGCCTTGGAGCCATATTTCTGTCAGGCAATGCTTATTTAGCAGCACTATGAGCTGCATTCTGAGAAGCATGAAATATGTCACAAGCACAAGATAAAGAGGTCATAGTGTCATAGTTGATAGGCCTGAAAATTCATTAACTGATCCTAAGTTTCTAAAAAGGTCAAGGCAATTTAAAAAAATTAAAATTAGAATTGCTGAGCTCCATGACCAGTATTCTGTGTACTCAATGACTTCATCTCTCTGTTCACAGAAGTCTTAGCAAGCAAGGATTCTTACATTTTCACTTCTTGCTGAGATAAACAAAAATCCCTTAATTCGTTTGCAGGGGCTGGCTGGGAATCTCTATGTCCATGTGAAGCAGTCAATATCCAAGTATAACCATATTGCAAAAAAGGGCTACCAGGAGGTCACAGTGATGGCATAATCATGCCCCTGAAAGCAGGAAGTAACAATGACAGGTAGCTGTCACTAGATACCTCTCGAGCAGCAACAGAGAGGAGGGTGTTCATGACCGCCAGGACTTCACTGGTGTTCATGTTGGCCAGGTCACTTTTCTCAGGTAGAAGCAGAAGACCTCCAGGATCCTTATCACTGAAAGGACAGAAACTTGTCAAACATCTAGTTAGGGAGGAGGATTTTTGCTTTCTACCTTGAAGCTTCCAAAAAAGAATGTAGACAGATTTCAATGCCAGAGGTCTATTGGACAAGCTTCATGGTCCATTATATTATACACAAAGCCATTAGCATCTTTGATAACAACATATCTTCAAGTCCCGCCCCATTCCTGCTTCTCTTCTTTCTGAAAATTACTATTCTGTACTTTTGTGTGCGTGCATGTGAGTGTTATACATGTGTATGGAAACCAGAATATAACCTTGTGTATTGTTGAGGAGCTGACCACTTTGAGAAACAGTCACTCATTGGTCAGAGACTTGCCATCTTGGCTGGCTGGTCAGCAAGCCCTAGGGATCCACCCAGCTCTGTCTCCCCAGCACTAGGATTACAGGTCACATCACAATGCCTGGCCTTTTTTTTTTTTTTTCTTTGCTATTTTTTTTTTCTTCTTTTGGTGGATTCTGGAGATTGAACTCAAGTCTTCTTGCAAGGCAAACACTTTACCTCCCCAGCCCTTATTTATGTTTTTTGACACAGGGTTTTTCTATGTAGCATAGGAAGACCTCTACTTCGCTATGTATGAAGCCCAGGTTAGCCTCAAACTCCCAGAGTCTCCTGTCTCTACTGCTTCATCACTGGGATGGCAGACATGCGGTACTGTACTGGGCTGCCCTTAGTTTTTAAGAAGCTGGGGCTGTAGATTTAAATAGAAGAACTGAACCACCTTTAGTTATAGTTTTTGTCTTTAAAATTCCCTTAGAAACTGAAGCACTCAGAAAGTAATGGACAAGGGGCCCAACTATAACTGGTTTTATAATGACTAGGTCTTGGGTTATTCCAAGTCACTTAACTTCAGAAACGGATCCTTTTAGATTAGCAGAGAATACATATGAGAAGCAAGAAACAGCTAAAATAATGATAATGATAATAATAATTTTGTAAAGATTCAAAGAACTTGACAAACACAGAGAAGTAACTTACCTAAAATATGTGCAGAGTGAACGGAAAGTGAGTTGCAGAGACTGCTTGTGTTCATGCTCAGTGACATTCTTCTAGGAAACCAGAAACTGTACATTTAGAAAATCGATTCCATAACATTCTTGAGACCTTAGACCAACACAGAATACCACAGAACACCACCACCCACTGGACCATCTCATAGCATCCAAATAATTCAGTAAACAGCACTTCTGCATCCACACCTGCCTCCAGCTTCCTGCACTGTTTGAACTCCTGTCCTGACTTCCTTCAAGATAAACAGTGGTGTGAAAGTGTAAGCCAAATATAAACCCTTTTCTCCCCAAGTTGCTTTGGTCATGGTGTTTCATCACAGCAATAGAAACCCCTACTAAGACAGAATTGGTACCCGGGTCATGGTACTGCTGTGACAGACCTGACCATGTTACAGTTTTTGGGAGGACTGTAGAAGGGCTCTGGGCTAGAAAAGCAACTGAGTGCTCAAAGTTTGGTGAACTGTTCTGTGGGAGCTTGGAAGATAAAAGTGTTGAGAGAAATGCAGATGATGGATGCCTGGCTTGTGAAGTTCCAGAATGGAGTTTGAGAGTCACCTAAAGACTCTATTAGGAGCCGGGCATTGGTGGCGCACGTCTTTAATCCCAGCACTCGGGAGGCAGAGGCAGGAGGATCTCTGTGAGTCCGAGGCCAGCTTGGTCTACAAGAACTAGTTCCAGGACAGCCTAATAGGACCATTGCATATTTTGAGTTAAGAATCTGTGTTTCTGCTTAGCTGGGGTTGAAGAATCAGTTATGATTAACAAGAGACCAGAACCACTAAAGTTGCTTTCCGGAACAGACACTCGTCAGCTGGAGCTAAGAAATTATCAGTGATTTAAGATACCAGCATCATTGGGTTGAAATCTTCTGGGAAGTGTTTCCTGAGAGTCAGCACATAGAAGCTATACTCCAGCGGGAGCCAAGGTTGTACCTCACACTGGCAACCAAACTTGGTAATATGTAAGGACCACCCAGATGTCACTTGTTTTGAAGGCATGAAGGGGTCATAGAAGAGCAGCTGAGGCTTGGCACTGTGAAAGACCAGGAAAGGCTATTGGAGAAAGTGCAGCCTCAGTAGCAGTTGAAGGCCCAGCACTGAAGGGTAATGGAGAGAAGTTGAGGTTTGGCACCATGAAGAGAGGCCTAGTGGTTAAAGAACAGCCCAATTTCAGCAAGCAAGAGACCCCAGTATTTTGTAGAGGCCAGAACCATGGGATGACCATCAATGACAGTAAAAGGTATGGAGCGGAGCCAGCCAGAGCCTAGGAGACATAAGCTGTGTGTGCTGCAGAGGGCAGAGCCAGAAAAGTGTCCCAAGCCCTTTGGAGAAGCCCAGAAGATTTTGAGTGAGTACCTATATTGAGCGCTGAATTATTTATACACTTGGAGTTTGGTTTTGCTTCGTTTTGATGGTGACTGTGTCCTGGTATTTAACTTACTCTTGATTTTACAGAAGCCTACAGATGAGAGACTTTTAAAGAGATTTTGGAATTTTACATAAAAAGAGACTGAATTTTTTTTTAAAGTCTGTGGGGCTTTTAGAATTTGAAATTCTTAAGTTGTAATGTTGATATTCATGTGTGATCTTTGAGATAAATAAGAAAGGAAATGTTATGATTTAACAGTGATATGTTTATGTGTCAAGTTGACAAGGGGTCACCAGCCCTTCAACACCTATTTCTATGTAAGGCACTGAGGGAAACTCCAGAGGATTTAAGACCTACACCTCAGCTAGGGACAAAACAGATGTGAAGGTAAGAGATGGTTACAATGAATGCAGGTACCCAAAGAGAATTGTTTGGCAACAGAAGTTAGCAGTTTGAAGGGAAAAAAGCAACCCGATCCCTTTTTGAAGGGATGAACAGAGAGACAAGGCTGCTTTGCTAACAGACATTCACACCATTCAATTGGTCAGGTGTCTCCTTTTCATGTGGGACAAACGCTGACAACATCAACAACAAATCATTCCTCCAGCTACCTGATGAATGCTTCCAGCAGAAAAAAAAAATGGGGGAGTCTTTGGTATAAAACCCTCCATTTGGCAGTATGGTGCTTTTAACTAGGCAAAGCACCTTTAACCACAGCACTGAATCTGACTAACAAGGAGACTGGCCCTAGGAGGGTAAGAAGAACCAACTGAGGATTAAAACCTGGTTATACTTTCTTCACAGTCATATACTGAACTGCTATGGATGAAATAATCAGAGATTTACTTCAAAATGACAATGGGTGGGTAGGAGAATTGAAAAGCAAGTGAGGTATATCACAGATGAAACAAGATAAGCCTGAGTAATAAGGATTCACTATATTATGGCTTTAATTTTTTCTTGTAATTGCCTTAATTTCTTCCTGGGAAAGATAAGATAGGAAAATGTGGTTGTAGGCAAGTCATAAGGATAGAAACTATAGTGACTAAGAAGAGGACAAGCTGGAAATCCAAGTTGAGTAGAGTGCATGTCCTTCAACAGTTCACACAAAGCTCTGAACATAGTGACTATGTACATAATTACCATCATGGTGAAGAGCTGGTTCCGCCGGGTCTGTCGATCAGGAAAGAAGATGGCAGCCCCATTGAGGAGGGTGTTCCTGACTTCCTGTTTTAGGATCTCCATGGGCATGGAATCTCCATCAGCTCTATCTACCACTAATGAAAAAGAACAATGGGTCAGCTCTGCAACATTCCATCTATTCACTAACTAACCTGCTATAACTGATTACAAATTCACGATTCTCTATGTTGTGCTGGGTAGCAAAACAAGATATTTCTGTGTATAGGTTAGGCAGTATAAGTAATTTAGTTTTTGCTTACATGTAACCAAAACAAAGACTATACAGACAAGTTTTTATGTTTTTATTTGTCTGCTCTCTTGAGACACACTTGGCAAAGTCTTAAAAGTACTTTCAGATAAGGCATGTTTCATCTTTATTCCATCTCTCACTCTCAATCTATTGGCCTCATCCCAGTGTTAAGGTTGAACAGTGTGATAGTAATTACCCTCAACATAATAGAACTGTATCTGAAACTAGCACAAAGTTGGCTGTAAAAGAATAAACCCTCAACTCAAAACAGTAACCCAAAAGGTATCAAACAAAATGCTCCTGTTATGTTAGGGATGTAAACTAGCTGGCAGAGCACTTGCCTAGCATTTATGATGCTTTGAGTTTGAGATCCAGGACCACATAAAACAGTATAGTGACACTTATTTATAATTCTGGTAACCAGGAGGTAGAGAAAGGAAGAGAAGTTCAAAGTTATTCTCAACTACTTAGTGAGTGGGAGGCCAGTTGGGATACATAAGACTTAGTCTCATGGAAAAATAAAAAGAAAAGAAAGGGAGGTAGGGAAAGGGGGAGGCAAGCAGGTCCCATGTGGCCTATCTCTTTCTGGTTCACATGGACCCCTCACACTTCTATAGCGAAGTGGCCACCAGTACAAAGACACATTCAAGGCACACCCCAGTCCCTACCATCACATAAGTGTGTGTACAGCTCCTGGGCAGCCTGCATTCCCTCAGGACACTGTGCTGCAGGCTTCTCTTCCTCACAAGCAGCTGGTGGGTCACTCTGTAGCACTGAGAAGCAGCTCTGTAGAAGCTGCAGCAGCAGGGTCTGTGCACAGATGCATTCTTCCCTTGGGCTTCAGAAGGACAAACAACATCAGAGAGCAGAAGGCCAGGTTCATCTCACCCTCCAAAGTCATACAGCTGTCTACAAAGGACTTCCCTCTAGCCTTCAGGGTCAGTAATGGAACACCAAGCCAGAGGAAGCTGGACAGAATATCACGAACACCTGGAAACAGACCCTGTCTGACTGTCCACTGGGAAAAGAAGCATATTTCTGATTTATTTATTCACCTGTAAAATCCTCTTCTAAAAAACTGGTATCAGAACAGAAGAGCCTCAAACTCTGGATTTTTCTTTTTCATGATTTTGGAATATTGGCACATGCATGCATGCATCAGAGAGGGGGAGGGAAAGGAGAAGAGAGGGGAAAGAAAAGGAGAAGAGGGGGGAGGACGGGAAGAGCTTTCTTGGAGTTGGGGCATAAGTCTAAATATAAAACTCATAGAACTGGAGAGATGACTTATTCCACAATCATAAGAACTGGCATTCAGCTTCCAGCTCTAATGTAACAATCTTGACATCCGTGTATGTTTTCCAGGAGGAGGCGGGGGACCAGAGACAGAAGAATTTCTAGGGCTTACTGGCTTCAGCCTCAATAAGAAAATGTGATGCCCTCTGCTGGCCTCCACCCCACACACACACACACACACACACACACACACACACACACACACACACACACACACACACACACACACACGTGAATAATTTTTTAAACATGAAATTAATTTGTTTTGTATACAACTTTTTTTTTCCTTTTTTGCAATTCTGAGCATTGAAGCCAGGGCCCTGTGCATGCTTAGCAAGCGCTATGTCACTGGGACAGAAGTCAGGACTTAGTGCATGCTAAGTTAGCGCTATGACGCTGGGCTACAATTCCCAGCCATACAATATTTTTAGCTCAGCTGCATTTTGACTATGATTCATGATAGGGAGTAAGATGTGGAATTTTCCACTTGTGGCAAACGATTTTTTTTTCCAATTTTGGGATTTTGGATAAGAGATGCTCAACTTGCATCACTAGAATGTCTGACCAGCTTATCCTAGCAGGACAATTAATAAGGAAATGCTTTCTAAACATTTTACAAAAATCTGAGGTGCTACTTTCAACAACTATCTCAAAGCAGAAGAACACATACAGGAAAAAAATTTAGAAGAAAAGAATACCCATTTCAGTTTTTTTATGATTGTCACTTTATAACAAATTCTGACCTACTTTTGCTTTAATTTGCTGTAAAAATTCCAGAAGATCTGCAAATCAAGACCTGTGAAGTCCAGGAAAGACTTATATTTTAAGCCACTTTCCTTCTGCTGCACCTAAAAAATGATAAAATTAAAATGAAAAAAGTAAAATTAAAATATCAGAGAAATATTGAGATGTCTCACTAACTTGTCATGGTTAAGAAGTGAGATGACCCACCTGAATGAAACTCCTATACAACTTAGAAATACTTGTGTGTGCACACATCAATAACTGTGACACTAACATGCACACAGCCATACAAGCTCTCTGAGTCATAATACATATACTAAGCTTTACATGATAATGATGCTCAGGACTGTTCTGCAATATACTTGACTTCCCTACATGTGGGCTGTACTTTGTAACTTCTACAACTCCTAGGCCTTTCTCTCTTCTCCGCATGATAAGTGATCTTAGCTGACAGAGACCTAAATGCCATTTGCACACTATCATCAGCCTCTTGTGCACTGAAGAGAAATAATGCTAAGGATGGACACTGCTTCCCTTTAGGAAGCCAAGAATTCCATGAAAAAGACTCCCCAAATATTTCAAATCCAAACTCTGACAGCTTCGTCTATGTAATAAACAAAACTCACCTCTAGACTTGAGAAGTAACTCTAAGACTTAAAGAGTAAATCCCATGATGCTGCTTTGTTTGCTGTCCCTCGACAAGCACAGGTAGGTATAGAACCATGTGTGCAGGTTTATTCCAGGGGACCTCACAACAATGGCCATATGCCATGTAAGACTGGTGCCACAGAGCCCACTCTCCCCAGCCTTTTTGTATTATCATGTAGTGTGAGAGCTGTTGTGTTCACTGGTACTGCCATTGTTTCAGAGACGTCAGGTTTTAAAGGTGCCTACTTCCCTTAACATTGTCTTTCATTCCCCCATAGGAGTGTTGATGGGAGATGTCATTCTGTAAATATATTTGTCTAATTGGCTAATAAATAAAGCACTGTTGGCCAATAGGGAAGCAAGATAGGTGGGATTAGGAGTTGAGGAAGAGTCTGGGAAATGTAGTCCAGAGCGGAGAGTCCTCAGTATGATAAGACCTTATAGAAATATATATATGTATATTAGTAGTTATGGGTAATACTTAAGACAGAACTAGCCAATGAGAATCCCCGGACATTGGCCGACAGCACTGTAAATAATAGAGTCTCTGTGTGTTAGTTGGGGTTGACATGGCAGGAAGAATGCTTGTTACAGAGTGTTGTATAACAATGGAAAAAAAACCCTACCAGGTCATGGGCGAGCTGCTGAATGAATTGCAGAGTTCTGAGGAGCAGGGTGGCCCCATAGATATTTTCTGTGTCTTTTCTGCAGTGGGCACAGAGGATGCTTTGTTCAGCTTCTGCCCTTGCAGGCCGGAGGTACCCACTGATGCTCAAGCCTTGCACACCTAAACGCTCTGCTGACTCCTGGCGGGTGCAGAGGAACTTCACCATCAAGTACTGGAAAAGATAAATGAGACCTAAGAGAAGGGCTTGGAATCCCTAAGTGCAATGAAAGAGTTTTAAGAAGTCTTTTTAGGAAAGTCCCTCTTGGTTTTAGTAAGTATTTTAAAAAGTGTCACCATGCCTAATGTTGGGGACACAAATAAGTTCAGCCAACAGAAAAAAAAAAAAAAAACACAAACAGTAGGTTTTCTAAAGCTCATACTAGGAGCAATGGCTTTCTGAAAGACAAAAACCAAGTAGGAGTGAGAAAATTAGATTTGCTTGTTGACAGTCATTTTGAAAAAGATAAAAAATAAAAATAGATATTTAATGAAAACAGTCAGTACCCTAAGAATCACTTCAAGTTCTCAATCAGCATGTGCATTTTATGCACTGGAAGTAAAGAAATGGCCTTGTCTATGCAAACAAAGCAAAGGTATTTCAAAAGCCCAGTTTAGGTACAAACTGCTTCCTAAAGGGAAAATTCCTTTCATAAAGGCCTTGCTGTCTTTCCTTATTCCCAGTTTTACATTTTACTAATTTATTTCATGTGTGTGGGCACAGGCATCTCACAGTGTGCTTGAGGAGGTCAGAGGAGAAAGCAAAAGAGTTGGCTCTCTCCTTTTATATTGGTTCCAGGGATCAAACTTAGGTCTCAGTCTTGGCAGCAGGCATTTTCACCCACTGAGCCATTTCACTGGTAAGAAAGCCTTTCTAAATCTATCACTCAACTGTACATATGTACTAAGCACATACTATGTATGAACTCAGAAGAAAGTTCTGAATTCTCTTACTTACTCTAAGATTTACTCTTAAATTAAGAAAAATAAAGTAAATGGAAAGGCAGTTACTACTCTCAGAACTGGGAAGCAAGTCCATCCCTCTTGCATTTATGCCTGTGTACTACTCACTGTAGTAGACCTTTCTGACACCTCTCAGTCACATTAAAAATTATGACCCAATCCTCTTCCAGCACTTGGCATGATTTCACACCCTCTTTCAAATGAGGTCTTCTCTAGCTAGGTTAAATCTCCCTTTGTCATAGTCATATTCCACCTGTCTCTCCATGCCCTCTAAAGTGCCAGTGTTGACTCAGGGCTGGTGCAGTCAGTGAGGCTTGTAGACGGGGAGAGCAGGTGAGTGAAGGAAGAGCAAACTGAAAGCTGCTTACTTTGGCAACTCTGCATTGTTGCAACTTGACATCTGCTTCATCCCACTCTTCTTCCAGCTCAAACCAGCCAATGGGATCATCTTCTCCAAGGTCATCAGATGAGCAACCAATCCTGTGAATGCAAGTATGATCATAAACATTGTCCTGCTTCTAAGTTTCTACAGAGCCTGACAGGTAAGGCCTTATCCAAATGACATTCAAGTCAGGCATTTCCAGTGTCATGCAGGAATGATACCCCAAGATGAGCATTTTTGGCAAGCACTGAGGGTGAGGCTGGAGAATGGCTTCCCTCCCCTAGGTCTGGCTAGCTTGTGTATGGCTAGCCTGAGGTTTGAGCCATGTACAAACAGCTAAGGGGTAGCTGCTTTAGATCCTGGAGCTTTCAAACAAGAAAACCTCAGCCTTCACAGGTCTCTGTTGACTAGCAAGTCCTCCAAAGGAAGCATTCCGTCCTTAAACTACAGGATAATTGTGGGCTGCTCTTCAAAAGTTGCAGTGGGTAAATGCTGCTCCCTCTTCAGCAATTAAATAACTAATTAAGGAGCAGGCATTCATTTCAAATATCACTCCTATTTGTTTGTCTGAGACAGAGTCTCACTATGTAGCCTAGGCTACCTCGAAACTCACTATATAGGCCAGGTTGGCCTTGAGCTAATAAGAGATTTGCCTGCCTCTGCCTCCCAAATACTGAGATCAAAGGCCACTGTGCCTGGCTTCAAGTTCCATTCTTAAAACCTCACACTACTTGGCCTATGACTCAACTACCACACTAATAGCACAGGAGTGTTCTGTACAACATGACAAGCAACCACAGATAACTACAGGGAAAATACAGAAAAAAATCTAATACGTTGTGAAATAAAGGGAAAATACTGTTCTCTTCCTCACATGAGTCTTTCTTGGTAAAGATCTTTTGTGATATATCTGACCACAGCAGAACAGAGAGAACTTGCTAAGCTGTGTCAATGAATCCCATCCATAATTTTAATGTATAGTACATTGGCATAGTGTTTGCCTAGAGTATGTGAGAAACTAGTTCCATCCTTGGCTATGTAGCATTGAGCTCTCAATCATCTTATCCCCTTGCCACCATGCCTAGCAGAAAGTCTCAAGAAAGTCTTTGATGTAGAATACACGGCAGTGATGGTGCAGACCTTTAATCCCAGCACTTGGGAGGCATAGGCAGGTGGATCTCAGTGAGTTTGAGACCAGCTTGATCTACAGAGTGAGTTCCAGGACAGTCACGGCAGTTACACATAAAAATCCTGTCATGGAAAACTAAAAAAAAGAATAAGACAGCCCACAGAATGAGATGACCCCACATCTGACAGAGGGCTGATCTCCAAAATCTACAAAGAATTCTAGAAGCAAGTTTCCAAAACACCAAAGGATGCAATTAAAAAGTAGTCTACAGAACTAAATGGAGAATTCTCAATAGAGGAGCCTAAAATGGCTGAGAGACACTTGAGAAAGTGTTCAACATCCCTAGCAATCAGGGAAATGCAAATCAAAACAACTCTGAGATACCATCTTACTCCTGTCAAAATGGCTAAAATCAAAAATACCAATGATAGTTTATGCTGGAAAGGATGTGGAGAAAGGGGAACAGTCCTCCACTGCTGGTGGGAGTGCCACTCTGGAAATAAGTATGGAGATTCCTCAGGAAAATGGGAATCAGTTTACCACAAGACCCAGCAATCCCACTCTTAGGCATACACCCAAAAGATGTACATTTATACAAGGATGTCTGTTCCACTATGTTTATAGCAGCACTATTTGTAATAGCCAGAACCTGGAAGCAAACTAGATGTCCCTCAGCTGAAGAGTGGATAGAGAAAATGTGGTACATTTACAAAATGGAGTACTACTCAATGAAAAAAAAAAAAAAAGAACAATGGAATCTTAAAATTTGCAGACAAATGGATGGTATTAGAAGAAACAATCCTGAGTGAGGTAACCCAGTCACAAAAAGACAAACATGGTATGTACCCACTCATATATGGATTTTAGACAAGAAGCAGGGGAGTCTGGGAAACAGGAAGGACCCTAAGATACCCCAGAGAAGGGGAATGAGGCAAGATCTCCTGAGCAGATTGGGAGCATGGGGGGGGGCAGGAAAAAGAGAGGGGGAGAAGAGGAGGGGAGAGGACTAGGGGAAGCAGGAAGGTTGAATTGGGGGAAGAAAAGAGGAGAGCAGGATGAGAGATACCATAATAGAGGGAGTCATTCTAGTTTTGAAGGGAGATCTGGCATTAGTGAGATTTCCAGAAATCTACAAGGATTACACCAACTGGCAAACTAAGCAATAGTGAGAGACTACTTTAAATGCCCCTCCCTGATAATGATTTTATATACCATCCTAGAACCTCCATCCAGTGACAGATGGTAGCAGAGGCAGACACCCATAGAGCCAAACACTGAACTGAACTCCTGGAACCCAGTGACAGAGAGGGAGGAGTGATGAGCAAAGGGATCAAGACTAGGCTGATGAAACACAGAGAAAGAAAGGGCTGACCTGAACAAGGTGGAGATCTTGGACCCCAAACTGATGGCTGAGATGCCAGCTTGGGGCTGATCCAGACCCCCTGAATGTGGGTGTCAATGAGGAGGTCTAGGCAATCTATGGGGCTTTGGGTAGTAGATCAGTATATATCCCTGGCACTCAAATGGACTTTGGGCACCCATCCCACAATGAGGGATGCTCTCTAAATCTGGACACTTTGGGGAGGGCCTAGGTCAACCCCGGAATGAAATGATGGACTAGAGATTCCCCCATGGATGGCCTCACCCTCCCCGAGGAACGGAGTGGGGATTGGGTGGGGAACTGGGGGGTCTGGTGGGGAGAAGCGGGTGTGGAGAGGAGGGAGATGGAGCTGGGACTGACATGGGAAGCAAGCTTGTTTCTAACTTAAATATATAATAAAAAAGTGTTTAAAAAAAAGAAGAAAAAGGAAGCTTGCAGAGTCAGGGACTGTAGAAGTAAGCTCTCAAACTAAACCACACTTTACAGCAGGCAGGTGCTGACAGGGGAGTAGAGTTGGCCTATATTGAAGAATAACTCATGCTAGAACCAGATCAAATCATTAAGGGATTCATGAATAAGCTTGTATTTAGGTTTAAAAAATTCATCCTGTATAAGATATGAAAGATCTTGTTTGACAAAGTCTAGAGGAAAAGACCTATTTTAATATCCCAAGAGTGAGATCATGGCTCCTTAAAATTAGCACACAAGAAGCTGAGGAAGTAATACTGCCACAAGTTCTGGCTAGCCTGGGCTACACAGCGAGTTCTAGGCTATCCAGGCTAATAAAACCTTGTCTCGAAAAACAAACCAACATTGGAGCACTTGGGAGGCCAAGGCAGTAAGATCTTAGTGAGTGAGGCCAGCTTGATCAGGACAGCCAGGGCTACATAGAGAAATTCTGTTCTGAAAAACCAAACAAAACCAAAAAACCCCAAAACAAAATAACAGTAACAACAACAACAACAAAATATAATGAAGGAAGGGGGATGAGGAAGAGAAAGAAAGGAAGTCCTTCCTGTCACTACTGAATCAGACAGACCTGTATTTTCATATGATCCCCTGTAATCTGAATGCAAATTTATGTCTAAGTAGCACGTACTGAGCAATAGTAAAGTGACCTATGTCTTCCTAGTCCCAGCCTCTTGAATGCTGGGATTAAAGGCATGATGCACCACAACTGGATCCCATATTTTTAATGACCATGTCAAAGATTGTCATGTCTGTCCCTACAATACAGGGGTCTCTCTTAGGCTGCTGACCTGTTTATCCTACTAGCAGGACTCACACTGTACTCACCACCTTCCCACAAACCTGTTTCTCCCTAGAGCATTTTCTATCTCAGAGAAAAGCACTACCAAGTTTCCCACCTGCCCATAGGGAGATGCTGCCCAAGCCTTCCTTCCTCTCCTGTTCTCAATCAGTCATCTCCAAGTCCTACTGTAGCAGACCACCTTGCTCCACTGCTCCTGCTACCAAGGTTGTTGTGCTGATCTAGGCCACTTCCTGGCAACATGCTGCCTGCCTCTCCCCTTGTTTTCCTCTATCCATGGTGCTGTAGGACACGCCTAAGTAGTTCTTCTAGAAGACATGTAACTTCCTTCATCTACCTCTTAACTCCCCAATAACATTCTCTACCCTTTGCCTGCTTTCCTCCCCTACCGCACATGTACTTTAAAGATAAACTAAGACGTGAAACAAACAAAGACACTTCTAAGGTCTCGCCCAGCTCTCCAGCACTCTCCCTGACAGTGCAGTTCAATCACATAACCTCCAGCTCCTTTATGATGCCGTGCGCCACCTCTGGGCCCTGGTGCCTACTGCTCCTCTGCTCATGCCACACGTTACTTCTTCCAGCAGCTATTTAGTGTGTGACTTACTCTTCAGAAATAACACAGCACTGCTCACTGGCTCGGGGTTACATTTCCTATCAAGTGAGGCCTGCTGTCTGCGTCCAGGTCTCCTGCACTGTACTCATTACAGTTCCCACTCTCGCACTACAGTGCCCCTTCTAGTACTTTTTCCACTGCAGATCTTCAGTGCATCAGGCCTGTACATAAATAAATGCTTAATAAATGTTCTCAATGAAAGTCTGAACAGTGGGGCTGGAGAGAAGGTTCAGAATTAATGGCACTTGTTCTTCCAGAGGACTCAGTCCAAGCACTACATGGTGGCTCACAATCATTCTTAACTCCAGTTCTAAGGGATTTAGTGTGTTCTTCTGACCTTCACAGACACCAAACACACACATGGTACATATACATACATGCCAAAAAACATTCATACATTAAACAAATAAATCTAAAGAAAATTTTTAAAAATGTTTTAAAGCTTGAGTGGCAGGAGAAGGGTTCCCCAGCTATTCTGAAATGTGACCCTTGCCACAAAAAAAGGCCAATTAAGAAATTATATACAAATTACACCCCTCTTTGTAAATGCTTTTAGAAAGTAACGAAGACAATTTCACAGTAAGAATACATTTTTTTAGAAGACATAGTAGTCGTGCTGACTGGCCTAGAACACACTATGTAGAACAGGCTAGCCTCAAACTCACAGTGGTCCACTTGCTTCTGCTTATCAAACACCAGGGTGAAAAGCATGAGTATCACATCCAGCAAGAGAACAGATACATTCTTACTGACCATAGGCTTTCCCTGGGCTCTATACCTGCTTTTTACGAACTGCCTCAGTTCC
This sequence comes from Mesocricetus auratus, assembly GCF_017639785.1. Lineage (NCBI taxonomy): Eukaryota > Metazoa > Chordata > Mammalia > Rodentia > Cricetidae > Mesocricetus > Mesocricetus auratus. Next base: position 51,709,375 of record NW_024429191.1, on the reverse strand, counting down.
TGGAGCTTCCATTTGTCGTATTTTTCAAACCGTTTGAAGTGTTCTTCTGCATGAAACTTAGCAGAAGGTGAGTTATAGGCAAATACCAGCCCACACTGAGCACCGATGCCACCACGGCGAACCTGGAAGCAAAGGCAAAAATTCTGTGACTATTTTATCTCCAGTTGATATGGTTAAGTTCCAACAGCCTACAGCACAGTGAAACCAATGAAGCAACACTCAAATATAATATGTCCTGGAAGGAAAGAGAGCTATCCTACAAAATGTTAGCTTGGTTCTCTCCACAGTCACACCATTCAGTTTGTACCCCTGCCCTCTGCTAGAAAACAGAAAAGGAAAACAGTCACTGCATACCCAATGAAAGGCAAGAACTCTGGAAACATAACCCAACCCTCCTCCCCCCAAAACACACACCCCTGGTTGTTCCAGAACTCGTGCTATAGACCAGGCTGGCTTTGACTTCAGAGACCTACCTGCCTCTGCCTCCTTAGTGCTGGGATTAAAGGCATGTGTCACCACTGTCCAGCTCAATTCACTTAAGATTTATTATTATTTTTTTATGTGTGTGGGCATTTTGCTTACATATGTCTATGCACCACACCCATGCTTGATACTAACTGGTGAGTAACCATGTGGGGGCTGGGAATGGAAGTCAGGTAATCTGGAAGAGCAGCCTGAGCTCTTAACTGCAAAGCTATCTCCCCAGACCCTAATTCACTTTTCAAAGCAGGACCACTACTTAAAGATGGGAGAAGGAAAATTACCATAATTCTGATCTGTGTAACTTGGAATGCAGACTCAGTTCCTGCAGAAAAAATAGTACTTGCTCTGGTCTTTCCAGTCTCTGTAAGAAAACCTAAGAAAAAGAAAAAGTTAGGATGTCTGAGTCCTTTTTTATAGTCCTAAGATCAAGAATCAACAAAAACAAGGGTACCTGTCTGGTACCTTTGTGACAATTAGAAAAGCAATTCCTTTTTGGGCAGATATGATTCCCTCCCCCACACCTCCAACCCTGCAAAAAAGCTCTAGGTAACAAGAGCTAAGTACCATCCCTGCACACACACACACAGGCTGCAATCTCTTCAGATTGGGATTTTAAATCAAAGAAACAGAAAACTGCAGGATCAATCATCTTCCTGAATCACCCCTATAGCCATGACTAATGTTTCACTGGGCTAACGAAAGACAAGAAGGTTTAGCAGCTGAGAAAACTATTAGCCAGCTTCTAGAACATTCTGTCAGGAAAGATTATAAAAGACAATGAAATGGGAGGGGGATTACTAGATGTCCTGTCTAACACATTCAGCAGCTATCACCAGCCTTTTTCTGTCTCTAAGCTATTTTACAATTCTTTAAGTTGAATGTTGAAGGTAACCCAAGTGATTTTTGCCCAAAGACATAAAAAAAAGTAAAAATAAAAATTCCATAGAAATATATCTGGTTACTAATTGTAAGCAAATTCTAACATTCCTATTGGTCTTTGTGTGCTTTATGAATTTTCCTTTTTACTGTTGATAGTAACTTATTAATTCCCTTTTTCATTGAAAAGTCTAATGTATTTGTTTACAGTTGTACAAGAGTCATATACCTTTTTTTGATTTCATTTTGTCTCTCAACTCACAAAAAGATCTGCTGCTAGACACAACATGCAGCAGTGATTAATGCAAGCCAGCACTACGTGAACGTTGCCCATGACCCTGACCTGCTTACGATCATTCTTCTGTAAAGTCAGAACACTGAAATGAGGTTCATGTTCTCTCTCTCTCTCTCTCTTGAGTTTTCGTTTGTTTGTTTGTTTTGTTTTTTAAGACAGGGTTTCTTTGTGTAACAACTTTGGCATCGTGAAACTCACTCTGTAGACCAGGCTGGTCTTAAACTCATAGAGATCTGCCTGCCTCTACAGATTAAAGGTGAGTGCCACCACCACCCAGTGAAGTACATGTTCATATTTCATACCTGAATTTAGTAATACAAACATTCATAGACTGGGTTTCCACAAGACAACGTGAAAAATGTATCACCAAGACAAAGAACAGGAGTGATGGCTTTAATTACCAGCACTTGCTATTCTTACAGAGGATTTAGATTCAGTTCCTAGCACCTACATGTGGGTTCACAAACATTCAGAGGGTATTCAGGAGATATGATGCCCTCAAACTGGCCTCCTAGGGCACTAGGCAATATATGGTGCACATACATACACTGAGGCAAAACACTAATACACATTTTAAGGTTTTTATTTTTACACACACACACCCAAAGCACCAACATCTGAAAATTTTCAAGGCCAAATGTGAGTTCACATATCTGCCTCCTGTGCATACTAGCAACATACCATCTAGTACTTACCATCCCTTGTCCATGGCTCTGCAAGAAGGTTTTCAGGTCCTGACTTATCTTCCTTTCCTTTGACATCACAAGCCTGGAGAGTCAACTGGAGAGGTTTACCTGACCAAAGAAAAGATAAGGAAAGTTTTAAGCTGGGTCCACAAAAAAAGAAAGAAAGAAAGAAAGAAAGAAAGAAAGAAAGAAAGAAAGAAAGAAAGAAAGAAAGAAAGAAAGAAATTGGCAGCAATGTAGAGCCCATGCCTAGCCAGACTGCTAACACTTACCTGTACAAAAGGCAAAATAGGGGCCAGCAAGATGCTGCCAAATTTGATGGCCTAAATTTGATCCTTAGGATCCTTAGGATTACGCACGCACGTGTAATTTTTAAAAATTGGGGGAGAAGGTGTTTGTAGATAGCTCAGCAGTTAAGAGTGCATACTGCTCTTCCAGAGAATCTGAGCCCAATTCCCAACACCAACATCAGGTTGCTCACAACTGTGTATAACTAAGCTCTGGGGATCTGGTACTCTTTCTGGACCCTGAGGGTCTCTTCGCTCATGTGCACATACCCAAACAAATACATACTATACTCACATAATTAAAGAATAAAAATAAATCTTAAAATATTTTAAATAAAAAAAGGTCAAGTAGGGTGGTAATAGTAGACAAAAGACAATACTACCACTATGTGCTTTTCGGAAATAAAAAAGTATAACCTATGACTCTGAGTAAGTTTAAGGAGTGGTCTCTAAAAATGTCATTTTTCAGAAACAAAGCACATCACTATAGATTAATACTATAGATAACATATGGAAAGATTACTAAGACACTGTTTGAAGTAAAAAAATCAAGTTTTGCTACATCGAACTGAAAAACTGTTTTAATAATAACAAGCTGGATGTGGTGGTGCACAACTTTACTCCCAGGATGCAGGAGGCAGAGGCAGGTGAGTTTGAGGCCAGTCTGGTCTACACATCAAGTTCCAGGCCAGCCAGAGCTATACAGTGAGATCCTGTCTGTAAATAAAAAAGTAAATAAATAGCAAACGCCCACTAGCCTCTAGAATAGCCCAGAACTAACCACTGTTAGCCATGTGCATCCCTTCCATATTCTTCATCTCTCCTCTGCCCCCTCCCAACAACCCCAACATGAATGGTAAATATTTCTTAGGAACACTTCAGCTTCTGGATGCCACTTCAACTTCCCACCCAGCCATGCCTGTTCCTGGCCCACATTTCTCCAGAGACTTTGCTAGTGTGGAGAGAAACTGGATTCATAAGGCAGTTGTATTATGTTGTGCAAACATCATGGCGGGAATATCCCAGTAATGCCTATAATGCTGAAGAGGATAAGATCAGTCACTGAACTTAATGGAAGAAAATTGTGCCACTAGACACTGGCTGTTTCCTCACAGCCAGGTTGCAATCACTGTGAACAGCTTTATTGGCACTGGGTTGATATGTATTGGGGAATCTCACACTAGGTCATCAACAAAGTGCTGATTTGGGCCTAGGCAGAGAAAGCAATGGCAGGCACAAACGTGTTCCTGAGCAGCTATGTTGTGGATGCAGAGGAAAGCTTCTGAGGAAAAGATTCCTTTGCACTGGGTCTCAGTGAGCCCCTCCCTCCAGATGAGAAATACTCTAACTTCCCAAGTTTCTCTACCTTCATGATGGCACACACCTGTATTTCTCCAAAGATGGCTGTGCACAAAATGACTACCAGACCCAAGTCATTATATTAAAAAAATCCAAGCACCATCAGGGACACTTAGATGTCTTCTGACAAGCTGTCATAAATGACTCATGGACACTCTCTATCTCTTACCAAGTCTAGAGAAAAGGTAGAAGTCAGAGGATGTGCTCATCCAGAGATCAGGGCACCACTATTACAACCCAGCTTACACAATATCCAGAAAGACCAAGAGGGGCCAAAGGACACCTGAAAAGGGTAGCATTATGATTTGTCCACTGTGAGCATTTCTATCATGCCCAGGTCATTTACCATATTTCAGAAGCAGGTTCTGTCTGACAGATGCCATGGATGAGATGAGGGATGACGCATCATAGCGTGTGTCCAAGTGGTCAGTGATGGTACACAGAGAGCTCATCACTTTGGCAATACTTCCTCTTGCTAGTGCAAAAGCCAGAAGAGTCAGTTCTACCTCTGGAGTAGAACAGCAGCTACAAAGAACAAGCAAAAAAACTTTTCACTTCCTAAAAACAAGAAAACCAGACAGCTCAAACCTATGCAGTCAGTCCCTATAGGTAAAATTAACCTATCATGTGTTCTCTAGATGTTTACCAGAAATGCAGTTTCAAAATCCTTAAGATAACCCAAGGAAAATCAACCCAAGGGCTAGAAAATTAAGCCAAAATAAATGAGCTACTACAGCCAGCCTCCATCAGGACTCCTGGGGATGAGCTAAGCTGGAAACAGAGCTAGGGTGCATTACTTGAGAAACATGAGAACTGCTAGATCCACCCCTTTATACCTCTCTACCTTTCCTAACACACCATATCTATGCATTTTGGGATGATTAATGTCCTGAGGGCTTGCTGTGGAGAGCCAAGTGTCTTCACACCAAGGTACCCTTTCCCAGTTCTATAAGCAACTAGGCTTGTTAGTCCTACATGGAAACAAGCTGACTGAAGGCCACAGGCTGAGGAGAAGAATGAGTTAAGAGGCCTGCATCTTACACATGAACACATCTCTTCTAAATAAATTAGAAGCCAACTTCCACTGCACTCCCAATTCTTAAAGTCAGGTATTACTGGAGAATACCAGTGTTAATTGAATTAGGATGAATTATTTCACTTTCTCTTTGGTTACTAAAAACAAATCAAACTTTTCTTAAGAACTGAATGAGCATATATGCTCTCCACCCACCCCACACAAGTTGTTCACCTCAGCACTCTTGATTTTACCTAGTTATTCTTAGGAGAAAGCTGTCCACTTCTTCCAGAACATTTGGAGACAGGAAAGTTGAGAAGTCTGTAGATCCTGGTGAGAGGGACAGTGGTGGCATGTGCTGCAGGGCCTTCCTAGACAAGTAATGTGTGCAATCAGAGCAAAGCCAGACGTGACATTAGACAAAAGCGCACCATCAAATCTTATGCTGAACAATCTTTTGAGCTAGCAGAGAGACAGATGGAAATAAAATAAAAAAGGACACACAAAGGCAGAGTGAAGGGGTTTTATCAACCAAATCAGGGACTGTGTGAACATCACAACTGTGGTTAGGGAGGGCTGGAGAGATGGTTCAGGGGTTAAAAGCACTTGCCGTTTTTTCAAAGGTGCTGGGTTTGGTTCCTTGCACTTTACAACTGCCTACAACTCCACTTCCAAGGAATCCAAGAATCTCTTCTGGCCTCTGTGGGCACTGTACACATGTAGTGTACACATAGACAAACAGGCACACAAAAAACAAATGTTTTAAAAACTGTGGTTAAGGGTGGTGGTGGCCCATGCCTTTAATCCCAGCACTTGTGAGTTACAAAGTGAGTTACAGGACAGCCAGGGCTATACAGAGAAACCTTGTCTTTAAAAAATTGAAAGAAAAAAACAAACAAGCAAACAAAAAAGAAATGGCTAACTATAAGCCAGTGTATAAAACAGAGATCTGTGAATCCTTAATGTAAACAAAAAGTTTGATGGGGAGTGGGATTTACATGGCCATAAAGTACCTCCTTATCAAATGATGGATTATAAAGAAAAAATAATTCTAGGGTTGAAAAATCTGGCAATGGTCAAAGTTGACACCTGCAGTTATAAGAACAGGACAGTCTGCAGCTGTGCTACCAGATGGAATGCAATGAGAGCATAGTAGCACTCCTATGACATTCCTGCTCAAGAAATGAAACAGACAGGCCTGGTAGCACACACTTGGGATCCCAGCACTTGGGAGGTGGAGACAGGAGGATTGTCAGTTGCAGGCCAGCCTAGTGGCATAGTAAGACTCTCAATCAAGCTAAATGAAAATTAAAAAAATCCAAATCTGCTTGTGAGGAAACATCAGATGCACCAAAATCACAATACACTCTTCAAAGTTACTGACTTGTAATTTTCAGAAGGGGTCAGTGTTGTGTTGGCTGTTTGGCTCACACTAGTCTGTGGAAGAAACAGGGTCACTTTTGGATGATTTTTTATCCTTTGTGGTTGCTGGGGGAATCAGCTTCTGGTGAACTGATTGACTGTAGCTTTGCAAAAGGCTTTTTTATTGTTATAATTTATACCTTAGCAAGTCTATTTCCACATCCCAAAACCCCCTCAAAGAGACAAATGCCAAAGCAATTCCCAGTTACAGGACATCTCAGTTTTCTGAGTCCTCCCACAACCAAGTTTTACATAGGCTTCGAACCTTTAGGAAACTCTCAGGTAAGATTTACATACTTCAAACAGAAGGTACAGGGCACAAAAGGCAGATCAAAACCAGGTGCTAACACTCAGGAATCAAATCAGCTGCAGAGGTCAAGGAAAGACTGACGAATTGTTCTAGACTAAGTGAAACTAAAGAGATATGACAACAAAATGCAAAATACAACTCAGGACTATATCCTCCTGCTAAAGGACTTTCCTGGGACAACTTGAAAACCCAAATGGGGTTTGATGGTTACACATTTATTCATGTCCTCATTTGGTGGTTTTCACAAAATGTTAATAGGGATCACATTATTAAAGTATTTGGGAACAACAGGGTAACAATTTACTCTCATATGGAGGACAAAATATTCTTTGATTATTCTTATCATGTGCTTAAAAGGGTTAATTAAAAAAGATTTTAGAGATAGAGGTTCTCTATGTAATCCTGGCTGTCCTGGAACCAGCTCTGTAGACCAAACTCAGGGATCCACCTGTCTTGGCCTTCCAAGTGCTTGGATTAAGTGCATGCACCACTACCACCCTTAACCATGTTTTTTTTTAAAAAAAATATTTACTTGTTTTTAATCTTGTACGCCTGTTTATCTGTGTGTACACTATGCTGGGCAGGACTGAAGGATGACAAGGTGTACTAAACAACACTAATCTCAAAAGCGGACAGGAAAATAAATATTAGACGCCTCCTTTACACCAATACTTGACAGTTATACTAATAATGCATTCTGTTATTGAACCTACACACAATACACTAGCAATTCATACTAAGTAGTCCTGTCTGGATGGAACTTGCCATAAGGAGCAGACTCACTTTGAACTATACCTCCCCAGTGTAGGAGAGGAAGCTGCAGCTTTTGTTCTACATGTTGATACTTGACTGTGGGAACCCTTCAACAAGAGAATAAATTAGTATCTTTGAAAATATTTAACTCACTAATGAAAAGAGCTCCCAACATGATAGTCCAAAGACCTGGGTCCAAACTGACTCACCACTGCCTGATTGTGTGACTGGACACTCACCAGATTCTCACCCTCAAAAGGAGGATGGCTTACAGAAGCACTTCATTGTCTCCAGAGAAAACAAGAGCCAGCATTTGGAAATGCGCTGTCTCATAGTAAATGTTACATAAATGAGTAACTGTTCCTGATGCATAAGGAGTGCAGAAGAGACAGCATGGAAGACTTCAGGGAACTAATGAGCTAAAGAAGAGGGAAGGACACTGAAGGAACTGTGTCAGCGGGGCAGAAGGTGGAACTTCTTCAGTCTATAAAGTCAGAACATCCATCAGAGTAGAGCAGAGCCCTGAGGCAGGGCAATCAGGATGCTCCCTGGAGGCTGAAGAAGTACACGGTGACAGAATGGGAACCAGAGTGACTTACTGAGTATTTTGCAGCACTGTCTGGACAAAGGCAGGATTTGTCTCCATAGAAGCTGTCACCAGAGATGTCAGCAGAGACCAGTACCATATTGCAGAGGCATCGGAGACTGAGACTCCAGATTTCTTAACTCTCTGAAAGCCAACAGCCCTCAGACCATGAATCCTAGTGTCACACCCATCGCTAAGACAACGCTTTATGTTTATCTGGACATCTGTTGAGCATAAACAACAAGCTCAGCATTAGATTAATGTATTTAAAGGGTCAGCAAATGGTATGCTGTCAACTAAAAGCAAAATGAAAATTGTAAAGAAATACTTTAGTTACAGAAATAAAATATATTTACTTTGGAATATGTACATATACTATGTGTAGCATAGAATTAACCTGTCATTTTAGACACAGATCTGGGGAGTGCCAGCCTACAATCCCATGGCCAGAGAGTCTGGGAAACAGAACCTTCATTCAATGGCTGATGGAAGCAGAGGCAGACTCCCACAGCTAAACACTGAGCTGAACTCATCTATAGTATATACATATAAAATTCTATTTTTTAATTAAAGAGTGCCTTTTTATGTGTATGCATGTATAAACACACACAAAAATTTGTAAGCATAAGAAGTGGTCTGGAAAGAACCATACCAAAGCAGTTGTGACTTAACAACTTCTGTGTAGTAAGATTCTGGATATGTTTTGTTTGTCCATAGTTACTAGTTTTCCAGTAAGAAAATAACAATATATTTTTAATTACAAAAAGCTTTATGACTGTTATATATATTTAAAATTACCTAACAGATAAAATAGCGATGCTTTTCCTCTGGGTGTAACAGAAGCAACGAAATCACTACCATCCCTCCCCTCACAACCCACTTCTGCTGGACTCACAGAGCTGACTGATGTTGGCATTTTCTAGCAGTGTCACATAGCCAGTGACATTGCTGGGGATGTGCACATCTCGTACTTCCTGCAAGTCACTGGCACTCCTTCCCACAGCCACTGTCACTTGCTGTGGCATGTAGCTCTGGTCACTGGCAGCCACTGCAATGGACAGATGCCTAAGAACAACATCCGGCTTCATCTTCAAACTGGAAAACAGAACATAGAAACCACTAATGTTTACATGGCCTAAGGACTGTTGGGCCACAAGTCCCATCTCTGGACCTTGCATTTGATATATGTAAAGACGATTTCTCTGTGTAGCTCAAGGTGACCCGGAACTTGCTTTGTAGGATGGGCTGGTCTCAAACTCAGACAGTCACCAACCTCTGCCTCCTGAGTGCTGGGATTAAAGACATACGCCACCACTACCTGGCTAGGATGGATTTCTAAAAGACTAACCTGAGATGCTAGCTATGTATTCAAAAGTTGTTTGTATGGCCTTCCTAAATTTCTTCAAAGCCATTCTGTTAAGTTAATCTTATATTTCCTTTTAAAATATTAGTATAAGCAGGAATGGACAACATAAACATTTCAATAGCCAAGAGGCAATTCTAAACTGCATTCAAAAAGCTGAGTATACCCCTCATTTATAGGTGAGCTAAGAGGAAACAAGGCAGCCGGGTAGTAGTGGTGCATACCTTTAATCCCAGCACTTGGGAGGCAGGGGCAGGCAGATCTCTGAGTTTGAGGCCAGCCTGGTCTAAAACAGCCAAGGCTACACAGAGGAAACCCTGTCTCGAAAAATGGAAAGAAAAAAAAAGGAAACAAGGTAAAGATTTTTGTTTGTACCTCCTGGAAGATTTAAAACATGTACTACCCACCGTATCCAGTGTGAGCGGGCACTACCATCTGACTGCCAGTAGGATGATGTTTCTCCATTTGTCATCCTGTAGATGTCTGCAGGGTTGGAGGATGTTTCTATGTAAGCATAGCACTTCGTTACCGACTTGAGTTTATCCATTTCTGGACTTCTGGCTAGGTCTCCAGGGCTTTCTGTAGGAAAACACCAGAGCTTAGCTATTTCACAAAGGGAAAAAGAAAATGGCCTTTTAAAATAGCTAATAGAAACATGCTTATTACTTTGGCACCAAACCTAACATCCCTTAAAAGACTCCTTCCAGCCAGGCCGTGGTGGTTCATGCCTTTAATCCCAGCACTCAGAGGCTGGATGGATCTCTGTGAGTTTGACACCAATCTAGACAAGCTCCAAACCCACAGAGAAACTCTGACTTGAAACCCCCTTCCCCGCAAAAGACTCCTTCCAAAAACCCCACTGGCGATGACTGTCCCACCTTACCATTGATTTACACAATACCCTAATCACTATCTTTTTTTAAAGCCATTCCAAAGGACGAATACTTTGCACTTAATTTCTTTAATTATGCTTTATTTTAATCATATTTATTTACTTACTTAAGTAAATTTATTTGTGTGTGTGCATGTATTGGTGTGCATGTATTGGTAATTACACACATGCCACAGTGCAGGTGTGGAGGGCAGAGGACAAACTGCTTTTCTCTTTCTACAATGTGGGTTCTGGGGAAGAAACTCAGGTCATCAATCTTGGTCACAAGTTCATTCAGAGCTGAGCCATCTTGCTGGCCCAAATGAGGCTTTTGAAGTCACTTACAGTTCCGAGTATTTTTCTGGTGCTACCCTCTCCCATTTTCTTCCTGGTTAAGAGTCAAGACAAGGTTTCGCTGTGTAACAGCCTTGTCTGTCCTGGAATTTGTTCCTTAGACCAGGCTGGCCTCGAACTCACAGCAATCTGTCTCTGCCTCCCAAATGTTGAGTTTAAAGGTCTGTGCCACCACTGCCCAGCAATAGTATATTTTTAAAAAATCAAGTTATTTACTGTTTATACTTGTTTACATTTGTAGTGTGGACATATATATGTACCTATAACAACTAATATTTACTTGGGTATTTACTGACATGGGACGAAGAGTTAAGTAATTGACTGAGAACAGTTACAAAAAGAAAAAAGCTCAGCCAAATGGGTCATTAATATGACAGAAAACATATTTTGCTCCTGGAATGTCCATTTTGACTGTTTATATTTTTTCTGGGAGAAATCTTAAAAGATAGTACACCCTACTAATCTTTTTTTAATTTAATGAGTGGAAGTGGGTATAAGGAGACAGACATACATTTCAATAGTCAGTTCTCACTTTCCATCTTTCTGAGAGGCAATGTCTCTCTTGTTTCCACTGTTGCACTGGATACAGGTTAGCTAGCCTACAGTGTCCAGCTGACTCTCCTGTCTGTGCTTTCCATCTCAGCACTGGGATGCTGGGATTATAGATGTGTACCACTAACTCTGAGGACCAAAGTCATCAGACACACACAGGCAAAGAGGCAGGGAGAACATTCTGGCTATGTATTTTCAGAAATACAGGCATGAAGAACCAGCTCACCTTATTACTAAACACTACAAGAGATAATGGGAGAGTGTTTTCCAGAGACTTTCCCATGCACATACCCTTTTCTTTTTGTACCAGCTGATCCAGAGACTCCTTCAGAACTGATGATCGCATGGTGCACATGTTATTGCAGTGGTCTAACATGGGGTAGGGAATCACCATACTAGAGATCCGATTGCGATGAAGGAAGCGCAGTATCATTGATGAGTGAGTGCCAAGGCCCTCCTTTGACTCTGAAAATATGTCGATGAAACCTGAAGACATAAAATCCATTTTTGGTGTTTTGGTGAAGCCACACAATAGTTCCCACATCCTATGAAATGGCTAAATTAAAAGTAGCCACTAACTTTACTGAAATTTTGAGCTTCAACTGGAGAATTAGCTTAGCAGTATAAGTTCAGCTTGCATGTACATATGTACACTGTGTGTATGTCTGGTACCCACAGAGGTCAGAAAAGGGCATTGATTCTTTAGATTTAGTGTTTGTGCTAATTTCCTAACAACAACAAAACATCCTCTGCCATTGCCAGTTTCTGGAAGGTCTGGTACCCACAGAGGTCAGAAAAGGGCATTGATTCCTTAGATTTAGTGTTTGTGCTAATTTCCTAACAACAACAAAACATCCTCTGCCATTGCCAGTTTCTGGAAGAATTTTATGGAGATGTGAGTAAGGTACTTGATATATACTGTCTCACTTGGTCCTTAAAATACATAGTATGTTTCCCAGGGGTGGTGAAGGTCCAGGAATCCTTGCTTTATAACAAGGTGGAAATAAAGCTTAGATGACCACAAGAAGAAGGCAGGGTGGGGAACACTCCTCCACTCTCTCCTCATGCTCTTCCTCAGGCTATGTTCTCCCCACCCCAGTGTAGGACTCATTTGAAGCCCACTCTCCATCTTTTCTTCAGCCTCAACACCTCCTGCTCAGATGCCCACTTGGATGCTCTACGCGACTCCCCAAATGTCACCTGCCTCTCATGTATCATTATCCCAAGTAAACCTGCCACTGTTTAGAATACTTTTCTGGCTCCTTATAACCTATATGTAACCTCAAACTGAGGTTACTATAATCCAGGAGCACCAGGTTAAGCGAGGCAAGGATAAACATGGCAGTTTTTCTGGAAGCAGAGACATATTTATAGATTTGGGGTATAATTTTCTTCCCACTTTTTAAAATGGTTCATAATGAAAAGTTCACATAATTGTATTATGACAAATTTTCCTCAAGTTCTAGAGAGCTATTGAACAACCTCAGAACAAGACACCAGCAGTCACTAGGAACTTGGGTTTAACAGCAGAACAGATTCATTAGAAGAGAACAAAACTCAGCCACTTTTTGAATAAAAGGAAAGGTCAAGAAGAAATTCTGTGCTTAAAGCAGTCAATTTTGGTTACATGCCCTACACAAAACCCAGAGAGAGCGGATTTCTAACTACTCAAAATCTGGGCAACCCCTACCCACTCCCACAGCAAGACGAGGCCTCATATCTATGATGCTGCTGAGACTGCATGGATTTGCTCAGAACCCAACACCTAACAGCAGACTGCTTCACATGACCACACGGAACAGCAGTCTGTCACACATGACCACACCTAACAGCAGATTGATGCACATGACTGCATGCACACACACACACTCACACCAAGAGAAATTCTGTAATGGAAAATGTTTTCAGTCTTAGAAAGGTTCTGAAAAGGAATGATTTCAATGAACTCTATGCATCTACAGTGAGATACAATAGTAAGAACAAGTTTCAGTGGAGGAGGACATTTGAGAGGACTAGGAAACTATTCAATGCCACCACAGAGATGACCTCAGCTTTCAAAGGCTTGAGACTATGATGATTCTTTTATGTTGACTATTATTACATATTTTTGAGTTGAAAGCTTTAAGTCATGAGTGTATACTATGTGAGTACTTTGGGATATGGACTCTGCATTTTTTTCCATCACCCCCTTTCTCCATCAGGCACCCAATGCAGCAGGCATTACTCACTGGTGGACTCCCTTACCTCCCCCACCTGCAAAATCTTTCTAAGGCTCAGGGTTACAATGCTTGCCTAGCACTTGTGAGGTCCTGATGTGATCCTCAGAACACTCATGCATATGTGCATAATCTGAGGCATCCAAATAATGCTACCCACACATTTGTAATGCAAAGGTGGAAGTGTCCATACATACTGTGATACGTTAACTAAATGGAATTCAAAGTTCAGCTTAACTGCCATGACACTAGGAAAAACAGTAAGTAATATGTATAGGTTACCTTCAATGCCCTCTAAGAATTACATAATGAAAGACAACAAAACATTCATTTTGCATTAAGAAGCAGACATTATCCTTCCCTGGCTCAATACATCACTCAGCAGTAGGTCAGAGGGTTCAACAGCAATCAGATTTAAAGTCTGCCAAGTCTAACCTGCTTTACTCCTACCTGGAGACACTAAGTACTGTCACTTTACTCCTACCTGGAGACACTAAGTATTGTCACTCAGAGTACAGAACAGGCAAAGTTCTTAGGTTGAATGATGTGCAATGTTATTTCCCTTTCAAATTGAACTGTCATCTCACTTGAAAAAAATGAAGGGCAAATTTATTCTGATGCTGTCTTCACATAAGTCTGAGTCACCAAGGAAATCATCTAACCACACAGACCAGGCTGGGTATATAGTGATATACAGCACTTGCTAATACTTACACATGTGTGTGTGTATGTGTGTGGGAGAGAGAAAGAGAGAGAGAGAGACAGAGAGAGAGAGAGCAAAACAAATAAGCAAAAAAAAATTAAAGCCAATATTTTTCAAATGTACAACAGGCAGAAGCACCACTACTTAATTTTTAGCAATTCTTACTGTACAAACATTACTAAAGTTTCAGTCTAACGCTCTACCAACTGAGCTATTTCATCAGAGGGCTGATTTCCAAAATATATAAAGAACTCAAGAAGCTGGTCACCAAAACACTAAACGATCCAATTAAAAAGTGGGGTACAAAACTAAGTAGAGAACTTTCAATAGAGGAATCTAAAATGCCCAAAGACACTTAAGAAAGTGCTCAACATCCTTAGCCCTCAGGGAAATGCAAATCAAAACAACTCTGAGGCCAGGCATTGGTGGCACAGGCAGGTGGATTTCTGTGAGTTCAAGGCCAGCCTGGTCTACAGAGCTAGTTCCAGGACAGCTAGAGCTACTACACAGAGAAATCTTGTCTGGAGAAAAAATTAAAAATAAAAAGATGGCTCTTGTCAAATGCTAAGTGTCAGGATAGGCTCCAAAGCTACACAGAGATACCCTGTCTCAAAAACAAAACAAAACAAAACAAAAAACTCTGAGATACATCTTACACCAACCAGAATGGCTAAAATCAAAAACACCAATGACAGTCTAACCTGGAGAGGATGTGGAGAAAGGGGAACACTCCTCCATTGCTGGTTGGAGTGCAAACTTGTGCGGCCACTTAGTCATACTCCTGGAATCCAGTTGTAGAGAGAAGGGGGGGAGGGGATGAGCAAAGCAGTTAAGACCGTGCTGGAGAAACCTACAGAAAGAGCTGTCCTGACCTAGTGAGAGCACAGGGACCCAAGTTGTAAAGCTGGGGGACCAGCATTGGACCAAACCGAGCCCTCTGAATGTGGGTACCAGTTAGGAGGATTGGGCAGACTATGGGACCTCTAGCAATGGAACCAGTATTTATCCCTAGTGCACAAATGGACTTTGGGAGCCCATTCACTATGGAGGGATACTGTTTCACCCCAGACACATGGAGGAGGGCCTAGGCCCTTCCCCAAATGATGTGACAGACTTTGATAATTCCCCATGGAAGGCCTCACCATCCTTGGTGAGTGGGTGGAGAGTGGGTTGGGGGGGTAGGTAGGGAGCATGGAGGATGGGAGGGAGAGGAAACAGGGGGAATGATATGTAAAATAAGATTGTTTCTACATAAATAATTATTAAAACCAAAAAAAGAAAAAATTACTAAAGTTTCAGAGTAAAAGCTTTAGAAAACAATAAAATGTTTAACATATGCCAAAAACGTAAGGACACAGCAAAAATAAGAGAAGGTTCCTGCTCTTATGGAGTTCACAGTATTAGAAAGACGACAATGATGAAATCAATTCATTTGTTACAATGATATGCTGCAAAAAAAAAAAAAAAACAGAAAAAAGAAAAGAATAGAGATGCAGAAGAGAGAGGCAGGATGCAATGAGAACATGCAGCATGGGCTGGGCCAGGCACGCTTTTTAAGGAAACAAACAAGGAGATCTACTGGAGGCAGCCTCTTGACCAAGGTGCAGAATAACAGAAAACTGCCCAGCCATCACTGCTGAGGATTTTACTAATTTTGCTCAGCTCATATGTCTAATGAATGCTTTGGGGGAATTCATGGTGCCACAGTTGGGTCAATCTCAGTTTACAGCACAACAAAGTTCATTCTGATTCTAAGATTTGTGCAGTGGCAGTGCCATAGCCAATGAGGTTTAGCCTAGGTGATGTTAACACTGAAAACACTGGTTCTAAGAGAACATCTTGAGTCTTCAGAATTCATGTATGTGAGACCTACCTGGAACAAGAGAGCAGGCTTGTAGTTGTCTGATGACATGGCTCAGCTCCCCCTGCAGATTGGCTCCACTGGAGTTCTTGAGGGCCTCCAACATATTCTCAGCATCAACTGTCCCATCACCCTCAGCATCAAATTGGGCAAAGGCCTTTAAGATAAGAGACATATATATGAATATATGTGTGTATTCATTTTATTCAAAGAACAAATAAATTCAGGATAGTAAGCTCTTTGTGTTTAGTAAGATATATGTATGCATAGTTTTATAACCTCATTTCTCCTCAAGGCAGTAATTCTTTGACATCTCCAAATAATCTCAGAAGAAAGCATCATTGCAAGTTTTTTCAATAGTTGTAAACTGTTGTGATTTCAATAGAAAATGTCCCCATAGGTCCATGTTTTTAACATTTGGTCCCTGCCTAGTGGTGGTGTTTTGGAAAGCTATGAACCTTCAGAAAGTAGAGCCTGACTGGAGAGTGTGGGTTGCTATGGGCAGGCTCTGAGCATTTTAGCCTGGCCCCTCTTTCTGTCCATTTTTTGCTTCCTGATTGTAGATGCATTATGGCCTCATGTGTTTACTGGCAGGTGCTCTCTGTAGCCTTTCTCAGATTGAATCAAAACAAACCCTTCCTCCTTAAGTCCTTTCTTGACAGGAAACTTGGTCACAGCAACAGGAGATGTAAAGTATAGACAATGTCAAACACAGAACAAAAATCTGGAAGAATTGGGTACTCAGAATAAGTGCTACGTTGGTCTACTGCTTCAGTACTTCCCCTACTGGGCTGTTTGGGAAACCTGGTTCAGCATTGGACTTGGTCTGAACGTTCCTCTTGATCTGAAAGATAGGTGAGTTCTCACATTCATGAGCTGCTGCCTGGACAACGTACACAGGAACAAAGTCCCATACAATTAAAGCCACTAGCAGAACATTGATTGCCTTTTATCTATAACCTCTGACCTTGTCACATTCTACAAATTGTCATCACAAAACTATGTCCTTTCTCCCAGTCTCAGCCCCTGTGCCCTGGCTTTCCTGTTCTGTTGATACATGCACTCACATACCCTCACAGCTAAGATCTTTTGACCTTTCCAAGTGAGCCTCTCTTCCTCAAAACTTCGGTCCCCTTTCCTTACTCCTCTGCTTCAGGAAAATAACCCACCAAGGTTCCATGATAGACACAATACGCCCATTTCCATGCCACCACAGATATATGAAGAGTATAATATTCAAAAAGGAATACAGATACCCTAGGCAACATTTGCAACCAGAAACCCTAGGCATATATGCAGGGTGAAAGAGAATTTAGAAATAATGTACCAACGGGAGAAAAAAAATCACAGTATTACTTCTGCCTCTATTCTGCCTCACAAACTATCCAAAAAGTGAACAGGATCAAAGTTTACACTCACTGAAGTACAGTGTACCAGAGGAGAGCTCCATCCCATACCCTGTGGAGAACAGATTTTTGTGGAGTATGTGTTTTGGTAGAGATGGTTCTAGAGATTAAACTGGGGGCCTTGCTCATACCAGGCGATTGCTTTACCACCACACCATATCTGTAGACTGAGGGTAAGTGGGAATGTCTTAGTTGGGGTGATGAAACACCATGACCAAAAACCAAGTTGAGGAAGAAAGGGTTCATTGGGCTTACACTTCCACATCATATTCCATCACTGAAAGGAAGCCAGGATAGGAACTCAAACAGGACAGGAACCTGGAGGCAGGAGTTGAAGCAGAGGCCATGGAGGGGAGCTGCTTACTAAATTACTCTAAGCGATTATTTGGCTTGCCCAGTCTGTTTTCTTATAGAATCCAAGACCACCAGCCCAAGAAGGGCCCCACCTACATTGAGCTAGGCCTCCTACATCAATCACCAATTAAGAAAATGCCTAGAGACTTGCCTACAGCCCAATCTTATGAAGGCATTTTCTCAATAGATTCCTTCCTCTCAAATGACTATAGCGTGTGTCAACACAAAACTAGCCAGCACAAGTGACCTCTTGTCAATTTACACACACCACTGTTAAGCCACAACTTTTCCTTACTTGTTAATTCCCAAGATCACACATTGGTATCACAATATAAAAACATTTTACAAACTTAAAAAGTCCCACAGTCTTTTTTTTAATATTTTATTTATTATGTATACAATCTTCTGCATGCCAGAAGAGGACACCAGATCTCATTCAAGGTGGTTGTGAGCCACCATGTGGTTGCTGGGAATTGAACTCAGGACCTCTGGAAGAACAGTCAGTGCTCTTAACCTCTGAGCCATCTCTCCAGCCCCCAGTCTTACAAATTTCAACACTTGAAAAGTTCAGTCCCATTAAAAAAAAAAAAAACCAAATGTCTCTTTTAAAGTTGAAAGTCTCTCAAAACAGAGAGGGAAGTTTGAGGGTCACTTAAAGCCCCTGTCAGACCATTGCAAATCTGAGTTAAGAATTTGTGGTTCTGGTTAGCTGGGGCTGAAGATTGAACTGTGAGTATCAAGAGACCAGGATCAACTCTGTAGCAAGGCAGGCCTTTTACTTGTGATCTTGCCTCAGCTTCCAGAACAGCGGGATTACAGGCCCGGCCACCAAGTCCAGCTCTAGTTTGTAATCCCAGCCCCCAACTGTCCTGAGCTACTAAGACTCTTACCTGGGAGTATAATCTTAGCCCTTGGGAGACTGAGGCGGGAGAAGTGCTATGGGTTTGAGGCCAGGCCAGGGCTAAACATCAAGTACCAGGCTAGTAAGGGCTATACTATACCCTAAGATCCTGTCTCAAAAAACTAAGAAAAGAAACTCTCATTAGAAAGGTTGAGAAATAAAGACTATTAAAGGAACCAGAAAGTAGAGCAAACAGAGAAATAATAGAAACTAGGAGGGAAAATAAAATTAAGAAGACTAAGGTCAACTTCCAAACAACATGAGTTCCAGATGGTGCACAAAATGCAGGAGGAGAAACCACAACAGTGATGATGCACAGACTTCCTACACCAAAGCACATAATGACCGACATAATGACTGACAGTACAACATAGTGGCACTTCCTAACAGCCAGGCACCATGGCACACAACCATTGTGAAAGGCAGAGGTAGGAGGATTCCAAATTTAAAGACTAGCCTGGGCTATAAAGTGAAACCCTGCCTCAAAATTGAGAAGAAATTCCCTAACATTGAGGGATAGAGAAGTTCTTATTTCTAGGAGAAAGAAATAGTTCTAGGTAAAAGGTGAAGAATCAGAATGGGACTAATTAAGTGGACAGAAGGTGGTAGGAACAGTGCATCTTTTGGAGGGGATTTCCTAACCCAGAAATCAATACTCAGCCACAATACTGTGAGCGAATAAAGACATTCTTATACTGTTCAAAAAAGAAAAGAGGAAGACAAGGAAAGAAAGAAGGAAGGAAGGAAAGGAAGAAAGAAAGAAAGAAGACAGACAGACAGAAAGAAAGAAAGAAAGAAAGAAAGAAAGAAAGAAAGAAAGAAAGAAAGAAGCTTCCTTTTCAGAAGGCACCTAGAGGGCTGGCACCAGAATGAAGGAACATCACAAGAATGGGAAGAATAGAATCCAACCACAGCAATCTGGAGGATGACAAATCCACCTTACAGAAGATCAGAAGGCTTAGGGGAGCCAACACTGTCTTCTGGTCTGTGAGGGCTTCTTTACACACATAGCATGCATTCACACAAATACACATAAATAAAATACAAATATATATTTTTAAGAAGGTAGGCTAGGCATGGCAAAACATGCCTTTAGTCCCAGCAATAGGGAAGCTGAGGCAGATGGATCTTTATGAGTTTGAGGCCAGCCTGGTCTACACAGTAAGTTCCAGGACAGCCAACACTACACAGTAATATAGTCTCAAAACAACAAACAAACCAAAAAAAAAACAGAAGCTGCGCTGATAGAACATCAATGTGTCAGAACATGTTGGCCATTTTTGTTTGATGACATTCAGACAAGTCACAGAGAATCTGTAGCTCAAATAATAATAAAGCACATAAAGCTTAAGGACAAAAGTACAGGGACTGCATTTGGGGCACAGCAGTCAGTGCCTTCTTGGCACACAGAAGGTGGCCTGGATTGATACTTCACACAGCACAACCTTTTTTTAAAGAACCAATTCAATTGTTAACCCCAGAGAAGGTAAAAAAGATTTCTAACTAAGGGGAAGTCCTAGTGGGATACTATAGAACTCAGCTGGAGGGGGGGGGATAGAATTTACCTAATCTTGGTTATGCAAATAACAAAGGGTGATCCAAACAAAACTGATACCATCCTAAGAACAGCAGATGAGATCAGGAAGGCAAAAGGTTCATCTCCTAATGATGGGAATAAAATGGGTAAAACCCAATACTGAAAAACCTCAAAGAGGCTGAAGAGATGGCCCAGTGGTTAACAGCACTGGATGCTCTTCATGTTCAATTTCCAGCACCCACATGGCAGCTCTCCAGTTTCTGGGGGAATCTGAATCCAATGAACACAAAATAAAAGTTAAATAAATTTAAAAAAGAAATCCCCAAAGAAGTGGAGCTGGAGAGACGTCTCACTGATTAAGGGTCCTGGCTGCTCCCACACAGTGAATCACAACCATCTCTAACCCCAGTTCAAGGATTCCAACATCTCTTCTGAACTTAAACTCCTGCACACACACACACACACACACACACACACACACACACACGGTGCACAGATATACATTCACACAAACACATGCATAAAGTAAATAAATATTTTTTTTTAAATCTCAAAGGAGCATGTTATTTGATGAGTGATACCACAGTGAACACCCAAAATATAGCAAACCCTGGAAAGCAACTGTTCTTGGGAAGACACTAAGAAAGAACAGAGCCACTGTTTTTATGTTGAGTGGAGTCTACATTATGCACATATGCAACTAATGAAAATAGCCCCCTCCAATTTTGTTTTTTAAGATTGGGTCTCACGAGCCTTAGTTGGCCTGGAACTCACTATGTAGATCATACTGGCCTTGAACTCCTGGAGATCCACCTGCTGGAATTAAAAGGGAACTAAAAATCAAAAACTGAAAGTATCTACTTCAAGTGTGGAATGGATGAGTTAATTTTTTTTTTAATTACTGTTCTGCAGATCAAACTTAGGTCACCAGGCTTCAGCAGCAAGTACTTCTAACCACTGAACAATCCTGCCAGCACCCCCACCCCCTGATCCTGACCCCCCTCCTTTTTTTTTTTTTTTTTTTTTTGAGACTGAGTCTCACCGTTTAGCAGCCCTGGCTGAATGCTGGGATTAAAGGCCTACACAGCCACACCCAGGTTTGCAGTCCCCCTTTAAAAAGCAATGTAATGTTTCCTCTCTTTTAGGTAACAGTTTATACACACTGGAGACAGCAACCATGAATGAGATTGTTTGAACAATTGGACAAATGTGAATATGGACTGGGTATGTGATTAAACAGACATGGAAAACTGAAGATCATTAACTAAAAAAATGTAGGTATGCTAGAGAGGTGGCTCATAGTACAAAGGAGCTGATGAGCCAAGTTCAATCTGTGAGGCCCACATGGTGGAAAGAAGGAACCAATTCTACAAGCTGTCCTCTCACCTCCACATGTACATCCTGGTTCACGCGTGCTTCCCACATGCACAAATAAAAAACTTAAATAAAATGTAATTTAAGTAAAGCATATTTTAAAAAGAATATTGTTTGAAGAAAAGGCATCTGTGTAATAATAATCTGTGTAATAGAAATGTATGTATATGTGCTTAAAAGACCAGAAAACAATTAGGTGTTAATAATGGCAATAGGTTCTAGGCAGTGGTGGCACACGTCTTTAACCCCACACTCCAAAGGCAAATGCAGGTGATCTCTGTGAGTTCGAGGCCAGCCTGGTCTACAGAGTGAGTTCCAGCATAGCTAGAACTACACTAAGAAACCCTGTCTCAAAAACAAAACAATAACAAAATAGTGGTAACAGGTTTTATAGTTTCCCAATTTTACTTATCTGCATTTCTAGTTTTGTATAATAGAGTTTAAAAAATGGCAGTTGGCAGTGTAACATATTTTGTTCAGTGCTTACGTAGCTTGCACAAGGCCTGCATTCCATTGGTAGTCCACAAAGATTCAAAGCATATCCCAATACAAAAGTGGACAAAGGAGTGAGGAGGGAGGTGGCATGGAACCTCAAGTGTCCAGGTGTGACTACAACAGGACCAGTAATAGCTACTTTCTACTTTCGGATAGCATGACATACTAAGAAAATGACACTTGTATGACTCCATGGTAAATGCAGCAATAATTCAGTTGGGAATAACATATGGGTTGGGAAACTTAAGTAATGTTTGAGGACTTGGTAAATTCCAATTGTTGTGAAAATGTTTTATATGCATAACATTAATTCTCATAACAGTTTATATGCATAATATCATTAATTCTTGTAACAGTAATTACACTATTAACTTCCTCATTTTAGAGCCCTATATAGAGGCCAGGAAACTTGTCCAAGTTCACTCAGCTGCCAATGAATCCACTCCATTCCCCTTCCTTTCGTCAGGTAAGCACTGGGGTTCCTTGCAGTCTAGGGATCAGATACTTAAAACTTAGCTCCATCCTTGTCCTCCATCATGTCCTGCTGCCCAGGCTACGTCTATCTATCAGCCTTGCAAGTGAGCCTCACACTCTAAACCTTGAAGCAGCAGCCAAGTCCCATTCCCACCCACGCTTCACACCTCAGGTGCTGCCGGCACCCACTGCTGCACAGCACGCCACTTCACAGACAATTCCTACCACACCGCCAGTAAAAGACCTACCAAAACCAGAAGTAGTGACATTTCTGCTATTTTTAACAATTATTCTGTTCATCTGTCAATAGGTAATGAATATAATAGAGACTTTATACAAAACATAAGGCATTTGGGCTGAGGAAAAAATCACAACAGCTTTGTTAACACCTTCTTTAAATTAATACTTAATTTTCCAACACCCAGAAGTTGGTTCTTTTTTGTTGTTTTGTTTTGTTTTAGAGACAGGGTTTCTCTGTGGCTTTGGAGGCTGTCCTGGAACTAGCTTTTGTAGACCAGGCTGGTCTCGAACTCACAGAGATTTGCCTGCCTCTGCCTCCTGAGTGCTGCGATTAAAGGCATGGGCAGAAGTTGTTCTTAAAATGTTCATGTTCCTGAGCATCCACCATGCTTTACAGGACTGCAGCATCTAACCATACACACACTCATTCCATGCAGACATTTTGCACATGCCTGAGCCTGTGCTTGGAGCTGTGGATATAAAGGCTAGAACTTGCCCTCTAAACCCCTCATAGCTTAAAAGACAGATCTATAAACTAACAGCAGCAATGTCATAGATAATGATCACTAGAACAAGAGAAGTCACAGCATTAACTACCATAACAACTCATATACACAGAGCCTTTGCCACACACCAAGACAGTTATGAGCATTTCACAAACCTATTCAACTTGCCACAGTAATCCTACAGGCCATGCTTCTTTTCCAGTGGTGAGGAGCAAAGATAGTATTTTGTTCAAAGCCACATGGTTAGTAATGGTAAATAATGGCTCAAGTTTGAATTCTGGTCTATATATTCTGAACCTCCACAGTACCAATCATTATACCATAAGCCAACCAAACTGCAGAGATCAGAAACCCAGGAGGGGACAGGGTATTAAAGGGAAATACTCAGAGAAATTAACTCTTGTATGAGCTCTACAGGTAACTGGAGGGTTAGAAAGCCTATGAAGAGGTGTAGCTATGGCAGATAGAAGAGACAGAATGTGGGCACAGAAACAGAGTGCATGGCAGACTGGTGTGGTGGGAACAGAGTAAGGCAGAAAACGAAGAGAATGACAAAGGTACAGAGATGTGAGAACTGCTGAAGCTAAAGTATTATAGTAAGGGCACATGAGGCTACTGCAGAGTACTAAGGGCAGAGAGATCTGACCATCCCAGATCTACATGCACCCTCATATTGAAAGAACCTACAAAATGTTAATGCATGAGCCTTGGGCTGCAGTTCAGTGGGAGAGCACTGGCCTTATATTAGGTCCCCAGTACTGGAGGTACGGAGGCATATGCTTTATACCATCTGAACCCTTCTCCAGCTTCTTTGAGTGTTCAGCCACTTTCTCATACAGGTATTGGTAAGAAAAAGCTAATGATCTGTGAGTCAGTCTCTTTCCTATAGTCAATAGAAAACCCCTTGGGGAGGCCATTCAGAATACATCTGCTTCTGTCTAAAGGTGGCCTGTAGATCAGAGAGAGCAGGAATCAGGTCTTCTAAGTCCCGTGTCCCCCTCCATTCAACCATCTCTTTTGGGGAAGGCCTTAGTCTCATTTCTATTCTGGTTGTCCCCTTTAGTATACCTGTAGCTTGCCAGTGAAATTCATAATAGTGTATCAAGTTTTATTGACTGGTCCACCAAAACAGAAATATTTAATTTTATTATAAGAGACTAAGGATATATATAATTGATGTAGAAAATATCATGAAATAATGTTACAGCTTCACCAGACAGGTTGTATTATGAGATTTTTCTATTCCATTCTATTCTGTTTCTCTTTTAAACAAGATAGACTCTAAGTAGATGTCTAATACACGGAAGGGACAATTTGAAAAACATTGCCTTGGAAAGAGGTGCCCAAAACTCACTAGTCTGTCCATATTCCAAAATAAGTCAAGTCATGGCTGCTGCATCTTTGCGAGGCTTCAAAGACGGACCTGACTGGGGTTGTGAGGGAATTAAAAAAGACACACAGACACACACACCAATCTCCTTTCCCTGCCCCCATACTCTCGCCTCTCTGTGGACTGGGCTTTCTGATGGTGAAATGCAGCATCCAGGAAGCCCAGGGGAGTTATTATACACAACTAAGCAAGAAGGTAGGGTTATTACATACAAATAAACAAGGAGGCAAGGTTTATGATATCTAGATGGACCAAGAAGACAGGTTTGGATAATTTCAGCAGCAGCAGTCTCTGTAGTGGAGTGAGCAGTCTTTGTAGGAGAGGAGTCTTCATGCCAAAAAAGACAGAAGGGTGCTTACTATGGTGCACACAGTATCAGCATCCACACATGGATCAGAGGAAGGCTTTGCCCTCTGAGCCTTATAGGGGTGAGGGAGGCTTTTTCCAATGGATCTGAGGCTAGGATCCTTGACATGACTGTGCCCATTTTAATAGCACAAATTCACTCAGTACTTGACTCACTGAGCGCTTCTTACACATACCCTTTGTCTTTCTAACAAACAAATGAGGTCAAAACTCATCTCCACAAAGATGGCTACTTGGTCTGCCACACCTTCTTTTCCTGATTCAAGCCTCTTTTTTGTTTGTTTGTTTTGAGATCACTGTCTCATTATGTAGCATTCGCTGGCCTGAAACTATACAGACCAAGTTGACCTTACTCACAGAGATCTGCCTCCCTCTGACTCTGGAGTTCTGGGACTACAGGTGTGTATCACATTCTTGGGAAAGCCTCTTGAATTGTCTTTTTACATTTTATTTTGTATTTTATGTGTATGCAGGTTTTGCCTGCCTGCATGTAAGTACACTGTGTATGTGTCTGTGCTTGAGGATGTAGGTACTCTGGAACAGGAGTTATGCACAGTAGTGTGTTCTGGGAACTTAACCACTGAGTAATCTCTCCAGCTCTGAAGTGTGTCTTTTTTTTTTTTTTTTTTTTTTGCTGTTGTTGAGAATTGAGCCCACAGTCTCACGAATGGAAGGCAAGTGCTCTGCCAATTAAACTATCTCCCTGGTCCCCTGAGGTCTCTCTTTATAACATTCCTGCTATGGGCTTGCATGCACAAGGTAACTATTAACAGTATGGAGGGGCAGGACACTTTGATGGTTTCATGTGGGAGACAAGAAGTATAATCAGAAGATAGTAAGTACAGCAGAACCAAAGCCAGGTGTGGTGGTACATGCCACTAATCCTTACACTCTGAAGGCTGAGTCAGTGAGATCATGAGCTCAAAGCCAGCTAGGCTACATAGTAAGACCCTGTCTCAAGCAAACAAGCGAAACAATAACAAGAAGAAGCATAACAGAACCAGACGAGGAAGGGAAACCTGACTTAAGTGTTTAATCTTATCCATTTTCAACTCCTCAACTGCTACTGTGATCAAGAAACATCGTTAAGGCCAGAGATAGAGCTCAGTGGTACAGTGATTGCCCAGCATGCCCTTGGTTTAACTTCCAGAGCTGCAGAACAAAACAACAAACAAACACTGCACACATGAACACTGAAGCTGAAATAATCAGAGACCAGAACTGTGGGTTTAGACCAGTAGACAGCACTTTACTGGCTTAAATATGAAGGTACCTAGAGTGTTGCTGGAGAAATCACCCACATGAAAAATAACATGACCCATTACCTGAGTACTCAGCACTCCAGTACTCTTCCAGCCTTTTAAGAAAGTAACTTAGTGCTTTTAATCCTAGCACTTGGGAGGCAGAGTCAAGCAGAGCTCCAGGAGTTAGAGGTCAATGTGATCAAACTACCACATTCCAGGCCAGCTGGAGCTACACAGTGAGGCTAAAATAAACTAAAATAAAAATCACCTGTCTAGACCATAGTGAACCCTTGCTTTGCCCAGAAGCAGGCTGGCTCCAGGCTCAATTCCTGCTTAGTCTACAGAAGAACAGTAGAATATGCTGTCTCACAAAGCACAGACTTGTTGAGCCACAAACAGACCGTACAGGAGACTGCACTGAAGAGTTCAGACTCTCCTCTCTGTGCCTATGTGCCAAAGCTCTTTCGATTCAATATATTTGCACATGTCATGCTATAACTGGAATATCTCTTCCTTTGCCAAGCAAATTCATTTCAACTCTCATGTCTTAGGTTTGATGAAGCATTCTCAGATTTCATGCTACTATTAAGCACTTCTCTGTGGACTTGAAAGTGGACAGGGCTTGGAACAGAGCAAAGAACTACCTGAACCCTGCTCTGGAAGGCTTGGACTAACCACACAATGATGCCAAGATGGGAAAGCTGGAAGAGCTAGGCTAGCACAGGAGAGTGTCTGTCCTACCAACTAGGAGCACAGCACCTTCCTAATGCTGTGACCCTTTATTATGGTTGTGATCTCCAACCATAAAGTTATTTTCATTGCTACTTTATAATTTTGCTATTGTTATGAGTTGTAATGTAAGTATTTTTGGAGACAGAGGTCTGTTGAAGAAGTTGTGACCCCACAGGTTGTGAACCACTGGCTTAGGCAGTGGGGAAAGACGGATGAGTCAGGAAGGCAGACAGGCTGGCCTGTGGGCTCCCACCCACTCAGAAGAAGCTCCTGGGCAGTGGGGAGCTGAGGCGCTGAACAGGGGGTTACAATGTTGGTAGTTGGCTACAACTTTACGCTGCATATACACATCTGGTGGGGGAGGGGATAATTACATGTGCATGATTCTAAGCACATGATTCTTAGGCTCAGAGCCATTGCAAGCCAGGCAACTATTGCTTTGGCATGATAATACCAAAGTGGGCATTAGAACTTTTTCTCCAGATTTCTCCTAAACCCAACATTGGCTGTTTTCAGTTTTCACTAAAACTATATTTAACTGTTCCCTCCAATGCCAAGAAAGAGCTAGTTAAGAAAAGGCCACAAGCCAAGCATGAAACACAAAGTTGCCATGTGAAGATTGTGTCTTAGCTTGCTCATGCACACTGGGGCCACAGGTGGAACAGTTACCAGGCACTACCACAACCACAGAGGTGAATCAAACCCTTCCACAGCCAGGCATGGTAGCCAGTATAAGAGACTGAGGCAGCAGGATTTTCTGAGTTTGACCTGGGCTTCAGACTCTGTCTCAAAAACAAAAACCACAACCAAAAGGGCCCTTCAGAGTTTCACAACACAGTAAATTAATAAAAATGAGAACCAGTCATCTTAAACTCTCACCTCAAAGTTATCTGCTACATGTGGTGGCACAAGTCTTTAATCCTAGCACTTGGGGGAGCAGACGGAAGTAAATATCTCTATGAATTTAAGGCCAGCTTGGTCTATATATCAAGTTCTAGACCAGCCAGACTACAAAGTGAGATCCTGTTTTAAAACCAAACAAAAAGTCATCTGCATCACCTTCCTGTACTGAGCACTTTGTCCTGCCCTAAAGCCTACGTGACTTTCTAGAAGTGTCCTTATGTTAAGAGCAGAAATAGCTAACCTCTGACGTCAAATAAGAATTTCATCCTCCTCCCCCTTCTCTCTTCCTTCTATAACTACTGTTTCTTTCAAACAAATCTAAGAGTCCTTTGCCTGAACCACACCCAGTAAGAGAAAAGGTGTGCTATATAATAAAATGATAATCTCAAAGACTTTGGCCCATGGTCCAACTCTAAGGCCATCTTAAATGATACACCCTCGAAGCACTAAGGTCACTGCAATGAAGTAAAACAGATGGTGGGCATGGACAGAAACACAAGTTTCTGTTAAAGGCCAAGAAACAAATGAGCTGCATTGAGAGATCCCTACATTGTAAGGATGAACCATGCACAACCATGGTAACCTGTGCTGGTAAAAAGAAATGAAGGGAAATAACTTGTCATCTTAATTGCTACTACAAAGATATTTTATTATTATGATCTCATAAAACTTTTAAACATATTAATCATCACAATGCATTTTCAAAACTTTGGTGCAAAATACAGAATTAGTAGTGGTGGCTTAATCCCAGCACTAGGGAGGCAGAGACAGGCAGATCACAGACCAGCCTGGTCTACAAACCATTCCAGGACAGGCTCCAAAGCTACAGAGAAACCCTGTCTCAAAAAAAAACAAAAAACAAAAAACAGAAACAAAAAACAAAATTAAATGCCTAAGTATACACACACAAGTATATACTTCCTTGGGGCTAAAGTCAGGATTGTTTTGAAAGCACAGAACCAACCACATGGCTAATATTATGCCTTAGACAGGGTGAAAAGATACCCACCATGTGATTGTCACCATCCTGCTCTCTTTAATTAACCAGTGTGGGGGGGTGAGGCATGAGATTTTGGTTATCAACCCAAATCACAAATCCTCCCTCTCCAATCTGAAAATGGTATATAGGTTTCAAGAAAAATACATCTATCTTCCTAGGATTACAACAGACTGGCTTTCTATATAATGAAGGAAAACTTAAAAGACTTTATTACTTATCCTTGAGGTTAAAAGATTAATCATGGACAACCAGATACTTATGGGGAAAAGGGCAATAGATCTGGGGTGAGAAGATCTACACTGAAACTGAATTTTAACACCCCCTTTTTTGAGATAGGCTCTTGGAGAGTGACTTGGCTATGACATCTATCACTCCATTGATAGCTAGGGTTGACTCTGACTGGGCCCGTGTGTCCCTCTTAAAGTTGTACACTCAGTCAACGGAGGACTGGTCTTCAGTTAAGGGTTTAGGGGTGACTGAAGACTCCTGCTAGCATGTCCAAATGAGCTCTCAAGGTGGGGTTTCACTCAGTAAGCCAGGCTGGCCTTGAACTTGCAGTACTCTTGGCTGTTTGATTCCCAAATGCTGGAATTACAGGTGTAAACCACCCTGCCAGCTCCAAAATAAATCTATCTTATGTGAATTACTGAACCTTGCTGAGTTCTCAGTTTGGTCCTCACTTTCCTACTCAGTTTTGTGGCTGCTGTCATCCATCTACCTCACAGAGTTGACTGGTGTCAATCATCAGATACCATGTATTTGAACATGTTATGAAGAAGGAAGTGAGATAATGGTAGGATTGTAAACCCTTTGAGAACTTGGTGCACACAGCTCTAGATTATCACAGGATTTTTACACACATAAAATAGCAATGTCCAATATTAACAAAAACAAACCAAACAAAAAATTATAAACTACCAATACAGAGAGTTGGACAGATGGCTCAATTGTTCAGAGCCCTAACTATTCTTCCAGAGTAACCACATTCCAGTATGGCCTCGAACTCAGAGATCCATCTGCCTCTGCCTCCTGAATGCTGGGATTAAGGTCATGAACTACCAATGCCAGCAACCCAAGGATGGCCCTGAATTGATCCTCCTGCCATTACTTTTCAAACTCTGGTATTGCAGTTTGTATCACCATATTTTGAGAGTTATAACACATTAAATGGAGTTTTATGTGTAGACAACTTCATCATTTGCAGGCAATATCCTTGAAATATTTCAAAAGCCTGTTTTAGGGCAAACAAAACTTTATAATAATTCTACAAGGGATTGTTGGTTTCTTGCTTTACAAACTAACCATTTGATAACTGGAAATCTTACATGGCTTACTCATTAAACACCTTTTTGTCCTAACATTGCAGAATTAATAAGGCTTCAGGAAGTATGCTAATAGGAGCATAAGAAAGAAAACAAACCAAGAGGTTTGTATTATGCACTCAGTTTTGCCAATGAAATGATTTACAGGGTAATTCTGGGTTAGTTTTTTTTTCCAAACCCTAAACCGAAAGAGTTCACTACAGATGTGGGGAGAAATTGCGTAAGTACAAGAAATCTAATGCTTCTCTATCAATTTTAGGTCTTATAAAGGTTTAAATGAGTCTGGAACAATTTCTTCAATGATCTAAAATCAAGTGTGTACTTTGGAAAAACTAGTATTTTATAGATGAAGATGGCTTGTAGAGTATTCCGTGCAATATTACCCTCCTGCTACATTGGACTCAGATGGTTCTGTGCAAGATCTGTACAGGCCAGTAAAACAGAATGGGTTTTAAGGCCACTCCCTTGATCTTTGCACATCCTTTCTCGTAATTTGTCTTATACCATGATAAGCTTCAGCAAGCAACCAAGGCTGCCTGTCAACTGCACAAATGTCTGCCTACTACATGCAGAGACATTTAGGCTTGTTCCCCTTTTTGGAGCAAAGCCAACGTAGCCTGGACTTTCCACACCTCTAGTAAAGGTGAGAGACGTAGCAAAAGTCCGGAGTGATGCACTCCGAATGGGTTCGTGTAACCCATGCTTCCATTCTAAGAACCCGAACACCCTATGTCTTCCTGGCTGGCATCCGCAGAGCAACCGCTCACCTCTTCACCACCCTACCGACCATCACCCTGTCCCCGGTCCGCAGTCGTCAGCCCACCCTGACCTCCTCGAACTGCTCGCCCGAACAGCCGGCGCCACGAGCCTCCAGCAACTCCCGGAACTGCTCCAGAGTGACGGACTCTTCACCGCGGCCCAGCCGCTCTTCCAGCCAGCGCAAAAGCGCGCCGTGGTGCCTCGACACCAGGGATTCGCAGGGGGGTGTGGGCCGCAACGCAGCCGCAGCCTCTCGCAGCCGGGCCGGTTCCAGCAGTGCAGCGGCGGACGGCAGTGCCGCGGCCGCAGGGCCGGGGCCGGGGGTCGTGCCAGAGTCGGCAGCCCAGTCCTGATGCGGGCTCCAGCTCTCGCCCCCGGCGGCCGCCGCTTCGTCTTCGCTGCTGTTACTCGGAGCGTTCCCCATGGGGCCTCCGTCTTGGGTGCTCGGAGGTGTTGTGGCCGCCGCCGCCTCCCAGCCACGACCTGTCAACCTCCGACAGCTCCAGGCGGGCGGGGACGGGGTGGGGACGAAGGCGGCGGCAGCGACTTCCGGCTTCCTGGCCGTCGAGCGAAGCCTGATGTCGCAACGGGGCCGTCAAGCGGATTGTACCGGCTCACGACAGCTGGGTGAGGCCTAAGAGCACGCCTGTGATGTGTAAGTCAACGTCCAGCCTCCTTTGCCGCCATCTTTGTTGAGGGCGGATAACTTGTAAGCCAGGGTGGTCTTTCGGCGCAGTTCCACTTTCTCCTCCACGCTTCACGTTCTCAAGTTATACCGGAATAGTGTGAGAAAGAGTCGGAGCCCAAGAGTGAACTTTATCGGAAGCTTGTCGAGCGTCGCGCCGCTGACGTCACGATCGGCGTCTCCGCCATCTTCGTTGTGGCTGGAGAGCTGGCGATTTAGGAAGTGCGGCTTGTGTGCTGCCGCGTAGATAGATGCTGAGGCTATGCGGTCTTGGCGTGGTGCTGAGCCTGGTCGCGGCGGCGGCGGCCGTCTTGGGCGTGTGGTTGATGGACTGGTGGGGTCCCCGCTCTGGCCTTCGCCTCTTCGTACCCGAGGAGCTAGCCCGCTATCGCGGCGGCCCAGGGGACCCGGGTCTGTACTTGGCGTTGCTCGGCCGCGTCTACGACGTGTCCTCTGGCCGGAAGCATTACGAGCCTGGGGCGCACTATAGCGGCTTCGCAGGTATCAGCGAGGCTCTCCCACCCCTTCCTCCTGCGCGGGGCCGTAGCCTTCCGAGCGGCAGGTGTCCATTCATGAGTTTGTTCATCCGCGCCCGGCCACCGCCCTCGATAGAACCTACATCAAATTAACTTTATTCTGCTGCACTCCCTCCCTCCCTCTTTTAACAAAGGAGGAGAACTAAAGAAATATAAACTTCCAGCCTAATAATTTTTAAGTTTGTCTTTAAATTTTATTTTATGTGTGTTTTACCTGTTTGTACGTCTCTGAACCACCTGTGTGCCTGGGGCCCGGGGAGACTAGAGGCTTTCAAATCCCCTGGAACTGGAAGTGTGAATGGTTGTGATGTGCATTAAGGGTGCTGAGAACCTGGGTCCCCTGGGGGAGCTGCTGCTGCTCTTAACCACTGAGCCAGCTCTCCAGCTCCTAGACTACTAATTATAAAGATGTTGCTTTTCTAGCCTCTCACTTTTGGGAAGAAAAATGCAGGGCAAGCCTAAGACTGGTTACTAGGTTGACAAAAATTTCAAGCTGTCCACTGGTCATTTAGGAGAATTAGGAAGCTGCATTTAAATACAAATCATTCACTTCTTTCTCTCCAAACTTCAGACAGTCCAGAAGAGGAAGGAACCTACCCAGGGACATAGAGAGTTATAAGCAAAGCTTATGTGGGGGAGTGGGGGGTCTTCAGCATAGGATTTTTCTGTGTAATCCTGACTCCTGGAACTTGCTTTATAGACCAGGGTAGCCTCGAACTCACAGAGATCCTCCTGCCTTCCAAGTGCTGGTATTAAAGGGGTGTGGCACCACTGCACAGCTTATTTTGTTTTCCAATGTTAGGGATTGGATACAGGATGTCATGCATGCTAGGCAAGTATTTTATTGCTAAAACAATCTCTGATTTCTCCTCCTACACCATTTGAAAGATGATGTCTCATTATTGTAGCTCAGGCTGTCCTTGAATATACAGCATTCCTGGCTCTTAATGTCTTTTCATTGTAGCCATCCTAGTGGGTTTAAAGTGCTGTTTCCTCTACTGCATCTCTAATGAGTAGATGACAAGCATATTCTGCTGTGTCTGGATTTCTGCCTAGGTACCAGGAATTCAAACTCAGGTCCTCAAATTTGCAGAGCTGAGTGTTTTATTGACTTAGCCATCTCTTCCTAAAGCCCTGTTTTGTGTTATGTTTAAGAGGAAATAATAAGGTTAACCAGAACCTCTAACCTAGTCAGGGAGGAGGAAAGAGGGGAAGTCAGCACAATGAGTGATGGAGAAAGTGACTAGATGGGGGTTGGTGGCAAATGCTATTGAGTTAGGGATTTTGGATATTCTCATAAGGCAAAGGGAAGTACTGAGGATTTTGGCAGAAAATGACATTGTGATTTTTTTTCTTTTAGTTTGGTTTTTCCAGACAGGGTCTCTGTGTAGCCTTGACTCTCCTGGAACTTGCTATGTAGACCAGGCTGGCCTCAAACTCACAGAGATCCTCCTGACTCCCGAGTTTTGGGATTAAAAATGTGTGCCACCACTGCCCATCAACATGATGATTTTTTTGTTTGTTTACAGTAAGGCAAGTTGGTGCATGCCTTTAATACTAACACTAGGTGGCAGAGACAGGCAGATCTCTAAGTTCAAGGCCACACTGGTCTATAGAGCAAATTCCAGGACGGCCAGGATTATACAGAGAAACCCTGTCCTGAAGAAACAAAAAATAAAATACCAGTCTAGGGAGCTGGGCATGATGGCACACACCTATAATCCCAGTACTCAGAGACAGGTAGGCCAGTGTCTGGGTTCTAGGCCATCCTGGTCTATGTAGCAAGTTATAGGTCAGCCAAAGTTACATAGTAAGACCCTGACTCAAAAAACCAAAACCAATAAAAAAAATAGTCTCGTGCTGGAGACTGACTCATTGGTTAAGAGTGCTTGCTGCTCTTCCAGAGCACCTGAATTCAGATCTTAGTACCAATGTTGGATGGGTCAAGCTGCCTGCAAATTCAACTTCAGGGAACCAATGCCCTCTTCTGACCCACTCATGTGTTTATGCCCATATACACAGAGACTCACAAAATAAAGTTTTATAATAAGAAAATTAAGTACTAGTCTGAGTGTTACCTGGAGAATAGTTTGGGTCCTCTGTGGTAGTTCACCTGAGAGATGGGATCGTTTGGTAGCAGGTAGAGATAGGTGGATGAATACAGTAACTATTTAGGAAGAAAATAAAGACTGGCACTAATTTAGGGGAGGGTTAAAAGAGGTATTAACTCTGTATAGACTGGACCATTTCCTGAGGCTGATGACCAGTAACCCAAGATAGGTTTGTTGAACTTGTGATGGCTGTGAAACAGCTAAGTGACATTGGTCAAGTGAGAAGGTGCAGATAATAATTAGTCTCTAGGGCTAAGGAGACCGTGAGATGCTGAGAAGACCAGGAGTGGAGTGTCATGGAAGCCAGACGTTATCATTTTGCATTTTATCAATTGAATATTGTTGAAATTAAATAAAAGCTGATGGGCCAGGTGTGGTGGTGCATCCCTTTATTCCCAGAATTTGGAAGGTGGGCTGATCTCTGTGAGATGAGGCCAGTCTGGTCTCCATGTCAAGCTCCATACCAAACCAAATCATAGTGAGACCCTGTCTCAAAAACAGACAAATAAAAAAGCAAGTGGATGACAATTACCAAAAATTCATGTCCCTGATTCAGGAGGTCCCTGGGAGTGAGGACTAGGGGCTATCAGGACATGTTTTTTTCATAAAGCAAAAGATGGTAGCACATCTTCCCAGCACTCAGGAAGCAGAGGCAGGATGGATCTCTGTGAGTTCGATGCCACCTTATCTACAGAGTGAGTTCCTGGACAGTTAGGGCTACACAGAGAAACCTCTTGAAGGAAAAAAAAAAAAAGAGCAGAAGTTTTAGTTGGTACAATATTGTGATTTATAACCGAATTTTTGGCAACTTCTTTCCTGAAGGCCGGGATGCATCCAGAGCATTTGTGACAGGAGACTATTCTGAAGCTGGCCTCGTGGATGATGTAACTGGCTTGTCCTCCTCTGAGATACTGATACTTCACAATTGGCTTTCATTCTACGAGAAAAACTATATATTTGTCGGTATGTAGTCCTTGACCATTGCTGAAGATTTCTTTCCTTCTTTCTTTCTTTTTTTTTTTTTTTGTGGTTTTTCAAGACAGGGTTTCTCTATATTGTTTTAGAGGCGGTCCTAGTACTCGCTCTGTAGACCAAGCTGGCCTCGAACTCATAGAGATGCATCTGCCTCTGCCTCCTGAGTGCTGGGATTAAAGGCATGTACCACAAACGCCTGGCTATTCCTGTAGATTTCAATCGGTTATCTTGCTGTGTTTTTCAGGTGTCCTGGATTCTTTATCAACTGGGCTCAAGTTCAAAATTTGAAACCAGCTCTGGGATTTTTATGTTAGGTTCTTGCTGTTAGTGCAGGAGTGATACGCAGAAGAAGATGAAGTTGTGGGTAATCTTGGGAGGGCATTCTCAGACCTGTACTTTGGTGTCAGTGGCCCCCAGTCAGTGTCATCTGTGTTGGACATGAACAGCCAGCTCCAGAGGCAGCCTCCCTGTGGCTCCAGTACAATTAGAAAGGCTTGAAGCCACTCATGTGTGTTTCTGATGCTTTGCTTCGCTTGCTCTCTGATGAAGCAGACATCCTGAGTGAACTGTTTCTGAGATGGAAGTTTTGCTAATCATGCATTCATTTATTATTTCATTCAGAGTTCCATGTAGCCTGGTTCAAACTCGCTATATCAGGTCAGCCTTGAATTCCTGGTCCTGCTGCCTCCATCTCATGTATTAATGCCAGTTGTGTTGCCCTGCATTTGTTGCTTACTGGGAGTCCATGAGGAACTCAACTCTTGAGTGAGCAGGCAACTGACAGACACTCATTGATACAGTCTTTCCTAAGCCTTGAGAGCTAGGATGGCTGA
Source organism: Mesocricetus auratus (assembly GCF_017639785.1). Classification (NCBI taxonomy): domain Eukaryota; kingdom Metazoa; phylum Chordata; class Mammalia; order Rodentia; family Cricetidae; genus Mesocricetus; species Mesocricetus auratus. The sequence continues at coordinate 51,673,240 of NW_024429191.1, read as the reverse complement.
GGCCAGTCCTGTCATCCGTGTGCAGCCCCACTGCTCATGGAGCCCCACGTGTGCATGACTGACTTCTTGTTGATACTAGTGTCCCTTTACCATTGGAACAGGTCTAGGTTAGAATTTCCTGACCGTAATACCCCTAAAGGCTTGCGTTCATTACTTCTTGGCCTTCTTATTCTGAGAACCATGGGATTTTCCTTAACTCCTCTACTCAGCATCCAACTGTTGGAGCTCTGCTTTTATAAGATGTGACATGAGTTCCTTTCCATTCCACTCCCATTGCTCCTCATCTTCATCCAGTCCTCATCCCGCATTCGGCATACCCTTCCTTGTTTCCCTTAGTTGGCCCTACTGTGCTCAGTGCACTTGTTTCTTCCTGTTCTCCATGATGTTGCCAAGTGACAGTTGAAATGTTGCTGACCCAGTGAAGTCCTGCATACTAATAAGCAAGCAGCCCTGCAGACCAAGCTTCATCTCTGCCCCAGCTTTTTAAATTCTGTTAACTTGTTGGAAAGGCCCTGGTCACAAATTGGTTGGCTCCTTGTGACTGGCTGGGGTTAGGCTTTGTTTCTACTTATCAGAAGTGCTCATATTCAGCTTTATTTATGCTCAAATGGGTCATGGTTATTCTTGAGGTATTTTGTGGTGAGATTTGTTCTGTTTTGTTTTTGAGGTTTTGTTTTATGTTTTTGTTTTTCTTGGTTTCTTTGAAACAAGGTCTCATAGAATCCAGGCTGACCTCAAACTTGTTGCATAGTTGATCCTGGCATTGAAGTCTTAATCCTCCCGTTTCAATGCCTCAAGTGTAGTAAACTTTCTTGTTGGACCACCAGCCCACAAATAATGACCAGGAGACTTTATTAATTATGTAAGTTTAGCCTTAGCTTAGGCTTTTTCCTAACTAGCTCTTATAACTTAATTAACCCATATTTTTTAAATCTACATTCTGCCATGTGGTTTGGTTACCTCTTCTTGATATGGCACATCCATGTTGCTCTGAGTCTGCTGGCAAAATCACAGTTTCTTTGTCTCTGCCCAGAAGTCCCACCTATACCTCCTGCCTAGCTATTGGCTGTTCAGCTTCTTATTACATTAATCACAGCAATATATCTTCACATGATATACAAATATCCCACAACACCCAAGTATTGGGACTCCATTAACATATACCACCATGTCCAGTTTGTTCTTTGTTTGTTTGGGCTTTTTTATTTGTTTTGTTTTGTATTTGAAACAATGTCTGATTATGTTGCCCAGGCTGATATTGTACTCAGAGATCTGCCTGCCTCTGCTTCTTGAGAGCTGGGATTAAAGGTGTGAGCCACTAAGCCTGGGTGAATTTTTTGTTTTGTTTTTACTTTGAATGTTTAGTATCAATTTTATTATAGGATATTTCTGTTTTCAAGACTACTTCTTCTGAAATAAAATCATATATCCAGTGAAAGGAAAGAACGCAGTGAAGAAGAATGGAATCCCATGAGTGAACAAAGGATGCCATAGCAAACACCATGAAGTAATTTTGGGGTAGCAAACTAGAAGTACCCCCGATGTGCTTGGGAATGGTGGGGGCACGTGGTTAGAAAGCCTATGGGAGAATTTTGGTTAGTCAGGATGCATTTGAACAACTGTAACTAGTGTTATAACTGTGATCCTCACAGTGACCAGGAATGTAGTTAAACTTTCCTTTGGGTCACCAGCGCACAAATAATGACATGGAGACTTGTTATTAATTATGAAAACTCAGCTTATAGCTTAGACTTGTTCCTAACTAGCTCTTATAACTTTAATTAACCCATTTATATTAATCCACATTCTATCATGTGGCATTACCTCTCTTTCATCTTGCACCTCCTGTTTCTTCTCCGTGTCTCCTGGCATCTCTGCTCTCCTTCTTCCCAGAGGCTTCTCTGTTCCCGGAAGTCCTGCTTGACCTCTTCCTGCATTGCTATTGGCCATTCAACTCTTCGTTATATCAATAACAGCAATATATCTTCACACACTGTACAAATATCCCACAACACAGGAGTGTGTTCAGTGCAATTCCTGCCAAAGATTTGGCATGGGGACCATCTAAGACTTTCAGGGACATCAGCGGATAAAGGCAGATTTCCAAGGTGCATATTGACTTACGCATAGTTAAGTAGCTATTGTCACAGTTGCACAGCTGGATCTTAAGGGAAAATGAGGCAGATTTTGTTACGCTCTGGATACCCAGCTGGTAAACCTGTTCTCATAATACAGCATCTAAAATTCTGCCTCTGCTCGTGCTATCCTCTCTTTAGCTATTCTGTCTAAACCTCAACAAGACAGGCTCATCCTATGCCACACAAAGCCTTCTATCCAAAAGTTTGCCAGTAAGCCAACCTAAAGACTTCCAATCTGGCATTAAGGTCCTGATCCTTCATCTATTTGTGTGACAAACATTTAAAACAGATGCTCTGTATGAAGTTGTTTTGAGTACTGGGCCTCACAGGATACCTTCTAATTAAGCAGACATCTCTACACAGGGCTTCGAATATAACCTTAGGATGCATGATTAGGAGTATGAGTTACCTTTGCAGTTGGTGGCTTCTTGGAGTTGATGTCAGCAAATGGACCTAGCAGAAGGAAGGATAACCATAGTGAGATTTGGGAGAGTGTAGCAAACTGAGGAAGGAGCGGTGCCTGAGGTGGGTGTCAGCAAGACCTGGTCAGGTACTAGAGAAATCTGTGTGCTGCAGCCCACAGGAATGAGGGAGCAGATGACTTAAGAAGAGGCAAAGTGGATAGCCAAATGGCAGGTAGGACCTGGAGGCCTAGGTAAAAAGTTTGTATTTTATTCTGTGCTTTGAGTAGCTACTAGAGGGTTTTACTTAGGCATAGAAGTGATGTATGATTTGTGTTAAAAAAAAAAAAAGAGCCGGGTTTTAAAATACCCTGCTTATGTTACTGTTTCTTGATTTATCATCATTCACCATAATATGCTTATTTCTTAAAATAATAGGCCAGGGTTAAGACTCACTACTTTCAGCCAGGCGTTGGTGGCACACACCTTTAATCCCAGCACTCAGGAGGCAGAGGCAGGCGGATCTATGTTTCGAGGCCATTGTGGTCTACAGAGTGAGTACCAGGACAGCCTACAAAGCAATACAGAGAAACCCTGTCTTGAAAAACCAACAACAAAAAGAGAGTATTCACGGGTAGAGATAGATGTCTCAGTGATTAAAAGCACTGGCTGCTCTTTTAGAGGACCAGATTCAGTTCCCAGAACCACCTGGTAGTCCACAATCATCTGCAACTCTAGTTCCATGGGATCTGACACGCCATTCTGATCTCCATGGGCACTGAATACATGTGGTGTATAGACATAGTCAGTCAAAACATTCCACCATAAGATAAAAATAAAAAATGAAAAAGAACATCCAAATTAGGCCTATGATTCAAAAACTTGCAAAACTGAAGCAGGAGACTCAAAAGCCTCAGGCCAGCCTAGACCATGTCTCATGAAGGTTCCTAGGTATATACTTTAGTGGCAGACCACTCACTTACCATGTCTGGAGCCCCAGTTATGATCTGAGCGCTGGGGCAGAAATGCCCCACATGCTTTGTGGAGGAAGTACTATAGGAAAGCATGAGCTGCAGCAGAGACCAGTTGGAAGGCTGCTGTCTTAGTCTTTGTTTTAGAAAAGGTGGCAGCAGTGGAAATCAACTAGAACAAGAACTGACAAGATCTGCCCATTAGCCACAAATGAAGGGAAGTGCGTATCTGAATGTGAGGATCAGGAGAGAGCCACTGCTCTTGACGTAGATGTGCTAGTTTCTGTTACTGTGGTAAATTACCAAGACCAAGGCAACTTTATTTGAACTTAGTGCTTCCAGAAAGAAAGTCCATAATGTCAGGCCAAGTATGGCAGCAGGAAGCTGAGAGATCACTTTTTTAGAGAGAGAGAGAGAGAGACAGAGACAGACAGACAGACAGACAGACAGACAGAGAGATCACATCTTTAAGTATAATCACAAAGCAGAGAGAGGATGTGAACTGGAAGGACAGCCAGACTATAAATACTCAAATTTCTCTGCCCTCAGTGATGTACTTCCTTCAGCAAGTCTGCACCACCTCTCCAAATAACACCACCAACTAAGAACCAAGTGTTCAAATGCCTGAGCCTGTTGAGGACGTTTCTGATTTAAAACTACCACAGGAACGTTGGCAAGAGAGTGGGACTTGAGAGTATGAACGAAATCCAGGCCTTTCCATTGGAACCTGAGTCCAGCTCAGTTCTCAGGGACTGACTATAGAGGTTGGACCCACACAGCTGGGACAAGGAACCACACTACCTCCTACTTGCTCAAACCTCCCTGAGGTGTTTTCTGGGGCTTCCTCCATCCAATACGGTGGTGCCTTTTAAGACATTTTGCACCTTGGACACAGCAATCTGTGGCACTTAAGGAGAAGAGAACCTTTCTGCTGCCTGTAAACTGCAACCACTTGGTAATTGCTTTCATAGCTTAAATATTAAAAAATTTTGAAAGCCATTTTAAAAATTAATGTCCTCATACTTAGCTGGCAGAGGAAATACCATGATTATGAAGGTGGTTTTCCCAGGGCAAGGCTTATCCATTGCACTCTGGATGTGCTGACCCCTGCAGTTTCCCCAAATGCAGGAAACTCAGTCACATAATTTGTGGTAGTGGGAGACTGCATTCATGCTCTCCCCTAGGGGAAAAAAATTAATGTTCACTAAAGACTTAGTTAGAAGAAGGTAGTAGAGGAAAAAACATAGGCTGAGTTGGTCTCACTGAATAGTTATGTAAGACAAAGTAATTTGACATGGACCCAGAAAAATGCGGGTTAATAAATATATTCACCCAACAATTACTAAATGCTTAAGTGTCCCCCACGCACTACAGAGTATTGATAAATGTTACACACATGATTCTGTTTTCAGGGAGCAGGTGTTGTATGGAGGTGATAAAGATTTGACCATTTCCATATTGGCAGCTATCTGACTCTTCAGCCCCAGCTAACCAGAACCACAGATTCTAAATGCAAAGTAGCAAATGGCCCTGAGAGGGTCTTTACGTGACTTTCAAATATCTGTCTGGAACTTCACAAGCCAAGTCTCCATTATTTCTCTTAACACTCCTGTTTTCCAAGCTCCTACAGAACAGCTCACCAAGCTTTGAGCACTCAATAGCTTTTCTAGTGCAAAGTTCCAGAACCCTTTCTACAGTCCTCCCAGAAACTGTAACATGGTCATTTCTGTCACAGCAGTACCCTGTGATTTTGGTGACAGTTTCTGTTTTATGGTTTTTATTGATGTGAATTTAGAGAAAAAAATGATTTATTTTGCTTACCCTTGCTGCTACTCTGACTGATCTTTTTCCTTGTTATCTCAGGGAGATTGGTTGGAAGATTCTACGGAGAGGATGGGCTACCCACTTCAGAACTAATCCAGGTAGAGGCCATGGTGACTAAAGGCATGGAGGCAAATGAACAACAACAGAGAGACAAACAGAAGTTCCCTCCATGTAATGCTGAGTGGAGCTCTGCCAAAGGCAGCCGGCTCTGGTGCTCCCAAAAGAGGTAAGCAGGTTTCCCTTCTGTTCTGCCACCTCTCCTGAATCCATCTTCTAAGCCATCCTTTTATTATCTATTTATTTGATTGTTTATTATTTATTGTCTCCACAACTGACTGCTAAGCGAGGAGCTTATATATGTACTATGCATACTAGGTCTTCTGAATTATTTTCATTTACTTATTGTGATAAAACACCCGAAAGGGGGGAAAGATTGAACTAGTTGTACGGTTGTAGAGAGTATAGTCCACTGTGGCAGGGAAGCCATGGTAGAGCAGCTTGGTCTGTAATGTGTGGTCTTCCTGCCTGCCGCCTGGGCCCTGCTGAGCTGTCTGAGCCCCCAAATAACACACAGGACGCTATGTCAATTATAAGCTGTTGGTCGTTTGCTATGATTTCTTGTCCACTAGCTCTGACTTAATATTTAACCCATAATTGCTAATCTGGGTATTTCCATGTCTCTTACCAGAGAAAGATTCCGGACCTCTTATTTCTCTGGCATCCTACATTGAGTCTGCCTGTGCCTTTCTTTCCCAGAATTCTTTTCGACTCCTAGTCCCACCTGTCTTGCTTCACTATTGGCCAACAGTGCTTTATTCAGCAACCAATAAGAGAGACATATTTACAGAATGACATCTCCCATCATCTCCTCTTTTCTATCTAAATAAAAAGAAAGGTTTTAACTTTAACATAGTCAAATTACATACAACAGAACAGTTATCAAGTAAGAACTATAGTTACAATTAGTCCATTAACAATTAGTAAGATTTAAAGAAAGTATTTTCTATCCTATCTTTGTGAATCTAAAGTTTTATATGTAGCTTATCTTTTATCATAACTAAGGAAAACTGTAATTAAAACTATAGTCTTCAACTCCATCAAAGACCACAGAAGGATAATATATAAACTCTAGAATTGACAAAGACATCTTGCTACCTGGACAGTCACCCGAAGTTCCTCTTTAATGCTGGGGCATCTATCCTCAGTCCATAGGCCACAGTGTGTCTGGAAGACTTCTCAGCAAAGCAGGAAATTTCAAACTGTCCATCTGCATTGGCAGTTTGTCATTTTTCTGTGTCCTGCAGAATGTCTGGCAGACTCTTCCATAAAGCAGAAACCCTGTAGGACTGTCCAAGTTCAGCAGTCACTTTCCTGTGGGTCCTGCATGTCCAGTTTATACAGCAACAGTCAAGCAGTACAGGAAAGAGCAGTTTCTTGCCCAAATGGTTCATCTTGCCATGTTGAAAGCAAACTCCATAACAAGTTTCTTCGATGCCCATCTTCCTCTCAGATGTAATTGGTGCTGCCAGGAGCAGACATTTTTCATTGTCAAGAAAAATCCTAAACCATTTTTAAATGCCATTTTCTGAAGGTCTTTGAAAGATTTGAAGACTATCTATCTATCTATCTATCTATCTATCTATCTATCTATCTTAAATGCATCTGTGTATATCTAGAAAACCTAACTTACCTAACTATAAGTTTTGACTATTATAGGTATCTATAATTGTTACTTAATTATACATTATATTTTAAAAGATCAGTATAAATACAATACTTAATCAAGAGGAGAAATATACATATCACAAAATTGTCCTTAAATTTGTATCAGTAAATGAGCATCCATTCCAAGACAAAGTATTCATTTCTATATCATATTTTTTCTCTTTAGAAAGAGATTGACTGTGATCATTACCATTTATAAGCAACTCTGTATAAATGAAAACTAACAATAATTGGGAATTTGGGCGTTATTCATGCCAAACTGCTTCCTGCTGGGGGGGAGCGATGTCCATACCATGGGGATCATGACACAACACAGACACCTGGCCATGTCCTTGGTTTTTTGTTTGTTTGTTTGTTTGGTTGGTTTTTGTTTTTTCACAACAGGGTTTCTCTGTGTTGTTTTTGGAGGCTGTCCTGGAACTTGCTCTGTAGACCAGGCTCTGCCTCCCCAGTGCTGGGTTTAAAGGCGTGGGCCACCAACACCGGCTAAGTCCTTGTTTTTGTAGTCTGCAAGGCTGCATCATCTCAGCTGTTTCAAATGCTGGATCACCTGGGCCACTGCTTCCGGGGGTCATGGTTCATCAAACCACAGAAGCCTGGAAGGAATCCACAGCTTTCCATTTTCTGTGGAAACATAAACAAAAACTCTTCCCAAGTAACCTGTCCTTATATTTAAATTTAGAAGTCAAAGCATTTTCAAAAGATATAACTTGAATTAATTCAGCAGCATTTACAATCAAGTATATTCCAGCAGTTGTTTCTTTATTAGTAACTGAACAACTGAAAACCGTGATAGCATACAGTATCCAGACTTTGTGTGTTTTTCATCTTTACGTAGCTTTTTTATTACTCCATATCTTTTTATTTTACTTTTTACTTTTTTTGAGACAGGGTTTCTCTCTGTACTTTGGCTGCCCTTGAACTTCCTCTGTACACCAGGCTGGCCTTGAAATCACAGAGATCTGGCTTGCCTCTGTCTCATGAGTGCTGGGATTAAAGTTGTGTGCCACCACACCCAGCTACTCTCTTTGTTTATGTTTTTCTTCCAAGTGCTAGGATTAAAGGTTTGTTTTCAATATCTTGTTTCTCTCCCAAAGTACATATATTTTTAGACACAATATAAACCTTTTCAAGGTTTTACTTCATCTGAATCTGACTTTACTGTAAAACTTTTGTTTTTCTGGCCACATGTCTTATATAGGCTAAAGAACATTGCTAAAATTAAAGTGGAAACAGTCACTGGCTTTCCAACATGGCTGGCGTAAGTTTGACACCAGCTCACTGCTTCAGTCTAGGCCAGCATCCAGCAGCATGGTGCCGGCTTGGAAATGTGGTCACTGCTCCTGTCAGCTGCCCGCACACACCATTCAGTTGTTAGAAGAGCCTTGCAGTTTTGCCGCTTATACTGAGTCAGGAAGACTACCGTAAGCGAGCCACATTGAGTCTCTGCTTGTCTCTAGCAAAACAGAGCCCACCTGAGAAAAATGGTGCTACCAAGAAGCTGTGCTTCTCTCTGTTCTTTTGTTTCTAAAATCCCTTTTAAGCTTTTGTCTTTCTACATGGAAATTCATGCCCCAGGTTCTGACACCATATTTAACGTGTATCCTTCCTGCATGCCCCCTGGGCCCTGCCAAGCTGTTTGAGCCCCCAAATAACACACAGGACACTATATCAATATTATAAGCTGTTGGCTCTTTGAGATTATTTCTTATTGACTAGCTCAACTTAATACTTAACCCATAATTGCTAATCTAGGTCTTCTGAGTTATTTTCATTTACTTATTGTGATAAAGCACATGAAAGAAGCTATTTAAGGGGGGAAATATTGAACTAGTTGTATGGTTGTAGAGAGTACAGTCCACTGTAGCAGGGAGAGCATGGTAGAGCACCTTGGTCTATGGCTGTGGAGGTATGTAGCTCCAGTTCTCATATCATTACAGATGGGGAAGTGAGGCTGTTCTAGAACAAGAAACTGTAACGTTCAAGGCCTGCACGAGTGACTCACTCCCAACTAGGACTGCTTACTGGCTGGTTGGGAAGACCTCTTAGTCACTAGTACCAGCTCAGGGAAGTGACACTGCTGCAGATTGAGAAATAAAAGGGGTTGGATCAAGGGCACAGTGAAGGGACATGGACTCTTACTTCCTTCTAGAGACAGTAATATTAGCATTTTGTATGGAAAGCCAGAGAAATAGGAGAGCTTATGACCCAGGTTGGTTGTTTTGTTTTTGTTTTACGAGACAGGGTTTCTCTGTATTGTTTTGGAGGCTGTTGGTCCAACCTAGCCTCGAACTCATAGAGATCCGCCTGTCTCTGCCTCCTGAGTGCCCAGGTTGAGATAGGAAGTGAACCCTGCAAGTGTCTCTTCCTCTTGTCCCAGGGGCTTGTAAGTTGATGCTTTTAAGAAGTCCTCTTTCCCTTTTTCCTAGTGGAGGTGTGAACAGAGACTGGATTGGTGTCCCCAGGAAGCTGTATAAGCCAGGGGCCAAGGAGCCCCACTGTGTGTGTGTGAGAACAACTGGCCCCCCTAGTGACCAGCAAGACAACCCTAGACACTCAAATCGTGGGGACTTGGACAACCCCAACTTGGAAGAATACACAGGCTGCTCACCTCTGGCCATGGAGTGTTCCTTCCCAATCTAAGATGGTGTCCTATATGTGATGACACATGGAGAACCTTCCCTAGATCTTCAGAAAGCCCTTAATAATAGGAGGCTCCTGGCATGAAAGTAGGAGGGTCAAGGACTCCAGCCTCACTCTGCAAACGTGTGTCACAATTCTGTTGGCTGAGAGAAGAACCGGATAGCCTACCTGGTGTGGTCAGATTGTTTTGACACTATTCGGAAGCTTGGTCCCCTGTCATCTTCCTTCAGAGCCTGCAGACATTAATGAATATATCGTGATCGATGTAGATCTGCCTGGATACATGCTGCCCTAATCAGAGCTTGGACTCTGCCCGTCATGCCAGTCCTGCTGGTATATGGAGCAGTAGCAGAACAAAATTGTGGCTCTCAGCAGAGATGCAGGCATTTCCCAAGAAGCTATGCATCTTACAGTATCAAGGTAACTGTTCTACGCTCACAATCTCTGACTTTTGTGACATTTCTAAAACATCCAAGGCAAACTTGAATTACTGACTCCTTCAGAGCTGGGCTGTTACAATGAGACGTGATAATAAACTGGGATGGGTTGATTCTGGGATAGGGAAGCTTTTACATACACAGATGGAACACATCCAGATTCCCCCTGCCCAAATGTGTATTAAACTGCTTACTCCCCTCATATCATTAATGAAAAGATGTCCCTCCATTCCCTGAGTTTCTATAATTACCACATGTTTTGAAAGGGGCTTCTGCTCCAGGTTTCTCAACCCCATTCACTGCCAAATTCCCCTGCCTTCTCTACAGTGGTTAATTCTTACCTATCTTAGTTGTTTTGCTTTTGTTTTCATATTTGAGACAGGGTCTCCTGTAGCTCTGGCTGTCCTAAAAGTTACTAGGTAGACCCGGCTGACAGGGATCCATCTGCCTCTGCCTCCCAAGTGTTGGGATTAAAGCCTTGTCCCACTGTGCCTTGCTAATTCTTGATTTTTGGGGGGGAAGGGGAGGAAGTTCGAGATAGGGTTTCTCTGTGGCTTTGGAGGCTGTCCTGGAACTAGCTCGCGTAGACCAGGCTGGTCTTGAACTTTGTCTCCCGAGTGCTGGGATTAGAGGCGTGCGCCACCACCATCTGGCTGCCTTGCTAATTCTTACTTATTGTGATCTGTTACTTTTTAAAACATTACTTGACTTTTTGAGGTAGGATCTTATATATCCAGGCTGGCCTTGAACTCAGTATGTAGACATGTGCTACCGTGCCCAGTTTATGCAGTAGTAGGGATTGAGCCAGAGATGTATGCATGGTAAGCAAGCACTTTACCAACTGAGCTACGTCCCTAGGCCCTTGACCTTCATTTCTCTTGACTCTGTTGGCTACGATGTCCTGCAAGGTCCCCATAAAGCCCTCACTTGCTGTACTGATCCTACTGGCAGCTCTTCTCCTATCTCTGTGGTTCATCCCCAGGACCTTCTCCTTGGCTTTTCTTTCTCCTACTTCAGGCAATACACTGCTAGGTATTATTAAACCAAAGGGTTTAATAATGAAGTCTTTGAGCTCTTTCTGGAGGCTCTTTTGCATATATGATGTATGTGTGCATATATCAGTGAAATGTAATGTCGATGTCTTCCTGTATTTCTCTCCACCTTATGAGACAAGGTCTCTCTCTAACCTGTAACTCTTATTTGACAAGACTAGCTGGCCAGCAATCTCCAGGAATCCTCCTGTCTCTTCCTCCCCAGTGCTAGGCTACAGATGTGTTCCATTATACCTGAATTTTACAAGGATCCAAACTCCAGTCCTTATGCTTGTATGGTAGGTACTTTACCAAGTGAACCATCTCCCCAGCCCTACAAGCCCTACATTGCTAACACCTTCATTCTTCCTGTCACCAGATATCATAGTATCAGCTGTCAACTTGACACAAACTTAGTCACCTGGGAAGAGAATCACAACTGAAGAATTGCCCAGATCCTACTGCTGAAGTTAAGCACATGAAGGGAACTGTTACCTGGAAGTGTAAGATAAAATAAATCCTCCCCAAGTTGGTTTTAGTCAGGACACCATATGACCAATCCCACCATCGCTACACTGCTCTAGGGAAAAGCCTCCTGCCTCCTGGCCAGCCTGCACCTTGAGGCTCTACCTACTAGCTCTTCATCTTAACTTCTCCTTCTGGTCGCCTTCTCTGCTGTGGTAGGTCATCTTTCTCGTGATGATCAGGGTAGTCTCCACTTAAACCTCCCAGGGTGTCTTAGAGTTTCTGTTGCTGTAATCAAACACCATGACCAAAAGGCAAGTTGGGGAGGAAAGGGTTTATTGGGCTTACCCTTCAGGATTGCTGTTCATCACTGAAGGAAGTCAGGACAGGAACTCAAAAACAGGGCAGGATCCCAGAGGCAGGAGCTGATGCAGAGGCCATGGAAAGGAGCTGCTTATGGGCTTGCTTCTCCTGATTTGCTCAGACTACCTTCTTCTAGAACTCAGGACCAGTAAGTAGCCTGGCACTTACTGGTTCCACCATGGACTGGAACCTCTCCCATTGATCACTAAATGAGAAAATGCCTTATAGCTAGATTTCATCAAGGCATTTCCTCAACTAAGGCTCCTTCTTCTGATGACTCTAACTTGTGTCACCTTGGCACATTAAACCAGCTAGTACACAGGGGCTCCCCACTATCTTTGAGGATCACACACAGCACTGTGGCAGAGACCCCATGCATTGCCTGTCTGGCTTTACTCTTCCTTCCCTGTGTGCCCTGCTCTATATAATCCCTACACACAAACCCTTGCTTCTGGTGAATCTCTCTCCCTCACTCCATTAGTCTCCTGTTTATTTCTCAATAGTCCTGTCTACACAGACCCTGCCTGGGTACCTTCATTAGGCATAGGCCCACAGAGTAGATTTTAACTCTTAGCTCTCCACCAGCAGCATTTTGGTTGCTCACCTCTTGTGGGTATGGTGATACAACCCTTTAATCCTAGCACTTGGGAGGCAGAGACAGGTAGAACTTTGAGTTTGAGGCTAGCTGGGGTAACATAGCAAGTTCCAGGCCATCCAGAGCTATAGTGAGACCCTGCACCAAAAAAGAATCTACCCTTGTGGGCTTGAACCCAGAACCTGTCAGCCTCACACTAAACACACATGACTGATTCATACATTCATGGAACATGAACACTGTTTGCACTCCCAGGGCAGGAACTGACAGTGAACTGATCAAAGACCTTGTTCTGAATTCTAGACAGTCCTGAGCACAGTTCCTGAGTGCTGGGATTAAAGGGGATGGGACCATCCAAGTTCCTAAGAAGCCCCTACAGAATAAGCAAGATCACCATAGCTACTCTGAGTTGGGGGCAAGCAAAATGAAGAAGACTAGAGAAAGAACACATTAATCCAAGTAAGTATCCTGAAGACCTGCTTACTAGAATATTTTTTCTTTTTTGTACTAGATTTGAAGTTTATGGACCAGATATAATGTGCAGGCCTTCCTTAACATTCTCTGAAGCCCACAGTGCCAGCCCCCACCCACTTTTTCTTCATCTTGGCCAGTGGGTAAATCCTTGTAGTTGCTTTGAAGTAGTGGAATAAAGGAGAAGTCCAGACAGCTGAAACTCCATCAGCACTCACATGTACCACTGGAGCTTCCACTCAGGAGGCAGGAGCACAGCAGCTGTTCACACTGCATAAAACACTTACATGGGTCATGTGAAATGTAGCATTGAAATGTAAAGGGTAGCTGTTCAAGACATTTATTAGTTCACATATCAATTTTTAAATATTTTAATTATTACTTTATGAGTATTTTGCCTGCATGTACATCTGTGTATCAAATGTATGCCTGGTGCCTGAGGAGGTTGTAAACTTCCATGTGGGTGCTGGGAATGGAACCTGGGTCCTCTGAGGCCAACTCTCTAGCCTTCATATTTAGTTTTTTGAGACAGGGTTTCTCTATGTAGTCTTGGCTGTCCTGGAACTTGCTTTGCAGACCAAACTGGTCTCGAACTCAGAGATATCCCTGCCTCTGTGATAAAAGGTGTGCTCTACCACCACCACGTGGCTCAATTTATTAAAATTGCTTTTTTAATGTTCGTTGGTACTTGGAAGTAGCCACAAATGTCTTTAATTAAAGCTTCCACTTGAAATTCACAATTTTACCTTATTTTTATTATAAGTAATTATTACAGAAAATGAAAATACCAATATTTGAAAAATACATTCCATTACAGAATCCAAAGAAACAATGCTGCTAAGTGCCATGGTCCCAGATGCTACTGTCATTCCCACACTGAGCACCACCAGTGGTTTGGAAGCCAAAGTGACCCATCTAAACATGTGCCTACAGTTTTAAAGGCCCAGCTGCTGCCTTGTCCTTGTACCACAAGGATGTCACAAAACACCCAGCTCCACATGGCTGCCAAACAGGCAAGTCAGTAAGTACAGTAGTCCCCAGACTCTCTTGCTATAGAAAACCAATGTTGTCAGTTGTAACAGTTAATGAATTATTTATGCCACACCAAAGAGGACTGTATAGGCAGTGATCCTCCAGAGAAAGTCTTTAAGGCATCCATGACATTTGGGATTTAATATATTTAGTGAACCAGTCAAGTTTTTCATTAGGTCAATTCTGTAAAGTGAACATGGCTCAGAAGCCTGTGCTGTGCTGTGTCCTCTGTTGGGCTGGCAGGGGAGCTCTGGAGCTTCAGGTGGCTCTGGGGGGCTGGTCATGAAGGAAGCCAGTGTCTGTGAGGGAGGCATACTTTATACTTGTACATGATGCTGTTGTTGCCTCTCAGGCACTTCAGCCATGTTCTTTTCCTCCAGGTAAGGAAATCCTAGATGGAGGCTTTGCCCCCAACCCCTTGTCTGCAAATAAGACTAGTTCAGTATGAGGGTCAGGCACGAACTGGGAAGGGCAGTGAGACCACACACCCAGTTCCCTGAAAGACCCATTCAAGGAAAAGGAGGAAGCTGACAGGTAGTCAGAAACAACTCAGGGCTCTGAGGTAGAGAATAAAAACATCACATGGACCCCACTGTTTGGAGAGAATACGGCAGGTGAGCTGAGCAGTGAATATTCAGCCTTGACTGAATTGGTTATTGGGGTGGAATAGGCCTAAAATTTGTGACTAACACATGACTGAGTGAGACACCAGTGAAAACACAACTGGAAACAGGAGTCCTCAGTGTAGGCACTTAAGCTTGTGGGACATCGATGTTAGAGGATCATAGCAAATTTGTTAAAGCACATGGTTTGTACCTGTTTAAAAAAAAAACACCTTAATGATACACTGTACAGTAAGACTAGTGATGAACAAGAGGCAGTTAAAAGCTAGGAAAGCACAGTAGTGCTAACTGATGCAGCAATGTTTCAGTAAAGTTTATTCTTCCTGCTCTGCTCATTTGCAACTGAGAACTTTTTGAGTGAATAAAATGTTTTGTTGCTAGTTCTCAAGGTGCTGATTAAGACTGAGCAAGAACAGCTAAGAAGTTTCATGGTGAAATGTGGTCAGCATGGAGAAAGCACAGGAGAGATACACAGTAAGTCTGGTCCTGGCCAGGGCAGTGCAGAGCAGGAGTGCTGCACAGGGAACATCGCGTGGTCTGGCTGTGGAAGGATGCTTGAGTCATGTCTACAGCAAGGGTACTGATGCCCAAGGCACACAGTCCCTCTCAGCCATAGCTGGTCACTATGCTGACCTCTGAAGGAATTGAAGCTTGAACCCACATCCTTTTAGGCGTGAACTTCAGATTGTAAGTACAGTTATAGGCAGGATTGTTATTGAAACTGGTATAGGTCAAGGACAAAATGATCAGCTTCATCCTGATTCCCTATTTTCCCCTCTTCACTGTAAACATGAAAAACAAGTGTATGCGTACCGACCACCTTGGTTCATAGCAGAACCATAATTACCTTCCTCATTAAAGAATCATGGTACCAACTAAATTCTACGTCTCTGTGACCCTTTTTAGGCAATGAAAATTAGAAATCAACCACATGCTTCATATAGTTGTTGGCTAAGACTGGCTAAATGTTTCCATGAAATAAGTCACAGGGTGGGGACAGCGGCACTCTTCTAAGTAACTTTTCCTTTCAAAATCTGCATACAAGCTAATATCAACATAAATCACACAGGTATTCTTAGAAAGTAGCACACTGGTTTATCAGCACATTTTATACATATTTAGGCAGTAAAAAGTCTTTAACTCTACACAACAGAGGGCATACCACTATCCAAGAAAGAAAGTGATGCCAAAAGAAGTCCCTTTTATTCATACATCTGTACTCCATTAATGCAAATCATGTAGGCTATCAAACATCTCAAAAAAATCAGTATGTGTGCGATTGACATTTTAATCTCTTGAGTGTAACTAGTGTTCATTTCATAGTAGCTGTGTTTTTGTTTCTTTAAAAAAAAGTGGTAGAAGCTTCTCTTTCAGTGTGCAATAAAATAAAATTAAAAAAAATTAAAATTCCAAATCAGAAACAACCCAAACCACTGGCCCAACTTTAAAAAGAAAGATGCCTAGTATCCCAAGGTTAGTAGAAGCAGCAGAAGGAACCCAAGCCCTGTGCTTCAGAGCCTTGCTTCATGTATCAGCCAGACTTCCAAAACAGGCTGCTCATAGTTTGGCCAAGGCCTTTGGCGGCTGTCTCTGATTGGGCAGGGCACCAACAGCACTCAGCATGCAAGGCAAGGTTTTAGCAGGAAGGATGTGTGTGAGTATGAATTTCTTCCTTCTTGGCAGTTTTCCCTTTAAGATTAGTTTGTGCTGAGGTTCAGTCCAAGCTGGCCATCAGAACCACTGATAAAAGGGTGTGTGAAGGTATTTTTGAATTGGATTCTCCAATGATGCAGCTTTAGAAAAAGTGCAGCACAGTCAAAGTGCATTTCTTCTACCACTCAAGTGGCAGCGACTGAGGACTCCACAGACAGGACGCAGCAAGACGAGAGAATGAGACAGCTGCTAGGTGTCAAGCTGCCACTGCACTGACACCCAGCAGTATCAGCATTGGTAAAGCTTTCGTTGTTAAGGCCACAATTTTTCAGCTCTCATCTTTGAACCCTGTTTAGAAAGATTTCACCTTTTTAAAAGGGGCAGCTCATTAAAAAATACAGCTTAGCTTTAAAAAGAAAGAAAAGACTTGAGGGCAAGAGGTTCCTATTATCTTTATGAAAACACTGTGCATTAAAGGCCACAGCCACTTAGAGTAGCCACCACCCTAGGGTAATCAGCTCTCATCTAGCAGCTGCGGCTCTACTCTGTCAGGCTCTGCCTCTAAGTCAGCCCAGGCAGGAAGACGTTGTGAATTCTCTGAGATGGATGCTAATACTACCAAAAGGGAAAATTGTCTACAAATGTCTTTGTGTGCTGCTAGCTGATTCCTATCACATTTGTCATACAGGCTACACTGGCCTGGTCCAACCAGTGAGACATCTAGTGCACTAGACCACAGTTTGACACAGTCATACAGAATCGTCTGAAATGGGATCACACCATGGCCTGTAATTGTTCCAGTCTTCTGCCGCAGGAAGACAACTGCCAGCTCTTGATCTGGGTAGGAGTCAGGCTGGTGAGTAGAGCAGCTGCTGGGGAGGTACCAGGGGACGCAGGCCTGGACCCTCCTAGGGGCTCACTAAGAGACTCCACCCAGAGTCAGTACATCAAAGCAAATGTTGCAAACCCGCACAGGCTTGTTCAGGTCAAACTTTATAATAGGAATCTCCTTGGTTGAGCATTTATGGCAAAGAAGACGGCCACAATGACGACTGTGGAGGCAAAGAAAGAAGTATGAGAGGTGTGGAAGAGCAGACTGTTCCCAAATGGCCAGCCAGATCACACCAATTCACATACAGTATTAGTTCTTCACAAAATACTAACTGTGGTAGCTAAGCTAAAGCAAACATGAAGATGAACACAGCTGCCCCACCTTGCTAAGGCGCTGTCTAGACCCTAGCACCCTGTGAGGCAGTGATGGAACCTTCCTGCCCAGGAAAGCCACAAGCCTGAGTGCTCCTGCTGTGCTATTCTCCAGTCACAGTGGGACCTGCTCAGGTCTATCATCCCTTCATTCTGTTTGGTGAACTTCTGCCTGGAAGAGGCTCAGGCCTGTAGGGCTCATGGCTCATTATGGACACTATGAAGCTCCTACTCTTCTGCAAGCAAGTCTTACCAGTGATGTTTGCGAGTTGTGACTCCAAACTTGGCAGTGCACTCATAGCAGTTGGAGCCGTCACACCATGGAGGCTCCTTGGAGAGCATATCTGTAACACACACAGAAGACTACTTATTACACAGTTTAAGGACTCTGATTCCAGGGGGTATGACACCTTCTGGTCTCTGAGAGTACCTGCGTGATAGAGGTGCATATAAACACACAGGTACACAAACATTCACAGGAATCTAAAAATCCTTTAAAATGTGTTTTTCTTCAAAAAACAAACAAGCAAAAGTTATCTTTCATTTGATTTTAACATGTATAGACATTCTGTTGGCATGTATGTCTTTCTGCCATGTGCAGATGGAACTGAAGTTACAAATAGTAGTGAGCTACCATAAAGACGCTGGGAATTGAACCTGGATCCTTAAAGAGCAGCCAGCACTAAGACATCTTTCCAGCCCCATGAAAAGAAAGTATATCTGTGTGAGCATTGCATGAAGTAGATGTGACAGTCGGAGGACAACTCTGGAGTCATTTTTCTCCTGCCTTTATGTGTGTTTCAGGGCTAGAACTCAGGTTGTTAGGCTTGCGTAGCAAGCTCTTTACCTGCTGAGCCATCTTGCTAACCCTCTAACAAACAATTTAAATTGACACTTGATAAATTATATTTCTGGGATATGGCATGAAGATCTGCTGTACCAATATTTGATGACCAAATCAAGATAATTAATTATCCTTGCCCTTTCCTTAAAGCTTATTCATTCTTTGTGTTAGAAACACATGAATTCCTTTTACTAGTTCTTTATATGTATCAGTATAGTTGCACTAATGTGCTGCAGAACACTAGAACTTACTTCTACAAATTGTAGATGATGCATCCATATGAAGTGAAATTAAATTCAGTTTATCTGTATGCGTGTTTTGCCTGTATGTCTGTCTGTCTGTCTGTCTGTCTGTATGCATGTATGTATACACACATACATACAGCACATGAGTGCAGTGCCCCTAGAGGCCAGAAAAGAGCATTGGATTCCCATATGGGAACAGAAACCAAGTCTCTTCAGCCCCTGGTCTTCATCTCTGGTCTTCCTGCTAGAATAATACATGTTTGCCATTATCACACCTGGCTTAGCACATTCTAATTCTTGCTATCATATCAAAAGAAAGGCATAAAAACACACAAGTTAGAATCAAAAGGGTTGAGGGCTGGAGAAATGGCTCAACAGTGAAGAGCATTTGTTTTTCTTGCAAATGACACAGGTTCCCAGTACCATGTTCTGGATCACAACTGTCCCTAACTCCAGTTCCAGGGGGATCTGACACCTTCTGACCTCCACAAGCACCAAGCATATATATATAATAGATGTGCAGATTAAGATACATGGGACTTGGTTAAACATAGGT
Organism: Mesocricetus auratus; assembly: GCF_017639785.1. NCBI lineage: Eukaryota > Metazoa > Chordata > Mammalia > Rodentia > Cricetidae > Mesocricetus > Mesocricetus auratus. Next base: position 51,654,020 of record NW_024429191.1, on the reverse strand, counting down.
TAATTTTATTTGGGGAGAAGTCACCTACATAAGAAACCGATGACCTGCATGACCAAGAGAGGGAGCTGGGGTCCAGGACCCCAGACCTAGCCTTCCCCGTTATATCTGCACCTGTGATCACACCTAAATGGGTGTGGTCAGTGCAACAGGAGTGGGCGGGGTGGATATCTCACTACAAATATGTGCAAACAGAACACTCATACAGATAAAATGTCTTTAAAAAGTAGTAAACAAATAAAACCAGTCAGAAGGCATAGTATAACCAGCAGAGAGCTTGTGGGCTTCTTAAATATTGAGGAGAAATGGGAAAACAACACGGATGTCAAAGCAAACACTCTGAAAAAAGGCCCTTCCCCTTTCAGAGAAAGCCTTACAAGGTGCCTAGAAACAGCAGGTTCAGATCTTAAAGTATGAAATTTAGAGCTGGGTATGTGAGATTCAGGCTACTCTGGTCTATAAAGTGAGTTACAGGACAGCCAGAACTGTCACAGAGAAACCCTGTCTCAAAAAAACAAAAACTGCTGGGCAGTGGTGTGGTGGCGCACGCCTTTAATCCCAGTACTCAAGAGGCAGAGGCAGATGGATCTCTGAGATTTGGAGGCCAGCCTGGTCTACAAAGCTAGTTCCAGGACAGCCTCCAAAGTTACAGAGAAAGTCTGTCTTAAAAAAAAAAAAACAAAAACAATAAAACCAAATACCCCAAAAACCAAGAACAACAACAAAAAAGAACAATTTAAATATCACCAATACTTTACACATCAGCATTATAACTGTAGAGGAGGTACAGAAAGTATGCTACTTACCTAATAATCTAAACAGAAGCTGCTTAGTGGCAACCTGGTAATTGAAAATGTTGACTCCTTGGTTATTATTCACCCCAAGGCGAGCCCCAGACCGAACAATGGCACGGCACAAGTTGGCATTCCCTTTCATGTATGCTAAGAGCAGCACTAGAAAACAAAACCACAGGTAAGGCTGTTTCCCACCAGTGCTGGCTGGCCACAGAGGAACACTGGCAGGACATTTGTTAGTAGTCTGCAGACACCAGAGTCTGAAGCGCTAGTGAGAACTCCATGCAGAATCTGGTATATCTTCCAAAAAAGGGTCCGGCCAGAAGCCAGGTGATACTAGAGTTGAAGTTCATAATACGGAACTAATGTAGGGATCAAACACTGGAAAAGCCAGTTTTCTCAGTTGCCTTCCCCAGTCAAAAATCACTGCTTTTACCACTAAAGACAAAGCTCTTTGCAGTGTAACTAAATGTAAAGACCTCTGATTTCAGTACATATAGAGAAGTAAAATTAGTATAGGAAACATGTTCCAGAATGTTCTTCCATCCAAAGGAGCCTCTCTTTGTGAAATGTTGGCTTAGTAGGAAGCCAGGCTCTGACCTAGTCATTCTGTCCTCTACAGAGTTACAACTAGCAGCAGCTAGCTCCCTTGACTTTAGCAGACACTTCATTAAATTTTTAACTCAAAATGATGTAGCAACATGAAAGCTCTTAATCCCAGTATCAAATGAGGACATGTATATAAAGAGGCTAAGAATTCATCCAGTCTCCTTAATAAAATGTAACACAATGAGACACTTGAAACTAAGTCTCCATGAATCAGACCCTGGACATGAAGTCTCTTCCTACACGCCTCTGAAACTATAACCTGGGCAAGTAGTTTAGGTAGACTGCCTACAAGAGCATGTCACAAACACAAGAAAGAGACACTGGAGAGGCCTGCTTCGCCTTCTTAAGAAGGCGCCACGGTAGAACTTGCCACTACTTCAAAGCATGTCACGGCTACACATTTCCTGGAGCCCAACTCTTGGTTATACCTTATCTCTACTAAAATGGGAGCAAAAGGCAGATGAGGACAATTACAACTGTCAAGGTCTGCTTGGTCATGGGTGTGAGGTTCTGGAATACCGGAAGCACTTCAAATGTCAGACACCAGGTTCCATGGTAGAGACCTTCAACAGCTGCTAAGAGTCTGACACTTTATTGCATACCTGTGTTGCCTTCTGCATCTGGTTTGTCCAGAGGGTACTCAGGCATGCACTCTAAGAAGAGATCAAAGATGGCTGCTGCATTCTCTTTGCCATATTGTCCCAGAATGTGTAGTGGTGACTGGCCTCTGATAAAATGAGTTGGCAAAGGTTAGACATGTATCTGTTTATCTGTCACACCAAAGAGGAAATTTTCTGCTGTGGTCTTAACTAAATCTAAAGGACATATAACAGACGAAGTAAAATTTTAAAAAGTATTCATTACAAAATCAAAATTACCATGGAACCAAAAGCTACTCAAGGTGCACCTGGGGCTTAGGGAGGGAATAGGCTAGGTCACCAGGTACCCTGTCTGTGCTTGGGACCAGTCACACTCACCTCAGATTAAAGGCTTCAGCATCCACTGTACACTCTGTCAGAAGAGCTCGGATGTTGTTGAGTCGACCATGCATGACCGCAAGATGAAGAGCTGGAGAGCAAATAATCTTACTTTGCAGGTCCAGAAGCACACGGAGAAGGCGCTGTCTCCTCCCACCCCCATCTAAATACACTCAGCAGTGACCAGCCAAGTACAGAGCCATCCTTTCATATCGCCTCCCCTCCCTTGGTGAGTCATCAGTGCAATCTCTTAAGCCATGCTGGTGGTTTCCAAAGATGAGATTTGAATGGCTTCATGGAAAGCTACTTCTGTCTCTGTGTTTGCTCTCTGTATCTCACTGTTTGAATGAGAATGGCCCCCAGAGGAGCATATATTTGGTATATTTAGTGCAGTTGTTTGGGAAGGATTAGGAGGTATGTCACTGAGGGTGGGGTTTGAGGTTTCAAAAGCCCATTCCATTCCCAGTTAGCTCTCTCTCTGCCTCATGATTGTGGCTTAGACATAAGTTCTCAGCTATTGCAGCAGGATTATGCTTGCGCACCTGATGCTATGCTCCCTGCCATGACAATCATGGTGCACACAAAGTAAAGCAAAGGGGACTTCATGATCACTGGGCAAAGGCACTTGCCATCAAGCCAAAAGACCTAAATTTAATTTCCAGGACCCACATTGAGGAAATTGCAAATTGTCCCCTAGAAACATACATAAAAAACAGCCTCCCAAAAGTCATTGTGATGTAGAAATGATTCTGAAGTTAAGACCATACACTGCTCTTTATGAGGACCTTAGTTCAATTCCTAGTACCCAAGCCAGGCAGCTCCTAAGGATCCAATACTTCTGGCCTCTGAGGATACTAGCACTCACAAGCACATTCCCCTATACAGACCTAATTTTAAATGATTTTTTAAAATCTTTTTAAAAATACAATAGAAAAACTAACCACTTTAGACTACGAGGGTTACAATGAAATTGGGGTGCTACTGGGTGGCAGGACCTGTCCAGAGCTCTGTTCCTGTATAAGCCAACCTTCCTGAGGGGAAGCAGACCCAAGGGTGCATTTTAGCTCCACTGTAGAGCAGGACTGCCCAAGCACACATAATTACCGTTATTTCCATTCTCATCCACAGCAGCAAAGTCTACTCCATTCTCTAGGAGGACCGAGCAGATGGTGGGCAGGTCCTGCTGGGCAGCAAGATGGAGAGCGGTCTGGCGATGCTTGGTTAATTCATTCACCTTGGCTCCTGCAAGAAGCTGTTAAAGTTGATTACTCAATCAGTCTCTCCCATAATTCAAGGTCCTATTAGTAAAATCAAGTCTACCTATCATCTCTTATCTAGAGAAAATGACAATCTTTCCTCCTGACAGAGCTTGACTGCGTGAGGATCTTTCAGATAATTCCTACTGAGGCAAACATAGCAATACCTATGCCAAAAGCAAATTATGTATCAGTTATGTCCAATGGTTATTCCTTAGAACACAGTAATTCTAAGACTTTAGTATACTCAAACTACAAAGTACTGCAATTATATTCTCTGTATTATATAAGAATGTCCATATTGCTTATACTTTTCAAATTTCAAACAAATTCCCCTATATAAAATACCCACATACATTCAGTCTAACCACCTTTCTTTCCCAGGCTTGTTCCCTGTCTAACATTATGTTGTGTTGCAAAGTTGGGCTTTGAGTTAAACTCAAATCTACTTACATGAATTACTTTTTAAGAGCCTTGGTGGATTCTTTTTAACCTACTCTCTTTATTTTAAATATGTAAAATTTTCCTTCTGTAGTTTAAAAGTCTCAGCTAATCTGGGAATGGTGGAACTTGGGAGGCAGAGGCAGAGGCAGGTGAAATCTGTTAGTTTGAGGTCAGATTGATCTGTACAGGTCATCCAAGTTAGCAGGGTAGAAAAAAATGGACAAACAGAAAAGGAAGGAAGGAGGTGAGGAGGGAAGGAAGAGGGAGAAAGAGAGGGGGAAAGTCTCAGCAGAGAGCCTCCAGTTCCTTTCCATTGTCTGTCAAATCCTCCTTGGCCCTCAAGGCCTGACCCCAGCATCCCTAGGTCTACTTCCAGCATATGTACAAGGGCACTTGGGACCTGCCACCCCTTGACACATCTGTCTTCCTGGTTTAGCTCCCCAGATATATGCCTTTCATTCACAACAGCTCCAAGGACAACTTCTGTGCATAGCCTGAAGTATGCTTGCCTTCACGTTTCTCTGTGGCTTACCAGATTTCGGACAATGATCTCTGAGCCTGCTTGTACAGCAAGGTGCAGAGGGGTCAACTTGGAAGCATCCTGGACTCTGGAGTTCACATTGGCCTGGACACTGATCAGGAACAAGACACTTTCGATGTCAGAGTTCTGAACTGCCACGTGAAGAAAATTCCGACCTTTATTATCTACCTACAACAACAAACAAGTAAGAATCACACTATCAGCCAGCTCCCCTTAAAGAATGGGACCCTCCTGCATGCCCACAAGCTAAGCAGGTCACTGGGGAAATCATGAAATGTCCTTGAATGGAGTTTCAGAGCTCCAACAGTAGATGCCACCCCACCCCCAACACAACCATGCACACACATGCATGTGGTCAGGAGAAGGGCGTGGCTGCTCTGGCACACTCCTATAGTAGGAACTGGACATGGAAAGCCAGGAAGGGACTAATTGAAAGACAGAAGGAAGATACAAGGAAGGATGAAACAAATGTGATGATTGGCTGCAAGGCCTCTGCTATGACCAAACTAGATATCCATTCTCAATCCCTGAGCAGCCAACCAGGCTTCAAAAAATTTCTTAAGTTTTAGATTAACACAGAGTGGGAGGCAGATACCAGACAAGCTAAGCTTCCTCAAATCAAACCCCACCATGTACTGTATGTCAGTCTAAGCATGGGCAAAGTTAAACGCTATACATCCACGCACACTTAGGAAAACGATAGAGAAAGGCAGATACCAAAGCCTGTGCTAAGAAAGCAGTCATCTTCATAAATGGATACTTCCAAATCTTAGCAAAATTCTACATGCTGACTAAAATCAGGTTTAGGTGGGACTGACCCAACAATCCTATTCCAGATTTCACCCACGTCAACTCATTATCATCATTTCCCACCCACTGTTGTAGACAAACAAGTTGTAACCAGGATTTAGGAATGAAACAAAAATGGCAAAGAACAAGGAAATGCATGTGCTCAGTAACAACAATGCCTCTAAAACACTCAGAGAGTAGCCCAACAACACAAGTTTTAGTGTTAGAGACATTCATTATCAGGGCATTCGGGAAACGCAGAGAGTGAGCTCAGCTGCACACACACACAATTCTAATGCCAGGCTCTCATGTGAGTTCCCTTCCCCAGCCATGTACATTTTACCAGGTCATACCTCAGTCGGTAGACACAGGACACTGGAACAGCTAAATTTTCAGAAAAGGGGGAATTTAATTTTTAAAAGAAGCGTCTGTGTATAGTTAGTGGCATCTGGTTAGTCTCCATATGAGAAATTCTACTGTGATGAATAGTGGTGGCTGGTCACTGACCTGTTCAGCAGCCCCGGACTCTCGTTTCAGAATGGCCTCAGCTGCCTTATTGTTCTTGTAAGTCATGGCACAGGCAAAAGGGGTTAGTCCTTGTCTGTCTCGTACACTCAACTCAATGTTAGGGTGAGAAATCAACAGCTGAATGATGACACTATGCTGGTTGCTGATGGCCACATGGACAGGTGTTCTTCCTTCTGCATCCTATGGAGATAAGGCACAAATTCCCATGTCTAATGGAAAGAGAAAACTCAGGAGCAGGTCGGGTGATGGTGGTACATGCCTTTAGCCCCAGCACTCGGGAGGCAGAGGCAGGCGGATCTCTGAGTTCAAGGTCATCCTGGTCTACAAGAGCTAGTTCCAGGAAGCCTCCAAAGCTACAGTGAAACTGTCTTGAAAAAGACCCTCAGGAACAGTATGCTAGGAGGTACCTTTCAAATTTCAGTTATGAGACCTGAAGTCTGAAGTCAGTTTCTAAAGAGGTAAAACAAAGATGAACAGCAGCTTCTCTCCGCCACACTGCGTTTCAATGACTACAGGGTCCCAGTGGCAGCAGGAGCCCAGCACAAGCCCACTGTTTCAGAAGAGCTCAGCTCTCATTTACACAATGTGCTACCGATGAAGCAGCAGGTATATATCTCTAGAGTGTTCTGGAGCTGGGGAGCTGGCTCAGACATAAACATTTGTTTCACAAACATGATACCTGGGGCTTGCTCCTCAGACCCATGGGTTTGGAATTCCAGTATTGGGGAGCAGAGAAGGACAGATTCTGGGGCCCACTGGACAGTCAGCATAGTTGTCCAGTCCCAGCCCAATTAGATACAGGGACTGGGGAGATGGCTAAGCATTTAAGAGCACTGGCTGCTCTTTCAGAGCACCCAGGTTCAGTTTCCAGTGCCTACATGGAGGCTCACAACTGTTTGTAACTCCAGTTTGGGGAGGGGAGTATAGTGTCCTTTTTGGTCTCTTCTGGCACCAGGCACACATGTATACTTATATACATGCAGGCAAAACACTCATACATATAAAACTTAAAGTAAATATTTAAAAATGTATTAGTTGGACAGTGACTGAATAAAAACACCCAAGGTTATCCTCTAGTCTGCCGCCACCCCCACATCCACAGGTCTGAATGTTGAAGAGCATCAGTGAGCTAATTAATGGGAAACAGTCCTAAATACAGTCCTTAGTCCTCAGTGTGAGACTAACCCAATTCTGTGTGGAAATCTTTAAGGGGGCTAAGAAGCAAGGTACAACATATAAAACAACTGTATTTATGCTGAAGAACAAGGCACAGAGAATTAACCTGAAATCAATTTAATTACCAGACAACCATCATGACTCAGAAAGTCACTGACTGTTATAATTTGAGTTTGTAAAACAGAAGTCAAGAATTGGGTAATGTACAAGGCCCCTTGTCACAAAAGAAGATTCCTCTAAGTTTACCTCCCCAGAAAAGAAAAACTATATACCTGTGCGTTGACATTGGCACCGAACTCCAAAAGACACTGAATTGTCTCTTCTAGCCCCCATGAGGCTGCCAAATGCAGGGGGGTCTGCCCATCCCTTGCCTCCTCTTCTCCTTCTCCATCAGTACCCGGTTGTCTGGGACTATTCACATCACAGCCACTAAAATAGGGAAATAAGAGTCACCCGCCACCTTGTCTAGCACAATGTGCTAGACAGCAGCAGCTTTACCTGCTCTAACAACAAAGCTATCACTGCCACGCTCTGCTAGCTCTGGTCCTCCCAGCAAGTTCTAAGGACTTGGTGCCACGGCCATAGCCTCTCTTGCAACTGGTCTTAGGGGCAACCTGGGAATCAAAATCATGACAGACTTCCTAGGAATATGTACACACTTAAACTATTTGCAAAGTTTCCCAAATTATCCTGCCTCCCCATATCTCACTAAGAGGGCTACAAGCTTTTATGGTTCATGTGTTGTGGTGAGGCCCAGATGAGCCCATATGGTCTCCTCTAAGCTAGCCTCCTGACTTCACTAGGAACTGGTCTGATGATAAAAGGGGTCAATGGAATCTCCAAAGCAGAAGATGATTTTGATCTAGGCATGTAAGCCCCTCCCTCCTCCACAGCTAACTAGGTTCTTAGCTGACTTGACATGACATGACAGAAGAGGGATGCTTTGATAATCATAATTATGAAAGTCAAGACCAGCTACAGGAATGCCAAAACTGAGGTGACTTAACATGAGAAAGAGGTGGTTGGCAATAAGCAGAATAAAAGAGATACTTTGACTTCTCAGACCTGCGAATAAGAAAGCAGGCAGTGGACTCATTGTTTTCATCAATGGCTCTGTGCAGAAGTGTCTGAAGACATCCACTGGGTCCTGGGCCCCAGCATGTGGCATCACAGCCATGTCTGACCTGCAAAGAAACAAAGTTGTCTCACAAGCATTGTTGAGCAAAAGTAAAAATGCTTATTTTCAACTCGGAGCAATATGTATACTACTTTTCAGATAAGACATGGGCAACAAGCAACTGATGACTTTTCAATCATAACCACTCATTAGTCTTATAAAAACTTATTCAAATTTGCTCTTTGAGAGCTGGCTCATCAGTTAGGAGCACTGGCTGCTCCTTTAGAGAATACAGGTTTGATTTCCAGTACCCACACAGTGGCTCACAACCATCTGTAACTCCAGTTCCAGGGGCTCTATGCCCTTGTCTAATGTCCATGAGCACCAGGCATGCACATGGTACACAAACATAACATACATGCAGGCAAAATGCCATACACACAAAAATCATCTGTTCTGTGCAAGTTTTTACACTATGTCCTAGGAGTATGGTTTTTGGAAGTACACACAAGAATGGTGCCTGCTGATATGTGTACTCCAAAGTTCCCTAGCAACACACACCTGTAATTAATAGGTAAGCCCTCAAAACACCTGATAAAAACCTCAGGTGCAAAATTCCTCAATGAAGGCTCTAAGAGTGATAAATGAGAGACTCTTGGCTTACCTCACTTTAGATCTGTCTCATCTATATAAAGACAAACCTGAGATGTGAGGATTTTGTAAGATGCTGATGGTCACAGCATCAAATCAGCCCCCACCAGGAGATGCCTGAGGCATGTAGTACTCCTCTGTTGTTGTCTCTTGAAGACAGCCCAGATAGAAGTACAGGTCAGCAGCAAGTACTACCCTCCCTTCCAGTCCAGACATGGTCTTAATGTATAGTATTGGCTAGTCTGGAACTTGCTTTGTAGCCTAGGCTGACCTTGTCCTCTCAGACATAGCCTTACCTACCCAGTTCTGGGATTAAAAGTGAATGCAACCATAACCAGCTGAGTTTCAGACTTCCTTAGACTCATTTTATTTTTATAAACGAATGTTTTTCCTGTGTGTATGTCTGTATACCACATGCATGCCTGGTGCCTGCTGCTATCAGGAGAGGGCTTCAGATTCTCTGAACTGGAGTTATAACTGTGAACCACCCATGTGGGTGCTGGAAGTCAAATCTGGATCTTCTGTGAGAACAAGTGCTCTTAACTCATCTCTCCAGCCCTATAAATCTAGGACTTGTTAATGTGACTTTCCACTAAACACCTGGCTTGTTAATTGGCTGACCTCTTGCGCCTATGATGGCAGGCACCAAACCCATCTTTGACAGAACACGCCGTCATCTGTGAGCAGAGGCTCTGTTATGCATGACTCACCAGAGTGGAAGCGATGTCCTGCAGACTATTTCTCAAGGCCAGCCACAGTGGTGGGTTTCCTTTCTCATCCGGCACAGACATGTCAGCTCCTCGAGTACATATGGCATCCACTACGAGTGGCAGCTGATCTCTGATGGCCAGCTGAAGGGCAGTCTCCCCATCCTGAGTCCTAGCAAGACATAACCACCACAATCAAAACCAATGCTTGTAAATGCAGCCAAGAACAGCACTCTAGGTTTTTCAAAGCCTAGATACTACTGGATCCCTATATTCACCTTAGACTGTTCTCGAGGAAATCGAACCTGTCAGCTCTAGCTACCTTTCCTGACTTTAAGAAAATACAGCCACTTCTTTTTATTGTACTCAAAAAGCGAACAAACAGGGCTGGAGATACAGCTTGATTGTAGGAATGTTTGTCCACTATTCATAAAGCCCTGGGTTTGATCCCCAGGATACATGCCTGCAATCCTAGCACTAGGGAGAGGTCGGTAGAAGGATCAGGAATTCAAGGTTATCCTCAGCTACAGAGAATTAGAAGCCTTGGATACACAAGACTGTTTCAAAAGAAAAACAACAAAACCCACTTTGTTTTCCCCACTCTGTAATTCAGTGTCACTTGACAATGGAAATCCAGAAAGGATCCTATGAATATACAATGAAAAATATTAAAGTCTGAGGCTGGCAAGATGGCTCAGTAGGTCTGTCTCCAAGCCTGACACCTGAGTTTGGTCCTCAGAACACATTGGGGAGAGAATAGATTCCCACAAATCCTTTGACCACTACATGCACACTGTGGAAGACATGGGTACATAACACATGTACTAGATAAATACATGAATTCAAATATTAAAGCCTGTTTCTCCTTTAAGTCTGATAGTAGCCTAGTTGCTGAGGTGTTCTTTGCTGAAACTGAAATTCCTATGAAAGACTGATTTTTGGATCATCCTTTTTAATGAGACTTCTGTGATTTTGGACATTAACCCTTAAAGTTACCAATAATGAAAGAGTACAGTTTGGCTATGATTGTGAATGTCCACAGATGATACTCTCTTGTAACCACGTTTGTGTTTTTTGTTAGAGGACATGAATTAGGCATTGAACTCGGGGCATTAGAGGTGTTCAGCAAATGCTCTACTACCATCCCTTTTGTACACTCTCCCTTTTGAGATCCTGGGATTGAATATAGGGGTCAAGTACATTAGGCAAGCTCTTTACCAGAGTGCTGCGTTCCCACCCTTTTATGTTTTGTTTTTAGGGACAGGGTCTCACTGTGTAGATCAGGCTAGCCTTGAACTCAGGAGATTTACCTGCTTCTTCCTCTGGAGTACTGGAATTAAAGGTGCGTGCTACCACTCTCAGTTTCTAGCCCTTCTTAAATTTTTCATTTTGAGACAGTCTTTCTAAACTTGTTCTAACTTGCTTTCTAGCTTAAACTATCTTCTTGCCTTAGTCTCCTAAGCAGCTGGAATTATATGTATGGGCCAGCCAGGTCTGACTCCATTTATACACTCTGAGAGCCACTGTTTCTCTTCCTTTATGTAACAATTTAAAAAAAAATCCCACCTAAAAGCCAGGCTCTGATTTTGAAGCATCTCAATTAAATATGGCCTGGAGTTACAAGAGAGCATGCCACTTCATCCCACCTGACGTTTATATCGGCTTGGTGTTCCAGGAGGAAGAGTGCACTCTTGCTGTCCTGCCGCCTTATGGCCATGTGCAGCAAAGTCTGCCCATCCGACATAGTGTCATTGATAGATGCTCCGGAGCCCAGAAGCTGGGCAGCAATTGTGTGCATTCCTAGGAAATAAACACACCCCTTTCACGCATACTTGGCTTTCCCACTTCCTTGACAACAAATGGACCCTCTAAGCTCGCAAAGGCAGCAATCTTTCAGTGAACATAGCATATTTATAATAAAACCATTAGACCCACCTCTTCCTCCTTCCCCCCTCTAGTCTACCCACCACTTTCTCCTACACCCTGGCCCCAATCTACCCAGCTACTTATCTCCTATCTGAAAATCAATAGCCTTTGACATAACTTACCAGTCCATAATGCCAGGCCTAGCACAGTTTGGTCTCTAGAATCTTTGAGGCTGAAGTCCGGAATAATTTGTAAGTTGTTGGTGGCATGAAGAGCATTGGCTAAAAATTTTTTAAAGGAAAAGAAACTTGATTTCACAATCCTGTGGCTGACAGAATCCACCTTTTTTTTCTTTTTTTGATCAAGGTGGAAGTAAAGAGGAAAATGGGGTCTCACTGGTAGCCCTGGTTGGCCTCAAATTTCTGGCAGTCTTCCTGTCTCTGACTCCTGAGTGCTGAGATTGTAAGCATGAGTCACCAGACCTGGCTCCTTGGATCACATTTAAGTCATTCGAGAGAGTAAGACTCAGCTATAAACTAATTGGCTGGTTAGAACATAATTGCTTTTCAAAGGGAGCAAATAGATAAATCTTGTGGGGAGTGGAAATCCAGAGACCTATTATTTTGAAGCAAAATTTTTAAGGTAAATTAAATTTCTTAAAACTTAAACCTTCCCCACACAATGAAAATAGACTCTATTATAGCACTGCATTGTAAGTGATAACTACAAAACTAGCTGTAGAAGACTGGCAAATGGAAGTCAACCACCCAGACAACTATTTCCACAGCTCATAATGATGGGCATCGGACCCAACCACCTACCTTTCTGCTCCAGGATGACAGACACCACATCTGCATGGTTATAGGCAATTGCCATGTGCAACGGTGTCTGCAGGTAGATGCCATCTGCAGAACCCATTAGGACTGGAGTCTCTTTAGACACAGGCAAAGCCTCCTCTGTCTGTAGGTTTGGATTGGCACCTTGCTGCAGGAGCTCTGCTGTGAGGTTGGCCAGGCCATGCCGACAAGCGGTATGCAAAGGAGTTTCTCCCTGAATGAAACAAAAACTCAAATCAACATGGAAGAGAATTAGAAGTTCCTATCACAAAGGGATATGGAAAGTGGAAGTGCCAAAACTCAGGGCACACTGCCAGCCACAGCCCTGGGTTCCTCCTGTCATCAGCTGACTTCATGAGTCTGACTTCCCTTCCTCATCATCATCAACCTTTAGTGTCTCCTCAAGCATCTTTCTGTCTTTTTATCCAGGACCACCTTGGTTATCCTTGTACTTTGTTCTCACATTTTTTCCTAATTATGCAAAGGATTTAGTTCTCTATAAAACAACAATAGCCAACAACTAGCAGGCATCACCAAATTCAACACTAGAAAAAGCAAGTGCCCCATGGCCTGACCTGAGCAGGGCTAGCGTCTTCTGGCTCCTTCTCTAACCTTTACTAGCACCTATTGCTTTAATTTGTTCGCATCAACCTCATCTTGAACTCTGATCAAGACTTCCTTCGCTAACTTTAAAAATTAAAGACATTTTCTTCAGAACAAACAGATTTATTTACAACAGGTGAGAAAGAACTCCTCAGAGTGGGAGGGGCTTCAAGGGAGGAACATCATTAAAGACATTTTAAAGGTATTATAGATACCAGACTTGGTACTCAAAAGGCAGGAGAACGTTTTAAGTCTTACTTCCCTCCTGACCTTCAGCACACAATTCTCTTCCTCTAAAAGAGCCTTTATGAATTTCATAGAAAACACACATAACTATTCATTTCTGTGTATATGTATTCTTATGGTGTATGTAAACATATGACTGAATGTTTTATACCCAAAGAAGCAGAGCTGTCAAAAGGATGGACTGGGTGCTTTTACTCCCTAGCCCCATCTATTCCTGACCAGGCCTATCCTGTTCAGCCCCTCTCCCTACACATGCTCATCAGTGTCCTTGTCTATTCCTGTGGTTTTCTTTTGTTTTTGAGACATGGTGTTGTGTATCTCAGACTGACGTCAAATACATTATGTAGCAGAGAAAGACTTCCAACTCCTGATCCCACTGTCATTCATCTTCTAAGTGCTAGTATTACAAGTATGCACAACCACATCAGGTTTAAGAAGTTCTGAGAATCAAACCTACGGATTCATGAATACTAAGCAAGCACTTTACCAACTGAACCACATCCCCACTCTCTACTCGTGTGACTTCCACGAGGGCCTAGAGCCATGTCTTCAGCCTATCTCTCCACCTAGTATTTCCAGTGCCTTCAAAGCTGTAAACAATATGGTTGCAATGGAACACTAGTTCTGCCTCTTGGTCATGAGTCTATCAAGATACTTTAAATTCTTTTGCCTTCTTGAGAGTCCTAAGAGGTACAGTATAATTCCTTTGAAACCTGTTGACTTGGATGTGTGATATGTTGCCTGATATCTAGGCAACTCCAGCCTGGCTCCAGCCTTGATTCATAGCATGCTCACCATGCTACCCACCTTTCTGAGTCTATAACGATTGTACCACTCTTCTACCCAAAACCTTTCTATGGCTCATCCTTGAGCAAGATGAAACCCAAACACCTATGTCAGCATCCCAGGTCCCCGTCTGTGTTGCTTTTACTTGCTGTCATGTCAGGTTCCACTGTGCCTTCCATCTTAGACTTCCTAAGGCTTTGCCATGAATTGCATTCAAGAACAAGAGCTGATATGTACTGTAGGCTGGGAGGACTGTTTATAAAGTTAGGAGACAGAGTGTCTACCTTACTAAGAATGAATGAGTAATGGCGGGCTGGAAAGATGGCTAAGTGGTAAAAAGCATGTACAGCTCTTCCAAAGGACCAGAGTTCAATTTCTAGCACACGTCAGGCAGCTTACAACTTCCTGTAATTTGAGATCCAGAGAAACCAACATTGCTAACTTCCTTGGGCATCTGTATACATATGCATATACCCCCACAAAATACAAACACATGCACATGATTAAAAATAATTAAAAAAATCTTTAGCCACATGTGCATATGGATGAGTAGATTTCACAGGGAGAAAGATGGTACTGCCTTCTCTCCTGCTCCTACAAAATATTCTGGTATGTCTCAGGTGCACAGGGCCCAGAGAGGCCAGAGGAGGGTATTGGGTCCCCTGGGACTGTAGTTCTGAGCTGCCATATAGGTGCTGGGAATTGATCCTGGATCCTCTGGAAGAGCAACCAATGCTTTTAACCACTGAGCCATCTCTCCCAACCTCAAGGTCCTTTACTCTCAATTAAAGGATATTTAGAGTATCTCTTCAATTCTAAAATACATGTTGTTTCTAAGTCCACCAGAAGAACCACAGAGTTATTTAACATACAGTATTCTGCCTGCATGTATGTCTGCAGGCCCAAAGAGGGCACCAGGTCTCATTACAGATGGTTGTGAGCCACCATGTGGTTGCTGGGAATTGAACTCAGGACCTTTGGAAGAGCAGTCAGTGCTCTTTAACCTCTGAGCCATCTCTCCAGCCCCAGCCTTTCTTAAGATTTTATATTTAATTGTGCATACTTGTTTGTTGGTGTATACAATTGAGTACAGATGCCTGCAGAGGCAAGGTATTGGATGCCCCTAAGAGCTGGAGGTACAGGTAGTTGTGAGCCTATCCAACATGAGAGTGCTGGCAACCAATCTAAAGTCCTCTGGAAGAGCAAGTGGTACTATTTATTAATCAGTGAGCCATCATCTCTTCAGCCCTTATTTCTTTTCATCTTACCCTTTCCTATGACATCAAGATTAACTCCATTTTACAGCTGTTGAAACTGAAGTTCAGAAAGTAAAGTACATTGTCTAAGACTATATGCAGAAGGTGAGAAAAGCTGGTAAACTTAGTACTATCCGACCCCAAAGATCTACTGCTAACTCTAACAGTGGCTGCCCTGATTGCAGAAAATACAATCTTTGACACTCCAGAGATGCCTGAAACCATAGGAATACCAAACCCTTTGTCTATTTTGTCCTAACAAAGTACTTACAGTATTACATGTAGTTTATTATTTAGGCACAGAAAGGGGATTAGCAACAATAAAATAAAAGTTATAACATTATATCCTAAATAAAGTCATGTGAACGTGGCCTGTGGAAATATCTTGTTCTATACTCGCCCTTCCTGCAGGAAAGCACTGTCTATGGTCAGTGAAGGTAACTGACAAGAGACAGGCATTGTGACAATCAAGATTAGCACTGACACTGAGTCAGTCCATCTTAGGAGAGGGCTGCTGAGAGACTGGAAGGCAGGCAGCACATGCATCAAGGACACACTGGATAAAGGGGTGAGCCACAAACTAGGATTATGTGGATTTCATGTTATTCTGGTGGAAAACCTAAAACTTATGGATCATTTTCACAATGTTCCACTTAATATTTTTAGACCATGACTGACCACAGGTAACTGAAACCTAAAGGTAAAAGTGAAGGTGAGGGAAGACCATGGAGCAGCAGCCCCACAGGAGACTTGAAGAATCAAGAGCCAGACAGGACAGCACAAGTCTACAATCACAGCACTGGAGAGGCTGGGACAGGAGAGCACAAGTTTCAGGCCAGCCTGGGTTATATAAAACTGCCTCAAAACCAAAGGAATCAAGAAGCTATTACAGTACTTGTTTACATTCTTGTTTGCTAATTTATATTCCATTTCAAAGTCTGCAGGATTTAATTTAGGACTTGGCCATACAACAAAAATATAGATAATGGTTTTTTACTGGATCAGTCAACCAATCTGTGAGGACATTCAAGAATCCCTTTTACACTGATCATATGAATGTACATTCACAAAAGTGAGGAAAAAAAGGAAGACAATTTCATTTTTCCTGCATACCCAGCATTACTATTTCCTTCCCAGACCACAGTCATTCCCCCAGCTGCCCTTTCCAACTTACCCATTTGTTCCTGTGGTTGGCATGGGCACCACTAGTTGCTAGGAAAAGAGCTGCAGCCTCATTTCCTGCCCCAGCTGCCCGCTGTAGTAAACAATTTCCTAAAAGAAAGAAGCCATGTTCATTCTTTCATTTACATGGAAATGAACTTAAGTTCCACCCAGCACAACGCCCTGACCTGCCTCACCACCCGCTGGCCAGGCCACACCAGAAAGCAGGTCTTCTTTCATGACCCTTGCTGGCAGTTCACTGCACCTCCTAGTAGGGCTTGGGTAGGGGTGAGGCTTCCCCCAGACTGCAGTGCTGCTGATATTTTCTGAGACAATCATTTACCACAGAGGCCTGCTCTCTAAGTTGTATATTTGGCAATATTCCCAGCTTCCACCCACCAGATGCCAGAAGGAGCTCTGAACTTCTGACAATCAAAAATGTCTAGGGGCTGGAGAGATTACTCGGTGTTTAAGAACACTGCTGCTCTTCCAGCACTGGATCCTTCAAGAGGACACAGGTTTGATTCCCAACACCCACACAGCAGCTCACAACTGTCTATAGCTCCAGTTTCAAGGGATTCAATGTTCTCTTCTGGCCTCCATGGGCACCAGACATGCACATGGTGCACTGATATACATACAGGCAAAACATCCATAACACACAAAATAAATTATAAATTTAAAACAAACAAAACAAGGGTGGTGGAGGTTCATCTCTGTAAATTCAAGGCCAGTCTAGTCTACATATTAAGTGAGAGAGAGAGAGAGAGAGAGAGAGAGAGAGAGAGAGAGAGAGAGAGAGAGAGAGAGAGAGAGAGAGAGAGAGAGAGAGAAGGAGGGAGGGAGGTTGGGAGGGAGGGAGGGAAGAAAGGTCTAGAGACCCTTTCAAACGTTCTGGGGAAGACAGGGTATAGGTGGCAATGTCCAGGCACTGTAGCTGTACTAGAAAATGCCCATCAAATGCTCCAGTTCTATCCCTAGAGCCGTATAAGCTTGCTGTTGGCTCCAATATATTTTTGCTTAGCACTGTAACTATTTTCTGAATAAAACACTTAGGAAAATAAAATCTTCTCCAAATGGTTTTTGGCTCCAGAACAGTGTTTCCAACTCCATTTCCAAACACAAGAAAATCTCATGTTCTGGGTGCTAGAAAATGGCACAATGGTCAAGAGCAATACTCTTGCAGGGAACCTGAGTTTAGTCAGGTAGCTCTCAACTGCTGTAACTCCAGCTCCACAGGACCTGATGAGCTCTTCTGGCCTCAGTAGGCACCTGCATATATTTGCACATACCCATATACAGACACATGGGCATACTCATGATTAAAACTAAAAAATAAATCTTTTTTAAAAACTTATTTTCTGAAGCTGTGGTGATTGAAAATTTAAATAAAATGAATACTAAGACTGAAAAATAAAAAAAAAAAAAAAATGGAACAAAGCAGTGCCAGGGAGAGGACTGTGCCAGGCAAAAATGCTTGCTATACAGCCTGACAACACATACGCCATTTCCAGAGTTGTGTTTTGGTTTTTGTTTCTTTGTTTTTAAATTGGGGCCTTACAACTGTAGTCCTGGATGACCTAGAACTTGCTATGTAGACCAGATTGATCATGAATTCACAGAGCTCTGACTGCCTTTGCCTCTTGAGTGCTAGGATTAAAGGTGTGTGCAACCAATCTCTGGCATCACCAAAACCATGTACACAGCAGTCAGATGCACCTGTAATGAATGCCAGCATATCTACAGTGAGATGGAAGGAGGAGCTAGGAATGAAAACTCTAGCTAATCTGGAATATGTAGAAAGATATTCTGCCTTAAAACCAAGAACCAAAAGTTATTACCTGACTCCCACATGCTCAATTTTACACACACACACCTTCAATCAAAAACAAAATGAAGAAAAAGAAATGAACAAAAGCACTACTTTGTCTTTCTATCATTTTTTTCCTTCCCTTCACGGAAAGTGACTTCATCTATAGTTATAGTCAGTATGATCTCAACCTCTGTTGTACATAATACCTGCCCAGAATTTCCAAGTTGGAAGGTAAAAGCAAGACAATAAAGAGGGGGCTTGAGAGATGGCTTAGCAGTTCAGAGCACTTATACTCTTGCAGGGGACCTGGGTTTGGTTCCTCTAGCTCTGTGTGGTAGCTCTATGTCAGCTAGGATAACACAGCAAGACCCTGACTCAAAAAAAGAAAAGAAATCCCCATAGTAGGTAACAAAAGCTCAAGGCAGAAAGTTCTACTCAGAGAACTAAGATTTTGAAACTAAACACCTGGAAATGGCACTATGATAACATATTAATCAATAAATTATGTTGGCTCATGATGGCTCACTACTGTTGGTAACTCCAGTTACAAGGGATCCCATGCCCTCTTCTAAGCACATATGGTGCACATACATACATGTGAATAAAACACTCGGACTAATAAAATAAATAAATCTAAAAATGATAAGAGTTCAAGACCACCTTCAAGTACACAACAAATCTGAGCAGTCTAGACTACATTAGAACCTGCCTCAAAAACAAAATTTGAATATTGGAAAACTTAGTAACCCCAAGTTTGATATTTTCGTTTTTGGTTTTTTTTCAAGACAGGGTTTCTCTGTATTGTTTTGGAGGCTGTCCTGGAACTCGCTCTGTAGACCAGGCTGGTCTCAAACTCACAGAGATCCACCTGCCTCTGCCTCTCGAGTGCTGGGACTAAAGGAGTGTACTACCACGCCCAGCTCAGTGAAAGACTTCTGATGAGATGAGCAGTGATATCAGTGAGTGAAGTTCCGAAACATGAAGCATGGGACATCCATAACACAGTGAACCAACACTCTCCAGTTACTAAAGCATAATTTCTAGAACCATGCACAGAAAAGCAATCCACTCAAAGCACAAACTGGTGTGACTATCATATATTCACAATGTGCCTCCCCTTTCCATGTGTCTCTAAGTATGTACATTCTTCATTCACTTTAACCAGAACAACACATCTGAAAAGAATGAACACAGATGTAGATACAAGAAACTACCTGCTCTTCTAATTAACTTGTTTAAAAACTATACTATAAAAAGCTCTTAAAAGCTTCTCAGTTTTGGGTCTGGAGAAATGCTCAGCAGTTCAAAGCACTTGCTGCTCTTCCAGAAAACTCAGGTTCCCAGCACCTACAAAGCAGCTCACAACCATCTCTAAGTCCAATTTCCAGAGATCTGATGACTTCTTCTGACCTCCAAGGGAATTAGGCAAGCATATGGCAAAGATACATGCAGGCAAACACTCAAACACATAAAATAAAACAAACCTAAAAATCAAATTAAAAACAGAAGGTTCTTGGGATTAGAAGCTGGGTATGGTAGATTGTGTCTGTGATCTCAGTACTTGGGAGGCTGAGCTCAGCAGCAGAATCTCCAGTTCAGGTCCAAGATGGGCTATACAAACCTGACAAGACTCTATCAAAAATGAAAACTAAAGAATAAAATTCTCATTTTTATTTTCCAACTCTTAGTAAATACTAAAGGTATAGCTATCCAAAGAAAAACTTACTGATTGTAAGCTCTACAAGGGTAAAAAGGAATCTACAAAGTCTAAGAACCATTGCTTTAACTTACCAGGTGTGTTTTAGCTTTGTAAGACTTAAACTAATGCCTGGTTAAATTATTTGGAACACGGGATTAAAACAAACCAACCAACCACATGGGCTTTTACTGAGCTTAAAATTAAAAACAAAACAAACAATTCTCATAATAGTAAGTCATTCCCTTTCTGTATTATTAGAAACATTTACAAGCTGGCATGGTGGCACATGCTTGTGCTTCTAGCACTGAGGCTAAGGCAGGAGGACAACATGTTCAAGGCTAGCCTGGACGATCTAGAAAATCTGAGACCAGCACTGCATTCATCCAAAGCCCCTGTCATCAAGCCACAATAAGAAACTAAGCTGTCACTTCTCGAAGACCTGAGACTGCAATCTAATTCCTTCAGTCACGTTTTACCTGTCAGTGCATCCGGGGCATCGGTATTGCTGCCGCGGTGAATGAGCCTGGCTGCAAAGCTGTTTTCATCAAATGACGTCCCATTCACCACCGGGAGGTCTTCAAAGGGGTTTACAGACTGGCCAGATGACACGGTGATGTACTGGACGGCAAGCCAGAGCGCAGTGCTGCCCTCATGATCCTTTAGCTCTAAATCTAATCTGAAATAAAGAGGCCTTGTGAATGACAGATACAATTTCCTTGCTGCCAACAGCTTACTCTCTCCCTGTGTTTTCTATAGGACAAATTTTTATTTTACTTAAGGTTTGTAACTTTAAGTTACTTTAAGGGTTGTACCTAGAAAGCTTAAGAGAAAATTTCAAGCCAGTAATCCCAGTAATTGGAGGACTAAAGTAGGATTTGAATTCCAGGTCTGTTTAGACTACATAATAAGACCTCAAACAAATAAATGACAATAGTTTCTAAGAGATTTTAATAAGGAAAGATTTTTCACTCACAATCCCACCCTCACAACCGCTTTTCATTTCTCCAGGCCGCCCTACGTACTGTTTACACTGCAGCAGCTGATTGAACACATATTCATTCCTGGCCATGATGGACAAGTGTAAAGGAGTCCTGAGGGCAAGACAGAATAGAAGGAATTAAAACAAACAACGCAGACACTCATAGCATGCAGTAGATTCACCAACTATAACCAGTTTTATTACTCTGTTTTCTAAAACCAAAGCCAAGAATCATAATATGAAAACAGATTGCGTTGGGCACTGATGGTGTATGCCTTTAATCCTAGCACTCAGGAGGCAGAGGCAAACAGATCTCTGTGAGTTCCAGACAAGCCTGGTCTACAAGAGAGAGTTCCAAGACAATTTCCAAAGCTACACAGAAAAACCCTGTCTAGAAAAAAAAAGAAAGAAAGAAAATGGATTTGTTTCTATGGCCCATGTCTTTACTCCAGTTCTAACCCTTCCTGAAGGACAGAACAGCTTCTGTCACACTTTCTCTCACCTCTCCTCTGCCAATCTGAAAAGAAACTGCTCTTCACTGTAATTTTCTATTAGCACAGGAGCACACAGCAGCGGCAAGCCAGAACTGGGTGGAGTTGAACCTGTTCTTCACCACCTGTTGATTTAGTACTAGAAGGCTGGCACTAGAGCACAGGGCCCCAGTCTGGCCTCAGTCTGTTGTCTGTCTGAGGGGGACCAAAGAATTAGCATGGGGAAAGAAGGATGTAACTACTTGGAAGAATGAGTGTTACTATGCAACACCAAGTTCCTGGACCATCTTATCTCTGCACAGGACCCACTGCACAATCCCTCTCCTGGAAACCAGCCTCGAAGAATCTGACCTCCTGGGTATGTTTTCAAATACTGAACTGAGCTGATGGTGAAAGATGCTTGTAGCCCTGCCCAAGGCTGCTGAGGCAAGGGCTGCACTCTTCTTCAGAGTCTCCCACACCCCTGCCTCATGACAGGCAACCCTGTCTACAATTCTAAACCACAAGGAATTCTAAACTAACTCCTGAGAAGATACAAAAACAACAAACTGGGCTGGAGATGGCTCAGTGGTTAAGAGCACTTCTTCCAGAGGACCTGGGTTTGATTCTTAGCATCCACATGGTGGCTCACAAACACCTGTTACTCCAGTTCCAGGGATTCCTACACACTTTCTGGCCTTCACAGGCACTGCATTTATGTAGAGCATTAATACACACACAGGCAAAACACCTGTATACACAAAGTAACAATAAATACAAATAAAAACTGGTAAAAATGCAAAACAGCAAACATAATCCAGAAATACTACCAAATATAGAAAAAGGCTATGCAATGAAGGTATCATGGTCTGGAGATAACAAGGTGTCCAAAGTTAAGATATTTATAAGGCAGAAGTGGGTTTAAAATATGGAATTTTCTAACCATTAGGTCTCAGAGAGATAAAACAGGTTGCCTAAAGGCAGCAGTTCCTCTTCAAACTATCCAAGTGATCCTAAAAAATGTTGAAGAATGTCCTTGTAAACAATGACCAGGTGACCACTCTGGTTGCTTTCAACATGAAAATGATATAAATTGCTTAGAAATTCAGCCTTTATTTAACCAGGCTGAAAATGTTTTCCTCAAATGCTTCTAGTCTTGGTAGTGACACTTAATTACATGACAAATAAATGCTTGCAGCTTTAATAAACATCAGTTTTACTAATGTCAAATAGTATGTATGTCAGTTGTGTGCCACCATAAAAACCCCCTTCTGGAGTTAGTGTACTCACCTGCCCTTGCTATCCTGCATGTTGGGGTTAGCACCAGCCTGCAGGAGAGCTTCTGCAATCTGCGCCATCTCAGACATCACATCTGCTGAGTATTTCTTTGAACTATACAATGCTACAAGGTGTAATGGGGTCTCTTGGGCTCCCAATGTGGCAGCATTGACAAGGGCCCCATTCTTAATGAGGAATGTAGAAGCAAAGAGATCTCCTTGAAAGAAATAACAGAACACACAATGACATGACAACCAGTTACTGTGGCCAATGTTTACTCTGAAGGCAGCAAGTGGATAACTGCAGACATAGAAGAAGGATATTTGGGCCTATCTGAAGCTGTAGACAGCTGTAGATGGAAATCCATGACAGTCCGCAGAGTTGCACTTTAATTCAAAAGGCTCTTTTGTCCACCTTTTGATTACCAATGACGATTTGCACCTGTTCCTTCCTTTAAGATGCCCTTACTGTCTAATAATAACAGACTTGGGTGGGAGAGATGACTCAGTGGTGACTCTTCCAGAGAACCCCAGTTCGAGGCCCATCACTAACACAGTGATTCACAATTGCCTGCAACTCCAGGTCCTGGGATCTGGCATCCTCTTATGGATTCTATGGGTACACTGGCACACATACACACATATAGCTGGGTGGGTGGAAGCAGTTATTTGTCTCACTGACCTCCAGGTGGCACCAATTAGCTTCTACTTGGAACTCATCGACCAATGTCTTTAAAAAACTGGCCTTAGGAAACTTGGGGAAGAAAACAGATGAACTTCAGGGATACTAGGTTTCACTTTAACAGACAGATTCTATTCCAATCAATTCTGACCAGATAACTACTCTCTTAGCAGAGTCCTAGGTCTACCTCTAAAGATAGAAATGAGGACACAGGCACAGAAAAACCTACACATGGTTTGATTCAGACAGAAAGCATAACATAAACCATCTTGTATCTTAATTTTTTAAAATGACAATGGTCTTACTCTGTAATTACTCTGAAATTACAGGCAAGAACCACCATTCTCAACTAACATTTTTATGACTCAAGTCTTTTTAATGGATTTACTGACTTTAAATTAAATTTACTTAGCCGGGCGGTGGTGGCGCATGCCTTTAATCCCAGCACTCGGGAGGCAGAGGCAGGCGGATCTCTGTGAGTTCGAGGCCAGGCTGGACCGACAACCTCCAAAGACAATACAGAGAAACCCTGTCTTGTAAAAACCAAAATAAATAAATAAATAAATATATAGATAGATAAATGAATTTACTTAAAGGTTAGACCCAAAAATCAATTCATAATTTATAACCATACATTTATATGCACTTTAAAGAAAAAAAAAGCTCTTTAGAAATTATTAGAAGTTGAATTAAGGAAAGTCAGTTCAGAGGGCAAATAAACAAGAAAAAAAAAAACATGCAGAGAACAGGACAAAGCAGGGAACTGGAATCTAGGCCCTAGATAAAGTTCTTACCAACAAGGAAACAGCACTCCACACACTTTCAATCTGACAGGACAAGGGTGTGGCTAGCACTCAACCACTGCTCAGCATGCTTAAAGCCCTGAGTTCCAACCTTGCCAAGAGAAAAACAGTATCTCCTACTGAAAACTTTCAACCACTTGCTTTCCTCAGTCACCAACATCAGCTAAATGAAGCATTATTGTCTTCATTTTCCCACATAAAAGTACTCCTAACCAATACTGAACAATTTTTGAATGGGCATACAACTGTCCTTTCAGTTTTGAGAGTTGTATTCAGAGAACAGCCATAAACCTTCATCATTAAGATAATACAAACAGTATTTAATAGTCCTTGTTTTAAAATTTTCTACAAATGATCAGTCAGAGAGTCCAGGTTATTGCAGGTTTTTAAGTAGTAGAAAACTAGAATTGTTATGAAAGGACTCATCATCTTGCTTAGGTCAGGCTAATCAGAGGAGATGGGAACAGAAGAGATGGTAACACTACCCTATGTGGGTCTCCTATAGCCTCACAGACCCTGATACCACCAAATTCTCCTGACAGATGGGTTTGCTTATTAGTAAGATAAGAACTAATGTTGTGTGGATTCTAATGTGCATCTTCAAGTAGACCTAGACCTCATTCATTTACTAAGAACTTCCATCACTCATAATGAATTGGAAGCAAGGTCAGCACTCAGTCACTGGGTAATGTTCCCCAAGTAATAGCAAGATGAAGGAGGCAAAGTCAAACAATCCCTCAAAAGGAGTGACAGCACATACCCAAAACCCAGAACACAGGAGGCAGAGGCAGGAGAACCACTGTAGGTCTGAGACCAGGCTCTACCATGTAGTGTTCTAGACCAGCCAGTGTCTCAGTGGGACCTCAATGAAGAGAAAACAATTCCTACAGGGTCTGGTTATGGAGTTCCAATGCCCAGGCAAGGTAAAGGCTACATTGTATAGGGCACATCCCAATCCTGTCTCACTGAGCTAACAGCCTGATAAGCAGAAAGATCCCTTCCCATTTTATAGACAAGAGAAGTCTATACAAGTGTGGACAAATGACTATCAGAGCAACATATGTGCCAGGACTCAAGCCAAAGTCAGTACTCTGTCCATACCACACTCCTTTTAAAAGTCTGCTATATTTACACTATGATCCACATACTTCCAGACATTTCACAAATTCAGAATGAAAAATTACATCACATTAGAACACACATCAAAACTGTCTTGGCAATCCCTGTAACTAAGCAATCACCCAAATATTTAATAACTCACGAGAGATTTTTTTTATGAAACATAAGAATTCAGCTCCCAGAGAGGAAAGGAATTTAATTGTTTTTTTAGTAACAAGTGAATCTGTTTCCAAAATAAACACCTCAGATACTAAACAGAGTAGGAAAGAACAATTCCCTATGTGGTAGAAACTTTCCCTAGTGAGTACAAACCCAGAGCTAAGTGCTATATCTGCTCTCCACAGCGATCTGCTATAAGAGTTTCCTACCCAGTGATGAGTAAAACTTTCCTCTCTACTAGCCAGCAAGCACAACACTCTACATAGCTCAGAAGGACATTTACCCTAAATCCTTTGCCCAGAAAGGGGAGAAAAACACAGCTGCAGCATCAACATTCAAATAGTACATTCTGCTAAGAAACAAAACCATGGCTGAGGGAGCAGCAGTGTTGTCTGTTGATGAACACCCATTTTCTGGCTATAATGAATAATGCAACCGCAAACATATGCAAATAACTAAGAGCTGTGCCCCACACGTGTGCAGGTGCATGTGCCTATCTGTGTGTATGCATGGAGCCAGAAGAGGCTGCGGGTATCCCCCTCTCTTATTCTGTCTATTCTTTTAGGCAGTGTCTCTCCCTTTACCTAGGGGTTTACACTTTCTCTGACAGGCTGGAGGCAGCAAGTCTACCTGTCTCTGGTCTACCTTGGCAGTGAGGTTAAGGTTACCTATGTGTTGGGATTAGAACTCTGTTCCTCATAATTATTTAACCACTAATCCATCTCTCCACCTATCCTTTATTTTTTAACATTTATTTATTTCATGTGTATGAATAAAAGTAGGCGTGCACATGGACATGGCCTGAGTGTAGAAGTCAGAGGACAACTTTCCAGGGTCAATTCTCTCCTCCCACCATGTGGGTTATGGGAATCAAACTCAGACCATCAGGTTTGGCAGCAAGTGCTTTTACCTACTGAACCATCTCTTTGTCCTGTCATTTATGGTCCTGATAACAACCATTCTGAACTGGAATGAGACAGACTCTCAAATGAGTTTTAATATGTATTTTCCTGGTGGCAATAAGATGTGGTGCACTTTCAAGTTTTTTTTGTCATTTGTATATCCTTTTATAAGACCTAACAGTTTAGCTCATTAATTGACTGGGTGCTTTTAAAAAACTTTAATTTTGGGGAGTACTTCCTTGCTACTGGAATACTGTTCAGAAAACCCTTGCCTATGCCTGTATCTTGAGGTATTTTAGCTACACCTCTTTCTTCTAGCACAGTGGTTCTCAACATTCCTAACTCTGTGACCATTTAATACAGTTCCTCATGTTGTGGTAATCCCCAACCATAAAATTATTTTCATTGCTATTTCATAAGTGTAATTTTGCTACTGTTATAAATCGTAATGTAAATATCTGACATGCGGAATAGCTGGTATATAATCCCAAAGGAGTCAAGACCCAGAGGTTCAGAACTGCCACTCTAGTAGTTTCCAAGTTTCTAGTCTTACATTTAAGGTCATTAATCCATTTTGAAATAATTTTTGTAATTATTTTGTAAAGGTGATAGGTATAGATTGAAGTTCATTCTTCGTTAAAAAGGTTGTCATTGCTCCAGTGTATTTCTTTTTAATTTCTACTATTTGGGGGGGGGGTGTTTCAAGACAAGGTTTCTGTTAATAGCTTTGGAGGCTGTCCAGTAACTAGCTCTTGTAGACCGGGCTGGTCTCAAACTCACAGAGATCCGCCTGCCTCTGCCTCCCAAGTACTGGGATTAAAGGCGTACACCATTACCGCCCTGCTCTATTATTTTTTAATATGTGTTTGTGAGTGTGTGCAACATGTATGCCTGTGCCCAAGAAGTCCAAAAGATGTTAAATTCTCTTGAGTTGAGTTCCCGGGCATTGGTGGTGCACACCTTTAATCCCAGCACTGGGGAGGGGGAGTAGCAAGGGGAGGGGGAGGAGAAGGCGGAGGCGGAGGCAGGCAGATCTCTGTGAGTTTGAGACCAGCCTGGTCTATACGAGCTAGTTCCAGGACAGCCTCCAAAGCCACAGAGAAACCCTGTCTCAAAAAACCAAAACCAAAAAAACCAAACAACTCTTGAGCTGGAGTTAAAGGCAGTTGTGAGGTGTCAACTGAGTGTTGGGTAGTGTAGCAAGCACTCTTGACCACAGAGCTGTTTCTCCAGCCCCTCCAATGCATGTTTTTGACAGATTTCTCAAAATTGGGATGCTATAACTATGTGTGTGTGTTGTTTTTTGTTTTTTTTTAGTTCATCGATCTTCAGGCCTGTTCTTAGACTGACAACAAGCTGTTTTTGTTACTATGTCTCTGTAGCATAGTTTGAGATCAAGTATCATAGCTGATACCTCCAGCACTGCTCTTTCTGCTAAAGATGACTTTGGCTATCTGGGCCTTTAATCCTTTCCTAAGAATTTTAACAGTTTACTGGCACAATTGCTGATGAAATGGGATTAAGTAAGTAGACATATGTTGCTCACAGCCAAAGGTACCTCAAAAAAATTTTTTTAAAGCTTGATGTGTATCTGTGTGGGTGAATGTCATGTGTGTACTTGTAGAACCAGAGGACAGTATCAGGACCTCTGGAGCTGGAGTTACAAGCAGGTGTGAATTTACTTACTAGGAACCAAGTTCACTGTAAGTGCTCTCTAGCAACTAACCATTGCTCCAGCCCCAGAGGCATTTTTCTCTTTAGTTTCTGGTTGTATTTTTGTTGTTGAGACAGGGTCTCTCTATATGACTGTTCCAAAACTAACTCTACAGACTAGACTGACTTTAAACTCACCGAAAACACTACCACCACTCCAAAGATAATTCTTTCCTTTTCTTTCTTTCTTCCTTTTTTTTTTTTTTTTTTTTTTTTTTTTTTGGTTTTTCAAGATAGGGTTTCTCTGTAGCTTTGGAGTCTGTTCTGGAACTCACTCTGTAGACCAGGCTGGACTCAAACTCACAGAGATCAATCTGTGAGCCTCCTGAGTGCTAGGATTAAAGGTGTATGCCACCACCACCCCGTCCAAAGGTGCTTCTTAAATGCTATCTGGCTAGCCTCTCTTCCTCAAGTGATGGTGGCACTATGAAAAGACAATCTGACAAAGTCAAGAGTGTTTCAGACTCTCCAACCCAACAATCACAAGTTCTAACTCATGCAGGCTGAGTATGCAGACTCAAGGTCTTTTGGGAATTCCTGGTTTAGGAAGCTGAAAACTGTAAATTTAGAAAATATATTGTGTACAAAGAAAACTGTGATGATATTTTGTTTATGATCTACAGCCTGAAGATCAGAGTGCAAAACTAGCCACAGCCATAGAGGCCAGGCAGTGGTGGTACACACCTTTAATTGCAGCACTCAAGAGACAGAGGCATATGGATCTCTGTGAGTTCAAGGCTACCCTGCACAACATGAGAGTAAATCAGTCTAAAAGAGGAACTCACACCTTTGATCCCAGCACTTGGGATCACTACCCTTTAATCCCAGCACTACAGAAATATAAGGTGGGAGGAGACAGGAGCAAACGGAGGCAGTCTGGGGTTTGGTGGAGACAGATGCAGTCTAGAGATGCAATCTGAGGACAGGATCACTCCTTTGGTCTGAGCATTGGTAGAGGTGAGACTCTCGAGCAGCTGGCTATTTTACTTCTCTGATCTTCAGCATTAACCCTACTATCTGTCTCTGGATTGTTATTATTCATGCTACAGTAAAATTCATTTCTCCTCACCTCTTTGTATTCCTTTATGTAACAAGCTCCAGCCATTCTTGTCTACCATGTCCACATCAGCTTTATGACTAACCAGAGTGGTGGCAATACTTTCTAGGCGCCGTGAAAGAGCCAGATCTAATGCAAGATCTCCATTGTGATCCATTTCGTTCAGCTTCCCTGGGAGCTGCACAGAGAAGTGGGGAAATCAGCATGCAGACAGGAAATACTTTAACCTTTCCAAACTGAAAACCTCTTTTTTGAGACAGGTTAATAGGTAGACCAGGCTCAAACTCACAAAAATGGCCTTTCTCCCATAATGTGTATGTCACCACACTTCTTACACAAGTGCCAATTCTAATGCCTTGGCACTGCTTAGTCCCCAAATTCACCGTCATTCACAGACTTTCTATCAGGCCTCCTGAGAGCATATGCTGTCAGTACCATACAAACAATAGTGATTAATTACAAAGCAAATGGCAACAATGTGAAAGGTGATTAAAGAACCACAGGGAAAATGCAAATAGCATGGGGGGGGGGCAGGTGCATGGGATAGCAACACATATCAATGCGGGACATAAATATCACAAACAAGCCAGCATAAAGAACTTTATGAAAAAGAGTTTAAAAAGGTAGCTTAACAAAGTCTTCTTTATCACAAACACCCATGATAAACCATATTTCCATTTTCATTCCTTTGAAGGCAGTATGGTATGCAGAATAATGACCTCCACCCCCACCCTACAGATGTTCATGCCCTAATTACCAGGTAATGTGAGAATGTCACCTTATATAGCAAAAAGGTACCACCGCAGATGTGATAAGGCTAAGTACCTTGAGCTAGGAAGATCCTGGATCAGCCTACAGGGCCCCACTTTGTAACAACATTCATTCTTAAAAGTGAAACAGGACAGTAGAAGAGTAGGTCGTTAAGGGGTCAAATCAGGACTTGACCTGTCACTGCTGGCTTTACAGATGGAAGCAATGCTTCTTTGAAGCTAAGGACTGTGCAGACATCTAGAAGCTGACAACAGTCTTCAGCTCACAAGAAAATGGAAGTCTTAGACCACTAGATAATTCTGCAAAAAAACTTATGTGAGCAGGAAATGGATTCTTCCCAACAGCTCCATGAATGATCACATCTACAAACAACTTGATTTTAGTCTTTTGACTTCCGGCTTGGACCTCAAACAGGAAAAGCTGATAAATAATAAACTGATGTGTTGCTGTTACTGTTTTAAACTTTATTATTCTATGTGCATGAGTGTTTTGCCTGCATGTTGCGTGTGGACAACATGTGTGCCTGATGCCTCCAGAAGTCAAAAGAGGGAAGGTACTGGATTCCCTAGGAATGGAGTCACAGATGGTTCTGAGCTGCCATGTGGGTGTTTAAAACCAAAACTGTGTCCTCTGCAAAAGCAAGAAGTGTTCTCAACCAGTCCAGAACATGTGTTGGTTTAGGGCACTGAATTTGTGGAAACTTGTTTTGGTAAGAAATGAAAACAAAGATTAGGGCCTAAAGTCAGGTACTGCTGTGACAGCCATCTGGAAATGTGAATGTCGCTTTGGACTGTACAAGACTAATGAATTCTGAGGAACAGAACAGGAAATACTCAAAAGCAACCTGAATAGTCAAAAGTCCTTAGAATGCTCAATGACAGTACAGATGGAAGCAGGGAATCTAAATAGTAATAAGATTTGGGGGTGGGGAGGGTTGAAGAGATGGCTAGCACATTGTTTAAGAGCACTGACTGCTCTTCCAGAGGACTCGGATAATTCCCAGCACCCACAAAGCAGCTAATAACTGTCTCTAACTTCAAGATCTGACACCCTCATACAGACATACATGTAGGCAAAATATCAATAAAATGAAATAAAAGTAAATAAGCTATTTTTAAAAAATTGGAGACAGGAAAAAAATGGAAATGTTTCTACAATACCTGGGAATCCATTTCAATCAGATAGAGGAAGACCACATCTTCTCTCTCCACTTTGATAGCTTTATGTAATGGGTACTCTGTCTTGGATTTGATCATTTTGTATAATAACTGAGCACTCATGCTGCTGAAGTCCTCCTTTCGCAAGTCATCCTAAGGATTAAAAACAATGAAAAGTGTCAATAATAACAACTGTCATTTACTAAGTATGTGTCAAGCCCTACTTTAAGACCTTAATATTTTTCCAACTACTTGAATCTTTGCTTGTTTTACAGATGAAAGTGAAGTCTATGGAGGCTAGAGAGCTCACACAAAGTGTGACAGTGAGAAAACGCCCAAGTCAGGATCTGTATTAATAGGTACCACACTCTACACATCACAGCTCAGTTGGGCCTCAGACACTGGACAGCTGAACATCAATGCTGATCTTCAACAGGAACCAAGTCACGTAGGAGTCCTACCATGAACTTAGTGTCCTTTTCCAACTAAGTCTACAAAGATGGCGATTTCAAAACAAATCAGAACTACAACAGTTTACCAAGTCCCAGGTGTTCTCCACAGCTGTAGCCCTATCAGCAAGTGAAGGCTACCACTCTGTCAGTTCTTTATAGCTAGTTTTCAGCACGCCTTTACTCCCAACATTTCAGAGACTGCACTGAGGCGGGGGTTTGCCTTAAGTTTGAGGCCAGTCTGAATTACATAGTGGGTTCCAGATCAGTCTGGGCTACAGAATGAGATCTTATCTCAACACAAAAAACAATAACCCCACTTTTCTAGTGGTATTGGGGATCAAATCTAGGACTTCTTGCATGCTAGCTAAGCATTGTACCACTGAGCTGTATTCCCAGCTAAGTTCCTCAGGCTTTTCTTGAATCTGCATCTCAGCTCAGACCAAACTCAGCATCCTCCTGCCTTAGCCTTCTAAGTAGTTGGGGCTATAGGTCCATGCACTAAACACAGACACAGACACACACACACACACACACACACATACACACACCAGTTCTGTTAGAAATATTTCTTTAGAATTCAAAGGCTCCTCCCATACCACTATATACAAAACAATCACAGAAGCTAGTTCATAAAACAACACTGATTGTTGTTTTATTTATTAATTATTTAATGGGGGGGGGAGCTTGGGAAGAGACAGTAGGGTCCCTGCGGTTCACTAGCCAACTGGACTCACGTAATTGGTGATCTCTAGGCTAATGAGAGACCCTGTCTCAAAATATGGTGAATAGTACCTGAGTAACTCCACCAGAGGTTGTCCTCTGGCCTCCATGAGCACCTATGTGCACCTGCATACACATAAAAAATACAAGATCAAGCCAGGCGTTGGTGGTACATGCCTTTAATCCCAGCACTCAGGAGGCAGAGGCAGGCAGATCTCTATGAGTTTGAGGCCAGCCTGGTCTACAGCGCGATTTCCAGGACAGCCTCCAAAACAATATAGAGAAACCCTGCCTCGAGAAACCAAAAAAAAAAAAAAAAAGATCAAACCTGTTATTTCTAATAAAAACCTAAAAAAAGCTTCTCAAAAGATGATGCTAAAGGCAGGTATTCCTCTGGATATCTGCTCCTGGACTCATTTCCAGAAAATAAAAAAGCCTCACAGATCATCTAAACCAACTGCTTATTTTTCAAGACTGCAAACAGCAAAGACAATGTATCTGAGAGGCAAGTGCGGAAGCAGGACTTACACTGGGATCTCTGGCTGCCAGTGTGAAAGCTCTGTCCATACCTCTCAATCTGTTACTCACCCAATGACTTGCAATAATTTCTGCACAGTAGTTCATCAGTGTGCTGGCATTTAATTCCTCTGCAGTTTGATAAAAGCGAATACAGTTCCTAACATTCACCAGAGACATAACACCCTTCTCACATCTGTAAGAGATTTTTCATTCATGATGAACAGTATTAGTAAGGCAAATATATTCATTAATAAATAAACCAAAGTTAATGATTGAGGCACTAGCTGTGTCTAGTAAAACTAAGGTGTAATACTGAACATCAAATGTATGGATTTTTACTTATTGAACAAACCAAAAGAAAAAGCAAAACAAAATAACCCCACAACCTTCAACATAGGGATGGCACACACCTCAAACCTCTGTACTTGGGGAGCCTGAGGGAAGGAAGATTGTCAAGAGTTCAAGAAGACAACCTGAGCTACAAAATGAGTCCAGGAACCATGGTCTATAATGTATAACACTATCTGACAAATAAAACAGTATATACCTAAACCTCAGTTTTCTGTACCACTAGAATTTCCAAGTATGCATCACACCACAACAATGGGTGACAAAGTCACTCTGATCTGACCACAACTATGGAGTAAGTATTCCAGGAGAAAAACCCTCCTTCCTTTCAGAGAGAGGCACTTACAGTACAGATATAGATATGATGGACTTGCTAGAACACTGTTCTAGCAGCAGGTGGCCAACTGCACAGAAGGAGCACAGCGAGTTTCAGTTCCCATCTGCAGAGCACTTTACACACTTGTACAGACAAGGTCCTAGACTCTGAAAGTTATCTCTTCCTTCTTACTGCCAAGGGACTTGGACATATTTCATGACAACAGATGTCTTCTTAAAAATTACAAACTTCATATTCACTCATTTGGATCCCTAGAGTGCCACCTGCTATGTGGATCACCTATAACTAAAAACTGATACAACTTGTACAACAAAAGAACACATACTTTTATTTTAAAATGTAAGTTCTCAGTTCAAACTTCATCTTTGAAAAACAGCAAAGCACACTAGTTTTCCTCTAGAGGAAAAATATCCTTTTTATTAGTATATTTTTTATAATTTTATATCCATAAAGAATACAAAAACACAAAACAATCTATTTTATTTTTAAACATTTTTAAAAACAGAATCTCACCATATAACCTTGGTTGTCCTGGCATTCACTTTGTAGACCAGACTGTACTCAAACTCATAAAGATCTATCTTTCTCTACTTCCAATTTGCTGGGATTAAAGGCGTGTGCCATCATGCCTAGCAAAGATTTATTCATTATTTTTATGTGCATGTGTGTCTATGTGAGTCCATATGTTTGTAGGAGCCCAAGTAGACCAGAAAAGGGCATCAGAACCCCAGAAAATGGAGTTAGAGATAATTGTGAGCCCCTGGGAACCAAACCTGGGTCCTCTCTAAGAGCTAAAGGGCTCTTAACCTCTGATCCATACTTCTAGCCCATAAATCTGATCTTAAAAAGTATAAATCAGGCACCCCCCCAAAGTCCCATCTGTTTCCCCACTTTGTTTTTGAAACAGAGTCTCTCTGTGTAACCCTGGTTGTCCTGAAACTAGCTCTGTAAACTAGGCCAGCCTTGAATTCAGTTATCTGCCTGTCTTTGCCTCCCAAGTACTGGAATTAAAAGCATGTGCCACCACACCCAGATAGTTTTCTGGTTTTTCTATCAGTTCATGTGTGAGAAGTGAGTACTACAGAGAGAAAAAACATAGATGAACAATGGTTGGGTTGTAGATAACTAGAGTTTTCTTTATATACTTCTGTTTTCCAGAATTAAATAAAGTTGCATACACTGAATATGTATTTATAATCAGGAGGAATGCTATCATTTTTATAACATAATTTTTTTTTTGGTTTTTCAAGACAGGGTTTCTCTGTGGCTTTGGAGGCTATCTTGGAACTAGCTCTTGTAGACCAGGCTGGCCTCGAACTCACAGAGATTCGCCTGCCTCTGCCTCCAGGGTGCTGGGATTAAAGGCGTGCGCCACCAATGCCCAGTTAACATACTCTTTTGTAAGAGAATTTTCTGATAGCATTAAAAATAAAGACTTTCTATGGTAGTTAGAATATAACTGGCCCCTATAAACTCATAGGGAGTAGCACTATTAGGAGGTGTGGCCTTGTTGAAGGAAGTGCATCACTGTTGGAGCAGGCTTTGAGGTCTCTTTTGCTCAGAGTCACAAGATATAAGACTCTTAGCTACTTCAAAAGCACCATGTCTGCTTTCATGTCATCAAGCTTCCCACCATGATGATAACAGACTAAACCTCTGAACTGTAAACCTCCATCTCAATTAAGTGTTTTGTTTGTAATAGTTGCTGTGATCATGGTGTCTCTTCACAGCAATAGAAACCTTAGACATCCACTTTTTCATCAATTTAATTATTAACATTTCCAAGCCATCAGGACCTCTCACAGAAATTAGAGACCTCACACTGAACTGTCTGCATTTGCCCAAGACTCTTAACATCTTATCTTAGACATGTCATTTCTCTGCCGGACAGCAGTGGGCACTCTTGTAACCTCATTAAGAGCCAGCACTCATTCTAGACCTGGTCTCTTCCATCCCAGCTCTTTTTCTTTTTCTTTTTTTTTTAAGCTGAGACATCTCATTTTCTTTTCTTTTTTTTAAAATATTTTATTTATTTATTATGCATACAATCTTCTGCATGCCAGTAGAGGGCACCAGATCCTTAAAAAGCTGTTGACACATCCAACAGTACAGATTTGAGCATCTGGTAATGTTGATCATTACAAGTTCTAATCAATCAACAAACAACAAACATTTTAGTTAAAGAATCCATTATACCAGTATCAATAATTGATACAAATCCCAGAACATTTTTTATAAAATTTTATTTAAATTAGAAACAATCTTATTTTACATATCAATCCCAGGTCACTCTTCCTCCCATGCCCCTCACCAACTCCCCTATCCCATCCCCCATGCGTTCTCCAGGGAGGGTGAGGCCTTCCATGAGGGATCATCAAAATCTGTCAAGTTATTGGGGCAGGGCCTACGCCCTCCCCTGTACATCTAGGCTAAGAGAGTATCCCTCCATGGGAAATGGGCTCCCGAAGCCCGTTAGTGCAGTAGGCATACAACCACCCAGAACATTTTAAATAAAGCAATTTAATTTATAAGGAAGTCTGATATGGTCAATGAGAAAGCTCAGGATATCTGAGGAAAAGAAAAACAATCTAAAATGAGTATGAGTTTACTCCTACGTAGTTCAAAAACTTACTAAATAAACATAATAATTAGCTAGATAGAGTACCTCAACATTGAAGTTAGTTGTGCTAACAATCTAGCCCTATGCACCTTGGACCTGTTTATGTTCAAATTAGATTTAGATAGTAAAACAGTTCTCAGGCCCACATCACTTACAGATAGTTGGGAAGATTCTGTGTATGGATTCCTGTGGGTCTGTGCTAGAAGAAAAGCCCTCTCACAGTAAAAACAGAGCAAGCAGTTCCTGGTAGCCAAGTCTCTCATCTTGATGGCTAAAACTAGCCTTTCAACCACCATCTTTTTCACGCACCCATGAGAATAAAAAGAGATAATGAAGTACTGTAAAAGGACTACATCGGACTGGAGAGATGGCTCAGAGGTCAAGTGTATTGACTGCTCTTCCAGAAGTCCCTAGTTCAATTTCTAGCAAACACATGGTGACTCACAACCAACTGTAATGAGATCTGGTGCCCTCTACTGGTATGCAGGCACACATGCAGACAGAATACTGTGTATCCATAATAAATAAATAAATACATCTTTTAAAAAATGTGTGGTGATAATATTGTTTATGATTTAGTAAAGCCACTGGAGATCAAAATAGCAAAGCAACCATACTAGTTAGCCATAGAAGCCAGGCAGTGGTGGCACACACATTTAATCTCAGGACTCAGGAGACAGATGCAGATGGATCTCTCTTAGTTCAGGGCCACCCAGGGCTAAATGAAATTGAATCAGTCTAAAAGAGTAACAGAGATCACGTCTTTAATCCCAGGACTCATGAGGGGTACTTAAGACAGGAACAGGGTCTCAGAGCTGGCATTCATTCTCCAGCCAAATTGAGGATAAGAAGGCACTGAATTCTCCAGCCACAATGAAGTGAGTGAGGCAGCAGCCTGAGGCTTGGTGATAGCGCTCGTGGAGACAGGAACAACCCTTTCGGCCTGAGGTAAAGGTTAAGATCTACTGGCATGACTGCTTTGCTTTTCTGATCTTTAGCTTGAAGCTTGAAACCCAATCAGTCTCTGGGTCTTTTATTTTTTGTGTTACAAAAAAGAGTAAATATCTTTAAAAAAAAAAAAAAAAGGAAGAAAGGGAGGAAGGGAGGGAGAGAAAGACATCAACTAAGTTGGCCACCAATAGCCACAGTTACAACAGGTGCACAAAGCACTCTGCCTGGCACCGTTTGATGAGCATTTGTCTATTATTCTACAATCCCAACTTGGGAGAAGAACAGAGAAAATGCACTTTTTATAAAAACATACTGGGACCTAAAAAGCAGTTAACTTCAATGAAGTAATACAAAATCTACCGAACCATACACTCTCTGGATTAATGTAAGCACTAAAGTGCTTTCAAAAAGGAGTGCATAACCAAAGATTTCATCTGCTAGATCCTTCCAAAGGCAGAATAAAACATTGATGAAAACAGAATGAAAGGCTAAGTCAAGAATCTGACACTGGATTCTATTAGTCCATATTCAGTTGTCAGTTTACATAATCACATAATCTCAAGTAATAATCTAGTAGAAAAAAGAACAAATTAGTACCGCAAAATTGAGTTTACCAGCAACACAAAGCAAGGGAGAAATCAGTCTCCCCCACATCACCTTCACAGACCCCTAGCAGCTCTTCACAGTCAGAAGCTGCCCTGCCACAGCTTGGCACAAAAACTTCACCACCACCTTGCAGGGCCTTGAGCATATGTGTTGTGACTTACCTCTCCCTAAGGAGCTGAAGCTGAAAGCGATTGGCCAGTTTCATCAACTCAGTCAGAAACACATCATCCTCTCTGAACTCTAACTCATCAGTATAGATCCAGCGAA
Source organism: Mesocricetus auratus (assembly GCF_017639785.1). Lineage (NCBI taxonomy): Eukaryota > Metazoa > Chordata > Mammalia > Rodentia > Cricetidae > Mesocricetus > Mesocricetus auratus. The sequence continues at coordinate 51,616,259 of NW_024429191.1, read as the reverse complement.
GCATGGTCATTGTCACCTCAGGATTCGCATCTAGTTAAAAGAAAGTAGATGACACACTTAGGCCTTCTAGAAGTAACCCTAAAACCTGTGGTTAGAAAAGAGGTATACCTAACTCAAGGAGATATACTGTAACAGGCCCCCACCCCTTATCACAACTGACACCATGATAGAATTATCATTCAGGTCTTGCAACCTAGCACACAGGCAACCAACACCTGCCAAAAGAGAATAAAGGCCTATGTTCTGGCAAAGTCCCTAAATTTATTAGCCTTGCTTTTTGGCTTCGGCAATTCCACTTCTTACTGAGGTATGTCATCCCAGGATATAGTTTTTGTGTTTAAAACCCTACCTTGAGAAAGGCTTGGTGCTGTACATGGGTCCCAACCACCCAGTGTAGCTGCAGGCCAGCTAATAAAGACTCTATTTGCTTAAATCCATATCCAAGTGATCTTCTCTGGCAGATACATACCTCCTAACAATACAGTCATTAAAAATAGTGACAGTGTGTCTGAACAGCACCTGACTCCAGAAAAATGTTAAAAGTTCTGTATGAGGAAACCATAGGGTCAAATTCACTGAGAAAATATTTGACATGCAAGATAATTTCAGAATATTTTTCATTCCTTCCTTCCCCCATCTGTGGCTGTCCTGGAAATCTCTATGTAGATAAGGCTGGCCTCGACCTCACAGAGATCTGCCTGCCTCTGCCTCATTAAAGGCACGCACCACCACTCAACAGAATTTCTAATACCAACTAGCCATAGCTTTATTTGTTTGTTTGTTTATAGCCATTTGTTTGCAGTCCTGGAGATTAATTAGAAAGGCTTTATTTTATATGTAGGGGTGTTTTGCCTGCATGTATGACTATGCATTCCTGGTGTCCATAGAGACCAGACGAGGGTATTGAGTCCTCTGGAACTGGAGTTACAGATGGTTGTATCCCACTGTATGGGTTCTGGGAATAAAAGCCAGATCCTCTAGAATAGCAGCTAGAGAGAGAGCTCCACTGAGCCATCTCTCCAATCTGCAGTCAAGATTTTTAAAGACTGAATAAAGTTTTACACAGCAATTACTCACATAAATTGCTATGCTAAACAACAGGGTAAATACAGAGAAATGTGTTATTTTAATAATAAAGAACTGAGACAAAATGTATATTTTGAAACAAGAACTCTCAGTCTGTATTCCAGGCTGGACTGGAACTAACAGCAATATTCTTGCCTCAGCCTCCCAAAATTGTGGGATTACAGGTATGAGCCTTTGCTTACAAAATCTTAAGAGTCCAACAGAAAGTTAATAAAAACATAATATACACACAATGACAAATTAGCAACAATTCATGGCAGTATATTTGCAGAGGTTTAAAAAACTGAGAATACATTTTGTATAACCTAGTTTTTTGCAATATGTATGACAGTATAAATGTACCATTTGTGTATATGTACATACTATACACTCATACACCTCTATCTGTCCATCATCTATCAATCAATCAAGAACCTGAAAGGATATATACTAAAATACAAATCAAGAATTTATTCATGATTAATTTTTTAAGCTAATCTTTATCTTGATTTTCATTTAATAAATGTATTATTTGTATATTATTAAAGTTAAAGACTATACAGCTAGTTGAAGGAAATGTTTACTATAAAAATCATCATTTAAAATATCTAAACTAGTGCTGAGGATCTGGCTCAGTTAGTACCGATTGCCTAGCATGAAAGAAAAGCCTTGAGCTGACTCCCGATGACATAAACCAGGTGTGGTGACACACATCTGTAATACTAGCAATTGTCCAAGGTCAATTTTGACTACATACTATAAGTTGGACAACTCGAGACACTATCTGAAAGCATAAACAAGCAAACAAACCTATACAATTATTTTGATTAAATCAGCATACAGAAAGTGACATCCAGAGGACAAATTAAAGCCATAGCTTGTATAACAGTTCTCCAAGCATAGTCCTGAGCAAGCAGACTCCAGAGTGAACTCTCCAGCTCACCCAGGCCCACCAAAGAGAACTGGTGATGGACCCAGCATCTGCATCTTAATGATTCTGTGATGTTAATGCGATGCTCACTAAAGTTTAGCAAACTATATTCAATTCTTAATTATCAAGAAAAAGTACAGTAAGGATCAGGAATACATTATTAATAACTAGGCAACAATAGATGAGCTCTGATTAACTCCCTATTCCAACTACACACAGTGAGGAGGATGGGTTTGAAGGGAATGATGTTGAGTTGAACTGAAAACCTGATGTACTCAAAGCAGATTATTTCACTATTGTTTCCTAAAACAACCAGACAGACAAGGGTGGGGCAAAAACAAACAGTAGCTTTTTTTTTCCTTTGTCTTCCTCAGTAACACAGTAGTAACAATGAAAAATTTTCATTTTGCTTTGTTTTTGGTTTTTCTGAGACAAGCTCATGCCAAGGTAATCCAGGCTGACCTGGAGTTCTAACCCTTCTACCTCGGTCTCCTAAGTCCTGGGATTACATGAATATGCAACCAGCCCAGCTAAAATTTCTTTCTTTTAGGGGGAGCAGTTCGAGACGGTTTCTCTGTGGCTTAGGAGGCTGTCCTGGAACTAGCTCTTGTAAACCAAGCTGGTCTCTAACTCACAAAGATCCACCCTCCTCTGCCTCCGTAGTGCTGGGATGAAAGGTGTGCGCCACCACCGCCTGACCCAGCTAAAATTTCTATCTCAAGATTGCAGTAAATAGTAACACTGAATTTAAAGAATTGATAAACTAGACATAAAGGAAATTATACACACATACACACACACACACATATACATATAGTAGCACTGAACAATCAGCTTCTTTGACATAATAGCATTTAAAGAATACTACATCTTGGTGCACACAGGTAAACCCAGCACTCGGAACAGTGCTGGATCGTGTAATATATAATTATTATATAAAATAGGCAGGAGAATGGCAAGTAAAAGATCAGCCTGACCTATATAGTGAGCTCCAAGCCAGACTGGGTAACATAGGAAGACTCTACCTCATAAGTAAGTAGGGTGGAAGTGTATGTGAAGTGGTGGCTTGCCTAGCATGTGAGAGGCCGAGTTCAAACCCCGGTACTGTAAATAAGCAAAGCACTGTATTCAGCAACTGCAGTGCATTATCTTTCCAAGTGCACACAGTATATTCACTGAGACAGATACACACTGAGACATAAAATAACAGGGTTTCATGTAGCCCTGAACAAAGCACATCTCATAAGTCTCACAACTGCTGGAATCACCAATTTTTGATAACTGAAGTATCAAAAGACAGTAGCCTATTCTTAACATCTTTCTAACAAATTTGAATAATTCTAAAGTCTTTTATTATCTTTTCTAGCCTTTATATACTATGTGACTGTGGAGTCAAAATACTACCATACATTTTGTGGACAAGACTTCATAATCAAATGGTTCTTGGAAATTATCCTAATTTTATTTACAGGTGGTCAGAGATATGTGGTGTCAAAAGATTACATGTTTAAAGAGAAAAGCCACAGCTCTGAATGCACACAGATGGACTGCAGCCTTTGCAATAAAGGTCTTCCATGTAGGCATTTTCATTCTAGGTGTGAATGGCACATGCACATCCTTCTGCTTTTATGTGTGTTAATTTGTGCTCATGAGGAGAACCAAGGGCTTCAAGTTAAACCTTAGAAATTATCATAAAGACAGTTCCCTCACAACAGAGAAACACAAAAGATATGTTCTAAATCCAGGGATCAACACCTATTCTTCCTGTACAGCGCTGCTCAAGTGTGAGTCACTGGCACCTCTTCATAGCCCAATTCAAATCTCTGCTGGAATATGCACACAGAGCAGCTATGTTGTTATACTCACGGCCCTGGCCTGAAATGATTTGCTAACTGTAGTAGCATCTTGCAAGATTTAAATGGGTTCAGGTAACAGTTCATTACTTCTTCCAGAGCACAAGCTCTGAGACAGAGATACATCATAATCGCTCAGTCACACTTGCCACACAAATCTAGCAACCAGAGTTCAATCCCCAGCACTCCACAAAGTTGTTCTCTGACCTCCAAACATATGCATACATGCAATAATAATTTTTAAAGAAATAAGCTTATTGAAAGATACTTGTATTTTTTAAATCATAAAAACGTGATACTCAAATATTTATGATTTACTATCCAAAGATTAAATCACAAAGGACACTTTGAGGCTGGAGAGATGGTTCAGTGGCTAAGAGCACTGGGTTCAATTCCCAGCACATGCATGGAGATTACCACCATCTGTAATTCCAGTTCTAAGGGGTCCAACATCCTCTTCTGACCACCTCGGGCACTGCATGCATATGGTGCAAAGACAGAAATGCATGCAAAACACCCACACACACAAATTAAAATAAAATTTAAAAACTAAAAGAAAAAGGAACAACTAACTTTGGGTGACAACTTATTTCAATAATTTATGTTTTCCACCAAGTGATAAGTATCTTACTTTTATTATACAACAGATATTTTAAAGTGATACATTATAAGTTTCTGTCAAGAGGTCTTGTGTATTAGTTCTGTTTTGGTGAGTCAGACTTACCTGACAAGTCTAGTTCCTCCGTGGAAGACAAGTTGGCCAGACTCCAGCTATCACTGCGGGCAGCCAGGACAAACTTGTGAGCACTGATGTGCCTTCCCCCAACCTTGATCTTCAAGTCACTGATGAGGAAAATATTCAAAGATACAGAAAGAAAAACGTCATCATAACTGGATAAGCTATGAGTCCCACCTGACAAATGTATGGAAAATGATTATCAACATGAATCTGCAAAAGAAAAAAAATTCACAATGGCATTTCCACATGGTGGGAATACTTTAACTTCTCCCTCAATTCCATGGGATGACCCACTCTCAAATACATCTGACAGAACTCTGTAGTGAACTAAGCAGGATGATTAACAGTCATACGCAAAATATAAGATGTCTTATGCAGAATGTTTCAAAATAAATCACCAAGGTGAGAAATGCGGACAGCTCAAAGCTCTGACTTTGTCCCATAATAATGCCGAGCAATGTAAAATAGACTATGAACAGATTAGTTCCCACAAAGAGACAACAACACAAAACCTAATACCTGGACTCCTGTCTCCATCAGAAACATTGATACATAACATTAGCCATTTAATATTCAACCATTTACCAAGAAAAAAGGTTGGGGCTGGGTGGCACTTTCATTTTTTTTTCTTTTTTTCTGGTTTTTCAAGACAGGGTTTCTCTGTGGCTTTGGAGGCTGTCCTGGAACTTGCTCTGGAAGACCAGGCTGGTCTCGAACTCAGAGGTCCACCTGCCTCTGCCTCCAGAGTGCTGGGATTAAAGGTGTGCGCCACCAACACCCAGCTAGGTGATACTTTCAAATAACCTCAGTATACTGGGATCAAAAGTTTGAAATCAATCTCGGCTACACAGCAAGACACTGTCTCAAAAAAGCAAACCAGAAAGAAAGAAAGGGATATTTCCTACATACTATATTTAAAAATTCCCTGAAAAAGATATGTACATTTACTCTGATATGTCAAATGCTAAGGAAGAAAGACTTCTAGGCAATTAACTGAAACATCATGATGATCCACTGTGTTGACAGGATTGGGCCATATGGCTGGCCATGTTGGCAACAAAGAAAAGTACCAGCATGTGACATGTAGCAAGGCTGCAGCATTGGACAAGCAGTGGGAAGAAGATCAAAAATTAAAGGTTATCGTTGACCACACCGAGTTCTGCACTACCCTGGGCTACCAAAGACCTTGTCACAAAAATAAATGAATAGCTAGGTATAGTAGTACATGCCTTTAATTCCAATAGTCAGTAAAGAGAAGAAGCTCTGAGTTCAAGGCCAGCCTGGTTTACACAGCAGGTTCCAAGTCACCCAGGGCTACACAGTGAAACCATATCTCAAAAAACAAACAAACAAAATAAATAAATACTTCGCTAATAATCAATCCTTGGTATGTGCCCACTACTCTAAGTATTTTTACATCTATGACTTAATCTTTACTCCAGTCCTAAACAGCATACAGGGCTCTAACAAAGACTGACATTCTGAGTAACAAAGGCACATTGTTCATCTTTTTCATCAATTGGTGTGGTGTTGATTTATGTGTATGAGGGCACAGGTGAGCATGCAAATAGTGTCCATGTGGAAGTCAGAGGTCAACCTTTGATGCCAATCCTCAGATGTCATCTAGCTGTTACTGGGTCTTTCACTGGCCTAGAACACAACCACTTAGGCTACGCTTGCTGGACAGTGAGCCCCAGAAACTGCCTGTCTGTCCTCCTAGGACTGGGATTTTAAGTGGCTGCCATGAGGCCCAAAATTTTTCATATAGGTTCTTGGAATCAAACTCAGGTACTCATTCACCTTACTGGCATCAGCCCAACTCTTATTTTTATTTTATGAGATAAGGACTCAGGCCAACATCATCCACACCGGACTGGACCTCACTATGTAGCTTAGGCTGGCCTCCGAGTCATGATAATCTTCCTCTCAGTTTCCTTAGCACTGAGACTACAAGTGTGAGCTACCACATATGGATCAGTGCTAATAAGTTTGATTACAGAGAAATAAATTTGGCCTAGTAGCACAGGTAGGCCTAATCCAGCCTATCTGAGAGGCTCAAACAGGAGAAACACAAGTTCAATGGCAGCCTGGCCAACCTAGCGAGACCCTCTCTGAGAAAGAGGTGACAAAGAGCTGAAGACGCAGCTCAGCAGTACAGCATTTGTCTAGCATATGCAAAGTCCCTACTTCAATCCCAAGGAGTGCAAAGTAAGAGAATGAGAACACACTGTAACATGTGTGTCAAGTGGCTAAGGATGAAGCAAAAGGTCCAGTTCTGGTTCTGGGAGCTCACCTGTACTGCTCCTGCTCATAGAGTCCTGCCACTATTGCCAGCAAGCGGCTGATGAAGGACTCACTGCTACTCTCCTTGTTTGCCTGTGCAGCCAAAAGCGTGCATCTTTTCTCTGTCTCCGCCAGTTTCTTCTGCAGCTTGACATACTCTTGTCGAAGAAGCATCAAATGCTTCTCCAACTTGGCCACCTCCTCTGCAAAGCAAACAAAGAATGTTTACATGGCAGTTGCAAGGCAAATCTCATTCACCACTCTCTAGCCATCTGGTCTACTATTTCTGTATGATCTGAGAGAATCAAATAGGACTTTGTAGTCTGGCAAGATAGATCAGCATATAAAGGCACGTACTGTCAAGTCTGAGGACCTGAGCTCAATTCCTAGGACTGACATGGAGAGAGCCTACTACTATAAGTTGTCTTCTGACCTCCATAACACACACTGTGACATGTATGTACCTACATACATACATACATATATATATACACACACAAAAATAAATAATGAAAAATGCAATTGAAAAGAAAAGGCCCAGTGAGATGGCTCAGCAGAGCCTGACAAGTTGAGTTTGATCTCCAGGACCCACACAGTGGAAGGAAAGGAACCCTTAGGTTGTCCTCTGACCTCCACTCTCTCATGTGGCATTGACTTGGGACATTCATGTGCGCACATACATACATACATACATACATACATACTATACATACATACATACACATACAACTATAAAAAATTAAATAAGCAGAATATAAAACCATATGCTTTATAATTCTAATTTAATATATTCACATATGTGCAGACTACAAAGCAAATTAAATACTCCAAATAGCAAGTCTTACTGAAAAGGATTTTTGTTTACACTTTGTGATTGCTATTTTATAACAAATATGTCCTGCATCATAATTTTAAAAAGTGCTTTAGCCTGGTGGTGGCATCACACAATTTAATCCCAGCACTTGGGAGGCAGAAGCAGGCAGAACTCTGTGAGTTCAAGGCCAACCTGATCTACAGAGTAAGTTACAGAACAGCCAGGAATGCTACACAGAGAAACCCTGTCTTGTAAAAACATTTTAAAAAGTGTTTCAAAAGATATGTGTTTAATTGCTAATATGCTATTATTTTCACATATATATATACACACATTTAGGTATATATGTGACTTTTTTCTACTCTTCTAGACATTCAATAAATGCCTGGGGTGAAAAACTGATGTTCACTCAGCCTCAGGTATAAATCAATATCCCCAGGAAAATAAACTTGAAAAGCACTTACAAAATGACAACAGTAATATTTTTCTCTAATTCTACAATTAACTTGTCTTACAAATATTGAAACCAAACATTTCTTTTTTAAAAAAAGTATTCATTTTGCTCTTAACTGCTGAGTCATCTCTCCAGCTTCTAAACAGTATTTCTTTTTAAATGCTGACTAAAGGAAAACAATATTTTTGTTTTGTTTGTTGTTTTTTTTGAGACAGGATTTTTCTGTGTAGCCCTGGCTGTCCTAGAACTCTGCCTGTACACCAAGCTGGCCTTGAACTCAGAGATTTACCTGAGAGCTGGGGTGCGCCACCACTGCCTATCAATGAAAATAATAATCACAAATTGAACCCGGTTTCTTAAAAAACAGGAGTTAAACTTAAAATTACACTAAGCACCTTGGGTTAGACTCAGGTCACTAACCCTGAAGAGTTCAAGACTAAAGAGCCAGGATAGCACAACTGCTAACCTCCAAGGGGAAAACACTGAGCACAGAGAACTCAGCAGCAGAACAGGAGATGCAGACTCATGTCATAGAACAGGTGAGTCCTGAGGCAGGGTAGAAAGAAAATTTAGAGGTCCTTCACACTACATTCCACACACTAGAGTCTAGTTTACATTCCACACAAGTAACAAAGACAAATTTTTAAGCTGGGCAGTAGTGGTCTATGTCCTTAATCCTAGCACTCCAGAGGCAGAGTCAGGTGGATCTCTAGTTTGAAACCATCCTCTTGAGTGAATTCTAGAACAGCCAGAGGTATACAGAGAAACCCTGTATCAAAAAACAACGACCCCCCCCAAAAAATGGCCTACAAAATTACTTCTTGTCAAGATGTTTCAACAAGGATGTTTAAAAACATCATATTCTGTTTACATAGGGCCAGAATGTGACCTTAGGCTTAACCCTACAAATTCTCTTATCCCTAAACCTAAAAAATATGCCTCATAAACCTTACAATTTCATTTACAAAAGGAAATTCTTTAAGATAAATAAGTAAACAAGCTCATACTTTCTTCCTTAAAATACAATACACACAGTCTGGAGAGATAGCTCAGCAGTTAGGAGCACTGGCTGCTCTTCCAAAGGTCCTGAGTTCAATTCCCAACAACCACATGGTGGTTCGCAACCATCTGTAATGTGACCTGCTGCCCTCTTGAGGCCTGAGGGCAGAACGCTGTACATATATTAAATAAATAAATCTTTAAAAAAAAAGCACACACACCATCCATTCATTCATTCACTCACTCACTAAATCATATCACTCTGATAGACCAGGCTGGCCTCTGCCTTCAGGGTGCTAGAACTAAAAATGTACCACCATGCCCCACCCTTTCTTTCTTTTGAGACAGGGTCACAATAGAGATAAAAAAGGGAAAAGGCCGGGCAGTGGTGGTGCACGCCTTTAATCCCAGCACTCGGGAGGCAGAGGCAGGCGGATCTCTGTGAGTTCGAGGCCGGGCTGGACCGATAGCCTCCAAAACAATACAGAGAAACCCTTTCTCGTAAAAACCAAAAAAAAAAAAAAAAAAAAAAAAAAAAGGGTATGGAAGGGATAATGCCCCAGACACCAACATACTAGATGAATTAATTATAAATGGCCTGGGATCTTTGTTGAATGAATGGAGATAAACTTCAAATTTGGAGTTTCTTTGCTCCCAGCTGTATAAGCCTATGCTAACAAAACACTTTTTAGAATAGTGCTTTTCAACAGAACCTTATGTGTGGCACAATATTCTACTGATCTGCCTATCTCATTAGCCACACCGCTGATGCGCACGTGGAATGTCACTAATGTGACCAGGTACTAAGTATTTAATAGCATTTAATTTTAAGTTCAAGTGGCTGTATGTGGCTAGCAATTATTGTACTGACCAGTGAATGGCCAGTGTAACAATGTCTTCACTTGTCATTCAGTTGTTCCAAGTATTTGCCTGACCAAATTCCACTAAATTAGTAAAGTCTATAATCAACTATTGACAAACCACACAAACACAAACACACACACTTAATTTCATTTTGTGGGATCTGAAGCAATGACTCCATGGTTAAGAGCACTGGCTAGTTGTTTTTTTTTTAATAATTTATTTACTTTTAATTGCATTGGTATTTTGTCTGCATGTATATCAGTGTGAGGGTTCAGATCTTGGAGTTAGAGACAGTTATAAGCTGCCATGTGGGTGGTGGGGATTGAACCCAGGTCCTCTGTTAGAGCAGTCAGTGCTCTTTCATATGCATTGGTATAAGAGTATCAGATCCCCTGGAACTGGAGTTTTAGACAGTTGTGAGCTGCCATATATGTGCTGGGAACTGAGCCTCAATCCTCTGGGAGAGAAGCCAGTGCTTCTCTGAGCCATCTCTCCAGACCCACCTTGGCTAATCTTACAGAGAACCCAGATTCAATTCTAGCACCTACATGATGTCTCACAAATATCTGTAACTCCAGTTTCTGGGCATACAATACCCTCTTCCAACTTCCTTGGGCACCAGACATGCACATGATATGTACAGGCAGGCAAAACACTACAGACATAAGAATTAAAAAAAAAAAGTTTTCCCCACTATGATGACATCTATGAATCACATCAGCAACCAACATGGCAAGATAATCTTAAGGGTGCAGTAGTGACATGAATACCTTGGCAATAACCAACAGCTCTGTAACTGGATTTAAGATGCAATAAAAGGTAAACTATGCCTGGTAGTGGAACCTAGCTAACTACTCAGTGCTAGTAAAGACATGGTTATTAGAGGAGAATCAACAATCACTATTTACCATATCAGCAGAATCCCTAAGAATCTATGAACATTTGGTCTTTATACCCACAGATAAGTGTAGACTTCAACCCTCATCAAGGAAGCTTCACTTTGTAACAGAGACCACTACAGAAAATCACAACCAATAAAAATACTGAGTTGTGGAACCCAGTTCCAATAGATACAATTACAAAACACTCCTGTTTCTAAGGCTCAGGGAACATTTTGGAAGAGGGGAGCAGAAAGAATTGTTGGTGGCGCACGCCTTTAATCCCAGCACTTGGGAGGCAGAGGCAGGCGGATCTCTGTGAGTTCAAGGTCAGCCTGGTATACATAGTGAGTTCCAGGACAGCCTCCAAAACAATACAGGGAAACCCTGTCTTGAAAAACAAACAAACAAACAAATACAGCCATAAAGTTTCATGAACAGATGGCCCAAATGTGAGCTGAACAAGGATAACATCAATGGATATGCCCAAGTGAGCTGGAAAATGCCTACAACGCTTCAACCCTACACAAAAAACTACAAGCAACTGAGGAAAGCTGGGAGAAATGGTCTTCTCCAGGGAAGAACACACCAGTTGATTATCCATTGCCAAACAGTCAGCCCAGAAAATATACACATAAGTAACATTATACAAACCAAACAGGTTATATTTAGGACTGTGTGTACCTACACACATACATACATGCACACAATAAATAATAAAAAATAGGTCATAAAATTGAAGAGAGAGTAGGGAAGGGTACATGGGAGGCTTTAGAAGGACTGGGAGAATGTTATCTCAAAAAAATTTTGTGCTGGGAATTGACCCCCAAGGCAAGCACTCTACATCCCTAGCTCAACAATTGTACTCTTGTTTTGTTTGGTTTTTTGTTTGTTTTTCGAGACAGGGTTTCTCTGTGAAACAGTCCTGGCTGTCCTGAAACTCAGATATCCGCCTGCCTCTGCCTCCTTAGTGCTGGGATTAAAGGTATACATCACCACTACCTAGCTCTACACTTTATTTGCTAAGACTTAAATGTGCTAGGGAAAAAAAAAAAGCAGTTGTGGTGGTTTGAGTAAGGATGGCTCATATATTTGAATGCTTAGTCACCAGGGAGCAGAACTGTTTGAAAGGACTATAGGGTTAGGAAATGGGGCCTTGTTGGAGGATGTGTCACTAAGGATGGGCTTTGAGGTTTCAAAAGCCCACACTGGGCACAGGTTCTAGCTCTGTCTGCAGATCAGGATGTAGTGTTCTCAGCTACTGCTTCAGCATCTGCCTGCATACCACCATGCTCCTCACCTTAATGGTAACAAACTAAACCTCCAAAACAGTAAGTAAGTCCCAATTAAATGCCTTGGTCATAGTTTCTCTTCACAGCAATAGAACAGCAACTAAGACAGTAGTTTAAAGAAGCCAGGTATGGTTTGCATACCTGTCTGGCAAAAAGATCATGAATTCAAGGCATGAACCACAAAAGAACCAAGTACTAGGTGTTGTTTAGGGCACTCCTAGAAAAGTGTTTTCCAGAGAAATGTAGCTGAACCCACCAGTTTACATGATGTCTATTACTGTGATAAAACAACATTACCAAAAGCAACTTGGGAAGCAAAATGTTTACTTGGCTTCCATATCCCCATCACAGTTTGTTGAGAGAAATCAAAGCAGACATCTGGAAAGAGGAGCTGAAGCAAAAGGCATGTAAGAACGCTACTTACTGGTTTGCTCCCCATAACTTGCTTGCTCAGCCTGCTTTCTTATGTAACCCAAGACTACTTGCCCAGAGGCTGGCTGCACTGCCCACAGTGATCTGGTCCCTCCCAATCAACCATTAATCAAAAACAAACAAAAACAAAACAAAACAATAATGCACAACAGACTTGTCTACAGGTCAATATGATGGAGGCAATTACTCAATTGAGATTCCCTCTTCCCAGTTATGTCTAAAGTCAATTTGTGTAAAGTTGACAAAAACAAATAGCACATGTGACAAGAGACTAAAGGTATACCCAAGCAAACTGTTTGAGTGCTAAGTATTTAATCTATGTTGAGAACATACTCAATACAGGCTCAACCATGGAGTTATACCCCCAGGCCCCAAACAGCTTAAGGAATGATCAACAAATTAACACAGGCCTTCAAACCTAGACATGATTCTAGGTTGAGAGACTGAGCACTGAATAAAACAAGAAATGCTCCAGCTTCCCAGCATTTCCTTTCAGGAAAACCCTCTGAGATGACAACTGAAGAGCTATCTGAAGAAAAGCTCATCAGCCAGCCATGTAGAGAAACGGTTTTGCAGGGACAAAGACAGAGGTAGAAACATGTTGAAAACAGACAAGAACAGTTAGTGTGACAGGGGTACAGTGAACGAGAGGTCAAAAACAAGTTTCAGTGTAAACCAGGACCAGATCTCTTTAGAGACTTCAAGGTTATTTGGAATATACCACAGGAGTTGGAGGGGGAGGGTGTTAAGAACAGAAAAGGCAGGGCTAGAGAAATGGATCAGCAATAAAGAGCACAGGTTGCTCTCCCAGAGGACCTAGGTTCAATTCCTAACCCTGTAAGGTGGCTCACAACCATTTTAAATTTAGTTCCAGGATCTGATCCCCTTTGGCCTCCTCCCACATCAGGCATGCACATGGAGCACAAAACAGTGGTGAGCAACACATCCATACATAAAATAAAAATATAAAAATTGTTTGAAAGGAGAGGTAAGATCTGATTTTGTGTTTAAGGTTTTATTACATTTACTCATTTATTTGGAGAGGAATTGTCATGGTTGTTGAGCACTTGAGGTGGAACTAATGTTACAACTAATGGATGTCAGTTCTCACCTTCTACTGCACTGGTCACAAGAACAAATGCGGGCAAGCCAGGCTTGGTGGCAAGCCTGTAACCACAGAGCCATTACCCTGGCCCTGATCTTTATATTCTTTTTGAGACACTGTTTCATGGCTGGCCTTGAACCTGCCATATGGCTGAGGACAGCCTTGAGCTGTTGATTCTCCTGCTTCTCTTCCCAAGTGTGGGAGTCACCATGTCTGGCATAGATCAGATTTGTTTAACATAAGAAACTGAAAAGAGGCTGTGGGTCATTAAACTAAAGGGAAAAAAAGTAAAAGTAGGAAGACCACATGAAAACTTTAAAAATAGTTTGAGTTAGAAGAAAACACAGATTGTAACAGCTGCAAAGGTGTACAAAATGGAAATAGAAATCTCTTTTAGAGGCTGGGTCTGGTAGCACACCCCTTTCATAAATCCTATAATTCAACTGGCACAAGCAGGTAGATCTCTGTGAGTTCTGAGCCAGCCTGATTTACCCAGCAAGTTCCAGGCTAATCAGGGCTAAAAGTGAGACCCAGTCCCCAAAAAGGAAAAAAAAAGTCACTTAGAGTGGACCTGAGTTAAGTATCTATATTCAGTCAAGTGAACATTCATAGAAACAAGGAAGTTTTCTATACAAGTCAGGTAAGTTATTGTATTATTTATATACATGGTTTCTCAAGGCGCTGCTTACTATTCTTGGGAACTAATGAACCACAGGTGACCACCACCACCAAATGAGCAACTACTAGAAAAGTTCCCAGAATATGCTGACAAATAATCTAATTGTCACATCTGACAAAAACCTATGTGTTTATGACTACCTGAACAGCAACCAGGTCTGATCAGCCTGATTAAAGCACAAGAAGCAACAAAACACAAGCAACCTAAGAAACAAAATATCTTTAGATAGGGGGAGCTCATGGACCCCAGACTGATGGCTGGGAAACCAGCACAGGACCACCCAAACCCCCTGAACGTGGGTGTCGGTTAGGAGGCCTGGGCAATCTATGAGGCCTCTGGCAGTGGATTAGTATTTATCCCTAGTACACAAATGGACTTTGGTAGATTCCACATGAGGGATACTCTCTCAGCCTAGATACACGGGGGAGGGTCTAGGCCCTGCTCCAAATGATGTGACAGACTTTGAAGATCCCCCCCCCATGGAATGCTTCACCCTCCCTTGGGAGCAGAAAGGAGATGGGATACAGGGGGCCAGTGAGGGGCAGGGGAGAAGGGGAGGGAGAGGGAACCGGGATTGACATGTTGACAATAACAAGACTGTTTCTAATTTTAAAAAAGAGAAAAAAATCTTTAAATAACTGATTTTCTTTGCATACAAAATGCCTTTCATTTAATGAGCTAACTGACCCAGAATGCTTTCCTCGAATTTCCCTAGCTGAACTTTTTGACATCATTTCCAAAAAGTTTTAACTGGAAATTAGGAAACTGGAATGTAAATAGGGTAAACTGTGAAGTCAGAGTCTAAGATTATCTGCCTGTCATCTCCCCATCACTTCACCCTTCAAACCAATTTAATCCTGGAGGTGTTTTGTCTGTGGTTAAAGTGTATGGTGCACTGGGTGGATATGATTCTAATCACCTCAAGGCAAGCACAAGTAAACAGTCAGTGTACTGACCTCAGCCTATATGTATGAACTCCCCACAACTGGAACCCGAGCACAAAACATGGTATACTCAATAAAACTACTGAATGGAAGAAAAAGTACACCCTCCACAACCTAAAACTTGGTAATGTATTTCCCCAGCACTCAAATTCCCTTCCTAAAGGCACTACACTATTCATAATCTCATATTCTGTCTTCCTGAACCTTCCTCCCACATCTCACTGCTCAGCGACAAGGTGCAAGTCACTGGATGCCTCCTATGTACAATATTCTGTGGTTTGCAGATCATCTAGTTCCTTTTTTGGACAGGGTTTTGTGTGTCCTAGGTCGGCTGTGAACGACCTTAATTCCTGATCCTTCTGCCTCTAACCTCCCAAGATCTGAAAAACCTACACGAAAGCATCACCACACCCAGCTCGATCAGAAATACCTTTGCTTCCTCCTCTTTCACCTGAGGTTCGACCTCCAAGGTGTTTAACATGGTAGAAAATGGAAAACTGGATTCGGTCCCAGCCATAACTCTGACCTCAATTCACTTAGCTATAAAAGGGCAATAACATACCTGACAAGCCAACTTCGTATTACTCTGGAACCTAATCCAAATCAGGAAAGCCTACAAAAACTGTCATACTACCCAAATCAAGAAAGGATGGTAAATAAAGCTTAGCAAACGAACGCACCAAAACAGTACTAGTCTTGATCAAGCACCCATCAGTCACTCAATAAAGTCCAACAAGAAGTGTTTTTCTCCAACAATGAGGTACATACTAGAAGCACGCAGGCTCATCATCACTGTATGATCCCTGGCAGGTAATGGATCATCTCTGGGCTTTCTTCCCCACTTGTAAAGTTTTGACAAGCAGAGATCCTACACTAAGGAGAGCTGAACGTGAGAGACCAGGTGCCTTTACCTGCAGTGTCTAAAGAGTATCCTAGAAAAGAGGTTAGGGAACCAGGAGGTAAAGGAACGTGCACCTTTAACGAGCAGTGAGGCCTTTGGCCAATTCCCTTACTAAGCAAACCCCACCTCTTGCCCCCATTGCGCACATCTCAGAGAAATCTCAACGCGCCCACATGCTGGGGCTGCAAAAAAAGCGCAGAGGCTACAGTGCTCGCCCAAGAAACCCGTCACCCAGTTATGGCAGTCCCAACTCTTCCCGACCTCCCGGCAAAGAAGAGTCAAAAGCTCTTCCGCAAGCAAGGGAAGCACCCCTTCCGGATGCAGGACCTGCCATGACAGCAGTTTCGATTTCCTAAGGAGATGGGCACTTCCCTCGCCGTGCCAGCATCGCTGACACTAAAGGAGCCTCCTGTACAGTCTTCCCGAGCCTCGCTGCAGCGCTTGCTCCCAGCACCTGATTCCCCACCACCACCAGCCAGGGTTCTCAGCCCACCCAGATCCCGCCAGGGCCAGACTGCTGAGAGGGGCGTTGCCATAGGAACGGCACAGAACCTACCCCCCCCCCCGCAGTTCGGGAAGCCTTGAGACGCTTGACAGGAAGGCTCGCGAGACACTCGGTGCCCCGTGCGACCACACCCAACCAACCCCTCTCGAGGTTTCGGTGCCCGGCCAACCGTGCTCCCACCCCTCCATGCCTTCCCGCGCGCTCCACAGAAAAACCTACCTTCCGCCATCTCGGGCCCGGCCCTGACTGCAGCCTCGCGAGAAGTGCCTGCGGAACAGAGTCAACAAGTCTCGCGAGACCTAGGTGGAGGCGCGGCAAAGGGAGGAGACTGAGCAGACTAGGGGGGTGAATGAAAATGTACACCCCGCGGGACCACCACCACCACCCTCCCCACATCCCTCCGCGCGCACTCCAGACATTTAGAGGAATTTGTCAAGCACTGACTGATCTCTCTCACATTCCAGGCGGTCCTCAGGGTCCAGCGAACATGGACTACTCGGATTTTGCAACCACGTGAGATGCTGTCAGAACCTCGAATGATAACATTTGTCCTGAGCGTTTGGAATTTTATGACCAAAACCAGACTACGATTCAGGTCGTCAAATATGGCACGCACAATGGCTGCTGAAGTAGGGGTTGCAGAAACTGCAAAGCTCTGTAATTATTAAAAACCAACGTTGTGCAAGCAAAACTGTGAGATCCCTGAGGTCGAAGTGGCAAAGCTAAAAATACCCAGAACAGGGCCATGGAGTAGAAATGTGAAGCAAGGGTAATTGGATGTTGGAAGATTAAACACAGGAAAGGACGTTTGTAAGCCAGGAGCTAAAACCTTTGGTGAATATGAGAACGACTATGAAACTTGATAATAGCAAAATATAAGGTTAATACACCTAGATAACACTAGCCTTTTCAAAGGACATGTATTTCATTTTGTTTGTTGGCAGTGGGGTGAGGAATTAAGATAGTTTCTTTACATAACTTTGGTTGTCCTGGAACTATGTAGATCAGAATGGCTTTGAACTGATAAAATATCTGTCTCCAGTGGTGGGATTAAAGGTGAGCATCCACTAGTTTAAAGACTTTTTCTTGGCTTGCTTAACTAGCAAGTGTAATTAGCATATGCCAAGTCGGCCTTCAGTTCAACAAGAAAGGCTTAATTCAGGGGAATACAAATAAGGCATCAATAGTTAAGGAGGAGGATTTTAGGAAGATCTGCCGAAATTAAAGCATTAGTGGAGGGTGGCAAATGGAGTGATGAAGGAATTTCAAGTTTAGATTATAAGAACATAGGGCCAAGAGTTAAAATGTTGAAAAGGGGGCACCCCTGGCTGACAAACACCTAGAAAATGGAAGAGAGGAGGACACTGAAATACGTTAGGAACAATTATGTGCTAGAAACAGATGTTCCAGGTGTAGCAGACCACGAAGAAAACATGGGCAGAGCAATGTTTAGAATAGTGGCACTGGGTAAGGAGCATATGGGTAAAGAACACAGCATTTGTCAGTTTCAATACAAGTACCAGAGCTCAAAGCTTCTGTGTGCTGAAGATAATTCATCCGTGTACCAAATGTTGAGCTTTTGAGACCTTCAGATGGCTACGTGAGCCAGCCTCAGGCATAAAACAAACTCCTCTATATGGAATCCCCTTAAAAAAAACTCTCAAAATCTTAGTACCAAAATGACTAAAGTGGTTGCCAAGTACTGTCATGGCTAACATTTGCTTTCCACCATGTTTTTCTTTGCTTTACTTTGCAATCCTGATAAATTAACCTGAGCCTGTTTTCACATTTATTTTAGTCCAGGCTGGCCTAGAGCTCCTGACCTTCTTGCCTTCACTTCCCACATGCTACAATCTGCTCACATCTGGCTCAAATTAGTTTCCTCTTGAGATACTATTACCTTGGATGATCATCTTAAAAATTTGACCAGATACTTTATGATACACAGGTAACAAACTCTGCTATCAAGAAGGGGATTAATTAGCAATCATGGTTTCTACTGTGTTGGGAGTAAGTTATTATGAGCATTCAAGTACTGTGTTTCTTTGGGAGTTTGAGTAAAGGTGTTGGTTTGCAGAGGCCAGAACTCAGGGTACATTACTTTTTCTGAGGGGGCCTTTGTATCCCTGGATGTTCTGGAACTCTTGCTGTAGACTAGGTTAGCTTCAAACTGGAGGCCTTTGCCTCCAGAATGCTGGCATTAAAGCTGTATCTCAACATACCCAGCTCACATTTTGATAGTCTTTCACTGAAACATCACGTGTTTGGCCGGACTGAGAGACCAAGCAGAGACCTCCTGACTCCACCTCCGGCACTAGGATTTTAGGCAAGGACTTCAGTGCTGGAGATCTGAACTCTGGTCCTCATGCTTGCGTGATAAACACTTTACCAAACTGAGCCATCTTCCCAGCCCTTTGTGTGTTGTGGTGCTAGTAAATTAAACCCAGGGCTTTTGAACATTAAGCAAGTCCTTTGACACTAGATAATACCCTCAGCTCTACAATTACTTCTAAGGGATATTGCTGCAGAAGAGATATTTTTCTGACTTTCTGTGTGACACGTCTAATTGTCAAAAGCTGTTTGATTGATATGTGGACAGGATTCAAAAGTCTGTGATCCTGTCACCGAAGGTCAGTGTATAGGCACAATTCAGCAAGGCAAAGAGTATAAACCTACCTTGGCAGCTAGACTGCACACCAGAAATCAAACACCTGGAAATACTACAGCCAGAAAGTAATTTTCTCTGCAAACTAAATTCTGTTCAGTTCTGCAGGTCTCCAAAAAACGAAGTTTAAATTGGATAAGGTGATCATTCCTATATCTTCTTGAGGGCAAGGGAAAAATTTTTTTCCTTTCCAAAGAAAATTCCTAGTACCTAGTACACAGAGCAACCTGTTCACTTACATTTGAAACAACCTGCTAATAGAACTACTTCCTATTTACCTAGTGATGATTTAAGTATAAAACTGAGTTCATAGGCAACAGCTACTCCCTCCTATAGCAATTTCATTCCAAATATATTTATCAGGGTTAGAATTATCTTCTTGTTCCTAAGTCTCTAAGATACCTGATTCCATATTCAGTTTGCAAAGAGACCAGTCACCAGCAGCAGCATCAATACATCAAGTCAGTTATCAGTTCTAACACTAAATGCACATAAACTGAGGCCTCAAGACAAGAACTAGGTACTACTATCTTTAAGAGAATGGAAATAGGGGCTGGAGAGATGGCTCGGGGTTAAGACCAAGAGCACTGGCTAGTCTTCCAGAGGTCCTGAGTTCAATTCCCAGCAACCACATGGTGGCTCACAACCATCTATGAGATCTCATACCCTCTTCTGGCATGCATGCCAGAACACTATATGCATAATAAGTAAGTAAGCTTTAAAAAAAAAAAGGTGTTTATTCCTGTCTCTTTTGCCACTCACTAAGTCACACCCAGTAGGGATGGCAATCTGCTTAGAGGGTAGATGGTCTCATCCAGTTCACATTTGAATCTAGGTTAGCTGATCTCTAAAGTAGAGCCAGACTAGTTTTAAACAAGACGGATCACCAATAATGTTGTGTCAAATGTTTACTTTAAACTTTAAGTCACCATGAACAGAAACTCTGATGAAATGTTGTTTGGCCATGTATTGGAAACTTAAAAAGCATTTTACCAAGATGGGAAGACAAGTTAACTCCTACTTTCAAATTTCTTCTTTAAATAAAGCTTGTGAAATCCAACAAAGTTTCTGTGTGTATCGTTTGGTATCATATGCTGTTTATATAGAAAGCATCCCACAGCTTGTTTGAAACCTGTACCTAAAACCAAAATAGCTCATAATACAGCCTCTAAGTCATCATTTATTGATTTATAGAGCACCCATCACATGATTAAGGTGCTTTACAATACAGTAAACATCACAACAAAACTCACATAGTTAAATACAGTCAACAAATTACAGAACTAAAAAAAATTAAAAAAAAAACTGGAATGAAGCAACATTATGTCAAACTTCAAAAATGTTGAGAAGTGGCAGTACAAAAATAAGGTAATTCCACCAACTAGAGACCAAACAAAGATACACAGGTATCAAGACCCAAAGTGGGCAAGTGTGTAGAGAGTGAATGACCATATAAATAAAACTTCACAACTAGGAACAAAGGCCATTAAATGATTGATACTATAACTCCCAGGTGATCACAGAAATCACAGAACTCATAGAAAAACAAAAAATTTCAGTGTTACCTTCTAATGACAAAGAAATCACTGTGTGAATTTTAAAATCATAAGGCCATAAAGCCATCAATAACCTAGCATTACACATCAGACTGAAATTTGCAAGCCTCTACATGAACTTGAAATAAATTAACAACTAACAGTTCTATAATCTAAAGGACTTTGTAGGTGTAGCTGATGGCTGGCATAGGTGACAGGGGTCTGGCATGGGTAGTGATGAGACTTTTTCTAAGACATAATTGCCTCACACTAATGATGATGCATTAGTGAAACAAAAGCCACCTGAGTGTGGGTTTAAAATCAAATGTAGAGGCATTTAAATCCACATTGTCAGATGAACACTAGGAAAGGCACAGATGACATCTCTCATAGGAAAGTAAGTCCTAACATTTAGGCTTCTGTTTCATGTGTAGAACATGGTCAGGGCACCAAGGGGAAAGAGCTTCAGGAAAAAGGCAGTCACTCTTAGCTCTCCAGTAGTTCTTGATCTAGCACAAAGAACCACACAGTTATCCCAAAGTAAATACATTACCATGGCATATGTAAGTTCAGAAATAGCTGTCCCTGAGTTACTAGGTCATTTACTACTTGCTGAGCAGTCAAACCCTGGATTTTAATTCAATGGACGGCTAGAATCACAGAATAGACCAAAAATCCCACATTTGCCAAAGCAACCACTGAGAGGACAATTTCTGAATGGAAAGTGAAGAGGATTGCATTCCCAGGCCCTTGTAAAACAGTAGCGCTATAGAATAACTTCTGGTCTGGGGGGAAGAGGGGTATCTATAAGTTCTTAAAGAGAATTGGGCTCCAATGAAATCAAATCAGTGTTCACAGTTGCTACACATTTATGGGTTTTGATAATATGAGATTTTCTAATGCCACCAAGAAAACTGTAATTAAAAAATGGTGCTGTATCATAACTACATCGTCATCCATTTCCTCTCTACTTAAAGAAGGACATAAGAGGTTGAAAGGTCTGACTTTGACAGGAAAACTTTTATTCCCTCTTCTGCCAAAATATTTATCCAATCCCCATGGGCTAAAGCTCCACCTATTCTCATAAGCATAACACCATCAAGTAACAGGTACTGTCTTATGCTCTAGCTCTTATATGCCAAACACTATTTCCCATTCTAAGCTAAAACCCAGGCTTAGACCTGTCTTTAACACTGAACGTACTACTGTTACCTATCACTGAAGTTGTTTTTAGAAAACTGTCTAGGAAACATACTCATGCTCAAACAAAAATCAAATCTAAATGCATTGTGTCAGTGACAAAATCTGTATGTCAGTTAGCAAAGGACTTACCCCTATAATGCTTTTAGATTCAGATAAAGAATCTAGACAGAACCCAATACTTACACTGCCATGGCCATGAGATTTTCAAGTATTAAGTTTGTTTGCATAAGGAATCAACCTGAGATTTTTCTAAACTGCACTTCTCTGGTATTCAGTACTATAACCTTCATTTAAAACAATAAAAGCCAACAACTAGCAATTATTGGAAAAAATTATATTTTGGAAGAACTCACTACATAAGGTGACAAAATTCCAAAATCAAATTACATGAAAATATACATCGCAATTTCTTTGTACAATAGGTGAGGAAAATCTGCACTAAAGAAGAAACAAAGAAATATGAAGGACTAAGGAGAAGGGTAAGAGGACAAATAGCATTTTTAATACCAATCCCAGATGTAGAAAGCCTGTAGCTGTGCATGCTTTATTCATCCAACCTTAATATTAGGCAACTTACGGGGAAAAATAAAACCAAATCTGGATTTTTGTATTGTTTGGAATAAAATTCACTAAGTTGAAGTTAGAACAGACTTGACTTTTTTTTTTTCTTTTTCTTTTAAAGTTCTCAGGAGATAATGACTAGGATCAAGAGCTCTCAACAGCCAGAAAATGTTATTGCTACATCCAATCCAAGAGATGGGTGAATCTCAGTACAAAAGGACAAAGCACCTAGTGATGACCCCATCTCTGAAGTCATCGTGGAAAAATCAAGTAATTTACTAGTATTTCAGTATTTTAACTAAATGATTTGAGAACTTTCTGGCAGATAGAAGAGATAAGAGGAAAAAAGGGAAGTGTGTCAAAACAAATACAAAAGATTAGTAAGTATAAAGAGTGTAATGAAGACTCAATGGTTTAAAGGAAATTATATGGAAACTTTTAATCCTTATTGGTTTTCACCTGACATGCTTTAAGGAATCTTTTTGAACTGATAAGAAACGATGAATGGGAAAAGAAAACCTGCTAAAGTCTTTTAGAATTTACACGATTCTTATTCTACTACAAGAAAGCATTATTTGGTACAAGGTGTGTTTGTGGATGTACATGAACAGTATATATATTATCCGGATCATGTTGTGCTATGTACAGGTCTTTACAATTCTTCCTGAAGGTTAAAACAGTTCATTAGAATTCAAAATGCGTAATCATCTGTAAGTTGGCACTTGTTAGGCTCTTGTCAGCATTAATGACTGGCATGTTTTATTGCAGCCCAGTTCCAGCCAGAGTTTGCCAACTTGTTACAACAGAAGTCCAGCAATAGGTGGGTAGAGTGCAGGAAAAACAGTGCCATGTTTCTCAATTGGAGACCTACAACAAAAACAAACGGCATTATGTAATAAATTTATAAACTACATATAAATAATTGAATAGAAGTATTACTGATAATTTCATTTGAAGTTCACTTATGTGTTTATCATATAGTAGCTACTAACCACACATAGCTATATACTTTTACATTTAAATTATGAAACTTTTGAAATAAATTAGAGGATTAGGAAGGTGATAACCATCTCTAATCCCTGCAATCAGGAAGTTAAGACCCCCAAAACCATGAATTTGAGGCCAGCCAGGGCTACATAGCAAGACCTTGTTTTTAAAAAACATAAATCTTCATGGGCTAGAGTAACAGCTCAGCAGTTAAGAACATTTGTTACTCTTCCAGACAATCTGAGCTAAACTCCTAGTACTTGTATAGAACCTCACAACCATTTGTTTCAGGGGATCTGACACCTTCTAACACACTTATAAACATGCAGGAAATACCTATATATAGATAAAATACCTAAATAAATTTTCGAGTTCAGATCCTTGAACATGCTAGCCTAATGTGGCTAGTGGCAGGAACACTCAGCAACATAGGTATTTATTAATCAGCTACATTTTACAGCAGTACTTCAGATTTTTCAATACTCCAAATTTTTTTTCAAACTACATCACATCCAGAAATTACAGGCAGATTATTTAAAAGTAATATGGGATTAGAGAGATGATTCAGCAGTAAACAGCAATCTGCTCTTAGAGAGGACCTGAGTTAGGCTCCCAGCACCCAAGCTTGTTATTCCAGGTCCATGGGATGTAAATAAAATCTTGGGCCTTTGTGGGCACCTGCACTTATGTATATATATATACACTCTCACGCACGCTCGCACACACACAAAATTTAAAAGTAATGAAAGTAAAATGATTTGGAAATTTATAAATATTTATGTGTAGAAAAACAATTTAAGGATCTGGAGGATTGTCTCAGAAGTTGAAAGCACTGAGTGTATTTCCGGATATACCTAGGTTCAATTCCCAGCACCTACATGGGAACTCACAGCTGTCTGTAACTCCAGTTCCAGGAGACCTGATACCATCACCCAGACATACATAAAAGCAAAACACCAATGCACATAAAATAAAAAATTTAAAAACAAAAAAGAAAAACAATTTAAGACTACTATATTTTCCAATTTGCTTAATTTTAGCCAACTGTTTGCATTCAAACCCATTTTCCCATGGAACCTCCCACAAATGATAGCCTCAAATCCAAGAGACTGTAAATCAAGAACACATCTAGGGGTTAGAGAAATGATTCAGCAGTTAAGAACACTGACTACTCTTCCCAGAGGACCTGGTTCAGTTCCCAGCACCCACATGTAGACTAACAACCGTAACTCCAGTTCCAGGGGTAACTGGTGTCCTCTTCTGGTCTCCATTGGCAGTGCACAAATACGGTGCACTGTTCAAGCCAAACAATCAAATACATGAAATAAAAACAAATGTAAAGAAAAAAAATTTTAAGGAGCACATTTAAAAAAAAATAAAAAACCTACCACTATCAAATACTTATGATGTGCCAAGTGTTTTGCAAACCTGGATAAATAAAATCATTACATGACACCCCCCTTGCAGAGAAAAAAGAGATATATGATCACAAGCAAACAATGATAGTTTCTAGTCAGAAAAACACAAGGTTCAAGTTTTTTAAATCCTGTTTGAGTGGCTACTTGCAGAGCCTTTATTCTATTAATGTGCACTTTGAGTGTGGGACAGGGGCAGAACACAGAGACCTCCCATTACCACTCCATTTTTAGACCATGTGTCTTAGCTGCTTTTATATTGCTATGATAAGACACCATGACCAAGGCAACTTATAGATGAAAGAGTTTATTTGTGGCTTACAGTTTCAGAGGGTGAGTCCATGACCATCATTGCAGGGAGCATGGCAGCAGGCAGGCAGGCATGGCGCTGAGGCAGTAGCTGAGAGCTTACATCCTGATCCATAAGTAGGAGGTAGAGAAAGAGAGCTAACTGGGGATTCTTGGGCTTTTGAAACCTCAAAACCCTCCCCCAGTGACACATCTCTTCCAACAAGGTCAAAATTCCTAATCATTCCCAAATAGTTCCACCAGTGAAGACCAAGCATTTAATCCTCTTGGGTGGGAGGGGTAATTCTCATTTAAACAGCCACAACACATGTTCCCAGAAACCCACATCTAATGCCAAGCACAGTTTTGGGTAAATGCAAGCAGAAGACCTCTAGGGATTCAAGTAATAAAATTTAAGTAGAAAAGCCGACTCACACAAGACATTAAGTTTTTAGTCAATCTTATAAAGCCAAGAGTAAAATTTATCTCACAATCACCCCAACATTAAAGCTCTACTGAGCCAGATGGTAGCAGCCCAGCCCACATCCTTAATTCCAGCACTTGGGAGGCAGAGGCAAGCGAGTTCCAGGACAGCCAGGGGTACGCAGACCCCCCCCCAAAAAAAAGCCTGAAAAAGCGCTACTGGAGAAGAACAGCGTGAGAGAAATCTATAGTGATATATGTGCCTGATTCACAATTTAAAAGCACCCAGGAATGAGTCTAAAACATACAACTACTGCTAAATTTCTTTGCAATAGAGTTGTACTAACCAGTTGTCCACCCTTCCTCAAGGTTACAGTCCACTATTTGTAATTCATACATGTATGAGCAAATATATCTATTAATAGAAAATATAAAGACATATACTAAAACTCAAAAGACAATGTTACACAACAGAAGTGTAGCTTTGTGGTAATGTCACTGGATGTTTTTCCAAAATTAACACTTGGCTAACAAATCTCCCAGGTCTGAAAGATAAATAGGTACAGAGCATGACATTACATAATCATTCCCCTATGATATAAACAATGAGAAATTTCAGGACCAAGAAACTGTTTTCAAAGAAATGTTTTTAAAAAAAATAAAAATAAAGAGATGCATGACTGGGCTGGAGAGATGGCTCAGAGGCTAAGAGCACTGACTGCTCTTCCAGAGGTCCTGAGTTTAATTCCCAGCAACCACATGGTGGCTCACAACCATCTGTAATGAGATCTGTTGCCCTCTTCTGATAAGCAAGCAGAACACTGAATATGTAATAAATAAAATAAATCTTTAAAAAAAAGAGAGAGAGAGATGCGTGACTGCAAAGCTACTCAACACCTAGGGTAACTTGGCCTTTTAGTATCAAAGAGCATTATGTTGTTCAGTCAATTAGGATAAACTAGTCATATTCCTTTCAGTTAAATTATGTCCAAAGAAAAGTTTCACGCCTAAAGTCTTTAATTTTTTTCTAGAAAAGATAATGTGAAAATTTAATTACCCATATCATTTCAAGTAATGGTGTTGACCTGAAAGCCATGTAAACATGTCCTACTTATAACTTCTAGTGTCATGATTAAACAGTCCATACTTTCATTCTTCATTCTCCAGCTCCCATTTTTAAAAACATTAATTGCTGTGTGTGTTTGTTTATGTAGAGGAATGTGTGCATGTGAAGGTCAGGGAAGTAGGATCTTGCAGAAGTAGCATCTCTCCTTAAACCATGTTGGTTATGGGAACTGAACTCAGATAGTCAGGCTTAGCAAGCAAGCTCCTTATCCCCTCATGATACCAGTTTCTCCACTTTTTTTTTTTTTTTTTTGGATACAGGATATCTCACAGAACCTGGAACTGATCAACTTCACTAGACAGGTTAGCCAATGACTTACATGATCTGCTTTTTTCTATCTCCTCAACACTGGAATTACAGGTGGATGAGAGCTGCCATACTTGGATGCTAGGGATCAGAACACAGGTCTTCATGCTTACACATCTCCCAGTTCCTACTCTTTTTTCTTAGTCTACAAATCTAGAGATATTAATCTTCAAGAGATAGTTCAGGTAGCTTCTCACTCAATGGAACTGTTCCACTAAATTTTGCCATTTAAGTAAAAACAATTGGAGGAAATAACTACTGCCCACCTCTTTGGAGAGGGGTTTGAGACAGGGTTTCTCTGTGTAGCCCTAGCTATCCTGGAACTTGATTTGTAGGCTAATATGGATCTCGAACTCAGAGATCCACCCAGCCCCCCATGTGTTGGGATTAAAGGCATGTACACCACCATATTACTCTTTGATAGATTTACTTTCTGTATTTATACCATATTTTTAAATTTAGGGAAGACAGTTTAAAGTTTAAATTATATTTTATTCATTCTGTGTGCCCTGGTACACAGGTGAAAGTCAAAGGACAACTTGGTGGAGTCAGTTCTCTCCTTCTACCATGTGGGTCCTGGAGACAGAACGCAGATCACCAGGCTTTGGACAAGCTATTTTACCATTGAACCAACTCAATAGAGTCAGGACTCTTTTTTTTTTTTTTTTTTTTGGTTTTTCAAGACAGGGTTTCTCTGTGGCTTTGGAGGCTGTCCTGGAACTCGCTTGGTAGTCCAGGCTGGTCTCGAACTCACAGAGATCCGCCTGCCTCTGCCTCCCGAGTGCTGGGATTAAAGGCGTGCGCCACCAACGTCCGGCTCAGTCAGGACTCTTGATCTTAAACAAATATAGAACTGAATCTTTAAATGATCTAAATATAGGATTAACTACTTGACAATACATTCTCAAATAGGAAATAGACTATGACTGCTTGGGATGGACAGAGGCGGACAGACACAGATACAAACACACGCATATTTGTAAGAAATTGGTCTCAGTATTCAGAAACCAAAATTTCAACTAGACAAACTTCTTTTTCTGTTTTTGGTTTCTGGAGACAGGGTTTCTCTGTGTATCCCTAGCTGTCTTGAATTCCTTTTGCAGGCCAGGCTGGCCTCAAACTCACAGAGATCTACCTGCATCACCTGCACCTATCTTTTTTTCTTAATTATTTTTTTTTTACTTACATGTCTATGTGTTTACACAGGTGATACTAGAGGTGTCAGATACTACAGAGGTGGAGTCACAGGCAATTATGAACTGCCTGATATGGGAACTGAGAACAGAACTCACATTCTCTGGTAGAGCAGTAAGTGTTCTTGCTGTGCGTGAGTCTCACAGACCTTTCTAGTTGCAGTTCATGGCACTTAAATTTACTCGTGTGAGGTTTACAAAGAAGTGCTCTCAAAGATCAAAATGAATCAGGTGTGGGGGAACACAACTTTTGATTTTACAACTTGGGAGGTAGAGGAAGGCAAAGTTCTATGAGTTCCATGACAGCCTGTGCTATGTAGAGAGTCTCTGTTTTTAAAAAACAAACAACAAAAAACTCAAAAGTAAGGTGAGCCAGTTTAGGAATAAAAAAATGTTGAGGTATTAGAGGGGCTTGCTGAATCTAAGGTAGACCTCACATTTCAATGGCCCTTTAGAAAACTGCAATTCATCATGTGCAAACTACCACCAAGAAGTGGGGGACAACTGGGGTGACATGAAGGCAAAGTTCCCAGAGAGGAATTCAGCTATGTTTTATCTGTAGGCTACATTTCCATCAGCTTGGGATATACTGTGTTCTAGGAGACAGTGGTATCTACCATACTTAGTTCCGAATCCACTCTTATCTTCTTCCTGCTCTTTCTGATGAAACACCTGTCATGAGCTGATTTCTAGTGACACCATGTGACAAGAATCAAAGAAAAAGATAAGAGAGACAGCTCAGAAGTTAAGATCCCTTTGTGGACTTCCAGAGGATCAATTGTCCACACAGTAATTCGTACTGTTTGGCAACTATAGTCTCAGAAGATCTGGAAACCCTGTTCTTGTCTCCTTGGGTAGGCAAAATATACAAAGTATAATTTTTTGATTAAAAATTAAATTTAAAACATGTATTTAAAAAAGAGCCAAAGGAAGACCCCAGCCAACATCCAAAGACAAATATATCCTGCACACAGCTATTTAAATGAGCACTGATGTAGATCACCCCATCTGAGCTTTAAAGTATCTGGACTTCACAGTTCAACCAACATTAGGACTTAACTAAGCCTACAAGTAGGGGATTTGGTGACCCTAAGAAGTAAGAGATAACAAATGTTGCTTGAGATCACTAAATCTGGAACATTTACAAAGCAATAAAGAATATAGTCCATTTACCCTTGATGCAAAACAAAAGAAACCATGATGTTTAGTGGCATACAAATTGGCATGGTGTTGATCTGTATGTAGATCAACAGATCTTTGCTTCTCTTTCATCTCCCTTCTTAGGATCCCAATTGTTGGGGAAGTCCTGTGTATATGTCAATAAATTACTGCTGGCCAATAGGAATCTAGATAGGTGGGGCTAGGAGTCCAGGAGGATTCTGGGAAGGAGAAGCACAAGAGAGTTCGAGATGTAACCGCATGGGGTAGGAAGCCGGGAACTATTCTCCGGTAAGAGACATACTTAGATTAACAATTATGGGGTAATTACTTAAATCAGAGCTAGCCAGTAAGAGACAAGCAAGGCCAACAGCTTCATAATTAATAGAGCGTCTTGTGTGTTTATTTGGGGACTGCAATGCGGCAGAGCTCAGGCGGCTGGCGGGGGATAAACCAAAGCGGCTAGCAAAGAAAAAGCTTCTCTTAACACCAATCTCAATCAAAAGACTAGACTTAAGAAAAGATAGGGCAGAGACACTAACAAAAAGTGAAATAGTCTGGCGGTGGTAGCTTTAGTCCTAGCACTCAGAAGGCAGAGGTAGGCGGATCTCTGTGAGTTCAAGGTCAGCCAGCCTGGTCTATAAGAGTGAGTTCCAGGACAGCTGGGGCTGTTACACAGAGAAACCTATCAAAAAAAAAAAAAAAAAAAAAAAGAACTAAAGTCTAGGTCAAGTAACAGAAATGTTTCAGAAAGCATTACAATATTACAATGACAAATTTCAAGAACTTTTAAGTGAATATTAAGAAAAAAAATTAAGGCTAGGTTAGGCAATAAGAACAAGGCACCTTACAAGTGTGCTAACTTCTAGCTCCAAAAATTCTATAAAATTTGGGGTGGGGATGTGTGACTCAAGTGTTAGAATGCTTGCCTAGAATGGATAAGACCTGGGGTTCCATTCCCAGAACCACAAAAATATACATGAGCCAGCTGTGTTGGCACATGTGTTTAATCCCAGCACTCAAGTGGCAGAGGAGGAAGGATCTGAGTCCAATGCTAACCTGATCAACAGTAAAATCCATATCAGCCAGGACTACAAAGCAAGATCCTGTCTCAGAAAAACAAATGAAACAAATTCACATATACACACATACACACACACACACACACATACATACATACATACATAAATACAAACAAATATGGTATAGTGTCTTAAAGCTAGTGGTAGGTACAGGTAGATACATGAATTATGATTTGCTGATTGTTACAATGACAGCCCAAAAACCACAATTCAATCCCTGGGATCCATGTGGTTTAAAAGAACAAGTTCCCATTAAGTTGTCCTCTGATCTCTACCTTTGAGCCATGGCATATATGCCTGCCCATGCCATTAGAATTTGCATATACAGGCACATAAACACATTAAATGTTTTAATGTTTCTCTCATTACCTTTTGTTTTTGTTTTTGTTTTTCATTCAGGAAATTAACTATGTAGCCCACACTGGCCAGGAACCCAAAATATTCCAGCTTTAGTATCTCAAGGGTGGGGGTTACAGGCATATATCACCGCCACACCTACCTAGCAGACATTTCATAGTCTTAAACATTTCAATATTTAATTCAAATAAAAAATGTAACCAACTCATCTATCTACATAATGTCCTTTTCTATGTGAGATGGGGTCTTCATCTTTGACTCCCTACTAGATATACGATACTTGTGACTAGATATATAGAGAAACTGTACTCCACAGACCCTATTAAGATATAAAGGAACAGCCGGGCATTAGTGGCGCA
This sequence comes from Mesocricetus auratus, assembly GCF_017639785.1. Classification (NCBI taxonomy): domain Eukaryota; kingdom Metazoa; phylum Chordata; class Mammalia; order Rodentia; family Cricetidae; genus Mesocricetus; species Mesocricetus auratus. The sequence continues at coordinate 51,584,863 of NW_024429191.1, read as the reverse complement.
CGCCTTTAATCCCAGCACTCGGGAGGCAGAGGCAGGCGGATCTCTGTGAGTTCGAAACCAGCCTGGACTACCAAGCGAGTTCCAGGACAGCCTCCAAAGCCACAGAGAAACCCTGTCTCGAAAAACCAAAAAAAAGAAAAGATATAAAGGAACAACTAAAGGAAAAAAAGAGAGCTGTTCAATGGTATTAACAATATAATATGAAATAAGGTCTTTCTTTTGATGTTTTTGAGATCGTGTCTCATGTATTCCCTGCTGATCTTGAATCTGCTACATAGCCAAAGGTGACCTTGAACTTCTGGTCCTCTTGCCTTCCACTTTTCCAGTGTACAACACCTGGTTTTATGTGGAGCTGGGGATCTGTGACAGCTCCTGTTAGCTTGTCATATACTAGAGCAGAAGTTCTCAACCTAAGGGTAGTGACCCTTCCACAGGGATACCCTACAATCAGAAAATACAGATATTTACATTCATAACAGGAATAAAATTATACTTATGAAGTAGCAATAAAAATAGTTTTACCAGAAATGAGAAAACAGTATTAAAAGGTCGAGGCATGGTTAAAGACCACTGAACTAGAGTCACCTGGAAAGATGGAACATCAATTAAGGAATTGCCTTCATCAGACTAACCTGTGACCATGTCGGTGAGGCATTTCCTGATTAATGATTGATGAGGGAGGGCCCACTCCAACGTGGATGAAATGTGGTACTGAGTTGGTTGTTTAAGAAAGCAGGCTGTGCCAACTGTGGTATAAGCAAGCCAGAACTGGTATCCCTAATTGTTTCTGCCTCCACATTCCCGCCCCAGCTTCCTTCCATGATACATTATAAACTCAAATAAACCCTTTGTATCTGCCCTGGTGTTTCTGTTGTTTTTTTGTCAACAGAAGCTATAGTTATTTGGTAAGAGAAACCTCAATCGAGAAATGCTTCCATTAGACTGCATGTAGAACATTTTCTTGATTAACGGTTGATGTAGGTGAGTGGGGGAGGAAGGTGGTACCACCCCTGGACATGTGGCCTCCAGATGTATAAATAAGAAAGCAAGTTGAGCAAGTCATGAGGAGCTAGCTAGTCACTGAGAAATTTCTCCTTGGCTTCTGCTTCAATTCTTGCTTTCAAGTCACTACACTGAATTCCTACCCTGACTACCCTCAGTGATCGATTGTGACCTTAAGAATTGTGAGAAAGAATTAAGCCCTTTCCATTCCAAAGTTGGTTTTGGTCATGGTGCTTTATCAAAGCAATAAAAACCCTATTTTAAGACACCCACCAAATTAGTATTTTATCAGAGTAACAAAAAAGTTAACTAAGCAGGATTGAACTCCAGATTCATTAATATTAGGCAAACATTCTAACAACTCGGCTCATTTCTAGTTCTAGGATCTTTCTCCCTTTCTTTTATTACCAAAAAAGAAAAAGTTAGCCTTTATCAAATATACTATTCAGTATAAGAGAATGCAAGATACTTCAGTGCCCAGGAGTGAGTAAGAAGGTAAGGGCAGGGTAAAATGGAAGAAACCAAACTAACATCTTCATTACTAGAATTTTTACAACCATTAGGGGCTACCAATTTACTATTGATAGGGGCTATAAATTTTACTACCAATAGAATTTTAGTTCGGTGATGGGGTACCTCCTGTCAAAAAGTACAAGGTCCTGGATTTCAATGCCAGCACAATAAAAAAAATTTTTTTAATCTTCAAAAACTATTACCGTAAAACTATTTTAAGACAGAACAGCTAGGGAAAAGCACTTGAGTAGCCAGGCACTGGTGGTGCACACCTTTAATCCCAGCACTCGGGAGGCAGAGGCAGGTAGATCTCTGTGAGTTTCAGGACAGCCTGATCTACAGAGTGAGTTCCAAGACAGCTTCCAAAACAATACAGAGAAACCCTGTCTCGAAAAAAACAAAAAACAAACAAACAAACAAACCCTTGAGTGCCCCAAAAGAGAAAGAAAAAAATAAAAAGTGGTTATGCTATACCTCTGAGAAACAGCAAACTAGAGTAAAATAGAACTGGAGGAATAAAATGAGGCCAATAAATACAAGTCAAATAGCTAAATCAAACGATCTGCAAAAATCAGTATAGCATTTGACCAAAAAGGACAGAAGAGTTATATGGTTTTTAAATGAACTTACCCTGAAATAATTGAAGTTACTAGCTATTGAATAAACATCACTCAAAAGCAGTTTCTTGGCTTTTTCTTACACAGCGGGCAACTTTCCTTTTAAATTCTCCATTTCTGTCTTCCCTCCACTCTTTCTGTGAATACAACAAATAAAACCAAATTACTTATATAAACTCTATTTTAGGTTTTTGGGTTTTGTTTTTTTGTTTTGTTTTGTTTTGTTTTTGGCTTGTTTTTGAGACATGGTTTCTCCGTGTAACCCTGGCTATCCTGGGACTCAATCTATACACCAGGCTGGCCTTGAACTCACAGAGACCCACCTGCCACTGCCTCCCAAATGCTGGGATTAAAGGTGTACACCACCACACCAGGCTTCCTGTTTTAGGTTTTTTTTTTAAGATTTATTTATTTATTATGAATACAACATCCTGATTCCCGTGTATGTATGCATGTCAGAAGAAGGCACCAGATCTCACTATGGATGGTTGTGAACCACCATGTGGTTGCTGGGAACTGAACTCAGAACCTCTGGAAGATCTGAGCCATTTCTCCAGGCCCTCTATTTTAGTTTTAAATGTTAATCTTTTGTAATTTTAGATCCTAAAATGTAGGACTGTAGTTTAGGATACTTGCCTAGTTTGTGCAAGGACCTGGGTTTAAATCAATCCCAAACACTCCAACGTTTTTTTTTTTTAAGCATAGTATTTTCATCTAGAAATATAGCTCAGGCACTGAGCATTTGTCTAGCATGTATAGAAATCATTCAACAATACCATTCCACCCAAAAAAGTTGGTGAGGTAGAAAAGCAAGCTTTTGTAAGGGACTAGGCTGGGAACTACAAATAGAAAGCTTTTCTGCTAATTACAGCTACTAGAAAATTTCTCTTTAAAAAAAAAAGGGAGGCACAGCAAAATGGCTTAGTGGTTAAAGGGTTGATGATCTGAGTTGGGGATCAGAGATGCACATGCTAGGAATGAGAATCTACTCCACAAGTTGTCCTTTGCTCTCCAAAGAAGCAGGACAAGTATGTGACTAAACCCAAACAAGCAAAAATCAAAAAATAGATCACACAGAAACACACTTAAGTGAAAGACCTTGGAAAAGTGGCACTTTTCAGATTATAATTTACAAATAAAACATAATTTAACTAAAAATTACCTACTCCTGATATTAGAAACAATTAGAAAACAGTCAACATGAAGGCTGTCTCCTATCTGAGTAACTCAACTGAGGTGCATCACATGCCAAGTACCATAGGGGAAAAGTAGGAGCAATGGTAGTTACATCACCTTCCTTGTATGGTACCAGTGCCAACATGAGCACCAACATATTTCAATTACATAAAAAACAATTTTTACCAAACATGGATACCAGAAAATGCTCACAAAAATAGCTGATCTGAAACAAAACAAACAAAAACAAAACAAAAGCCAGGCATTGGTGGTGCATGCCTTTAGTCCCAGCACTCGGAAGGCAGAGGCAGGTGGATCTCTGTAAGTTTTAGGCCAGCCTGGTCTACAGAGTGAGTTCCAGGACAGACTCCAAAGCAATACAAAGAAAAACCCTGTCTTGAAAAACCAAAAACAACCCTCCCCCAAAAAGCTGATCTTTCTCTTTCTTATAATAATACCCATTTTAAAAAAAAAAGAGACAATAGCAATTTTTAATCCTTATTCTTTGGAAGAAAAAAGCCCTCAAAACAAGATAAACTACAGCAAGATATAATTATATATGCATATGATGTCATAATGAAAGTATACTAACAAAAATGGAGTAGATTTTAATTGTACTCACTGCAAAAACTAGTGAGGTAATTCATATCAAGGAGTTCAAATTAGCTATTCCACAATATTTACACATTTCAAAATAATAAATTATACATGATAATTTTTATTTGTATGAAAATAAAGACATAAAAAGAATATTGTCTGTATATACATATACATACTAAATTTTAAGTTCATTTTCATTAAGAGAAAGAATGAAAGAGTAAAGGGCAGAAGCAGCAATTGTCAGGCAAACAAATACCTTACCGCAGCATCTACATTTGCAGGTGAATCTCCATTAGGGTCTGCCAGCATAGAAATGACGCTAATCATGATGGTTTCCACAGTATGGATAGGCAACCAACGTTCCTCTGGCTTCTCATAACCATATTTATCTTCCCCAGGCTCATGAAGAATAGAAATGCAAACATCACCATTTTTATCAACTGTAAAATTATAGAAGAATTGTTTAAATTTGGTTATACATAATCTATTACAAATGTGATAGTTATCTATGCAGTACATATATAAAACATTACTTACATGTAGATTTCCCAAATGTAATCTACTAACTTTTTGAGAATGCTACAGATTTTACCAAATGCACAGGAGCCATCTCAAAACCCAAATAGGAATATAAGATATACTTAACTATATTTTACATTCTTTAAAATTACAGCTGATTCAGACATCCACTGCTGTCCCTAACTCAAAACACATTTTTCTACTTCTCCATCTCTCTATTCCCAGCATTTACAGCTGTCATGTCCTATTGATTTCCTCTCAAATTCTAGTAAGATGGTCCTCAAGGTTCAATAAATGAAAATTTTAAATGGGTGCTACTAACTGGAGGGATGTCTCAGTGGTTAAGAGTACTCCTTTAATTCCAACACTCAGGAGGCAGAGGTAGGTGAACCCCTGTGAGTTTGAGGCCAGCCTGGTCTACAGAGTGAGTTCCAGGACAGCTAGAGAAACACAAAGAAACCCTGTCTCAAAAGACAAAACAAAACAAAATACTTGTTGCTCTTTGAGAAGACCCAGATTTAATTCCTACCACCCACATGATAGTTCACAACCATCTCTAACTACAGACCCAGAGAATCTGACACCCTCTCTGGCCTCCATGGGCACCAGGCAAGCATGTGGTACACAGGCATACATGTAGGGAAAACATCCATATACTAAAAATATTAAAATAGGAGCTTGAGAGATGACTCAGTAATTAAGAACACTGGTTGCTCTTACAGAGGACCTAAATTAATTCCTAACCCACATGCAATTCACAACCATCTGTAACTCCAGTTCCAGCGGACCCAACACCTTCTGACTTCCATGGGCATATGATACACATACATAAACACAGGCAGAACAATCATAACATAAAATAAATCATTAGAGAGCTACCTAAAAACATAATACAAAAGCATTAAAATAAAGGCTGCTTTTCCATAAATTCATTTTAAACTCAAGTTACTAATAGTAACAGTCATTGGAGTAATTGGAGTAGAAATACAAAATATTCTTAATTTTATAGGGAATAAATAATGACACAACTGTATCTTACCTCTGCACTATTTTATCAAAAAGTAAACGCTGTCAAAACCCAGTGTTAATTCATAAACATGTCCAAACAATCAAAACACCCTATTAATAAAAGTAACGCAGTAAATTTCTTCTTACACAAACAGACACACTATTGTTTCTTGAGAAAGTTTAGAAAACAAGTAAGATTAAATAAACTTTCTTAGTACAATTTTTTTCCACCAGTAAATGACTTGTATATGCTTGCTTGTTTATTTGTTGTTTTTGAAAAGGGCCTGGGGGTTGGAGAGATGGTTCATCGGTTAAGAGCACTGGCTGCTCTTTCAGAGGTACTGAGTTCAATTCCCAGCAACCACATGGTGGCTCACAGCCATCTGTCAAGATCTGGTGCCTTTTTCTGGCCTGCAGGCATAGTTGCAAGCAGAACACTGCATAAATAACAAGAAAAGAAAAAGGCTAACTCTGCAGCTGTCCCTGAACTGTTAGCAATCCTCTACCCCATCTCAGAGTCAAAGTACATGAGAGAGGGGGAGGGGAAGGAAGGAGAGGGGAGGGAAAGGGAGGGGAAGGGAGGGGAGGGAAAGGGAGGGGAGAAATGCAAGCATTCTTCTACAAGCTCTAATGTAAAGCAAAATTACTCCTGACATAATCAAAATGACAGACAAGACCCATTCATGTCTTTGATGATTTATACAAACACTTTCCTGTAACTGGGATTCCTCTTCCTAACCCATTCCTATGGCTATGTGAAATCCAATAAAATGGAAATTATTATTTTGTTCTCCATACTTATTACAAAATATGAAGTTTACAAAAAGGATTAAATATGAAGAAAGCTATTTAAGACCAAGATTTGGAGGGGGAATTGAAGGGTTTATATATATATATATATATATATATAGCTCAGCAAGCAAACAGAGTCCTGACTCCACACCCAGCATCCCGTAAATCAGTTTATAAGCCTAGCAGTCACGAAGTGGAAGTAGGAAGGTTAACAAGATTGAGGCCAGCCTGGTATATATGAGACCCTGTACGCCCCCCCACAAAAAAAATCATTAATCGGGCTAGAGCGATTACTCAAATTGTTAACAGCACTAGCTGCTCTTCCAGAGAACGTAACTGTAGTCCTAGGGTATACAATGCCCACTTCTGGCCCCTGCCAGTACCAGGTGCACAGGACCTATCTACAGGCAAGAAAAACACCCATACAAATAGAATAAATTAATAGTAATAACAAAGTGTAGTAATTCGTGCCTTTAACTCTAGCAAGTCAAGAGACAAAAGCAAGGGGATCTCTGTAAGTTCCAAAGCCAGCCAAGGCTAGAAGACTTTGTCTATGAATGAATGAATGAATGAATGAATGAATGAATGAATGAATGGATGAATGAATGAGTGAGTGAGTGAATGAGCAGACCCTACAACAATAATAATGATAACGAGGGTTTTTAAAGAAAATGGCTCTTAAAACAGGTGGTGGCGGCACACACCTTTACTCCCAACACTCTGGAGGCAAAGACAGGCAAAGAACCAGTGCCAGGACAGTCAAAGCTTAAAAAAAGCCCTGACTCAGAGCCCTCCCCCAATGGCTTATAAAAAATAACTATTAGTCTAGACTATTAAAACATTTTAGATGTAAATCTTTAGAGTCTTAGGTCTTTTATTTTCTTGTATCACTTCAAAAATGAGAACAAATTTAAGACATATCTATTATGAAACACTGGTTGACATGAATTTTATTTTTATTGTAATATATACAAAAGATGAAATTACAATTTCTATCATTTCTAGGCTAAGATTAAACTTTCATTTTCCCCAACTCTTCAGTATCCAGAAACACCCTTGTTCTCCCTATTTCAATTACTGAAGTATCTTATAGAAGCAAAATCACACGATCACACATTTTTGTTCTTTTCAGTTTGTCATATTTCAATTAGCATAGCTTCATCAAGGTTCATTCATTCCAGGTAGAAATCATGTTTCTATGACCAAAATTAGAATCATGCCAAATAACACACAGATACCCTACCTCAAACCTCTGTATAACAACCCCTGGTTGTCCTGGAACTCACTCTGTAGACCAGGTTGGCCTTGAACTCACAGAGATCAGGCCTGCCTCTGACTCCCCAATACTGGGATTCAAGGCATGTACCACCACTGCCAAGTTCAACCACCACTGCCAAGTTCAAATTGTACTTTTTTCCCCCCTGTGGCTTTGGAGGCTGTCTTGGAGCCAGCTCTTGTAGACCAGGCTGGTCTCTAACTCACAGAAATCCACCTGCCTCTGCCTCCCAAGTGCTGGGATGAAAGGTCAAATTACACTTTTAAAGAAGTTTGTCATGTATATAGTCATCAGAAATACGCAGATATGATTCCATCACTGCCTTACTTAGGAGTAAAGTTCTTCGATACTGATACTGTTTAAATTCTAATGATCTCTGACTTAATTAACTTTTCCAAAGACATGTTGGGAGACAACTATGCTCTCTATGAAATAACTATTGTAACTCTTTAGTTAGCTACACACTTAATATTTACACTGATTTTGCCAAAATGCTTGTTTTCCTGTATATAATGTTTGGTCTGCTTGTTGCTTTTTCCCTTTCATCTCAATGTTCTTTAGAACTGGCTTTATTCCTCTTCATTCTAAATCCACTGGAAAATACTTTGACAGCTGGGTATGGTGGTACACACCTTTAATCTCGGGCCTTTCTGAATTTCAGGCCTGCCTGGTCTACATAGCTAACTTCAGACTAGCTGAGGCTACACAGTGATAACCTGTCTCAAAAACAAACAAGCAAATAAGCAAATCAAACATTCCAAACTGGAATACATCTAAGCTACACGAATTATTATTTGCAATATAGTATTTTTTGAAATTTATTATTATTATTGAGTATATGTGTGCGCATGTGTGCTATAGCTCAAGTGTAGAGGCCAAAGGATAGCTCAGAGACCTCAACCTCAACATGGGATCCAGCTTTACATGGCATGAACTTTTGCTTACTGAACAATCTTACCAGGTATCCCCATAAAAACCTTAAAACGCATCATGCTATACAACTATTTGAAGCATACAGTCTAATTGCTTCTATATAATACACTTACTGAGTCATACAACAAATCACTTTCATCATCTCCAGAAGAAACCTTGTACAATTAATACTGACCCTTTTCCTCCCCTCTAAAATCTCTAGCAATCTAAAACAACTATTAATATGCTAAGTCTTCAGAGTTGCATGTTATAGAAATTTCATATCAGTGGAATTATTAAATGATCCTTCCCATTTCTTCATTTCTTTGAAAAACTTATTTGCTTTCCATGTATGCATATGCCTCTGTGTGTGACTGTACATGTGAGGACAGATGTCAAAGGCATTGGATCCTCTACATGTGGTTTTATGAGACAGCCAATGAATTCTTCAAATTCATCTTTGGTCATGAAAGAACATTATATACTTATCTGCTAAGCAATCTTTCCAGTCCCCACAAAACTTCCCTTTTTTGTTACCAAATCATGTTGCATTATATGTATCTGCAACATTTGGTTTTTATTTTCAATGATAGGCATTGGTATTATTGCTACGTTTGGATAATATGAATAATGCTATTTAATAAGATTATGAGAAATACCTCTACAATGTTCTTTGCTATGTAGCTAGAAGATTACAAGTTTGCATCACCATAACCATTTTATGAAAAGTTGGATAACAATTGCAAGGTTTTCTGCATGCTAAGTAAGTACTCCACCAACTGAACTGTATTCCCAACCCTGAAACCGTGTCCTAAAAAGGTATTTTTTCTAATGGTAGTGGCTCTTGCCTGTAATCCAAGCACTTGGCAGCCCAAGGCAAAAGATTATCAAAAGTTCAAGGCCAGCCTGAGATATATAGTGAGGTCTGGGTTGACTTGGAACTCAAATTTGTCACACCTCATTTCCAAAAGAGCAGAAAACCAAGTAAAGAAACAAAAAAAATCTTCATATTTATCTCTAGAGTACAGTACACAATCACATGCACAAAAACATGAAATCCCAGAGCAATCTCACTGAGATTGCTATGAAATCATTAATTACAAATCATCTTATTTGCAAATGTGAAAGTAAAACTAGAAAACTTACCATTTGGGTGCCAAATCTCTGTAATGAATTTCATTTTAGGAGGCCGGAGGGGGTAATCTTTTGGGAAAGTGAGATGAGCCTTAAAAACACCACCTTCACTGGAAAAAAGAAAAGAAAAACAAGTTCATAACTTTAAGTTATTCCTTATAAATACAGTCAATCACACAAAATACAAGAAATAAACCAACAAAATGAAAGACAAAAATAATTATGGTCCCCTGCAAACACATAGTTTAACAAACCATGATAAATACAATTTAACAAGCTAGTGTTTATGATGGTTTGTAAAAGGAACCACTGGAAATATGTGTCCAAATCAGATCACACTAGTGTTATGCTACAAGTCTTTTCAGTGCATGTCCTCAAATGAAATTCAGGGAGTTTAATCTTGTCTGTATGATTCATGTTGTTGAATTTTCTATATTGGTTCCAATATAGAATCCCCATCAACCTCTTTCTCATCTCAAAGTTTAAGCACATTTTGTGGTTCCCTATCTGGGAGTAGACTGACACTTCTATTTATCTACTTGTTTATTCATTCCATCATATTATAAAACTTCATTTGGTACTCATATGCCCATTAGGAAAAAAATAATAAACACAAACATCTTCCAAGGAGGTTTTATACTACTGACTTTCCAGAGTGGTAACCTCTGCATTATTGATAAATATTTTCTGTCTGTACTGTTCAATATACTACCCACTATCAAAATGAAATGTGGAATGTCTCCTGTTTAGTTTTTATTATCCACTTGACCCTAGAACCACCTAGGAGGAAAAACTTCTATTAAGAATTTCATGAGCTGGGCATGGTGGTGCTCACCTTTAATCCCAACACTGGGAAGCAGAGACACTAACAAGCAATTTTTAAAAACACGGGAATAGATGTTTGCATACTGACACAAAAACAGGAACACAACATTACATATAACCATGATTAAATGTAGGATGTAAGATACAGGATCCTTTACTTTGTGCTTTGAACATTTTAGTACAGGTTGAATTTTTAATTATAAATTCCACTGCCTTTTCTTTCTGAACAAAATAAAATTTTAAGTTTGATAAAGAGAAATAAGTCAGCAGGAACACTGTATATGTAAAGGCACTAGTCACATAGAGACCTAAGCAAAGGCAGAGAGAGAAAAATGACTCACCACCATACTGGCAGTATAGTGCAAGCATATACAAACAACTTTTTTTTTTTTTTTAAAGAGAGAAGGGGGTGGAGAGATGGCTCAGCAACGGAAGAGCACTGGCTAATAATTCCAGGACTGGGTTTCAATCCCCGGCACACACATGGAGACTAACAGTCTGTAACTCTAGTTACAGAGTTATCAGACACCCTACCCTCTTTTGGTCTTCATAGGCACTACATGCACACAATGTATAAATATACATTCAGGCAAAATAACCATATACATACATATTAATTGGGGATGCTCTTAATATCAAATATTTAACTGGGGGCTCAGAGCTTTAAAAAAAGCATCAAACTTGATAAAGCAATAAGAAAAACCTCCATAAAAGATTAAATAGAAGGATGGTAAAGTACAAGAACAATAAACAAAACTATCTGAAAGAGAAAATTAACATTTAAAGATGGAGAGGCTGGGTGTGGTTGTGCATGCCTGTCAATATCAAACTTGGTAAGCTACAAGAAAGGTAACTCCTGAGAGTTTAAGGCAAACCTAAGCCACACAGTAAGTACCAGACCAGCCTGAGAAACACAGTAAGATCTGGGCTTTTTTTTTTCCTTTCTTCTATTTGGGGGAGGTATTAGGAGGGGGCTAGATATAATACAAATTAAGGGCTTTAAAAAGGGGAGAAACCCAACTTGTTTTCAAAGTCATGAAATGAAAGGGCACTAGCAGAAATACAATTAGGAATAATAGGTCCTCCTCCAATAATTAGGAAGTTGTTAAAGGACAGCCTGAGATACATGAGAGCCTGTCTCCAAATATTAAGTCAATAGAAATTACTTAGAAGTGGGGGGGGGGGCAGTAAAGATAGTAAAACACCTAAGCATGAAAAAGGAATGACATAGGGCTGGAGAAGTGACACAGAAGTTAAGAGCACTTACTGCTCTTGCAAAGGTTCAGTTCTCAGTATCCACTTGAGGGAACTCACAACTGCCTGTTCCTCCAATTTCATGGGCTTCAATGCCCTCTTCTAGCCTGTAGGGACACCTGCACCCACATGATGTATATATAACTCATTCAGAGAAATGAACATATACATATTTTTAAAAATCTTTTTTTAAGGCTGCCCTTTCTGTATCATAAAGTATAGCACACACATCAACATTTTCAAATGGTACATGCAGAAGAAAACTTTTTAATTTGAGGAGGGGGGTTTAATCAAGACAAGGTTCTGACTGTCCTGGAATTTTCTCTACAGACCAGAATAACTTCAAACTCAAAAGTTTGCCTGTGTTTTCCCTCCCAAGTGCTGGTATTAAAGGCATGTACCACCATGCCTGGCTAAGAAAAATCTAAACAGCACTAGAAAATTTAGTACTGGATACAAGAGTAATAAAAATTTATGCTAGGTGAAGATGGGTAAAAGGACTAAATAATAAACTATCAGTCTTAAAAGTAACACTTGGGATGTACTAGCCAGTGATTACATAGACTGTAAATAGTGAAGTGCCCTCTAGTGGCTAAATTAAGGTTAGTGATCCCATCACAAAATAGCTCACAAGACATTTTTTAATTGATTTTATTTTTAAATTTAAATTAGAAACAAGGTTGCTTCACATGTCAATCCCAGGACCCTCACTCTCTCCCTCCCCTCCTTCCGTGCCCTCCCGCCAACACCCCATCTTCCTTCCCCCAATCCCCATTCCTTTCCCCAGGGCGGGTGAGGCCCTCCACGGGGGGGTATCCATAGTCTGTCATTTCATGCAGGGCAGGGCCAAGGCACTCCCCAAGAGTCCAGTCTGAGAGAACATCTCTCATTGTGGGACGGGCACCCAAAGTCCATTTGTATGCCAGGAATAAATACTGATCTACTTACTACCCAAAGCCCCATAGATTGTCTAGGCCTCCTCAATGACACCCACATTCAGGGGGTCTGGATCAGTCCCATGCTGAATTCCCAGTCATCAGTCTGGGGTTCAAGAGCTCCCCCTTGTTCAGGTCAGCTGTTTCCGTGGGTTAAACAAGCCCAGTCTTGACCCCTATGCTCTTGGAAAAAAGAAAGCATCTTCAACAAATGGTGCTGGCATAAATGGATGCTGACATATAGAAGAAAGCAGATAGATCCATGTCGATCACCATGCACAAAACTTAAGTCCAAATGGATCAAAGACCTCAACATAAATCCAGCCACACTGAACCTCTCAGAAGAGAAAGTGGGAGGTACCCTTGAACGAACTGGTACAGGAGACCGCTTCTTGTACATAACTCCAGTAGCACAGACACTGAGGTCAACAATTAATGCATGGGACCTCCTGAAAACATGGGACCTTCTGTAAGGTAAAGGACAAAGTCAACAAGACAAAAAGGCAGCCCACAGAATGGGAAAAGATATTCACTAGCCCCACATCTGACAGAGGGCTGATCTCTAAAATTTACAAAGAACTCAAGAAGCAAGTCTCCAAAACACCAAAGGGTCCAGTTAAAAAGTGGGCTACAGAACTAAATAGAGAATTCTCAACAGAGTAGTCTAAAATGGCTGAGAGACACCTAAGAAAGTGTTCAATATCCCTAGCCATCAGGGAAATGCAAAACAAAGCAAAACAACTCTGAATTACCATCTTACTCCTGTCAGAATGGCTAAAATCAAAAACACCAATGACGGTTTATACTGCAGGGGATGTGGTGAAAGGGGAACACTTCTCCACTGCTGGTGGGAGTGCCAACTTGTATAGCCACTTTGGAAATCAGTATGGAGATTCCTCAGGAAAATAGAAATCAGCCTACCACAAGACCCAGCAATTCCACTCTCAGGCACATACCCAAAAGATGCACATTCACACAACAAGGACGTTTGTTCAACTATGTTCACAACAGCATTATTTGTAATAGCCAAAACCTGGAAGCAACCTAGATGCCCCTCAACTGAAGAGTAGGTAGAGAAAATGTGGTACATTTACACAATGGAGTACTATTCAGTGGGGGGGGGGGGGGGGAAGCAATCTTGAAATTTGCAGGCAAATGGATGGCACTAGAAGAAACCATCCTGAGTGAGGTAACCCAGTCACAAAAAGACAAACATGGTATGTAATCACTCATATATGGATTTTAGACATGGATCAGGGAAGTGTCAGCCTACAATCCTACTGCCAGAGAGTTTGGGAAACAGAACCTTCAACCAATGATTGATAGAAGCAGAGGCAGACACCCACAGCTAAAACACTAAGTTGAACTCAAGGAACCCAGTGACAGAGAGGGAGGACAGAGGAGCATAGGACTCACCACATTTGTACAGAATTTTGCGACAGTGTTTTTTCTGATCTAAGGCCTCAAGCCATTGTATGGTGGTGAACTGCTGGCGGAGTTAAGTATTACTCAAATCCACACTAACTTATTTCCAACCCCTCTATCCACTTCACACTACTAAAACCACAAGATGACCTCCTTGTAGAATCAAATTCACTTAAACAAAACTGCAAAACTGATGAATGCAAATATTGCTAATAGCTATAACAAATTATGAACTACCTTTTCTCAAATATAAAACATGAACTACCACTTTTTTTTCCTCTTTTCCACCTTGTTTTTGAGGCAGCTTCTCTCTTGTTTCTGTCACAATGTCTGCTACTACTCCAAGCTAACTGGGTGATTCTTCTGATTCTACCTCCCATCTATCAATAGGAGTGCTGGAATTATAAACACAGGCCACTACATTAAGTTTTTGACATTGGTTCTGGGGATTGTCATCAGACTTCTATGGCAAACATTTTTACCAACCTAATCTTCACCAAACCGTCATTGTTTTTTGGATACTTTTTTTTTTAAAACAACTGAAGTGGAAAACAACTGCTTGAGGGATAGATGTTGATACATTCAAATCATCGCCTTTTTTACACCAACCTAAGAAGTGCAGCTCCCAAGAACTACAGATCTAGATCTGTCCTTATTGCTGCTTGGCTATATCTTTGAGAATGTCACCTCATTTCCCTCATGGTTCAACAACTGGCAGTCAGAAATAAGTTATTTTTTTATGTACTAATACTAAATCTTATTAACTAGAGAAAAGTGATCATTAGTTTATACTAGGGTCAGACCACCTTTTTTTCCTGGATGTATTTTGTGGAGACAAGGTTACAAAATTACTAAAATAGACCTTAAAAGTTCCATTCAGTCTTCTTAAGATACAGATATACAGAATACGTCAGATGTAAAAAACATTTTGGGGTTAGAGATGGCTCAGCAGCTGAGAGCAGTTAAGAGCACAAGCTTTTCTTCCAGAAGCCCTATGTTCAATTCTCAGCAACCACATATTGGGCAGGTCACAGTCATCTGTAACTCTATAGGTTCCATGCTATCTTCTGGCCTCCCGAGGTAGTAGGCACACACAAGGTACACAGACATACATGCACGCAAAAACAGTACACACATACAAAACAATTAATTGATGGATTAATTAAACAAAAAAGAACAACTCTTAAAAAACAAAACAAACAAACAAAAACCTTCCAGAAATCTGCAGTCTTGTTCTTTAATAATATGATAAAGTGGGCTGGAGAGATGGGTCAGTGGTTAAGAGCACTGTCTGCTCTTCCTGAGTTCAAGTCCCAGCAACCACATGGTAGCTTACAACCATCTGTAATGAGATCTGGTGCCCTCTTCTGGCCTGCAGGGTTACATGCAGACAGAAAATTGTGTACATAATAAATAAATCTTTAAAAAATATGATAAGGCTTATTAAGAACAGTACAACAAACCAGGTAGTGATGATGTGTGCCTTTAATCCCAGCACTCAGGAGGCAGAGGCAAGCAGATCTCTGTAAATTCGAGGCCAGCCTGGTCTACAAAGCAAGTTCCACAACAGCCAAAACTGTTATACAGAGAAACCACATCTCCAAAAAAAAAAGAAAGAAAAGGCTTTTTTACAAAAAATTAATTCCAGCAGCAAGAGTACCTAAATTCTGAAGTTCTATTTTAAAAACTTAAAGAGTTTCAAGCATAACAAAGGCTCAAAACATGATCAAATTAAAGACAAATGACATTAGATACAACCATTTTGGCTTGCTCCTTTAAAAAAATCAATTTTCAAAATTTAAGTTTTAATAATTTTAGTTAAAAGAGTAACTACCTGAAGATGTCAGTTCCAGTCAGTATACTTACTAAAGTGTATCTGGAGGACCAATAATAAGTACTTCCCATCGGTAGAGATCATTGTCGTCTATTAAACCTGCTGAGAAGCCTTCTACTGGATTTTTGTTGAGTTCTGCAGAAAAAGAAAATTTCAATTAAAACAGTTTTTCTCTAACAGGTAAATTACAGAACTTGAGCAAATATAAGTCATAATAAAAATGCTGCCTCATGACCACAACATTTCCATACTACAAGCCACAGGTACAGCAAACTATCCAACAAAGGTCTTAGCAGTCTAGGTAGGTTTTAACAGAGCCTGTGAAAATGGTAATAACTAAGGTCAATTCTCCACAGAAATTTTAGTTCAAAGAAAACCAAAAGTCAAATCAAATCAAAAATATCAAGTTTTTGCTATAGACTTTATAATTCCTTTATAAAAGGACCAAAAGCACCTTTGTACTGGGACTGCTACATTTACCAACTCTTACTTACACTAACTATCTATTTGTCATGATACCTCTTACACACATTTCTGGATTAAATTCCTATGTGGACCGTAAGTCTCTGAGCACAGAGAAGAGGCTCCATCTCTTCTGCTTATGTGTGTTGATCCCTCTAGAGTCTGCCACAGTTTTCAACAGGAAAAGCTCTCTAAGAATAGCGGGTGCCTACAGAAACAGCAAAGGCATGAGGTTTTTCTCTTCTAAACAGTGCTTTGGCATGGAGTGTGGATGATGACAAAAAAGAGTAAAACAAGGAATTAGCAAGATAAGGAAACAAAAAAAAAACAATGAAGGGCCTTTAATCCCAGCACTCGGGAGGCAGAGGCAGGCGGATCTCTGTGAGTTCGAGGCCAGCCTGGTCTACAAGAGCTAGTTCCAGGACAGCCTCTAAAGCCACAGAGAAACCCTGTCTCGAAAAACTAAAAAAAAAACTAAAAAAAAAAAAAAAAAAAATGAAGGATCATCAAAGAGCAGATAAGGAAAAGTAAAAGGTCTTAAGAGTTCACAGAGACAGGGCTCACTAAAATAATGATTTATTGGTAATGGGCACATTACATGAGTTTTTCAAATAGTTTTAAGAAAATATAACTGGGGGATGAAGAAATGGCTTGGCAGTTGAAGAGCACATTGCCTGCTCTTTCCAGAGGTCCTGAGTTCAATTCTGAGCAACCACATGGTGGCTCACAACCATCAGTAATGAGATCTGGTGCCCTCTTCTGGCCTGCAGACAGACATGCAGACAGAATACTAAATATATAATAGACAAAATCTTAAAAAATAAAAAACAAAAAGAAAGTATAACTGGCCAGGTGATAGTGGCGAATGCCTAAATCCCAGCATTCGGGAGACAGAGGCAGGTAGGTGATCTTTGTGAGTTAACACCAACCTGATCTACAGAGCAAATTCAAGGACAGCCAAAGCTACAGAGACGATCTCTCAAAACAGCCCCCGCTCCCCCAAAAAAGCACAGCTGACATTAGATAAACTGTATCTATACTGTATCTATGTAAACTACTTTGATCCCACTGATTATTTTCAGATAGGACATTTGGGAAAGTCTGAGTTTCACTGCACAACAGGAAATTTGGGTCAGAATTTAAGATGTTATGTGTAGTGTGTGGTATTATGTAAGTCAGGTCTCCTTAGCCTTGTCAAATAAGTCATTCCTTTTTTCTTTAGTTTCTTTAGTTTTATTTTTCTTATCCATAAAGTAGGATAAAACCCATAGTAGTGTGACAAAACAGAAAGAGATGTGAGTGTGTATGCCCAAGTACTTGAGTCTGGGAGCCAAAAGGTCAATAACTGGAGATTTCAACTGTTCATCATTTTATTTTTTGAAACAGACTCTCTCACTGAACGTGCAGCTCACTGACTTAGGCTAGCCACTGAGCTCCACAGCTCCAGCTGGTTCCACCCCTGCAGCACAGGCTTTAAAAACATGTATTCAGACTTTAAGTACCTTCAGGGAATCCAAACTGGGTTTCTCTCATGCTCATGTAACAAGCAATTTATTGTCACAGTCGTTTCCTTATCACAGAAAGCTAACACTGTAGTGCAAAATACTGTCCCATCTTAGGGAATAGTAAATGTTAGTTATCTACTGTCTTCCTATAGTCAAAGAAATACAATGTTCTTTATAATCTCAAGAACAAACCTATAGCTCCCCCACCCTCTTTGAAAAAAATACAAAGCGGCTCCAAATATCATCCAAACTATCTTTTTTTAAATTCATCTTTTAAAAAAAATAAAAAGCATGCATGGGTCTTTTGCCTGAATATATATCTGTGTGAGGGTGTTAAATCCACTAGTACTGGAGTTACAGACAGTTGTGAGCTGCCGTGGGTGCTGGGAACTGAACCCAGGTCATCTAGAAGAGAAGTCAGCACTCTTAAAATACTGAGCCATCTCTCCAGCCCCAAAACTATTGTTTCTCATGAGAATTGCTACAAGCCTCCCCCTCCCCCCACTCCCTGAGTCTCAGCCCATGAGGAAAATGTTCCATTAAAGACTAGTTGCCAAAAAAAAAAATCACAGCTGAAAGCTCCAGGGTAATGTGCACATAAGAAAACGAAGCCCCTGCCAGGCAGTGGTGGCACACACCTTTAATCCCAGCACTGGGTAGGCAGAGGCAGGTAGATCTCTATGAATTGGAGGCCAACCTGATCTATTGAGAGTTCCAGGGCAGGCTCCAAAGCTACAGAGAAAAGTCTTTCTTAAAAAAAAAAAAAAAGAAATATACATATAATCTAGATAGTCAAAGATACAACTTACTCAACATTAATGACACTGTTTAACTTATATGCTAATTATTATAAAATAAAATTCTACTCTTGTTTATTTTTAAAGATTCATGTTGGGAGCTAGAGAGATGGCTCAGTGCTTAAGAGCACTGACTGTTCTTCCAAATGACCTGAGTTGGACTCCCAGCACACACAAGAGTCTGTAATTCCGGTTTTGGCGATCCGGTTGATGTCCTCATTTCACCTCCAGGGGCACATATGTGGTATACAGGCATATATTCAAGTAAAACACTCTTACACATAAATGTGAGTAATTTTTTTCTTATTTTTCTACATTTTATTCATGTATTAACTTTTAGTAGTTGATTCTCTTCTTCTACCAGGTAGGTCCTAGAATTAGAACTTTAAGTTCTCAAGCAGTAAGATGCCTGAGGCAAATCTCACCAGCCCTCACCCCTCCTGTGTATAACAGGGAGAAAGAACACACTGAGTTTTGAAGACATGGTTCTCTCCTCACACCATGTAGCTTTTGAGAATTAACACTCAGGACCTCAGGTTTGGTAACAAGTGCCTTTACCTGATAAGCCATCTCCCTGACTCAATCAGTTCATTTCTAACTCAACTGATTCTCAAGACTTTTAATTTTTTCGCTTTATTTGCATGAGTGTTTTGCCTCAAGTATGTATGTGAATCATGTGAGTATTTACAGTCCTTAGAGGACAGAAAAATGCAACAGATCCCCTAAAAGTGGAGTTACAGATAACTGGGAGCCGCTATGTGGGTACTGGGAAGTGGACCCTAGGTTCTCCCCAAAAGCAGAAATGTTAATCACTGAGTCATCTCTCTAGCTTCCATTCCAAATGTTTGTTTTCAACGAGGACGTACATGTACCACAGCACATAAATGGAGTTTAAAAGAAAACTTGTAGAAGTCAAGGTTCTCTCCTTCCACCATGTGGTCATATCAGGACTTGACTGTCAACCTTGATGATGAATATCTTTATTAGTTGTACTAATTGTTATCACCTACCCATTCTCCAGAATTTTAAATGTTTATTGGTTTGGTTTCCTAGGCTAGAATGCCACAAAAAATTATGTTAGGCATATCGCACATAGACCAAACTACCTATGTTGCCCAGGCTAGCCTGCAAATTATTTAAGGCCTCAAATAGTCAAGACATAATTGTGCAGCATCACAACCAGCTTAATAAAAAACCTCTGATATTTTATCCACAACTATTTATCTCTCTTTTTTAATATTTATGTGTATGAGCGTCTTGCCTGAAAGTATGTATGTGCAGCATGTGTGTGCCTGGTGTCAGCAGAGATCAGAAAAGGGTCTCAGATCATCTGAAACTGGAGTTAAGAATAATTGTAAGCCACTATGTGGGTGTTAGAAACCAACCTCTGGTTCTATGAAAGAACAAGAAGTGTCCTTAACTGATGAGCCATCTCTTGAGCTATCATTTGTATGTTCTTTTATGCATCAATACAGAACTAGTACTAATGATGTATCTCCTGAATGTTCCTGGCTAGAATTACACTGGTTAATTCTACAAAGATTGTATTGAAAATACTGATAGAAATACTGGGATTGGTTCAGAGCATTTCCGCCATCTATTATGTTTTGACTTTTCAAAGGAAAACAGGAAATTTACAATTTTTATAACAGAATAATTAAAAATTAAGTACCAGAATAATCAGATATCAATTACATGTTAAACAAATAACAGTGTCTGTGAACTATAGAATTTTCCGCTAGGAAGGAATGGAATGAATCCAAACCTTAGTATGCCACTATTTCTTCTAATGGGACTTGGAATGCTCAGTGGTAGAAACAGCACTTGTCTGGGATTCATGAAGCCCTAAATTGAATCTTTGTAATTACACATTAATTGACTCACTGATTAATTACTAAGATGTTGATTTTATTTAAAAAGTAAATTGATAAGCACCAAAAATAATTTGACTCAGTTTTATGTTGAGATGACATGAAAAATCATGTAAGACGCCGGGCGGTGGTGGCACACGCCTTTAATCCCAGCACTCAGGAGGCAGAGGCAGGCGGATCTCTATGAGTTCGAGGTTGGGCTGGACCGATAGCCTCCAAAACAATACAGAGAAACCAAAAAAAAAAAAAGCCGGGCGTTGGTGGCGCACGCCTTTAATCCCAGCACTCGGAAGGCAGAGGCAGGCGGATCTCTGTGAGTTCGAGGCCAGCCTGGTCTACAGAGCGAGTTCCAGGACAGCCTCCAAAACAATACAGAGAAACCTGGTCTCGAAAAACCAAAAAAAAAAAAAACAAAACAAAAAAAAAAAAAAAATCATGTACAACAGACTGACAGTCACCTACACAGAAATATAACAAAACTTGAATAAGGTAAAAATACTTATATGACTAAGTAGTAATCTATTTTCATGCAATTGTAGAATAAATATTCATAAGAATATAGCAAATACTAGTGCAAAAAATACAAATACATGCATTTTAAAGCACTGTTGTTGAGGGGATCAGAGCAATGACTCAGTGCTGTAGAATAACCCTGCACATTGTGAAAACATGTTGCTTTCATTGTTAATAAACTGACTGGCCAGTAGCTAGGCAGAATTTTGGGGGCAGAGAATACTGGGAAATAGGGCTAAGGCTGAGGGAGTCTAAAGCAAGGTGTGGAAGCAACATGGGAAGTTCATAGATGACCTAAGCAAGCCTTGAGGCAGCACATAGGCTATTAGAAATGGGTTAATTTAAATTGTAAGAACTAGCTAAAGACAAGTCTAAGCTATCAGTTGAGCATTTACAATTAATAATGAGTTTCTTTGTGGTTATTTGGGAGCTACTGCAGGACACACACAGATAAACTCCACCTACAACTTAGCAGACAAAACACTCATACATCAATTTAAGGTAACTCTTTTCTTAAAAAGAGAGAGAAAGCCAGGCAATGATGATGCACACCTTTAATCCCAGCACTCGGGAGGCAGAGACAGGTGTATCTCTGAGTTTGAGGTCAGCCTGGTCTACAGAGTGAGCTCCAGAACAGCCGGGGGGGATGGTTGTTTCTTTGCAAGAGAAAAAGTAAAAATGATCTGTAAAGGTCCCACAGACTTATAGCCACAATCAACAGGAACACTGCTGAGCACTGTGCATGAAGCAATAGTTATCCAGTATCTTTATAGTTACAGGGGAGATAAAATAAAACACAAGTTGCAAAGAAAACAATGAATTATTTAAGAAGCTTAAAAACAACACCTGGCCAGGTAGTGGTGGCTCACGCCTTTAATCCCAATACTCGAGAGGCACAGGCAGGCGAATCTCTGTGAGTTCGAGACCAGCCTGATCTACAAGAGCTAGTTCCAAGGACAGCCTCCAAAGTCACAGAGAAACCTTGTCTCGAAAAAACAAAAACCAAAACAAAATACCTGGAGGCTAAGAGGATGATTCAGCCAGTAAAGCACTTGACTTGTAAGTACCAGAACTTGAATTTTATCCCCCAAAAGCCACATAAAACTGCTAGGATTAACTTTATAATCCCAGCTTGAAAAAGCCAAAACCAGAGATCCCTGTGGCTCACTGATCACCTAGTCTCAAAGGAAATACAGTATCCTGAGGATAATATGAGGTTGTCCTCTGCTCTCACATGCATGTGCTCGTGTACACGCACACATGTGCTGCGAGCCACACTTTTTGCCACACTTTTGTTTCTTTTCCTGAAACAGGGTCTCACTATATAGCCCTGACTGGCCTTGAACTCAAGAGATCCACAGCCTCTGCCTCCCAAATGCTGAGAGTAGACCATCATTCCCAGCCTTATTTATAAATATTTTTAAATTAATAAGTAAGAGAGACTGGATGGCACAGTGGTTTCTGTTGCTCTTGCATAGTATCCAGCATCTACATGGAAACTCACAACCATCTGTAACTCCAATATCAGGGGACCCAATCAATGCCCTTTCTAGCTTCCTTAGACACTAGGTCCACACATGGTACACATACAAACATACATACATACATACATATGTGCAGGCAAACACTCATAAAGAAAAGTTTATTTAGCTAGCAATACTATTTTTCCAGCTAACTACAGAAAACAGTTATTAACATGGAAAAATTAAAAAGGTGAATTTGAGGTGGTGGGGTGGCTCAGTGGGATCCCAAGCCTGATATCTAAGTTCAATTCCTAAAATCATGGTACAGAGTACCAACTTCTACAAGTTGTCCTCTAACCTCTACAAAAGCACATACATGTACTCAATGAATACACTGTAGTGGTTTAAACTAAAATGTCACCCACAAACTTGAGTATTTGAGCACTTAGTCACCAGTTGATGTTACTGTTTGAGGGATGTTATAAGAACTTTGTGAGACATGATCTTATTGGAAGAAGCCCATCACTAAGGGGTGAATTTTTGATATTATGTAACCTGGTCTCACATTTGCTCCTGTTCTCTCTGCTTCCTGCTTTTGAATAAAACTGTGATGTCTTGCCTTCCTATTTTGGCTTTTGTGCTGCCATGTTCCACACTCCCACAATCTTGACATTATACACACTTTCTGGAACCACAGTGAAGATAAATTCTTCCTTCTCTAAGTTGCTTCTGACAAAGGTATTCTATCACAGCAACAGAAAACTAACACACAAATAAATATAACAAAAATATTAAAAATGTACAATCTCAATAAACATGGAATGTAGGGAAAAGGACCAGCCAAAGAAACACACCCTGAGCAGAGCCCAAGAAACACACTTTGGCCCTGTAACCAGAACCAAAGAAATGTACCCTGACCCTGAAACCAGTGCCAAAGAAACACACTTTGTCCCTGGAATCAGTCAATGAAAGAAATACACCCTGGCCCTAAAATTGAAGCCAAAAGGCTAAAGAAGACCAGAGAAAGAAACACACTTTGGCCCTCAAACCAGAGCCGAATCTGACCCTAACCCTGGAAAACTAACCAATCCTTGAGTAGGAGCTCTAGCCAATGTGAGCTCAGCATTGAAAACTGACCAGTCCCTACCCTGGAAAAACTTCCCCTGTCCCCAAGAATCCCTATATAAACCCTGTGTACGTTCAGCTTGGCCAGTCCAGCTGCTTTGACCAGCTTTGAGTGAAGATCTTCTGCAGTGGAACAGAGGGCGACCCTGGGCAGAGCAAGCAGGGTCGTAATACTTCTCCCAGGGAAACCTTCCCTTGGCAAAGCCGAGTTGTTACTCTCCACTCTCCCGGGAGAAGAGCAGAGCTAAACTGTAGCAACTTTGCCCGGTAAACCTCCCGCTGGAGCAAAACTGCTACATTGGGGGAAAAAATCCGTATCTGGAAGACCCTCTCCTGCCAGAGCAGAGCTGATACACTTGGGAAGCCATTCCCTCAGGGCTGTAAGTAGCTAAACTTACTGCAACCTGTGATTGTCAGGGGCTCTCAAGCTCCAGGATACCTTTCCATCTGAGCTGTGTAACACTCAGTATTCTGTGACTCCCGAGTGCCAGAATACCTGCCCCACCTGATCCATCCAAATCACTTACATGGACCTTTAAAGTCTAATGTGTTAATATACACCTATACTCTTGATACCTACTGAGAGGCAGAGGCAGGTGGATCCCTTCGAGTTTTACTGTTCTCGAAACATAGCCTGAGCAGTCCTGAAACTCACTATGTAGATCAGGCTGGCTACCTCTGCCTCCCAAATCCTGGGATTAAAGCTGTGCACCACTGTGCCAAACTTCAAATTTAAAAAATTTGTGGTAGCACATAACTTTAATCCCAGCACTTGGGAGGAAGAGGCAGGCAGATCTCAGTGAGTTAAGGCCAACCTGGTCTACAAAGGGAGTTCCAGGATAGCCAGGAAGAAAACCTTCTCTCTGAGGGGAAAAAAAAAGATAATAAAAATTTTTCCAGTCGGGCAGTGGTCTACAAGAGCTAGTTCCAGGACAGCCTCCAAAGCCACAGAGAAACCCTGTCTCAAAAAAACAAAATAAATAGGTGAGTGAATGAATGAACGAATAAATGAATGAATAAATAAGTGAATGAATGAATAAATAAGTGAATGAATGAATAAAATATTTCCTTTGGTTCTTGTCTCTAATTTATGACAACTTATTTGAATTTACCTATTCATAACTACTTTGGTTGTATATCAGGAATATGACAAGAAGTCTATATTCTCAAGCACCTTTCATTTTAGTGAGAGAATAAAATTAACAAAAAGTTTTTTTAATGAAAGTACAAAGAAAAGGATATGGGGCTAGGGAGTAAATTTACAAAATCTTTAGTGAGAAAACATGTGAAAATAAATATATTCCAAAAACCTATATAGGCCACCATAAACTAAGAGTAAAAAAGGAAAAACTAGTCCAACAACTCAAAAAAAGAAAAAATAACAACAACAAACACTTTGAGCAATTTTTGAGAGCAGGATTTGAGACAGGGTCTCGCTTGTAGTCCTCTCCACCTGGAAGTCACTGCAGACCAGACTGGCCTCAAAACTCAAGAGATCTACCTGCCTTTGCCTCCCAAGTGCTGGTATTAAAGGTATGTACCACCATGCCTGCCAAGCTAAGAAACTTTTTTTTTAAGGAGTTAGGGTCTCCTGTAGCTCAAGTCATTGTGTAGCATAGTATGGCCTTGAGCTTCTGATCCTCCAGCTGGGTTAGTACCCAAGCCTGGGTTATATAGTGCCGGATATCAGATTACCCTAAGCTATAAGCACTGGCTCCTTAACGTTTTCATCAAATTTTCTGTATTAAATAGTCTTTCTAGATGGTAGTGACAGTTGTCATACTTGATGAACATACCTGATGCCACCTAACTATATACTTCAAAACAATAGAATGAATATGCTATGAATATTTTACTACAACTTTTAAAAAAGAAAGGGCCTTTCTGAGCCTGTTTTCTCATGGGCGTAACCAAATTTCTTTGACAGGACAAATTCTTTCTCCAATTTATATTTTTAACATCTCAATCCTGTTTATCCTCTACGGATCTGGACTCCTGATATTCTTGAGTTAACAGCTTCCTCCTACATTAAAATGTTCCAAATTGAAGGAAAACTCTTTTAAGACATGGGATATATAAAAGGTGAAACAGGATATTTTAGTACGTTTATAGGGAAGTGAAACATTGCACACAGCGGAGAAGTTCCATAAGCTCTAGGAGTAAACCAAAAGCACCTTCAGGAAGTCCCTGAAACTGACTAGATTCACTAAAGACTGCTTCAAGTTACTCTCACACCTGCTGAGTAACCTAGAGGCAGAAACCAGCTAAACTGCACAGAACAAACTAAAAGGGCACTCTCCAACCTGCTGAGCTGTCAGCAGGTTGTACAATGAGCTCTAGGTTTACAGCTTTCATCAATTGTCACTCATGCTGAGTGGGCTTTGGTGATAAAGCATTTTCTGAGTCATATATGCTCCTGTAAATAAGCCCTCACCCACATTCCTGTGACATCAAGTTGGACTTTGTTGGTATCTGTACTTTGATCTGTCATTAGTCTCTTCCTATCTGGGTTAAGTAGACGTGTTAATGCCTCCCCAGTAATAAGTGTCATGTAACACCTGAATATGTTCTGGGAATTTCACCCAACCACCCCATTTACTCCTCATCCAGAACTTGAAACTCTTTCATTCCTGAGATTTCTCACTTAATACTACTTCTGAATGTTAAAAGGCTCAGGTAAAGGTGCTTTTACTGCCAAGTCTGATTATTTGACATTTGAGTTTAATCCCTGGAATTCATATGGCAGAAAAGACATTACTCCTACAAGTTGTCCTCTAGCCTCTTCATATGCATACACATACACAAACAATAAATTAAAATCTGGGGCTAAAGAGATACCTCAGTGGTTATGTGCAATTGTTGGCCTGGAACTAGCACTGAACTCAGATACGCCTGTCTCTGCTTCTACCTCCCAGGAGGCTAGGATTAAAAGTATATGCCACCTGGCTTGGCCATCAACTACAAATACAAAAATGATTTTTAAAAGCTAGGTGTGGTGGTCCATGCCTGTAATCCCAGCACTGAGGAGAATAAAACAGAAAGGTCTCCTAAGATTCAGGCCAGTCTGAGCAAAACTTTTTTTAGTTATGTGGATATAATCTATGCAAGTTCTTCCTGTGGCTTCTGTGGAGCTTCTTCTACATGAAAGCTCCATTTTAGTCTCACTGTTAAAAGACATAGCAAGCAGAAATAACTTCAAATGGATCCAAAGTATTAAATTCCCCTAACTTGCAAACCATTCTTTTACAGAGTGAGGAACTCAAAACCTCCATTAGAATAATGATGGCTACTCTGGCTGCCCTGCTGAGACCTAGGGCATGACAATATGCTAAACAAACTTAGAAAAAATGTTTCACAAATTAATTTTTTAAGTAAATGTACAAGCTGAAATTATAGGATACTCTCCTAACACATTGGAGTATCTATAAAAGCACGTTAATGCCTTTTGTGAACTTTTAAAGCGCATGAGATGAATGGTTCAATTAACATAAAAATAAATGTCCAATGAACTAACAACTATTAACTAACAAGAAATACAGCCATGTCTGAGGAAACAAAAGCAAAGGAAGCTGTGCTGCTTCTATTATCAATAATCTTGTAATTGATGGGAGGGGGTCCAGTCCATTGTGGGTAGGACCACCCCTTGGCTGGTGGTCCTGAGTTCTATAGGATAGCAGGCTGAGAAGTATTAAGATTATAGGTGTGCATTACCACATCTGGCTTTGGGTACATGGGGGAGGGGTTGCTTTAAAACAGCCTAAAATAGCCGGGCGTTGGTGGTGCACGCCTTTAATCCCAGCACTCGGGAGGCAGAGGCAGGTGGATCTCTGTGAGTTCGAGGCCAGCCTGGTCTACAGAGTGAGTTCCAGGACAGCCTCCAAAGCCACAGAGAAACCCTGTCTCGAAAAACCAAAAAAAAAAACAAAAACAAAAACAAAAACAAAAAAAAAACCAGCCTAAAATGAGCCATGCCTTTAATCCCAACACTCGGGAAGCAGGAGCAGGAAGATCTCAGTGAGTTCAAGGCCAACCTGCTTTACATAGGAAGTTCCAGGACATTCAGGACTACATAACAGAAACTGTCTCCAAAAAAGAAAGGATGGGAGGAAGAGAATGAAAAGGAAAAAAGAAACAGCCTGAATGTCAGGATGATAAAACCAAGGTTAATCTTTTCCCCAAAGGAATTATATTACCCAGTAAAGTCCTAGTGGGGCTATGCCCAATAGTAACTCATACAGTCCTCAATGGGAGAACTAGGCCAGTAAGATTACTCTACTATCTACAAAATTTTATCAATTATAAAATACTCTTTGAAAAAAATATTCTTTGGCAGTATCTACTGATTTAGCACATTCTATTACACAAGACAAGTTTATATTTGTGGAGAGCAATAATCCAAAACCTAAAGCATTATAACATATTTTTAACAAGTCAAATGCCAACTGGTCCCTAAAGTAATTGTCGCCAAGTCTTTTCCATAAACTTAAAAGTTCCCTCTCCAAAGTAATGCTACCTTTAAAGTGTTGTTTTGCCTAATTTGAAGAATGAAGAACATGTAAGTGTTAAAGAAAAAAAAAGGACAACCTAACTGGTTTGTTGGCTGAAAATAAAATTTTCATGTAAATACCCATAAAAAATGAAAAGGCAGAGACTGGAGAGCTCACTAGTAAAGTACTTACTTGCTTAACCCGTGGTATTATCGCCAAGTTAAAAGAAGGAAAGACCTGGACAGGGTGGTAAAATCTTTAATCCCAGCCCTCAAGAGACAGAGAAAGATGGAGCTCTGAGATGGAGGTCAGCCTAGTCTCCATGGGAGAGTTCCAAACCAACCAAGGCTACACTTTGTCTCAAAAATAAAGAAAGAAAATGAGGGGAGAGGGTTGTATATAACAAAGGAGAAATTATTGTTTTTATAAATTCTTGAGGAACATACTCTCAAAACTGCCAAGTATTTCTTTTCCTTGTGACTTGTCAAAACAAAAATCTTTAACCTGACAAGATTAAATATTTTTAAGCATTTCTTATGGCCATAAGAACATAGTAAAAGTTTTATTTTCACATGCAAAAGTGGCTGGAGTACAGATTGATAAAAGTGCTGATTGTTAGCAAAGCCTTTCTAGAAAGCAACCCAAACTTTTGCTTTTGTTTTTTGGGACAAGGTTTCTCTGTGTAGCTCTGGAGTCTGTCCTAGATCTCTCTCTATAGACCAGACTGGCCTTGAACTAACAGACATCTGCCTGCCTCTGCCTCCTCAGTGCTGGGATTAAAGGTGTGTGCCACCACAACCCAGTGTAATCAAAACTTTTAAAGCCTATTTTATTGACTTAGCTATGGCTATTCCTAGAAGTTTACAACCAAAAGAAATAACCAAAGATTATATGAAAATATGTCTTCACTGGACTACTTCAAATACAACTAATTCAAATAATTTTAATTACAACTGTAAAAAATCAAAATCAAAGTATTATAGTACCAGGATACGAAAGAATATTATTTACCTGTTTAGTATAATCTGAAAAGAGTAGATGATATGAGAAATTTTAGTTGTTTAAAGGCAAAATACTGTGCTGTAAATATATCTACACGAAGTGGAGGCTGCAGAGATGGCTCAGTTGATAAGATCACTTGTTGCTCTTGCAAAGAACCTGGATTCAGTTCTCAGCATTGATACAGTGACTCCAGTTCTAGATAATCTGATACCCTTTTCTGCCTCCCATGAGTACCAGGTACACAAGAAGTGTACAAACACACACACACACACACACACACAAATAAAAAAATGTATAAAGACCAAAACAAAACCTTTGGTCTAATATTCTAGTCTATCTTTGAAGAGTTTCAAAGTGACAATATGAACCTAAGGTAATAAAAATTGTTAATTTTTTTTCAAAGACTACACAGCTCGCCCATGGTTCTAAAGGATAGAGACAGAGGGAAGAACATGAAATGGTCAGCAAAATGGAGGGAGCAAAATACTCAGAGGAGCTGAGACAAAGGAAGAAGGCTAATCTTCTGGCAGAACTCCAGAGAGGTGCCAAGTCAGTGAGCAAAGAATGAGCAAGATCAGTAGTGAGAATGGTACTGAAAACATCTGCCACAGCAAGAAGTCAAGAGAGAAAGAATGTCTAAAGTTGATAATTGAGAAAAACTAAACAGTGTAAACACATTATTTAGAAGCATAAAGTTAAACCCCCAGGAAATCCGAACCAAAAAGGTTTTATGAAAGCAGTTGTCCCCTAGAGAGCAGCACTCTTTAGTAGCAGACATTTTTAATTATAGGTATTTGGTTATTGTTTTTAAACTAATATACATAATAGTGATTTTTAAACTTTTATTCTTTGTATTTTACATTTTGCTCATTTTGCTTGCATGCACAACCCTAATTTTACATCCTAAGTCAGGAATGTAACTTACTTGACAGTGTTATTCACCTATAAGTGTGCAATCAAACAATCTACTGTGATTTGATCAGAATTTTTTTCCTAACATAAAACAAAAATAAAATAACAGTATTGTTGGTAAGTTTCATTCCAGTTATAAACATTTGCTGAGGTGCTAGGCAAAAATACTTATTACTGTTTCTATGATCACTCTAGCAACAAAAGAAAACCCTATAAACCCAAATCATGCTGCTACTCATAGGGTGGCCTGACCTCACTTGGTAAGGACCTAACAAGGTCCTTCAGAATTTACCAGTATCCCACTCTAACCTTCTGTTTCTCTCTGGGTTCAGCTATTGTTTCTCATTTTCCTGTAATACTTAAACCTATTCCCCCTTGCAGATGCTGTGCTTGTGGTACCCTTTACATATTCACCGCTCAATGAGCATTTTTCAATCAAATATCACCCTAATTTTAATAAAAATTCTCATACTCTTAGGAAACTTTATATTCACTTCTCTTTTTCTTTCCATTTAGTATTCTACTACTTTTTTTTTGCAGGGGGGGGTTCAAGACAGAGTTTCTCTGCGGCTTTGGAGGCTGTCCTGGAACTAGCTCTTGTAGACCAGGCTGGTCTCAAACTCACAGAGATCCGCCTGCCTCTGCCTCCTGAGTGCTGGCATTAAAAGCCTGTACCACTACCGCCCAGCTCTACTATTTTCTAATAATTATGTTAACTACCTTATTCCACCTAGAATGCTAGCTCTAAAGGAATATGAACTTTTGTTTGCTGAAGCCCCAGGACCTATTATCTCTGACAATAAATTTTTAATGAACTAATGATTAGTTTACAAAAAAAAAAAAAAAAGCTAACATCACAGAAAGAAACCAAATTATTCTGCCGGGCATTGGTGGTGCACACCTTAATCCCAGCACGAGAGGCAGAAGCAGGCGGATCTCTGTGAGTTTGAGGCCAACCAGGTCTACAGAGCGAATTCCAGGACAGCCTCCAAAACAATACAGAGAAATCCTGTCTTAAAAAACAGAGAGAGAGACAGAGAGAGACAGAGAGAGGGAGGGAGGGAGGGAGGGAGAGAGGGAGGGGGAGGGGGAGGGGAGGAGGGGGGAGAGGGGAGAGAGAGGGAGGGGAGAGAGAGAGACAGAGACACTATGGAATTCTTAAGAAAGTCTGACAAGTGTAATTGATAGAGATGAGCTAGAATTTATACTCTGAAACTCTAAATTCCAGCTATTGAGTAATTTGTTGAAATAATCTCCATATGCAAAACTCTGGCATAATCCCTGCTAACATCATCAGTAACAAAAAAAAAAATGTTTGCGCCTCAGAAGGAAAGAGACAAGAAACAGAGAGAGAATGAACACCGACTTGCTTATAGGACCTGCTCCATCAACGGGTGAGATGGCCTTTTTTATTTAAAGTCACAGTAATAATCTAACACATTAACCACAACTTGCAACAGTCCCAATGTTCACCGTTGTAGGGAGAGATCTACGTACCTGTGAACACACCCAAATGGGGAAGAGACTCTTTCCCTACACACCATTGCCTTCAACTCTGAATAAAGATCAGGAGCACATCTTCACCATCTACATTCCACCCCTCCACCACCACCACCCCAACCCCACCCCCAGAATAGCACAAGGAGCAAAGTAACATTCAGGAGAAATTCTTTTTTTATTGTTATCTTTTTTGTTTTGGGGGGACAGGGTTTCTCTGTGTAGCCCTGGCTGTCCTGGAACTCACAGAAATCTGCCTGTGTCTGCCTCCCAAGTGCTGGGATTAAAGACACATGCCACCACTGCCCAGTTCAGGAGAAATCTTACAGAAGATCTTTTCATTGTGGTACACATGGATAGCAAAGAATAGGTCAGTCATATATAACTTCAAAAAATTTCTTCTACTATACATGGTAAGTTGCTAAATAAAGAATAACCTTTATGGACTGTCGATGATTAATTGTAAACAAAAAGTAATTAAGTACTCCTTCTTGATACACAAAAACATACTTGGCAAAAAGAATTCTACTATGTGCAAAAAAGCAGCTTATACATCTTCAGGAAAAATTATCATGTCATTAACGAAACAGAGTATCTCACACAGACTTGATCAAAACCATTTATTTTGTGTTCTTGAAGAACAGATTTTGACATAGCTATTCTGCAACTGTTCTGAACCCATCTTCTCAAAAACATAGCTTTACCTTTTTTGTTTGTTTTTGTTTTTTTGAGATGGAGTTTCTCTGTGAAACAGTCCTGGCTGTCCTGGAACTCATTTTATAAACCATGCTGGCCTCGAAATCTAGCTGCCTCTGCCTCCTGAGTGCTGGGATTAAAGGTGTGTACCACCACTGCCTGGCTATAGATTTACCTTTTTTCACAAGTAGTAATTAAAAGTAAGGTTAAAAAAAAAAAAAACCTGCTCATAGACATAAATAAAAAAATTTGAATGAAGTAGTGAAGCCACTGGCAAAATGAAAAGCAAAACAAAAAAAACACAATTATAAATAGTAAGTAGCAGGCTGAGCAGAACAAAGGAAGCATTTAAAAATAATGAAATGGGGGGCTGGAGAGATGGCTTAGTGGTTAAGAGTCCTGGTTGTTCTTTTAGAGGTCCTGAGTTCAATTCCCAGCAACCACATGATGACTCACAGCCATCTATAATGAGATCTGGTGTTCTCTTCTGGCCTGCAGGAAGAACACTGTATACATAATAAATAAATAAGCCTTAAAAAATATGACAAGATAAAAAACAGGAAATGAGGGGCTGGAGAGATGGTTCAGAGGTTAACAGCACTGACTGCTCTTCCAAAGGTCTTGAGTTCAATTCCCAGCAACCACATGGTGGCTCACAACCATCTACAATTCAATCTGGTGTATATGTAATAAATAAATAAATCTTTTAAAAAAACAGGAAATGAAGATGAGCAATTATAAAATTGATGCTTAAGTATATTAAAAGATATCTAAGAAATTTTCCTGAACCAACTGAAATGGCTTACCATTAACAGGAAAATGTAATAGAGACTCACACCAAGACAGAGATACATTTCTGAGGAAGTTACTGAACTTCAAGGATAAAGAAAGAAATTTGCCAATACCCAGGCAGAAGTAGGTCACCTACAAAGGGAAAAGAACAGTCGGGCTTCTCTATAGTAACCCGATATGCCAAAAGATAGGGGAACAGCCTGTTAAGTATTAAGGGAAGGAAAAATATCTCCAAATTCTATAACCAGACAAAACATCCTTTTACTTTGAAAGTCATGAACAGTATTTTCAACATAAGAATGCTGAAAATACAATATTCAAACAACCATTTTCAGAAAATCTAGTTAATAAATATAATAGACTAAAGCATATTGAGGCTTCAGCTTTATAGTAATAACCATAGATCTATAAACTACCAAGTTCATAAGCTCTAAAATGTACCGTTTCCACATTTTAGTTTATCTGAAATCAGCATGCATATTACAACTGACATGTCATGGTTTAATAGCATTTAACCATGTTAATTATGTTAGTTTTATTACAAAACAATAAAATATTCAAAAATTAATGGTATCCTAAACAAAATAAAATAAAGTATGTTTGTAAAATGAGAAGAATGAGAACAAATAAACAAATAGTTTTAAAAGGGTGGTTTAATCCCAGTCTCGGGAGCAGAGGCAGGTGGGTCTCTGTGAGTTAGAGGCCAGCCTGGTCTACAAAGCTATAGAGAAACCCTGTCTTGAAAAACAAAACAAAAAGATGATGAAAACCAAGCAGAATCACAGGTAACAACAACAACAAAAAGACTAACATTACCCACATACATATGTGAATGAATAAAAGCATCTTAAGTTGAGTCCAAAAAAAAGACTAACCTTAATCCAACTATATATAGTCTACATGAGACAAACTTTGGGAAGTCAAAAGTAAAAGGTTAGACAAAAGTTTATCAAGTGGATATAAACACTTTTAAAACTCACTGAAATTCAAAATGAAACAAAAGAGTCAAAAGACAGTCACTTTTTATAGTGATCAAAATTACAATCAAGCCAGACATAAAGAACTAAAAATCAGATTAAATGAATTTTTTAAATGCCTTCAGAATTCTAACAACTGGGAGCTGAGGCCAGTGAGACAGTTCAGCAGGTAAGAGTGCTTGTTGTTGTTAAACCTTAGGGCCTGAATTCAAAATCAAGAACCCACATGATAAAACTGATTTCCACGGGTGTTCTCTGACCTCTACACATGTGTCCATGGCACATCATACTCACAGAGACCTACACAAAAAACAGTAAAAATGTGGTGGTGTGGTGGTGCTAGTAGTGGTGGTGGTCCTGATGGAGCTGGAGAAATGGTTCAGCAATTAAGAGCACTGGTTTCTCTTCCAGAGGACCTGGGTTTGGTTCTCAGCACCAGATGGCAGCTCATGACTGTTTGTTGATCCAGTTTTAGGGGATCTGACACCCTTAAACAGACATACATGCAGGCAAAACACCAATACACAGGAAATAAAAAACAAAAATAAATTAAAAAAAAAAAGCCAGGTGGTGCACACTTAATCCCAGCACTTGGGGGACAGATACAAGCAGATCTCTGTGAGCTCCAGGACAACCAAGGCTGCACAGAGAAACCTTATCTCCGGGAACTCTAGCATTCATCTCTCTGTGTTCTGTTTCTTGACTCTGGTGTACACCATATGACCAGCTGCCTCAGATTCTTGCCACTGTGACTTCACCTGAATGGACTATATCTCTTCAAACCATGGGAATCAAAGCAAATACTTCCTTCAATTAAAAAAAAAATGCAGTATCATAAGTGGAGCCAAAGGAGTCAAAAGTTTTAAAATAAACCGGGCAGTGGTGACACACGCCTTTAATCCCAGCACTTGTGAGGCAAAGGCAGGCGGATCTCACAAAACTACACAGAGAAACCCTGTCGGGGGGGGAGTTTTAAAAGTAAATGAACACAAGGACCAAATAAATAGCAGAGTGAACAATGGACACAGGCATGAAGAAGTTGTGTTTTTTTGTTTTGGGGGGTTTTTTTTGGACAGGTTCTCACTATGTAGCCCTGGTTTAGCTGAAACTTTCTGTGCATACCATGTTGGCCTAGAACTTAAAAGATATCTGCCTGCCTCTACTGTGCTGAAATTAAAAGTGTGGTGTGCTGCTCTGCCCAACAAGGTTACAGTTTTGGCTATGCTGTTCAGCAAGTTTGTTCTTGGGATCTGTCTCCACTCCACAGACACATTCAGGTTTTAGGTACACTTAGTCACTGCCTGGCTTCTATGTTGGTGCTAGGGTCTTAAACTCAAGTTCTCATGTTCGCACAACAGGTTTCCACATTCTCCTCATGAAAAAAAGAGATAGGGTTTCTCTATGTAATAGCCCTTGCTGTCCTGGAACTCACTTATGTAGATCTGCCTGCCTCTGCATTGCCACCGCCACTACCACCCCATCCCTGCTAACCATAAACTTTTCTGACAGGGTCTAACTGTGCATCATCCCTGGCTAACATGGAACTTGAAATGTAGACCAGGTTGGCCTCAAACTAAGAGATCCACCTGCTTCTGCCTCTCAAGTGCTAGTTAACCCACAAACTTCTTAAGAGCTCACTGGGTGACTGAGGAATATAAACTGTGCTTTCAGAAATGTATTTGTATTTCATTTTAACTTGAACTTTTACATACGTACAGACAGATATTACTTTCTACCTAAAAGAGCATGCTATTACCTGAAATATCTTCTGCGGATGTAGTCTCATTAATACAGTATCATAATTTTCTTTTTTCTTATAGCCCTTCCCTTATTTTAATGTCTTTGTAAACTAAAGGGTCCCTTTAACTCATTTGTAATAAATAGTTCAAATGCTGAACATTTCATTAACAAATGAAATATTTGGAAGACAAATTATTAAAATAAATTTAGTTCCAGTTATACTTAAAATGCTATCTTTTATTAAAGACTGCTTAAATTATATATATATTTTTTAATATTTTATTTATTTATTATGTATACAATCTTCAGCATGCCAGTAGAGGGCACCAGATCTCATTCAAGGTGGTTGTGAGCCACCATGTGGTTGCTGGGAATTGAACTCAGGACCTCTGGAAGAACAGTCAGTGCTCTTAACCGCTGAGCCATCTCTCCAGCCCAATTATATATATTTTTTTAACTTGTGTATCTGTGTATACACATGTGAACATGCCACCTTTGAGTATGTGGAGGTCAAAAAGTTAGTTCTCTCCCTCCACCATAAGGATTCCAAGCCATGGTTCAAACTCTGTGTTTGGGATTAATGGCATGTGTTATCACCATCGAACAACCTTCCCCTCTTTAGTTTCCAACTTCTCCACATCCTACAATGACTCATAAAAGGGTTTGTGACCCTAGATATTCTTAACAAATCTACCTTAGATCCATCACTACTTTCCCAACAGCTCAGGAAAAACCTCACTAAGATCTGATTCTTCATCAACCCCTCTCTGTCTAAAAGATGTTCTGGGCTCATACATTTAACTGACACTGAGTTTAATTTCCTGCATTTTTTAAAAGACATTTCAAATCTTTATTTATGTGTATTTTGTCTACATACCACATCCATGTCTGGTGCCAGAAGAGACCAGAAGAGGGTGTCAGATTCCCCTGGGACTGGAGTTACAAATGGTTGTGAGTTTACCTGTAGGTGGTACTGGGAATGAGGCTGGGTCCTCTGGAAGAACAACCAGTGCTCATAACAACTGAGCCATCTCTCAATTCCCCTAAAAACATTTTCATAATATTTAATTATGGGAATCGGGGACATGTGAGTCCAAGTACCCAGAGAATCCAGAAGAAGGTGTAAAATCCACTGGATCTATACTTATAGGCTGTTGTGATCCATTCCATGTGGGTGCTGGTAACTGAATTTCAGTCCTCTTGAAAGAACAGTAAGTACTCA
This sequence comes from Mesocricetus auratus, assembly GCF_017639785.1. Classification (NCBI taxonomy): domain Eukaryota; kingdom Metazoa; phylum Chordata; class Mammalia; order Rodentia; family Cricetidae; genus Mesocricetus; species Mesocricetus auratus. Next base: position 51,547,980 of record NW_024429191.1, on the reverse strand, counting down.
TAATTACTGAGCCAAGTCTTCAGTCCCTACTTTTCTGTATCTTATTTCAAAATAGGAATGAAATACATACTCAAAAGTCAGTGAGCATCTGAACAGACTTCCCAAGTACTATTTTCTGGTTCCAACTTTCTACAAAATTCATATGACCTGCCCCAACCAGTCCTACAGCTATAATGACCTCACTTACATGTAATTTCTCTAAACTTCTACTTAATATTTATAGGAATTCAACTTTCTATTACACAGTTACAATTTCACTTAGAAAAACCTTTACCTGGATATTAAAGAAAACTAAACACCTTAGAGACCTTAATAATTACCTTGTTTCAAATTAAAACTATGAAACTCTTTGTCTATCTGGGATATGCTACGGATATGGCATCTATGGTGGCCAGCATCTGTTGGCAAAGAGAAGATGACTTACCTAGAAGTTCTGGACTCATTCACCTGACTCTGATAAAAAGCCAGTATTACTCACAAGGATGAGTAAAATAAACTAGCTATAGGAATCACATTGTCAGTTCACAAGCAATACAAACTTTCACAATTTCAAACACAAATCTCACAGTTCTCTTCCAGGCCAGCCTGGTCTACAGCACAAGTTCTAGGACAACCTCCAAAAACAATACAGAGAAACCCTGTCTCAAAAAAAAAAAAAAAAAAAAAAAGAAACCTTACAGTTCTGTCTTACAGTGATAGCTGTGGTGATATTTTATGATCTAACAAATAAACCTTGCCTGATATCAGAGTACAGAACTAAGCCACTAGTTAACCACACACCTACCTAAGAGTTAAGTCACTAAGTTAGTCGCACACATAAGCCACTAGTTAGCCATAAAGGACAGTCAGTGGTGGCACACCTTTGCAGAAGAATCTCTGTAAATTCAAGGCTACCCTGAGCTACATGAGAGTGAAACAGTCTAAAAGACAAACAAAACTCACACCTTTAATCCCAGCACTAGAGAGAATATAAGGCAGGAACTCAGTGCAATAATCTGAGAGAGCAGTCTGAGTCGCTGGTGGAAAGTACTGCAGTTTGCAAACACTCTGAGGACAGGATTGCCCCCTTGAGACTGAAGTAAATATAAGAGCTGGTGGCTGGCTGATTCATTTTTCTGATTTCAGCTTGAACCCCATCCGTTGTCTCTGGATTTCTATTATTAATACCAACTAGAATTTGTGCTACAGATAGCTGTAGTGACTAAGGGATCACTAAGTAGTTAATGTGTACTAAGTACTTGTATTCAATAATAATGATTTAACAAATATTGATTAACAGAGAGGAAAAATGGCTCAGCCATAAAGAACAACAAGTGCCTTCTTCTGATCCCTATGACTGACTGACTGACTGACTGACTGACTGACTGACTCTCTCTCACACACACACACACACAAAATAATATTATATATGAGCAAGCCATGTGTATGCAATGATTCAAGAAGGAGAGAAAAGGGTGCCAGATCTCCTGGAGATGGAGTTACAGGACCATTGCTGGGGACACAACTCAGGTTCTTTGCAAGAACAGCAAGTTCTTTTAACCACTAAGCCATCTCCCTAGTCACATAAAAACAAATCTTGGAGGAAAAACAAATATTAACTAAAGCTCATGAAAAGCCTCTATTCGTGTCTGAAACTGTTTCTACATTTTACATATTCAACCTTCCTGACTCTCTACCCATATTCTAACTACCCTACCATCTCCTTTGTTGGTCTTGATGAACTGGATCATGCTTTTAGCTAAATAAATCTTCCAAAATAGGCAGTGATTAGATCCCCATCTTATTTTCTCAAAGACACTTCTCCAAAACTTCCAATTCCCAGGCTGGAGAGATGGCACTGAGGTTAAGAGCACTGACTGCTCTTCCAGGGGTCCTGATCCTGAGTTCAATTCCCAGCAACCACATGGTGGCTCACAACCATCTGTAATGAGATCTGGTGCCCTCTTCTGGCCTTCAGGTATACATGCAGACTGAACACTGTATACATAAAAAAAGAGTTCCAAAAAAAAAAAAAACTTCCAATTCCCTCTCTACTAGCATCAATCTCAATATTAAATATATTAACAATTCTGCAACTTTACCAAAACAAGAATGAAGCAACCTAACCTCAAGTACTTCTTTGTGTCCTTTAAGGTATGATGTAAAGAGTTGTTTCATTTTCTATACTGGGGGGGGGGGGATGGATATGTTGTTAACAATGTCCCAGTTTATATCTCCAAACCAAACCTGGATTTCATTGAAACCCAGACCAAACCAACTTACTCCTTTTAAACTCTAATTGACAATTCAAACTTGACATATTAAGTCACTGATAATTTCCCCTTGTTCTTTTCCATGTTAAATAATGTCACTTCAATCCTTCATTTGCTGAAGTCAAAAACCTTAAAGTAAGAGCCAGAGAGATGGCTTAGTGGTTAAAAACACACACTACTATTGCAGAAGACCTGACTTGAGCTTGATTTCCAGCACTCACATCAAGTGGTTTACAATTGCCTCTAACAACAGCTACAGGGGCTCTAAATCCTTTCTCTAGCTTCTTAGGCATGTGCACACACCTGCAGAAATCCAAACATAAGCCAGGAGTTGGTGGTACACGCCTTTAGTCCCAGCACTTCGGAGGCAGAGGCAGGCAGATCTCTCTGAGTTGCAGGCCAGCCTGGTCTACAGAGCTAGTTCCAGGACAGAAGAGGGAGGGAGGGAGGGATGCACACCTGTAATTTAAAAATAAAAACTCTAAAACCCAAAATCTTTTTTTTTTTTTTTTTTTTTTTTTGGTTTTTCGAGACAGGGTTTCTCTGAGGCTTTGGAGGCTTTCCTGGAACTAGCTCTTGTAGATCAGGCTGGTTTCTGAACTCATATATCCGCCTGCCTCTGCCTCCCGAGTGCTGGGATTAAAGGCGTGCGCCACCAACGCCCAGCTTCCAAAATCATTCTTAATGCATTCTCCCATTCCACCTTCCACAACAAATCTTTGCCAACAAATTCTGACAACTAAATTTAGAAAATATAATTAAGAATGCATTCACTTTTCAACTGATGTATTGTTCAAATCTCTTGAGCAATCTTTTCTATTTCTGCCATTGCACTGCCCTGCTGCCGTTTATATTTAGCACAGTAAATCAAAGAATGAACCTGTGAAAATGTCACTCCTATGTGTCCCTTCTATATGGAAACACCTCTAATGCTACCTCAAAGTAAAAGCCAGGGGGCTGGAAAGATGGCTCAAAGGTTAAGAGTGCTGCCTCTTCTTCCAGAGGTCCTGAGTTCAATTCCCAGCAACCACAGGGTGGCTCACAACCACATAGTGGTTCACAACCATCTGTAATGAGATCTGTTGCCCTCTTCTGGCCTGCAGGCATACAGGCAGCAGAACACTGCATACATAATAAATCTTTTTTTTTTTTTAAAGTAAAAGTCAGTATTTTCACCCACTAACAACCAAGACTCTTTCCTTCACATTCATCTGCCCCGGGCAGGGTAAGACCTGCCCACTTCAGGGCCTCTGTGCTTGTTACTATCTCTATCTAGAAAACTATTCCCTTAGACAATCAACATGTCACCCCTAACCCATCCATATTCACAACTTTATTTTCCTGAAGGGCACTTATCAGTAACAGATTAGATATTTTAAATTGTCTAGCTTATATCTTATACTACCAAGAACTGTGTGCACAGTCCATTAAAATATTGCTATTTTTTAAGTATGCACTCAAATATTTGTTAAATTTAGAATTAAATCTAAAGGTTTCATTTACTTATCAGTACTTGAGTTCTAGCAGGTCTAAGTTTTACATGATCTGGTACAAGACTATAACAAGGTCAAGCTTTCTTGGCCTATGATGTATGAAAGCAGGAGACAGAGAGACAGGCAGACAAAGGCTGAGATCTCTGAGTTCCAGGCCAGTCAGCCAGGAATATATAGTTAGACCCTGTTTAAACAAGAAAAAGAAAAAAGGAAAAAAAAAAATTAAGTCCTAACCCCAATAGTATTTAGCGTCCATTATTTTTTTTCCTTTTAAATTGTACAGGAGTTTACTGAATTATGCAGACTTTATGTCTGGCTAATTTTATTGTGTAACTTTTTATTTATTTGCAAGATTCTTACAATAATGTTCATAAAATTAAAAAATAATTGGGAGTATCATTAGACCTACCCCATATTTAGTAACAATAACCTTTAAAATAAAGAATCAACATTTTCAATCTATACCTTGATCAGAGTCTAATGGCCTGAGAAATTTAAGTGTTGCTCAATTTGGATTTTAATTCTATTCAGCTGTCATTATATAATAAAAATGGAGATACAGTGGAGTTTTCTGCTTTGTTTTGGCTTTTGAAACAGGGTCTCTTTATATAGTCCTGGCTGTTCTGGAACTCCCTATATAAATCAGACTGGCATCGAACTCACAGAGATCCTCCTGAAATTAAAGGTGTATCTCTTAAAAAGAACTTTAAAAAATTAAGTAGGCAGAACTGAGAATACAGTTTAGTAACAAAGCACTTGCCTAGGAAGCGCTAGATCCTGATCACCAACACTACACAATAAATAAAGATCATGTTTAATAATTGTGTGTCAAGTGAACAGCCAGCAACTGTATTTATTATTGAGGTTTCTTCAGTCATAGCACCAATAAACATATGGCATTACATTACTGTTGCTGAAAAAAAAATTTTCCTGATTTACTAAGACTTGTTTACGCCTCTACTGGTCACCTATTACACAAGTCTCATCTTACAAGGAGTATTTCTTGTTGATCTCTCAAAAGCATGAAATCAGAGATGGTTTCAGTATGTAAACAAAGTAAAAATAGAACAGATTTCAGAGACTCGAAACAAGGCAAGGGAAGATCATAACAAAAGCCTGAAATGGAAAAGATTTTTCACATAATTTGCATTAAAAGTGCTGAATAACTCTTTTGAACAAGTTTTACTAAGTGTTCTGTTACTGGTAACTCAACAATATCATATTCAGAATTGTTAGTCAATAAAACCCTTTTAGTTTTAGGTATAAATTGAAAATAAAAAAATAATAAAGCCAGGCGGTGGTGGCACACGCCTTTAATCCCAGCACTCGGGAGGCAGAGGCAGGCGGATCTCTGTGAGTTTGAGGCCGGGCTGGACCGATAGCCCCCGAAACAATACAGAGAAACCCTGTCTCGTAAAACCAAAAAAATAAATTAATAAAATAAAATAATAAAATAAAAGGCCAGGTGAGGGGGCACATGTCCTCCAGTACTATGGAGACATGATCTATATAGCTAACCTGGGCTACATAATAAGGCCTTGTCTCAGAAAAAAAGAGAAGAGAGCTAGGCAGTGGTGGCATGTGCCTTTAATCCCAGCACTCAGGAGGCAGAGATCTGTGAGTTCAAGGCAAGCCTGGGATATAGAACAAGTTCCAGGACAGCCAGGGCTATATAGAGGAAACTCTAGTCTCAAAAAAACAAAACCAGAGGGGAAAAGGGGAGAATAGAGGGGGGAAGCATTATCATATAGTCCCAAAAGCTTACAATTTCACCTCTCAACTAAAAAGTACTTTAATTTTAAATAACTATTCAGTACATTCGAGATTTCTGGCAACAGGGCTGGAAAGATGGCTCAGTGGTTAAGAGCACTGGCTGCTCTTCCAGAGGTCCTGAGTTCAATTCCCAGCAACCATATGGTAGTTCACAATCATCTGTAATGAGATCTGGTGCCTCTTCTGTCATGCAGGCACAACACTGTATATATAATAAATAAATCGTTTTTAAAAAATGGAAGTTGAAGGGTGGTCCCTCTTTTAAAAAAAAAAGATTTCTAGCAGCTGATATATAATCTAATCACACAGCTGCTATCAACACTCTAAAAATAATACTATTTTTCTGATAAAGATGATTCTTTATGGTGCTACAAGATATACCTAAAGGTCACTTCTATGAATTGGAAATTTGGCTCAGTTAAGAGAACTTGCTAGCCGGGCGGTGGTGGCGCAGGCCTTTAATCCCAGCACTCGGGAGGCAGAGGCAGGTGGATCACTGTGAGTTCGAGGCCGGGCTGGACCGATAGCCTCCAAAACAATACAGAGAAACCCTGGAGAGGGGGGAGGGAGAGAGGGAGAGAGAGGGGGGGAGAGGGGGAGAGAGAGGGAGGGAGAGAGGGAGAGAGGGAGAGAGAGGGAGAGGGAGAGAGGGAGAGAGGGAGAGAGAGGGAGAGGGAGAGAGAGAGAGAGAGAGAGAGAGAGAGAGAGAGAGAGAGAGAGAGAGAGAGAGAGAGAGAGAGAGAGAGAGAGAGAGAGAGAGAGAGAGAGAGAGAGAGAGAGAGAACTTGCTGCTCTTGCAGAGGACCCAGCTTCTTTTCCTAGAACCCAAATGGGTTGCTTACAACCACAGTTTCAGGTTATCTAATAATCTTCTGACCTCCTCAGGTTCCAGACCATGCAAGTCGTACACACAGATTCATGCAGACAAGACACTTATATATGTAAGTAAATCTTTTTTTTTTTTTCTTTCTTTTTTTTTAAGAGTCCTGGAGCTGGAGTTTAAAGTCCTGGAGCTGGAGCTCAGCAGTTAAAATAACTGACTGCTCCTCCTAAGGACCCAGATTTTATTACCAGTGCCCCACACTGGAGCTCACAACCACCTGTAATTTCAATTCCAGAAAATCTGATGCCTTCTTCAAGGTCTCTGTGGCACCAGACATGGCAAAACACTCATACACATAAAATAAAAATAAAAGAATTTAAAAGGTCCCTTTTAAAAGGAAACTACAGGACTGGGGGTGTGGTTCAGTGCAAGAGGGGTTGCTCCTATTTCTGAGAGCCTGGGTCAATCTACAACATATCAGAGAAATGTAAAACTTAAAAACGACATTTTCACAATATCCAAAATGAGCTTGAAAGGGCTGCTGCCTATAGCTATCTCTATAGGGAGAGGTTACACAGTGACAACACACACCAGACCACAATTTAGTACAGGTACCTGTTTTTGTTTGTTTTTTATTTTTTCCAAGACAGGGTTAGTCTGTATAGCCCTGACTTGTCCTGAAACTTAAAACAGGCTGGCCTTTATTTCAGAGATCCTCCTGCCTCTCCAACGCTAGGATTAAAGAGGCTCGCCACCACCACCATCCAGCTTCTACAGGCACCTTATGGCAAGTTAGGTGCACAGCTCTCTGTCTACTGGGGAAGAATTGAAGAGAATCCAAAACAAAACTGTTGCCAGAAGAGAGAAGTAACAGGAAAGCAATAGGCAAGTGGTTTTTCAAAATACAGAGTGTTTAAAGCATCCTTCTGTCTCTACCAAAAGCACATGGACAGTGACTGTTTCAACAGCACAAGTACTAAAATTAGAGTGATAAAAATTCATGAAGCTTTCCATAATTTTATAAATTTTTATTGAGCTGTAAAGAAAAATGAAATTATGGAAAATAGAGGAAATGAAAATATATTAAGTGAGGTGACCCAGGTTCAGAAAAACAAATACCGCATGTTCCCTCTCATATGCAGATTCTAGCTTCTAATAGTTAAATACATGTGTTTAAGTGAAAGTAAGGCAATAGGATACATAAGATATAAACGTGGAAGGGGCACTACTGGAAGCACTAATGGGGTAGAATCAGCCAAAACTAAACATGTATAAAAACGCCATAAGGAAAAAACTCTATCATAGATTGTACTGGTGCCAATGGAGGCCAGAAGAGGGCACTCCTTTTTCTTTTTCCTCTTTTTTTTTTTTTTTTTTTTTTTTTTTTGGTTTTCGAGACAGGGTTTCTCTGTATTGTTTTGGAGGCTGTCCTGGAACCCACTCTGTAGACCAGGCTGTCCTGGAACTCACAGAGATCCGCCTGCCTCTGCCTCCCGAGTGCTAGAATTAAAGGCGTGCACCACCATCGCCTAGCTCTCCCATTCTTTTTAAGTAATATTTTTAAAGAACACATGGACAATATTAATGAAAATAAGAGATTTCCTTACCCAAACATTTCCAAAAAAATTCTAGATCCACTAGAATGGATTAATTAAAGTCTTTGGCAATTAGAGGGAGGGAGGGAGGGGGGAAGGAGGGAGGGAAAAAAAACAAAGCTTATCTTGGCAAAGCTGAATATTGCAGCAAGAAATCTCAAACTGTATTCACTGCCAAGTAAGTATCCATAGAGCAGTTATATATAATCTAAGTGACCTACTTAAAGAAGCACAGGGTAAACATCTTCTTGAGGACCCTAATGAAGTCTTAGGACTAAGAATGGGTACTTAAAACAGCTTAGTGTCCGATCTATCCCCACCTCTCAATTTGCTGGACCACTTTAAAGTTTGATACTCTCAGCTATCACATTTTACCCAACTCCCTAAACAATACTATTTTATAGCAATTACAAAGTTTGACTGTCTTATGTACTAAACAAACAAACAAACAAAAACATTTTTACCAGTGTATCCAAAACCCAATAATGTTTAAAGACAGAATTCAAATAATGAAACTACTTTAATGAGGAACAAATTCTTAGGAATTTTCTATTTGTTATTCTAGTAATAAAGGACAGATGGGAAAATAACAATCAATATAACATGGTTAAGGTAGTTAATTTAGAAAACTCTCAAGTTAGTTATATTTTAGTGAAAAGAAGGCTCAGTGGTTAAAACCACATACTGCTCTTCCAGGACCTGAGTTCAGTTCCCAGTACCCTTATAAAGCATCTTACAACCACCTGTAATTTCTAATGACAATCAAGTACCTTCTTCTGGCCACTTCAGACAAGCAGACACACACACATAAATAAAAAAAAATGGCCAGGCAGTGGTGGCACACACCTTGAATCCCAGCACTTGAGAGGCAAAGGCAGGCAGATCTCTATAATTAAGGCCTGTCTGATCTACAGAGCAAGTTCCAGGATAGTCAAAGCTTCACAGAGAAAACTGTCTCAAAAAACAAAACAAAACAAACAAAAACAGGCAAAATAAATGAAGGGATTGGTGGGAGGGCGTGGGAGAGGAAGCTGGGATTGGCATGTGAAGTAACCTTGTTTCTAATTTAAATAAAAAAAGACAAAATTTTTTCGACAATTGAAAAAAATAAATGAAAACATTTTAATAAAAATACATTTAAAAAAACATTTACCTAGCCGGGCGGTGGTGGCACACGCCTTTAATCCCAGCACTCGGGAGGTAGAAGCAGGCGAATCGCTGTGAGTTCGAGGCCGGGCTGGACCGACAGCCTCCAAAACAATACAGAGAAACCCTGTCTCGTAAAAAAAAAATCATTTACCTAGAACATTTAGAAGTAATAAGGTTTCACAGAATATTTCAGTTTGGGCATTGTTTATTCTCCGAGTTAAACTATAAAATTTGCACCTAGAGACTGAAAACATTTTATTAAATTACAGGGTCAATGTTATCTATTCAAACCACTCTTTAGTATAACAACATCTTCAGAATATCATCTTACCATTGCTATAGAAGAAAAATACTCTAATTCATTTTAAAATAGGTAATCATGAAAGAATCATTATAAAGGAAACCAGCCAAAATACTTCATTTTTTACTTCAATGTTGCTTATTATTTATTTGACCCATAAAGAAACAGTCTCCAAGGAACCCTTGAAATGATTCACATTAAGTGAAAGTATTCTAGTTAGGGGAGGACTAACAAAAAGAGGGAGTATACTAACCAAGATGGGGTGGAAGTGGGGCAAATACTTCAGGTGTTGTTTTGGCTTTTGGTTCCCATCCCCCTCTATTTTTTTCAGACAGGGTTTCTCTATGTAGCCCTGCTAGCCAGTATGCCACACAAGCCTGGCAACCACAGTAGAAGTGAACACACGTATATATACAGGCTTCCCCGACACACACATACACACTCTCTCCCTCTCTCTCCTCTCTTTCTCTAATTTTTTAAAGAAATTAGAAATGAGAATTAGAGACTGCACAGTATGTAAAATTGTTTTTTCTGCCAAACACAAGGAATTAAGTGTGAAAAGGAAGGAAGGAAGGGAGGGAGGGAGGGAGGGAGGGAGGGAGGGAGGGAGGGAGGGAGGGAGGGAGGAAGGAAGGAAGGAAGGAAGGAAGGAAGGAAGGAAGGAAGGAAGGAAGGAAGGAAAAAGCTGTGCATGGTCATATATGCCTGCAACCCACACGTGGAGAAGAGGAAAAGGAGACAAGCAGATACTGGGAGCTTAGGTGAAATCTCAAGCTTCAGGTTTAGTGAGAAGAAACTGTCTCATAAGTCAGGCAGCAATAGAAAAAATGTCTAATGATAGTCTCCTCTGCTACATGGGCCTATGCATCCACCCACACATTACATATGCACACAAATGAAGGGTGAGAAGAAGCAAAGACAAAGAGGGAGGGAAAGAGAGAAAAAGGAGGAAGAGAGGAGAAACAAAAGGGGGCAGGGTAGTGGTGGCCCACGCCTTTAATACCAGCACTTGGGAGGTAGAGGCAAGTGGATCTCTGTGAGTTCAAGGCCAACCTAGTCTACAAAAGCTGAGTTCCAGGACAGACTCCAAAGCTACCAGAGAAATCCTATCTCAAAAAATAAAAATAAAAAAAAAAGGGGGGAAGAAAAGAAATTGAAATTATTGACAAAATGAAAACTTAAATCACTCTAAACAACAAAATAGGCATAGATGAAAACGAAATTACAAATCTGGAAAATAAGGTGCAAGGAGTCTACGCAATATAATGAGAAAGACAGTCAGATGAAGGTTAATATGGATAAAAAGAGCAAGATTTAAAATTTGCCAACCCTCCAAAGTCATGTGACCCAACTTTTCCAATCCCTGGAAAAGTCTGCATACAGAGTTTATCCCAAAGTATTTAAAATAAAATACACAAACCCATACTGTATAACTAAATAAACAACTAAGTGGAAAAAAGAAATCTTATAAAAGAATAATTCTGGGTTTTAGTAGATATCTCTCTTACAAGGTAGACATCCTCTCTACTATGTGAGTAAAGATAAACCTGGGGGGGGGGGGGACACGCAACATGTATCTGTAGTCTCAGCATTTGGGTGGTTAGGACTGAAGGATCACAAGTTTGAAGGCAACATGGGATACAAACAAGCCCCAGATCAGGCTAGACTATATAGCCAGAACAAAAATCAAAGGGAGCCATGCAGCAGTGGCAAATGGCTTTAATCACAGTACTCTGGAGGCAGAGGCAAGCAGATCTCTGTAAGCTCAAGGCCAACAGTCTAGAGCTAGTTCCAGGAAACCCTCTCAAAAACAAAAACAAAAAAAAAATTTAAATAAAATTTTTAAAAAAGCCCTAAGTAACAAAAAATAAAAACAAAAATTCAAACTTTCAAAGTTCAGTTTCTTTAAAATATCCAAAGTCTCTCTAAAACTTCAAAATATCTTAACTGCAGGCTCCTATAAAAATAAAAAAAATAAGTTACATACTTTCTTACTCCAGGAGGTCAGAACGAGGGCAGTTACAATCAAATCAAAAAGTAAAACAAAAGTCTAACAGTATAGAGTCAGTGCTTAATGTCTGGGACCACTCAGGATCCTCTTGAACTTCAAAGTTCCTTGGCAGCAGCAGTTATTCATCATCCACAGCACACTCAGCTATTCTTGTAGGCTGACTGCCTTCACTCCATAGCTGCTGCTTTCCTGGTCATCTTCCAGTATGGCATCTCCAAAGCATTGGCATGTCCACTGCAACCGTGCTACACCAATACCCTCTTCTAGGTTCTCATCAGGGACTAGCCCTGTCACACAGTGTCAAGTCTCAACTTCTCTCAATGACCCCTTCAATCCTGGGTATCCTACTGCAACTTAAGCTGCAACTAGCTCCAGCTATGACTGAGTGCCAGACTTGCCAGCAGAAGAGACCAACACTAAGCCTGATATGACACTATTGCCCTAGGTGACCAGCCAGCAACCAAGTGGCAGGCTGACTACATTGTACCACTTCTATTGTGAAAAGGACAATGCTTAGCCCTTACTGGAATACTTATTCTGGTTTTAGATTTGCCTTTCCTGCATACAATGCATCTGCCAAAACTACCATACCAAAGCTACTATCCATGTACTTACAGATGTTTTACTACACTCATGGTATTCTACATAACACTGCTTCTAAGAAGCTCACCTCAGGGGCTGGAGAGATGGCTCAGCAGTTTAGAGCACAGCTTGCACCAGGCGGTGGTGGCACAGGCCTTTAATCCCAGCACTCGGGAGGCAGAGACAGGCAGATCTCTGTGAGTTCGAGACCAGCCTGTACAGAGCTAGTTCCAGGACAGCCTCCAAAGCCACAGAGAAACCCTGTCTCCAAAAAAACCAAAAACCAAAAAAAAAAAAAAAAAAAAAAAAAAAAGCTCACCTCAAGTCAGAGAAGTTTGACAGTAGCCCATGCTTGTGCTCATTGCTTCTTACCCTGTTTGTCACAATACAGAACAGCTGGCCTGGTAAAAAAAAGTGGAATGCCCTTGTTTTTTTTTCCAGACGGGGTTTCTCTGTGTTATAGTACTGACTATCCTGAAACTCATTCTGTAATCAGGTTGGCCTTGTCACAGAGACCCACCTGCCTTTGCCTCGTGAGTGCGGGATTAAAGGTGTCACCACTGCCCGGCTTGTAATGGCCCCTTAAAAAACACACTGTAAAGCCAGGGCTCTCCTGAAGGCATTATATGCTTCGAACCAGCATCTAACATATAATATTTTTCTCAAAGTCAGCATTCATACGTCTAGGAATCAAAGGGTGGATCTGTGATGGCTAATCTTGGATATCAACTTAATTACATCTGAAATCAACTAAAACACAAGCAGCTGATCAGGCCTAGGAGAGTTTTTCTTGGTTTGATCGTTTTTAGTGGGAAAATTCATCATTAATCTGCAGCACACCTTCTTGTGGCAGTCCACATAAAAGGGACACAGAAGTTTTTGTTTTTTTGTCTTGAAAGAAAAAGATTTTGCTTTTTGCCTACTTGTTCTGTCATTCCAACTTCAGCTATACTATTTTAAAAGCATTCCTTCATTGGCATTAAAAACCTATTCTTCAGGAATCCAACACAGACTCAAGACCAACAGCTATCTAGGAATCCTGGACTCTAGAACAGACTGAAAACAGTCACTGTTGAACTACTTGAACCACCTCCTGTAAGCCACTCAATAACAAGTGTTACATTCTTCTGGTAGATGATACAGATCACAGAAGAACCTGTTTATTCCTGGGAAAGGAAGTATGTGAAATAGTATCTACTGCTCAACTTTACTGCAAACTTACATTTTCAAAAAAATAAATAAAACTAAAATTTTAAAAGGACTAATTAATGTAGTGCATCTTTTTAATCCCAGCACTTAAGAGGCAGACAGGTATACATGGTGAGTCCCAGGCCAGCTAAGGCTATATAGTGAGGTCCTCCCATTCCCCCCCCAAAAAATAATAATAATAAAACAAAACAGAACCATATTTGTGGGTACAGATCTAAAAGAAATAGAGGCAAGAGTCTGGAAATATTTGCATAAACAGATTCTCAACTGCACTAAACACAAGAGCAGGAAGTGGAAACAAGCCAGGGCACAGTAGCTCATGCCTTTAATACCAGGAGGCAGAGGCAGACAGATCTCTGAGTTAGAGGCTAACCTGGTCTACAGAGTGAGTTCCAGGACAGCCAGGGCTACATAGAGAAACCAACAACAAAAAAGTCTGCCAAAAAAAAAAAAAGGTGGAAATAACCCATCAACCACAGGTGAATAGATAATCAAAATGATAGCTATATAACAGATTATTCAACCTTGAAAAGAAATCATGTGAGCCAGGTGGTGGTGATGCTCTCTTGATCCCAGCGCTTGGGAGGCAGAGGAATGCAAATCTCTGAGTTCAAGAGACCATCCTGGTCCACAAAATGAGTTCCAGGACAGCCAGGAGTACAGAGAAACCCTGTCTCAAAAAGACAAATTAAAAAATCATATTATATGGTACAACATGGATAAACCCTATTATACTAAGTGATAAAAAGGCAAATATAGTATTTTCTATTTACCCAGGAAGTAACTCAAGTATCAGATTCGTAGAAACCAAGCAAAATAATGGGTAAGGAGTATATTCTAGATGTGTTTCACTAAAATGAATTGACTTTAAACTATCAAACTGCATACTTTAAAATGTTTGGAATGTGGCCGGGCGTTGGTGGCGCACATCTTTAATCCCAGTACTCGGGAGGCAGAGGCAGGCGGATCTCTTTGAGTTCGAGGCTGAGCTGGACCAACAGCCTCCAAAACAATACAGAGAAACCTTGTCTCATAAAAACCAAAAATTAAAAAAAAAATGTTTGGAATGTGGTGAAAAGACAGCAAAGGGTGGGGGTGAAAATAAAATAAAAATTAGACTAGGAGCCAGGCATTGGTGGCACACTCCTTTAATCCCAGTACTCGGGAGGAAGAGGCAGGCAGATCTCTGTGAGTTTGAGGCCAGCCTGGTCTATAGAGCCAGAGTTCCAGGACAGCCTCCAAAACAATACAGAGAAACTCTGTCTCAAAAACCCAAAAACAAAAAAATTAGACTAGGTGCCAGCAGGATGGCTCAATGGGTCTCAGTTTGATCCCAGAGACCTGCATGGTAGGAGAAAAGAGACTCCCACAAGTTGTCTCTCTGACCTTTATAAGCATACCTTGGCACATGTTCCCAAACATATACAAACAAAACAAATGTAACTTAAAGCTTTAAAATAGTTTTAAGGGGCCAGGCAGTGGTGGTGCACACCTTTGATTCCAGAACTTGGGAGGCAGGTGGATCTTTGTAAGTTGGATGCCATTCTGGTATACAGATTGGGTTCCAGGATAGCTAGGGCTGTTACAAAGAGAAGCCATGTTGAGAAAACCACACGAAAACAAAACAAAAATGGCTACAAAGGTAAATGTTTTGCCAATCAAAGAAAATAAAAATATATTTTGTGTAATAGCACAAGCCTATAACTTCACTTGGGAGGTGAAGATAGGATCAGAGGTTAAAGGTCATCATTGGCTACCCTGGCATAAAAGAAACTGGGAAAGTCAGGTGGTGGTGGCACACAACTTTAATCCCAGCACTCAGGAGGCAGAGGCAGGCAGATCTCTGTGAGTTCAAGGCCAGCCTGGTCTACAAGAGCTAGTTCCAGGACAGCTTCCAAAGCCACAGAGAAACCCTGCTTCGAAAAAAAACACCAAAAAATAAAAACCCAAAAAATAAAAATGAGAGAGAGAGAGATGGGGGAGAAGGAAAGGAAAAAGAACTTACAAAAGATTTTCTAAGATTACACCATCCCATATAGGTAATATAGGAAAGATCTTCTTGCTTTCTTTGCCAATATTTGGTGAATTATAATTCTATACGCATCTTAATTTAAGCTATTCTAATAGTTATATAGTAATATCTTATTGTGCTTTCAGTTTGCATTTCCCTAATGTCTACTGATAGATAGCATTTCCCTAATGTCTACTGATAGCAAACACTTTAAGATTATATACAGTGTTCTATCTGCAAGTATGCCTATAGAACAGAAGAGGGCACCAGATCTCATTACAGATGGTTCTGAGTTGCTGTAATGTGTGTGGTTGCTGGGGATTGAACTCAGGAGATTGAACTCAGGACCTCTAGAAGAGCAACCAGTGCTCTTAACTACTGAGCCATCTCTCCAGCCCTTATCAAACATCTTTCCATTTGTCTATTTGCCATCTGTATATCCTTCTTTAATGAAATGTCTGTCTTTTGCTTTTCCAAGTGATCTAGTTTCAATATATAGTTCAATTTCTTTGTTTAAATCTAATTGTTTTGTGTGTGTGTGTGTGTGTATTTATTGGTATGAGGGTGTCAGATTCCCTGGAACTGACTTAGAAACAGTTTGTGAGCTGTCATGTGGGTGCTGGGAATTGAACCTGGGTCCTTTCAGAGGGCAGTCAGTGCTCTTAACCACTGAGCCATCTCTCCAGCCACCTACAGTTTCTTACACATTGGCTTTTGCTAAATATCTTGCAAAGGGGCAGTCATTCTCAACCTTCCTAATGCTTTGACCCTTAAATATGTTCCTCATGTGATGGTGACCCTCAACTATAAACTTATTTTTGCTACTACTTCACAACTATAATTTTGCTATTGTTATGAATCATAAATATCTATGTTTTAAGATGGTCTTTGACAACCCCTGTGAAGAGTCATTTAACAACCTTCAAAAGGGGCTAGAGAGAGGTATCTGCAGATAAAAAAAAGTACTTGCCTTACAAGCCTGAAAACTTAAGTATGATCCCTGAATCAAACACAAAGGTGGACAGGGCAAAAAAAATTACAAAGATGTCCTTTGACCTTCATATGCATGAAGTGGCATGGATGCAACCACAAGCACACATCATACACGATTTAAAAAAAAAATGTCAGTCAGGCGTTGGTGGTGCACAAGGGAAGCAGAGGCAGGTGGATAAAACCAGGTATCTGTGACCCTGGCAGTCAGGAAGGAAATACCCTAAGTTTAAAAACTGAAGGTGGGGGGGGCTGGAGAGATGGTTCAGGGGTTAAGAACACTGTTCTTCCAGAGGTCCTGAGTTCAATTCCTAGCAACCACATGGTGGCTCACAACCACCTTGAATGAAATCTGGTACCCTCTGCTGGCCTGTAGGCAGAAGGCTGTATACACAATAAATAAAATATTTTTTTAAAAAACTGAAGGTCATCTCTGTTCATGTAGCTAATTCAAATTCAAGTTCATCCTGACCTATGTAAGAACCTGTCTCAAGCCGGGCGGTGGTGGCGCATGCCTTTAATCCCAGCACTCGGGAGGCAGAGGCAGGCGGATGTGAGTTCGAGGCTGGGCTGGATAGACAGCCTCCAAAAAAAAAAAAAAAAAAGAGAACCTGTCTCAAAAAAAAAAAGAATATAAATATATATGCAAATTCCCCTAGTTCTTGAACAATTAATAGTTTGATGTGATGTAAATTTACTTGTAAACTTTTCTATTTCTAAACATGTGGGATCTTTCTTTTTTGTTTAAGAAATACTTGGGGAATCAAACCTAGACCCTCACGCATCCTAGGCAGAGTGTTCTTAATTGTTTTATTTTTATTTTAGGAGAATGGGTATTTTGCCTGCATGTATGTCTGTACAATCTACCATGTCTGATGTATGCAAAGGCTAGAACAGAGTATCAGATCCCCTAGAACATGGTTTTGAGCCACCATGTGGGTTGTGTTGGGAATCAAACCCTGGTCCTCTGAAAGAGCATCAATTACTCTTAACCACTGAGCCATCTCTCCAGCCCTTTAACAATTCTCAATAATATCCCCCATTACTTTGAATCTTCCACTTATTAGAGAAATAACCACTTGTTCTATTTTCTCCTGTTTGAGGTTACTACTAGAATTATCAGAATGGCAACATAGTCTAGAAAGGGCATTAAGAACTATTACATTTGTAAAGGGCACTCTTGGTTTTTGCTTCATTTTAGATTGCATGTAATACACGCCAGTCTTCAACTTGCTCCCTAACACCTGATACAAGTGGTGGGATTACAGATATCATACCCTATTTTTTTTTCAGGACTCTTTGAACGGTCTAAATTAACACTGGTGCTATTCATAAGACAAAATATCCAAAATGAGAAACTGGATACCTATACATGATCCTCCAGAGTCAAAATTGATTTAGGGAACTAAATGTGGCTCACATTCAGAAGCTTTATGATCACTGAAGCACTATTTTTAAAATTAGACTCTTAGCCAGGCGGTGGTGGTATATGCCTTTAGCCCCAGCACTTGGGAGGCAGAGGCTAGCAGATCTCTGTGAGCTCCAGGCCAGCCGTGTCTACAGAACAAGTTCCAGGACAGGTTCCAAAGTTACAAAGAGAAACCCTATCTCCAAAAGGGGAAAAAAGCAGATTCTTGGGCTAAGAGTATGGCTCAGTAGAACACTTGCACCTAGCATTCAGCTAGGTTCAATCTCTAGCACCGCAAAATAAAGAAAAATAATAATAATAAACGAATAAAGCCGGGCGTTGGTGGTGCACGCCTTTAATCCCAGCACTCGGGAGGCAGAGGCAGGCGGATCTCTGTGAGTTCGAGGCCAGCCTGGTCTACAAAGTGAGTTCCAGGACAGCCTCCAAAGCTACAGAGAAACCCTGTCTCGAAAAAAACCAAATAAATAAATAAATAAATAAATAAATAAATAAATATGCCCACTGGGCCGGGCATTGGCAGCAGAAACCCTGTCTTGGAAAAAAAAAAGAAGAAGAAGAAGAAGAAGAAGCCCACTGGATTCCTGGGCCAAATCAATAAATACAAACTGAGGCCAGACTCACCATTTTTAGACTCCTCACACATAGTCTGACATGTACAGCATGACAACCTTCTTAGACAGCAAGAAACCACAGGTTATAGAATTTTTCCGATTACTTTAAAATACACAATCAAGGCTTCTATTATAAAAGCTCAAAATTTTTGTTACTGCATTAAGGAGGAATTCTTCCTATTTTAGAATATATATATGAAGCCCCAAATTGGTGGCACACGCCTTTAGCCCCAGCACTGGGGAAGCAGAGTCAGGCAGATCTCCTTGAGTTCCAGGCCAGCCTGGTCTACAGAGCAAGTGCCAGGATAAGCTCCAAAGCTATACAGAGAAACTCTGTCTCGAGGGAAAAAAAAAAAAAAGAATATCTATGAAATAATGAAGAAAAAGTAGGGTGTAGAGAGATACAGCTCTGTTGATAGATCACTTGCCTGCATGCAGTTCTGTATTCAATATTCAGGACAGCCTAAAACCAGGCATGATGACACATAACTAATCCAAGCATTCACATAATGAAGGCTTATAGGATCAGAAGTTTAAGTCATTATTAGATACAGCCTGGGCTACATGAGACTCTTTCAAAATAAATAAAAATTTTGGAGGTTACTTTTTTTTTTTTAAACTTGCTTAGCTTGTTGTTTTGAGACAGGCTGCAAACAAGCTCCTGCCACAGGCTCTCTCCCAAATCTGGAATTTACAAATGTGAGCCACTCTACCTACCTAGCTTTCTTAAGATTTACTTTTCTTTCATGCATATGAAAGTTTTACCTTCATGTTTGTCTGGTCCCGTGTATGTGGTGCCCACAAAAGCAAAAAAAAAAAAAAAAAAAAAAAAAAAAAAGAGAGAGAGAGAGCATCATATCCCTTAGAACAGGAATGGCAGACAGCTGTTATCCAATATGTGGGTGCTTGAAATCAAACCAGGTCCTCAGGAAGAACAGTCTCAATACTCTTAAACCTGAGCCATCTCTCAAGTCCTTGCTTAAGATTTACGTGTTATTATAACAGTAAGTTTTTTACTGAGATGAAAAAACAATAATATGGCAATTAATTTTGAGTACTTGAGACCCCCCTGCTCCCAGCACCCCAAATAGGATCTATGTAGCCTTGAATTCAGAGATTCATCTGCCTCTGCCTCACAAATGCTGGATTAAAAGAGTGCACATTCACACACAGCATTTGACTTTTAAATTTCTACTCCATGGGACTGGAAAGATGACTCAGCAGGTAAAAGCACTGGCTGCTCTTCCAGAGAACCCAGTCAGATTCTCAGTATCCACATGGCAGCTCACAACCATCCATACCTCCAATTCCAGAGGTCTGGTGCAGTCTTCTGGTACCAAGCACAGACAGACACAAATGTGGCATGCACATACATACATGCAGCCAAATTACCCATACACATAAAAAAAATAATAAAATAAAAAAATTCTACTTCATTGATTGTGTCAAGTACTGTTCCCCAGAGAACAATTTATCCACTTGTAAACAAGAAGTCTATAAAATAAGAAGGTCCTGGCTCTAGCAATTCCATTAATAGTACTCATCTGACCTTCAGCAAGTTATTTAACGACACTAAGCCTGTTTTCTTTCAGGAGGATTAAATGAGATAATATGTAAAATACTCAACACAGTGGCTGGTACATGTCAGACTTCAGCAAAGAAGCCTCTATAGCTGGGGTAGGGACCTCTAACAAGGACTAAGGAGATAGAAGTAGGCAAGCTAGATGTTGGAAAGCCACCTTGAACTACAAAGTAAGACACTGTCTCAACTAAAATAAAATGTAAAAAATAATCTCTGTAAACCCTCAAAGAGGGTCAGGAGGAAAAATGATTAATTTCTATGCTCTGTATTTTGTTGTTTTGGTTTTTGTTTTGGAGACAGTGTCTCTCTATGTAGCCCTGGTTGTCCTGGATCTATGTAGACCAAACTGGCCTTGAACTCATTCCCAAATGCTGGCATTAAAGGAGTGTGCCACCATGATGGGCTCTGTACTCTATTTTAGCCTGTTTATAATACCTTTAAAATATTTTCTGTTTTTTTTTTCTTTTGATTTTTTCGAGACAAGGTTTCTCTGTATTGTTTTGAAGGCTGTCCTGGTACTCGCTCTGTAGACCAGGCTGGCCTTGAACTCACAGAGATCTGCCTGCCTCTGCCTCCCCAGTGTTGGGATTAAAGGAGTGCACCACCAATGCCCGACTCCTTTAAAATATTTTAATTGGTCTATGTACTGAGAGACTTCTTGGTGTTTAATGTGTCACAAAAATAAGTTACTAACTAAATCTGTAAAGAAGTAAGTCATAAACTAATAATATCACGAAGAAATACACAAGCTATCTGATTTCATGAGTGTGTATAAGGTGTTCTTACTAGCTTTCCCAATAGCCAAAATGGTGAAACACCATAATTCAATGACTTTGTCTCAGGACACTTCTAGCAATAGATGCATTTCTCACTATCACAAATGAGGGGATGTACTACTGGTATCTAGTGGGTACAGAACAAGAATGCTGAAACCTTTACTACAGTTAAACAACTGCCCTAAAAGCACCAATGACAAGAAATTCTGTAACCCAGGGCACCAATCTGCTAAACTACTGGAGAACAAAATTCTTCATTACAGGTTAAAGTCTTCCAGGTAATGAATCAAAATGTTTTATCATTGGCAGACTACGAGTTCAACAAATAAAGCCACTATTCTAAGTTTCTGAAATTCTAGCGCTGAGAAAATTTAACAGGTTTGTGTTAACTACTAAGTTCATTTTAATATTTTAAGGCATTTATTATCAAACTTATACAAGTTCACTGATTTCAAGAGATGACATTTTACCATTCTTTACTGTTTTCAAGTGATACTGGAAAACTCATTTAAAAATTGCTACTAAGGTAAGCACCTTGATAAGTGCCTTTATTTTTTAGGCGCTTACCAAGTCTTCCCAAATAAATTTAACATCTTCACATTTCAACTAACAAACCTTATACCATACATTTTCAGCAAATTAATTAAAATCCCTTAAAAAATGACTTTATGCCGGACTTTGGTGGCGTACTCCTTTAATCCCAGCATTCGGGAGGCAGAGGCAGGCTGGATCTCTGTGAGTTCAAGGCCAGCCTGGTCTACAGAGAGAGAGAGTACCAGGACAGCCTCCAAAACAATACAGAGAAACCCTGTCTCGAAAAACCAAAAAAAAAAAAAAAAAAAAACCTTTGCAGAATGTTGTCTATTACTTCTGTGAAGAATAAAAAAGAAGCACAAACCAGGTATGTATGATGATAAGGATTCAAACCCCAGCATTTGGAAGACAAGGAGGCTGACAGATCTGTGAGTTCCAAGGACTGCCAAGAAAGAGCTCCATAGAGAAACAACTTCAAAAAAAAAAACTGTGTTCACTAACAGGTATTAGTTTTGTTTGGTTTTTCCAGACAAGGTTTCTCTATGTAGCCCTGGCTGTCCTAGAACTCAAAGCTCTGTAGACTGGTCTAGCCTAGAACAAGAGATCCACCTGCTTCTGCCTGAGTGCTGGGATTAAAGGCAAGTGTCACC
Organism: Mesocricetus auratus; assembly: GCF_017639785.1. Lineage (NCBI taxonomy): Eukaryota > Metazoa > Chordata > Mammalia > Rodentia > Cricetidae > Mesocricetus > Mesocricetus auratus. The sequence continues at coordinate 51,526,209 of NW_024429191.1, read as the reverse complement.
ACCACCCGACAGGGTATGGTTTCTTAACATCTTTTGCACTTTTTAGGATGCCATGTCACTTCCATTATGTAAGACTTCTGTTTTAGTATTTAGTACTCACTGTCTACTTAATGATTTGCTACATTAAAAAAAAAAGTATTCAGATAAAGTTGGGTTGGTTTTTTTAATGTTTTTTTTGTTGTTGTTGTTGTTTTAGACAGTTTCTCTACATAGCCTTGGTTGTCCTAGAATTTACTATTGTGATATTAAAAAAAAATTCTTAAGGAGACAAAACCTTAAATCCTTCTCCCAAAACAAAATTATGGGAGGAAAAGACCATAGTAAAAGGATGTTCTTAAATAAGATGAAATAAATTCCACTTCTTTAGAACATATCTGATGAGTATAACTTTTCCATTCACTTCAAATCACTTTCCCACCTAGATTTTTAATACTTGTCCAAACCTGCTAGCTCATGATCTAATAATAAACATAATTATACAATCTGTAACTGCCCTTGCCGATCTTTTCCTTAAGAAGCCATAAAGGTGACTTAACTGACACCTCAAACTCGCAGAAATCTATTTCATTTATCTTCATTTCCAGCTTTCTGCGCTTCGTCGGGGGGAGGGCGGGGATGGGAAGGGCTGGCTACAGGTTGAGGAGGGGTAAGATCGCCAGAACCAAGCGAGGCACACGCTTGGCGTTGGACAGCAGGGGTAACTACCGGTTCATTTCTCTTTAAATCTGGCAGCACGTGGGGCGGCATTGTGAAGCCACCAACCCGCCTCCTCCCTCCCCCCTCCTTCCACTCCGCACACGTACGCCTCCAGCGCGCATGCTCCGCTCACACAGTCCTAGCAGAGTAGGAGCCAACCCCCTAAAAAGTCAACCTGGAAGCCGCAAACGGCCGGAGGCCGGGACAATGGGGGAGGGGGACAGAGACTCCAGGGGGAGGCACTTAGCCGCCGCCCCTGGCCAGAACCTAAGGCTGGCCACAGCCCGGTGGCTGCGGGCCTGCGCGGGAGCCGCGCCGAGCACAAAGCCCCGGCCGGCCGGCGAGCGGCTCTCCTCAGCGCCCGCGCCCACCCTCCCCCCAGACGGGCGGCGCAGCCCGAGCTAGTGCCAGGCGGAGGCAGGCAAAGCGAAGTCGCGCGCCCCGTCGAGTCTCCGGCGCCCCGCGCCAGCACCCAGGCCAACCCGGCCGTCGCTTTTGTTATCTGCCCTAACTCCGCGGACCCCGCGCTGCCGAGCCACAAGTTTGGCGCGCCTCCTCTATCCGGCCCCGGCCACAGCTCGGACTCGCAGTCGCGCGGGGCCCGCACGCTCCCGAGGTCCCTGAGGTCCCGCGGCCTCCGCCGCACCTGAGCCCGGGATCCGCCCCTCGGGGAGGGTCGACCCGGCCGGGACCCACGCCCCTCCCCCGCAACGCCCCAGCTCCGTGGGGGAGGGGGCAGCCGCCTTGGGCGCCCGGCCCGTCCGAGGGCGAGGCTGGGGCGCGTCCCCGCCCCCAACACCCTCCACAGCCGGGCCAGAAGTGTCGCCGGCCGGCCGAGACCCGCGGGCTCCCACCCTAGCGGCCCGCGGCCCTCCACCACCCGGCCTCCGAGCGAGCGACAGGAGGCGAGTGGCTCGTCAGTCTGCGATCGCGGCCCGGCGCCCCACCGCTCACCTGCCAGCTGTCTTCGCAGCAGCAGCGCAGACTGCAGCTCCGTCATCCTCCCCGCCAAGAGCCCGGGCTGCCGCCGGGACTTCGAGGAACTGGGGACAAGCTCTGACGGCGGCTGGAGCTAGGTGTGTGGAGGAACCCGGGCCCCGCGACTGGAGCGCCGAAGCCGCGGGAGGCCGGTCTGGGGCACCCCGAGAAGCACCTCGCTGCCGATGCGAGTCCGCTTCGCTCCGCTTTCCTCTCAGCGCCTCACGCCCGGAAGGGGAGGGTACCCCGGCCGCCGCGGCGCGCACTGGGACTTCGCTCGCCCGCTTCCCTCCTCAGCCCGCCCGTCGGCCCCACCGGTGCCTTCCCCCGCCACTGCCTCACTGCGCGTAGGGCCGCTCCGCGCAAGCGCGCTGAGCCTGCCTACTTCGGAAGCCGCACGCCTGCTAGTCCGACCCCTCGGCCCTGCTGCCCCGCCTCCGGCGGCGGAACCCCGCCCACCGCGCTCTGTGGGCCCAGCACGGCCATCTTGGGAAGGTCCACGCCCGCCTGGTGAGGAAGCCTCGGCTGGTAGACGCCCCGGGGACGCCATGACAAAGAGGTCGCGGAGGGTCAGGACGCTGCCTCCCGAAGTGAGCTGAAGTCTGAGAGAGTGATGGGACCAGAAGGGGTAAATACGGACTTGTTAGCGAGCACCCAGCAGCCATCTAACACATACGAGGGGTGCGAATTAGTCATTGTTACAAAGCCGATTTTAGTACCGGTGTGCCCCATTTTACGCATGGTGATAATTCATAAAGAATACACAGAATGACCCTTGAAATAAAATTTTCTGAATCTCACAAACTGCCTAAATGAACAATCAGATTGAGTAAAGTGCGCAGTTTCGATTAGCACGATCTGATACACGGTTGTTTGGGTGGGTGGTGTACGTCTGTAATCCCAACACTGGCTGAGGCAGGGGGATTGGGAGAAGACTCCGCCTTCATTACATAGTGATACCCAGTCTTCGCCTGGGGATGGAATCCATAATAGATAAAACTGTCTACAAAGGCACCTACATTGTAAAGTCCTAGTGTGAAACCCAAGGTTAGGAAAAATAAACTTTATCCATCTATAAATGTGCTGTCAACACCATAGCAATGAGGAGAGGAGAAAGGGGAAGGAAAAATATCAATGACAGTCAGTTTTGTTTGTTCTTTCAGTAAGTGCTTATTCAATCCTTAGTTCCATGTACCTGGACTGTAGAAAACAAAAATTCTGCACAGGAAATCAACTACATTCCTGCAGCTTCGTAAAGTGAACTAGAGAAGCAGATTTCAACAGGTTTGTTACAAAAATTAATGCACTAGCAGGCACAAGACCCTGTGTTACCTGCTTAGCACTGTCCTGTCAGACCAAAGGATCAAATAAACACTGAGTAAACACCACCACCAATTTAGGAACTAAGCCAATTTGGTGACTTTGGATTTTTGCTTGGTTTGGTTTGGTTTTTTGAGACAGGATTTCTGTGTAGCCCTGGTTGTCCTATAAGTATCTGCAGACAGGCTCTCCTCAAACCCAGAAAACCACTTCCCTCTACAAGGTGTGCACCTCCGCACCCTACTGTGACTTTGTTTTATTTAGGATTTTCTGTTTGTTTGTTTTAATGTATCTGTGTGAGTTTATGTGCACTGTATATGTACCTGGTGCCCTAAACTCAGAAGAAGGCATCAGATTCTCAGGAACTGGAGTTGCAGAGGATTGTAAGCCACTATGTGGGTTCTGGGGAGCGTCCTGTCCTCTGTGTCCTCTGCAAGAACAGCAAGTATTCTTACTCCTTGATGAGGTGTCCAGCCCCTGCAGCTTTGTTTTTAAATATATTCAGAACACAGAGCAGTGGTTCACGATTACATTTTTGTACACGTAATTTGCTCATGTTCACATACATTCTCACTTGCCTTGTCCCACATCCCTCTCCCTCCGGTTCCCTTCCCCTTCCAAAATAGTTCCAATCTACTTTCAGTCCTTACTGAAATTTAGATTCTGTATATGAGACAGAAAACATTTGTCTTTTTAAGTGTGGCTTATTTCACTCATCATGATGCTCTCTCTGGGTCCTTCCATTTTCTTTCAAATAACTTTTTCTTCTCTAATAACTTGTTTATTTTTATATTATATGCATGTGTGAGTGCCTTCATGGAAGTATGTGCACCATGTGTGTGCATTGCCTCTGGAGGTCAGAAAAAGATTCCCTATAATGGAGATACAGACAGTTGTGAGCTTCCTTGTTGGTTCTGTGAACCAAACCCAGAGCTTTTGCAAGAGCAGCCATCTCTCTAAGCCCTTTATTTTTAGGTTCGGTTGTGTGTGTGTGTGTGTGTGTGTGTGCGCGCGCGCTGAAACAAGGTCTCTACGTAGCTCTGGCTGTCCTTGAACTCACTATATAGACCAGACTGGCCCCAAACTCACACAGATTCCGTGGCCTTTGTCTCCTGAGTGCTGGTGTTGAAAGGTGAGTACCAATGGAGCTAGAGCTGTCTCTAGGTTCATTTTTGGTTTTTGTTTTGGAAACTTCCCAACTGACTTCCTCCTTGGGGATTTTACTAATTTACATTCCCGCAGTGTAAGAGTTCTAACCTATCCACCCATCCTCAGCCTGCGATTGGGGTGTGTGTGTGTCTCTCTCTGTGTGTATGTGTCTCTGTGTGTCTGTGTCTGTGTGTTTGCTCCCACCTGCGTGCTCATTCCTACATTCCACAGTGTATTTGTAAAGGGGGTTCCAGAGAACTCAGGTAGTCAGGTATATGGATAAGTTCTTTTACCCACTGAGCCATCTCACCCCATTGTTGTTTCCTTAAGAATAGTTATTTTAGCCAGGCGGTGGTGGCACATGCCTTTAACCCCAGCACTTGGGAGGCAGAGGCAGAGTTCAAGACCAGCCTGGTCTACAAGAGCTAGTTCCAGGACAGCCTCCAAAGCCACAGAGAAACCCCATCTCAAAAAAAAATAGTTATTTTACTAGGAAGAGATGGACTCTCACATTTCCATTTGTATCTCCCTGACAGCTTAAGATATCAAACAAACTTTTCTATATTTACTGGCCATTTGTACTCCTTTTGAAAACTGTCTTTCATTTTGCCACTTATTGATTGGATAATTTTTCTTGATTTTAGGTTGGTTTTATGTTGTTTATCGATTCTAACTAGTAATTACCTAGTGTAACGTGCATTCTTCCCTCCAGCCTGGTCCCTGAGCCACATCAGTCCCAAATGAACACTCAGGATACTATATTAATTATGAAGCTGTTGGCCATTTGCTATGATTTATTGTTGGTTAGCTCTGACTTAATTATTAACCCATAATTGCTAATCTGAGTATTTCCACATAGTCTTCTCTTACTAGAGAAAGGGTCCAGACCTCTTACTTCTCTTGTGTCATACATGGGGACTCACTGTGCCTCCATTTCCCAGAATCCTCCACCTCTCCTAGTCCCACCTATCTTGCTTCCCTATTGGCCAACAGTGCTTTATTTATCAACCAGTAGGACAAACATACACAGAAGGACTTCCCCCATCAACCTGTGAAATGTAGATCCTGAGAAGATGTTTATGATTCCACAGGTTTTCTCTTCCCTTGTTAATTGTTTCCACTGCTGTCTTAATTTCATGCATCACCATTTGTCAACTTGTACTATTTCCCAGTTGGAATCCTTTCAGAAAGCCTTTGCCTGTCCCTGTATCTCAAAATATCTACAGAGATTCGGAACATTACACTTAGGTATTTGAAAATACATAAATAAAATTCATAAAGGTAAAATAAAGGGCCTGGCATAGCTGCACATGCCTTTACTTCCAGCATTCAGAATGTAAAGGCAGGTGTATGTCTTTGAGTTCTAGGTCAGCATAGTATGCATAGGGAGTTCCAGGCCAGCCAGGACTACCTAGTAAACCTTGTCTCAGAAAGAAATAATAATAATGATTATTTCTAAATCAGTCTTTTATCCATTTTGAGTAAACTTCAGTTACAGAGTGAGAGACAGAATCTAGTTCCATTTTCCTACCTATGGATAACCACTTTTCCCAGTACCAGTTGTTGAAAAGTCAGTCTGTTGTAGAATGTATGATTTTGATACCCTTGTCAAGAATCAGGTATCTGTATTTGGGTGGATTTATTTCTAGGTCTTTTTGTCTATTCCACTGGTCTGCATTTCTATTTTCATTTATTTCATGTGTATGGGTGTTTTGTTTATATGTTTGTCTATGTACCTCCATTATTTTGCTGAAGCACATTGAATTCTGATGAGGCTGTGCAGCTGAATCTTGTACTTAATTAACCATGTGAAATGTTTTTCTTTGTGTTATGGATTGAACCTAGGGCCTCACACATGATAGGCAAGTGATCTACCTCAGGACTACATCCCAGGTGCTATTTTGAAAACACCCATAAATAATGCCAAATTAACTGGGTATAAAATTTTATGTGTAGGGCTGGAAAGATGGTTCAGTGGGTAAGAGCACTGTGGCTGTTCTTCCGGAGGACCCAGGGTTTGAATCCCAGTACCTGCATGAAGGTTTATAACTGTCTATAACTCCAGTTCCAGGGAATCCAACACCCTCTTCTGGCCAGGCACACACATGGTACATACACATACATACAGGCAAAACACTGATACACTTAATAAATTTTATTAGCCAGTCTGTGGTGTCCCATACCTTTAATCCCAGCACTCAGGAGGCAGAGGCAGGCAGATCTCTGTGAGTTTGAGGCCAGCCTGGTCTACAGAGTGAGTTCCAAGACAGGCTCCAAAGCTACACAGAGAAACCCTGTCTTAAAAAAAAAAACCAATAATAATACATTTAAAAATTTATTAATTTGTGGAATTTTCAAGATGGTTTCTCTGTGTAGCCTTGGCTGTCCTGAAACTCACAGATCCACCTCCCTCTGCCTCCCAAGTGCTAGGATTAGAGGGGTATGCCACCACACCTGGCAATAAATAATTTTTAAAAAGACAGTATTTATTCAGAATGAGAATCAATACAAATAACAGTAGACTTGAAAAACAACAGATCCTTTCTCTGAGAATTCTTTGAACTCACTATCAGAAATGCTGCCAGACGCAATCTGTCTTCTCTCACTGAAAACAAATAGGGAAGAGGTCCTAGAAGATCTGCTAGTTCTTCCATAAGTTCATTTCAGAAAACACTCCTAAATTGAGCATGGTGGTACATACTTGTGATCCTAGAACTTGGGAGGTACAAGCAGGAGGATCAGTAATCCTCAGTAATATACAAAGTGTGTTTGAAACCAGGCTGGACTATCTGACAGCTTATCTCAAAAGACTAAAATTAAAAGTCTTAGCTGGGCATTGGTGGCACATACCTTTAAACCCAGCACTTGTGAGTTGGAGGCCAGCCTGGTCTACAGAACGAGTTCCAGGACAGCCTCCAAAACAATACAGAGAAACCCTGTCTCGGGAAAAAAAAAAGTCTTTCCTGGACCAGAATATTCCTTTTAAAATACCTTTTGTTTGCCTGGGCAGAGCTGAGAAGATTGCTCAGTGGTTAAGAACTCTTGCTGCTCTTGCTGAGGACCCAAGTTTCATTCCCATTACCCATATGGCCGCTCCAGTTCCATGGGATCTGACCATTTCTGACTTCTGTGTCAGGCAAGCACATGGTCCACATATGTACATGCAGGAAAAACAGTCATATATATGAAAGAATCCTTTTTTAGGGCTACACAAAGAAACCTTATCTCTAGGCTGGTCTCGAACTCACAGAGATCTGCCTGCCTCTGCCTCCTGAGTGCTGGGATTAAAGGCGTACACCACCAACTCCCAGCCTCAGCCCACATTTTAAATTTTACTGAAGCAATGCATGCCCAAAATTCATAATCAAACAAGGTATGGCTTATAGTGAAAAACAAAAATGCCTATGGTAGCCCATTTCCGTTCCTAAATCCTCTTTTTATATAGGCCAGCCCTTTCTACTCTCATGGATATATATCTTGTAGTAATTACCTCATTTCTCTAAAGCATATGCCTGAATGCCATTGAGATGCTCAATAGGTCAAGGGGTCTGCCACCAAGCCTGGTGACCTGAGTTTGATCCCTGGAACCCATATGGTAGAAGGAAAGAACCAATATTTTCAAGTTGACCTCCTCTGGGCATCACATGTAGGCACAGCTCTCTTCTGCATATGCAGACATGAAGAAAGAATAGTCATATGATGATTCTCTTGTGTATCCATTTTAGACCTTATATATTCTGCTGCAATTGTTAGTAATTTAAATTTCTTATATTACCTTCCATCCTTTATTTCCCTAAATTCAATTATCATTTAATTATTTCATTAAATTGTTTCTATACTATTTTGACTTTATAAATGTGGAATAAGAAAGCCAAATACTGTAATGTAATTACATTTATTCCTTGTACAAATTTGTCTTTGGGTTGGGGTTTCTAATTATATTTTTTCCTGGCAGTACTTTAAATATAATTGATCTCTTTTACCTCCCTACTCTGCCCGGAGTACTGCTTGATCCTATTAAGCCATCTTTTTCTTGGAAACCTTCCTCCTGGAGCCCTCTATATTACCTCTCTAGTTTGGGCTGATTGACTGGGGCATGCTTACTACATGCATGGTCAGATCCTAGGGTCTCCTTTGGCTGCTGCTCCCATCCTGAGACCACCACATCCTAGATATGAAGTTTAATTCTTTTTGTTATACTTTTTTTTTTAGTTTTTTTTTTTTTTGAGACAAGGTTTCTCTGTATTGTTTTAGAGGCTGTCCTGGAACTCGCTCTGTAGACCAGGCTGGCCTCAAACTCACAGAGATCCCCCTGCCTCTGCCTCCCAAGTGCTGGGATTAAAGGCATGTACCTCCAACCCCCGGCTATACCTTTATTTTGCTAGAGCACATTGGCATATAAATTCTAATGAGGATATGCAGGCAAATCTTAAGTATTTAAATGTGAAATGAAGCCGAGACAGAGAAACCCTGTCTCGAAAAACCAAAAAAAAAAAAAAAAGTGAAATGATTTTATTTTATTATTTATTTATTTGTGCTGTAAATTGAATCCAAGGTCTTGCATATGATAGGCAAATGCTCTACTTCAGGACTATACCCCAGTTCCTTTCTCTAGACACCTAGAATCAATATCAATGTAGCTGGGTATAAGATTGTATGTTTAGAGTAAGAGCAATGACTCAGCAGTTAAAAACATGCACTGTTCTTCCCAAGACCCAAGTTAGAGTCCCAACACACACCTGTATCAGACAACACAAAATCACCTGTAACTCCAGGGGCTCCAACGCCATTTTCTGGCCTCTTGGGCACACACACAATATTGCAAGGACTCACAAATAAATCTTTTTTAAAAAAAATAATAGAAGTGCCTTCACTTATGTATGTGCACCATGCGAGTGCAAGAGCCCATAGAGGTCAGACAAGGGTCCAGACCATGCTGATCTCAATCTCATTGGTTCTACAAACTCACAACACTATTTTAAATAGAGAGCTACCTGCCTATGCCTCTTGGATGCTGGAATTAAAAGTGTATGCCACCACAACCAGCTAAAAACATTATTTTTCATATTTTAAAATGATAATAATGCCTTAGAATATATTTCTTTGACTTTAAATTCCTGGGCAGTGGTGGCTTTAATCCCAGAACTTGGGAGGCAGAGGCAGGTGGATCTCTGTGAGTTCGAAGCCAGCCTGGTCTACAGAGCTAGTTCCAGGACAGTCTCCAAAGCTACACAGAGAAACCCTGTCTCGAAAAAAAACAAAACAAAAAAAAAACAAAAAATAAATACATAAATAAGTTTTTGTGCTTGTTCTCAGAATGAATTTTGTGGCCCTGGTATAACAGTGGTATAACAGATGCCTAGCATAGCAAAACCCTGGATTCAGTCTCCAAAGCCCAGTGAAAAACTGACAAGATAGAAAAATGCTGCCAAGAGGAAAGAATGGTGAACTGCACAGGCCACTGAGAGGTGGAGAAAAATGAGCTTTGAAAGTATGCACTATGTTTGGAAACTGAGAAGTTACTGTTATTTACCACACTAGAAGATTTTGAATAATCCCAAGCTTGTAAAAGGTTGATCAGCGTGGGCTAGGCTGAAGTCATGACAAGGAAGTAGAGATCTCAATGCTGACTGCTTATGTGAGGCTGTCATGAACTGAAAATACAAACAATAGAACTAGTGGAAGTTTTGAAGGTATCTTTTTATAAGTAATGCTCTTCACTCACATGACTGTCCAGGGGCAGTCATGACTGACAGTTCATTCAAGGTTAAGGGTCAGCCAGACAAGGAAAAGAGGGAAGTGGGACAGTCAACTAAATTTGTGGAAATGTTGGATATGATTATAGTAGTGAACTAAGCTTGGAAGAGAAGAAAGAAAAGAAGAGGAAGGCAGTGGATAGTGGAAAGCGGTACAGACCATAGGGACTTGATGTAGGAGAACCACAGGTGGACACAAGTGAGCTGGAAGGGTAGGAAATGGTGGTTAGAGTAGGTGGCTTGAAACCAAGAATTCGGGTGTGGTGTGGTTATGGCTAATGAGACTGTTTTGTGGGGAAGCTGTTTGGTGGCATGAGGAAGAGAGGAAGTCAAGCAGGTGTTAGATAGATGACTGAATGGGTCATCACCATGGGTGATTAAGTCCCCTAAATGACCACGACTGAAGTAGAATAAAGAAAAGCGATGTGAACCAAGAGCCAATGTCATTGAAGAAGTGTTTTCATTATAGTAGCAGAGAGTAACAGGGGCTGGGAATTCGGCTCAGTTGGGAATTCCTGCCTAGCATGCACAAAGTGCTAGCACCCCACACAACTGGGCTTGGAGGCCACTACTCAGGAAATCAGAGTTCAAGGCCAGCCTGGACTACACTGGGTACAAGCTGAATGGCATTAACCTCAAGGAACTAGAGTTAGAGGAAGGAGGAGAAAAAAGAGAAAAGGTCTTGAAGAGTTGAGAGTGGTGAGAGAGAACAAGAATATTTAATGTGCTGGTGCTGAGGTCCATAGAATATAAAACAAAGACAGCCTTCCCACGGGAGGGCTGAGAAAACTGGCTTCAAAAGACACCCAGGCGGAGAGAGGCTGGTGAACCTCTCAAACTGCCCTGATCAAAACATCTTTTGCCAGTGGTGGTGGTGGTACACACCTTTAGTTCCAGCACTCAGGAAGCAGAGGCAGGTGGATCTCTGTGAGTTTAAGACAAGCCTGGTCTACAAAGCAAGTTCCAGGACAGATTCCAAAGCTTCAGAGAAACCCTGTCTCAAGAAACCAAACAAACAAAAGACCACCTTCTGTTCAGTTCCCAGAACCCATGTGGTGGCTCACAACTATCTGTAACTTAAGCTATAGGGGGATCCAACACCCAGCACACCAGATACACATGTCATACACATTCATACAAACAGGCAAAACACTCATACATAATTAATAAAATAAAATTAAAATTAATTTAATTACAAAATTAAAAATACTTATATACATAAAAAGAACTTATTTCTAGGAAAATAAATCATTTGTATTTCTTTGTATTCTTGGTTTTTGAGGTATTTGTTTGTTTTGAAGACAGGGTCTCTGTAGCTCTGACTATCTTGAAACTATGTAGAACAGGCTGGCCTTGAACTCACAGAAATACAAATGCCTCTGCCTCTAGAGTGCTGGATCAAAGGTGTATGTCACCTTGCCTGGCTTTGTATTCTTGTTTTTATCTTGAGCTGTGGGTTTTATTCTGTTTTGGGGACAATTTTTTTTTAATTTTTTGGTTTGTTTATTTCATATACAGTGTTCTGGAATCCATACCAAATATATTTTCAAATGCTTACTTGGTATCTGTACATGTTCTTTAAAGTATTTGCTCCATTTTTTCACTCCCCCATTTGCTCCATTTTTAGACAGAGTCTCATTCTGAAGTTCATGCTGGCCTAGAACTCACTATCTTGCCTCAGCCTCCTTAGTGCTGTGATTACAGTATGTGCCACTATATAATTGCCCAGTATAATTGTTTTGTATTCATTTATTATTTTAATGTTTATTAGTGGAACTATACAATATATAGAATTGTTGTAGTATTTATAGTGTATGTGTGTGTTCATATGTGTGCCCATCTCCATACAGGGGCACATGCACATGTGAGTGTATGAATCAGGAACCCAGAGTTCGACAGCAGATGTCTTCTTAGTTGCTTTACTCTTTTTTTGTGGAGGCTAGAAAAAGGGTAACAGACCCTGAAACTGGAGTTAACAGGAGTTGTGAGTATCCTGACATAGATGCTGCCACTGAACACAGATGTCCTGGAAGAGTACTAAGTGCTCTTAACCACTGAGCCACTTAGTGGAAAGAGAATCAATTTGTGCAAGTTGTCATCTGACCTCCACATGTTCACCTTAGCTCATTCATGCCACAGCAGTAAGATAAATAAACAGATAGCTGGGCATAGTGGCACATGGCTTTAATCCCAGCACTCACTTAGGAGTCAGAAACAAGTTGATCTCTGTGAGTTCTAAGCCAGTCTGGTCTACATAGGGAGCTTCCAGGCCAGTCAAGGCTACATAGTGAGACCCTGTCTCAAAAAGAAACAAAAAGCAAGAAAACCTGACCAAAATAATAATGATAATAGTAACAACGAGCAATCTAAATAAATAAATGTAATTTAAAAACAAAAATTAATTTTAAAATATGAATAGAATCATGTGTCCATTACTTCTTTAGTTGCAAACAACCAGAATCACCTGCACTTTACCCTACTGCCGCAGACGCTGTATTGGGTTTCCTGACCCCAGGCTAAAGCAGACACGTCTAACTTAATCCAGGCTCCTGATGTCCCAGGCCTTGGCAGTTCTGATCTCCTGCTGGCCTTGTTCTTCTGTTGTTGTCTTCTTTCTCAGCCTCAGACAGAGGCTGAATGGTGGCAGCTTTATGAGTCAAAGCCCACCCAGAAGAGCATGTACTGTATCCCCAGAAGCCCCAGTTTGCCTGGTTCAGTTCTCAGCTTCTGGACAGAATTCTCAAGAATGAAAAGTAAGCTCCTTTCTTTGTAGATGTGGCAAAAGGCCACTTTCTAAACCCTGTCAACTGGCCTCTTGCACAACAGCCACCTGGGGACACCTGATCACAAACAGCTTTCTGGGCCAAGCCTCTGTCCCTGCCAATGAGGCCCCAGGCAGGGGAGTGGCTTGGTCAGGTAGCCAGGGCTCCTCTAGCCCAGAAACTCAAGTCTTCTATGGTGTGGGCTAAGAATATAGCTCAGTTGGTGGAGTGCTTGCTTAGCATGAAATGAAAATGAAATAGAATAAATTAAGTCCTCTGCTTCTAAGAGGGAACAAGGGGCTGGGAGTGAGGAGCTTGCATGATCTGATTCATGAATATTTTTTCCTTGGCTCTGATATTAAGAGACAAGCCTAATACTGAGTCTGTCAGAAACCTGTGTAAGGAGGCAGCCTCCTGCTGAGGTCAGGCCTCTCTGAGAGTTCACATTACTATCTCTTTCTTCCCAGTAAGACTCAGGGTAGCTGGCATCTCAAGACTGCCAGCCACCTGTCTGCATAGACATCCTTGTTAAAGGAAAGCTGACTCAGAGAAGTTGATGGTAGGATCCCGGCTCCAGCATGGGATGGAGCCACCTCCTTTGAACACACTGTGGTGAAGGGACAGGCAAACCAGTAAGCTACTGAGCCTAGTAGAGCAGAGATAGCAAGCCAAAAGGGGGCCAGACGGCATACCCTCCTCTTCCCCACTTCCCAGGAAGTAATAAACACATGATCCTATTCACACTTTTGGTTTTGTTTTCAAGGATTTAGTTTTCATTGATTTTACGATTATGTGTATATGTGTGGTGGCCATGGAGCCCAGAGGCTTTGGATCCCCTGGAGCTGGAGTTGCAGGAGGCTGTAAGCTGCCTGGCGTGAGTACTGGGAAGAACTCACTCCGGGCCTCTGGAAGAGCAGTGCATACTCTTAACCGCTGAGCCATTTCTCCAGCCCAATATTTACCTTTTTTTTTTTCTCTCTCTCTCAAGATAGGGTTTCTCTGTAGCCTTGGAGGCTGTCTTGGAACTCTGTCAGTAGACCAGGCTGGCCTCAGCTCACAGAGATCCACCTGCCTCTGCAGCCCAAGTGATGAGACTAAAAGCTTGCCACCTGGCTTCAATATCTACATTTTAAATAATTTTTCTACTTGTTTGGTTTTGGGAGGGTTGTTTTTTTGTTTTTGTTTTTTGGTTTTTTGAGACAGGGTTTCTCTGTATTGTTTTGGAGGCTGTCCTGGGACTCGCTCTGTAGACCAGGCTGGCCTCAAACTCACTGAGATTCGCCTGCCTCTGCCTCCCGAGTGCTGGGTTTAAAGGCATGCGCCATCACACCCAACTTAAACTAAGTTGCTTTTTTTTTTTTTTGGTTTTTTTGAGACAGGGTTTCTCTGTGGCTTTGGAGGCTGTCCTGGAACTCTCTCTGTAGACCTAAGTTGCTTTTTTTTTAATTGCATTTATTTATTTACTTGGGGTTTTGTTTTGGTTTTTGATTGTAACTGGTTTTCAGACAGGGTCTCACTATTTAGCCCTTACTGGCCTGGAACTTTCAAGTTCTCAGAGATTCACCTGCCTTTGTCTTTGAAGAGCTGGTATTGTAAGTGTGAATCTCATCCTAACTTTAATCCCACACACGGGAGGCAGAGGCAGGCAGATCTCTGAGGTAGAGGCCAGCCTGGACTACAGAGCTGATTCTGGGACAGGTAGAAATATGCAGAAAAACTCTGTCTCAAGGGAAAAAACAGTGTGAGTCATCATAACTGAGCTGTTTATTTATTTGGTTTACAGGGAGGTATACATAAGCTAAGCAGAACAGTGGAGGTCAAAGGACAGCCATTACCCCCACCTAGGTACCCCCACCCTGTTCCCTGAAGGCTTCCATGCTTTCCTTGGGCCACCCAAGGGCTCCAGTGGGCAGAGGAGGGAACTGGCATCTGTATGAGTGTCAGGGTCCTGATCCTTCCAGTCTCCGAAGATACAACTTAATCTACAGTTTTCTGTTCAGAGTCAGAGAAGTAATCCTCTCCTCCAGGTGACAAGTGACCCTCCCACTATATCTTGATTTCAATTATGACATTTTCTTTTTTGCCCCCTTCCCCACACCATCAACTGGCACCTCAGGGCTCCTCCTAAAGTGCTCAAGATTTAGAGAGGGCATGATTCTCCTTCAAAATTCCCATTGTATAGATGGAAAACAGCAGGGGACAGGGCTTGGCTCAGCTGAGCTGAGCAACTGCTTGATACATTCATTACTCTCACGGACCTCTATGACAGGAAATTCATTTGTTTTAAAATTTTTATATATATAACACATAAATTACAAATGAAATAATATATATGAATATATATATGAATATATATATACATGCAAAAAAAGTTGAAAGCACCAAAACATCAGGCGAACTGATAAATGCCTTTAATCCCAGCATTGGGTGCTAGGCATTTGAACTCAGGTCCTCATGCTTGCCTGATAGGTACTTTATTGAGTCCTCTCCCCAACCTCTCATTCTTTTTTTTTTTTTTTTTTTTTTTTTTTTTTTGAGACAAGGTTTCTCTGTATTGCTTGGGAGGCTGTCCTGGAACTCGCTCTGTAGGCCAGGCTGGCCTCGAACTCACAGAGATCCACCTGCCTCTGCCTCCCAAGTGCTGGGATTAAAGGCATGAGCCACCAATACCCAGCCTCTCATTTTATTTTTATTTTTATTTTTTTTTTGGTTTTACGAGACAGGGTTTCTCCATATTGTTTTGGAGGCTGTCGGTCAAGCTGGGCCTCAAACTCACAGAGATCCTCCTGCCTCTGCCTCCCGAGTGCTGGGATTAAAGGCATGCGCCACCAATGCCCGGCCTCATTTTTTTTAATAAAACATAATATTTAATTGGTCTGGGAGCACAGCCCAGTTTAGAACATTTGCTTAACATGCTCAAAGCTATGGGTATAATCCCCAGAACTGCAAAACAAAAATGAAATAAACAAACAAGAAAACCATTTAACTGGATGGTTGTAGCATAAACTTGGCCTGTCTTAGGTTTTAAACTTTAGCTGTGAAAACAAGATTGCAATAAATACCCAGATGCTCATTATTCATTTGTCTCTCAGTACCTATGTGCTGGGACAGAGTTTGTGTATTTATATTTCTGGTAGATGTCACTAATAACCACAGAGGCTGCACCAATTAAATTTTCTGTGTGTGTGTGTGTATGTGTGTGATGTTTGGTTGTTTTTTTTTGAGACAGAGTTTCTCTGTGTAATAGCTCTGGCTATCCTGGAATTCACTCTATAGACCAGGCTAGCCTCAAACTCACAGAGATCTGACTGGCTCTGCCTCCTGAGTGCTGGGACTGAAGACATGCACCCCCACTGCCTGGCTCCAATGAAACTTTCTAACAATGTGAGGCAGAGTCTGTTTCAGAGACCTACTTGGGTCATTTTTATTGTTTGTTGTGCTTCTTGAAGACAGGTGAAAAATATCACCTCTTTTGATTCACTTTTTAAAAATTTTTGTTTTGTTTTTTGTTTGTTTTGTTTTTTAAGACATGGTTTCTCTGTGTAGTCCTGGCTGTCCTGAAATTCACGCTGTAGACCAGGCTGGTCTTCAACTCACACAGATAATCTTCCTGCCTCTGCCTCCCAAGTACTAGGATTAAAGGTGTGTGCCACCACCACCTGGCTTGGATTTGCATTTTTATATAGAAACTCAGAGGTCTGTCTGTAACTATAAAGTCTGGCTGTTCCCCCTGGCTGAGTCACAGAGTCCCCTACTCAGGAGCCCCTACTCTCAGCTGCCACCCACTCATGGAGTGAGTAACAGTTTCTCCTGAGTGACTGACTGGAAGAGGCTAGTCTGACTCAGGTGTCCTGGCTTGTCATGCTTTTCTGGGGCTCTGGACTGAGACTAAGCCTCAGATACAAAGTGGGAGGATCTGCCGCTGGGGAGTGGCAAGATGAGATCTGCTTTTATTGAAAGTAGAACTGAGTAAATGGGGGAGGGGGTACAGGACACGCCAAAAATGGCCCCCACGGCTGAATGGGTAAGCTAGAAGAGGGGCAGACTAGTGCATGAGTGGCCCCAGGACACAGGGAGAGGTTAGGAAGGAAGATGGGAATTAAGTTGGAACTTGCACTCAGGTTGGACCAAGGAGAAATGGTTTTTAGACGAATAGTCTGTCAGAAACCATTGGATTGGAGTGGCCACATGTCTAAAGGAGGGTTGTAAATACTGCCAGTGTGGCCACATCAGGTTAAACCACCTTTGGGTGTGTCCTGCCGCTGGCTTTCTACAGTGACACAACCTGGTTCCTTAGAAGATTAACCCAACCCAGCACTTGGGAGGCAGAGGCAGGCGAATCTCTGTGAGTTCGAGGCCAGCCTGGTCTACAAGAGCTAGTTCCAGGACAGCCTCCAAAGCCACAGAGAAAAACCTGTGTCGAATTACCAAAAAAAAAAAAAAAAAAAAAAGATTAACCCAAAGCTAACTCTCCTAATTTACCACATTGGTCCCCTTCTATATCCTGATGTCCCCTTGGGCAGGAGGGGTGAAGTGGAGAGTGGCTATTTATTGGCCTGGTGGGCACAGATCATAGGCAACTGGAAGGCCAAGCTGGAGGCATCATCCTGTCCTTGAGGCTGCTGAATTCTAGGTCCCTTTCTGCCCACTCATGTTTTTTTCTATCACCTTGTCTTTCCCATAGTTCTTAGTCTCAGAAGATTTTTTCCCCCCTAAGTGACAGCAAAAACACCCATTGTGGGCTGAGGAGCTAGCATAAGGACTTGAGCACTAATCCCTAGCACCAGGTACATTGACAGACCCTGTATTAAGAAAGTAAAATAGAAAGCAATAAATGAGGTGTTTAGAAATTGGCCTCTGGCTTCTACACATGCTCCCATACTGGGGCAAACCCTTGTGAGTGCCCAAACACAAAAAGCAATCACTGTAGCCAATCATGTTGGCTACACCTTTAGTCACAGCATTCTGTAGCCAATCATGTTGGCATACACCTTTAGTCACAGCATTCTGTAGCCAATCATGTTGGCTACACCTTTAGTCACAGCATTCTGGAGGCAGTGGTGGGCAGATCTCGGTGAGCTGCAGGCCAGCTTGATCTGTGTAGTGAGTTCCAGGCCAGCCAGGGCTGCAGAGTGAGATTCTGTGTGCTACCCCCCCAACCCCCCACTCCCCCATCCCCCGCCAAAAAAAAGCAAAGGTTGCTAGGCTGGAGGGAGAGTGTGGCTGGATGAAAGCACCCGACTTCCACACATAAGGACCCAGGTTTGTCCCAGAACCACACAAAAGGGACATTTCAAATGTTCAAGGCATTCAAGTCTTTTTACAGTTATGTGTACTTGAATTTTGGTCAATAAATGTGCTATCCATTTGTGATATATATATTTATGCTAAAACAATTCAATTGTTGGGGTTGAGGGTACTATCAATGACAGAGCACATGCTTAGCACACATGACTCCTGAGTCAACAAGACTGAAAAAAAGTTACTTATTGCAAAATTCAAGTTTAACTATTCATGATGCATTATTCTCTTACCTTTTTTCTCTCCCTCCCTCCCTCCCTCCCTCCCTCCCTCCCTCCCTCCTTTCCTCCCTCCTTCCCTTCCTTCACTTTGTTCCTCTCTCCTCTTTCCCTCTCTTCTCTCTCTCCTGCACCTACTAGTGATGCTTTTGCCCTAGGCTCTGGTTCTTCACAGCATTAAGAACTTTTTAACCTACGTTAGTGCTTAGCTCCGGACTTGGTGCTCTTCCCTCTTCCAGGCTAGGAAAACTGAGTCGCCTAGAAGCAAGTGATTTCCAAGGTTAGACTTTCGCTGCAAGGCGCAGTGAAGAATCTTGACCTTAGCTAATCTCATTGAGTTCCCTCTCTGCACACCCGGACTGCTAGAAGAGTCCCCGAGCAGCTTTCAAATGGTTTGGTGGGACTGAGAGCAGGGGCTTCCAGTGCAAAATGGACAGGACAGGATCTGATACCAGAATAGTCGAAACAACTTTGCAACCAAGTGCCTCTTAGTAATAAGAATACCAGCCTCAGTCATTTGCATAACTTCACAGTTGACAAAGGGTGTCTCTGGTAGTTAATTAGAATGATAAAGAAAGCAGATGGGTGCACCAGAAGCCCGAAGCGCCCCTCAGCTAGACCTGGGACGTTTCCGGGGCTTTCCCTGGTCGCGAATGGGTATTGGGCAGACTCTGCCCGGGCCGGCTTCCAAGAACCTATAGGTGGCGAGCTCGACCAACTGGCTGGGCGCCGGATCTGCGCTGAGCGCACAGTGTCGTTCCAGTTTAGCCTGGAATGTACCCCAGTGGGTCAGCAGGTGAGACTGGTTTACAGTCCCCACGTTTACTGTGGGATGGAATTCCCAGTCTGCCCTCAGTCAGGGTCTGAAAGATGGGGAATCAGATCTTGGTGAAAGGGAAATTGGAGCCGGGGCCCCTAAGGTGGGCTAAGGACAGCTGGAGAGGCGGGGCTCGGGAATGCGAACAAAATGAGTCATTTTCGTCAGATGTTTGATTTCGGGCCGTCACCTCAGGTTCTCATCTCAGTCATCAAATGCAGCCCCCAAGTAGGGGGTTAAGAGTTTTCCTTCCTCTTTTTATTGAGTGGGGGCAGGGGCATGTCGGGAGCTGAGTGGTCCTTGTGATTTCAGAGTTTAACAAGTGCCAGCCACGAAAACGTTAAGGAACGTTAGAGAATCTTTTAGAAAAAGTTAAAAAATAGCAAAACACCAGCGGTGAGGATATGAATATTCTGCTGCACCCCTCCCCCCTTAACAGCCGGGTCTTGGGGTACTGGGGCTGTAGCTCTATGCAAGAGTGCTTGCCTCCCATGCATGACACCATAGGTTCAGACCTCTGTACTGGGAGGCATAATCATAATTACTTCTGGCTGGTGAAATGGCTCACCGGTAATGGCACTTGCTGCCAAACTTGACCACTTGAATTCCATCCCAGGATTTCCATGGTGAAAGGCTAGAACGGACACAACTCATCATCTCAAGACTACCAAAGCCTTTTATAAGAATATCACTTACTGAAAGCTTAAGAAATTATAGTGGCAAAAAAGTCCTGTCCCTGACAGTGCATGTGACCTTTCACATAGTGTGGTCCCTCCAGTCATGTTCCAGTCCTGGGGCCTGGTCTGCAAAAGGCAGTCTGAAGGACTGGAGCAGTTGGAACCCTGTAAGGAGATGGAGGATGGCTGGGAAGCCTTCTGGCAGTCCCCACCACGGCAGCACATGGGCTGTTCTGCCCTCTGGGACTCCTCACACATCCAGGAGAGCCACATCCATATATATGGTCATGCGCACAAACCAGATCCTCCCAGGCACCCCACACCCTCACCCCACAGGGCACAGCATAGCAACCAAGGCAAGGACCCCTAGCCTGAGTGCCCACCAGGGGGATGGGGAGTAGGACTCCTTTGCTCTCAACTTCCATTCCTGCTACCAAACTTAAGAAGGTCACAGGCCGTGGTGGTGGCACATGCTTTTAATCCCAGCACTCGGGAGGCAGAGGCAGGTGGATCTCTGAGTTCAAGACCAGCCTGGTCTACAAGAAGACAGCCTCCAAAGCCACAGAGAAATCCTGTCTCGAAAAAAACAAAAAACAAAAAAACAAAAACAGGTCACAGGCTGTACCCCAAGAAGTCAAGTTTGACTATTCTTCCTCAAGAAGCCAATCAAGAGTCAAAGTCACAATAAATAGTAGCAAAAGGAACTTTATTCAAGGCCGGACATTGGTGGTGCGTGCCTTTAGCCCCAACACTCGGGAGGCAAAGGTAGGTGGATTTCTGTGAGTTAGGTCTACAAGAGCTAGTTCCAGGACAGGCTCCAGGCAATTCAGAGAAACCTTGCTTCAGGGGGGGAGAGAGAGAGAGACAGAGAGAGAGAGAGAGAGAGAGAGAGAGAGAGAGAGAGAGAGAGAGAGAGAGAGAGAGAGAGAGTGGGAGGGAGGGAGGGAGGGAGGGAAGGAGGGAAGGAGGGAAGGAGGGAGGGAGGAAGGGAGGGAGGGAGGGAGGGAGGGAGGGAGGGAGGGAGAAACTTTGTTCAGTCCAGGCACACTGAAGAGAGACAAAGAGATCCAATGATCCCCCTCACATCTCTCGGGATCCTGAAATGAAATTAAAGTTTATTTATTATTATAGATTTTATCTATTTTTCATTTTATGTGTTTCATGAGTGTTTTGCCTGTACATTTGTCTGTGTACTACATGTGTACCTGGTGCCTGCAGAGGCCAGAAGAAGTATAAATTCCTCTGGAACTGGAGTAATGGATGTGAGCCACCATGTAGGTGTTGGGAATGGAGCCTGGGTCCTCTGCAAGGTAAAAAGTGCTCTTAATCATGAGCCAGCTCTCCAGCCCCAAGTTTAAGTAGAGAACCAAGGATATGCACCACCTATCACTCAACCATCCTTGTCTGGACTTTAGTCACACGCTGTAACGTGGTCTGACAAGCAGTTAGAATTATGGGAAATCTCTTACCTTGCCATAAATTCCCTGAATACTCTGGATGGCACTCTCTCCTCCCAGCGTGAGATTCCCGTTGAATTGACAGCAGCAGGCAATAATAGAAGGGAGTACTTGGCCAAAGATGTTCTCAACAAGCCCATGTCCCTGTCACCTTTGTGGGGCAAATGTGTCCCTTCCTTACTTTTGCATGTTCCCCAGTTCCTGTGTGAGGTTGGATTGTGACCCGTTCAGTTATGGGGAGTAAGAAGGGGAGGGATGAGCCCAGGTTAGCACTTCATAAGCCACCCCCACCCCACCTTTCCCTCATTCTGTCATTGAAGATTCACTGCAGCCAGAGATGGTGAATTCCTTGCCTTTTGGGTCTGGGACGGGAGGACTTCCTTGGGATGGTCTCTTAGGGCATGCTGGAGCCATTCACTCAACCCTGTTTGCTTCCCTCCAGGCCTCGTTTACACTTTCCCTGCCCCTGCTCACCTTGCTGGCTCTACTCCACATCTGGTTCCATTTGCCCTGAATATTTAAGCTTCCTTCAGACCCTCGTTCTTTCTCTCTCTGGATTTTATGTTTCATGTATTGATTTGTTTAATGTGTGTATGTGTGCACATTCAATCCACTGTACTCCTGTAGAAGTCAGAGAAGAACTTTTCCAGAATTGCCCAAAAGGAGTGTTAGGATCACAGATGCATGCTACTCGTTTGGCCTTTTATGTAGCTCTGGGACTGAACTTGTCTCTAGGCTTGCACAGCTAGCACTTTCACCTGCTGAGCCACAGCCCTGACCAACCTGTTACTGTTTTATAGTTCAAGTTCTGTTCTTAGATCCCTTTAAGTTTTAGCAACTGGTTCTGTGACCTTACATACTGGGCAGTTGCCTTGCCCCTGAGCTGTCCCAAGTCCATCCCTCTTAGTGGTCACTCCTGCAGCTGTAGCTAGCACAGATGTTCTCCCTCATTGCTTCTGCAGCTCTGCAGACATCCTCCTCCCCAACATACCCTTTGTAGGGAAGGGACTGTGGTGCTGGTGATTGACTACTTAAGTCCCAAAAGCTAGAGACTGCCTCTAGGATTCTGTAGCCACAAATAGCAAAGAGAGGTAGCCTGTGGTGGCTTTTAGGAGATAGGGGCCACTCTCCCTATTCTGTTGAAGATTAGGTAGACTGCCTAGTCCTACCTGTTTTTCAATTTGCAGTTACTTGAATAATTTAAAAAATCATTTTGTTGCCCAGTGTAATGGTTCATGTCCTTAATCTCAGTACCCTAAGGCAGGTGGAGCTTTGCAAATTTGAAGCTGACATTGTCTATGTAGTGAGTTCTAGGCCAGCCAGGGCTAGTAAGATCCTGTCCTTAAAAAAGAAAGAAAATCCTTTTGTAACTGGGCATGGTGGCACAATGCCTGTTACATAGTACTCAGGAGACAGAAGCAAGGGGATGGCAAGTTCTAGGCCAGTCTGGGCTATATAAGAAGACCTTTACGAGAGAGAGAGAGAGAGAGAGAGAGAGAGACAGAGACAGAGACAGAGAGAGACAGAGAGACAGAGAGAGACAGAGAGAGACAGAGAGAGACAGAGAGAGAGAGAGAGACAGAGACAGAGACAGAGAGAGAGAGAGAGAGAGAGAGAGAGAGCAGGGAAAGAATGTATACAGCAATTTTACTTAATGGCTTCAAACTAGAACTAGGAAAGTAAACTATATTTGCTATAGTCTAAATGTGTTAACAAATGAATGAAAAAATGGAATAAAAGGAAGAGGACATGATTACTCTTAAAGTATAGATAAAGTTTTTTTGTAGTCATAGGGAGAGAGCAGGCAGAAGGAACAGTCCAGGCTGATCATGGCAGGAAGACTAAACCAGACCATGAAAGGACAGACAGAGGGAGAGCAGGAGAAGACCTGTTGAGCAAGAGAGTAACCAAAATGGCTGCTTTTTTGTTTTATGGATTTTTTGTTTGCTTGTTTGTTTCAAGACAGGGTTTCTCTGTGACTTTGGAGGCTCTCCTGGAACTTACTCTTGTAGATCAGGCTGGTCTCGAACTCACAGAGATTCACCTGTCTCTGCCTCCCGAGTGCTGGAATTAAAATCATGTGCCACTACTGCCCAGCTCAAAATGGCTGCTCTATAAGGGATCAGGCTAGGGGAAGAGAAGAACAGAAGCCCAGCTCCTGGGCTGGAGAGATGGCTCAGAGGCTTAAGAGCACTGGCTGCTCTTCCAGAGGACCTAGGTTCAAATCCCAGCACCCACATGGCGGCTCACAACTGTCTATAATGAGATCTGATGCCCTTGTCTGGCCTGCAGGCATGCATGCAGACAGAATACTGTATACATAATAAATAAATAAATCTTAAAAAAAAAAAAAGTGGAAGCCCAGCTCCTGGGAGGGGGAGGGTTAGGGTAGAGGGTACTAGCAGGAGCCACAGGTACTGAGTGATGCTGGGAGAGCTGGCTAGTGTCCACCTTGGTTTTGTTTTTGTTTTTGTTTTTTGAGACAAGGTTTCTCTGTGGCTTTGGAGGCTGTCCTGAAACTAGCTCTTGTAAACCAGGCTGGCCTGGAACTCACAGAAATCTGCCTGCCTCTGCCTCCCAAGTGCCGGGATTAAAGGTGTGTGCCACCACCAGCCTGGCTTTCACCTTAATATGTTAATAGACACCTCAGTTAGCCTTTTGTCCCAGGTTTCTGAGACCTAACACCAATTTATCATGACTTACTATATTTAATTTAAATTAAGTTACATTTATTGTTTATTTAGTGTGTGTATATATTCATGGTCAGCATCGTGTAGAGGTCAGAGGATGACTTGAGAGAGTCAGTTCTTTATCATGTGGATCTCAGATCATCAGACTTGGTGACAAATGCCTTTATCAGTTGTTAGAAATAAGGGCTGCAAAGAAAGAGACCACCACTCCAGATGACGTGTCTGCACAAGGCGAACTTTACTCTTGCAGCTGTGTGCTTGGAAGAGTGAACACCCAGAGACAGGAAGTGCCCTTGGTTTCTATTCTAAGGCAGGTGGTGACGGGATCTTTCCCCCACTGGCTCCAGGCAGACCTCACACAATTGGCTAGTGTGAAAAAGAATTGGTGTACAGGAAATGAAGGAGGAAAAGGAAAGAGGACACTGTTCCAAAGGGAAAGGGGTCACTTCTCCAGGTCATCACATTCCTGAAACACCACAGGGCTCTCTCTGTTAACAAAGGTTTTACTGGGTAGGGAATTAAAACTTCTACATAAAAGTCTTGCAAAGTGGGGAAGATAAACTGCTTTGACTTCCTCATTCCAAACACAAGTTTTATAGTGCTTAGTAGAAATGACTCATGTTTGGTATTTCTTGTACACTAAACTATTTAACTAGCCCCTATTCATTTTTTTATTTTGGGGGTACACTCATATATGTATGTAAGACAGGGTCTCAGGCAACACAAGTCGGCCTTGAGCTTTCTGTATAGCTGAGGCTAGTCTTGACCTGGTAACCCTCCTGATTCTATCTTCCTGGTGCTGGGATTACAAGCATGAGCCATTATGCTCCATTTATGTGGTGTTGGGGATTGAACTCCAAACTTTCTGTATGTCAGGCAAGTACCTAACATTTCTGCTAACTAAATTGCATTCTTAGCCCTGCTAACCAAATTTTTTGTGTTAAAAATTTAATCCAGGGGCTGGAGAGATGGCTCAGAGGTTAAGAGTACTGACTGCTCTTCCAAAGGTCCTGAGTTCAATTCCCAGCAATCACATGGTGGCTCACAACCATCTGTAATGAGACCTGGTGCCTTCTTCTAGCCAGCAGGCATACATGTAGGCAGAACACTGTATACATAATAAATAAATAAGTCTTTTTAAAAAATGTAATCCAGTGCAACAGTGCTGGGAGGTGGGGCCTAGTGAGTGTTTAGGTCAAGGCACTCTACCTTAATCCATTCCTTTGTTCTTACTTTTAGAGCTGGGTGTCTTTGTTAGGGTTCCTACTGCTGTGATGAAACACCATAATCAAAAACAACTTGGGGAGCCGGGCGTTGGTGGCGCACGCCTTTAATCCCAGCACTCTGGAGGCAGAGGCAAGTGGATCTCTGTGAGTTCGAAGCTAGCCTGGTCTACAAGAGCTAGTTCCAGGACAGCCTCCAAAACTACAGAGAAACCCTGTCTCGAAAAACCAAAAAAAAAAAAAAAAAAAAAAAAAAAAAGAAGACTTAAGCCAGAGAAAAGCAATTTATAATGAACATCTTTGGTAAAACATATAATTACTGTATAGGTACTTTTATTAGAGCATCAACTTTATAAAATTCACTACATCTTCTGTCAGACGGTGGTGGTACACGCCTTTAGCCCCAGCACTCAGAAGGCAGAGGCAGGTAGACCTCTGTGAGTTCGAGACCAGCCTAGTTTACAAGAGCTAGTTCCAGGACAGCCTCCAAAGCCACAGAGAAACGCTGTCTTTTGAGAGAAAAAAAAAGTCCATCTTCTGGGTCAAACTCAAAATAGCCCCAAGATTATATGGGAAGAAGAGTTGTAGAGACAAGAGATGACCATAAATATGATAAAAATGCATTATATATATGAAAATGTTATAATGAAACCATTGTTATATAATTAATATATACTAGTAAAATTAAGACAAAGAAAGGGCCATGCGTTGGTGGCACACACCTTTAATCCCAGCACTCGGGAGGCAGAGGCAGGGGGATCGCTGTGAGTTTGAGGCCAGCCTGGTCTATAGAGCGAGTTCCAGGACAGCCTCCAAAACAATACAGAGAAACCCTGTCTCAGAAAAAAAAAAAAAAAAAAGATAAAGAAAGAAAAAAGCCCACAACCCATAAGCTCTATGTCAGTTGGCCCTGGAAATTTTTAGCCAAACACTTTCAGCTTTGGTTTGCCTAATATTGACTGACAGTCTCTTGTCTACTGCTACCTCTGTGTGTGTATGTGTCTGAAGGCAGAGATTCTGTGAATTTAGCAGCTCACTGGCTTCCTTGAATCTCCTTTCTTTTTTTTTTTTGTTTGTTTTTGATAATTTTTTAATTTAAACTGGAAACATGTCAATTCCAGATCCCTCCCCCACCTCTACTACCCACCAACTGGAGTCTCCTTTCTTTGTTTGTTTGTTTTTTGAGACAGTGCTTTTCTCTGTAGCCCCAGTTGTCCTGGAACTCACTCTGTAGACCACGGTGGCCTTGAGATCCACCTGCCTCTGCCTCCCAAGTGCTGGGATTAAAAACATGTACTGTCACTCAGGAACCCAGGTCTCCTTTCTGAAATAAAACTTAGGGACTGGCAAGATGGATCGTGGGTAAAATGTTTGTTGCCTACATACCTGACAACTGAGTTTGATCCCTGAATCTCATGGTGGAAGGAGAGAACCACGCCCTGAAAGTTGTCTTCTGCCTTCCACTCATACACTGTGGAATGTGAAACACACACACACACACACACACACACACACACACTCCAAATAAAATACTTTACATTAAAAATAATATTCTGGAAGGTTCATGTGTGTGAGCACCAGTAGCTGACCCAGGAACAGGTACACCCCTCACTACCAAAAACAGGGGTTGAGGAAAGGGATGGCCTCTTCCCTTTTCCCCAGCATCCTTAGTGCCAAATTAACTCTGATGCAAAGAAAGGAAAGCTCTGAGGTAGAGGAACTTTGGTTATGAGGCTACCTGTGCCCAGTGGAAAGACTGGGATCTAGCCAGGGTCCAGCCTGTGCTTCCGCTCATGGAGAGAGGCGGTTGGAGACTCCCATTTGTAGCATGCACTGTGCCTTCCAGTTCCTGGAGCCCCTCGAGATACACTGAACCCCATTGGACTCCCAGGCCTGTCGCTTGGTGTTTGCTCCTTAGATTTTGGTGCCACCTTTTGGCCACTGCCTATCATAGCTCTGATTAACCTTAAAGGTTTCCTAGAAGTCATGCACTTGAGTAGTAATTTCCTTTGACTTTTCCTTTGTTTTGTTTGGGAAGCTCAGAGGGCAGTGCCAGCCTTCCCGAAGCCACACCCATTTCCTTAGGGTCATCGGTATCTGTAGTCCTGAGATGGACTTGCTAGGCTGCACTCATTGCTGTGCTACAGTCTCGGTCTTCTTTCCATTTTCTTTTTCCTTTTTGAGACAGGATCCATCCTTTCTTTTTTCCCTGCAGTCTTTCTGTCTTCCTTCTTTCCTTCCTTCCTTTTTTCTTTCAAGACAGTGTTTCTCTGTGTAGCCTTGGCTGCCCTGTAACTCACTCTGCCCTGTAACCAGGCTGGCCTCTAGCTTACAGAAATTTGCCTGCCTCTGTCTGCCGAGTGCTGGGATTAAAGGTATGTGCCACCCGCTCTCTAAAACACAGAGTCTCATAGCCCAGATTGGCCTTGTACCCCATTTGTAGTGGAGAATGGCTCTGAATTTCTGATACTCCTTCCTCTGTCTCTTGAATGCTGGAAGTAGAGATGTGCATAACCATGCCCAGTCCTTTAAATTTTTGTTTTGTTTTGTTTTGAGACAAGGTTTCTCTGTGTAGTACCTCTAGCTGTCATGGAACTAGCTCCATAGACCAGCCTGGCCTTGAACTCACAGAAATCCACCTGCCTCTGTCTCCTGAGTGCTGAGATTAAAGGTGTGCACTACTACCACCTGACTACCTGCATAGCCGGATGAAGAACTCTCAGCTCCCATGTCTGCTTTCCTGTCACCATGCTTCCTGCCATACTGCCTGCCATGATGATAATGGACTAAACCTCTGAAACTGTAAGCCAGCCCAATTAAATGCTTTCCATCATAAGAATTGCTCTGGCTGGGCAGTGGTGGTGTCTCTTCACAGCAATAGAATAGTGACTAAGATGGCGGTGGGGGGTGGGGACTAATGAATGTTTTTTATTTTTAGCAGAGAGAACATGTATTTAGCTATGAAAATAAGTTCCTGAGAATGGAAGGAACGCTAAGGGTGGAAGAGCAGCTCACAGATTTTTGCTATTTGAGACATAGTCTTTCCATCTAGCACACCAGGCTGGACTTGAACTCATCATCTTCCTTCCTCAGTCTTCTGAGTGTTAGAATTAATCAATGTAGCCGGGCGTTGGTGGCGCACGCCTTTAATCCCAGCACTTGGGAGGCAGAGGCAGGCGGATCTCTGTGAGTTCGAGGCCAGCCTGGTCTACAAAGTGAGTTCCAGGACAGCCTCCAAAGCCACAGAGAAACCCTGTCTCGAAAAACAAAAACAAAACAACAACAAAAAAAGAATTAATCAATGTAATTAATTTGTGATTCCTAGGTTCTTGTGTATTTAGGTGTATTTGTCACTTTTCTGTGTCTGTGATAGAATACCATGATCAAGACAATTAATCCAAGAAAGCATTTAAGTGTGCTTAGAGTTCTAGAGGGTTAGAATCCGTGGCTCTGCAGCAGGAACAGGTGAGAGCCCAAGAGCACACTGGAAATTGCATGACCTTTTGAAACCTTAAAGCCCACCCCCAGTGACATATTTCCTCCAGCAAGGACACACCTGCTAATCCTCCACAAACAGCCGTCAACTGGGGACCAACTAATCAAATGCCTAAGATCTATGGGGGGTATTCTCATTCAAACCACCATACTAAGTAAGTGCCAAATGAACAAGTCACGTCTCTGGTCTTTATCTATGTCCGTCTCCCCCTGCCCCCGTTTGTTTAAAACAAGATTTTACTACATAGCCCAAGTTGGTTTTGAACTCCCAGTCCTCCTGCCTCAGCTTCCTGGGTGCCAGGATTATATGAATGTCGCTATTCCCAGCTGACTCATCATGAGGTTTTTACCAGAGCACAGAGGTGGTCCTAACAGCTGTGAGGAGAAGGGAGTACAGGCTAGGAGGAAGCACCAAGAACTGTGGACAGACTCCAGAGGCTGATGGAACCTCTGGTGGGAATATCAAGGAAATGCTGGGAGGTTCAGGGCTGAGTCTTGGGGCCTGACCATGTCTGAGGACTCAGCCCTGGGAATCATGGGTGATTTCTGATGCCTCGCTGCAGATGAAAAGGAGAGAACAAAGTAGGAGGTGAGGCTTGAGCAGGGGCCCTGATTCTAAGCAACAGAGGGAGATTGGCAGCTCTGGAGGCCTAGAGAGAGGAGCTGTTCAGGCTCAAGAAGAAGCAGGAGCATGAAGATGCTGACCTGGGAGTAAAGGGGGTTTGCGGAGGGTGGAGCTAGCCTGGCTCTTGTTGAATGCTGGGAGCAGTGGGACAGAGTTCATTTATTTGGCCTGGCTACAAGGAGGGCGTTGGTGACTCTGATCTGCTGAGTGTAGTGATGTCAGTAGAGATGAGGGCAATCAGGAAACTGTAAAGAAAGAACAGACAGTGAGGACAGAGGGAAATCTTATTGTACTATTGTGTTTTAATATAGTTATTTAGTTGTTGGTGGTGTGTCTAGGGCAGAGAGGGATGAGTGGGAACCAGGCCTCTCCTGGGTTCCAGGTCATCAGGCTTGGCAGCAAGCACATTTACAAATTGAGCATGTCAACAGGACTGTATTCTTTAGCTGTTTTAAAATGTGTATCCTCTTTGACTGTGTGTCTCTCTGTGTGTGTATGCACTTGTGTACAGGTGCTTGCTGAGGCCATAGGCACCAGATTCCCCTGATGTAGGAGATGCAGGTAGTTCAGAGCAGACTGATGTGGATATTGGCAACAGAACTTGGGTCTTAGCCACTGAGCCATCCCTCAACCTTTAAGTTTTTTTTTTTTTTTTTTTTTTTTTTTTTTGGTTTTTTGAGACAGGGTTTCTCTGAATTGTTTTGGAGACTGTCCTGGGAACTTGCTCTGTAGACCAGGCTGACCTCGAACTCACAGAGATCTGCCTGCCTCTGAGTGCTGGGATTAAAGGCGTGCGCCACCAATGCCCAGCCTAATTTCTATTTTTTGAGACAAGGTCTCATGCTGGTGGCCATGTCAGAGGAGCAGGAGGTGGCAATTAAAGTTCAGGAGGTCGGCCCACCAGGAAGCAAAGCTCTGAGGAATGAATCTCAGATAAGCAAGGCCCCAAGGGCTTCGGTTCCAGAACATCTCTTGCTACTCTGCAGAGTTTGCTGCCATTTTTCTCTGGTATCTGACATGGTGTGGGTGGGTGTGGGGAGATCCTCAGTGCCTTTAATGTAGTGAAATTATCTCATGTAAATATCACATTCTGCTGGGCATTTTTAACTGAGGATTATTATGAAGATGATTTCCTCCTTAGCTATACTGTTTTTGTTTTGTTTTGTTTTTAAGTATTTATTATGCTTACAGTGTTCTGTCTGCATGTATGCCTGCAGGCTGGAAGAAGGCACCAGATCTCATTACAAAGGTTGTGAGCCATCATGTGGTTGCTGGGAATTGAACTCAGGACCTCTGGAAGAGCAACCAGTGCTCTTCCACTACTGAGCCATCTCTCTAGCCCCTAAACTATACTGTTTACCTGAAGCAATAGATTTACATAATAATAGTGTTTAAATAGAATTTTGATGATTGAGGGTTATTAATAAATATAGTAAGGGATTATGATAAAGGTTTGTGTAGTGGGATAATTAATACAGATAAAGGTAGGATATAGTGTTGTGCCTGCTCCTGATAAAGCAGGGACTGCAGATGATAGAAAATAAGAACAAGGAAGTGTCATCCAGCCTGGACATGAGTTTCTCCTGAGGAGCTGAATAGACTGTGGTTAATAATTAAGAGAAACAATTGAGTCCCAGGAGCTAAGGTAGCACAAGTTCTTTTAGTCTTAATATTGAGAGATGTGTTTACAGATTTCAGTATGCATCAATCATAGTTAAAACAAAGCTTTAAATATGACTTAAAGATAGGTTAATATGCTTTTTTTTTTTTTTTTTTTTGGTTTTTTGAGGCAGGGTTTCTCTGTATTGTTTTGGAGCCTGTCCTGGAACTCATTCGGTAGACCAGGCTTGGTCTGGAACTCACAGAGATCCACCTGCCTCTGCCTCCTGAGTGCTGGGATTAAAGGCATGTGCCACCACCACCGGTTAAGATGCTTTTGTGAATAGCTTTGAAGTGAAACTTGGGAAGCAATCTAAAGCTTAAGAAGGCAGAGTTGAATGAGGAACTCACGGAAATCAGGGAGAAGGAGCAACGGCAGCTTGGTTATTGCTGCTGCTTCCTCAGCACAAAGGCCCTGTACAGGATTGCTTGGATGTCATCCTTGTAGTGTGGAAGCTGACTACCTCAGGGGTAGCATCCAACAAAGACCAAAGCAGTGCTGGGCAGTGGTGGTGCACGCCTTTAATCTCAGCACTCGAGAGGCTGAGACGGGGAATCTCTGTGAGTTTGAGGCCAGCCTGATCTACAGAGTGAGTTCCAGGACAGCCTTTAAAGCTACAGAGAAACCCTGTCTAAAAAAATTAATTAATTAAAAAGAGAGAGAGAGAAGGGATATTATCTGGATAGAGGTAATAAAAGAAATCAAGAGATGAGAGAGAAGATGATAGAGAGACCCTAAAGGTAGGTGTGTGTGTGTGTGTGTGTATGTTTCCCTTTTTCAACAGCTTAGAGAATTAAGTTTTATCCTCTTCACAGGTCCCAGAGAATTAAGTTTTACTCTCTGAGACAGAAAAGTCAAGTTGAGTGATTAGTTCACTGACTCGGTGGATTCCTCTCAATCCCTGAGCTTCTGAAGGTGGAATCTCACGGCAGCAGTAATCTCATGTAGCCCAGGCTGTCTCTGAATTTTGCACATGGCAAAGAATGACATTTAACTTTTCATTTCCTTCTATGGGCCTTTTGAACCAAATGCATTCAGTGCCCTTGGAGGCGAGACGGGGGCACTGGATCCTTTGGAACTGGAATAAGTCGATTGTGAGTCACTTCCTATTTGCTGGGCCTGGATCCTTTGGAAGAACAGCCAGTGTTTTTAACCACTGAGCCACATCTAGCCCCTTACCTTAAAAAACAAAACAAAACCCAAGCAAACCAAAAAAACCTGTGTGAGTGTGTGTGTGTGTGTGTGTGTGTGTAAAAGTATGTGTCTTCTGTTTGTGTGCCTGTCTGTCTGTCTCTATGTGTGTGTCTGTGTCTATGTGTGCACACTTGGATACGGTTACCCACAGAGGCCAGAGAGAACATCTGAGATAGAGCTGAAGTCATAGATGGTTAGTTATGAGCCTCCAGACTTGAGTTCAGGGAGTCAAACTCAGGTTGTCTGTAAGAACAAGTGTTCTTGAACAGTGAACTAAGTCTCTAGCCTCTGACCTCTAGCTTTTGATTTCCCTGTCTCCACCTCCAGTGTGCTGTCATTACAGCCATGTGCCACCAAATCTGTTTGTTTATGTTTCCAGTCACAGGGAAGACAGGATCTCCGTTTCAACCTTGGTAGAGGTTAAGAGCTGCTTTGCTTTTCTGATCAAACACCGCTATCTGTCTCTGGGTTTTTATTATTCGTGCTACAGCATATGCCACCACCGCCCAGCTCAAATATGATTTTATGTAGTGCTGGGCATTGGACTTCTTTGTGCATTCCAGGTGAGCATCTAACAACTAAGCGCATCCCTGGCCCAGCAGAAGGTGATGCCAAGAAGAGGCTGTTGAAGCCTGGGGATTCGGAGTTAAGGTTGACCATGTCCCACTAGGTGAATGACACAGTGGGAAGAGGGAGACCAACAGAGCGAGCAGTGGCGGGCGTAGTGACATGGGAAGGAAATAGGCGAGGAGAGAAAGGCGGTTCTCTAGGAAAGCAGGCACTGAGGTGGATGGGGCCTATGACGAGGTGGCAGGAGGTGAAGGCTTTTGTCTGTGTTTGTTCCTCTTTCTTCCTCACATACATATGAAGCTGGGAGACAGTGGAGGGGTGACAACTTGCTACAGTCATGCTGGATGATGGGAAAGCAGACCTCTCAGGGGAGGAAGGGGGGCTTTCTGGGCACTGCCTTGCACCCACTGGAGCTTTGTGGGATGACTAAACAGTAAGTTCCCTGCAAGCACAATCTGGGCTCCCTCTTTGGCTCCACTTAGCTGTGTGGGTGCATGTGTGAATTGGAGGTTGGGGTGGGGGCTTTGGCAGAGCAGCCAAAGGAGAAGTGTGGGGGAGGAGCTATGGGTGATTGTAGAGCAGGTCCATGATTGGCAAGGGTCCTGATGGCTAGGGAACGTGAAGTGGACTCAGGAGGTTCCAGGTTTCCATGGACTGAAGTGGAAGACTAACAGGTGTGTCATGGAGCAGGGAGAAGAGGGAGGGGGAGTTTTAATCCAAATGGGAATGTTCTTTAAGTCAGGAGTCTAAAGGTGGTCCTGGTACAGGTAATTCTCATGGGAGTACTAGGGAAAGATGCTTGATTACAAGAGGATTAGAGGTCCAGAAGGTGGAAGAGGGGAAGACAGAGAAAGACTGGTTCCAAGTCTTGGAAGAATTAGGGATGGTTAGGAAGCCCCCAGAGGTCATGGCAAGGAAGTCAAGGAGGAGGACTGCTGGGCTGAGTCTGTTACCTTAACTTCATAGAAACTAGAGGTGTATCTTAAATATCATCTTTAAATTCTTTGAAAATTTCATGTTTTTTTATTTATCATATTCACCCCGTATTCCTTGTCTCCAGTTCCTCTGAACTGCTTCCTAATGGAGGGGGGACAGTGTTTCTCTACATAATTCTATCTGTCCTTCAACTCACTCTGTAGACCAGGTTAGCCTTGAACCTAGAGATCTGCCTGCCTCTGCCTCCTGAGTGCTGGGTTTAATGGTGTGTGGCGCCTTGTCCAGCTGCTGCTTCTTGTTGTTGTTCCCCTCCTCCTCCTCCTCCTCCTCCTCCTCCTCCTTCTTCTTCTTCTTCCTCACTGAGTGCCTCAGTTGTGGGCATTCTCTGGAGCACTGGTAACCTATCGATGGTCATACTCCCAAAGAAAAACGACTTTTCTAGTATCCTTTAACGGCCAACAGCTCTTCAATCAGGGGTGGGAGCCTGGTGAGCCCCTCCCTGATCTGTGGTAGAATTTGACAGTTTAATCTTGTGTTCTGTGAGTTCATGAATGTAACAGCTGTGTCATGTCCAAATGACAGTATTTCCCAGCACTCTTCACTATCGTTTTGCTCTTACACTCTTTGAAACTCCTCTTCTGCAATTCTCCCTGAGCCTTGGGAATGGGGTGGAGGAGGGTTGATGTAGCCTATTTAGGGCCGAGCACTCACAGTCACTTCTCAGCACTTGGACCAGTTATGAGTATGCATTAACCACTGCCCGCTGCAAAGAGAGGCTTTTCTGACCAATGTTGAGAGCAGCACATATTTACAGAGTAAATTACTGACACAACTGTCCTGAGTTGAAAGGTGAATTTCTCAAGTCATTCTAGCTCTAGCAGGTTCCAGAAGGTACTGTGTTGAAGAGAGATGAGTGGGAACCTTTGATCACTTCGATTCTGAATCTAGAGTTGTAAAAGATAAGGAAGCTGAGTATGGTGGTCCTGCCTTTGTTTACTTAGATTATTTTATTATTATTACGTGTTTGAGACAGGGTCTTATTGCATCACCATGGCTGGTCTGGAGCTTTCTACGTAGACCAGGCTAGTTTTGAACTCCCAGACATCCGTCTCTCTCTGCCTCCAAAATGCTGGAGTTAGAGGTATACACCACTATACCTACCTTATTTATTTACTTATTTTTTCAGCTTGTAGGAACTTTATTTTCCTTCCACCCTTTTCCCCTTTGCTCAGGTGTCTGCAGAGCAGCTCAGGACCACTCAGTGGTGGCTCCAACACTCAGTGGTCTGCGCTGTGGGAGCTGCTGACCAGTCCTCAGTGGCTGGCTGGGTACTCCAGTCTTCAGTAGGAAACTTCTGGATGGGTATGGAGGGCACCTGCACACCCTCAGACCAGCCGGCCATCTCTGGCTGAGCGGCAGTGAACTCAGATGCTGGCCCCGTCCATTCTCCCTGAAATTCCTCCTTGGTCACACAGCCTTCTCGGCAGTGGCCGGCTCTTCCTTCTCAATATCTTCTGGGTCTCTGTAGAAGTAAAGATCAGGCATGACCTCCCATGGGTGCTCACAGGAGATCATGCCACGCATGTGGAGTACTTTCCGGGCCAACATCCACCACATCAGACCCACTGAGTTAGCTCCCTTGTTGTTGCATGGGATGGCAATGTCCACGTAGCGCAGAGGAGAGTCTGTGTTACAGAGTGCAATGGTGGGCAGGTTGATGTAAGACGCCTCTGTGAGGGGCTGGTGGTCAGCCCTGGGGTCAGTGACCACCAGAAGCCGTGGCTCCCGGAGGGCTGCTTGGATCTGGTTGGTGAAGGTTCCAGGAGTGAAAGGATGAGCAATTGGAGCGGCTCCGGTGGCAGCAGCAAACTTCAGCATAGCTCGCTGCCCAGTGTTCCTGGAGGAGATAACGCTGACATCAGCGGGGTTCTCAATGGCAATGATGGCCCGGGCTGCCAGCAACAGCTTTTCCCACGTCCTCTTCAGATTTACCATGTAGATACCATCACTTTTCCTTTTGTAGATGTACTGCTCCATCTGGAAGTCAAGGTTGGTGCCACCTAAGTGGGTTCCTGTAGCAAGGAATTTGAGGACATCTTCCTCTTTCATCTGCAGGATATCAAGGGCTCCGGAAGTTGTGTAAGTTTCCCTTTAAGTTACGGTGGAAATCAAGAACAATGCTATGTGGACCTGTTCCAGGGCAGCGCTGAAAGCTAGTTTATTTCTTTTTAAGACAGAGTCTCACTATGTAGTGTTGAGTTATATTGCCACCCATGAGTTTTTGCTTTTTATTATTTATTTATTTGGTTTTTCGAGACAGGGTTTCTCTGTATTGTTTTGGAGACTGTCCTGGAACTCACTCGGTAGACCAGGCTTGGTCTCGAACTCACAGAGATCCGCCTGCCTCTGCCTCACGAGTGCTGGGATTAAAGGCATGCGCCACCACCGCCCGGCGAGTTTTTGCTTTTTAAACATTTAGATTTTAAAACTTATTTTTACGTGTATGTTTTTTCTACATCTATGCATGTGTACCACGTGCATTCCTGGTGCCCGTGGAAGTCAAAAGAGGGCATTGGGTACCCTAGAAGTGGAGTTATGAGGGTGCTGCAAACTGAACTTGACTGCAGGAACAGCTAGTGCTCTTAGTTGCCACCTCTCCAGCTCTCAGGAAAGAAAGTTGGGCTTGTCATTTTTTTTCTCTGTTCTTTTTCTTTTGTTTCCTTCTTTGAGACAGGTTCTCTCCATGATGTTGTAGCTCTGGTTGTCCTAGAACTCCTTCTATAGAACAGTCTGGCCTGAAACTCTTGAGCTCCACCTGTGTCTACCTCCCAAGTGCTGGGATTAAAGGTGTGTACCACCACTGCCCGGCCATGGCCTCCACTTTTAGTTTCACAATTAATGGCTCATTCTTGCATAGGCCTTCCCAGCAAGAGGTCCAGCATCTTGAGACTACTCTGAATTTATCAAGAAACTTTCTCCCGTTTTTACCACCCCCAGAATAGTTCATGGCTGCTGTAGCTTCTAATGACCACAGGGTGTCGCTCTCGATTGAAACCTGGAATTAACTAGTCCGCAGACTCACTGAAGGATCCTGTCTGCAGTCACGCTGTACTCCCTGCTTGAGACCCTAACCTGTGATCCCCAGTGCTCAGCAGCTGCTTCTGGCGTACACTCTCTGCCATCTCGGTACTCACTAGTTTCAGGGTTAGGGTTAGGACCACATCTGGTTTCTGCCACCTCAAATTTCTTCCTTGGGAAGCCACACCACAAGATGATGATGATGATTTTATTTATTTATTTATAGTTTTAGAGACAGGGTCTCATTACATAGCTTTGGCTAGCCTGGAACTGCTATGTAGTGTTGGGCCCCAGCCCCCACGGGGTCTCTGTGAGTTGCTTCTCAGCCAATAACCAGTCCTGGCTTACAGTCCTGGCCTTGCCC
This sequence comes from Mesocricetus auratus, assembly GCF_017639785.1. Taxonomy (NCBI): domain Eukaryota; kingdom Metazoa; phylum Chordata; class Mammalia; order Rodentia; family Cricetidae; genus Mesocricetus; species Mesocricetus auratus. The sequence continues at coordinate 51,489,243 of NW_024429191.1, read as the reverse complement.
CACTGGCATCAATCTCTTATGAAAACTACACCGGGGGTTTATCCACTGTGCTGTAAGTCTGTATATAAGGCTGCTTCCTCCTTGCAATAAACACACACACTCTCTCTCTCTCTCTCTCTCTCTCTCTCTCTCTCTCTCTCTCTCTCTCTCTCAGCACAAACGGCCGGGCATCTTGTCTTTCATTTAAATCTCCGGACTTTTGCCTGATACACTAGACTTGCTCATGGCACAGGTGCCACAATGTAGACCAGGTTGGCCTCTGTCTCCCAAGTGCTGGGGTTAAAGGCATATGCCACCACACTCGGCCCATGAGATCATTTAGAGGGTTGGGACCACACCTCCTTTTCCTGGGAATGTGGCTGTTAATTCCTTGTTGTAGGCAAGCAACCCTCTCAGACTTCCTTAGGCTCCATCTGAGGAAGATGTTTTCTCACCCAATAGACATGTATTTATCCCCATTCTATGACCCCCTCCTGTCTCTAGAAGGCCATGCTACTCTTGAACTCACATTGTAGTTGAAGCTGGCCTTGAACCCCTAATCTTTCAGCTGTGGCTTCCTAAGTGATGGGATTATAGACATGTGCTACCACATCTGGCATATATATGTATATATGAATCCTTCTAGAGATTTTATTTTTATTTTTTGTTATTAATTAAAAAGTATTTATTGGCTGGAGAGATGGCTCAGTGATTAAGAGCACTGACTGCTCTTCTAGAGGGCCTGGGTTCCATTCCCAGAACCCACATGACAGCTCACAACTGTCTGTAGTAACTGCAGTTCCAGGGGATAGGACACCTCACATAGACATACATATAGGCAAGCTACAAATGCACATAAAATAAAAACAATTAATTGAAAAATTATTTACTATTATTGTGTACGTGCACATGACATGCTTGTACATGAATGCCATGACTGGCATATGGAGGCCAGTAGGTAAGTTTAGGAGTTGGTTCTCCCACATGTACATGGGATCCAAGAATTGAACTCATGTTGTCAGGCTTTCACAGTAAGTGCGTTTACCCACTCTGACTTTTTTTAAATGTGTATGTCTGTGCACCATATGCGCAGTATCTGAAGAGACCAGAAGAGGAAAACAGGAGTTACAGATGGTTGGAAGTTGGTTTGTGTGAGTTGACAACAGAATCTGTGTCCCTCTGGAAGAGCAACCAGTGCTCTCAGCCACTGAACCATCTTTGCAGCCTCCCCCCATTTTTATTTTTTTATTTAGTAAGATTTATTTATTTATTATGTATACAGTGTTCTGTCTGCATGTATGCCTGCATGCCAGAAGAGGGCACCAGATCTCATTATAGATATGTGATTGCTGGGAACTGAACTCAGGACCTCTGGAAGAACAGTCAGTTCTCTTAACCTCTGAGCCATCTCTCCAGCCCCCCATTTTTATTTTTGATTATGTGTATATGTGTGTGTGTGGCTGTATGTGGGTTTGTGCATGTGAGTGCAGTGCCCTAGAGACTAGAAGTGGGTGTCGGATCCCCTGGGGCCAGCATTACCAGGAAGTTGTAAATCTGATGGAAGCTCTGGGGACAGAGCTCTGGTCCTGTGCAAAAGCAGCAAGCGTTTGTTAACTGCTGAGCTGAGCATCTTTCCAGTCCCTTAGCTTTCCTTTTTTGAGACAGGTATCATTTAACCCAGCGCTGAGCTTGCTATGTCTCTTAGAATGACCTTGAACTTCTGATCTTCCTACCTCCTGCTCTCCAGTGTTGAGATCTTAGGCATGTGTCACTACATCTGGTGTTTTCTTTCTCTTGGACAGAGGTGGTCTCCTGTGGTGTCCCCCTTCCCAGTTTCTCTTGCAGCTGGGGCATGGGCATATGACTATTCTGCTCTATAGACCCTGAGGGAGAGACACTTAGAGGGTTTTCCAGCAAAGATCCTGGACATCTTTTTTTCTGAACACGTGTCAGGAGAGTCTGCTCCCTTCTTACATGTAAGATGAGAAGCCTTAGGATGTGGCTGTGTGACTAGCTCCAACTAACTTAGTTCCTGCTATTCTTGCCATTGGGCCCCAGCCACAGTGGGTTAGGACAGGGCTTTGTGACTAAGGGAACACAGTGAAATGTGTCTGGAATTCTAGCTGCTTTGGTCTTTGTTTGTTTGCTTTTTTTTTTTTCGAGACAGGGTTTCTCTGTGAAACAGTCCTGGTTGTCCTGAACTCACTCTGTAGACCAGGCTGGCCTCGAGCTCACAGAGATCCTCCTGACCCTGCCTCTCCAGTGCTGGTATTAAAGGCGTGCACCACCACTACCCAGCACTGCTTTGGTCTTTGTTGGATGCTACCCCTGAGGAAGTCAGTCAGCTTCCACACTACAAGGATGACATCCAAGCAATCCTGTACAGGGCCTTTGTGTAGAGGAAGCAGCAGCACCCACTTTCCAGTCATGGGAGTGAGCTGCCTCTAGCCCCATGGGGCCTTTGAGCCTTCTGATGCCTGCAGCCCTCACTGCAGTGACACTCCCCATCCACAGCCACCATCTAGCCTACTCCTGATTCCCTACGTGCTGAACCACAGAAGAGAATACAAGCTGGAGCCTAACGCTGTAAGTTTTTCAAGGATTTGTTACAGCACAATAGAAATGGAATCAGAGGCTTGTGAGTAAGACTTCCCAGAGAAGTCTGCCATGGTGGTATATGCTTTTAGTCCCAGCACTCGGGAGGCAGAGGTAAACAGGTCTCAGTGAGTTTGAAGCTAGCCTGGTCTCCATAGAAAGTTGTAATCCAGCCAAGGCTACATAGTGAGACCCCCCCCAACAACAACAACAAAAACTTCAGAGAGAAAAGATGAGAGCACTGGAGCCTGATGACTTTGAGGTGCCCCTGACTAATGAGCCACGAAGGTGCCGACTTTTCCCCTTGTCACAAGAAAGAATTCCTGTCCTGTTCAGCTGCAGACCCATCTGCTGTCACTTGCAGCCCAAGCTTCCTTACTTCCAAAAGAAGACTCCTTGGGGATTTCTGAAAAGTGTTTGCCTGGTGATTTTCCATCACATTCTATTTTGTGAGGTGGGAAATGTCTTCTTCCCCATTATCATAAAAAAAAATCCAGGTTTGGTGGCACAGGCCTTTCACCTTTCATCCCAGCACGGGAGTTGGGGTGGGGGTGTGTGGGTGGAGGGGGTGCAGGGGTGGGGTGGGGGGCCTTCTCAGAAGAGGCCTGACGATCTCTGTGAGTTCAAAGCCAGCCTGGCCTACCTAGTGAGTTCCAGATCAGCTAGGGCTAGACAGAGAACCCCTGTCTAAATTTGTAAAAAAAACCAAATTTGTTATCATTATCATATGTATATGTCCTATTAATGTGTATGTGTGTGAGTGCAGGCGGATATGTACCTCGAGGAACATGTGGAGGCCAGAGGACAACTTTTGGGAGTTGTTTCTCTCCTTCCACCGTGGGACTCAAGATTCAAATCAGGTTGTCACACTCTGCTTTAAGTAAGTGCTTCCCCCCGTGAGCCATCTTACTGACTCTCTCTTGTTTCCCTGTCTTGTTTTTCATTTCCCTGTCTTGTTTTACATTTGTGTGTGCGTGTGTGAGTGTGTGTGTGTGTGTGTGTGTTGCACATGTCCCACAGCCCATTTGTGGTAAGAGAAGACCTGGTGGGAGTCAGTTCTCTCATTCTACCATGTGGGTCCCAGAGTCAATCTCAGGATGTCAGCAAACACCCCCCCCCTTTTTTTTTTAAAGTTTTGAGACAGGGCTTCTTTGTGTAGCCCTGGCTGTCCTGGAACTTGCTCTGTAGACCAGGCTGGCCTCAAATTCAGAGATCCACCTGTCTCTACCTCTCAGATACTGGGACTGAAGGTGTCTGCTACCACCCCCCCAACATTGCTTTTAAGAAGGTAAACTAAAAATGTGATGGCAGGATAGCCAGGGCTACACAAAAACAAGCAAACAAACAAAATTAGATGAGATACATGTGCATGCAGACTCACACATGTTCACATACAGGGGAAAAAAAAAGGTTTTAAAAATCATGGTAAAATATACAAAGCATAGTTTGTTGTTGTTTTCTTTTGAGATATGGTACCATGTAGCCCAAGCTGACTTCAGATTCACTATGTAACTAAGAATGATCTTGAGCTCCTGATCCTTCTGCTTCTACTTCCCAAGTACTGGGATTACAGGTACATATACCAAACATGTCCCTATGTCATAAAATTGACAATTTAATTCCATCCACCCTCACCCCACTCCCGTGCTGAGACTTGAACCTAGAACTTAACTGCATGCTGGAGAGGTAATCTATCCCCTTACCTAACTTGACTTTTTTTTTCACTCTATGTAGCTCTGGTTAGCTTGGAACTCACCATGTAGACCAGACTGACATCAAATTCATAGAGATCTGCCCGTTTCTGCCTTCCAAGTGCTGGGATTAAAGATAAGAGCCATACCTGGCAACGTTTTTTGTTTTAGATGTGTGTGAAGACAGCTGATTTCAAACTCCTGGGGCTCAAGGATCCTCTTACTGCAGCCTCCCAAGTAGCTGAAACTACAGAGCTCCCACCACACCCAGCCCAGGCAGGCTCTCAAGTTCATAGTCAGTGTTGTGCAATCAAAAGTCAACACTAGTGTCTCTGGGCCTCTATTATTTTCTGAAACTGAAACTCCGAACCAATTAAACAGTAACTCCCCCCTCCACCCCAGAGTTTATCAGGCTCTGATAACCTTTGTTTTACTTTCACTCTCTGAATTTGCCCATCTAGATACAGCATACAGGTGACCTCTTGTAATGGGCTTTTATTACTCATTATGATGTCTTTAAGGTTCATTTTAGGGGATTGTGGGTGGCATATAGCTGTAATCTGGGATAGGGAATGGAGAGAGGAGAATCACCCAGAAGCTAGCATGGAGTCATATAGGTGCAAAGAAGAATAAGAGAACCCAGCCTCAGCAAAGTGGGGGTTGAGGATCTAGCCTGAAAGTTGTTGCCCCCTATAAATAAATGTATTAAACAAACCCCAAGGTTTCCTGCTAATGGCCTCGTGGGTATTTTTTCTCTTCTCTGGAAACAGCCCTGAGTGGATTGCTGAAAAGCAGCTGTAGCTGTTTTTCCTTTCCCCACTAGGAGACATCAGTGGAATGGATCTTGCTGGCCCCTTGTGGAAGGTGCATGGGAGGTCTGTCCTCTGGGAGTCTCAGATGCACAAAGACCAAGAAACTGAGTGGACCTTCTAGGGGCTAACAGTCCCTCCACCAGCATGCCCCCCAGGGCTCAAATAAGGATGCTTCAGCCCTAGAGGCCAAACATTCCATTGTTCCCTTACAGTGTTAGAATCCAGGTTTTGCTCCAAATCCAAGGGCTCTGTCCTGTCCTCCAGTCCTGGTGTGTGTGTGTGTGTGTTTACTCTTCTGGGGATTTACAGAATGCCTGCAAAGCCTCTTATCTCAGACCTCAACTTGGGTTGAGAGAGTTGGTGCTGGGAGGCCTGGGTCATTTTGTAAGGCTGATCTCCTGGCCAACAGCTAGCCTCCCTGATTTGATTAACTCCTGGGACTTTGTCCTCATGAGACCACTTTAGTCCCTCACAAGTGTCAGGTTGGTCTGGCAAAGGTGAGGCTGACCAGAATGGCCATGATGGGGCCTGCTCTGTTCTGACTCTCTAGGCAATGCTACTGGGTAGCTTGCACAGTGTGAGTTTAGGCAGGCCTTTGTGAGCCTTGTATTCCTGTGTTCATACTAATGGTGTTCAGCCTGGGGCCTGTTACTGTTTGGCACTGACATCAGGGCCTGAGACCAAAGTATGTGTGTGGGGAAACCCCATTTTACTTAACAAAAACACATTACTTTCTCCATTCCGGGCAGTCACTATGGTGTCCCCAGAGAGCAGGGACAATCAACTTGTACAGTCTGATCAGTGAATAACCACCAACTCCCATGTGGGCAACACAGGAGATCCCTCCCTTCCTTTCTGTTTTGCTTTGTTTGTTGAGATAGACTTTCATAGAGCAGCCCAGGCTAGCCTCTAATACACAACAATTACACTGCCTCAGCCTCTCCAGTGCTGGGATTAGAAACATGAACCGTCATGTCTTGCTGTAAGGCACTGGGTTTTTTGTTTGTTTTGTTTCTTTTGTTTTGAGACAAGGCCTCTTGTAGCATAGGCTGATGTAAGTGCTATATGTGACACTGAATTCTTTTTTGTTTTCTCTTGCTTTTTTTTTGAGACAGGATTTCTCTTGGAACTTTCTCTGTAGACCAGGCTGGCCTCAAACACAGAGATCCACTTGCCTCTACCTTCCAGGCGCTGGAATTAAAGGCAAGTGCCACCACCACCCAGCAACACTGAAGTCTTCGTCTTCTTGCTTTAATCTCTCAAGTGCTGGACTACAGGCATGAACTACCACCATGCCTGGCTAAGACTGTGTTTCTTTCATCTTTCTTTCCTTACTCACTATGTAGACTACGCTCTGAACTCAGACATCCACGCAGATCTACCTCCCAAGTGCTGAGATTAAAGACATGCTCTACCGACTCCTACCTTTAAAATATTTTAAAATTTATTTTCATTTATGTGTATGTGTATGTGCCTGTATGTGCACCATGCTCATGCAGTGTCCAAGAAAGCCAGGAGAGGCCATCCGATCCCCTGGAATTAGAGTTCCAATCTGTTTTTAGCTGCCTGATGTGGATGCTGGGAACTTAGCTCAGGTCCTCTGCAAGAGCAGCTAAGCTTGTAACCAGTGAGCCATTTCTCCAGCTTCTTCTTTAAGCTAAAAGAAAGTATTATTGTATGTGTGATGTGTACGTATATGGGTGTGAAGGTGCCACACACAGCTTGCATGTGGCGATCAGAGGACAATTTAATGAAGTTGATTTTGCCCTTCCACCTTTGCGTGGGCTCCAGTGATAGAACTCACACCAACAACTGCTTATGTGGTAAATACTCTTACTGTTAAACCATCTGGAAAGGCCTACGAGATCCTGTTTTCTAAGAGAAAAAAGTTAGTGAGCTGTTGTGACATACGTTCTAGACAGGCTTTGAACATTGTCTCATTTAACCCACAAAAGCCCCATGATATACATCCTATGTTATCTCCACTTTACAGAGGAGAAAATACCCACAGAGATTAGTGATTTGCCTGAAATCACATGGCCAAAGCAGTGAGACTAATTCTGGGCACAGCCTCTCAGCCAGGATGTCTACATGGGCTCCCTTTGCCGGCTCTGATTTTGACCACGTGGGGTATGTGGTTGAGTGGCAGAGGCCAAGAGCTCATCTCCATCCCAGTCATCATCACCACAGCAGTAGTACCCAGTGCTCTTCAGTGCTTCCTGTGGGGCAGGCTCTGTGCTGGAGATGGTCCTTGTGTCTGTCGTGGATCATCTTCACAACGAACCTCGTATTCTCTGTCTTACAGGAGGCTCAGAGAGGCCACACCTACAAAGTGGCAAAATTTGGGATTTGAAGCCAGGCCTGCTGCAGTAGAAAGCTCTTGCAAATTCAGTTTGTCTTTTGATGTTGGGGTTGAACCCAGTGCCTCCTGTCCTAAGCATACACTTGACCTCTGAGTTGTATCCCCACGTCTGCTTTATTTTATTTTTATTTTTGAGACAAGATTTCTCTGTGTAGCCTTGGCTGTCCTGGTACTTGCTCTGTAGATCAGGCTGCCCTTAACTCAGAGGCCTCTGCCTCCTGAGTGCTGGGAATTAAAGGGTGCACTACCACCAACTGGTTTCCCAGATCTGATTTAGCTATGACATTTTTTTCCTTTGCTCACTCTTTCTTTTGCTTCTTCCTTCCTTCCTTCCTTCCTTCCTTCCTTCCTTCCTTCCTTCCTTCCTTCCTTCCTTCCTTCCTTCCCTCTTTCCTTCCTTCCTTTCTTCCTTTCTTTCTTTCTTTCTTTCTTTCTTTCTTTCTTTCTTTCTTTCTTTCTTCCTTCTTTCCTTTTCTCTCTTTCTGAGATAGAGTTTCTCTATTATGTAGCTTAGCTGTCCTAGGGACTGGTTATGTAGATTGGACTGACCTTGAACTCACAGATATCCATTTGCCTATGTTTTCTGAGCACTGATGGATGAAAAAAAAGGAGTAAAAAGGAAAGGAAAGGACATGACTGTTCCTAGGTATGGTGGAAGAGAAAGTTTACTGTAGATAAACTTTTAAAAATTATTTTTAATTTTCATTACTTTTTTAGATATTTAAAACCTTAAAAATATTTTTCTTGTTTTATATGTAGGAGTGTTTTACTTGCACATGTATGTGCGTACCATGTATGTCTGTGCTTTTGTGTGGGCATTGACTATAAGAGTAGCGGCCAGTGTTCTTAACAGTTGAGTCATCTCTGCAGTCCAAACTTTATTTATTTATTTATTTATTTATTATTTTTTTGGTTTTTACGAGACAGGGTTTCTCTGAATTGTTTTGGAGGCTGTCGGTCCAGCCTGGCCTCGAACTCACAGAGATCCGCCTGCCTCTGCCTCCCGAGTGCTGGGATTAAAGGCGTGCACCACCACCGCCCGGCGCAAACTTAATTTTTTTTAATTGCCTCCAATTACAATTTAAAAGTTTGGGAAAACGTTTTAGCCTATATAGAGTGTTAATATATAGAAGAGCAAACTCATGTTAAGAACATTAAAAAGTAAAAGCTAATATTCATAGGCATTCACCTAGCTTCTAAGAGGTCATGTCATCCTCAGGTAGCTTTATCGAGGTTATTAAAGCTGTCTCCATCACCCAAATATGTAGCTTCATTCTCCCACTTAGGACCAAAGAAGAAAAAGTAGATAGTCCAACAAAGGAGCAATTGTTTCCAATTAGTAAATACACTGATTGGACTCCCAAGTGAGATAATGATGCCTTCCTGTCTGTCTGTCCGCTTCATTTCCATCAGTCTGTCTGTCTTTCTCTGTGTAACAGCTCTGGACGTCCTGGAACTTGCTTTGTAGATCAGGCTGGCTTTGAACTCACAAAAATTCACCTGCCTCTGCCTCCAAAGGTGTGTGCCACCATGCCCAGTGAAACTGAACTTTTAATGAGAGTGTCCCATGGAAGAAAATGTGTCCTGGTGCCATGAGGAGGAAGAGGGTAAATGAAGTCAAAGAATCCAGTCAGGTTCTACATACAGAGGAGTTGGTCCCTCTATACAACTCAAAGCCAGGGCAGCATCTCATCCAGATTTGGTATAATTTTCAAGAATTTTATTTTATGTGCCTGATTTTGCCTGCATATGTCTCTGCACCATATGTATGTAGTGCCCACAGAAGCCAGAAGAGGGCATCAAAGCCCTTGGAACTGGAGTTACAGGTGGCTGGGAGTCACCATGTGGGTGCTGGGAACTGAACTTGGGTCCTCTGAAAGAGCAGCCAGATCTTAACCACTGAGTCATCTCTGCAGCCCCCACATTAGGGTTTCCACTTTTGATATGGAGCTAGAATTCAGAACAGTCTACAAACAGAATTTTATTAGCACAAGTATGTACATAAAGCTAGGTGTGGTGGTGCACACTTTAAATCCCAGTACTGACAGGCAGGGGCAGGGGGATTGCTGTGAGTTCGAGGTCAGCCTGGTATACAGAGCAAGTTACAGGACAGCCAAAAAACAAAAACAAAAACATAAATATTGTACAGAGTTCTCAAAGGACTAATAAAAATATATAAAATGTTAATTTAATGAAATATTTTAATGAAAAAATGAGGTCTCATTGTGTTCCCAAACTAGAGTGTGGTGGCTACTTAAGACAGTCCCTACTACTCGGCACAAGTAGACTGATTGATTCCAAAAGGTCACCATATTGATGCCAAACTTAGTGTGGGTGCCTGATTAGGGGAGTGCACTAGAGCCCCAGGCTCCAGAGCTCAAGAAACCCTTCTGCCTCTGGAATAGCTGGGATCATGGGCCTGTGCCTCCACACCTGGTCTGCTTTAACATTTTCAAACAATGACGATGAGCCAGACATCGTTGCTCATGCCTGTAATCTCAGTACTTTGGAGGCTAAGGCCAATTGTGAGTTCAAGGCCAGCCTTGACTACGTAATGAGTCCTTGTGTCAATAAACAAAGAAAAACACCACAACAAAACAAACAAACAAAACCAAAACAAACAAAAAAATCAGAACAAATACCTCCAAGAATTGTGGTGGAATTTGTATAACATAAAATCTTAAGCATGGTGGTTCACACTTGTAGTCTAAGCTACTTGGGAGGCTGGGGCAGCAGGATTGCCTGACTCCACTAGTTCAGGGACAGTCTGTTAAATAGATTAAGACTATATATGTACATATACAGACACAGACACATCTATCTATCTATCTATCTATCTATCTATCTATCTATCTATCTATCTATCATCCTATCTATCATCTATCTATCAATCAATCATCTATCTATCTATCTATCTATAATTATATATGTGGACTGGGCATGTAACTCAGTGAGAGCCATACCTAGCATATGTAAGATCCTGGGTTCTAGTCCCAGAACCAGAAAAAAATGCAAATATTTTTAAAGCACATAATTCAGTGGCATTTAATATGTCACAGGGTTGTGCCAATGTCACTTATAGCTAGCTCCAAAACAATTTCATCATCCTCAAAACAGACTTTGCATTCATTAAGCATTCTCCCCTCCTGGCAATCATTAATTTGCTGTCTCTATGAACTTACCTGTTTAAGGTGTTTCCTAGGAACAGAGTCACATATGATGTGGCCTTTTGTGATTGGCTTCTCAGCAAAGTTTTTGAGGATCATCTCTGATGAGCTGTATGTCATTCCTTTTTATGGCTATATAATATTTCATTGTTTAACCTTGCCTGTTTCTCAGATATTTAGCATTTAAATTGTTTCCACCTGTTGTTTTAGTGGTATTAGTGTAGTGTTGGGGGTTAAACCTAGGACCTATGGCCTCTTGTATGCTAGGCAAGCACTCTACCGCCGAGATATTGTACCAGCCCTCTTTTCTCTCTTCCTCTGTCCTTCTATCTTCTCTCCCTCCCTCCCTTCATTCCTTCTTTCCATATTGGGCATTGAATTCAGAGCTGTGCGTACACTAATACTATTACCCCATTCCTTGCTGCATTCTTAGCTCTAGTTTTACTTTATACTAGTTTTCACTTCTATTTGTATACATATGTGTGCTGCTGTGAATCTGGATGTACAGAAATCTCTTTGAATCCCTGCTTTAAAATTTTTGGGGTATGTCCACGTAAGGGGCACTGCTGTATCCCATGGCAATTCTAGGCTCGACCTTTTGAGGACCACTAAACTCGTTCCCATCTGTGGATGCATCACCGAGGTTGCCAGTTTTTCAACATCCTGGCCCAGGCTTGTTATTTCCCCTCTCTTTATTGCAGTGACTCAGTGGTGTGAAGTGGTATCTTCTTGTGGTTTGGCCTTGCATTTCCCTAAATGATGTTGAACATCCTTTCACGAGCTTGTTGGTCATTTGTGTATCTTTAGAGAAGCGCCTACTCAAGTGCTTTGTCCATTTTTAAGCAGGGTTGTCGCTCTTCTGACTTAACGTTTGCTTAAGGAAAATCACAGGATAGTACAGGAAAGTCCGTATAATGTTTGCCTTAGGTTCATCTAACATTTTGCCTCATTTAAATTTTTTACATGTTTGTGTTTTATTTTATTTTTATCATTTTTTTTTGTGTGTGCTTGTGGAGGTCAGAGGAAACTTTTGAGAGTCAACTCTCTGCTTCTATCTTTTTTTCCCCCAGGAATGGATCGAAGGTACTCAGCCTTGGTGACACTCACCCTTAACCACTGAACCATCTTCCAGCACCTCATCTCCTGCCCTTGTTTGCTTCCTTACTTACTATAGGATCTATTCATGTTTTCCAGCACCATTGGAAAGAGAAAGTCATAGACACTGCAGTCTGTAGATACTTCAGATCAAGGACACTTGTTTACATAACTACACAATGCTCTAACCCTGAGAACATTTCACAGATAGGAAATGTCTTCCTGATCTACTTTCTTTTTTTGGGAATGTGTGTGGGTTTGAGATAGGGTTTTTCTATGGCTTTGGAAGGCGTCCTGGAACGCACTCTGTAGACCAGGCTGGTCTCAAACACACAGATATCCACCTGCCTCTGCTTCCCAAGTGCTGGGATTAAAGGTGTGTGCCACCATTGCCCCGATCTACTTTCTGTACTCTAATTTTATCTATCATCCAGCACTGTACATCTCCTCTTCTATACAAAAGCAGGTAAGGGCCCTGAGTTGCACATAATTATCAGATTTCCTTCCTTCCTTCTTTCCTTCCTTCCTTCCTTCCTTCCTTCCTTCCTTCCTTCCTTCCTTCTTTCCTCCCCTCCTCTCTCTGTATGTTTTTTTTTTTTTTTTGAGACAGGGTTTCTCTCTGTAGCTTTGGAACCTGACTGGCCTTGAACTCACAGAGATCCACCTACCTCTGCCTCCCAAGTGCTGGGATTAAAGGCACATGCACCACCACTGCCCAACTATTATTTTATCTGTCTGTGTGTCTGTGTGTGTGTATCTATCTATCTATCTATCTATCTATCTATCTATCTATCTATCAATCATCTATTTTGAGACATAGCCCCAAATATCCTGAAATTCTTTACGTAGACCAGGATGGTCTTGAACTCACAGAGATCCACCTACCTCTGCCTTCCAAGTGTTGGGTTAGATATTTTTTTTTTTTTGGTTTTTCGAGACAGGGTTTCTCTGTGGCTTTGGAGGCTGTCCTGGAACTAGCTCTTGTAGACCAGGCTGGCCTCGAACTCACAGAGATCCGCCTGCCTCTGCCTCCCGAGTGCTGGGATTAAAGGCGTGCGCCACCAACGCCCGGCAAGTGTTGGGATTAAAGGTGTGCACCACCAGCCTCAGCTGAGTTGTGTGTGTGTGTGCGCGCGCGCGCGAGCGCGCGTGAGCGTGCGCTGGAGGTTGTGCTCAGACTTGCTATGTATCTGCTCTACCACTGAGCTACATTCCAGCCACTGACACTTTAGTATAATACAATCCCTTAAAAAAAAACCAGTGTTTCTATACTGGTCATGGTGTACATACTTGCTATCCCAGCATTTGGGAAATTGGGACTGGAGAATTACTGTGAATTCGAGACCAGCCCTCACTATATCCAGAGACTTTCTTTCTTTTAGACTTATTTATTCTACTTAATGTGTATGAGTGTTTTATTCACATGTATGTTTGTGCACCATGTGAATACTTCGTACCCACAGAGGTCAGAAGAGGGTGTCTGATCTCACAGAACTGGAGTTGTGGATGGTTGTGAGCCTCCATGTGGGTGCTGGGAATTGCACCCAGATCCTTTACAAGAACAAGTGCTCTTAACCACTGAGTCATATTTCCAGCTTGAGATTTTTAAAAAACAAAGGCCCCCCAGGATTATTTTAGTTTACATTTGTCTAATGTTTCCTTATTACTAAATTCAGGTTGTGTAGACTTGAGATGGCTCAGCAGGCAACAGTGTTTGCAGCATAACCTGAGTTTGATCCATGGATCCCAAGGTGGAAGGACATTAACTCCTAAAAGTTGTCTTTTAACTTCCAGTGCTGCTCACAAGCCTCCCTCCCCACCCTACACACACACACACACACACACACACACACACACACACACACACACACACACACACATAATATTTTTTTAAAGCTGGGGCATGGTGACACACATCTTTAATTCCAGTACTCAAGAGGCAGAGGCTGAGGCACACATGACTCTGTTTTGTATCTCACTGAAACCCTGCACTATGACCTGTGCTGGGTTTCTCACTTGGAGACATCCAATGTCATCTGTCCAGAAGTGGCTATCTTCACACTTGAGGCAAGATGTCTGATCCCTTTGTTATGAACTTTCCCCCCTCCCCCCTCCCCCCCCGGACTGGCTTCAAGCTTTCTATGTATGTAGACCAGGCTGGCTTCAAACTCAGAGATCCATCTGCCTCTGTTTCCTGAATGCTGGGATTAAACACATGAGTCATTATGCCTGGCTGTTGTATATTTTCAAAAAAGTTATTGGGTGTGCCTGTTTCAGTGTGCTAGATGTATGTGGAGACATGTGTACCATCATGACAGATCGGAGGACAGCTCTGCAGAGTTAGTTCTGTCTTTACCTGAGTTTGAGATTGAACTCAGGTTGTCAGGCTTCACAGCTTGTGCCTTTACCTCTTGAGTCACCTCACTGGCCCTGTAGAGTTACTTTTTGTTAATGTTCTTTTGTTTTGAGACAGGTTTTCATGTAGCCTGAGCTGGCTTTAAACTCACCATGTAGCTGGGGTGACCCTGAACTTCTGATAGTCTCTCCTCTACCTCCCAAGTACTGGGATTACAGGCATGGGCCACCACTGATGGCTTTGTATATTTTGTCTAGTTAAAACTGTTTTCACTGTAGCTGCTGGTGATCAATCTGTAAAGACACACTTTAGTCTCATGCTGTTATCCCCCCTCTCTAAACATCTCCCTAGACTTATTTCCTGTTGATGAAAAAAGCATTTATTTTGTTTGTGTATGCGTGTGAGAAAGTGTGTGTGTGTGTGTGTGTGAGAGAGAGAGAGAGAGAGAGAGAGAGAGAGAGAGAGAGAGAGAGAGAGAGAGAGAGCACTCCTGTGTCTGCACATGGACTTGAACTTGTGTGCCTCGGTGTGTGCTATGTGTGGGAGTCAGCAGGCAATTTTGTGGAATTCTCCCCTTCCACCACGTGTGCTCTAGGAATCAAATATGTCAGCGGGCTTGGTAGTAGGAGCTTCCACAGGCTGAGACATTTTGCCAGCCCCCATCGAGTAGTTTTACATAAGCTGTCTCTATGTCTCCAGCTCCTTCTGCTTTCTTGTTCTGTTCTGGGCAGTTTTCTTACCACCTTTTCTGTGGTCTCCTGGATAACCCCACCCACCTGTATCTGACCTGGCTCATGGCCTTGCTCATAGTCCATCTCTTGCTTGCAAAGGCAGGTCAGTTTGCAGTGAGCAGAGCTTGGGGACTCTCTTCTCCTTTTCTGTCCCAGAGCTTCCCTTCCTTAGTGCAGCTGCTGCAGCCATAGGCTAGATGGAGGGATCACAGAGCTATCCAATCACCAGTGCGATACCCTCTTCCCACAACAGGGCTAGGAGGATGAGTGATGAAATCCCACCAGCATGGCTGCAGCGTGCTCAGCAGAACCCTGTGATAAGATGTCTAACAGTTACAGGGTGGCTGTTTTGAGGTTAAGAGGCTGGGAGCCCACAGGAAGTGACTTAGTGCTGAGCTGATGCAGCTTTGTTCAGCACCCGTCCTGACACAGAGACTGCAGCTGGCACTGCTGGGAATGGCCACAGAGTGCACCGATCCTTGTATGGGGGGAACACAGAGCCAGGCCCTGAATCCAGATGGGCACTATGGGGCCTTGGCTTCAGGTAGGTGTGTGCCTTCCTCCGCATCTGCCTCCTGGAGCCTGCCCCGCTGGAGAGCATACTTGGCTGCTGCTGTTCTCTGCTATATCAACCTTCTGAACTACATGAACTGGTTCATCATCCCAGGTGAGGAGGGAAAGGGTGGCTCAGGGCGGTATCTCCAGGTATCCCCACCCTACAAGCCCGTGACTGTGCACCCATGGTGGCCTTCCTCCCAGCACCCTCTCTTCTCTTGGAGCACATCTCTGGTGGTTTCACCCCTGTAAGTGACCTCCAGCCTGTCCTGAGTGGTCCCAAGCCAGAATGGGGCACAGTGTGTGGGGCGGGGACGTTAGGAGGTAGATGGATGGGATTGTACTCTGCAGCAAAGGCCTCAGGTTGAAGACGGAGCTGCAGGCAAGGTTATGGAGGGCAGGACAGCTTGGCTCAGCTCCCAAATGAGAATGTCTCTTCCTGGGCTGTTTCTGGGGCATCTGGCTGCTGGCCTGACTTGCACAGTTTGTCATCCTTCTTGTAGGAAACAGGGCACAACCTGCTTCTGTGTTCTGTCACTCACTTATGTATTCCTTTGTGACTGGGATCAGCTTGCTTTTCTATTCATTCATTCCTTCATCTGTTCATAGTCAACCCTGATTGCGTGTGTGTGTGTGTGTGTGTGTGTGTGTGTGTGTGTGTGTGTGTGTGTGATGTTCATAAGTGCATGTGTGGCAGTCAGAGGACCACTCTCTGGAGTCGGTGCTCCCCTTTACCTTTATGTGAGCTCCAGGGATTGAACTCAGGTCTCCAGGCTTGTTCAGCAAGTGTCTTCACAAGGCGAGTCCTCTTGGCAGCTCTCTTTTCTTTTTTGAGGCAGGGCCTCATGTAACTTAGGCTAGACTCAAACTCTCTATGTAGCTGAGGATGCTCTTAACCTACTGTCATTCCTGCCTTTGCTCCTGAGAGCCAGGATTACAGGAATGTCACCACATTGATTTATGTAGTCTTAGGGATTGAAGCTAGGGTTTTGTGCATGCTAGGCAAGCACACTACTAGCTGACTGACTCCCCAGCCTCTTCTGATTCTTTCTTTCTTTGTTTTTGAGACAGGGTCTTACGGAAGAGCAGGTTGCTTCTGAATTCACTGTGTAGTTGAAAATCATCTTGAACTCACAATCCTCCTGCCTCTGCCTCCCAAGTGCTGAGATTATGGATGTGACATCATGCCTAGTCAACCTTTCCTTTTCTTCATCCACATGTTTCAGATTGAGCACTGTGAGCAGGAGCCTCTGGTAGGACGCAGGCGAAACTCAGATGTGTGGGTCCTACAGCCTGGACTACTGTTTTAAGGGGCACAGAAATAACAGTCATGCAAGGCAGGGAGGTGATTTGGGGGTGATGGTGCAGATGAGGGGGCTCGGGCCAGGCTGAGAAACCTCCTTAAGTAACTGCATCTGCTGGCCATGCCCAAAGCCGGGACGTTGAGCATGAGTTATGTGTTTAGAATAGCCAGGAACCTCTGTGGAATGAATGGGAGTCTGGGGCTGCAGACATCACCAGAGCAGGACTGTGTCTCTGGGGAGCTCAGAGGGACATAGAACATGTGCCCAGCCTGTTCTGGTGTGAGACAGAGGGGACAGAGTGCGATGAGTGCCAGCAGATCAGCCCTGAGGGTGAATGACTATACAACTCACACACAGGGACTGTTTGGCCTGGGCCTTGGGGACCGAGATGACTGGAAGGGCACGGATTATAGAGGTGTGAGTCCAGGTAGGTAAGTGTAGTGATCAGAAGTGGCAAGAGGGAGAGAAATCAGGAAATAATCCCCAGATCACAGGCTTTTTGAATGCCAGCCTGGGAGCTTGTACTCTCTTGTCCAGGCAATGGGGAGCCATGGGAGAGAATTGTAAGTGGAAGATTATAATGGGATTTGGGCCCTCGAAAGATGCAAGATGAGCTTGGGAGGTCAGTTCAGAGGCTACCAAAGGGGATCAGGCTGAAGGTGAGGCCAGAACCTTAGTATGGGCTGAGAGGCTTGGAGGAATGGGAGGGGTGAGAGGCACAGCTGCTAGGAAGTGCCACTGCGCAGCCTTCTGAGGATTAGCCCTAACTGTAGCTCTTTCTGCCCTGGGCCCCCCCAATGGGGCTGTCAGACTCTGAGACCCGCATGCCAAGGGTGCTTCCCCCTTGGAACTTCCAATGGTTGTGGTCACAATGGGGAAGACTTGGAGAAGTGAAACCATGCAGGGGCTCTTGGGGACTGTTGGGACCAAGCGGTGGTGTAGCAGCTAAGATTCTCCTGTGAAAAGAGCACTTAGGAAGACCAGGATGTTAGGAACCAGAAGAACTGGCTTCATTTTTGGTCTTGGGCTACCCACAAGGTTGAGAAGATCACAGGAGACATATCAAGGGAACTCTCCTAAAAATGGAAAATGAGTGCACTCAGAGGACTTTTAGGCAGCTATTTTCCTTGCTAACTCATGTTGCATATTTTTCTCTCACTCCAATGATTATGCCATCTGGTGTCATTAAAAGATAAGAAAGGGCTGAGGATGTAACTAAGTTGGTAGAGTGCTTGTTTGGCATGCAGGAAGTCCTGGGTTACATCCACAGCACCCCATAAAACCAGTGGGGTGGCACATTCCTGTAATCCTAGTACTTACGATAGAGTCAGGAGGCTTACAAGTTCAAGGTCATCCTTGGCTACAAAAAGAGTTTAAGGCCAACTTAAGACTCTGAGGATTTTTTTTCCTCAAAATGATAATTTTTAAAGGTAAAACAGATATACAGCTGTGTATGTTTGGATGTTATGGTGATTGGGCTCAAACTAGATGAATAAATAAACTCTCCTACCTGGTGCCTTCCGTTCTTTGATCTTCATTCACTGGCTGCTGGATATCACATTAGAGGGGTGGGTGTAGGGCTTCTTGTGGGCGGGCCCATGTGGGGATGTTTGTTCCCCTCTGTGATGCTGGATGGGGGAGCTGCCTCTGTCAGAGTTGCAATCCGTGCTCCTCCCATTCCAGCTGGACGGTCTTGGGCAGGTGGAGTCTGTGTCTAAAGCACAGTGATGCCCCCCACCTCTTTTTGAGACAGGGTTTCATGTAACTTAGACTGGCTTTGAAGTCTGCTGGCCTCAAACTCCTGATCATCCTGTCTCCAGCTCCTGATGGCTGAGATTGTGTGCTGCCATGCTGACTTGGTGTGTGTTTGGTAGGGGCATGTTTCTGGTTTTTGCTACTGTTGCTGCTATCGCTGTGTGGTTGTACAAATGTACAGGTAGGTGGAGATGAGGACCATAGGCCCAGCTACTGTGTCCTGTGCTGTGCTGCTCATCTGGGCCTGTCCCAGAATCTGAGGAACCAGCCTTGGAGGCCACTTGGGGGGTTACTTCCCATCAACACTGTTCATCTGTCCCTAGGAGTGTTACTGGATGTCCAGAAGTATTTCCACATCAGTGACAGCCATGCTGGTTTGCTGCAGACAGGTAAGGAACCTGGACCCTGGAACAAGGCCTCTTTGTCATAGTGTGGTGGTTTCTGTAGCTGGCTCCAGACCCTTAGTCTTCTGCAGGAGAGAGCTGGGGCTTGACCAGGCCCTGGAGCTGGGGAAGGCTCCTGAGTGATCCCAGTTCCCATCCTGCTTGCAGCTCAGCTGAGTATTCCACAGAGAAGCATGAAATCCCAGTGTGTGCTTTTCTCTCAGGACTCACAGACAGGAAGACTTTGATCCTCAGGTGGACTCAGAAGGCCTCTGGGCCACAGAGAATCTGCTAATCCAGCATCAGGGAGCAGCCACACATTGGTTTATGACATCCTGAAGCATACGTTAACCTTCCATGAAAACTTGAGTTAAGTGATACACACCTGTATGTATGCACACAGGGATGCACATGGTCACAGCACACAACCCCGCATGTACACTGCGGCTCCTCCCTGCAGCCTGCCCTCCCCCTGCAATTGCCCATTGTCATAGTTTCACAGCAGGTTCTCAAACTAGGTATGGGGAGCCGGACTTTTCCTGGACTGTGTGAACAGTCCTGAGAGATCTATTTCAGTCTGCCTGTTGTTTTCCTAACATGATCAGTCTGGAACAAACCCGTGCCTGGAGGGTTGGTCCCCTTTGTCATTGTCCCATCCTTACCCTACTCCTGTACTGTCTGTCCACTATCTGAAGTGGAAAGGATTGCTAAATCTGTATGCTCCTCTCTGTAAAACTTGAGGGTACCAAGCAAAGGGGCCTGCTATGGCTTCTGCAGGGAGGCTCAGGGCACAGACAGCTCACTCATAGAAATGCTTCTATGTCTTCCCACCAAGCCACTCACCCCTGGCGAGGAGCCAAGCCTTATCTAGCCAGCCCTGTTCGTGACTGCTATTTATCTATGAATTCAACTTCAGAAAGGAGATGGTGATCTCTGGGATAGGTATTAACACACTGCTTTTGATCTTAACAAGCCACAGTTTCCTCACAGTCTGATTTGACAGGTTAGTTTGGCAAAGCAGGGCTGACTTTCCCACTTGGGTTCATGGCAGGCCTTTCCCATAAACCGAATGAACTCCATCTGCCCCTTAGAGTGCTTGATGGAAATACTGTTTACAAAAATAAAGTCATCCCTCTGTCTTCTGGGGACCAGTTCCAGGATCCCTGTAGATGGTCAGTCCAAAAAGGCTAAGAGTTCCAGGCCAGTCTGGCCTACTTAGTTCTAGGCAGCCAGTATTACATAGTGGGACGGATCCTGTCTAAAATAAAAAGACATAGTATCTGAGTGTAGTGGTACATGACTTCAATCCAGGCTCTCGGGAGGCAGAGGCAGGTAGATCTTTGTGAGTATGAGGCCAGCCTAATTTACAGAGAGATTTCTAGGATATCCAGGACTACATACAAAGACCTTGTCTCAAAAAAAAAAAAAAGGCGTAGTGTTTGCAGGTCCCCTAATACATCTTCCTCTAAAATCAGGTCATCTCCAAATGACTTGGGGTAGCTAACACAAGTCTCTGTAAACCATTGTTATAGTGTTTCATTTTGGGACTAGTGAAAAGGATAAAAGTCTGTACAATGTCAGTGAACTACTTCAACTTTAGACAAAAGGTTTCATTTATTTTTATTAACATTTATTTTGTTTTGCTTTTTTTCAAAACAGGGTTTCTCTGTGTAGCACTGGCTGTCCTGGAACTGTCTCTGTAGACCAGCCTGGTCTCAAACACAGAGATCCTCCTGCCTCTGCCTCCTGAGTGCACTGCTGGGATTATCAGTGTACACTGCCTCGCCTGGATTTAGTTACTTTAAAATGTTTATGATTACCTTATGTGTATGAATGTTCTGCTTGCATGTGAGTATGTGTACTGTGTGTGTTCCTGGTGCCATTGGAGGTCAGAAGAGGGCATTGGAGGCTCTAGGACTGAAGTTCTGAGCTTCCTGATATGGGTGCTGGCAACTGAACTTGGGTCCTCTATACGAACAACATGTGCTCTTAACTCTGCTCCATCTCTCCCAAAGGTATTTATTTATTTGCTTTGAGATAAGGTCTCACGTAACTCAGACTGGTCCCGAACCCACCAAGTAGTCAAGAATCATCTTGAATTCTTGATCCATCTGCTTATAGTTTCCCAGAACTGAGACTGCAGATATGTATTCCATGCTTGGCTAATAAAAAATTTTTAAATGTCAACTGAAAGCATATGAAAAATAAGTAGTTCTAGAGGGAGTGCAAACAACACAGATCTATAATAACGTTAGTGAACCGGGATTGGCAGCACATGCTTCGGGAGGCAGAGGCAGGTAGATTCTATGAATTAAAGGCTAACCTGGTCTACGTAGTGGGCTCCAAGCCAAACAGGGCTGCACAGGGATACTCTGTCTCGAACAGATGGAAACAAATAAAACACCATCACAAGCATTTGTAGTGTATGCTTGTGACCCCTGGGAAGCGGAGGCAGGAAGAAGAGTCAAAGTTATCAGCCAAGTAGGGAGAGAGAGGCTGCCTGGGCCTCAGCTCATTTGTTCAGTGAGATACCGTTTGTTTTTCATTAGACAGCTGAAAATGAAATTCTAGTTCATATCAGTTGGTGACAAGAGTTCTAACAAGCACTTCTGTGCAAGTGTAAACTGATACAGCCTTTTTGGAGCCCTATTTTGGCAGTAGCTATTACAATTTTAAACTCCGTCAACACTGGAGATCACTCTCTGTGGAGTATTAGGTTGAACCATATTAAATTGCTGGTTTTGTAGGTCAAAAGTGGCCTAATTTCCACAATTGTGTATTGCTTAACCTAGTACTACAGCAGGTCATGAGAGAGTGGGAGGGACTGGGGCCTGAGCTGGGCATTCACTGGGCTCAGGAAATGTCAATCATCTATTATCAGCAAATGGAGTCCCAGGTTTTAGACAGAGCCCTCCTAAGTCTTGGCCCTTTGATGGTGGATAAGGTGAAGAGGGGAGGGGTTTTTAGGCCTCTGTCTACCTGCTAACTCTCCCAACAAGGAAGGAGGAGATTTATTTTAGATACAGACATCATGCATGGGTTTATCCATGTGCTACACAGTTGGGCAAACCCAAAGCCAAGTCTTGTTCTCATTGAAGAGCAAACACATCACTAATAAGTGCTTTGTTTAGTTTTAGTTTTTAAAAATATTATTATAGGCTGGAACAATGACTGATCAGTTAAGAGCACTGGTTTGACTGGATGGTGGTGGCACATGCCTTTAATCCCAACACTTGGAAGGCAGAGGCAGGCAGATCTCTGAGTTTGAAGCCAGCTTGGTCTACAGAGTGAATTCCAGGATGTCAGGGCTGTTACATAGAGAAACCCTGTCTCAAAAAAGCAAAACAAACAAACAAAAAAAGCCCTCATACACACAAAATAATACGTTTTTAAAAATTAAAAGAAACATTTTTATTGCATTGTGTGTGTGTGTGTGTGTGTGTATGTATGTATGTATGTATGTATGTATGTGTGCTCGTGTGCCTGTTCTGTGTGTGTACGTAAGTCACAAAGTGAGTGTAGTCAGAGGACAATTTGCTGAAGTTGACTTTGTTGTTTCAACCTTGTAGGCCCTGGGGATCGACCTCAGGTCTTTGGGCTTGGTGGCAAGCATCTTCAGTCACTGAGGCATCTCAACTGGCCCCTTGTTTTTGAGACAAGGTCTTGCCTTGTATCCCAGGTTGTCCTTGAACCTCTGGTTCTTTTGTCTCAGCCTCCAGAGTTCTGGAATTACAAGCACCATGCCTGACTTGATGCAGATGTAGCTGGAGATGTAGTTCATTTGGTAGGTGCTTGTGTGGGATGCACAAAGCCCTGGGTTCTATTGCATTGCCTAAAAATGGAGTGTGGTGACACACACTTGTAGCACCAGCAGTCAGGAGGTAGAGACAGGAGGAAGATCAGAAGTTCAAGGTTATCCTTGGCTACATAACAATTTCAAGGCCAGCAACCTAGGATACGTGAGACCCTCGTTAATACATAGGTGTTGGTGTAGAGAATAGTGTGTGCCCTGAGGCACACCAGCTCTTTTCCCCAGTCTCCTGCATCATCATTGGCTTTTAGTCCATGTGCTTGTTTCAGGTTCCTCCTCTGCTGGTCTAAAGGCCTGATCTCCCTTTCCTCTTGCCAGCAGCAGGTGTGTGAGTGACAGATCCGATCAGTTCCTGTACCCACACTCACAGAAGCCATGCATTCGTACAAATTCAGAAGGCTAGCGCCCACTCTGTGCTGGCAGCTCTACAATTCCTTTTATGTTGCCTGAAGGAGAGTGTCAGCTTCCCAAGACTAGGGTAATGCTCAGAGGCCACACAGTAACATAAATCAGAGTTGAGATTTGGTCCATGCTCAGTGTCCTATACTCTGGGCTGTAGTTTGTATAATGGATCAGGAATGTAAGACTCAACTTTTATCTCTTCCTTGTCTTGTCCTGGGCCTACTGCCAAGGTGCCAGCTTGTGGCATCTGTGCCAGGCCTCTTCCCTGGGCCAGCAGGGCTGTCTGCCCAGCTACCCTCTTGGAGGTTCCAGGCTGCCTCTTGTGTGTCTCCTCCAGTCTTCATCGGCTGCCTGCTGGTGTCTGCGCCTGTGTTTGGCTATCTGGGTGACCGCCACAGCCGCAAGGCCACACTGAGCTTTGGGATCCTGCTGTGGTCAGGCGCTGGCCTTTCCAGCTCCTTCATCTCCTACCAGGTAGGGCCCACATCGCTGCCCAGTCCCTGGGACCTTCCCCATCTGCTTTCTCCCTCATCCAGTTGCCTCAGAGTTCCCTTCTGGCCCAAGCCAGCTCAGGGATTGTACTGCCAGGGCCAGGAGGGGAGCTGTGGTACAGCCTCTAAGCCTGAGTAGGGAGGCTGTTAGACATGTTTTTCTTTTCTTTTCTTTTTTTTTTTTTTTTTGAGGTAGGGTCTCACTATATAGCACTGGATGTCCTGGAACTAGCTTTGTAGACCAGACAGACCTAGAACTCATAGAAATCTGCCTGCTTCTGTTTCCAGAGTGCTGAGATTAAAGGTGTGCACCACTAAGCCCTGATGTTGTTTTTGAAATAGTGTCTTGCTCTGTAGCTCTGACTGGGTTCTTCATGTAGAAGAGGCTGGTCTTGAACTCTCAGAAATCCACTTCTGCCTTTCAAGTGCTGAAATCAAAGGCATGTACCACCATGTCCACCTGGCCCATTAGATTTTCTTTTTAAATTTTTTTATTTATTTAACTTTATTTTATGTACATTGGAGTGAAGGTATCCAATCCCCTGGAACTTGAGTTACAGACAGTTGTGAGCTGTCATGTGGGTGCTGGGAATTGAACCTAGGTCCTTTTGAAGAACAGCCAGTGCTTTTTAACCGCTGATCCATCTCTCCAGCCTCTTTTTAATGTTTTTTTTTTTTTGAGACAGGGTTTCCTTTGTGTTTTGTTGTTGTTTTTTGTTTTTATTTTTTCTAGATGGGATCTCTCACTATATAGTAATGGCTGTCTTATAACTCACTTTGTAGGCCGGATGGTCTCGAACTCAGAAATCCACCTGCCTCTGCCTCTCAAGTGTTTGGGACTAAAGATGTGTGTCACCACACCCAGCCCGGCCCGTTATACTTTCTTAACAGGAGGCTTCCTGGCCCTTCATTTCACTTCCCATTTTGGTGGGCTCAGCGAGGGTTGGGGAAGGTTGGCATAATAGGTTCTGTCTTGGGAAACTGCCCTGGCTAAAGAGAGCCAAAGGAAGGGTTTCCCCTCTGTTCTGAGCGGGCAGTGGCCATAAGCACCAGTAGGCTCACCCATAGGATTCTGGGAATCTGGAGTCTCTAAGGGCCTTTGTCATGAGGTCCCTTTAGGCCCTCTGACACATCCTCTGACCCCTTGTCCCATGGGAAATTTCTGGATCTCACCATGGTCTTGTGCCGGCCTATCCAGTATTGCTGGCTCTTCTTCCTGTCCCGTGGGGCCGTGGGCACTGGCGCAGCAAGTTACTCCACCATTGCACCCACTGTCCTGGGCGACCTCTTCGTGAAGGATCAGCGGACCTGTGTCCTGGCTGTCTTTTACATCTTCATCCCTGTTGGAAGGTTGGTACCATTTCTGGACCCACCTCCCCAAAAGTAAACTGAGGCTGAAGGAATCAGAGCAGGGGCTGTGCTGGTGGTAGGAGAGATCAAACCAGGAGGGCTAGGATCTGCATCACTGCTCCTTCCTTCCCCACCACTGCCCCCCTCTCCCAGCCTTTTCCCTAGGCTGTAAATGGGGACAATGCTGTCGCTCAATAGGCTAGGTGAAGGTTATATGAGAACTATGCTTCTGAAGATCAGCACACTTCTAGAAGGGATGAGAAGAGGCAGTGTGGCCCCCAGGGAAGGGCAGCCCTGGGAGACCAGTGAGGAAGTGTGCTTTGAGGCCCTATGGGGAGGTCCCTGAGCTCCGACCCTCATTTCCTGAACCTGCCTGACTCAAGCAGGGCTGGGCTTTGGACACTAGGGGTGCGGTTGGTGACGGGGTATGCAATTCCTTATATGGAGGGAATGGCGCAGGGCCAGGGCCAGGAGCCAGAGGTCACTAGGGGTCTGGCTAAGGGTAGCATAAAACTGGGCTTTTCTCAGGGAATGGGCTCTGAGGCTCAGAGAACTGGGCCTGGGCAGGGGAGCCAGTTCTCTGCAGTCAGACTGGCCGTGGGCCCTGCCTTCCACCCCTCACTGTTATCTCTCTTACCCCATTGTTGCAGTGGTCTGGGCTACGTGCTAGGGTCAGTTGTGGCGGAGCTGACAGGGAACTGGCGTTGGGCCCTTCGAGTAAGTTCCACTTCCTTTTTGTCCCTCTGCCTTACCCCCTGGGCGGGCTGGGACTTTCCAGTCTCCATGGCCTTCGCCACTTGGCATAGTACCTGGCGCCATGTGGGGTGTTGGATACTGGCGACCAGGCCTCATGGGGAATATGGGCTATGGAAATTGTGACCTTGGAGTCAAATCCCAGCTGCTGAGTTTGCTGGCTGTGTGGCCTCAGGCAAGTTGCCTTCTTGTTTGGTGCCTCGGCTTCCCTTGCTGTAAAACTTAAAGCTACCTATGGATTCTTAAGGCTTATTTGAGCAAGGACTGGAAAGTTTCTGCGTCAGGCCAGACAGAGCATCCTTTTTTTAAATTTTTATTTATTCATTATGTATACAGTGTTCTGTCTGCATGTATGCTTGTACACCAGAAAAGGGCACCAGATCTTATTACAGATGGTTGTGAGCCACCATGTGGTTGCTGGGAATTGAACTCAGGACCTCTGGCTAGTCTAGAGTTCAGACTCTGTCTCCTAGACTGTGGTAGGTAGCATTTGGCTCTGAGCTCCCTGGCCCTCTCTCCCTAGATCATGCCCTGTTTGGATGCTCTGGCCTTAGTCCTGCTCATCCTGCTGGTTCCAGACATACCTCGAGGAGCAGCTGAGAAACAGGGAGAAGTGGCAGTGGGGGCTCCAAGGAGCAGCTGGTGTGAGGATGTCAGATACCTGGGGAAAAAGTAAGTGTCCCTGCTCTGTTACAAGTTTCAAGAAAGCCCTCTGGGGGTGGAGAGAAGGCTCAAAGGCTAAGTGCATTGAGTGCTCTTCTCCAGTTCAAGTCCCAGTAACCACGTGGTGGCTCATAACCACCTGTAGTGAGGTCTGATGCCCTCTTCTGGCGTGTAGGCAAACATGCAGACAGAATACTTCAGAATACTATACATTTAAAAAAAAACATAAAAAAGAGAATACTATACATAATAAATAGATCCTTAAAAAATAACCCCTCTCTCTGGTCCAACAACTCCAACCTCCCATTTCTCTGCCTCTAGGGCTGCCTCGGTGTTCATGGCCTTCTTCCTTCTCTGAGCCCCACTCTTACTGAGATGCCCCTATTACTCCGTCCCTCTGTAGGTGGCAGACCTGTGACAGTGGGGCCAGCTGTGTGAGCTCTAGCCCTGCACTATGTTCATTTATCCAGTGGACTTGGTTTTCCAACCCCCACCGGCTTCCCCAGGCTGCTGGAAGGGTGCTTTGGGTTCATTGTCCACCTCTTCAAGCTGCATGGGAGCAACGCTGGCCCCTGTGCCAGGTCTCGAAGAGAAGCAGCATAAGCACTGTAGTCTCAGGCCTCATGATTCACTGCAGCGTGGAGCATGAGGGTGGCTCAGAACATTAGGGAGTCTGGATCCTGCATGACTGGGGGAGTGGTCAGGCCCTTTCAGTCCTGGCCCTATCTTGGCTTCAGCCAGGACACTTTCTCTTGCAGCTGGAGTTTTGTGTTTTCAACTCTTGGAGTGACAGCCATAGCTTTTGTGACTGGAGCTCTGGGTTTCTGGGCACCCAAGTTTTTGTTTGAAGCTCGAGTGGTCCACGGCCTACAGCTTCCCTGCTTCCAGGAGCAGTGCGGCAGCCAGGACAGGTGAGGAGGGGCTGGGGGGCACTGGCCTGGTTCATGGCTCTTGCTGGGGGCAGTTCCCAGGAGGCTGTGAGCCCAGGCTCAGTCTTTGCAGGCAATCTGTGAAGATTTCTGATCTTTGGACCCGTGAGCAGGTCAGGGTTCCAACTCTGACTGAGTCTGCCCTTGTATGTGCACAGACATCTTTGTTGGCTTTCGTGGTGTTGGAATCTCTGTCTTTCTACTCTCATGGCTGTTGTGGGGGTTCTGAAGGCACCAGAGGAAGAAGGATGTGAGGCTTCTGTGGGACTTCAGGGAATGATAGGAATCATAGGTGATCACCCTTTGTGCTTCAAAGGGGCCCCAAGTGTTTTCTGTGAGGTCACCCCATTTTACAGATTGCAAATTAAGGCACTGGGAAGATCCTTCATGTGTCTAGCTTAGGGATGTCAAGGATGTTTTCATTTCTTCTTTGTCCCATCAGTGCATCTAGACACCCAGGAGAGTTGTTGAGGTGTCACTTCATGTCCTGGTTCTGCTGTCCTCTACTGTCCCTACCACCTCTTGCCATATTCTCCAAGGACTTCAGTGACCCCTGATGGGACTCAAGAACATCTCCTAGGCCTACATCCCTTGTCTTCCCTTCTCTTTGATGCCCCTATTTCCTTGCCCCCATCCCTGGTGACATGCTCTCTCTCCTGTATCCTTTTTCATCTTTGATCTTGCCCTGCTGATTTCTTGGACTTTTAAATTAAGTTGTTAAATTTTAGGTATGTGGGTGTTTTGCCTATATATATATGTATATATATATATTCATATATATGCACCACACGCATGCAGTGCCTGAGGGGACCAGAAGAGGGCATCAAATCCCCAGAACCGGAGTTACAGATGGTTGTGAGTTGCTATGTGGATGCTGGGAATCAGATCTGGTCCTCTGCTAGTGTAGCAGGTGCTCTTAGTGTCGCTGTTAACCGTTGAGCATCTCTTCAGCCCCAGCCTCCCCTCTGCTTGGTTCTCTGCTGGTCACAACAACACCTTCTTCCTCTTCTCCAGCCTCCTTTTTTGCTTCAGTTTTCCCTGATGCCCAGAGGGAGCTTGTGTGATTTCCAGAATGTCTGTGCTTTTGCCCCAGTGTGATCTCTGCCCATAGTTTTCTTCCCTTTTCTCATCATTATTTATTGAACTCATTTATTTTGCAGTTCTGGGGACTGAACCCAAGGCCTTGTACATTCTAAGCAAGTGTTCTTTGGGGTGAATGCTAGGCAAATGCTCCACTGATGAGCCACACTCAGCCTCTCCCTGGCAGATTTTAGTGACGGTGCTATCAATGAGCCACACCTCCAGCTCTAAATGTTTGCTTCAGGCCTTGTGCCAACTGTTTTACATAAAGAACATGCAGAGGAAGGTATTTATGCTGTCTCTGAATTACAAATGAGATGGAAGGTCACACAGATTAAATGACTTGACTAAGGTAGCCCATCTAACACTGCAGCTGTTGTTCGAAGACCCCAGGTCCTGTTGCCATTGGAGACTGCCTGGTGCTGTCAATAACTTTCAAGGTGCTTCACCAATTGGCAGAGCTTTCTGGCGAATAGGAAAAGCTCTAGTGAACAAACACATAGAGATGGTGAAGTTTGCCTTTGTTCCCCTGCGCAGTTGTCCTCTCTGGAGGCAAAGACAGCTTCCCAAACAGACCCCAAAGAGGACTCAATCCCACTTCAGGTATTGATGAGGACTCAGTCCCACTTCAGGTACTGATACTTGCTTATAGAAGCTATTGTCTCTGCTCAACTCCCACTTTCTGGTCCCTCACCATTTGGGTGAGAACTGATGGGTAAATTTGTTTCTTGTGCTTGATAAAATAAATGACCACACACTTCATGGTCTAAAGCCACAGAAATGTGGGCTTGGGCTGGGACTGGCTCAGGTAGTAGAATGCTTTCCTAGAGTGCACGAGGCCCTGCGTCTCATCCTAGAATTGCACAAGACCAGAACAATAACACACACCTGTAACCTTAGCACCTGGGAGAAGGAGGCAAGAGGACCCAGGAGTTCAAGGGTGAAGCCTGCAAGATGGCTCAGTGGGTAAAGGCTCTTGCCATCAAGACTGATGACCTGGTTTTCAATCCCTGGAAACATACACGATGGAAGGGGAAACCAGTTTCCCTGACCTCCACTTGTATATATGGCACCTCGTGCATGCATGCATGCATACATACATACATGCATACATACATCATACATGCTCATAATATACATAAGGTTCAAGTTATCCTAAGCTACATAGGGAGTATGAGGCTAGCATGGTAGCCTGAAACACATGGGAATCTACCTAAAAAAAAAAAAAAGAACCAAGAAAAGAAAAAAATGACATGCCCTGGGTTCCAACCCAAGTACTAAAAATAAAATAAAAAGCTCAACTGAAAAACCCAGAAATTAGTTTTGTCATGATTTTGGAGGCTGGCACTTCCAGTGGGCCCAAATATGCAGCGTCATGTTCCCTCGGAGCTTTGTGGAGACTTTGCCTCTCCTAGATCCTCATAGCTGGTAGCATCCTTGGCCACATCTCTCTAACCTCTGCTTTCAAAGTCACATGACATGATCCTCATCTTTCTGGGCTGGAGGTCCCTCAGTGAATACAGACTGTGCTCAGGCCTTATCTGACTGAGGGAGGGTGGCCATTCCAGGCAAGATCAAGATCTATAATATCTGCAAAGTGTGGTTTTTGCTAGGAGGTTCCAGAGACTGGAATATCTTGTGAGGCTATGGAAGAGTGGTAGAAAATGCTTGTGTGGGAGCTGCCACAACCCCTTGGTTAGGCTCAGCCCAGATGCATGTGACAGAGAGGCAGTATCCTCGGTCACTTTCTAGTGCTGTGATAAACACAATGTCCAAAAGCAACCTAGAAGAAGCAAGTGTTTATTTCGCCTTCCCGTCAGTGTCACAGTCCATCACTGAGGGAGGGCAGGGCAGGAATGAAAGCAGGAATCGGGAGGCAGGAATGAAGCAGAACCCTGGAGGAATGCTGTTTACTGGCTTGCTCTCCATGACTCTCAGCTTGCTTTTTTATACAACAGAATCACCTGCTTGGGGTAGTCCAGTTACTTCCCCTAGCAATCCTTAGTCAAGAAAACGCCAGAGGCTGGAGAGATGGCTCATTGTTTTTAAGAAAACGTGCTTGCTTTTGCAGAGAATCTGGGTTTGGTTCTCAGCACCAACATCACAGCTCACAACTGTCTTTAAATCCAATCTCAGGGGAGACAGTGCCCTCTTCTGGCCTCTATGGTTACCAGTGCACATACACATACACAGGTGCATACATACATACACATGCAGATAAATAAATAAGCCAGGAGTGGTGGTACATGCCTTTAACCCCAGCACTTGGAAGGCAGATCTGTGTGAGTTTGAGGCCAGCCTGGTCTACACAGTATTTCTAGGACACCCAGAGCTGCATAGTGAGAACCTGTCTCAAAAAAATCCAAATAAGTAAGTAAATAAATAAGTATTTTAATTAAAAAGAAGAGTCAGGCATAGTGGTACACACCTTTAATCCTAACACTTGGATGGCAGAGGCAGATAGATATCTGTGAGTTTGAGGTCAGCCTGGTCTACATAATGAGTTCTAGAACAGCCAGAGCTACAGTGTGAGACCCTATCTTGGAAAAAAGAAAGAAAATGCCTCATAGACTTGACCATCTGATTGAGGCATCTTCTCAATTCAGGTTCCGGGAAGTTGTTATTTGAACTTGCACATAGGGTTCTAGTTTGTATCAAGTTGACAAAAAATAAAAATAGAAAAATTAGGTAGCACAGGCAGGATGTTTCTATCGCAGCTGCAGGAGAACTTCCAACCCTGGAGCTGAAGTGGCCCGGAGGAAGGAGCTGCATGGTAAAGAGTCCGATCTCAGGGAGTGTGCGGGTGGAGTCTGCGCAGTGAGAGGGCAGTGCTGCAGCGCGCTAGGGTCCTCTTGGGATCCTGTCTTGGGGGTGGTGCTCAAAGGTCTTAGGGGCTGCACTGTATTTTCTGCTGGCACCAGAGCCAGTTGGGGAACTGGTTATGGTGCCTATTCAACTAATCAACCCAAGTATCTTAAAGATCTTGAGAACCCACCACTGCTGGCTGAGAGTGAGACTCAGAGATGGACACTACTTACTCAGCATCTGACTCGTAGCCAGAGCCTGCCTGGGGAGGTTTGTGAGGACCATCACGCAGCTCAGGAACATGCAGGCTTCTGCTTGGTGGCAGAGTGCTCGGAGGTTCTGACCCTGCTCTTGAAAGGCTGTGTTAGGCACCCTCAGGTGAGTTCCTGACTTGGCTTTCACATCCCCTGTTGCATAGAGAAGGTCCACTCATTAGTTTTCAGCTTATAGACAATTCACAGAGGCTGACTGGTGGGCTTCACTGCCCTCAGTTTGCTGATGTCCAGTTTTGCATGGCTGTATTCTTTTAAAAATTAATTTGCTTAAAATAATTGTTAGGAGGCCTGGAGAGTTGGCTCAGTGGTTAAGAGCACTGGATGCTACTCCAGAGGACTTGAGTTTGAGTTTCAACATCCACGTGGTGGCTCACAACTGCCTGTAACTCTAGTACCAGGGGCTCTGATGCCCTTTCTGGCCTCCACTGGCACAAACATTTACCCAGACAAAACACCCATACACATAAAATAAAAACAAAGCCGGGCGTTGGTGGCACACGCCTTTAATCCCAGCACTTGGGAAGTAGAGGCAGATGGATCTCTGTGAGTTCGAGGCCAACCTGGTATACAGAGCAAGTTCCAGGACAGCCTCCAAAACAATACAGAGAAACCCTGTCTCGAAAAACCAAAATTTTTTTTAATTAATTAAAAAAAACAAAATAAAAAACCTGTTACTGTGTGTGTGTGTGCGCGCATGTGTTTTCTTTTTTTTTTTTTTTCTTTTTTTTTTGTTTTGGTTTTTCGAGACAGAGTTTCCCTGTGGCTTTGGAGGCTGTCCTGGAACTAGCTCTTGTAGACCAGGCTGGCCTCGAACTCACAGAGATCCGCCTGCCTCTGCCTCCCAAGTGCTGGGATTAAAGGTGTGTGCCACCAACGCCCGGCTGCACATGTGTTTTCACATGTGTGTGTGGAGACTAGAGAACAACTTGCTATAGTCATTTCTCTCCTTCCACCATGTGAATCCTGGGGAGCAAACTTAGATTGCCAGGCCATCTTGCCAGCCCACATGTCACATGTATGTGTGGGGGGCAGTGTGTGTGTGTGTGTGTGTGTATGGAAGCCAGGAGTAGTTAACCTCAGTGTCACATCTCAGGAGTTGCCCACCTTGATTTTTAGGCTGGGCTGACTGGCCAGAGAGCCTCACTGATCTGCCCATCTCTGCCTTCTCAGGTCTGGGATTATAAAAACATGACGTCATCATGTTTGGCATTGATGCTGATGCTGGGGACTGAACTCAGGTCTTTGAGCTTGAGTAACAAAGCACTTAATGGACTAAGCCATCCCCCTCAGCCCCATGGGGGTAATAGTTGGACCCTGGCCATCTCACATAACTGTAATTTTTGTGTTTGGGGGACATGGCTGAGGGGGACAGGTGTGTGTTGGGCCCACAGAGTTCCAGAGAACAGCCAGAGTAGGGTGGAGAGGCTGGCCGGAAATCGTGAGCCTGGCTCAGAGTATTCTGTCATTTGTGCAAAGGGAATGAGGGGCTGAGAAAGGAGCTACTCTGGCCAGCAGGGCCAGTCCCATAGGGCTGTATGTTGGCCAGGGGCTCACAGAGAAGACACCAGAGTGCCACTGAGGGGCTGGAAGAGCCTGGTTAACGTTCACTCTGGTCACTGTCTCAGCGAGGCTTTGACACTCCTTTAACAGGAGCTTGAATGGAGCAGTGAGACGATGGTCTCTGTCTGTGCAGACCCTGGCTCTGTATCTAGTCTGATACTGTCCTTCACCTTTCTTAGTCTTGTGTCTGAGAATTCTGGGAGGAAAATGTATCCCCTATGTTCTGGGTTCTGTGCTCCCAGTACAGAGAACAGGAAGGAAAACAAATCTTGCCATTGCTTTTCAGGAATCCACAGGGTATGGATGGTAGATAGTGCTACAGGGACCGATGAAAACAAAACAGTTGGAGTGGGAACAGGATGGTGTTCCCTGTGAGGGAGTATCTGTGAGCGTCACATGGATTGAGTAGGAATTTGGAAGTTTAGAATAAAGCAAGGAAGGAAACAAGAAAGCTACTACAGAGTGTTCCAGATGAAAAAATGAAAGTATGTGGGGTGTTCAGGGCTGAGGAAAAGAAAAGTAGAGCTGAGGCTTGGAGTCCACGGAGCTGGGATCAGATCTTTGGGCGTTTGAGGATTTGGGCAGAGTGTGGTTAGGAACATAGTCAATCATGTCTTAAGCACTTTCTGGGACTGGAGAGGCTGTGCAGTGGTTAGAGCATTGACTGCTGGGGTTTGGTTCCTAGCACCCACAAGTCAGTTTACAACTACCTGTCACTCTAGCTTCAGAGGACCTGATGCCCCTCTGACCACAGTTGGTACTGCATGCACACATAATCAAACATAAAAATAAAGTCATAAAGAGGAGGGAGAGCCAGTGATGGTGGCGCATGCCTTTAATCCTAGCACTCAGGAGGCAGAGGCAGGCAGATCTCGGTGAGTTCGAGAACAGTGTGGTTTACAAAGCTGCTACACAGAGAAACCCTGTCTCAAAAAAAAAAAAAAAAAGAGCAGCTACACTTTCTGAGGGCCCATGTAGAGAGATAGTCTCTGTCAAAGTCAGATGGGTTTGAAGTGTGTGCAAGGATGTGTGGGAAAGGCATGCTGTCGGGCCTGCTTAGGAGGTATGCCGAGCCAGGGTGAAGACGGGTGGGATTTAAGAGGTGAGTGCGCAGGTGTGGTGGCACCCATCTTGACCCCAGTACTGGGGAGGCAGAGGCAGGTGGATGTCTGTGAGTTAGAGGCCAGCCTGATCTACAAAGTGAGTTCCAGGACAGCCAAGGCATAACAGGAGCCTACCTCAAAAAAAATAAACAAACAAAACACGCGTGCGCGCGCGCACGCGCGCACATGCACACACACACACCAAAACACCACCACCAAAACCAAATGAACAAAAAAGAGGTGAGTGTGTGCAATGTCCAGACAGAGCTATGCACGTCATGGGAGTTAGTACATGCCAGCCATCTAAGCATCGAGGATGGCTGGGTCCCTGGAGTTAAGATTTCTGAGGAGTGTGGCTTTTGGAGTGGTGGGGTAGAGAAGGTCATCTACAGGGTGAGGGTCCTCTGCTTCCCAGCTGCAGTTCCGGGCTTGCCTCCTCCTGTGTGGCACCAGATCACGTAACTGAGTCAGCTAGCCTGACCCCAGAGGCAGGAATAGGATGCAGGTCTGACCAGGTCCTCTCTGCTTTTTCCTATCAGCCTGATTTTTGGGGCACTGACTGTCGCAACTGGCATTATTGGTGTCATCCTGGGAGCAGAGGCCTCAAGAAGGTACAAGAAGGTGAACCCCAGGGCTGAGCCCCTCATCTGTGCTTCCAGTCTATTTGCCACAGCTCCCTGCCTCTACCTGGCTCTCATCTTGGCCTCAAGGACCCTCCTGGCCTCCTACGTAAGTGAGGACCCCTCTGGGAGTGGGTGGGAAGCCCTTGAGGACACAGGTGCACAGTAAGCTGTGTCTTTGTGTTCATGGCACTGCTCATACCTTCCAGACTGGTCTGTAGCTTCAGTTTCCATTGAGTTCATAGAGGCTCATTGAGAGCTGTCCAGCAAAGAGGCAGGACTAGATCTGACAGCAAGCCTGTTTTGGCTCTGGACTACTGGTTGGCAGTCTGCGGAGAGTAGGAGTGTTTATCTGTCCCAGGGTGTGCTATGAACCTGGGGAGGCAGAGGGAATGCCCCTCAAGTTCCAGATGAGAAAGGTCAGTCATGACTGGTGGAGACCTTGCTTGAAAGACAGTTATGGTCAGGACAAGTTTTCCAGATCCTGGTCCCATTCTAGTCCCTCCTGTGTCCACATGCTGTCTGTGGCAGGGGTGCTACCTATTGCTTGGCTGTTCACGAAGAGCAATGTTCTTCTCATGTCTGAAATACTTCTCTTCCTGCAGTCATTTTTACCTCCTCTAAAGTGTCCCCAGATTATCAAGCATTCTGTCACAATTCACTGTTCCCACCCTCCTGCCCCATTCCTGTCCCGCCAAGTGGGAAAGGCTTGCTGTTTCTGGGAGGATAGTGCCAGCTTCACCCGTTGTCCACAGGCATCAGGTTCACTGAGCTGGCTGAATTCAGTAAACTGGTGTGGTTTTACTGTTCCCCTCTAGTACTGGAGACTGTTCTATTATGTCCAGTCACATTCAAGGACTGAAGAGTCTGGTTCCACTTACATCATATCTTCCATCTGCCTCTGAATAAGGCTGTTATCCAGGCACAGAAAATTGCCCTGGGATGAGGGAACCCATGGTATATCAAGCTCCTTGTCACATTTTCTGTCCTTTGTCATGGATACCACCCCTCTTCACAATTCTGACTTGCAGGTCTGAGCAGGTGAAAGATGGCAAAAAATGGACAAGGGCTATCTGGGAATGAGTTGTTTCTGTCATTGCCCTCTAAGTGACAATTGCCCAGGTGCTGGGTTGGTGAGTACAGAGGAGGCCGTTGAGGTAGCCTTAGTCTAGGAGGATCTGAGCTTAGCAGGTATCCTGCCTGTTTCTTTTCTGTCCTCATTTTAAAATGTATCTCTTTCTTTTTACTTGCTTTTATCTTTTTATTTTGCACCTGAATATCCTGGAACTCTCTCTGTAGACCAAACTGGCCTCCAACTCATAGAGATCCTCCTGCCTCTGCCTCCTGAGTGCTTTGATTAAAGATACACACACCACCACTGCCTGCCAAGAAAAAGGTTTCTTTTGAGAAATACCGTGGGGGCTGGTGAGATGGCTTAGTGGGTAAGGGTGCTTGTTGCCAAGTGACCTGAGTTTGATCTTTGTAATACCATGATAGATGGAGAGAACTGTTCTGTCTCACTTTCTCATACACACACACACACACACATTTAAAAAGAAGAGGAAGGGGCTGCAGAGAAGGTTCAGAGAACCTGGGTTCAATTCACAGCACCCATATGGTGGCTGAAATAAATACATAATTTTTTTAAAGAATAAAGGAAAAAAGTTAAATGCTCCTGGGCTGATGTGGAAACTGCTTCTGGCGCACTGGCTGGCAGTAAGCGGGAGATGCTTCTTTTTCTGTTGCCAAGGCCTTAGGGTGCACCTGGCCCTCTTCAGGGGGTGTCTTAGGGTTGCTGTGACTATGATGAAGCACCATGGCCAAAAGCATGCTGGGAGAAAAGGTTTATGTCCCTTAACACTTCCACAGCAGAGTCCACCATGGAAGGAAGTCAGGGCAGGAACTTAGAGGAGAACCTGGAGGCAGGAGCTGATGCAGAGGTCATAGAGGGCTGCTTCTTCCTGGCTCGCTTGTTATGGCTTGCTCAGCCTGTTTTCTTTTTTTTCCTTTTTTGGTTTTTCAAGGCAGGGTTTCTTTGTATAACCCTGGCCACCCTGGAACTTGCTCTGTAGACCATGCAGGCCTTGAAATCAAAGATTCTTCTGCTTCTGCCTCCCCAGTGTTGGGATAAAAGCGTGTGCTACCTCCGCCCAGCTGAGCTTGCTTTCTTATAGAATCCAGGATCATGAGTCTAGGAATGGCACCACTCACAATAGGCTGGGCACTTCCTACCAATCACTAATCAAGAAAATGCTGATGGGGTAGTGGTGGCACACGCCTTTAATCCTAGCACTTGAGAGGCAGAGACGGGTGGATATCTGTGAGTTTCAAGGTCAGCCTGGTCTACAGAGTGAGCTCCAGAACAGCCAGAGATAGACAAAGAAACCCTGTATTGAAAAACAAAACAAGACAAAAACCCAAACAAACAAGAGAGAGAGAGAGAGAGAGAGAGAGAGAGAGAGAGAGAGAGAGAGAGAGAGAGAGAGAGAGAATGCCCTACAGACTTTCCTACAGCTTCATCTTATGGAGATACTTTCTCAACTGAGGTTCCCTCCTCTCAGATGACTCTAGATGACATCAAGTTGACATAAAACTAGCCAGCACAAGGGGATTTCCTCTGAACTTCCTGGAGACTGGAAGAGGCCTGCCATCATCCCTCACACAGATTCACTGGACACTGAATAGTCCACTTGACACTGCTGTGGGAAGGTGTTTTTCTCATCTTACCTCACAGACTGGAAAACTGAGGCCAAGGGAAAGCAGCAAAGAGCAAGACAGACAAATGTTTGCCTCAGGCCTGGATAGGTCATGTCTGTGTCTTTGCCATTCCGTGGGAGAGAAGCAACTGGACACCAATAGATGCTCTCATGCTTACTGTCTGGGTGGAGTCGGGTGGTGGGGCCTGTCCCTTCTACTGGTGGGACTGGTAGGGACTAAGCTTGCAGGGGGACTGAAGCCCAGCTGATGGGGGTCCTGTTGGAAGCCCGGGCAGCCAGCTTTGCTCCTGCAGGCTGCTTCTTGGCTGTGTTTTGGGGACACAGCTGTCTCCTACCCTGCAGTCTGGCAGGCTGCAGGGCTGCATGTCTCATTTAGGAGTGCTACTGCATCTCAGCTGATGAAGCCACCTGGGAGAACTCTAACTCTTTTCCAGGCCTGCCCTGGCTAGAAGTGGAGGGGCAGGAAGGTGCTCAAAGCAAAGAGGCATCCATCTTCCTTTCTCCAGGACTGTCCTCCACCATAGCCACTTCCTGCTCTCCTCATCTTCCTGCATACTTACTGTATCTGTTCATCCTACATGGCCAGCGGAGCTTCCGGACACCACGGATCTCACCAGCTCTAGAGCCTTGCATGGCTCCCTGGTTCTCCGGAAGAAGGTTCATCCCTTCATCCTGGCATTAAAGCTCCACAAGAGCTGCCTTGACAGCCTCACGGGCCCTTCCCCCTGCACTCCTATGTGTCAGGACCCTGCACGACTCCTAGAGCACACACAATGGCCTCCCTTCCAGTCCACTCATCATCCCTCCTTGTCCATACCTCTAAACCACTCAGGGCCACCAGGGCAGGGTCACATTAACACTCTCTTCCTGGGGCCTTCTCTTATTGGTGGCCTGGTTGTCTGCTCCCAGTCTTATTGCTTGCTCCTCAGTACTCTCATCCTTGAGTCAAGTGGATTTTTGTTGTTGTTGTTGTTTTTAATATTTTCTTTGTCCCCCCTCCCCCCCCTCCCCGAGACAGGGTTTCTCTGTGTAACAGCTCTAGCTGTCCTGGAACTAGCTCTGTAGACCAGACTGTTCTTGAACTCATAGAGATCCGCCTGTCTCTGCTTCCCAGTGCTAGGATTAAAGGTGTGTGCCATCACCACCTGGTTGGGTCAAGTTATTTGATTCTGATATCATTCTCTCTCTCTCTCTCTCTCTCTCTCTCTCTCTCTCTCTCTCTCTCTGTCTCTCTGTCTCCCTCCACCCCCCCTCTCTCTCTCTCTCTGTGTGTGTGTGTGTGTGTGTGTGTGTGTGTGTATTTTGCTTTTTTGAGACAGGGTTTCCCTGGCTGTCCTGGAACTGGCTTTGTAGACCAGACTTCCTTGTACTTAGAGATCTGCGGGCTTCTGCCTCAGGAATACTAGGATTAAACACATGTGCCACCACACCCAGTTTGATTCTGACCTTTCACAGCCCCAGCTAGTGAATTCTAGCAGGGCCCAGACCTGGTTCCTACCCTTCTCAGCACTCCAGCCCCAAGTGCAGCATCAGGACTGTGGGAGTAGGGTGGGAATTGACCACTGCTTGCTGAGAGCAGTTGAAGGACAACTGTTTGTATGCATTTACTTATTCAGTCCTATTAAGTGTTGGCCATTGGCTTCCTAGTTCAGATGCTACTTACGTTCTAGCTGGGAGAAACAGACTGCAAGAAAGATACACGAGGAGAAGCAGGGCTTAGTGGGGCAGCTCTGGAATCAGCACCCTGAGACAGGGGGAGTTTTAGGCCTGCTGGGCTGTAGACCAAGACCCCCATCTCAAAGAAGGCAGTTAAACAAACATACATAAGTAAACATGTTATGCTGTTTCAAGTGATTATAAATACATAGAAATACTATAGAGTGGAGAAGGGAAATAGTAAGTGCCTGTTGAAAAGACTCTAATTTTATATAGAAAGGCCACAGGCTCACTGAGAAGGTGCTGTGGCTTCTCTCCTTCTTGTAGTTGCTGAAATGAAGGAGTGAATTGTGTAGAATTTGGGAGAACAGAGTTCTAGGAATAGGGAATAATAACTGTAAAGGGCCTGAATTAGGCGTGTAACTGGAGGGTCTGAGGAATGGCAAGGAGAACAATCTTTTCCTGTTTGACGGATGTGACATGGTAGCATTCTGCTGACGATTTCTGAGTTGGGCGATGATGGTGCACGCTTTAATTGCAGCACTCAGGAGGCAGAGGCAGGTGGATCTCTGTGAGTTCGAGGCCAGCCTGATCTACAGATCAAGTTCCAGGACAGCCTCCAAATCTACAGAGAAACCCTGTCTCAAAAAATACAAACAAAAAAAAGATTTCTGTATCTGTATGGATAGGGGTGTTGAGGGTATTAGGGATATGTGTATTTCCATCAGTATTTTTGTGGCATGCAGGACAATGGCCTCAGGATGACTTAGCAAGTCTCTTCCTTCCTTCCTTCCTTCCTTCCTTCCTTCCTTCCTTCCTTCTTTCCTTCCTTCCTCTTTTTGCTGTTTATAAAGGATCTGTGTTAATTTGTCTTTAAACTTTTGGTAGAATTCATCAGTGATGCCATCTGGTTCTGGGTTTTTGTTGGGGAGAAGTTTTTGATTATGGACTCAATATTTACTTGTTGAAGGTCAGTTCAGATTTTTCTGTTTCTTTTTGACTGAGTGTCACTAGTTTTTATTTTTTAATTAATTTTTTATTTTTTGAAATTATATTCCATAACTTCCTCTTCACTGTGTGTGTATTCTTTTTTTTTTTTTTTTACTTTTATCTGCTCAATTTATTCCCGTGCCATAAGTTTCTGCTCCTTCAGTTTCTTCTGGGATATCCTTTTCTTCTGTGCAACCTCCTCTTCTGGCTTTGGAACAATCTGTTCCTTTTCCGTGAGGATCATCTTGATGTGGCAGGGGGCGCTCATGTATGGGTTAATCTGGCCGTGAGCTCTGTAATCTGTAAATCCATCCACGAATCTTAGGTGCTTTGTTCACCTGGATGTGCTCGATGACCAGAGAATCTACGTCTAGCCCCTTAAGCTCAGCATTACTCTCTGCATTTTTAAGCATGTGCAGCAAAAATTCAGCACTCTTTTTTGGCCACCGACCCTGTGTCCAGCCCCACTGTTTGGCCTGGGCGTACCTGCCAACTCCACCATTGTACCGCTGGAATGGCACACATTGCTTCTTCAAAATGACATCTTTCAGGTATTTGGTGGCTTTTCAGATATGCATACCCTTGATGGCCTGGACAGTTTCATGGGTATTCTTAAAGTGAACCCAGAGATTTGAACCTCTTGACTTGCATGATTTTGTAGGGTTTTCCGAGTCGAGAGAGTAGCGAACCATCTTCGCAGGTTACCTCAGGTCGTTTACAGGAAGAGCTGTGTATTCTTAAGTACATAAATATAGCCTGCTTAGTCTGTATAATATTACTTGTATATACTTGCATACACATATAAGCAGGCATGCGCACGCGCGCACACACATACACTCACACACATATGTTTTCAGGACTGACCATTTGGTATTGGGTAACCAATTGGTGTGCTCTTCCCTGGACTATTTCTTCTGCTCCCGGCATTCTTTAGTTGCCTGTAGTTCTTTGTTCAGGGTTAGGTCTCATGAGCTTTACTCCATCCACCTCAGCATGCCTATGTTTGTTGTCCTTGTTCAGCTCGTGTTTAGGCAGTCATGCTGACAAGACTTTCTGACATCCTGCTTTTCTAAGAGACACAGTCTCCTGGCAAACTCCCTGATCCTCTGCTCCTACAATCTTCCTGTCCCACCCCACACCCCTAAGTGTTCCTGGAGCCTCAGGTGCAGGAGTTGTGTTGTGAACGTGTCAGCTGGAACTGGGCTTCACAACTCTGCATTTTGATTGGTTGCTTTTT
This sequence comes from Mesocricetus auratus, assembly GCF_017639785.1. Lineage (NCBI taxonomy): Eukaryota > Metazoa > Chordata > Mammalia > Rodentia > Cricetidae > Mesocricetus > Mesocricetus auratus. The sequence continues at coordinate 51,448,016 of NW_024429191.1, read as the reverse complement.
TCTATAATTGTCTTTATCTTTTGCAAAGAGAAGCACTTTCTCCCTTTTTTTCTAGGAGTTTTTAATATTTAATCTAGAGTAATCTAATTTCTTGGTATATAAATGTTCATAGCATTTCCCAATAGACCTTTTTATTCCTATGAGATTGATATTAGTACTCTTTCTCATTTCTGATTTTGCTAAGTTGAATATTCTTTCCTTTTTTCTGTTCAGTTTAAAGGTTTGTTAACTTTGCTTGTCTTTTTTTTCTTTCCAAAAACCATTTATTTATTTTATGTGTGTGTGTGTGCACTAGTGTGTGTGTGTGTGTGTGTGTGTGTGTGAGTGAGAGAGAGGGAGGGAGGGAGAGAGAGAGAGAGAGAGAGAGAGAGAGAGAGAGAGAGAGAGAGAGAGAGAGAGAGAGAGAAATGGACAACTAGGGGTTCAGTTTTCTCCTCTCACCATTTGGAATCCAGGGACAAAACTCAGTCTGCCAGGCTCGGCAGCAGGCACCTTCACCCGCTGGGTTTTCTCATTGATCTTCCTCTCTCCTCATCTTTCAGACAGGCTCTTTACTATGTAGTCTAGGATATCCCAGAACTTGCTATATAGCCCAGACTGTTCTCAAACTCTCGATCTTCATGCCAAAGCGCATTGTAGTGGAATTGCAGGACTGTACCACCATGCCTGGCTGTCATTTTGCTGTTCTTTTTCAAAGAACTAACCATTGGGCACATTGATTTTCTGCCTTTGTTCTCCGTTGTCGACTTAACATTAAACAGCGTTTCTCTGGCTACTCGGTTGAGAATAGATGTTATAGGAATGTGAAGGTTAGGAGAATATAGGAGTAGGAGGCTGCTGTTCCCTCAAATGAGAGTGGAAGGGGACAGACCAGAGTGGCGACACCAGTATGCTGAGAAGCAATTAGATTGTAGGTAGATGTTGAAGATAGTTATCAGAATCTCCCATAAACCCTGACATGGTATCAGAGAACCAAGAGTCGGAGCTGCATCCTCAGACCTTGCTTCAAGGTGGTAGCAGAGGGAGGCAGGAGAGTGAGCCTTAAGGATGATTAGCAGCTAGATTTCAGTTGTTCCGAGTTTGTGGTGGATGTGGCTACTTACCCAAATGCAGGTGCATGTAGTACAGGGGACATGGCCTCATTCCTAAAACCTCAACCACAGGCCACCATGGTAATGATATTAGATTTGGGGGAACTTGAGGGGTCAGTGTTAGGGTGTCCAAAGAGGACTGAAGAATTGGCTTCTATTGGGCTTTAAAATAATAAGTGCCACATTAGCTTGATCTGCTGTTTAACTGGCTCATTCATCCATCTACTCATCCATCTGTCCATCAAATCACACACACACCCACTCATCCATCCATCTATCCATCAAATCACCCATCCATCCATCCATCCATCCATCCACCCACCCACCCACCCAATCATCCAATTTATTCTTTCAGATTCAAAAAAATCAAAATCCTTCTTTTACTGCCTGTGTCTAAAGGAGCAAGTAGTCCCAGGAGATCATCTGCAACACCTTGGGAAGGACCCATGGGAAAGAGTGTGTGTGTGTGTGTGTCTGGTGTATATCGATGTGTGCATGCACACAAGTGTGAATATATTCTTGTAAATGAGTAGGACTATCGCTATGCACATGTGTACCCAGGTTAAATATATATTGAGTCCTGTGGGTTTGTGCACACTTATGTGTATGGTATGTAAGACTATGTTCTTCTATACTGTCTGTCTACTCATCCCTGTCTGTGCATGAGTATCAGGGAATGCAGATAGTTACGTGGGGTGCGTGTGCCTGTGTGTATGGCTGAACATAGCTTTTCTCTTACATTCGTTGCTGTAACTGTGTTGCGTGGGAAGGAGGGGGGTTTTGGCAGTACAGTGTGTCTGCTCTCAAATTGGTAGAGACCAAGTTTTCCTGAGTTCCGTGGAAATGAAGTTTCCTGAGCACATAAAGGCTGGTCTGGGCCTTTGTTGTGGGAGCCTAGGCTCTGTGGCCCACCTGCAGGTGTGAGGGCTCCGTCTCCCATCCTTCAAGCCGCTTGGCACGGGAAGTGGACTTCCCAGCCGTTAATTAGGATCCAGACACACTCGCAGCAGGCCTTGGCTCACACCCTTTCCTTGGCCTTCTTCCCAGAGCTGCTGCCCTTCACAGGAGAAGGGGCTTGTCCTCATAGGAGGACTGAGCCTGATGCAGGGGTTCAACAGTTGCTGACCTGGTGGCTGGAGGATGTGGCTGGATGCTGACAGTCCCAATTTTGGTGGGCTTTTTGTTCAGGATGAAGCAGCTAGAGCTGGGGCGTGGCCAAGAGTATACTCTGGGGAATCCGAAAGACCTGACTGTCATTCCTGCTTCTTCACTTCCTAGTTGTGTGACCTAGAGCAAGATACCGACCTCGCTGATCCTCAGTCTCCTCTGTAATAAGAGGGAGGCTACTTATTTGTGGCCTCACTGAGAAGATAAACAGACTTCTGAGCCTGTTCTAGTTATTATGGTTATGTAATGAAACCTGGCCTCCCCAAATAATGAAAGCATTTGTTTTGCTCACAGATTTTCCATTTGGAGGCAGGAGGGAGTGAAGTCAAGTAGGCAGATGGGTAGGGCTGGATCCCGGAAGCCAGAGCTGTCTGGCAGTTGGTAAGAACTTAGCTGGAGCATCTGCCCATGACCTCTCTGCATGGCGTGGGCTCCTTCACAACATAGTGGCCAGATTCCAAGCACTAGCAGCCAGGGATAGAGACCCAAGTGAAGCCATCTTGCCTCATTAGACCGGCCTTGGAAAGTTACTTTGAAAGTGATATTTTTTCTAGAACCCCAATTTCCTGCTCAAAATAGCATGCTGGAGAAACAGAGTCCATTTTTTAAAATTTTTTAAAAAAATTTTTATTGGTTTTTATGAGACAGGGTTTCTCTGTTTTGGAGGCTGTCGGTCCAGCCTGGCCTCGAACTCACAGAGATCCACCTGCCTCTGCCTCCCGAGTGCTGGGATTAAAGGCGTGCGCCACCAACGCCCGGCTCAGAGTCCATTTTTAAAAAACAGGTTATTTTGATTTGTGTGTGTGCCTGTGTGAGTGTATGCTGCATATTTTTGGGTGCCCAAGGAGGTCAGAAAAGGATGTCAATTTCCTTGCAGTTGGAGTAATAGGTGGTTGTGAGCTGTCCAGTGTGGGTATGGGGGACTGAACTTGGGTCCTCTGGAGTCATCACTCTAGCTCCCTAGAGTCTATCCTTTGATGGAAGGATCAATGACTCAAAAGAGCATTTGATGGCAAAAGTTATCATCTTTAGAAATTACAATTGGTTGCTGTGTCTCAGGTCTTATTGTCACCTGCCCTCTGGGTCCCTCTGAGGTTTCACCTTGAAGGGAAGCATATCTGTGCACACAGACAAGAAGCCCACTGGCCATGAGTCTCCAGCTCTACTCTGTTCTTTTGATTACACAGGTGAGAATCCTGGGATTCAAGTTGCACCCCCAACCTCAGTTAGGCTTCCTGAGCTGAGGGAATGCATGTACCGTTGTGTCCAAGGTCTCAAGGAGTAGATCTGAGCCAGGAGGGACCCTGTCCCCACCAAATATGCCCCAGCATGTCCCGTGTGTCATACACCATTCTAAACACTAGGGGAATAGTATTGAATAAAATAGCACACAATCTACAGTTATGGTGTTGAAAACAGGGAGCTAAACATGGAGATACGGCAGTGTAAAATTTATTCACGGCCAAGTCTAACATATATAGTCCCCTCCTTGGGATAGGAGAATGTAAATGTTCTGCAGCTGCAGCAGAGAAAATCTTTTTCCCCCTTCCCCAAGACAGGCTTTCTCTTTGTCGTCCTGACTGTCCTAGATCGTAAACCACGCTGGCTGATTTTGAACTCACAGAGATCAACTTGCCTCTGCCTCCTGAGTGTTGGGACTAAAGGCGTGTGCCAGCACCGCCTGTTGAGAGAATCTTATATAGGTCTTTCACGACCTTTGCAAGCAAGCAAAGCTTAAACAAAAGCAGAGCTTTATGCTGTTAACACAAACACATTATCAAAAGTTTTTGACGTCATTGTGATTGACTAGTTTCAGAAAGCCTTGTCAAGCTGACCTGGTTTTTCACAAGGCCTTTGTGGTCTGTTGGTTTGAAAAAACAGTCTATACAATAGGAACATAAATCTTCTACCTAAGAAACACGAGGACCAACATCAAGACTCTGGAAACAGGTCTGGGGGCTGAATAATAAGAGGAATGGAGGGTCTGTTTTTGTTTTATTTTGTTTTGTTTTAAGCAGATGAAGTAAATTATTTAACCCATATTAAAATCAGTAGTGAAGGCAGAAATGGGGAAGTCAGTCTCCAACACTACATGGAGTGAAAAAAATGTTAGAGGAGGATGTGCTCTGTGGGGGATAACAGAAAAGGACATAGATAGGGTGACAGTGTAGGGAATATAGGACCCTCACAGTGATGAATGCTTCATACTGACCAGAAACAAGCAAGAAGCCGTGGGAGTGGGGAACAACAGCCTGTGCAGGGGGAACGGCAGGCGTGGAGACACCAGGGAAGAGAAAGTGACTGGTGGGGATCAAGGAAATGCACCTTGCATGGGGTGAGCCAAGACTGGGTGGAGGAAATGAGGTCAGAGTAATGGCCACAGGAAGTGTGGGGGGGCATAGATCATGTAATACCTTGTACCTACAATGACTGGTTTCAGGTGTGAAGTGAGGACTGTTGAGTGTGTCCTGCATAAAGTGAAGAGATCTAATTAATGGTTAATAGTGGGTATCTCTTGCTGCCTATCAAATCACCCCAAAACTTAGTGGCTTAAAATAGTCTACTATAATAATTATAATTATTATTTATTTGAGGTACAGTCTCATGTAGCCCACGTTGGCCTTTTTGCTGGCTAGTCTTATGTCAACTTGACCCAAGCTAGAGTCATCAGAAAAGAGGGAACCTCAATTGAGAAAATGGCTCCATAAGATCAGGCTGTAAAAATTGTGGGTGGTACTATTCCTAGGCTCTATAAGAAAGCAGGTTGAGCAAGCCATGAGGAACAAGCCAGTATTCAGGCATCTGCACTGGTCTGTCCTTGGGGTTCTGACAGGATACACCCTCAGCTGCAGCCACTAAGAGCACCACCTGTGCATATTCACTATGTTCCCTTTTAAAAGGGTCCTGCCCATCTCCCATCCTCTCTCTTTCTTTCCCTTTCTCTCTGTTCCTCTCTCCTCTCTCTCTCTGTTTCTCTCTCTCTGTTTCTCTCTCTCTGTTTCTCTCTCTCTCTCTCTCTCTCTCTCTCTCTCTCTCTCTCTCTCTCTGCCCTTCTCTCCTCTTTTCTGCTGCTCCAGTCTCTGGAGGCTGGTCTCCCCCCTCCCCTTTCCCCTTTTTATGATTCCTTTCCCTAATTAAAAAGTCTCTGCTTGAACCCTCTGCATCTTTCTCTCACGCACTGCTTTTCTTAAATCACAACACAGTATAAGCAGCATCCTCCATGGTCTCAGCATCAGGTCCTGTCTCCAGGTCGCTGCCCTGTTTGAGTTCTTTGATGATGAACTGTGATGTGGACGTGGAAGTGATATAAACCTTTTCCTCCCCAAATTGCCTTTGGTCATGGTGTTTCATCAAAGCCACAGTAGCCCTAACTAAGAAAGCTTTGAATTCACTATGTAACCAAGCACAGCCTTGAATTTCTGGTCTTCCTGCCTCTGCTGCCACGTCTCAAGGGCTGGGATTACAGGTGTTTGCCATTGCACACAGTTTAAACAGTACTGGGGATCAAAAGCAGGCTCTGTGCCTGCTGACTGAGCACTCTACCACCTGAGCTGCATTCCTAGCTCTCAATCATTATTCCTCACGCATGGCAAGATGGTTTCTCGCCTGCTTTCGTTTTTGCCTCCCTCATCTGGCTGCACTGACCTGGAATGGGCTGTAATTGCCACACTGGTCTCCTGAGGCTCTTCTCGGTATGACTCTGCATCCTTTGTTAGAATTGATCAACTTCTTTCATGACGGTTTCAGAACAGTATGTAAGAGACCAAAGTGGAAGATACAAAGTCTTTTAGTCCCCAGGAAGACATCACTTCTGCCTTCTTCTGTTGGCTAAGGTGATGTAGGGCCTGCCCGGGTTCACTGAGGAAGAGCACAATACAAAGGCATGGACATGATGTAGCAGGATCAACTGGGGTCACACAGTGCAAGGAACTCTCTCTGGGGCCAATGAGAGGGCTCAGCAGGTTAGAGTGCTTGCTGCCAAACCTGACAACCTGAATTCAATCCCTAGGACCAACATGGAGGAAGGACAGAATTGGTTTCTGCAAGTTGTCCTTTGGCCTTTTGGCGTACACAAAGTCCTCTCAGCCTCACCCGTGTGCATGCACAAGCACAAATCCTAAATAGATAAGGGGAAAACTGGAAATTAAAAAGACAGGGGCAGTTATCCGACTGCTGTGCTGAGGTGGACTTGGAGGTGTCACAGTCAGGATGAAGAGGTTTTTCCAATGATACAGGCTAGCGAGGGCTGTGGCCAGGCTGGCCATTGAGGAAGTGTGGAGAAGTGGTCAGGTTCTGGGTGTGTGATGGAAGTCGAGCAACAGGATTTCCTGACAGGTTGTGTGTAAAGAGGGAAAGAGAGAGGAGTGAAGAGTGTCTTTGTGGCTTGGGCCCTGAGCCATTGGAGTCAAACAGTTGCTATTTATTGAGGGATGTCTGAGGGAGGGACAGGGTGACTGTTTTTAAAGTTCTGTGGGGTTCCAATTTAGGCATGTTAATTTTGGGATGCATATTAGTTGCTTTTTCTGTTGCTCCGACAACAGCAACTTCAGGAAGGGTTTATTTTTGCTTCATGGTTTGAGGATGCACTCGGCTGTGGCGGGGAAGCGATGCGGCACAAGCGTGGGGCAGCTGAGCATACTGTGTCGTGTCTCCTTAGGGCTCCTACTGCTGTGATAAAGACCATGGTCAAAGCGAGTGGGGGAGAAAGGGTTTGGTCCTTGTACAGTTTGCAGTCCAACACCAAGGGACTTCATGGTGGGAACTCAAGGCAGCAGCCTGGAAACAAGAACTAAAGCAAGGCCGTGGACGAGTGCTGCTTTCTGATTTGTTCCTCATGGTTTGCTTAGGTTCTTTCTTATACAATTCAGGAACATCACAGGCTGCCTCTTAGGACATCCAACTGAAGATGCCAAGAAGCAGCTGATATGTATGAGCCTGGGGTACAGGACTGAGCTTTATGTTGGTGACTCAAAGCCAGGAGTTTGAATGAAGAGACAGGGCATGAGGATAACCCTCCAGGCATTTACAGTCCAGGGTCTGGGGGTGCATGGCATTGTCATCATGAAGACAAAGTGGGACCAACATTCTATACTACTTTTGTATCAAGTCATACACACACACACACACACACACAAAGACACACACCCATGTATACTGTATGAGTGGTTGGTCTGCATGTATGTATGTGCACCACGTGCATGTCTGGTGCTTGCAGAAAGCATTTGATGCCCTTGAACTGGAGTGTAATATGGTTGTTAGCTGCTGTGTGAGTGCTGAGAACTGAACTCAGGTCTTCTGCAAGAGCAACCAGTACTCTTAACTACTAAGCCATCCTTGCAGCCCCAACATTTATATTTTCACTTGGGGGAAACTTTTAAAAAAGTCAGTGTTTAGCAGGGTGGGAGGCAGAGGCAAGTGGATTTCTGTGAGTTTGAGGCCATCCTGAAAAAAACTATATATATATATATATATATATATATTATTTTCCCCCAGCAGTTGTGAGGTTCAGTAGCATCTGAGGAGCAGAGGCAGAGAGAGACCAAGAGACAAAGAGAAAGGTAGAGGCAGAGAGGCAGAGGCTGGTAGATCTTTGTGAGTTTGAGGCCAGCCTGCTCTTTATACCGAGTTCCAGAAATACACAGTGAGATTCTATCTCAGAAAAGAAAGAAAATAAATAAAATAAATCAGAAAGCACAAAGAGGAACCTGATAATTATATACATTTTTGTCTTCTAGAAGTAAGTACTCTTAACATATTGACCTATTTACATCCATGTATGTTTCATTAGATGACCGTAATTCTGTTTGTCTTTCTGTACTCTTTTCCTGGGTTATGGTTCACTATAAATACTTTCGTTGTTGTTATTTTGGGACAGAGTCTCACTTTGTAGCCCAGGCTGGTCTTAAACTTGTGGCAATTTATTGCTTCAGTCTTCCACATGTTGAGATTACAGGCATGCACTCACCACTGTGCTTCATTCAACCATATTGTCATGTGATTTTAAATAACTTTTACAAATTAGTATTTCATTTTATGTGTATAGTTGGTTTGCCTGAATGCATGTGTGTCCACCATGTGTGTGCCTGATGGCCATGGAGGTCAGAAGTGTTAGATTCCTTAGAACTGGAGTTAAGAACAGTTGTGAGCTACCATGTGGGTGCTGGATATTGAACCCAGGTCCTCTAGAAGAGCAGCAGATAGTGCTCTTACCCACTGAGCCATCTCTCCAGCCCCTTAAACAACTTTTTAAAATATTCAGTTGTGTGTATGCATGTACCTGTTGATGCGTATTTGGAGGCTAGGAGACAATTTGCAGGATGATGTTTTCTCTTTCCACCATGTGAGTGGGGAATTGAACTCAGATTGCCAGCACTGGCAGCAAGGGCCCTTGCCCACTGAGCCACCTCAATGGCCCACTTTGTAAGTTTTAGAACAGATTTGCTGAGATATAGTTCACATCCCATACAACTCACACACTTAAAGTGTGTAGCTCATGGTTTCCCATGTATTCAGAACTGTGTGACCATTCCTACATTGACTTTGCCTTTTGAGATAAGGACTTGCTATGTTGCTCAGGCTGGTTTTGAATTCCTAAGCTCAAGTGACTGTCCTGTCCCAGCCTTCCAGGTGCTAGGACTCAAGGTACATTCAACTACTCCCAGCTCCTGCACTGTTTTTAGGACCTTTCATCACTCCAGAGGGAGGCTTTGTACCCACTGGCAGTCACTCCCTGTCTTAGTTACTTTTCTATCGCTGTGGTCAGACACCAGTGATGTACCTCCTCCAACAAGGCCACACCTCCTACTTCTTCCCATACAGTTCCATCAACTGGGGACCAAGTATTCAAACATATGAGGCTATGGGGGCCATTCTCATTCAACCCACTACATTCCACTTCCTGGCTCTTAGAGAAGTTGTGTTACTAGAGGCGGGCTTTGAAATTTCAAAAGCCCATGCCACTCTCTGTTAGCTCTCACTGACTCATGGTTGTTTCAAGATGTGAACTCCCAGATACTGCTCCAGCGCCTTGCCTGCCTGCCTGCTGCCATGCTCCCTGCCATGATGGTCATGGACTCACCCTCTGAAACTGTAAGCCACAAATAAACTCTCTTATAGGTTGCATTGGTCATGGTGTTTTACCGCAATAGAAAAATAACTAAGGTACTCCTCATCTCTACACCATCTATTCTTTTTCTGCCAGGCCTAAGCAACCACCAGTTAACTTCCTGTCTTTATAACTTGCCTTTGCTAGACACCTCCTAGAAACAGAATCACAGAGTATGTGTCATTTATGTGATTCTACCTGAAGAAACTGAGGTGAGTTCAACAAGTGTTAAATTCAAATTAGTTGTAAAAGTTTGGATTTATTGACAAATACCAGCCAAGAAAGAGAATCCCTCCCCTCCTTTTCCCTCTAATCTCCCAAGTTTTATTATTTTCATTTTTACATCCTCTAGAGTTATAACATCCACAATCTGTTCTCTGTGCATAATCGATGTAGCTGCTTGACAGTGGTCCCATATTTAAATGAAGTTGGTGTTCATTATCAGTCTGTGTGTATAGATTTATAGATTGCTGAGTTCTTTATTTTGTGTTGCCTCCAAAGTGGATGCATTTCAGGGTTAAATGGGTTGAAATTGTTTGTTTGTTTTTTTCTGAGACAGAGTCTCATTATTTTTGTTCTTCTCAGATGGAAACCAAGAGTCCATGAGAACTAGCTCTTCCTACATAGGTAGTCCTGGGCCCTTGAGTGCCACAGGCTTAGTGATTGGGCTGATATACTCAGGGACATATAGCTCTAAGCCAGTGGTTCTCAACCTGTGGGTCATGACTCTTGTGAGTCAAATGACCCTTTGATGGGGGTCTCATATCAGATATTCTGTATGTCAGATGTTTACATTATGATTCGTAACAATAGCAAAATGATAGTTATGAAGAAGCAATGAAAATAATTTTATGGTTAGGGGTCACCGCAACATGAAGAACTGTATTAAAGGGTCGCAGCATTAGGAAGGTTGAGGACCACTGCAAGGTGTAGAATCCAGAAGCTTATAGCTGTAGGTGCTCAGGTTGGAAGGACATTGCTCTGACTTCTGATTGCCAGTGGCTGGGCTCTCCCAGCTAGTGCAATCCTTGCTGTTTAAGTGACAGTGAGAGGCAGCAATCAGCAGCAGTCAGCGAGTGAGCATTACAGCTCCTAAGCTTTGACTGCAGGACCCTTAGCTTTTAAGAGTTGGAAGTTCCCTGGCCCTCTTCTGGGGATTATGGCCATCCACCTGTATGGCTCTTTATAGCCTCTACCTTCTGTATTTCCACCATCTTTCTCTGTCTCCGCCACCTGGGATCCCCATCATGTCTGCCCTTGGTATTTTCTGCTACCATTCAGCTGCGCTCCTGCCACCTTACAGCCACTGCCTCTGTTTGCTGCCGCCGCCACTACCATCATCCCGGTACCGGCTCGGCCTGCTCTACCCGCAACAGAGACAAGCAAGCAAGAAAAGACGGCTTAAAGAGAAGCCTTCTGCTGGGCCTGTGTTCTAACTTCATAGGGTATTTCAGAAGGGTGTCTCCCAAAGTGAGCCAAACAGCCTTATATAGCCAGCAAAGGGTTGTGGTATAGCTATAAAATGCAAATGTGGCATTTTAATTTGTACCAATCACAGCTCATTATTCAAGTTCTATCTGCCAAAGGCCTTATGTATGGATCAGCTGTAGACCTAGCATCATGAGTCATGAGCTTTCTCCCAGGGCTCTGTGAAGTGCTCCTTCTTGGCCTGACAGAATAGCTACAGGATGATCAGAGTCATCTGGAGTTCCCAGGGCTTGTGATGCAAGCTGCCTGGAGCAGGCATGACTAGACCCAGGCCTTCTGGAGCAGGAGTCCTGCCTGACATTTTAGTGGTCATTGTGACTAAAGTGAAGTGTTCCTCAGAGTGGGATTAGAGGATTTAAAACTATCAGTTGATGTATATAGCTTTAATCCCAGAATTGCTGAGGCATGAGGGGTGAGTTCAAGGCCATCCTGACTAGAGACTTCCAGACCAGACAGAGCTACCTAGTGAGATCTTAACTCAAAACAGTAAAACCAGGGCTGGGGATGTAGGTTAGTTGGTAGGGTGCTTGCCTAAAATGGACAAGACCCTGGGTTTGATGCCTAACTCTACATAAACTGAATATAGTGGTTACCTCTGAAAGAGCAGCAAATACTCTTAACCACTGAGCCATCTCTCTACCCCCAAACTATCATTCTTTTTGTTTGCTTGTTTGTTTTGGTTTTTTTATTTTGGTTTTTGAGACAGGGTTTCTTGTGTTGCAGCATGGCTGTCCTGGAACTCGCTCTGTAGACCAGGCCAACCTCTAATTCACAGAGACCCACCTGCCTCTGCGTCCCGAGTTCTGGGATTAAAGGTGTGCGCCACCACCACCACCACATTTCAAATTACCATTCTTAATGTTGCTTGCCAGAATTGCATAACCCCTGGCCTAATGCTCCTAGAACAGGTTGGGCTTCTCAAATCTGTCTCTTTACTACATAGCCCAGGTTGACCTCAGATTAAAACTAGTGATCCTCCTGCATCTATCTCCTGACCATCAAGATTACAAACATGTGCCACAGTGCCCAGTTCTTTTTCTTTAAAAATTTTTTCTTTTTCTTTTTTAAGACAGGGTCTCACTATGTAACTTGGGCTGGCCTAGAACTCACTATGTATACTCACAGAGATCCACTGCCTCTGCTTCCCAAGTGCTGGGGTGAAAGGAATATGCTACCATGTCCAACCTTGGTCTTTAAAATCCTTAATATTGATCCTTTTATATATTTCCCCTCATGGGTACCCAGATATTTCATTATTTGTTCTTAAAATCCAATAGCTAAACCAGTGTGTTAGTCTTTATTGCTGTGTAACAAATCACCCCAAACACAGCAACATAAAACAAATATTGCTGTCTCATAGTGGGTTACAAACACAGGCACAGATTAGTTGGGTCTTTGTCTTTCTCAAGGGTGCAGTTGAGGTATTGGCTCAAGGTCTCTGGTCTCAGCTGCAAGCTCAGCTGGGGAAGGCTGCCAGGCTCACTAGTGGTTACCATCAGGATTCAGATCTTTGGGTGGAGAGCCCCCCTCGTTGCTGATTGTTGTCTTTCCTCTCAGTTTCTTTTTTGTTTTTGTTTTTCGAGACAGGGTTTCTCTGTGTAGCCTTTGCTGTCCTGGAACGCCTCTGTAGACCAGGCTGGCCTCGAACTCACAGAGATCCGCCTGCCTCTGCCTCCCAAGTGCTGGGATTAAAGGCTTGCGCCACCACCGCCTGACTGCATTTTAGTTTAGTTTAATTTTACAGTCTTGAGATAGGGCTTCAAGCAAGATGGGCACTGTCTTCCCCACTGAGCTACAGTCTCCATCGATGGCTTCTTTGACTTAGCGGTTTGCTTCATCAAAGCACAGGCTAAGAGGACAATGAAAGGGTGACTAAGAAGGAAGAGACTGTATTTTACAGCCCAGTCACAGAAATGTTACCCCATCCCCTGTGCTGTAGCTCACTCATTCGAAGCGAGTTGCCAGGTACCGGTGACTCTAGGGGACAGGAGTTAAGGAAGTCATCCTCACAGCCAGTGTGCCTGTGGTAGGTGCTCTGCTGCATCTCAGAGTTGGTCACGACAGTGCTTTCCTTGTGCTGAGTCGCTAGTTGGTCCTTCCTCATTTGTCTCTTTATTTCTTAGGTTTGACAGACACTTTTCTTTTCCTTGTGCTGGGTCATGGTTGGGGCTGGTACTTGCGTGAGGCAAGCAGACATCAACAGAGCAGAATATGAGAAGGCCGTCGCTCCTAAGTCTTTGGTCCTAAGAGCAGACACCTCCTTAATCGCAAGTCTCAGTACCTCACGGTCCTAGTTTGTCTGTGTCTTGCTCATCTGGCTCACCTTCCATTGTCACTCATGTCTGTGATTTTTCTTGGTGTCTTCTTAGTAACCACCAGGAAGTGAGACTACCTTTAATGTGTTAGCTCCGTCCATGTTGTTATTGTTTGTGGTTTTACTCCTCCATTTAGTAATATTTCCTTAGGTAAAGTCATCTCCCTATGTCTTATCCTTCTGAGGGCAGGCTTTATCTGTAAGCACTTCCTGTACTGAATTCATGTCCTTCTTGTTCTGTAGTCTGAAACAATGATAAGGATGCTTGTGTCCCTTCTCTTACCATCTGCCTTCTAAGTTAGCTTTTGGCCTGTTTCTCTTTCTCCCCCTTCCCCCTCCTTTCCTTCCTTCTGCCTCACTCTCTCTTCTGTTTGCTTCTCTATCTCTCTTTAACTTTTCTTTTCTCAGGGCATCACAAGCCCTGGGAACTCCAGATGACCCTGCTCATCCTGTAGCTATTCTGTCAGTCCAGAAAGGACTTCACAGCGCCTCAGGAGAAAGCTCATGACTCATAATGCTAGGTCTATAACTGATCCACACATAAGGTCTTTGACCAGCATGTGTGTGTGTGTGTGTGTGTGTGTACCATGGAGGCCAGGGGAGGTTGTGTGTTAGATCCTTTGGAGCTGGAGTTACAGGCATTTATGAACTCTCTGATATGTGCAGGAAGAGCATAGTACCCTTAAGCACTGAACCATCTGTCTAGTCTCCTTTCCTTCCTATTAGAGATTGGGTGAGCCTGGTGAGGTGGCGCATGGTGCCTTTAATCCCAGCACTCAGGAGGCAGAAGCAGGCGGATCAGAGAGAGAGACAGAGCAGCCATGGCTACACGGAGAAACCCTGTCTCAAAAAACCAAACGAGGGGGGAGCAATTAGATGCATTTAGTGTGGTATGGCTGTAGACAAGGCTTTCCTAACTTCTCTTTCTACCTCTCTATTCTCTTTCTCTTCCTTCTCCTTATCTCATCTCTTTCTTTCTCTACCTTCCTTCCCCCTCCTTCTTTCCCTTCTCTCTTTCCCCTGCTATATGACTGCATAGTTCTGGTGGTGTACACAAACCTTATAAATCACATTCCCCTACCCTGGGTGTGCGCAGCTCAGCTCAGCTCAGACACTGCACTGCCTGTGCTTTCAGAGTTCTTGACTCCAGTCCAGGCTGCTCTGTGGTTGTCTTCTTCTGCACAGGGGCTGTTGTTTGAGTTGAACATTAGTGCCCCCCACTAGACTTTTCTGTCGCCTGAGGGAACTGCAGAACCAGGTAGGAGGGAGTCTTTGTAGGACACCTGGGCTCTACTCCTAGGCAGGGATTTAGGTAAATGCAGTGTGCAGCAGGGCTCCTCTGTAATTGGTGGGTGCAGCCCCTTCTGGAGTGGGGGTTGCCTTCAGGCTGGTGGAGGCAGGGCGGGAGTCATTGTTCACTTTCCCCATTTTTGTAACAACTTGTCCCGTGGGTTCTCTGCTAAGGACTCCTATGGGCTTTCTTCTCCTGCTGAGTGGAAGGCTTTGTGGAGTGGCTCTGGGGAGGAGGCTCTGAGCAGGAGACACTGTAGAATCATCTACCTCTCTGCTTGCCTGCCAGGATTTAATGTTTATTTCATTACATTTTGTTCTTGTCTTTGGTGAAAAACACTTTCTCCTGCCTTGCCACTTTTGGCTTCTGGAGAGAAGAAAAGTCTATGATGCAAGCTTGGCCATCGTCTTTACCTGAGAGCTGCCCCAGATGACCTGTGAGTCCCTTTCCAATCCAAACTTGATCCTTGATCAGGACATTGAATTTGCTCCCTACCCAAGGTAGAGAGGAGCAGAGCCAGTGTGGGCATCCCTGTGACACTTAAAATTGTCTGAGGTGGTGGTCCTTCTCAGCTTTGAGGACTCCTGAGGCTTCCAGGATCAACCAAGATGTGCGTCTGCTGGAGCTGTGGTCCCTAGTCATCTGAGGGACGGCTCCTGGGGCAGTGCCAGCAGTGGCGCCTTAGATCTTCAGAATTCTCCTACCACTTCCCAATACTGCCCTTGAGGACTTCTGGGAGAAGCCCCTTTGCCTTCTGCTCTTTGGTTTTGAGTAACCAGCACCCCACACTCAGGCCTGCCTCAGTGGGGCTTAAAGAGCCCTACCATCTTGCTAGGATCCCACGAGTGTCTCTCCTTGCATGGCAGCACAGCCCATCAGGAAAGCTCCCATCCTAACAGGTTCCCCAGGAGGACTCCAGAATTTACTGCCTTGCTTTCCAGCTGCCAACTTAGCAGGTTGTTGGGTGGTTGCTGGCCTCTGGAGACCAGTCAGTGCCCTTGTGTCCCATGCCAGTCCCTGCCATTACAGGTTGGCAGGACTATGGGTAGAGCATGCCAGCCACACAGAGCTTGCTGGCAGCCAGGCTGTAGTCTGGGTCTGTATCCTGGCTAACTCAACCATGCTGAATGTGGCACTGATGCATAAATGGAGGAGGTTTGTTTAGTTTTTCCTAGGTACCATGCGTTCAGAGGGGACTGTGGCCTTCTCCCTTCTCAATGAGTGTTAGAATTCATTCTTCAGAGACCACTATCTGTCCAGTTTGGAGGCTGAGATGGGCTCAGGTTGAGGACACAGGTCCTTGGGGACTGACCCTGACCCTTCATCTTCCCTTCTGTGTGTGTGTGCCTACCTTTGTGTTTATGTCTGATGAGAGTTGTGAAGGCATGAGTGTGCATGTGTTTTATGCATGAATGTATATATATATATGTATATATATATAGAGAGTGTATGTGTGTGTGAAAGAGAGAGAGAGAGAATGTGTGTGTGTGTGTGAGAGAGAGAGAGAGAGAGAGAGAGAGAGAGAGAGATTGAGATTTTCCTGACTGTTACAAGACCACAATGTTGTGTGAGTGCATGGTAGGCTGCTCCTCAGCTAGTGCTCAGCCTATAACTGTACTAAGACCAGTACTAATTCGTGCCTTTATTGTGTAGTTTGTTTTTTGTTTCTGAGACAGTGTCTTACCATGTTGCCCAGACTGGCTCAAACTCTTGGACTCAAGTGATTACTTACCTCAGCCTCCCAAGTAGCTGGAACTTATAAGGATAATTCCATACCTGGTACCACACTTGTTTTTGATATTTTGCGTACGTCCTCTGTTACCTGCATATGTGTGTATATTGACATGTGAGTATTGTGTGTATCTCAGGTTTTGACTGTGTGCGCATGTGCTTACATGAACATGTATGTGGCCTTACAGGAATGTCTGTTATGTTTATGTTGTTGCATGCGTGTGTGGTATGTGTGTAGGGGTGACAGTGTGAGTATGGGTGGTATGTGTGCAAGCTTCTCTGGCTAGGATGACTAAAGCCAAACATATCAGTTATCACTGGCCTAGCTCGAAGATGAAAGGTCAGAGGTCAGGGGCTCTCCAGCACAGTCCATTTCTCAGGCCTCAGGCAGTGTTCCCAAGCCCTCATACCCATCAGGAACTAAGTCAGGGCACAGGGAAGCCACCAGGCCTTGAGGAGGAGCCAAAGGCAGAATCAGATTTCCCCTTTGGAAGTCCCCTCTGGGCAGGGTGTTGAGGGAGATGATGGGGCCTGAGAAACTGGAGATGCCTGGATCAAGCCATGATCACAGGGAGCATCTAGGATGCAGAATGAAGAGTCAATCAGGCTCAGCCAGCACTGGGATCTGCCTGCCTCCCTGAACCTAAGGGAAGCATCTTGGCAGCCACTGGGAGCTGGTCTGTACCTGACTGACTCAACCACACTGGGCAGGAGCAGTGGGGAGGGACTGAGGGGAAGCAAGGCAGGGACATGTCAGTGTGAGGTGTGTGTGACTGTCCAGGAGGCACATGGACCTGCGAAATGAGCAGCTGACCAAATTCTTCAAGACTGGAGATTTTAAAAAACAAAAACATTTATTTATTTGCTGTATGTGGGTGTGTGTGTGTGTGTGTGTGTGTGTGTGTGTGTGTGTGTGTGTGTGTGTGTGTGTATGCCATGGCACATGTGTGGAGGTCAGAGGTCAGAGGACAGTTGAGGATGTTGGTTCTCTTCCCTTCCATCCTTGGTACCCAGCTCAGGATGGAACTCCGGTTGTCAGGCTTGCTGGCAAGTGCCTTTACCTGCTCAGCCACCTTGGCAATCCCTTAGTGTATTTGTTGTTTGCTTTCTTTTCCTTTCTCTTGATCTTTCTTTTTTCTATTCTGTTTCCCTCTGTAGCTCAGGATGGTTCAACATTTCAAGTGCTGGGACTAACTACAAGGTGTGA
Source organism: Mesocricetus auratus (assembly GCF_017639785.1). Taxonomy (NCBI): domain Eukaryota; kingdom Metazoa; phylum Chordata; class Mammalia; order Rodentia; family Cricetidae; genus Mesocricetus; species Mesocricetus auratus. The sequence goes on along the minus strand of NW_024429191.1, from coordinate 51,430,622 downwards.
GTTACCATGCCTGGCTTCTTTCTTTACTTTATTTAAAAAAAAGTGTGTGTGTGTGTGTGTGTGTGTGTGCCACAATACAAGTCTTTTACCATGTGGACCCCAGTTCCCAAGCCTGTGATCCTAAGACTGATAGCAAGTGTGTTTACCTGCAGGGCCATCTCCTCGCTTCTTCTTTTCTTTTGCTTTCTTCTTTCTTCTTTCCTTCTTTCTTCCTTTCCTTTTTTTATACAGGATCTTATTACATAGCCCAGGCTGTCCTGGAAAATGTGCTGAGGTTACAAGCACACACCACCATGGCTGAGGTTGCAAATATGTGCTACCATGGCAAGTTACATGCACACACCACCATGGTTGAGATTACAGATATGTGCTGAGGTTACAGGCACACACCATCATGGTTGAGGTTACAGATATGTGCTGAGGTTACAGACACACACCATCATGGTTGAGATTACAGATATGTGCTGAGGTTACAGGCACACACCATCATGGTTGAGGTTACAGATATGTGCTGAGGTTACAGGCACACACCATCATGGTTGAGATTACAGATATGTGCTGAGGTTACAGGCACACACCATCATGGTTGAGGTTACAGATATGTGCTGAGGTTACAGACACACACCACCATGGTTGAGGTTACAGATATGTGCTGAGGTTACAGGCACACACCACCACGGCTGAGGTTACAGACATGAACCACCATGGCTGAGGTTACAGATATGTGCTGGGGTTACAGGCATACATCATCATGGCTGGCTCTGTTTGCTTGTTTTTTATTTGAAGCTAAGTCTGACTCTATCATGGAAGTAATTGAATGAAAGCTGGATTTATACCCTGCCTATGGGAACCACACGGGTGTGTAACTAGGCTTTCAGCTGCAGAAGCACAGTATGTCGGTGCCTGTCTAGGCTCCCCCATATCACTGTACAATGATGGAGACCAAGGCCCAGAGGGACCAAGGTCTCCCAGCAGGTGTCCCACCCTTTGCGACAATGCCACTCTTTGAGCCCAGAAGGGTAAGCTTGTACTACCTCAAGAGCCTCTGTAATTATGGGATTAGAAGGCAGGCTCTCTCCACTGGCCCTCTGCCCCTCGAAGCCGCAAGAAGAGTGATGGATTTGGTGGCATAGTGCCTGTTTCCAGGTGTGTCTGAGGAAACCTGGCACCCCTAGGCAGCTTGATCATCTTGAAAGGCCCCATTGTGGCTGTAGCCTCTCTCTAAGGGGCTCTATTTTGGGACCAGGATCCACCCTAGTCCAGCTGGAAGAAGGAAAAGGTATATTTCAGCATGTCTTGTGGGTGTGGAGAGGGCAGGGGTGATACCACACAGGAGTGTTTGCCCCCCTGGTAGTGGGTGTCCAGCCGGTATGGAGGAAGAGAGGCCTGAGGCGGGCTGAATGAAGTACGTTGAGAGGAGAGGCTTCTGGATCAGGTAAAGGTGGACTGATGACACTGTAGGGAGGACAGGTGCACTGGGCCAGCCTTTCATGTGGTCCAGAATCTGGGTTGACAGGCCCTGCCAAGATGGAATGCAGAACTGTAGCTGCCTGGGCCTCACCCAAGTCCTGCTCACCAGTGACTTCCTGCTTCCCACTACTGTGGGTGCTCAAGCTTTGTCCTAAGCCTAGAAGGAGACCCACCCTGACCTCAAGATCCTCCCAGTTTGGGTATCAAGGGCCAAAAGCAGCAGCCACAGGCAGTCGGGTTGGGCAGAGAGATCACAAGAGCCGCTTAGTCTCTGTTTTACTCTTCCTTCACCAGATCGGTTATTCTCCTGCTCCACCCAGTGTGGTGGCACATTCCAGCCTCTTGTCACCACTCACAAGGGTTGTCGGCCAGGCATTGTTTGTGGGGCTCTGCCTCCTGGGTTCCTGCAGTTCTTGCTAGCCCATCCTGACTGCCTCAGTATCTGCTAGGGTCAGCTCTGCCCAGGGCTCCCTCTCTGTCAGATTCCTCCCACCAGTCTTTAAAGGCATGGTAACCTTTGGAGGCTCCTGGGAGTTCTTTTAGGCCAAAGGCTTTCCCAGTCTCACCATAGACAAATCCAGACATAGAGGAGAGGGTTTCTCTGGAAAGTGGCCCTTGGTGCTGCATGCCCTGATCTGTGGCATGGGTGTGATGATAACCTTATCAAATTACCTGCCCTGAGAGGAGGGATGGAGTGGTGACCCCTGGCATATAGTAGGTGTCCTTTCTGGTGGTGGTTTTTCATTTCTTTGCCTTTGGGAAATCAAGCTATTGAGTTCCCAAGCCTGTGCTGCTTTGAGCATAACCCGTGACTCCAGGAATGACTAATTCCACCCTGGCATGAGCTCTCTGGAGCTGGGAGAAATGAGCCTTTCCTTCTCTTTCTTCAGTTGCTTCATTAAGCTTTTCTTGAGTGAGGGGAATGAGGATTGTCCTAATCCTCTGGCACGAGATAGCATGGTTCAGAAAGCTGGATAAGACTCTGCCAGCAGCAGAGAACACAGGGACCAAGGCAGGAGGTGGGCACTGGACAGGGGCCTGAAACCTTGTGTTTCAGGTTGGCTTTGCCCTCGGGCAGCTATGACCTGAGAAAAACCTTGGCCTTGAATAGGAATTACCCTTGTCTACACAATGGCTGTGCTAAGGCTAGCTCTGAGAGGGTCTGGGGAAGGTGCCTAGGAGAAACCATTGGAGAGGTCTGCAGGGCCTTACTGGTGTCTGCAGTTCTCAGGAGAAAACAGAGTGGGCGAGCTGAGACCTTGCCCTTCTTGTCCTGGGCCTACACATTTGTAAATGCCTCACCAGCACTGTTGCCTCCTCCTTCTGGGCTTCATGGGTGACCCTCAAGGGCTGGGTCTTGGGGCCATGAACTAGGGTTGTCAGAACTGGAGTCTGGTATTCATCTTGGGGCTCTCAGTGGCAACCTATCATATCCTGGGGTCTACTGTTCCAGACCCCTCCCACCTATCTGTCTCCATATGCTTTCCTCTGGGGACCTCAGTTTCCCTTCTGCACAACTGAGGAGAGACTTGGGAGGGGTGGGTGCCTGAGGCGGGGGCAGTCTCATCCAGGACTTCCTCTGTCCACAGGTGTTCCTGGCCCTCGGCGAGCTCCTTCTGTCTTGCAACTGGGCAGTGGTTGCTGATATCCTGTTGGTAGGTATGGGTCGCAATTTGGTCCTGGCACTTTTGAGTAGACTGGGTATTGGGAAGGACTTCAGGGGCCATGGGGGAGGGGGTTAAGGGTACTTCACAGTTTCCGTAGACAAAATGCCCCCTTACGAACACTCTCAAATGTTTCCTCTATTGTCTCTATTCTGTACATAGACATGGAAGCTCAGAGAGGGCAGGTGCCTGGACTAAGGTCACATGGTGTCAAGGCTCTGAGCTAGGGCTGGTGCATAGGATTTCCTTCCTTCTTCATCGAGCTACTTCTCAGCAAGTGGGCTCCTTGGCCTGTACTCTAGGGCCACAGAGAGGGACACTGGGCTTAGGAGCACTAGCCACTAAACCCTACTGGTTTCAGCCTATCCCACATCGCGGATCACACAAAGAGCTGGGTGTGCTATGGTGAGACCTGATGCTGTCCACTACACGGCTTTCGGGTTCAGAGTTCAGCCTGATCCTTCCTCAGCTCTACACTGTGTTCAGCCTTTCTGCCTCCTCTGAGGAGGCACAAGGACTTTGGACATTGTGAAAGTCTGAACCCTGGTTGATAACAAGGTTCCTAGGTCTAGGGACACCCTCAGGGTCCTCCTGCTGCCTCCTGGCAGACTGGCACAGTCTTGCATGTGGGTGGAGGGTTCTGGATGGCCAAGCCATAGGTAGAAAGCTCTTTGGTTACAGACCTGGGCGTTAGCCCTGCTTCTGCCACTCACTAGCTGTGTGACTTTAGGCAGGTTGCTTTGTATCTCTGAGCTTCAGTTTCCCCATAAGGAAAATGGGGATGGAATGGTAGCACCACTGTTGTGAGCATGGGGGTGAGGGAGGGGGGAGATGACTCATAGAAAGTCTAGCCCAGTATCTGACACAAGGATTGATGGGTAGGATTCTCATTGTGACCCTGAGATTTCCATGGTTCTTCTACAGCCCAAAGATGTCTTGGAGTCTAGAATCTGAGTTTGGAAGGACTATGGGCATATGTCATTTAATCAGACAACAAGGTCTGCTTGAACACTAAGTTAACAGGATTCTCACTACCTGCTGTAACCCAGACTCACCCCTGTCTTTGGCTCTAGTGGACATATCAGCTGCTAAGATAGCCTGTCTTCCCTGCCCACCCCCCCTGCACCGGAGACCTGGGCTCCAGCCCAGATTTAGCCACAGACATGGCAAATGACCCTGGAACTCAGTTTCCTTGCCTATAAAAAGGTCTAATCATTAACTGCCTTGTGGGGTAAATGAGACAGCCTAGGGGGAACACCCACCCTCTACATAGCTCATCCTCTCTCAGGCGGTTCAAGCAGTGCCGAACCTGCCCCCCCACAGCTTCCTCCACTTGCCCCACACTGTGATCTCTTTTCCATGTGACAGCCTCGAAGATATGTGAAGGCTACATGGTACCACTGTGTCTGTGTCTGCCGGAATCATTAACCTGCCAGAGCCAGGCACTTTGCAGTGTTGAAGAAGAGTGTGTGGTTTTGGGGGCCAGCAAGAATCCGACTGTGGGGGAGCTGGCTGACCACATGCAACCCAGCTTACAACTCTCCGAGCCCTCCATGGTTTGGAGGCTTCTGCTCTAGCCAGCTCAATGCTGTCTTCCCTGCCTCTCTCCTGTCCTAAGCCCAGTAGCTAGCAATGATCTTTCTGTACTAGACAGGGGGTTGGGATGGAAGTCCAGCCTTTTCAGCTCCTGTGTTTCTAGCTCTGTGGCAGAAAAACAGGACAGGTGTCAGGAGGGCATGGTCTCAGGACCTATAAGGGGCTCCCTGTGCCGTAGAGAGGTGCAGGTTTATAAGAGTACTGTCTTAGGGTTTTTATTGCTATGAAGAGACACCATGACCATGGCAACTCTCATAAATAAAACATTTAATTGGGGTGGCTTGCTTATAGTGTCAGAGGTTCAGTCCATTACCATCATGATGGGGAGCATGGCAGCATGCAGGCAGACACGGTGCTGAAGCTGAGAGTCCCACATCTTGCAGGCAGCAGGAAGTCAACTGGCACACTGACTGGTATTCTGAGCATAAGAAACCTCAAAGCCCACCCACACAGTGACACATTTCCTCCAACAAGGCCATACCTACTCCAACAAAACCACACCCCCCAATAGTGCCACTCCCTGTGAGATTATGGGGGTCAATTACATTCAAACTACCACATGTACTATATATATAGACTGGCAGAAGATGCCAGAAAGTCAATTGGCAAGCAACAAGGAGGGGAAAAATTTAGAAAATGAGGTCCCTTGGAGGAAGCAGGGCAGGGGAAAGATTTATGTGGGGACAGGTTATTCAGGAAATAGAGGAAGGGTCCCTGTACTGACCTTCTCTTGCTCCTAAGCAAGAAGGTGAGCTTCTCTTTCGGATGCTGTGAGAGTATTGTAGTGGGAGCTATTCAAACGGACCACTCTCAGTTGAGAAAGAACCAAGAGGATCTAATAGGAAAGCAGGGTAGAGATACTGTGGGTTCTTGGGGAGTTGGAGTCTGAGGATGGGTGAGAGAGGAGAACTCCATCGGGAGCATTCTAGCAATCTGTGTTTCATGCCCATCCGTGCCACTCACTAGCTGGGAGATCTTGGCCAATTCATGTGACCTCTCTGTGTCTCAGTCAGTTCAAAGGTATGATAGATGGAGAGTAGTTCCTACCGATTAGCAATGAGCTAAAACCTGTACCCTGTGTGTTCTTGAGGAGGTGGCATCCAATCCCACCAGTCCTGCCTCAGGACACTGCCCTCTCCACAAGGGAGAATCTAGGCTCCTTGTAGACCAGAGGTTTCAAGGGCTGCCTGCTCCAATGGCTCCCACACTTAATTCTGCCTGAGTCTGGCTTGGAGGAGCTTGTCACTGATTGTGGGCTCTCAGCATCTGATTGGGTGGGTGGAGAGTGGATACAGGAACTGCATTGCCAGCGGACTTCCCACAGAGGCCTGACCCAGTAGTCTTTAGCACAACTTCTGGGTTTGCATAGTCATCTCTCCAGCCTGCAGGTTCCTTGCAAATTTCTCATTATCTATCTGAGTTCACCCATACTCATGGGAACCCAATCTCTACACACACTCCCTATATATCTCCTTCTGGGTTAATTGTACTTTGGATGATCTTTTCTCCTGGAAAGACCAAGAAGGTGTCTCTCTAAATCTGCTTCAGGAGCCTCCGGCTGCCTCACCAACACTGGTCCTCAGTGGCTCTCCCTTTCTCCCAGCTCTAAGTAGATGCTTGAGGAGTGACCATGTCACCCTTCAGGAGTGTCTGATCACAGGGGCTGAGTTGGGGAGTGCAGAAGTCAAGATGCCAGGGAATCTGTCCTTAGTAATTGTCTCTTCAGCTTTCTGCCAGGCGGTGGCTGCATGTACCACTCTTGCCCTGGGCTATAAAGGGAACTGCTTTTCTGAGAAGGGCGAGCCAAAACGCAGGTGTTTTTGTCTCAGAAACTAGTGAACCTGGAATGTTGGAAACCCAAAAGCCACTCATTTTCAAAATTACTCACCCCTCAGCTTTCCAGGTCCTGCTAGGCTCTTTATGGGCACCCAGAAGAAGCAAGGAGGTGGCACCTATGTCCCTATACTGAGAAGATGAGGAGCTTTCAGGGTTCTTACTCAGAGAAGCCCCAACCCCACATGGAACTGTGTGTATACTTGAGGCCTCTGTTAGGAAGCTGGGCCCGCTCCCCGGAACCACCAGTGACTAATCACATAGTTATGGGGTGAGAAGGAAGTCTTGGGAAGGTGCAGAGCTGTGGTCAGTTCCTTCTCCAGCGCTGGCAGGTCCTGGAGATGGCAGGAGGCCCAGCTTCTCTAACCACCTGGGGAAGGAACCTTGACCCCAGTGACCCCTAAACCATCTGACTGTCCACAGTGACTCCCAGTTCAACCCTGCCCACCCACGAACTCCTTTCCAGCAGACCTCCTATGTCTGCTATCTGGTGGGGCTCTGGAATCCAGAATCATATTTTCAGGTTCCTCTCTTCCTATGTCCCCTTTGACCTCTCTCTGTCACACACTGATTCTCCTGACCATAGGCAAGACCACTAAGGAGACTGTCTTCTTATTTTTTTTTTGGTACAGAGTCTCACTGTATAGCCCTGGTTAGTCTGGAACTCTATGTAGACCAGGCTGGCCTCCAACTCATAGAGATCCACCTGCCTGTGCCGCCTGACTATTGGGATTAAAGGTGTAAGCTACCATGACTCACGTCTGTGTTCTTAGTCCTACTGTCCATCTTTTAAATACTATGTATGCTGAAATGGCCAGCTCCCCGCCCCCCCAACAGCAGAGGGTCAGGAGACCAGTCCCTGGAGGGGAAGGCCTGCCATCCAGTCTGGGCCCATTACTTTCTGACTGGGCTACTATGGGCAATTTAATTACCTGCTCTGTGAAGGTTTTCCCCGTCTATAAAATGCAGGAAATAATCATATCACCTTCATGTCTTGTTGAAGTTGATATATAAAAACACATGCAGGAAGTAGTCATTAAATGCTAGCTGTTTATTATTATTAGTAGTAGTAGTATTATTATTATCAGATGGGCTCAGATAATAGACACTGAGGTCCTGGGGACAAGACTCCAGAGCAGCATTTTCCTCTGTGACTGTCATAGTGCAAAGTAGCTCTGAGCTGGCAGGTTTTCTCCTGAGACTAGTCTTCCAGAATGTTCTAATTGTCTTACTTGGTCAGCAGATTTTCACTAGCCCCCACATCCTTTCCTTATGTATTATGGCACTCCAGGGACACAGGAGAAATCGGGGGCTTTGTTATGAATACAGTATGAGAGACAAGGAATGGCTGAAGAAAGGACTCCTCCCAGTTCCAGAGAGCATACACTCATTTAACTGTGGTGCCTCTCTCTCTCTCTCTCTGTGTGTGTGTGTGTGTGTGTGTGTGTGTGTATGTATGTGTGTATGTGAAGACAGGCCCCCAAACCTGAGAGGGCTTTACAGAGGAGGTGGATAAGGGCAAGTCCTAAGTGATAAGTAGTTCCTCCCTAGCAGGTCCAGTGGAGAAGGTCTGCCAGACAGGAGACACACATCCCCAGAGCATTCTGCTACCAGGACATGTCCATGTGAAGTTCTGAGCATAAGCTGAATGACACTGAGCATAGCTCTCAGGGTGGGCACTATCATTATCCCATTTAGGGAGGAGACGGGAAAAGCTGAAGCGACTTGCCCAAAGATGCACAGCTAATGGGTAGGGATTGGGAGTGGACCCCAGACTGTCTGACTCCAGAAGTCACTTTCTTGATGTGCTTACCTTCTTGCATGGAGCCATGTGAGCGAGGCTCCCGGCACCATCTCCCTGCACTGTGTTCAGTGCTGTGCTCCCCCGCCTGCTATTCCTGTCCTGGGGAGGCCTCTACTGCCCCAAGGGACCGAGTCTTGGAGTGGGGCTCAGGTCTTGGAAATCAGTGATTCCCTCCTATCCTCCCCTGACCTGTCTAGCCTGCTACCCTCTGCGAAAGTAGGAACAAGAGTATGGGGTGAGGGGTGCCCTTTCCTTCTTGTTGGAGGCTAACCTCTGGGACTCCTGTGTTTTGCAGTCGGTAGTGGTGCCTAGGTGTCGGGGCACAGCAGAGGCACTCCAGATCACAGTGGCCCACATCCTGGGAGACGCTGGCAGCCCCTACCTCACTGGACTTGTAAGAAGTGTCTAAATGTGTGTTGCGGGAGAGGGGGTGACTCGGGAAAGTGCTATTCTTGCTAAGGTCCTGGGGCCTCCTGGTGGGCCTCGCAAACATCCTTCTCTTTTTGGCAGATCTCCAGTGTCCTGCAGACTGGGCGTCCAAACTCCTATCTGCAGCGCTTCCTCAGCCTGCAACACAGCTTCCTGTGCTGTGTCTTTGCCATCGTGCTGGGTGGTGGCTGCTTCCTACTGACTGCACTGCACCTGGAAAGAGACCAGGCCCAGGCCAGGCAGTCTGGCAAAGGTACTCCCTACCCTCTTGCTCTGCCTGGTACACTGGCGACTGCCTACGCTTCTGGATAGCTTATTCCAAAGGATTTATTATGCCCCTGCCATGTGCCATGCAAGGTAGCAGATGCCAGAGAGAGACAGAATTAGGCCAAGTCTGAGCCCTCATGGAGCTAATGCTCTAGTGGCAAGAGACAGACCAGAAATGGAAAAAAGTGAGAGAGAAAATTAAGTGCTACAGAGACAAAAGACAGGGAAAGGGATTGACAAGGACAGATAACATGGTCCTCATTGTACAAGTGACATTGGAGTGTAAGAACAAAGAAGGAAAGGGAGGTGAGCCAAGCAGCTACTTGTTGGGAGGGGCTCCAGGAGGCAAGGACAGCTAGTGCAAAGGTCCTGTGGTGGGAATGTGCCTCAGTGTTGAGGGCTGATAAGGTGGCCAGTGCGATTGTGGCAGGAGTTAGGGGGACAGTGAGGGGGGTGAGAGAAGCAGATCAGAGGGAATCTCTCAAAGGGACAGTGGCCTTCACTGAGCGCGAGATGGGGGCTCCTACAGGGTTTTCAGAGGTGGGTTTGTTCTGCTTTTTGAGGGCATCTCCAGACTTCCTGTATTGAGAACAGAACTCAGAGTGCCAGAGTGGGCCAGAGAGGTCACAGAATGCTCTGTGCCACGAGGGCAGCAGTGAAGGGTCTGGTTTGGGATTTATTACATAAACAGAACCTCGAGGATTTGTAATAGATTGTCCCCAGGCCTGGTCTCCAAGCTTCTTCTGCCTCCTTTGGGCTGGCTGATCTTCTTCTGACTCCCACAGGAACTCTGGGGAGCAAGGATGTAGCCAGCAGGAACACCGAGCACCAAGGTCTGCTCTCTGGCACCAGCACTCCAGCGAAGAAGCCCATCTTGCAGTGAGCAGGCACCATCCTACCATATCCTCTTGGTGGCCTCACCCTTCCTGGCTGTGACTCAGGCACCCCAGCTAAGCTACATTAGCCACTTGTTCAGTCCGTACTAGAGAGCTGCCAGAGCCCAGGAGCCGGATAGATTGAGTTGTCACCACCCTCCAGGGAGGCTGAGCCCTGTGTCTGCACCCAGCAGGGAGGCCAGGCCCTTATTAAAGCATGAGCAGTGCAAAGCCTTGGGATCTCAGGGATTCTTAGACCATCTTGTTATTTACAGCCTTGTGAACCCTCTGCAGGAAGGCGGATGGCAGGCAAGACCTGGGATTCATGGTGGCCTCTACAACAGGAACCCTGAGGATGTTGCTCAGCTTTGGTGTCTGGGCATCTCCACCATGAGTCCCTTACTCTGACTCAGCTTCTCCTTTTGACAAAGGCGCGGGGGACAGGGGTATCCCTCTGTGAGAATTCATCCTCTGACTGAGACGTGGTCTTGGAAGTGGATTCCCTGTGGCTGCTGGTGTGGGGGTGTGACCCCACTAAAGCCCGTGCAAATTGCAGAGGCAGCTGCCTCAGTCACACGCAGAGCAGTTCACATGACTGTTCACACATACCCCTGGAAGTAGCCCTCCTTCTCTCCAGCCTATGCTTTGACCCCGGCATCTCCATGGGGAGGGCTGGCTCGGTGGGACCCATGCTTGGCACTGGGTTCTGAGCAGCTGGGCTCAGCGGGCCCTGCAGGAGATCAACAGCTTCCAGGCAGGCAGCAGCAGGGAGGCATGTTCTTTCTGCCTGTGACCCCAGCTTCTGTCCCCTCCCCCGGAGCCCACCCAGGCAATCACTCACTCACTCATTGCTACCTCTGCTGTGCCAGGCTGTGCCTGCCTCCCAGCATCTGTGGGCAGAGCAGTGGCCCCAGCATTCAACACAGTTCCTTGCCCTCACATTCTTATCCTGCCTCTTAAGGCTTTCCCTTGTCCCTAGTTGGCTGTGACAGGTTCCTGGAGCTAAGTTCACTAGTTCAGCCTACACCTGCCCCCAGGTTCAGCTCTCCTCAGGAGCTGGCATCCCCAGGACAAAAGCCCCCATTCCATGAGTTGGCATCATCTGGGGCTTAAGTAAAACAACCGCCCTGAAACTCCAAGGAAATGGACTGGTGTGGAGAGTTTGACTCTGAGAAGGAAGCAGACACTGTTCTCAGTGCTCATGGACTGGAGGATCAGGGTCACCTCCCACCTTTCAGCTGCAGATTCCACAGCTCTATTTGAGAGTCACCAAATGCAGATTCCTAGCCCAGGTCCCATGTAATTCTCACGGGTTAGCTCCAGGGTCAGAACCTAGCACCCATGCCTTTGTGAAGCTCAGCTTCCAGGCAATGGGCAGAGTCCAGTGATTGGAGAGGGAGGCCAGATGTGTCATTTGTTCTATCTGTAAGCATTGATGGATATCAGTAGGTCCCATCAAAGCGTGGGGCAATAAATCAGACTCCAACCTCTCCTCAGACCTCAAAGCCCAAAGCAGGCCAGGAAATACATGGGCTAAACCAAGGGAGAAATACTTCCTATGAAAAAAAGGGGATCCCATGACTCAGAAACAGTCTAGAGGTGGCTTTGGGACTAGTTAGGACGAGAGACATGGAGGGAAGGAACCTTAGGCAGGGCATTGTGGTGGAAGTGATGGGACAGGAAGTGCATGGTGAGTCATGGAAGGATATAGAGTGGCCAGAGAGGAGGCGTGCATGCTCCTGGTGAGAAGACATAGCAGGATTGGCTGGGAACGGGGGCCTCAATTGCCTGCCACAGAGCTGTAACTTTCATCCATAGTCTGGGGTCACATCTTCTAGTACATTCTGAAGCTTGAGTTCCCAGGACTCAACAAGACTCAGTGCTCAGCCAGGGATTCACAAGATATTATTTTCTAGATGAGTTTGGGGAGTGCCAGAGTTCTGGGACTGAGGGGCCCTGGGAGAACAAGGCCACACACCTCATCTACAGTCACAAGAGGCCCCAGCTTCCCTCGGGTCCTACCTCCTCCCCAGTGCCTCACTACAAAGAATAGAAGAGAATAGTAAACAGAATACACCTTTATCGCCCAAGGGTGCTTATTGGGTAACCCTGGTTATTGACACTCTGGACTTGTTTGTTGGGAATGTCAACAGCAGTGAAAATGCTATTCAGCAAGATGAGTCCCAAAGCCTGACCCTGCTCACTTCACGTGTGAATGACTCAGCTTCCACGAGACATCCTGGCAGGAAGATGTGTCTGCCTATGTCTATGTCTATCCACATGCCCATGAGGCCAGCTTTCTCTGTAGGTTGGTGTGTTTCAGTTTGGAGGGTTGAGCATGTGTCTAGGTTCCTGCCCCTTGACCCTGACTTGTTCCCTTGCAACTAGCCATTGACCAGGCTGTCCCAGTCCTTAGTGGGTGACTTCCTGCTGTGTCTGGGTGGGCTTGTGAGGCAGCAAGCTCACAAGGCTTCTATCAGAGAGTACGAGAAGAAGCACTGGTGCTTGTTGAAGCCACAATTTACCCCAATGCCAAGAGGATGGGTTTGCACTGGCTCCTCTGGGTGTCCTCAGCAGTTTGGGCTATGGAGCTGCATGCAACAGAGACAGACTGACTAACTTAAGGAGGCAAAGGACTCATTGGCCGTGTAGGAAGAGCTCACAGAATTGGCAGGAAGGTTTTGTTTTGTAAACTTATCTTTTTTATTTCATGTGCATTGGTATGAATGTGTCACAGATCCTCTGGATGCAGAACTACAGACATTTTTTAACTGCCATGTGTGTGCTGGGATTTGAACCCAGGTCCTCTGGAAGGCCAGTCAGTGCTCTTAACCACTGAGCCATCTTTCCACCCCCAGCAGGAAGGTTTAAGAGCCAGAATTTTTATCTCATCTTTTAACTTTTCAGAGCTCCAGACATTTTTCCCAATTCTTTTCCTAGTTACTCAAGATTTAATGCTCTAAGTGTAAGAGTCAGTTGGGTTAGCTTGGATCCTCTGCCTAAGCCTTGATTCATGGCTCCACTAAGACCAGGGAGCCATGAAAACTGCTAGAAAAAGCAATGATTTAATTCTGATCATCAAAGCCAAATGCCCAGGGGTGCAGCTCTGTGCTTTCCCAGAAGACCCCAAGTTTGATTCCCAGTGCCAAAACAATGAAAGTTAAAAAAAATAAAACATCCCCTTCCTCAAACAGTAGCAGCATGTACTACAATGATTTGGGGCAGGCTACTGGCCTCTCCACAGAGGGAGAAAGAGGCATCACTCAATGTCCTTCCAGAGACTCTTTGTTTCTGATTGTCTCAGGCCGTGACCAAAGGTGACTGAAGCATCTATAATTTAGAAAGCGTTAAAAATGTTCAAATGAGCCATGTATATAGTAATGCATACAACTTTAATCCCAGTACTTGGGAAGCAGAGACAGGCAGATCTCTGAGCCAGCCTGCTCTACAGAGTAAGTTCCAGGACAGTCAAGGTTACACAGAGAAACTGTATCAGGGAGTGGAGGGGAGTGGGAAACTGTTCAAATGATGGAACAGGAACTTCTGTATGAGTAGGGATTCAGAGCCATCTGTTCTGAGGAGGAGAGAAGCAGAGATGAAATGTTCACAGTGAAACTCATGTGGCAGGCCAAGCTGGGGGATGGGGAAACTGCTGTGAGTCTCTGGGGTGGTAACAGCAGGAGCGGAGTAAGGATGACTTCTCCCCAGCTAGGGTGGTGACCTGCAGGAAAGCTGCTCCAAGGATGGAGGGAGGTGTTATTAGGGAGAAAATGCCTTTTCTACAGGCGGCAGGATTGAAATCTGGCTGGTTTCTGAGTCACCCAGAGCAACAGATATACAATACAAATCAACACATATTTCCTGCACCTGCTAAATGTCATTTGCTCATTTAATCAACAAACATTCTCTAAGCACCTCCTCTGCACTGGATAGTGAAGATGAATCAGACAGGGCAGGAGCCCTTGAGGCTCATGTCTTTGGGGGTGGAGTGGTAGTGGAATCATACAAACATAATCAGAATAATGAGTTTGGCGTGATGGAGGAATATGAATGTTACAAAATAGCCCCAAGGAGGAAATGATTGGTCATCCAGGTGGGTCAGGGAAGGCTTCCATGAGGAAGCGAAGCCTGTCCTGGATTTGTGAAGGACCAGCTATAGAAGCTAGCCTGGAAGGCTTTGTAGACAGACCCCAAATAAGGGGTCGGGGAAGGGGAGGGGAGGGGGACGGTTGAGCATGTGACGCTCTCCGTGGTCCTGAACCGTCATTGTGTTGGCGGAACCATCATTGCTTTTCTGGAGAAGGACAGACAGGGACTACAAACAAATGAGTCCATTTTTTTTGTCACTTGCCTAGGCTCCAGGAAGTATCTGACTGTCAATCTTGGGAGTCCTGTATCCTTGGAAGGACTTCTCAGATCCTTTATCATGAGATAGTGTGCTAGAGATATGTAGGAGGCTCTGAGGCCAGAAACACATGGGTCAGGAAGGGTTGTGAGAGAGATCTATGGAGAGGTTTCATGCCAGGCAGTGATTTGGTCACAGGTATGGTTTGAAAAATTACTAACAATCGGAGTGGGGGGGAGCCTGGAGGTGGATGTGAGAGCAGGCAATTCGAGTGAGACGTCTGAAGTTTATCAGTGGGCAATGGGGAACTTTGCAAGTGAGACTCAGCAGGCTATGGCAGATAAGGGCTTCAAGTAAAACAGTCATAAATGGCCCTTGGGGTTTCTCCTTGCCCCATTGTGGGTCAGGAGATATGATGCTATCTATGGTAAGAAGCAAATTTGAGGGGCAGATGGTGAGTTCCATTTGGGATATGCTGAGTTTAGGATGTGCCTGGGATTGCTAGGAGGATGTATGGGAGATGGAATGTAAAACTGGAACTTGGCAGTGAGGACTATTTAGAGGTGGAGGTCAGGTATTGTAAACAATGTCTGATTATTAAGAGCCCATATGTAAGTGGAGGCTGCCAAAACAGTGTACTAAGTGACAAGAAAAGCTACCACTGCCCAAGCCAGGGAAATGTTCCCTGTGGGGATGGCAGAGTTGAGAGGGACTGACCTCCATGCAGATCGTCAGGCTTGATGGAGCTCATTTTATGTTCCTTCAGAATGGCCTGTAGAGCCATAGACTTACAAAGTGTTTTGTGGGAATATGGTAGTTTCTCTGGGAGACTCATAATGTACATATTTATTGTCTTGGTTAGAGTTTCTATTACTGTGACAAAAAAGATCATGGCCAAAGGCAACTTGTGGAAAGAAAGGTTTATTTCACTTACACATACATTCCACAGTCCATCATTGAAGGAAATCAGGGCAGGAACCCAAGGCAGGAACTGAACCACACCACGGAGAAACGCCTCTTACCTGCTTGTTCTTTATGGTTTGATCAACTTGCTTTCTAACAGCAACCAGGACCACCTGCCCAGGCATAGCACCACCCTTTGGTGGTGGGTTGGGCTTTCCCATATCAGCCATTAATGAAGAAAACATACCATAGGCTTGCCCACATACCAGTCTATTGGGGGCAGTTTCTCAGTTGACTGTAGCCTGTATTAAATTGACATCAAATTAGCCAGCACACTCATAGCAAAGGATCTGAGAGGTCTCTCAATATGGAAATGTCTGTTTACCCCACCATTTCCCAAATATAGTTATTCTTGGAGTAACTGCCCTAATGTTCTGTGTCTCACTTGTTTTGGAATTTGTTGTTGAGACAAGGTCTCTCTGTGTAGATCACACTGGCCTGGAACTTGTGAGCTTCTAGACTCAGTTCCTCAGGTTCTGGGATTACAGGTATGTGCTATCTCATGTGTGGCAGTTACTGTCTAGACCTGATGAACAAACATCAGAAGGTCCTGGATCCATCACTGAGTTCAGATTCCCATCATGCCCAGAAAAAAAGAAAGAGTCCTGCAAAATCTATGGGCAGAGTGGTGGGGAACCAGGAAGTACTGACTTAGGAGGTAGCCATACCTTGGGTGGATTGCTTCTTTCCCAATTTCCTCACCACAGAGATAGAAATAATAACCCATAGGTCTGATGGTCATGGTGGCTCACACCAGACCTCTGTGTGTTTGAGACCAGCCTGGTTTACATAGTGAGTTCCAGGACAGCCAGGGCCCTGTCTCAGTACCCCCCCCCCGTCCACTAACAAACAATATCCTGCAAGTCCCCTGATTTATGGCCCTAGGATGCTTCCAGGAGTTCTCACAAAGTCCGCATGTACTTTCAACTGCATAGCTAGAAAGGACATTGCTGTTTCTGTCACCCTGCCCATGGATAGGAACCCCTTACCATGCACAGGACTAACTCCAGAAACTGCCTTTAACTTAGAAGCCCCATAGTAGGAATGAATGGCTTGCTCGGTGGCAAACAAGTGTTTCCCCCTGCCCCAAATATGAAGGACTTAAAGTCTTCCCTCTTTTCCTGCTCTAGAATTCAGCCAGAGTGGAGATGAGGGCAATGGATCAAAGACCAAAGCTTGCCTCCCTGGGCAGGATGAAAAAGTGGGAGTTCAGGGTGGGAGCTGCAGCATGGACAGAGTGCAGAGTCATGGTTGAATCTCCTTCACAGGTCCACAGCTGGACAGCATCCACAGCAGACACTGGCCTTTAGCTGGCACAGTCACACAGTTCTGGGGATCACTGTGGGGGTCCTAGTCTAGCCACATGGAGCTTCTGGGTCTGTACTTGTCTGCTAATCACCTGTTATCCCTGGCCACCCATTGAAATTCCCCCTGACTGACTTTTTGGGTCTGAATTCAGCCAGCTGGAAAGAAGCAGCAGGCAACTTTCAGAATGAAATCTGTTTTCCTAACCTTCCCGTCACAGTCATTCATACTCAACACAGTGAAGCATATTTTTAGTCACTTCACAGAATTTAAAAGACACCTTGAAGGCGCCAAGAAACACCAGCTTGGGGATTAACTTTGCTCACTCAGGCTGGTGTGTGTGTGTGTGTGTGTGTGTGTGTGTGTGTGTGTGTGTGTGCACGCTCGAGCGCGTGCGCCTCATGCTTTGTCATCCTTTGGCTATGCCATGACTCACTGTAGCCAACACCTTCACAAGATGTTCCTGTTGTGGACGTGGGCTCCGGAGCAGCCTGCAATAGCACGGAAGCTCCCAGCCTGGATGATGATTTCAGAGCCCTGAATTAGTACCAACCAGACCACTGACTAGTTGTCTGTTTATGAAGGGTCACTTTGGTGACCTGGAATCGCAGACAGAAACCACTAGATTTCTGAGGGTATTAATTAATTCTTATTCTCTCTCTCTCTCTCTCTCTCTCTCTATATATATATATATATATATGTGTGTGTGTGTGTGTGTGTGTGTGTGTGTGTGTGTATAATTTGAACCAAGGACTTGGCACAGGAAGAATACAATATACTGGGTTTTAATTTCTTTCTTTTTGTTTTTTGTTTTTCGAGACAGGGTTTCTCTGTATTGTTTTGGAGGCTGTCCTGGCGCTCACTCTGTAGACCAGGCTGGCCTCGAACTCACAGAGACCTGCCTACCTCTGCATCCTCAGTGCTGGGATTAAAGGTGGGTATCACCACCGCCCGGCTAATTTCTTTCTTTTTAAATATTTACTTTCTTAGAGACATGTTGGCTTGCACTCACTGGTCTGGAACATGGAGTTGGCTTTAAACTCACAGAGATCCATCTGCCTCTGCCTCCCAAATGATGGAATTATAAGAGTGTACTTCCATGGACAGCATAGATGTTGTTTTTTTAATTAAAGACCCAAAGAGACAAATGAGAGAGTTTTGGGAGAGCTCCTCAGACTCAGGCCACATCTGGGTTAAAGTGGTAAAGACTGTTCTGTACACAGAAGCTATCCAGCAATTCTCCAGAGTGGACAGAAACCCCCTCCCAACTCTTAGTCTCTAGATTGACCTTCTCATCTCCCCCATAAAGACAGTAGAGGTCTTGTCCAGAATTAAGTCATACACCAGAGCATACATGGCCCAGACGCCAGCTTTCCAACTTTCACTAAGGGCTTTAAGGAGGTGGTACCTCAGGTAGGAGGCTTTCCCTGCTCCATCTTTTCTCCTCCGTTTGTTTGAGACAGGATCTTTCCCGACTCAACTTCCCGAGTACTGACAGGTGTGGGGCACCATGCCTGACTTTAAGAAATTCCTCCTGGCTTTCGAATTCGAGCCCTGGCTTTCACGAGCACCAGGTGGGGGTAGGATAGGTCAGGGTGCCCACATAGGAGTGGGCCCACGGTAAGCGGGTGGCCTGCAGCTGCTTCTCGGGAGAGCAATGTGCCTCTTACGAGTTCTCCATCTTGGGTCCACCAGTTAGGTTTCTTAGGCAGCCCTACCTAAACTGACTGAATCAAGGTAACCGTTGGAGTCACCAGCTCTCCAACAGGTGCCTGTTTCGAGCATCTGAGACCTTTTTCTTCAAATGCGTAGCTCGTGCTGTGGGCTTCCTTCAGCCTCAGTCAGGGGTCCTCTCCCACCGCAGGGACAGGGGGAAGTTAAGTAGGGTCTGGGGCTTCCTGCTTCCCTCACCAAAATCCTGACTAGTGCCGCAATTCCCCCGCAATCCCCTCCTGATCCCCGCAGGTTCCTCGCCTCACCGCTCCTGCGTGACTTGCGCCCCCGTCAGGCGGGTGGGGCTCTGCGGCCAGGCTCCCCCGCACCCCCCGGGGCAGCACGTGCGGGGCGGGGTTGTGGCCTGAGCCTGGAAGTGATTGGGCACGAGCCTGGTGGGCGGGGCCGTCCGCAGCTGTCAGAGCGGCCGCGGCCGCGCGTCTGATTGAACAGTAGCAGCGCCGCAGCCGGGACTGGAGCCCGAGCGCAGAAGCCGACGGGCCGGGCCGGGATGGTGCAGCGGCGGCTCCGCGGCGCGTGCACGCTCTGAGCGGGCCCGGGCTGGGCCTCGCTTCCCCCGCGCCCCCCGCCGCCCCGGCCCCGGCCGGCATGATGTGCCTGGAATGCGCCTCGGCGGCGGCGGGCGGCGCGGAGGAGGAGGAGGCGGACGCCGAGCGGAGGCGCCGGCGCCGGGGGGCGCAGCCAGGGACTAGCGGTAGCGGTTGCTGCGGGGCGCGGGGCGCGGGGGGCGCTGGAGTCGTGTCCGCCGACGAAGAGGTGCAGACGTTGTCCGGCAGCGTGAGGCGGGTCCCGTCTGGACTCCCCAGCATCCCCAGCACCCCGGGCTGCTCAGCCTCTGCCAAGGGCCCCGGCGCGCCGCAGCCCAAACCCGCCAGCCTGGGCCGAGGGCGGGGGGCAGCCGCTGCCATCCTGAGCTTGGGCAACGTGCTCAACTATCTGGACAGGTACACCGTGGCAGGTGAGCAAGTGCCCCATCCAGCCAAAGGACCAGGGCCCCTCCACCCCAGATGCCCTAGGGAGCTTTTGGTTGCCAGCCCACTAGATCCAAGCCCTCTGGAGAGTCCCTAAGGACCCTATCTATGTTCAAGCGATGCTCTCCTGTTCCACGGGTCCAATCCAAAGCACCCCACGCTCCCCCGTGCTAGGGGTTGTAGGAGTTTCCACCCCCGGAGGAGTCAGTGAGTCCTCGCTAGCCCTTGACGGCCCATCCGTTGTCCTCCCGGAGTCTCCTCTGCGTCCCTCTTGCCTTTTCGCCTGTGCGCCCCCTCCCTCCGCATCCGCAGGTTCCCAGGCCTCTCCTCCTCTTCCTCTAGCCCAGGCCGTCTATGCGTGCACCGCCCGTCTGTTCCTTCCTTCCTCGACCGCCACCCCCTCCCTGCATGCGTGCAGCCAGTGTGTGCGCCCCTTGCGGGTGTGCGCCAGGCAGCCCGAGTGTGTGCGCGCGTGGCGGCGCAGATGTGTGTGTGTGTGTGTGTGTGTGTGTGTGTGTGTGTGTGTGTGCTTGTAAGCGCGTGGCTGACAAAGGCTCGGGCCTGCGGGGAGCCGAGGGAGGGGCGGGGCCGGTCTGTGCCGCCTGGGGACCTAGGATGCGGTTTGCAGCTGGCTCTGGCTTGAGGCCTGGAGACGCCTCCTTCTGCTCCATGGCGCTTGGAGCTTAGGGCAGGGCATAGGCCTGGGGGCGCGCGTGGGGCGGGGGTGGGAGGGAGGGATGTCTAAAGAGAAGCAGCCTCATGCTCCTTGCGCATCTCTGGGAATCAACCCCAGGTTTGGGACTGAAATGGATACAGCTGGGTTTCTATCCTGGATGTGCTTGATGTGTGACCTTGGGCCAGTTTCAGCTTGTGTTTAGGTCTCTTTCTGTTTGTGAATTGATTGATCTTGGGCCTCTGAGGATAGATGTGGTTCTGGGATTCTATTCTTCTGGCTTCTCTGCCTGTCTTCGCAGGGGTCAAGAGGTAGGGACTTGTCCTAGAGCTGTCCCTGCCTGAGGATAATGCAGCCTTGAAAAGAAAAGAATCTGGCCAGGTTGGCCGCAGGGCTCTCTGTGGAGGAGAACAGTTCTGGGGACCTAACCATTCTAGCCTAGACCCTAATGAGAGAGAGAGAGAGAGAGAGAGAGAGAGAGAGAGAGAGAGAGAGAGAGAGAGAGAGAGGGAGGGAGGGAGGGAGGGAGGGAGGGAGGGAGGGAAGGAGGGAGGGAGGGAGGGAGGGAGGGAGGGAGGGAGGAGAGGCAACAAGAGGAGAGAGGATGAATGAATTGGGTATTCTGTGCAACACTGAAGAAAACTCAGGGGTGATGGGGAAAGAGCCCTGGCATAAACCACATGCCACCTGGGTACCTGGGTGCTCTTCTTTGGGCCTCAGTCTTCTCCCGAGTTGACCAGGGGAAGGTAAGAACTAATCCGAGAGCAGAAGCTGCCCTTCCCCCACTCTTCTTTGCACACCCACCCACCTTGGCTCTCTATCCCTCCATGTGGGTGAACTTGAAGTAGATGCCAGTGGCATCAATTTTTGGGTCAGGTTGTCCCAAGATACTGTTTGTTCCCTTGCTCTAGTGAGCAAGAGCACAATGTACCCTCTAGTGTGCCAACCTACCACGAATGTGATGTGCTGCCTGGGACTCAAGATCTTAGGGGGCCTTCACTTTCCAGAACAGGATCTGCCCAGCTGGGGGGAACCCAGCAGGCCCATAGACAGCCTGTCCAAGATGGCCCAGGGGATGATCAGCAAAACAGGTGTTAGATCTTCTCAACCTGGCCTGAACGGAGGTCTCTTCTCTCTCTCTTAGGTAGGAAATATTGGTGTGACTTTTAGTTTTGTCATGCTTTTCAATGTGTTTTATTCTGGCCCCAGACTACCATTCTGAGGTTCCCAGAGAAGCCTGCCCAGGGGTAGAGGGGAAGGTGGGATCAGGGAAGTGGGGGTGGGGGTTATCTCCCTCCACCAATACTTAGGTCAGAGTGGGAGACTGAGATAGCAGGTTTCTGGTGAACTGGTTAGGGGGCCACAGTGAGGAGGAATACCTGGAAAGTTCTAGACACGCACCCGCCTGAGCTGTGTATCCCTTACTGTCCTGCCTAGGGTGTGAGCTTGTGCACTACCCCCACCCCATCCCCAACACAGCATGCATCATTTCCTCTCCGGATAAGCCTGCCTCCCCTTCTTCACGATGGCTTTCCCTCCCTCTGCCCCCGAGTTCAGGTTTTAGGAATATTTACAATCTCTATGGTGACTACTGTGGCTTTCAGGGTCTTGTGCCAGGACCCGAGTCCACCTGTTGCTTGCTGGTCCTGCTGGGACAGAGGCAGTCATACAGACACTCTGCTGTGTGGGCACTTTTGATGTTTGTGCCCACTTGGCCCCTAAGAACCTCACAGTCTGGCCCCAGCAGCCTCATCAAAGCACAGGGAGTTCCTGCTTTTCTTTATATCTCTCCTGTTTTCTCATAGCATAGCCAGTTCTGCCTAGAGGAGTGTAATGCAAGCTAAATCTGAATGCCAAAATGTCTGGTCTTCAGACAAAGACGAAACAGGTGCACTTAATATATTTTATTTGCGCGCGTGCACATGGGGTCCGTGTTCCTGTGAGTGCGTATATGAACGTGGATAGGTGTGGAAGCCTCAGCCTCAGGCGTGGTTCCTCAGCAACTGTCCACTCTGATGTTTGAGAAAGGGTCTCTCGTTGGCCTGGAGCTTGCTGCTTAGGCTAGACTGGCTAGCTATGGAGTCGCCTGTCTCTCCCTCACCAGTACTGTATTTACAAGCACAACTGCATTCTGTTGAGCCTGGTTTTTTGAAAATTATTTATTTTATATGTGGGTGGGCGTGAAGGTCAGAGGACCAACAACAGGAATTGGTTGTCTCCTTCCACCATGAGTTCTGGGAATTGGGCTCAGGTCGTTAGTCTTGACAGCAAAAGTCCTTGTTCTCCAATCATCTCAGTGGTCTGAGGCTGCCCCCTCCACACACACATGATGGGTTCTAAGGACAGGTCCTCATGTTTCAGGCCTTCATGAATTAAGCACTTTACCAGACCAAGTGATCGCCCCAGCCCTCATTAATAAATTTGTCCAAGAAACGTGTTATGTTATTCTGGGATATTTTGCATTTCTTCTCATATTGTCTTCCAAATCGTTGGATGATTGGATTTTAGCCTCACAGCCTGGGTCAGACTCGCAGTGGCTGGGGTCAAGGAGGATACAGAGCAGGGTTAGAGTCTTTGCCACTGGGATTTGAATTCAACCGCATCAGTTTACCAGCTTGCTAGTTGTGTGACCTTGCAGCCATCGTCTGAGGCTTCTGTGGAATGAGTGAGAATGTACCCGCAGCACCTGGGTGGAGGCCAGATACCTGGGAGGGCTTCACAAAATGTCAGCTGTCTGCTCTTTCATGCAGAGGCCCACGCTGTGCCCCTAACCGGTGTGTTCTTCCTCATTCTCTCTGTATGTGACAGTCCCTTTCAGGCTGTCCTTTGGGATACCTTTGTGAGAGCACCGCCCTTCTACACCAGGGTTGGTCTCTGTCCTGGGAACTCCAGTGGCTTCTGCCTCTATTCTAGCATTCCCAGCGCCACCCAGTGATCCAGGTAATTATGGACTCTCCTCCCCATGGGAACCCCCTGAGGGCAGGCAGCCTCAGACTTGGGGAGGAAGGCTGGGCCCCCATTCTCTGCTTCTACAGTACTGCTTCACTTGGATAACACTGAACCCAGCAATGTGGTGTAAATCCTTACCTCCACCTTCTTGTGTATATAGGGAAAAGGAGAACAGAGATACCTGTGGCTTCCAAGCCAGGGAGTTCTCTTTCTGTCTCTGCTTCCTGGAGCTCGAGTGACCTCTGCCCCTCAGCTCCAAGGATGCTCATACTTGGCTCCTGAAAGCAGGCCTAACCAAAGAAGGCTGGTCTGGGCTCTAATTGTGTTGGATGAACGACTATTTGATAACCAACTTCCTTCCCCAACTTCTTCAGAGCGCCTGTGCCTTTCCCAAGACCTATTTTCTGTCCCTTTGATCCAGCCTGTGGCACTCTCCCCAACCTGGAGTTGGTCGTCATTGTGGGGGCTGATGAGAAGAGACAGATCCTTGCCCTGGGGGAGTCCTTTTCTGCCAAAGAAGCTGAGACCAGTATCCATGGCAACCACTCACTAACACAAGCCCAGAAGGAGTGATGAGCACAGGGACCCCGCCAGGAACACAAACCTGGCAGGCGTGGGGCTTCCCTTGAGCCTCCGGGCTGGGTCCTGAGCTGTGGTGCCAGGCTGGGGCTCACTCTCCCCCAAGTTCTTTGTTCCTCTGTCTAGTTGAGTCTGTTTAGGGCAGATATATTAGGAAACTGAGGTCCAGGGTATCAAGCCACACTTCAGGGTCTTGTGGCTCTGTGACTGCCACTCTGGATAGAGATGGTCTCCCTAAGGATAAATACGGTCCTTGACACCTTAGGTAGGCTTGTCCTGGTAGTTCACCTGGCTACGTCTGCTCCGTGGGGAAATCCCCACTAGCGCTCTGGGTGTGGTGACCAGAGCACCCGTCCGGCAGGTGAGCTTCAGAGTCCTGGAATACTGGGTGCCTTAAGGTCAGCTGTCCAGTCCTATGCCCCTGTCTCCTCCTCAAGGCTCTTCCTGTTGCTCTTGCCAGACCTTTACCTTTGACCTCTGAGAGGTCAGTACCTCTCAGAGGAAGTACCCAGGGCTCCTTAGAACCCTGATTAGGCTTCAGTGTTCCCCTTTTTTTTTGTGGTTGGGGCAGGAAGGCTGCAGGGGCTGCAGGGTCACAGTCTGGTGTGAGATGAAGACTGTTGTGGATAGATGAAACTGTTGGGAGAAAGGAGAGAGACCCTCATCTCTCCCCCAGATCCTTAGGCAAGAGGAAGTGGTTTTTGTTTCTTCCTGAGCTGGAGGGCCTGAAATCTCGAGGATGGACAGAGATAAGAACAAAGAAGGCAAACTGAATACTGGCCTCATCCCCAGGCTCTGAGTGGCTCCTGGCTAAATGTTTTGCTATTTATTGGCTTTGCTAGATAGACTTCACCACCTTTGCCGTGTGATTCAAGGTGTCTCTTATCCCTGAATCTATAGTCAATGATTTTTGTCTTTCTTGCGGTGTCACTCCCAGAGTGTTTGGGCTCTTGGTCTCAGGAATGCTTGTCTGCTGGTCCTGGCTCCCTCTCCCTGGACCTCCCTCTCCGAGGACCATCAGTCATGGTCCCCAGGAAATTCAGTCACAGGCCTCTGTTTCCCTGTGCATCTTGTATGACTGCTCTTGTTCCAGAAGGTCTCCCTATTCTCTAGTCTGACACTTTTTTACTTTAGGTGTGGTTATTTTGAGTTTTTAAATTTTTTTTTCTTTTGGCCTGTGTGCATATCATGTCCGTGCCTCACACTCTGGGGGGTAAGAATAAGGGATCAGATACTCTGGTCCTGGAGTTAAAGATGCTTATAAGTCATTATGTGGGTGCTGGGAACTGAACCCAGGTCCTCTGCAATGCAAAGGCAATAAGTGCTTTCAGCCACTGAGCAATCTTTCAAGCCACCCTTTTTGAGACAAACTCTCATGCAGCCCAGCCTGGTGTTCAACCTGCTTTGTAGCCGAGGATGACTTTGAGCTCCTGATCCTCTTGCCTCTACCTCCCAAGTGCTGGGATTAAAGGTGTGTGCCACCATCCCTGATTTATGTAGTACTAGGGATCAAACCCAGGGTTTCAGCATGCTAGGCAAGCCCTCTACCAGCTGAGTTACATCCTCATCCCAGCTCTGGGTTTTATTTATTTAATTTAATTTAAAATTGTACATTTATGTATCTTGTGGGCACATGTGCCATAGCAAGCCTGTGGAAGTCAGAGGACAACTTGTGGGAATTGATTCGTTCCTTCCACAATGTGAATGCCAGGGATTGAACTTAGGTCGTTGGGCTTGGTGTCAGCAGCTTTACTTACTGAACCATAGCCCCTTTAAACTGCCTTTTTTTTTTCTTCCATCATGGCACATGTCCCCTCAACAGGGTCACTGTCTCCTTCCAGCCTCAAGAGGCTGACATATCTGTGATCACAGCATGTAGTTATTTTATGGGAGGCCGGCAGAGGCTCGGGCAGTAGTTAGATAGATGATCTAGCTCGGCCAACCCAGAACACCTTCTTTGTGATGGGCAGAGGGAGGATCAAGCCCATGTGTGGAAGTTTGGGCCTCTTATGGCCACAGCTTGTTGGTGGATTCTGCCCTTTTATCCTGGCCAGGGTGCACAGTGAGCCTCTGGGCTGGCATTTCCTGGAAGGAAATGAGAGGAAGTGGGGCAAGCCTGTTCTTGTCTGCCCAGTCAGTCTTCAACCTGGACAATGGGGATGGCCTCACCCCAGGTGGAGCCACTGCTGTGCATTCAGGAGGATGTTCGTTCGGGAGAGGAGGACACTGTGGGGGCTTTCCCTGTCTCACCTGGCCGTGCTGTGAGATCCTGTAAGCAGAGAGCTGGTCTGCTCGAAATCCGGTCCTCTCCTGTTGGCTAGGAGGGCATGAGCAGGCAAAGATAGCATGCACACTGCCAGAGCTGGGGTGCAGGGGACACAGTCCTGGTCTCCTGCTTCCCCTCTGCCCTCAGCTCAGTGACAGACCTTGGTCAAGTCTCCCTGCACCCAGCTGTGGTCTGTGTCACTGTTGAGTGAGACTCCCAAGCAAGGATCTGGATTTGACTGAGTGGGCCTAGGCAGAGGGGGTGGCTTCTATCATGCCTGTGAGGACAACTGGTGTGGGTGTTGAGGACTTGGGTTGACAATATAAGCCCAGGCAAAGCCCCAGAGGTTGGGAGCCAGCTCAGCCCAAGCCTGCTTAATCCTGGCTGTTGTCCCATGTACCTCTGAGATATGGAGGCAGAAGTCCCTCAGGCTCTGTGGCCACTGGTGCAGGACACAGAAGGTTGAGGGTGTGTGGGCTTTAGCCAACACAGCCCTGGCCTCTTATCTCTTCCCTCTGTTCACTGCTCCACACCTTGGCCTCCTATCACCTCTGATGGTCATACTGCCACACCTCTGAGGGTCAAGATAACCCTGTGGCCACCTTGTCCCTGGCCCCTGATGATCTGGGGAATAGCTGGGCCAGACCAGGGCTGAGCTGGAAGGAGTGGCTATGCAGTGCCCCTAAATTGCTAAGGCTGAGTCTGGTTCCAGGAAAGGCAGCCCCAAATGATAGAGTAGAACCACAGGCCAGTGGCTGGTCCCACCCACCCTGGCAGGAGTTTGATGAGGAGGGGCATCCTCAAGGCTGTTGGAGATCTGTGGCAGGTCTCTTGAGAAGCAAGGGTTTTCCTAGGGAGGACAAGACTTCCCAGGTTGGGGCTCCTTACCAACATGGTCCCAGTCAAAACTCACTGTAGGCTGTCCGGATATTAATGACATTGCAGGATGGTGTTAGAGAAGCAGGCTCCACATAGGAGAGTCTAGAACATACCCAGTGAAGATGTGTTGTGTTGCTAGGCCGCTTTTTTAAATCAGCAACTGAGGCTCTGAGAAGGGGGCAGATGTGTTGGTCAGCTTGGTCCTGAAGGACAAGGCAGGGGTTGGTCTAAGACTGTATGCCTCTGGGCTGGGTCCTCAGGCTGTGGCTTCCTGGCTGAAGCCACCCAGATCCAGGCTCTTGAGCCCCTATAATTACCAGGGTAGAAGCTGCCAAGCACTGGATGGGAAATACTCCCACAAGGAGCCAGTACTGAGGCCTCCACACAAGGGCCAGGTTTCTGAGAAGGACTGGCCGAGGGCAATGTGATCCATCCATCCCTTCAGATCCCTAGGACCTACTTTTCCAGGTATCTGCCTCATTTCAGAGAAAAGAAAACTGAAAGGACAGTTGTCTGGGCTTTGGCTGCATTCTGCCCCGCTAGTTAATGATGGGGGAGGTGACCACATGATAGGTATGGAGCACCTCCCATGTGTCAAACTCTGTTCTAAACATTTCAAATGGATTAACCTGCTCAAGCCTCCTGACAAGCATGGGAAACAAAACCAAGTCATAAAGATGGAAACTACCTCAGAGCTGTTAAGTATCCGGCCTAAAGTCACACAGCAGGGGAGGCAGAAAAGCTAGGATTTAAACCCAGATGCTCTGGCCTAGGAGTCTTTGCTTCTGAGAATTCATCTAAGCTGACTGCCACTTCAGGAGAAGCTAAGGCCGGTGAATATGGCTTGGGGGACAGGTTTGAGGGCCACACGGACTGTTCTGGGTAACTAACCCTGAAAAGCCCTCAAGGTCACTCTGTCTTGGCCTTGTATCTGAGGCTGCCTAAAGCAGGCTCCCAAGGGCAGTGCAGTCTTTTTCTTCTCCTTCTTGGGGCATGGGGATGCTTGTAGAGCAGGCTGGGTTTAAAGGGGTACTCCAACACACTCAGCAATGTGACCTTTTCTTATATTTGGCCTTCTGAGGACTCTGGTGTCAACAGGATATGATTGGCTGGAGGAGGCCCAGCATCCTAGGTCAGGAGCTAGTCTTTTGGGGCTACTGGCCAGGGGCCTCTGACACAGCTGAACTATAAGTAGGGCCAGAGGGCATCCAGCTCTAGGGTCCTCTGAGGGGTACAGGCTGCTCCTCACCAAGAGCCTCAGAGAGAAAAGCATACTCTGGTGGATGTGACCGTGGGTCTGGACTTGGAAGGATACAGTGGATCTTGACGGGTAGCATCTGACATCACTGGAAGGGACACAGGAGTGGTACTGGCTGTGAATGGGCAGTCATGGGGGCTTCTGATTTGCCCGGCCAGAGGCTTTTGGCTAGTGTGTTTATAGATTCATGGTCCTGGGAAGTCAACCTGGAACTTGTGCGTGCTAGGCAGCTGTGATATCACCAAGCTACACCCTCAGCTCTCTTTTCACCTTTTTTTAGATTGTGTCTCTCCCTGGCTGTCCTGGAACTCAATCTGTAGACCAGGCTGGTCTCAAACTCACAGAGATCCACTTGCCTCTGCCTTTCAAGTGCTGAGATTAAAGGTGTTCACCAGCGTGCCTGGCTCTCTTTTTACTTTTATTTTGAGACACTGTCTAAGTTTCTAGGTTGGCTTTAAACGTTTACTGTTTCTGCTCCAGCCTCCCAAGTAAATGGGCTTACAGATATATACCACCAGGCCTGATGAGGGAGGCTGTATTGTAAAGCAGGCACTCTCTCTGAGAGTGACTGAAAGTCCTGAGCAGGTTTGTTACCAGCCTGCTTTCTCCATTCTGTCCATTTACTCAAGAAAGAAATGGGGGCCCAGAGAAGTGAGTTGTCACTAGACCTTGGTGTGTGCACGTGTGTACATGTGTATGCATGCATGTGTGTGCACGGGTATGCATGCATGCCAAGTCAGGTCAGATCACAGACATTCTGAGTGCTGGACACCTAGACTTTATTCAGGCAATGGAGAACCACAGAAGGCTCTGGGCAGCCATGGACAGTAACACCTCAGAGCCAGACCTGGCTCATGGCGAGCACTCTTCACCTTGCTCGTGTCTGTTGTAGTGTCACCAAGCCAGAGGCTGAGTCAGCTGGTCTTGAGGAAGTTGTGAGTGATTCTGAGGCATGGTCAGAGCCGACACCCACCAGGCTGCAGTAGTAGCCTCTTGAGTGCAGGAATAGCCTTGAGGGTTCTAGAGCCTCATTCTAGTACCTGGAGCCCAGTCCGTGATTGCTAAGTGCTTTGAGGTTTGGCTGCAGGAGCAGGGAACAAGGGCAAACAAGAAGTAGATGCAGGGAAGCTGCTGCGAGGCTAGGGGTGAAGAAGAGAGTTTGCTGGGGCTTCTTCACGGGGCTGGGGGTGGTAAGAAGAGCTACAGGTGACTCCCAGGGTAGCCTGCGTGTTCAGCGGTGCCACTTAGGCATGGAGCTGTGGAAAGAAGCTGGGAAGCTGAAGCATGAGAGGAGAGTCTAGGGTAAACCACTGGGGGTTGTGCATCCTTGGTGAGGTCACAAATGGGAAGCCAGAACTCTATTTTTGTCTTGTCTTGTTTGGAGGGTCTCATGTAGCCCAGGCTGGTCTTGAACTTACTATATAGCCAAGGATATCTTGAACTAATGATCTCCTGCCTCTCTGCCTCTTGAGTGATGGGATTAGAGGCACCATGCACCACCACACTTAGTATATTATGTGTTGGGGATCAGATTGGGGGAGTTGTGTTTGCTAGGCAGGCAGTCTAACAACTGAGCCACACTCCTAGGCCCATGGTGGGGACAGAATTGCAAGAGCTACTGCTGTGAAGGAGGGGGGTGCTGGGCAAGGGGACAAGTTAGCGTACACCATAACCAGGACACACAAGGCAAGGAGTGCCAGGTGGAGACAGAGGCCAGGAAGAGGCTGAAAGCCAAGGTACCCGATAGAGGTTGACAGATGCAGGATCATATGAGGAGAGGAGAGCCTTCCCCAGAGATTTATGAGGGATGTGATGGCTGTGAGTGGTATTGAGAATTCAGAGATTCTGTTATTTCAGATTATGTGTCTTTTGGGATGGAGACCTTGTGGCTCTTGTGAGTGTGGGTTGGGTGGCCTCCTGGAGAGGCTGGCCTCTGACTGGAATAGGTAGGGACCACCTTGCCCAATCCCTGGCTGGAACTGGTGTGCCAGGGGGCTGGGCTTGGCCTGAGCTATGGGAAGCTGCTCCTGGGCGTGAGGCCCATCCTGTGACCCAGCAAACCTCAGCCTCCAGGAAAGAGTAAATGTAAGGCTGTGGTAAAAAGGGAGGATGTATGTGCCTGCGCCAGGCTGGAGCCCAGAGGAAAATGTGAGCCAGCTGTGAGCTCTGTGACACATGCTTCCCGTGCCAGTGGCTATCGGGATCCTGCTCTCCTGCCACCCTGCCTCTCTTCAGACCGGAAGAGAGAATGACCTAGAAAGGCTCCCAGGGGCCTGACCTCTTTTGATGCAGCCCCTGCTTTGCAAGTTTACTCGACAGCTTTGGGGCAGGCAAAGGGGATCCCAAACTTCCTGTGCCCTAGCTTCTAAACTTCCATAGAGCTCCTAGTGACTTTGGATGCCTGTCTGTGTGGAGAAATTGAGAAGTCAGGGAAAGCTTCCTGGAGGCAGCGGCAAACGTCAAACTAGAAAACCACTGGATGGGGCGTGACTAACTGGACGGTTTTACAGGTTTTGATACAACTTCCTTCCCTGAAAGAGGGCTCTCTTTAGACCCAGGCCCTTCCTTTGGCGATGGGCAGACAGCCATAGACTCAGGCTGAGGGAAGGGGAGGCAGTTCATTCTCCCACTCCTTCCTGATACCCATCCTTTATCTGCCCAGCACTGAGGCTGTGACTGCCATTGTTGTAGGCTCCAGAGCCAATTCCCGTGGCCTGTGTCATACCCATGGCCTCCCATCAATATACATCCACCCTACCCCCTACTGTTCCTGGGGACCAGCTCTGTGCTGGGCCCTGAGCTAGGGGATAGGGACAGATATGAAGCAGGAAGAAGCAGGGCAGCAAAAGAGCCTGTTTACTTCTCAACAGAATCATAGGAATTTTCAAAAGGATTAGCATATTTGGCTTGCTAATGAGTTGACTGGTGGTCATGCCCCCTGGGAGCATCAGTATATGGGCTGGTCGCTGAAGGTAAGGTTGAAAGCTGGGACCGAAGAGGGAAGAGCAGAGGGGTTGAGGTGATCACCACTGGTCAAGGGTTCAGTGAGTCAGGCCTATTTAACAAGGCCTCCACAAAAATCCCAAAGGACTGGAGAGCAGGTTGCTGGGAGGTTCTTGTAGGTGTTCCTGTAGGTGATGTTTTAGGAGATGAGGAGGCCTCATGCCCCTCCCCATGTGTCTCAACGTAGGCATTGTTCTATGGGTGATCTGAAATCTTTGTTATAGGTGTTGTGTGTGTGTGTGTGTGTGTCTGTGTCTGTGTTTGTATGTGCATGCATGTCTGTATGTGTTCCCTGAGTTCTGTGAGTGGTGCTACTAAATGAGTTGAACTTGAGGGGATTGTGGGAGCCCTGCAGGACAGCCTGGGGCTTATGATGGGTACCTGCAATGGGGAACAGCCTTAGGACTGAGTCTTCACCCCGGGGAGTCTGATGCCTCCTTAGGTGAACACTGTCAGAGCTGAAGTGACAGTTTCCCTATTTGTGTCTGCTGCAGCCACCATGACTTGTGTGTTGTATGGGGACTCCCCTGCCTTGACCTTTGCTCACAGAAGCTATCTGCTATGAGAGTACATTGACAGAGACAAAACTTTTTTCCCTTCAGTATTTCAAGATCTGGTTTCAAAGCCCATGTCCAGAGCCTGAGGTGCTATGTGACAATGACTTCCTTCCCCTTAGTCTTGGTTTATTCATGTGCATGCAGAATGGAGGTGGCAACTCATACCAGACAAGTGACAGGATCAGAGTTGCCACGAGAGCCTCTCAATACCAGAATTTGCCAGGAAGCAATTATTAATGACATTAGCCCCCAGTCACAGTGTCTAAATCCCATGTGTCTTTCCCACTGAACTCACCCTGACCCATCCTTGGGATTGGTGCTAGTGTCAGGGTGAACCAGGAAACACTGGGCACTGACTGACTTAGGGTGGCAGAAGGGGGAGAAATAAAGGAAGACTGCTTAGAAGAGGAGGCCTCGATGCCAACCTTGAAGGAGTGGCAGGGATCAGTATAGTGAGCCAAGTGCCAGGCTAGAGAAGAGGTGTTGGAGTGTGGAAGCAGCTTTGGGCAGTTTGAGAGGTGGGGCTGTCGAGGCAGGAGGGCAGGGTTGCCAGCACTGTGGGTCTGTTGTCTGTGACCTGAGGAAGGGCTAGTACACGTGGGGCCACAGGTGACAGCGACTGAGGGAAAGATCTGGCTCAGAAAAGGGAATGGGCTGGGGCCTGGGAGGTTGAGCCCACTGGTGTTGCCTCTTGGCCTCTGGGGCTTGTCAGAACACCTCTGGTCCCTCATAGTAACTGTGTCCATCTATAGGCCTAGCTCCTACCATCCAGCTCTGTGGCAAGGGCTTTGCCCCATTAGACCTTGGTTATTAAGTCATTAGCTGGGCCTCACACTGCCTCTTCATTAGCGTAATTATGGAGAATCCACTCAGGGAATTAGAGAGGAAGATGTTTTCTCCCGACTGTCAGGCTGCCAACCACCAGCCAAGCTTGGTCCTAAAGCCTGGGAGATCCCTCAGCTTCCCGGGAGGGTCTAAAGAGGGACAATGACATTTGGTGCCCCCACCCCATCTGCCTTACTAGACCCAGACACAGTGCTCCGTAATCCTTGATTCCTCCTTCCATGTTGGCAACTTTGAGCTTATGGCTCAATCTCCTGCGCCTCAGTTTCTTCACCTGTCCAGTGGGATAGCAGTGTGGTCTCATGGGGCTACATGGGGAGAAAACAAACAAGGAGTTCCACCCCCAGCAACATAAACTGCCAGTCACCAGTAATGCTGCAATTTTCAGAGAAAGCTCCAGGGTCCCCAAGGGCCTCTGCTCCCTGTGTGGGCAGCTCTTGAAGGCAGGGCGTGGTCTCTTCCTCTCCCTAACCCCTTCTCTGTGGTAAAGGACTGTGGCAGTGGTCCTTCTGTCCACAGAGATAAGCCTGGGGGTGGGAGGAGTGGCTGGGGCTAGGCTGTTGGTGGTGCAAACTCTGGAGACTTGACTGAGAGCTGCAGAAGCGATCTGGGGTCTGTAGCCTCAACGCATCGATGGCTGTCAGCAGTGGATGATTTGTAGCTTTTCTTTAGCGTCTGTTGACAGTCAGAGCCCTAGTGGAGAGCAACGGTGGCAGACTGGGGAGCAGTCATGGCCTCTAGGACCTGTTTCCCTGAGACCTGCTTCCTGTGTCTGGAAATTGGAGTCCTGGTCATGAAGGCAGCTAGCTAGCATGAATGGTGTGCGTGTGTGCGCACACACAGCGTGCACATAGGCTTGCACACAGGTACAAGAGCCTGTGTGAATGTTGCCTTAAGCCACCTCGTCCTTGTTCCTAGTCATTGGTTATCTCCACAACTGGCTGTGGCTGCACTTTGCTGGGGACTTTGTGAATGGCAGAGGACAGGATCCAGGCCTGTGGTTCGGGTCCTGCTCTCTCACCCAGGGTGGAGCACAGGCGTCATGAGTGACCACAGGAAAGCCTTGCTCTGCTTCATATTTCAGGCTCCTACCCTGGCTGATGAGTGGATATCATGCCCAGTCTGAGCATGGGAAGTCCTCAGTAGGGATAGGAGGGAAGGCTGGCACCCCAAGCTTCCCAGTGGTCTGGATAGCCTGGGCAAAGTGTAGGTGACGGCAGGGCAGGAATAGGAGAGATGGGTCAGGCTGGTCTCAGACTGGGGCAGCTAATGGGAATGCCCTTGTATTTGATTTTGTAGTAAGCACCCTCTGTCTCTCCTCCAGGTGTTCTTCTGGACATCCAGCAGCACTTTGGGGTCAAGGACCGGGGCGCCGGCTTGCTGCAGTCAGGTGAGGCCTATTCCTACCTCACTATCTGCCGGGGGTGGTGGCTCTGCTCAGCCTTTGTTCTCCTGTTCTCAAATCAGAATGAGGGAGGACACTGCAGCAAAATTCCACTATTGCCATCTACCATGGGCCCTGTCTTTCTACGCCCCAGCTTCTTTTCTTGTAAAACACAATACATGTGCCTGCCCTGAGTGCGTAGAAGAGACAATGACGAGCACAGGGTTGGAGCTGAAGCCCTCACCTAGGAGACCCTTCTTTTGGGTTCTAAGAAATCCTCGGCACCCAGTGTCTTGGCCCACTTGGTAAGGGGAGCCAGTGATCTGGGTGATGCTAGCTGAGCCTTGGTGACCTATTCCTGTCACTGCACCTCCTTCCCCTCCTTCATTCTGATCCACTTAGGCATCACCTCTTGAATGACAAGGGATGCCACCACCTGTCAGTTTCTGAGGGAGTCTGAGGTTTTGGGTCCTGTCTA
The DNA here is from genome assembly GCF_017639785.1 of Mesocricetus auratus. Classification (NCBI taxonomy): domain Eukaryota; kingdom Metazoa; phylum Chordata; class Mammalia; order Rodentia; family Cricetidae; genus Mesocricetus; species Mesocricetus auratus. Next base: position 51,396,497 of record NW_024429191.1, on the reverse strand, counting down.
GGCTCAGCCTGAGGGTTCCTGCCCCTCCCTCCTGGGATCAGATCCTCCCATAGGACATCAGAGGCAGGACCTGAAGTCTTCTGGGCTGTAGTACATACCACAGAGGCCACAGGGGACCACTGTGCAGCTAACCTAGCCCCTCAGTGTCCCTTCTGGAGACAGAGACCGTATCTTCCCTTTTCCGTGTCCTATTCTTCAGGGTCCCATAGGATCTGTACTCTTGGCTCCCTGGCCTTTCTACTGGCTTTGCCTATACCACCATGACCTAGGCTGGCTCTCAAGGTCTGCTGGAGACTCAGTCCAATGGGAGATCCCAGGATGCCTGGTCTTGACTGGGCTCCAACCTTGTTGTATGACCCCAGCCTGTCTCTGGGCCTTTGGTCCTAGAGTTCATCTGGCTGTGAACCCGAGGCAGGCTGGTATGGGAGAGCTCTGGCTTGCATTCCAGACCATGAACCCTTCCCTAACCTAGCTGTTCTGGGAGGGTGGGGGTGGAGGGAATCTGCCCTGGAACCTGCCTGACCTGTCTAGGTGGCATTCCATATGCACAATGGCCCCTGGAGTTCATAAAAAGACACAGTACGGGCACACAACACTACTGCCCAGGTACCTCAGCGAACACCCAGACCTTTGTCCCTGGTCAAAGATCCTGGATAGGGTCTTGTGGCTTCGTGAGAGATCTTTTACTGGCTCTCAGACCCCTTCTTAACAAGTGACACTAAACTAAGGAGGGGCAAGGCTGTGTGGTCTCATGTCCACATAATGGTCAGGGTCCTACCCCAACAGCTGTGGCCTCCACCCAAGTCGTGAGCCCAGGCCTTTGTTTCCCCTTCCTGACCTCTCTGTCTGGGTTGCCCTGCTCTGGGCACAGTGGTCACCGAGAGGAAGGGGTCCTGGCCAGTGGTAGTATGGGAAGAGTGGACTGCACAGCTTTCTTAGATCCTGGCCCCTACCCCACATGGCCCCTGAGTCCCCAAGAACCTGGATAAACCTTATCCCTCTGGTGTTAATCTTGCTGGTGATCTGGAGGGAGGCTGCACTCCAGCTTCCTTCAGCTACCCTGAGTGTGGTCAGTCCTACATGGCCTCTCAGGGGCATGGGGGTAGGGGTACCAGTCCCAGAGAGTGTGAGAGGTCAGCAGTACCTCCCAGGCTGGATTATTGCTTCACTAGAGGGCACGTGGCCCCGACTAACCTCCAGAGATCTGGTTGGAAGGGGACAGCCCCCTTCCCAAATATGGTTTCCTTTGATTCTTCTAGAACCCTACAGGCTCCCTTTGACAAGTTCACTTGCTGGCGAAAGAGGTGTGGGACAAGGGAGGGAGCAACTCTGGTGTGTTGGAGAGACCCTGCCTCTGCATCCTGCTTCCCTCTTGACTTTCGGAGTCTGAGTGGCTGTCATCTCAGTGTCCCCACAGTGGGTGGCTCTGGGCCCAGATGAGAATTCCCAGTCGTCTCAGTCTCGTGAGTCCTTGCCCCATGGCCTTAGCCCTGTTGTTTACTGAGACACATCTGGGATGGCTCCCTACAGTGTCCTCACCCTGTTGGCCATTTTAGCTGAGAAGCTGGGCAAGCTCAACAAGGATGTGACTCAGTAGGCACCAGAGCAAGGCACCTAATTGGCCTGTGCCCCAGGCACCTGTCTCTCCCCTGAGCCTGATAAGGTCAGAGCTGGCGGAGGGCGCCAGTTTGGTGTCGCTGCTTGCCTGGATCAAAGGGCCAGGGCTGAGAACAGCGCCAACTCACTTGTGGGCTCCAGGGGCTTTGGGACTGGGAGGCATGTGAGGAGACAGAGGGTTTGGTTTAGGCCTGCCCTTTCTGTTATCACCTGGGAAGAGGGTCCACTGTCAGCATCCCCTTGTACATTGCTGCTGGTTCAGCTTGGCCTCTGTGGCCGCCACAGAAGAATTCTGGCCGTTGGGGGAGCCCCCATAGCTCACGTTGAAAGGGATGCCAGCTACTCAGCCTATTGCTTGGCATGCCCTAGGCTGGATGTTGTTCATGCTTAGTCCTTTTAGCAAGCAGATTCCCCCTGTCAATGGGAGTAGAAAATGCCATTCAGTTACTGCTCAGAGTCCAGGGCTCAGTGTGGGAGCCTGGATAAATGTCAGAGTGTGCTCCTAGCTGTAGCTGATGGCAGGTGGAAAAGGCTTCCCTGAAGAGGGAATATTTCAGTGGGGCTTTTTCATTCATGGGAAAGGACACCTAGTCAGTTTGTCAGTAGATGTCAGAACCCCACCTCTACCTCCACCCCTACTCCCACCCCGCACACCTTGCTCTCCTAGCTATAAGAATTATTCAGAGAAAACCTGTTTAAATTACAGAGCTGCACTTGAAAGCTAAAGCTATCAGGGAATTCCCAGGTGCCAGAAGCAAAGAGCTGAAGCCAAAAGCTGGCCTGGGAGATGGAGCTGAAGTCAAGTGCTTCGGAGCACGGGGACACTTGTATGTGTTGGGCACTTGGCAGTGTTCGTAATGAGATTTTCACAAAATTCCGAACATGCGCAAGGGCAGACTAGCACAACATGCTTCCCCCATACGCTAGTTCAGTGGCTTCCTCAGTGAAGCTGGTCACCGTCCAGGCTGGGGGCTCAGGGCAGTGCTGGTGTGGGCTTCCAGGGTCACAGGGCCGACTCAGTTTTCCCTCGGCACTCAGGCAGGCTTCCTGACCCCAAGCTTTCCTAGGCTGGCGAACAACTCAGCTGGTAGTGCTCCCACTCCAGGCAGATGTTCCCTGCCTGCCTCTGACTTTCTGCAGAGAGCCTGGTGCCAGCCCTGGTGCACTCGGACCTGCCACTTACTCCTTTTTCCACGGAAGCCGTCTGTTTCCAGGGACCCCAACAAAAGCAAATCCAAGCGGCTCTTTAGGGAAGCCTTCATGATGTAGAGCTGGCCTGGACACAGGCGGCCGCTCTCCCTGAAGACAAGCTCACATTCAAAATGAATAGCGCACACAGCAAGGCAGGGTGGAGCGCTTGCCTCACAGGTGCTAGGCCTTAGGCTCCATCCCCAGCACCAGGAGAGAAAATAGAGGTCAAGACAACTCATCTTTGTGAGAAGCAGACAGCTGGTCCTAAAAACACCCTGAAGAACTACAGAGAATAATCTAGTTTTTAAAGGATTTTAAAAATAGCCATAATTAGCATGGTAGCTCACACCTGAAATCCCAAACTCTTAAGAGGCTGGGGCAAGAGGTTTACTATGAGTTTGGGACTAGCCTGGGCTATGGAACAAATTCCAGGATAGCCTGAGCTAGAGTGAGACCCTGTCTCAAGAAAACAAACAAAAGCCTAGGAGGCAGAAGAATCACCATGACATTCTTTTGAAGGCTGGGCTAAGGTTCCTGGGTTTGTCTTGGAGCAATAGGGAGCCAGAAAAGGCTTGACAGCAGGGCAGTCCCTGCAGTTGTATGCATCAGCGTGTTCACACCCTGCCTAGTGCAGGAATGGATGTCAGAGGAGGTTGGAGGCTACTCTGGGCTTGAATTTGTGGGGTCACAGGAAGCATCAGGCTGGGGTAGAGTTGGAGGAAGAGCTGGCTCAGACTGAAACCAGACAGTGTCTTGCTCCTCTCACATCTTGATCAGCCCAACAACATGCTCTGCTTCAGCGGACTCAAGCTCCACAGGCGAAACTTGGCATCCCCTCAGCCACCATCCGTTGATCTGCTGTCCAAAGGATGCCCAAGAAGCCACCCACCTGTGGCTGGACAGGCCAGCGCAGACTTTCTGTCCAAAGTAGAGTATAGAGAGTAGTGGTGGGTTCTTCCTGCCTGCGGGCTGAAGTGGAGCCACGTGTGTCCTGCGTCAACCCCATCGGCTAGGGTGGCCTGGGCTGTGCCTGGATGGCAGAGGCTGCCCACATCTGTCTGAGCATCCTCCCTGCCCACAGGATGTGGAGGGTTGTGCGTCTTCTTGAAATAGCAGCCAGCTGGAATTTGGACTTGGAAAACAGCCCTGGTTTAGCCAGGCCAGGCAGGGGCGGTAGGTAGACTCCATGGCCACAGAACTCCCCTAGTAACCACCTTGCCATCTCCTACTCTGATGCCACTTTCTCTGGTCAGGCAGGTTCCATGTATAGTGAGAGTGGCATCTCCTACCATGGATAGGGCTACAGCTGTGGTTGCCTGCCAGCATGCAGATTCCCTGTGAGGCTTGCTCCTACCTTCTGGATGTTGTTAGCACACTGAGGCCTGTGTCAGCCACAGGAGATAGATGATACCTCAGACATGCCATTGAGCCAACCATCTGTCTTATTTTTCTTTTGTGGTACTGGGGAATCAAACCCAGTACCTAACACTTGCTAGGTAAGTGCTGTGCCACTGAGCTATGTTCTAAGCACTTCCCATTTTACTTTGAAACAAAGTCTTGCTTTGTGTCCCAGGCTGGCCTGGAACCCCCTATGTAGCTCAAATTGGCCTCAAACATGTAATCCCACTGCTTCAGTCTCTTGAGTGCTAGGGTTACATGCATCATCCAATATGCCTGGCACCCCTCTCCCCCAACCCCTCCCACTCCCAGACTCCCTTCCATTTTTTCTGATGGCTTTGAGCCAGCTCTGTGAAGGAGAGAGAGTGTGAGGTTTGGTGCCTGAGTTCCAATACTGAGCTAGACTCCTCCCATCAGCAGTAGCCCGGGTACCCTGCCCCCTCTGCCTGGCTCCTTGCCCTACAGCTCCATTGTCCAAGACCTGTGGGCTCAGCAAGCGTGAGCTGAGTGAGGTCTTCCCCACACCCTGGCCACAGGATGTCCTCGTGTATGCGGGAACTGCCGGAAAGCCACTGTGTCTACATTGAGGTTGGGGGCGGGGCAGCCAGCCTGGTCTGAAAGCTCTCCTCCCACAAAGACCATGGAGCAGGGGTGGAAGGCACAGGAAGCTTCTAGCTGTTGCTGGTCTTTATTTCCAGCAGAGCAGCCTGCTGGCTTTGAAAGCCTCTCAGTGCCCATTGTTCCCATGGGACATAGTTCACTGTCCAGGCCTTTGCCTGGGCTGTTCCTCCAGTCTCTATCCTGACAGTGTGCACGGCCTGCCGCTGCCCGGTAACGTCTCTGAGGACTAGGAGGAGCCTGAGGGATGAGGCTGCAAAGATGACCCACACATTCCTGACCCTGGATTCCTTTGTTCCTAAGGGGAAGGCACTCAAGTCCGTGCTGGGCTTGCTATGTCATTCGGGTGTGTTCCTCTGCTCCTTGGGGCCTCAGTGTCCCAGCTGTAATGTGGGTACAGAAAAGTAGAGCTCAACTTTTCTGATGGAGTGGAGGAGCTTGAGGGAGTGGCAGACTGGCCTGGCAGGTGGGAACAGTGCACTGCTGCTCTACCCAGCCCCGGTGCTCCTGCCCACTGCAGGAGCAAAAAGCCAGGGCTGGGAGAGCCAGAAGGCTGCCCTGTTGAAGACAGTACGATGTGGCCAAGGTCTGGGTGCTTGCTTTGGGTTCCTTCAGTCACCCGATGGGATCTTTTCCAAGCGCTGCTCCTTACAAAGGTGGGATGGAGTCATGCTGTGGCTCAGAAGGCAAGCCCAGTCCTGGTGTCTAGGGACCTGTCTCCCTCTGTGCCCTTCTTACACTGCAGCCTGACCCATCCCCTGCTGTCCCAGTACACCCTGACCATCCTCTGACCTCAGGGGCTTCTGTGGGGACCATCTCCTTCCTAGTCTGGCAGTGATGTGATGTGATTTAGAGCAAGGGCTTTAGAGTCAGCTAAACTGAGGTTTAATTCTGCTTCAGCCACACACTTGCCGTGTGACATCACTTCTTTCAGCCGGGTCATCTCCTCTGTAAGATGACGTTAATAGCAAGAGTCTGACTGAGATAAATGAATGCATAGGCCAAGAGTGTGTCTAGGACCCAGCCTGTAATAAGTGATCCACCAATGACAATGGCAGGCATTACTAACAATAAGCATCATGCTTCATTAACTGTCATACACTATGATTAGAAGACTTGAAATTTGCATAATATAGATAAAGTTTATGCATATACATGTATACATGTACACACACACACACAAGTGTTATCCTCATGGTGAATACTAGGCATGTTTTATTGCCTGCTCTGACATCATCAGGATTTGGTGCTCCTGACTGGTTCCCAGGCTTTAAATACATCGAGCTGTGTGATTCACAAATGGACCTGCACTTTGGCCAGACAAGAGGCCTCGCCTGCTCCGATTTTCTCGGCCCACTCCCCACCCGGCTCAGACAGGCACGCAGAGGGCAGTTGTTCCTCTTCCCCTAAGCACGCGGAGGCCCTTTGCCACTAAGCTTTTCCTTGTCCACATCCTGATCTGATCTCGGGCAGGTCTTGGGAGGTGGGGCTGACAAGAAAGCATTCTTTCTGTAGACGTAAGGAAATAATATTGGCCCTGGCTAATGTAAACAAGAGCCTTGTTGACCCAGGCGGGTAGGGCGTGAGGCACCTTCCCCCGCACTGCCTCATCCAATACTCAAGCCACCCAGAGCAGCAGCTATTTTTATCTTCATTTTACAGATGAGGAAGTTGGCGTGGAGAGCTGGCACAGACCGGCTCATGAGAGTCGATTGTTAAATTTTTAGGAATTGTGTGTGAGCTGCTCGTTAGACAGAGCCATTGTTCAGAACTGAGTTATATAAACTTACAACTGAGTGATTTATATTAAAAGAAACTGATAAATACTCAGAAGCCATCATTTCCTAATTACTACAACATCAGGCTATATTACCAGTGAGCTTGAGGTGAACTCCTTTTAACTGAGTGGTGGGAACACCTGTGATTGGGGAGGTCCTGAGCTCTGAGCTTCACATCTCCTGGGTGGTTTGGCCTCAGGGGCATTTATACTATGGAGACACACAATCTCCAGGCATCATGCCCCTCCCCCGCCCTTTTCTAGAGAACCTGTTTTTACACATTTATCAGCACACCAATGAAGCTGGGACACAGATGTGACCTGGCGGAGGGTCCCAGCTCAGAAGGTACAGAGCAAGGCTTGAACCCTGGACAGTGTGTCTGAGGCCCATGACTGGTTCTGCTTAAAGCCTAAGTTACAGACTTGAATTACCAGGTCCTCTGTCCTGTGACTTCAAGTCCAGCAGAGAGAAGGATCTTTCATGTTCCTCCACACAGCCCACATTGCCCTGCTCGAGTCCCCCTTGTCTTCATTACTCCTCCCTACCAAATGCTGCCTTCCCAGGGGCTGCTAAGCCATGCACACATGAGCCCAGCAGGCAGAGGCCGGTGTTGTCTGGGCATCTGCATGCTAGCTGTGGGACTGCCTTCCATGGGATAGAGGGGCTGCCTTGTGTGGTTGACCCCTACCTGCCTTACCTGAGCCTCTTTATCTCACCTGGGACGCCAAGCCCCTCCCATCACCAACAGTGGCATTCTCTGCAAGTCCCACAAGATTCTATACTGTGCTCTTGTCCTTAGTCATTAGTCTTTGCTCTGCACCCTTCTGACTTTGACATGGAGGATCCCACTCCATCTGGCCTCTCAACCTTGTCCTCCACCCCTCCCCACTCCATCCTTTTGCTGCAGACACTCTGGCCTCTCTCCTGCCCCTCAGACATGCTAAGTGCACTCCTGCCTGCTCTCCCCAGTATTTCTGTAAATATTTCCTTGCCTCCTGCAGGCCTTTGCTAAGGCAAAACTTCCCAGAGTGCAATCTCCTGTCTCTTTCCTTTGATCCTCCCTAGTATTTCTCACCATCTTACACAGCTTGTTAGTCATTACTGCTATTGTGTTATCTATGTGTTTTTCTTCTTTAGAATGCAAGTCCTAAACAGGCAGTAGTCTCGTGTTCATTCACTCATGAATCCCAGATAACTAATGTTAGTACGTTGTGAATGTCCTGTCTTAGTTACTATTCTGCTACTGTGGAGAGACACCATAACCAAGACAACTTATAATTTGAATGAGGATGACCCCACAGGCTCATGGATTTCAGTGCTTGGCTCCCGGTTGTCTGTTTAGGAAGGATTAAGAGGTGTGGCTTTGGAGTAGGTATGTCATGGGGTGGGCCTTGAGGGTTCAAAAGCTTACTCCCAGTTAGCTCCCTCACTGCCTCCAACCTTTGGATAAGATGCAAGCTCTCAGTTACATGCCTGCCTGCCTGCTGCCACACTCCCCACCACGATGCTCACAGACTTACCCTCTAAAACTGTAAGGAAGTCCCCAGCTTCTTTTATAATTTGCCATTGTCACAGTGTCTCTTCATAGCAGTAGGACAGTAACTAAGAAATGTTCATCCCCCTACTTTCTAAATGAATAAATACATGCATGCATGTGTGAAGAAGTGAATGGCAGGGTTCCTGTGTTCAGGACAGCCTCTACAGCCTGCTGGGAGTAAAGGTGGCTGAGTGACCTGGCAGATGATAAGACCCAGAGTTCCAGCCTCAAGTTTACCTTGATTTGCTGCATGACCTTAGGGTATCAGATTCCTTACCCTCTCTGAATATCTCTTTCTCTTAAGTGCTTGTGAAGGATTTTTTTTAATTTTATGTGTATGAATGTTTCTGTATATGTGCAAGCACTGCATGAGTGTTTGGTGACTACAAAGGTCGGAAGAGGGCACCAAATCCCCTGGAACTGGAGTTACAGATAGTTGTGAGCTGCCGTGTGGGTGCTGGGAACTGAACCTGGGTCTTCTGCAAGAGCAAAAATTGCTCTTAACATCCGAGCCATCTCTCCGGCCCCTCTCTCAAGTATATTATAGAAAGCAATGCAAGCCAGGCATAGTGGTGCACACTTTTAATCCCAACAGTTGGGAGGCAGAGGCAGGAAGAACTCTGTGAGTTCGAGGCCAGCCTGGTTTTCATAGCATGCTCCGTGCCAGCCAGGGCTATGTAGTGAGAACTCATCTTAAAACAATGTGGGCTGGGCATGTAGCTCGGTTGGTAGAGTGCTTATCTATCTATCATACCTGAGGCCCTGGGTTTGATCACTCAGACTCAGTGGCTAGGGAAGGATTCCATTTCTACCTGTGGGGCCTTGGCAAGTCACTTTCCCTCTGAATCTTGACCTCATCTATGAGATGGGAAGCTTTGGGCCGTCACTCTGTGTGAGCGAGTATTCCAAGGCTCACGGGCATGGAATAAGCTGGTGGTGTAGAAGAGCTAGAGCCCCATGTCCCCTAACCCCAGGCATCCCCCTGCCTGCTGTGTGCCAGGCGCTGAAGTTGTCCTCCCAGAGCTCCCTCTGCCTGGATCCAGGCTCATCTGTGTCTCATCGCACGTGGCCTTAGCCAGGGCATGCACAGCCTCCAGCTCTCCTCTCTTCTTTCCACAGTGTTCATCTGCAGCTTCATGGTGGCTGCCCCCATCTTCGGCTACCTGGGTGACCGATTCAACAGGAAGGTGATCCTCAGCTGTGGCATCTTCTTCTGGTCGGCCGTCACCTTCTCTAGCTCTTTCATCCCTCAGCAGGTGAGTCCCCCATGGTTCTCCTGCTTACCCCTCCCCCTGCCTTGTCCAGTGTACAGGTCCCTCGAGGAGGGCTGGTCTGTGCTGTAGTCTGAGAGCTGCTCCTGAGCTGCCCCCACCCAAGCAAAGCCACAGGACGTATCTTTGGGTTCAATTATAAAACAGCCCTGCAGACGGGGCCTCCTCTGCACTGACCTGGACTAAGAAGCTTGCAGTCCTGCATGGAAACCTGACTCTCTGAGCAGCCTCTAGCTTGGCAGGATGTTAGGAACAGGGAGTAAGTCTGAGTCTGCCCTAGGTATAAGGGCCTTGGCCTCCAGTCCTGCCTCCCCCCCCCCAAGTTCTCTTGCTGTGCAAACCTAGTCTAGTTTCTGACTCTGTTTCTGGCTCACTTAGCTCTTTGGTGACCAGTCAACTCCTTGAATCCAAGTCCCAGTACAGCAAGTGTCAATTCAACATCAAGGTGTTTCTTTTAAGAAATATCCTTGGCACAGAAAAGAAAAGAAAGAAGAAATACCCTTGGCTTTCACAGTCCTGTGTTTGAATATCCTCACTTTGTTGCCCATTCAACTTTGTGACCTGGAGAAAATGTGGTTCACCTCTCTGAGCCTCAGTTTTCCTCATTGTTAAAATGGGAATAACCCTACACAGGCTGGTCCTCTGTGAGAAGTAACTGAGTTGATGCACATCCATCTGTGGAGCATGGCCAGTGTCCAGCAAATCCTCTTTTCTGTTTGTTCTTTCCAAGAAGGCCTGTGTTGTCTCAAGAGGGCAGTGAGCTTCTCATGGCTAGGATTAGTCTGTCATGTGATAGTCTCTGTGGGGATTGATGGAGGAAGAACCAACATCCATCCTCAAGAGCTTTCTGTCTGTCCCTGAGAGACGGGGGTGGGAAGATGTGACAGGAGCTTCAGGCTCACAGCCTTCAAGCTGTCCAAAGTGCTGAACACTGAAGAGGAACTGACCCTTGTTGTCCATAGGTCCCAGGAAGGCTTCCTGGAGGAGGTGACACGTGAATCTAGCAGAAATGACTGAGAAGCCAGCACTTATGGTGAAACTAGCACAGGCAGGGGGCCATACCTAAAGATTCAGAGCTAGTGGATTGTGTTGAGAGAAAGAGAAAGGTGTCATGGTTGGAAAGGAAAGTGGAGACCAGGTCAAAGAAGGCCTTGAGTGCCAGGCCTGCGGCACAGTCCTTCCTCCTGCAGCAGCACTGAGCCCTGGAAGAGTCTGAAGGACAGGGGTGAGCCAGATGCTGGCTGGTGGACCAGACAGGTGTGCAGGAGCTGACTTTGCTCCAGGGAGGTGGGTCAGGTCCAAGGCAATTCCAGGCCCAGTGCAGGGTGGGGCCTCATGGTCACTGTAGAAACAAAGACCAAGCTAGGAGCCTTCAGAGCCTCTGTGCCTTGCCCTGTCCCTGGCTGGGCCCCTGGGGCTGCTGCTGGGACTGATCAATGGCTAAGTCTAGGCCTTGATCCTTCTGTATAAGGGAGAAGAGATGAGCAGAGGCAAAGAGAGAAGCAAACAGATCACTTTCAATTGCTTTGTAAACTCATTGTGATCACCATTCAAGCCCCACAGGGGCTTTTAGGGGGACATTGGCAATGTGGTTTTAAAGTTAATTTGGCAGAGAAAATGTTCCAAACATCCAAGAACAATGTAAAAGATAACAGTAAATGAGGCTTGCCCTATCAGTTGTCAAAACAATGGCCGTTCTGACTAAAGAAGCCAAGGGACAGACTAAGCAATGATAGATCCGTGAAGCAAGGCCCCAAAGGGTGGGGAGCCAGCACTGGCTGAAGGCACATCTCTCACCAGTAGCTCCAGGGAAAAGAGTGCTATGTCAACCACTGTGCAGAGTAAACTACAAATGGGGAAGTGAAAACCAAAGCAAGACTGAGAAACCAAAACTATAAACAAGCAAGAGAAAAACAATAATGCTAGGAAAATAAGCAAAGGGTTCTCAAGGCATTCCAGAACATGACCAATGGTCAGTGAATGGAGGAAGAGATTCCTCAGCCTCCAGAGGAATCAGAGAAATGCAAAACAAAACAACAATGAGATACCATTTCACACCCATCAGATTCGCAACAATTAAATAGACTGTCAATACCAAGTGTTAGCACAGCTGTGGGGATCCCAGAGATGCCTAGTTATTGGTGGGAGTTTAAATTGGTGGAGCCTCTTTGGAGATCAGAATGGCAAGATACTGTAAATCTCTGCTGTGTCCCAGCTTCTGTCTGGAGGAACACAGCCTAGAAAAACTCCAGCATGTGGACAGACAAAGGTGAGGATCCTCCTGTGGTCAGGGAAGCCTGGAAAAATGGCTTAGTGGTTGAGAGTACTGACTGCTCTCCCAGAGGACCCAACTTCGGTTCTCAGCTCCCATATAGGTGGCTCTCAACCACCTATGACTCCAGCTCCAGGGGACTCAAACTTCCTCTTCTGGCCTCTAGCACTGCACACTACACACACACACACACACACACACACACACACACACACACACACACACACACACACTTGAAAATAAGTATTTAAAAAACAAAAGGAAAAAGAGAGACTGGAAAGATGGGTCAGTGGATAGGAGTGCTTGCTGTGCATGAGTCCTGAGTTAGCTCTCCAGCAACCTGTCTAAAAGCCAAGTGTGCTGGTATGTTCCTGTAACCCCAGGGCCAGGGAAGGGGGGATGGCTGGCTCCTAGGAGCTAACTGTCTAGCTACATTGGTGGTCTCCATGTTCAGTAAGAGACCCTATTTCTGTGAATAAGATGCCCAGCATTAACTCCAGGCCTCTCTGTGTTCCTGCACACACTCATGCACATACTTCTTATGCACACATGCACGCACACACACACACACACACACACACGTACACACTGAGAAGGAAGGAAGGAAGGAAACTATCCAAATGACCACCACTGGACCTGCACAGATACTCTAGGTGTATTCATACTGAGTGGCCAGTGGAAGAATGAATTTGTTCAATGTCAGCCATCATGCATATATCTCAAAAAATAATGAAGCAAGTAGTAGAATAAAACAAGTGGCGCGCCCCTTTCTGTCCACTTGTTGCAAACAGAGAGGCCATTAAATGCTGGTTCTTGGTACTTATGTGTGCAGCATAAGGGCAGAGATAGCATCAACCTGGCAGACACTGGTGGGGAGGGGACAGAGTCACCTTAGCATGCTTGAGTGCTGAACAGGACTGATGTCTCTCTCCAAATTGTTTCAAACATGAAATAGAAGAGGGTGTTTTTATACTTTGGGGCTGGAATAGGCCTTCTTGAACAAGGCATGGAGGAAAAAAATCAAGATTTGACAGCATCAAATTAGACATCAGGAAGCCTGTGAATGGTGAAAGTGGGTAAACAAAGAGGAGAGAAAGGATGCTGAGAACAGTGATAACACAGATGACAAGGGATATATCCCTGTGATGTAGAAGAAGCTAATGTAGATCTATACAATAAAGACAAGACAGCCCGATAGAAAAATAAGGAAAGGCTGTGGATGGCTGATCTGCACAGAAAGAAATGCCAGGAACCAGGGAGAGTGAGACAAGGTAGAGGCAGAGTCGGCAGCTCCCAGCAGAGACAGCCAGGGGCCAGAGAGGTGGCAGGAGGTGGCTGGAAAGAGACAATAGGGGAGAGTTGGATGTGGGTAATGCTGGCTGGATGGGTGGTAAGGTGGGGCAGGGAAACCGTGGCCACACTGGGTCCCCTGGCCCTGGGCAGTTAGGGACCAGAAGAAGGTAGGTTCATATAAAAGGGTTGGACCACTAACAGCTGGCATGGCCACACCCTTCCTCCATGCTGGCCTTTGAAATGTGCGTCAACGAGGGGCTCAGAGCCCACTAGGCAACTGCACACTCCCCATACACACTAGGTCTTCAATGTGATCAGGTTGTCTAGCCTCCATACTTGGGGGAGGGTACAGAGTAAAGGCGACTTTTGGATCCTGAAGTGAGGCCAGAGACACCAAGATGCCCCAAGAACATGGTCCCCAGTTCTTGTGGGAACACAGAACCTTGTCTTCTCCCAACCTGGAATTGATCAGTCCTAGTCAGATCCATCATTTTGAGGGGTATCCCAGGGTCCTGTGTGGCCCGTGGCTGTGGTCACTGCTAAGGCTAATACTGGGCTCCATCCTCTTTCCTGGCTCCTGGACCCTGCCAGGCTAGGGTGTCATGGGATAGGGATGAGCAAGTCTGGGAATGGCCGGTTCCCCAGCATTCTCTGTCCTCCTCCACAGTACTTCTGGCTGCTGGTCCTGTCCCGAGGGCTAGTAGGTATCGGTGAAGCCAGCTACTCCACCATAGCACCCACCATCATCGGCGACTTGTTTACCAAGAACACACGCACACTTATGCTATCAGTCTTCTATTTTGCCATCCCACTGGGCAGGTAAGTGTGGAGCGCCATGATTTGCGGGAAGAGCGCCAAGGTCCCCTTGAACTCACCAACCCTGCACTAAGCAGACATGGAGGCAGGCAGCTGTAGAGGACCCCTGGACCTGCTCTTCCACGGGCTGGCTGGGTGGGAGGCCAACAAGAACTTCCCACTCAGCCCAGGTGCTCACTCTGATGTGTGTCTGTCTTCTCTGCAGCGGCCTGGGCTACATCACAGGTTCCAGTGTCAAGCAGGCAGCTGGAGACTGGCATTGGGCGCTGCGGGTAAGGCCTAGGCCCCTCCTGTTTAGGCTCCCCACTCCAACCTTTTGTTCCGGAGAGAAGCTCAGCCCAGAGGCCAGGCTTTAACCTCCAGGCTTCCTCCCTCACTAGCCTGGGCTCTGAGGTCTTGTCCCTCTAGATCAGTTCAGGTTGAGGTATCAGGGAGTTAGACAGTCCTGTCACCCACAAGGCCTCAGTCCAGGATTGGAACCCTACCCCCAATCCCCGGGACCTGGATATGATGAGGATTCTCTCACCACATCAGGAAATTCCAGGTCCACAGCACAGCTTCCTGCTTCCAGCCCTGGCTCTGTTCTAGGGCAATGTTGGGACAGGACCTCTTTGTGGGGGCCCTTAGGGTCTGGAGCCACTTCCTGTTCTGTTGGAGGGTTGGGGCAAGTCACCAAGGCCCCAGGACAGTGCAATCGGAGGAAACAGAGATCCCCCGTCTCTCAGAGGAACGGAAGCTCAAGACAAAGTGTTTTTTCCTCAAAAGCAGGAAGGAAGCAGCCACCGTGGAATTCCATGATGGGGAGGGTGGTGAGCCATACGGTGGAGGGATTACATGTAGAAGAGCTCCCCAGCCTACAGCTCCCAGGCCTGGGGAAGCTAGCTTCTCTTTTCTTCTGGGCTGGTGTTTGGTTCTGTGTAGAGAGAGGCCTGGAGCCTTGCAGATTCCATTCTTAACATGAGGTTGGACACAGGGAAGACCCAAAGCTCATACCCTGTAAAGAATAGGTCACCTGTCTGGCCAATCCCTACCTAATGTTCATGTTCGAGGGACACACCTTGGAACATTCCTAGCCCCAGGGGTTAGGCAAGTTGGCATATGGCTCTCTACCCCTACAAATGAACTCTTCTACTCAAAGACATCATTCACTCTGTCTTTCTTTCCATCTACCCATTCAGCCAGCCACCCACCCATTCACCTACTTGTCCATCCATCCATGCATGAGTGCATCTGTCTATCCATCTTCTGGTTTTTCCATCTCTTCTTCATCTGTTGAGCTATCTCTCCCTCACTTCCTTTCCCCCTCTTCTCTCCCCACCCCCTCTCTTCCTCCCTCCCCTGAAGTCTGTCAGTCTTCCTTGAACATGTTTTCCTACTTTGCCTTTGGTCTGGACTGTCCACTTTGAGCCCCCTAACCCCTTCCCTGGCCTCAACTCAGCTGGGCAAATATTAGCCTAGGAAAAGGGCTTGGAGCTCAGATAAGGAACAGTGGCTCAGGCCCACCTGTGCAGCACAGACAGTCTATTTGGCATTCAAACTTCACATTTCTTGTCCTACCAGGTATCCCCTGTCCTGGGCATGATCACAGGAACTCTCATCCTCATCCTGGTCCCAGCCACTAAGAGAGGCCATGCTGACCAACTTGGGGGACAACTCAAAGCACGGACCTCATGGCTCCGAGACATGAAGGCTCTGATCCGAAAGTGAGTGCCACTGTGCAGGGTGTGGTAGGAGGAGGCCTGGAAGAGAGGCCCCAAGAGAGGTCCACCCACACTCACCTGCCACCGTCTCCACTCCGGTGCCGAATGACATTTTGGCTTGCGAGCTTATTATTCCTGCATCCTGAATCTTCACCTGGGCCTGTAAAAGAGCATTTATATCTGGGGGAGGCAGCAGGTAGCTAGCTGTGGGGTAATAGGGCTGCCTGCTGTGCCAACTCAGTGTCCCTCCCTGGATTCTTCCCAGCCGCAGTTACGTCTTCTCCTCCCTGGCCACATCTGCTGTGTCCTTCGCCACAGGGGCCCTGGGCATGTGGATTCCCCTCTATCTGCATCGTGCTCAAGTTGTACAAAAGACAGCCGAGACGTGCAACAGCCCACCCTGTGGAGCCAAAGACAGGTAAAACCTGGACACAAGGGACTGGGTGTCTCTGTCCCAACCATGATCTTATTCAAATCACACTCTACTGTCCTTTGTCCCCACAGCCTCATCTTTGGGGCCATTACCTGCTTTACTGGCTTTCTGGGCGTGGTCACAGGTGCGGGAGCCACTCGCTGGTGCCGCCTGCGGACTCAGCGCGCTGACCCATTGGTGTGTGCTGTGGGCATGCTGGGATCTGCCATCTTCATCTGCCTCATCTTTGTGGCTGCCAAGACCAGCATTGTGGGAGCTTATGTGAGTCCTTGGGAAGCTGGGAAAGATGGGCTAGAGATGCAGTCTGACTTGCTGGACCCTCTATCCCCATAGGAAGGGTCCTGTGTTCCTGCCCAGTGCCCCTCATGATACTCTCTTCTCTATGAATAGATCTGCATCTTTGTTGGGGAGACACTGCTGTTTTCTAACTGGGCCATCACTGCAGACATCCTCATGGTAAGCCAGGAAGTCCACAGTTGCCTTCCGCTGACTGACCCAGGCTTATAAGTTTCACTGGGGTAGTTTGGGAGGGTGGGTGAAGGGTAAGCATCGATTGTTGGTGGGAGAGATGAACTCAGAGGCAGGGAGGGGACCAGATATACATAGGGGTCAGATCTAGGAAGGGCCTTGAAATAGGGGTGAGCAGATGGATGTTGGGGTGCAGGGGCAGCGTTGTTTCTAGTTTCAGGTTTGTGGCTAGGAGGCTGGTGGTGCCAGGCTGGCACTGAGGTGGTGCTGCCTGCCAACACTCCTCCCCCAGGAGTTGAGTGTCCTTGCATTCTGCTTTGCCAGCTCAGGCTGGGTCCCAGGCGTGCCTGCAGAGTGCCTGCGGCTTGCTGGACAGACAGAGGCTGTCTTTAGGATACTAACAATGGCCTCCAGACCAGCAGGCCAGAGACAAAGGGCTGTCTGAGCAGTCTGCTTGAGCTTGTGTTCCTGGGTGGGGACAGGAGAACAGGGGAGGGGCTATGGGCCTAGTGACTTGTATCTCTGAGTGAAGTGGGGGTGGGGATGGCAGGACTATGACTCCTGCCCTTGGTCCTCAAGGGACCTCCTGATTAGGGTCAGAAGACGACCGAGGGCTGGAGCTGGAGTGGTAGGAGGTGTAAGACAGGGGAATAAACACCCTCTGGGTGTTTAGGGCTGGTGCTTAGGTCAGGAGGTCAGAGTCTGGGGGCTTCTGTAGTCTGTCCATCTCAGGAAGCCTGCTTTCTCAAGTCCCTGGGTCCCCCGCCAGTGCCTCGGTTCTCCACCCATCCATGCACTATGCGGAAGTGTGGGGGACTCAGCTAAGTGCCTCAACAAGGGCTGGGCAAGAACAAGGGCAGGGGCGGTAGCTTCGTAACTGCGGCAAGACTGAATCGAGTATCTTTGGTGCTGGGCAGCGTGCCCTCCCCCGACACCCCCCCCAGCAGCCCCTGAGGGCTGTTGGCAGGGTCTGGGTCCCAGGGAAATCATGTCCCAGTTTTATTAAGTGTCCCAGCTAAGTGACTAATTAGTGCTAGAATGGGGCCATGCAATTTCCGTGGATCCAGATCCCTCCCTGTCTCACCACCAGCAGGTATTTTGAGGATGCTGGCTCCTCCCACTATCCACAGTGACAGGTGTCATGGACAGTGAGAGTAGCTGGAGCTCAGGGCAAGGGCCACTTGGTTCTGGTTGTCTTAGTCTCGCCTGTCTATCTTCAAGTGGGGTCAGGGCCTGCACTGTCTAGTTCTAGTTCAGGATGACCTGGGGCCCAGTGGCTTTTAGCCTCTGGTGTCAGAGTTCTTGAGTTCAAGTAAAGGATTCTAGTTCATATCCTCTCCACCTCAGCCAGCCTCAGGCTTGCTGAGTCCTCATGGAAGGGAACAAGACAGGTGTTTTGTTTAGCTTATAGAAAGGGAGGGCAGGAAGCCTAGAGGCTAGAATCCTACGTTCAGAGTTGCACAACTCCACACGTGATCCCTCAGAGACTAGGGTTCTCTCCAGAAGCATAGCATGTTGAGGTCAGCCTGGGTTAAGCACTAAGGCCTTATCTTTAAAAAAGAAAGAAAAAAAGAAAAAGTTCCTCTGGGCTTTTTAACTCAGTTCCTCCATGCTCCAAGAACTCTGGCTTTGGAGGACCTGTGCCAACTTGTACTGAAGTTGTGCTCTGTGGCTGAGTGTGGTGGGGAGGGAGGTACAGATCCCCATCACTGAGACTGAGGTCTGGGCCTGTCAGGGCCATTGGGGTGACAGGGACTGAGCTGTATGTGAAGGCTTCAAGACTCCAGATAGGAGGGACAGATGGAGTAGAGAAAAGCAGCCATTCCTACATGCTGGGGAGGGAAGTATAGGGCTGGGTGGGAGGAGTATCTACCAGGCAGGAAGTTAAGACTGTGGGGGCTTCAGAAGTGTTATAGCCACAGGGCGAGCCTAGTCCATGGCCCTGGCCCTTGTGGCCTGACCCACCCTTTCTCCTGCAGTATGTGGTCATCCCCACCCGACGAGCCACTGCTGTGGCCCTGCAGAGCTTTACCTCCCATCTGCTGGGGGATGCTGGAAGCCCCTACCTCATTGGCTTTGTGAGTGGCTGAAGGGGGGGCTTGCCTGGGGTGGGGCACAGAAGATGGCCATGTCCTCATACCTGTACCCCAATTCCCACAGATCTCGGACCTAATCCGCCAGAGCACCAAGGACTCCCCACTCTGGGAGTTTCTGAGCCTGGGCTATGCCCTCATGCTGTGCCCTTTTGTTGTGGTCCTGGGTGGCATGTTCTTCCTTGCCACTGCTCTCTTCTTCCTCAGCGACCGTGCCAAGGCTGAACAGCAGTGAGTAGGGTGGAGGTGGGCACTGTGAAGCCGGGACTGTGACAGTTCTTTTACACTAGGGTGGAGGAGACAGTGGGCTACTTTGTACCCTTAGGGCTATGTGACCCCCTGGAGGCCAGGACCATCTCTATAACACTTGGCTCAGTCTTCTCAAGCCCCCAGCCAGCATGTCATGGGTCCAGCCCATGGTGGTCCAGGCTGGCAGATACCAGACCTTTCTGTAGCCCTACACATGGGTTTTCTCTGGAGTTAACAGGGTTTTAGAGTTGGGAGTCCCATCCCCTTCTCCTCTCATTTTCTGACTTCTTTCTCCTCTTTTGTCTATTCCTTTCTCTCTTCTCTCCCTACCCCTGGGCTTTCCCACCTCCCCCTGGGGCTGACGAGGTCCCTGCCCAGCGCCTCCGGTCTACCGGCCCCAGTGATGCGATGTGCCAGAGCCGTGCCTGGGCCCAATCCCCGCTGATGTGCCACCCTGACCCCTGCCCGTCTCTCCCTCAGGGTGAACCAGCTGGTGATGCCGCCTGCATCCGTGAAAGTCTGAGATGGTGAGTGCAGGTCAGGAAGGCCCTATCATGGGAGTGGCCATAAAAGAACAGGGAACAAAATACCTTCCAAGCCATCTCCTTCCTGAGCAGATTCCCCAGTGCCTGGTTCTGCCCTCTTCCTTCTGAGATGTTGACATGGAATCTGGATTTTTGGGAGCTGACTTCTTCCAGTAAATCAGTTCCCTCCCTTCCCTTTGAATGACTGGGAACATAGGTCAGCCCTGGATCTTGCCAGAAACTCCTGCTTTTCTCCTCTAAATCCTAGACGTGTCAGGGTGCAGTTCCCACCCTGACCTTCCCAGT
Organism: Mesocricetus auratus; assembly: GCF_017639785.1. Taxonomy (NCBI): domain Eukaryota; kingdom Metazoa; phylum Chordata; class Mammalia; order Rodentia; family Cricetidae; genus Mesocricetus; species Mesocricetus auratus. The sequence goes on along the minus strand of NW_024429191.1, from coordinate 51,376,933 downwards.
GGCCTATCCCTGGGAGGTTAAAGCTTCCTGCCAATGTAAAACCTGGGTCATAGCCCCTAATACCACAGTGGTGGTGAAAGCTAAGGAAGCCAGCTTTGCAACAGTTCCCAAAGCTCCACCTCTGACCTGGTGTCCTTCCCACAGGTGCCGTTGGGACAGCACTGATCTGCAGTTTAGATTAGGAGAGGTCCTCCAGCATCCTGGACCTGCAGGACTGTCCCAAAACTTCCCGTGTGACTCACAGCTGGGCACCCACCCTCTTTGGCGCAGAACTGAGTGGCCCTATCTCCAAGAAGAAGCTGCATCCTCCGTTAACACAGAGGGTTGTGTGCGCTGGAGCCAGTCAGCTGGACACAGTTACAGCCCTGGTTGGGGGCTGAAGGGCCAAGAGAGAAGCCAGCCTTCAGTGGGTATTTGGGGAAAGCCTGGCCCACCCCTAGCTCATGTGATCTCGAGGGAGCCCCTATCCTCCCTGGACAGTGGAGCCAAGGAGCTGGAGCTGCCTCCATTGCGTGCCTTCCAAGGCACCCTCCACAGCTTTGAAGAAACAAGTCCTAGGCTGTACACAGAAGACATGGCTCAAGTCTCAGGACCTCAGTTCTGGTTCTGAGGTCCCCCAAAAGCTCTGGTGTGTGGGAATCACTTTCCCATTCTTAAGCTCTGACCTTGGGGCCATCAAATTCAGCCTGATACATGGAGCTGGGTACCCACTGCTGGGTGTTCCCTGGCTGAGATAGTCACCCTGGAGGATACTGTCTCCAGCTGGTTCTTTGCCTGGAGGTTCTTCCAGGTGGGATCACCCCTTCAGAAGCTGCAGCACCAGGGGTGAAAGCCCTGGCAGGCCTGTACCAGGGGCTGAGACTGTGAGAAGCTATTTCCTCACCTTACCCCTCAACTCTTGTCATCCCTTGGAAGCCATTCCCTCCTACAGGATGACCTTTTCAATGAGTCAGATTTGGCTGCTGAAAGCTATACCTAGCAGTTGTTCATACTGCTTCTTGGCTTAAGGTATGAAATTGCTGGAAATTGCCCACCAGTGCCTGTAGGTATTATACCCCAACTGACCCTTGGGGGGCCAGGCCTTCACCTCAGCCTTTGATCACCCTATTCCCACACACATACAACCCCTCACTGCCCTGCAGCCACCTTAGTCACCTCTGGACACTCCCTAGCTTCAACTCCTTGCACGTTGTGACCAAGGTGGCTCTGATCCTGGGGGTACCATTGTAACCGTCAGGAAAACTTTAGAACCAGCTCAGACAACAGTCCTGTGGCTGTCCCCCACTTGCTGGCTGTGGCTTCAGTGGTGTTAGTTAGTGGTACCCACTCCACCCAAGCTCTGGAGCACCCTGGGGGTTTGGATGTAGGTGGGCAGAGGGTGCTATCCCTTATGACCAGCCTGGCCCTCACCCTAACCCCAGCAGGGGCCCCAGAGATGTTTTCTTGTTGTACAAGAACCAGGTCCAAGTGTTGCCTCCTCTTCCTTCCGGAAGCTGAACCGCTCCTTTATTTTTTAGAGCTGCTGATTGTGAATCTCAGAGTCTTAAGAGAGAAGCCAAATATATATTCCTCTTGTAAATGAAGAAATAAACCTATTTAAATGTTTTGGTGGCTCTCCATTGGAACAGCCCTGGGGAGGGGCAGAACTGAGTACCTTAGCTCGGAGCCTGGCTACACAGCTAGGGCCAGGCCTGTAGTAGACAGACTCTGCCCCTGGAAAGTTGGTGATAGAATCACTGCCCAAAGCCAGACTGGTATCATATACCATGACAATATTTATTAAAATATTGGTGAAAAAATAGGAGTCTCTTGGGCTACTGAAGGTGGGAGGGGAAACAGACCACACCACACTCAGGGTGTCTGCACTTTCCTCCGGGCCACTTTCCTTTTCTTGACCCCACTCTGTAATAGGCTGGGGCTCCTGCTAACCAGAGACAGTCTTGCCCTTTTTCGTGGCAGGGCAGACTGGGGGGACTTTCTCAAGACCTCCTTTGTGGGAAGAGCCTTCTGGTGATGCTTTTTGCCTTCAGGTTCTATAGGGGACACAGGAGTGGCTCCATTCACCTGTGAAAGCTTCTCTTTCTTCTTCTGTAGTTTTGGGGACTTAAAAGGGGTGCTGGGGCTTAGGGTGGGGTTGTTGGGAGCTGGACTCTTGGTGACAGGTGCCCCATTCACCTGGGATGGAGTGCTGGCCTTCGCCCTCTTCCTTTTCTTCTTGCCTGTGCTGGGGGGTTGGCCTTCACCAGCAGCAGGTGTGGCATCTGCTGACACTACATCCTGCCCTGATGTAGCATCCTTTCCTGGTGTGGTGTCCTCAGATTTAAGTTTTTTTCGCTTCTTGGTCTCAGGCAAGAATCCCTTTTTCTTCCGCTTCATACTAACGGGGCTCTGGGAGTCGCTAGGAATATCCTTGACATTCTTCTTTTCTGACTTGGGACGTCTGTAAGGAAGCAGTAAAACACAGAAGTGAAGTGAGAGAAGGCAATACTGGCCCTCCTGAGGTGTGGGTCCCTCTCCCAGAACATACTGGACTCCCAGCATCTTCATGGCCTGCCAGTAGAGGTCGTAGAGGCGGTTGGAGCCAGAAGAGTGGTTCCCCTGCTGCAAGCTCTGCTGCAGCTTCTGCTGCTTGCTCTGCAGCAGGCCCAAGACAGAGGTGAGGTCCACGGACAGCTTCTGCAGAGGAAAGGCAGGCTTAGAGGAGCAGTGGTGGTGACATGCCCTCTCACCAGCTTTGGGGTCTTCCACTTGCTCCTGGGTCCTTAGCCACTCCTGTCTCTAAATCACTAGTCTCTACTGTGGAGGAAACAAGGCCGCTAGCATTCCGTTTCTCTTTCCAGAGCCAGAGCCCAGGTCTCTGCTGCTTCAGCTCTGCAGTCCCCTGTAAGGGTGATTCTAGACTAGGGAACACAGATGCCCATTTCCAGCGGCTTCCTGACCTTCTACCTATGAGTAACTCTTACTCCTTACTGGTCTTTCCTTACCACCCCCCTCCCTGCCTGGAAACCTGGCCTCCTTCCAAATGGCTGCCCACCTGGGATCATCTCTAGCTTGTCTCACTATCACTAAATCTCACTTTAGTTTCCTGACACATGGTGACACAGCCTCACCCCCAGTCTGCCAGGTCCAGATGTGGCTGTCTACCTTTTGAAGTCAACACAGTAGCACCATAGTCTTAAAAAGGCCAGATTCTCCCCCTGGAAGGACCACTTCCAGAACCCTTATGTGATGGTGATTCCATCTAGGGCACCAATTCTTAGGCGGCTGGCTGCCTTACCTCATGATTGACTGTCTTGAAGAGAACGTTCAGTAGCTCCAAGGCGGAGAACTCCCTCTGCTGCTCCCCCTTGCTCTGTGCTTCTCCAAGTGTCTGAAGGGTCTATGGAAGACGGTCAACACTGAGGCATTCCTGAGAACTGCCCAAGGTCCTTTATATCCCTCACATAGTAGTGGCCCCAGAGAGAGGAAATGTCCCTGGGGACTAGCTAGCTTACACCACCCACTCTGGAACCTCAAGGTCCAAGCAATCTGGTTTCCGGAAACCCGGGATGAGTTCATGGGTGGCAGCTTCACAGCTATTTGTTACCTGGGTGACCTTTCCCAAGACCTGGCCTATCAGCTGCTCCCACTCAGGATCCTCAAAACATACTCTCAGCTCCCGTGCAGACAGGGTCTTCTGAAGCAGCAGACACGCCTGAGCCTGCATTAAGGAGAATGTAGTCAGCAGGAGCCCCAGCATGCCAGGTAAAGGCTCAGGAAGCACACAACACAAGCTTAGGAGACTGTGCTTACAATCATCAGTTCCCCTCTTCTTATGTATATGGGTAAAGGGCTGCTGAGACCTGAAGAGGCAATGGTCCCTGGCCCTTACTAACTTAATGCTGTGCCCTCTACCTTGCCTGACAGCCCTAGCATCTAAGTGGGCAGGGAGTGCCCTCTTGTGCATGTCAGAGATGAGGTCTTAGCAGTGTTGGAGGTCTCAAGCCAGACAGCAAGGCTCCTGAAATTCCTCTGTGCCTACCAAGTATTGCAGCACAAGTATAGCCAAGGGCAGTGAAGCAGGCCTCTTAGGCCCCAGTGAGCGGGCTGCACAAGAGTCAGACAGAACCTTACCTGATGCCGGGGCCTCAATGGGCCAGCCACATGCTGGACCAGGATAGGGAGTAGGTTCTTACAGATTACCTGGAGGTTGAGGAAGGACAGGGACCATTAGTTGGTGACTGGGCTGGGCAAGGTTCCTAAGAGGCAGGCTGGCTCCTGCACTTACCGGGTATCGAGAGAAGAGGCTGAGAAACATGGGGACAGTAAGCGGGCTGTTACGCTTGGTCAGGAAAGACTCCAGTGCTGCCGAGTACACCCGGGTCACAAAATCCAAGTCCAAGCAATTGGCAGTCTGGACCTGGTGAGAAACCTGTTATGAGACAGGGAGCAAGGCATAGAAGACTGAAGCCGGATCCTGGGCAAAGGCTGGCTTAAGCCCTCTGGAAATTGCCTGGGTTGGCCCCTGGCCCACCTCTGAATCTTTGGGTTCAGCTTCTGGTAGATTCTGACCATCCTGGTATCTCTTAGCAGTGTTGCCCTTGAGGACTCGCAGCAGGTACAGCGAGGCGTTGAAGTAGTAAAGGGCGAGAGAAGCGTCAGCCTGATTGCCAGCCTGCTGCACAAGCCGCTCCACCTGGGCAAGCAGACTCTTTGCACAGGGCCCCACCTCGTGGCAGTAGTGGCGGGCACGGCACAGATGGTGCCTGTGGGTGGACAGGGCAAGCTGGTCAAAAGGTGCTCTCCACCTTGCTCTGCATTGCCCAGCAAGAAGAGCAGCCCCAAGTACCATTGCATAGGTTAGAAAACTGACTTAAGAGACGGACACAGACTTGACCCAGGGGCCAAGCACCTCTGATCTGGCCCACCTCTCTTGTCTGTACCTGTTTTGTGGGACAGTGGCCTCAGACTCTGTAAGGCAAGACTAAGTTCTATGTGCTCAGGGATATGGACAAAGCAGGGGCAAGGACCAGTCAATAGGTGGTCTGGACTGGCAAAGTGTTCTGTGAGACAGCCCTACCCTCTTGTCAGAATTGCCAACTACCACACTACTGGCTGGGACGGGATCCCCGCTCTATGCACAGGGAGCATGAAGAATTGGAAGGATCAGTCAGGGGTGACGTGCTGCCCAGGGAAATGTGCACTCACATGAAGATGCGGGCGGTCTTGTGCAGGAGGTCTTGCTCCTGCTTGGTGGAGCCTTTGCTGCGCATGCTGCGCTGGATGATGCTCAGCAGCGGCTCAAGCAGCTCCAGGATCAGGGGGTGCTCAGGCTGCTTGGTCACCAGCACTTCAATCAGGTCCAGTACCTGTGGCCACAAGACTGGGAGTCAGCCCAAGCAGGAGCACAGAGGGGCAGGAGCAGCTCAGGGTGCCTGGCAGCCACTTGCACACTCACTCGGATTTGGAAGTCCCTGCGGAGCTGCTTCTCCTTCTGCAGCTTGTTCTTCTCCTCTTGCCGGGCCCGGATGCGCAGCTTTTGCTCTGCAAATAGGCTGGCCAGGTTCTGGTCCAGGGCCATCATAGCCTCATCCCCAAGCTCCTCCTCCTCCTCCTCACTGTCCACTCCACCCTGAGGTACAGAAGCACAGCCATCAGTCTAGCCTCAGGTAGGTGGACAAAAGCCCTCTCCCCTGGTGCCTGCTCACCAGTGCATTCCCAGCTTGTAGCACTTCCATCAGCTGCTGACGAAAGCCTGGGTCCACATCCTTGTCACGGTCCTCCTCTTCACTCTCTGCTCCATCCTCGCTATCCACATCACTGTCTGAGTTTTTATTGTCCTCACTGTCTGAGTCCTCATCCTATGGGTGGGAGGCAGGCAAGTTACACCTTCTCAATGACACCATGTGACTTCCTCCAGCTGCCCACCCTACCTTGCACTTCACTAAGTACCTCTCCATGCTTCGGTTGCTTCTCATTGGTATCATCAGTGACCACCACGTTGTCATCCTCATCCTCATTTGTCTCAGGGTTGAGCACCTGAGGAGAAGTCCCAGACCACCACTGCACTTGCTGCCCGAGCGCCTACCTTCCTCAGGTCACTCCTGCAGTCTCTTCTATCTTGGCCAAGGGCCCCACCCCAGGGGAAGATGTCACACACTCCCACTACGTCTCAGCAGACCCATCTTACAATCTGTATCCCTAAAGGCCCCAACTCACAGCCAGGATTAGCTGCAGACCGCGGGGAGTAAGGTGGGAACAGATATGGCCAAAGACGTTCCGAACCACCTTGCGCATCAAGTTGCTGGGCTGAGACAGCAGAGACAGCAAGATCTCCACCATCACCTCCACCCATGCAGGTTCCTGGGGAGCTACAAGTGGGAAAGCAGATTTAGGCTGAGCAGGATAAAGATAGCATGGTTGCCCGGTCTGCCCCAGGAGCAATGACGCACCTTTGGCTCTAGAACGTGATCGACGGGGATTCTGCTCCGTACTTTTCTTGATGCAGGTCTGGATGTCACTCAGGACATCACAACTCTCTGTAGGGGACTGTGGGTAGGGTAAGGCAGAAGTCAGAAAGGAACTGGAACCGAGTTCTGACACTGCCCTATGCTGACCAGTCACTCTCCCCATTCAGAATGAGCACCTGGGAGCTGCCCAAGAGCCTTTTCACGCCGTGTACACAGTCATGAGATCATAGAACCCAAGTTCCTCATGGACAGTCACAGTCAAGGCTGACAAGGACACCCAGGGCCACAGGACCAGCAAATGCCAACCTCACATAGTTGGGCTCTCCTTGAACTGCTGGTTTTAGATACAACTTGAAAACCATTAGTTTTAACTAAATTTAAATGCATCTTACTGGGGATAACCTGGGTACCCAGAAAGCAGTCTTTTTGTTTTGTTTCTCGAGACAGGGTTTCTCTGTATTGCTTTGGAGGTTGTCCTGGAACTCACTCTGTAGACCTCGAACTCACAAAGATCCGCCTGCCTCTGCCTCCTGAGTGCAGGGATTGAAGGCGTGCACCACCAACGCCCGGCTCAGAAAGCAGTCTTTTGCCTGACAATGCTGTGGGTAGAGAGGCAGGAGCCCAAGTCTCTAGCTCTCTGGTTTTGAGAACTGCTAGGTACCCGCCCACTGGGCTGTGCCTTTTTTCCATGGGTCTGCCAAACCTGTATTGCAATTTCTTCTGCCAATCAAGTTCAGAGGCGCAGGGGCCTGGGGATGGGGACATGTATCTGAAAACCACAGGCTTGTTGCTAACAAGAATCCTGTATACCCAGGCCATTAAGATCAGAAGCAGTCTTGATAAAAGAGCCTCAGAGGTCTAGCGAGATAAACCAAGGGGGCAACAGCACCTGTGGCCAAACCCAACATCTACAACCCACACAGCAGGAGAATTAAATCCCCCAAGTTGTCCTCTGACCTTTGCACAGAATACCACACAAAATAAATTTTAAAATGTTTAAAAAGCTTCTTATAAGAAGAGGGGGTGGGAAGAGGGAGAGGTTCTAGAAGGCCCAGGACTAGGAAGCATAAAAACTGCAGAATATGATACAGTAGGAAACAGTGACAAGCCACAGACCCATTGTTGGGGACATCACCAGCTTCAGGCATGACTGTTCCTTGCTTTGGGGTAAAGAGAAGCCCTTGAGGTTACATATGAAAGCCTGGGCCCCATTTCCAAATGACTACTAATACATTAAGTGTCCTGGGTGTCAGACTGGCCTCCCTCCTGCAGGGGGCAGCACTTTCGAGAAACCCTGTCTCGAAAAACAAAACAAAAAAGACTGCTTTCTGGGTACCCAGGTTATCCCCAGTAAGATGCATTTAAATTTAGTTAAAACCAACGGTTTTCAAGTTGTATCTAAAACCAGCAGTTCAAGGATAGCCCATCACTTCCGATCAGTAAATCACATCTAAGAGGGACTGTGGACTCTCAATCTCAGCCACTGGAGGTAGGATACTCTGCTTCTGGTACCTGGCAAACACATGGAAGCCCTGCACAGTAAGCTGGTATGCAAGACTGGGTATAAGTTAAGGAATCTACCTTCAATCTCCATCTCCCACTGCCCCCAAAGCCTCTCTGCAGGGGTAGTCCCATGGTGCCTCAGAACCCCACGCCCCTTTCTCTGTAGACCACAATACCTTAAAGAGGTGGAGGCCCACCAGAAGCAGCAGGTGCTGGAAGGCAACAGCTCTGGTCTCCGAGGAGCGGGCCTCTAGTTCCTTCAGAGTACTCATCATCCTGGGGGAGGACAAAGGCATTTACAGGTCCCAGTGGCAGACAGGGCACCATCCTCCACCCCCCAGAAATCCCATGCCCTTACTGGTCCCAGGCCTGGCGCTGCTGTGCTGTGAAGGGTGTCACAATGGTCACGTTGCGGCTATGGTTCAACAGCATGTCTGCCAACTGCACCAGGCGGTAAGCCCAGGGCTTCCCACTTTCATCCAGGTCTGGTGTCTGCCTAAACTTCATACTGAGGGTCTGTAGCAGGCTGGGAAAGGAGGTAGGGTTCATAAGACTGCACTAGCATACCCAGTCACCCTGCCTACCCTGGGGTTCAGCCCCCCGCCCCTGGACCCACCAGGCTCTCTGACCTTGCTCACAGCTCAGTAAGGAACATGTGTCCCCATTTCCCAAGTGGCGCAGGCCTACCTGAAGAAGGCACCAATATTGACACTTCGGTTCCGATCGTCCAAGGGGAAGGAGAAGTGCTGCTTTGTCTCTGGAATCTGTGGAGTGGCTTTCTTTGTCTTAAAGAAGGCGTGGAAGAAGCAAAACCTGGGAGCAGAGCAGGATTGGCACAGCTCGACCCCCTCATCTACACCATGTAAGGCCACTTCTCTGGTTTGACCCTCTGAACACAGGTGAGTCACCTGAGTTGGAGCAGCAGAACCAGAGCTTTTCCCCTAGATCCAACAGATGCTGGCTAGTGTGGGGCAAAGGCTCGCAGATACTGATTAGCAAAAAAGATTGCCTGTAGAATCCACAGACCAAGCCTTTGGGGGGTCCCCAGGTTCTACACTTTTTTCCCTTGGTTTTTCGAGACAGGGATTCTCTGTGGCTTTGGAGGCTGTCCTAGAACTAGCTCTTGTAGACCAGGCTGGTCTGGAACTCAAGAGATTCTGTCTCTGCTTCCCAAGTGCTGGGATTAAAGGCGTGCACCACCACCGCCTGGCCTGGTTCTAAACTTTCAAGGTCTCTTTCCATCACAGGCTAAGGTACACTGTAAATTCCCTTGGGCCTATTTCTACTAACATTTTTTTTCCAAGATCAGGTTTCTCTGCATTGCTTTGGAGCCTATCCTGGCACTCTGTAGACCAGGCTAGTCTCGAACTCATATAGGTCCGCCTGCCTCTGCCTCCCGAGTGCTGGGATTAAAGGCTTCTGGCTCCAGGAAGAACAAACAAGGACCAGGTAGCAATGGACCTAGTTCCATGGCCACGCCACCCACGGGGAGGCTAGTTCCTCACATACCTGGCTACTTGTTCGATCACGGCATCATCTTTCTCCAGGTGCAGATGTTCCACAAGGCTGACCAGGCGGTGGATGATCCACTTCCGGAGACGGAATACAGATCGCTCTGGCCTGGGGAGCATAAGCAGGTCACATGAGTCAAAATGACAATAAAAGCAGGGTGCTCCTTTGCCCCATTGTGGCAGGACCACTCACACTCCACCCCAACCTCCCAACACCAATCAGGAAACACCATGGCACCTTCCAGAGCTAATTTGCCTCCCCTCCGCACTCTAGTTCAGAGCCACACCACTCAGGGGTTTGGGTTCTGGGTGCTCTGCCACTGTCTACTCACACAGTAAGTGAAGCATCCTGCACTCTCTTCTGGTTGGCAGTGCTGAAGTCAACCAAGGAGTCCAGGTCAGGCTGGAGGAACATGTCCCGCAGCCAGGCCACATAGCTCTGCACGGCTTCACTACTCAATACCCGTGTGACACGCCAGAAGGTAGGCATGACAGGGAGACCTTGGTTGGTGATGGATGTGAAGGCCACCATCATGGCAAACTGCCGCTTAGGGTCATCCTGGCACCCTTCTAGGAAGGTACTCACATATGTACTTATCTCTGGGATGATCTTGAACAGGTTTTGGGGCTGCAAGGGATGAGCATGAGGTCAGGTGACCAGTGTGAAGAGAACATTACCACCTTGCTCCCTCTCCCTTTCTAGGTTAAACCCAGAGCTAGGAACCCCCCCCCCCAAGTCCACAGCAGGGCTGAGTCTAATGTTGCCATAGCTCCATCAAGGCCTCTCCAATCTTTTACCCCTCAAATTCCTACACCCCAGCTCAAGAAGGTTGAGGAAATTTTGCTTCGGAAGATTGAGGACAAGATATTTTCCTAATGTGATGTGGCATGAGGGGAACCTGTGTTCAAATCCTGATAGATCAGTACCTAGTCGTGTCATGATGGGACTCAAATCACACCTACGCCATGTGATTGCCATACGCCATGCACCAGGTTACTAGTTTGCTTATGACAACCCTTTGCACTGGGCCCCAGCTATCATTGTCATACAGACGACAGGCACATTTAATGATTACCAGGCACATGATTGCAGAGCATACTGGGGACAATAACTATCTCATCAATGTGACCCAGCAGAGTTCCGGGTAGAGGGTTGGTTGGGCCTGATGGTGAGTGAGTGGGCCTCAGGACAAAGGGCCTGATCACTGCTCAGACTCTCGTACGGCCCCCAGTCCTGCCATGTATCTTCAGAGGACAAACACTGTCTGCCCTTTTGAGTGTGCTGAACCACATGGGGTGACACCTACCTTAGAAATGACCATATGCTCCCCAAAATGGCGGATCAAGTCTCCCCGCATCACCAGGCGCAGCTGCTCTTCTGACAGCAGGGGCAGCGATGCACCCAGCAGGCGGAAACACATGTAGCTAAGGAGGGTTGGGACAGAGCCTGGTCAGTGACCCTGTTCTTTGGGGCGGGCTTCAGGACACAACCCACCCAGACTGGAGTGGGTGTTAAGAGTCACACACACCTGGCTGACCAGCAGGGCTTGTTCAGCAGTCTCTGTTCCAAAACCTCCTTCCAGAACAGTGTGAATTTATTCTCCTTAAGTGCCAGGCGGAGCAGGTCCAGGGCCACTTCGGGCAGTATATGCTCCTTCCTCACAGAGTTGGCTGCTGTCTTCAGCACATTCACCAGACTATGGGGGTGGGGACGACTCAGTCAACACTGCCTAGAGGTCCAGGGTTCAGGACACCCCCAGGGGTGAGCCTACCCACTCTCTCCTCAAACCTGGGAATATTCTCTTCTGAGAACAGGTCAACCGAGCCCATCAGTGACTCAAGTTTCGCTGGCACCCTCTGCTGAGCCAAGAGGAAGAGCTCCAGGTGCTTAGGGGAGCTGAGGACCACTTTCAAGTCACCGCCCTTGAGGATCTTGGGCAGGATCTCCTGGAACATGGACTCTGGGACCTGGAGTGGGAACACAGGGGGAAAGGGTGGCTCTATTAGCACCTTTGTTTCCCTCTGGGTCTTATTCTACCCATGGGCTTTTGCTACAGCTCCAGTCAGTCAACTGTCAGGCCCATAAGTAAGTGATGGCTACCCATCCCTGGCATATAGCTAACTGTCCTGGAGCTATATATTTAAAACTATTCCTTTTGTTTTTTAGAGCAACTGCAACTTGAATTCTGGTCCTTCTCTATTTGTGCAAGAAGGCCCAAACAGGGATGAACTAGTAGCAAATGATTCTAAATGTGAACCTGCCTCGGTCTCCCAAGTAGGACAGTGCAGACCCAGGCTTGATCAAAATAACTATGGCACATGCATTGACAAACGCAGAAACCACAATAGAGAGCTAGCTATGGAGCGAAATGCCTAACTGAATGGAGATATGCTGTGAACCTCAAAGGCGGGCAGGATTTAAGATATTTGATGGGGGGGGGAAGGAAACCAAAACTATCTTCACAGCTCTTTATACCAGTTGTATGGTGTTCTTACGTTCTAACCCAACTCTTCTTAATGTTTCCAAAACCAGACATCATGATCTATGACAGACCCCTTACCTGGGAGAGGATGTCCACCAGGACCTTCACTGGCTGCCCCTGTAAGTGGTTGTAGTGATGGGACAGGATCTTCAGCAATTTCACTGACTTCATCAGGGCCTCCTGGTCCTAGCACCCACAGAAAACGGCAGAGTGTGAAGAGGGCACACTACTGTCTGCTCCCTACCACCCCAGCCCCCTTGCCTCCGGTACCCAAAGCTCTTACCTTCACCAGGCGGCCTGACTGGAAGAGAGCTAGCACTCCAAACAGGTTTGCAAAGACAGCAGGTCTCCTCATCCCCTAGAAAAAGATCCCAAATGCCTGTAGGAGGATCCATCGCCTCATCCGCACGTGTTTCAGGGGCGGGCTAGTCTGTCTGGGACCACACTCACCTTGTTCACGGTTTGCAGATTGTATTTTTCTTGCACCTGATCCAGGATGCTGCACAAAGGGATGTCTTCAAAAGACTGCAACAGCTGCCAGCAAAACCAGAAGGAGCTCAGAGGAGTGGCCCAGGGAAGTGACATTAGAGCAAGTCAACTCCCCTTCTTCAGCTTTCCCTCGGCATAGTCTCCGTCACTCCCATCTCTCACAAGTGGTAAGGATAATCTGCTGCTTTCATTGGACCAAATCTTGCGCCGAGCCCCATCTCCACCAGGGCTTCTGAAAGCCTAGACTGCTCATGTTTACCTCCTGAAACACCCATCCTACCCACACAGCCTGCTCCAAGACGCCTCGAGGTCGACCCTAAGGGCGAGAGTCTTCACTGCTCTGTTATACAAATTTCTGAGTTGTGTTCCTAACCTAGAGAGGGGTCCCAGCCTTCCAGAAGCCAACCTCAAAGTTCACTACTTCCAATAACTGTAGCAAATACGTCTGCTAAACACGTATCAGAAATAAACTTAAGAAGCCTCTCGGATTTCTCCTTACCCACCAGCTGCGGTGCCCCCAATCCTTACACCCCACCTTTTTGCTCGGTGTGGCTGAGCCCTTACCACCTCACCTGTGCCAGCGCCAGACTGTAGCAGGGCCGAGCCGTTTCTCGGCCCACCCCAAGCCCAGTGATCAGACGCTTCAGGGCGTAGTTCATCTCTGAACCCTGTGGAACCAAGAGCATCCCTCGTGTTCAACAGTGACCTGAGGGCCCGCCCCTGCCCCCTTGCATCTAGAGCCACGACTGCGTCCGGGCCCCGCCATCATACACTCGGCCTGGTGCGCAAGTACTCCAGCAGCTTCTCCGTGGCCTGGAGCCGCGTTTCCTGCTCCGGCTTCGCGATGTCCCAGAAGAAGTCCAAGAACTCGCGGCTGTGCTCCAGCAGGCCGCGGCGTTCATCTTGCGCCGCTTCTGTGGGAGACGCAGTTTCAGCTTTCGCGGGGCTCTTCATCTCCGCCATGCTACACGAAACACGTGGGCTCGGAAGACGGTCTCTTCCAGGTCAGGTCCCGGCGCGTGCGCACTGAGCCGGCCGGCTGGGGGCGGGGCCTGGCCGGTCGGGAGGTGGAGGCGGGAAGTCCCGCCTTTCCGGCCTGGCTGTGGGTGGAGCAGCGTCCGGTGCTCACACCCGCTTGTCGGGTGTCTGCTGCTTTGATACCTTTCTTTACGCCGGATGCGTTCTCGACGGCCCGCGGCTCAAACAAATCCACTGAAAAGTACGGCCTCCTCCCAGACCTCCATCTGCTCGCCAGCCATTCCGTGATACCCGTACAGCCCCTATTCCGTTCGGGCACAAAGCCACGACTTCTGAGGACTTCCTTTCTTGTGGGAGGAGATCGTTGATGAACAAATAGCCAAATACATTTAAAACGATAATTATGATGACAATATGGACTGTAAGGAGCAGAGCCCTATAAATATTAAAAATGTCAGAACATCTCCTGTTTGCCCTGGTAATTAAGAAGAAAATTCAGCCGGGCGTTGGTGGCGCACGCCTTTAATCCCAGCACTTGGGAGGTAGAGGCAGGTGGATCTCTGTGAGTTCGAAGCCAGCCTGGTCTACAGAGCGAGTTCCAGGACAGCCTCCAAAACAATACAGAGAAACCCTGTCTCGAAAAAAACCAAAAAAAAAAAAAAAAAAAAAAAAAAAGAAGAAGAAGAAAATTCAATAGATCCCAAGATACACTCGATGTGACTATAACGAAACTGTGACATGTGGGTTGACAGCTGAGGGACAAGATGGACTCAACTATCCTCCTGGGGAGAAAACAAAAGGAGCAGGCCAAGGACATTGCTTCCACAAAGGCCCCTCTTCTCCAGAGAGAGAGTGAGGCCAATGAGGGCACAGGGACGCGGGTGCCAGGAAGGGAGAGCAAGGTTGTTTAGGACCCCAGGCCAGGGTCAAAAGTTCAGGCTTTCTTCTGAGAGTGCAGGGAAAGATTTACATCGGATTTGCATTTTTAAAAGATCAACTGTTGGCTGAGTGGGCATGGCCTGTGGCTGTGAGTACAGAGACAGAGTGAATTGGGCTGGAGGAGTAGTAGTCGGCAGACCTGGGCTAATCTTGAGCTGGTCATGGTGGCGGCTGATGAACTGGGTCAAAGGAGAAGATAAGTAGAGAGGACACCAGGCTAAGAAGCTAAGATAGTTGAGTAGATAGTGAAATGATTGAACCTAGGGGTGTTTTGTTTGAGACAGAGATGGAGGTGGTATAATCAAGAGTTCTACTGGCTTGGGACTGGGGATATGGAGCAGTAGTAGAGCACCTGCCAAGTGTGCTGAGGCTCTAAATTTGATCTCCGACTCAACAAAACAATTAGCTGAGTGTGTTGGTGGTCCATGTGCCTGGGTCAGACTGGATTACATAGTGAGACGATGCCTTAAAAAAAAAAAAAACAAAGCCGGGCGGTGGTGGCGCACGCCTTTAATCCCAGCACTCAGGAGGCAGAGGCAGGCGGATCTCTGTGAGTTCGAGGCCGGGCTGGACCGATAGCCTTCAAAACAATACAGAGAAACCCTGTCTCGTAAAAACCAAAAACAAACAAACAAACAAAAAAACAAATTATAGGGGCCAGGGAGATGGCTCATTGTTTAAGAGCACTTACTACTCTTGCCAAGGACCTAAGTTCAGTTCCCAGCACCCATATAGCAGTTCAGAACTGTACCCCCAGTTCCAGACACAAGATGCATGTGGTTTGCATACACATATGAAGTCAAAACACTCATATAAAATAAAAAAATATTTAATTAAAAAATTAAACCCTCAAAACATTACATCAGAATTGCCCTTTACTTTGTCAGGTAGGGGAAGTCTATTGGCTGTCGTTGCCCTTGGCCTGAGGAGCTATTTCTAGAGGGTTATAGCCCAGAGATCTCAATCCTAGAGGGAAGGTCATGGCCAAACCGGTTTCAGCCCTTTTGTAACGAGCAGCACCTCTCACTCACTGTCCCAACCCTTCTCTGCTCTGCCTTCTGTTCTACGAGTGGAATAAGATTTACCTTGCACAGGTGGATCCCCAGGAGGCAGAGGGTGGGTGGAGCAGGGGAAAGTTGAAAGACACCAGTCCAGGCTCCACCTGCGTCTGCCATTCATCATTTGCGTTGCACATGGTGGATGCTGCCTTGGCATTAGAGATCTCAAAGGGTAATGGGAAAGTTAACCAAAACACAGGAATGGCACTTGGTTCCTGGGAGAGTTGGACTTTATACGTTTCCATCCCAACTGATAAAGATCAGCAGGGAATGGTCCAATGGAAGATGGTGCTGTCCACCCTGCCCAAAGACAGCCAGGGGCTGACAACCCTCCACTGGACTTTCCTGAAGGTGAGTTGCACTCAGTCTCTTTTCCATCATCCTCTAGGTCCTTATCTGATAGAAAACCCTGAACAATTCCATCAGTGTGGGTACTAGGAAACATGGGTGGACTAGCCCTGGATGCCAGAGCTAGATCCAGGTGACAGAACACGCTGGAGGACGGGCTGATGGAGCATCGAACCCATCACGGGTACATTCTCTTTATACACTCATTGCTGCTAGGCCTCATCTGTTTTGGCACTCAGGTTCCAAACAACTCTGCCCTCTCCAGACTCTGTCCTTCTGTTAATACCCCTGGAAGGGGCAGCAGCCACTGGGGACACTGGAGACATGGGCATGTTCTGCATGAACTACAACCTGGAGTAGGTTCCCTTGACCACAGACTCCAGGCCTTTCTGTGGATCTTTGTTGAGCTTGAGGGATTTGGGGTGCTGCCAGATGATTGAGCAAGGTGCAAGTCATTGCTTTGGCCCCACTGAGTGTCCCTGAAGCCAGTAGCCCCAACATATCGGCTTCTGTGTCATCCAGGCTACCACGGAGAATGAGTGGGCAGGCCCAGGCACTGGGTTCAGATCTGGCCACCAGGTTGCTGAGCAGAACACCAGTGCTTGGGGACAGGTGTCCAGAACCAAAGGAGCTGTTGATTGAAGAGGTTAGAAGGAGCATAGAACCACTGCTGTCCACGGTGGCGAGGGCGCTATCCACTGAGGTCATGGCCGTTTGCAGGAGAGATAGACAGGAAGTAGGACTGGGTGTCCTGGAGTGAAGGGCGGACTCCAGCAGTTCCAGAAGTTCTGGGCCAGCTGAGGGACCAGGAGTAGTAAAGAGGACACCCTGTGGCATGGAAAGCTGCAGTGCAGGCTCTAGGGAGGGCACGGGCTGAGTAGGGGCCTCTTCTAGCCCCAGGTCTCTGACCAGCAGACTCAGCAAGGCATCCCCAGCAAGATCTGGACTGGAGGCCAGGGCCGCCCGGTGCAACACAGATGCCAGGCTGGGGTTGGTGGCTTGAGCCCCAAGACCCAGTAGAGTCCCGTTGGTATGGCAGAAGAGTGGACAGAGCCCCTTTGTGCCCTGGGCTGCTAGTGCATTTGCCAGGGGTGCATCTACCTCAAAGCCGTTTTGAGCCAGCATGGCAGGCTTGGCCAGGAGGTGTGGCCAGGGCAGGTGGCCGAAGTGTGTGTGAAGCAAATAAAGGGCAGGCAGTGCTGTGGGCAGCCCCAGGCCAGGAGCCAGGGTTCGGGCTGGGCCTGCTGTCAGGGCAGTTGCATTTCCCGAGGAGCTGTTGTAGAAGAGGCCCCAGAACATGGCACCTGTTGGGAGACAACGAGACCACACGGGTCAGAGGCACTGGCCGGGATCAAGGTCAGGATCCTCCCGCCGTCCCAGGTGGAGAATCAGGAATTACTGACAAACCTGGTGTCAAAAATCACCCAAGACCAGGCCTGGTGCTCAGACACTATGCCCTTCTCACTAGCTAGCCTTGGGGTAATGGTCACTGATTAGGTCCCAGGTTGGAGCCTCTGTCCAGGGCCCACAGATCCCACTAACCTAGCCCTGTTGCATGAGGATGTACTACTGCCAGACACAAAGCTGCTCCAACTCCAGCATCCACGACGTTCCCCCCATCGACAAGTAGCTCTTGACCCAGCTGAGAACACGTGGCTGCAGTAAGAAAAGGGCCGCGTGTGATGGGGAGGCACCCTGGACCATTGACCCCCAGCCCCTTCCCAAGCACTGACCTGCAGGGCTGATAATGGCTCCATGGTGGTACACACCAGGGTTATGGGAGTGTCGGCTGGCTGGAGGGGCTGCAGAGCCCAGGTTTCCTTTTGGACTGTCCCTATTGTGCAGCTGCCTCAGAGCCAGGGAGCTGCTAACAGCTAGCAGCAGCAGGCTTGCAAGCAGGCGGGCCCAGGCTCCTGGCAGCCCACCAACCTTGTTCCTGCAGGAAGGGGTGTCTTGAGCCAGGGATGGGGTGGAGGGGTACCCAAGAACCCCAAGAGGAACCAAGGAATGTTTCCCCAAAAGGTTTGATTTCGCAAGAGTATAAGCTGGCTAAGGAGAGAGAGAGAGAGAGAGAGAGAGAGAGAGAGAGAGAGAGAGAGAGAGAGAGAGAGAGAGAGAGAGACAGAGAGAGACAGAGAGAGACAGACAGAGACAGAGAGAGACAGAGAGAGAGATTGATTTTTCCAGGCCCAGGGCACTGCATTGGCAAAAACACAGAAGTAGGAAAAAGTTGGAGAAACTGAGGCTGACTTGGAGGGAGTGTCTACAGAAGATCTGGTGGACGCAGAGGCCAGTCAGAAAGAGGCCTGGAAGGGGCTTGGCATACAGGAGGGAGAGAGGAGGCTGAGCACGGCTCAGCCAGGCGTAGCCAGGTCCCAACCTGCCTAGCAGGTGCTATGGCATGGGGGGGGGTGAGGCTGGCAGAGCTGGGACAGGATAGGGACCGGCTTGATACAAATGTCCCTTCAGATACACATACAGACTTTTGATTAACTGCTTCAGTCCCAGGTTGGGTCTGCAGTCTAGAGCCCCCCCCCCCCACTCATTTAGAAAGTCCCTGGAGCTCAGCCGAGTATGGGATTGCCTGACCCAGCTTAGGGTATCCAGAGAGAGGACCTTGCCAGCCTTCTAGACTGAATTATGGGGTTCCCAGGCCCTTTGATGACTCACCGGGGGATATTTTGGGATCTCCTTAGGGAGAGGACCAGTGGCTCTGCTATTTCTTCCTCCTCCTCCTCCGACTCCATGCCAGGCTCCCAGAGTTGCAGCTTGTGGTAGATTACAGCCTCTGTGGTGGCATCCATGGCCTGTGCTGCCCCAGGTCTCTGCTGAGAGCCCTGGCAGTTGAGACTGCCAGGTAGGTAGGTAAGCAGGCTGTGGCTGCTGCTGTGTGGCCTTGGGGAAGGGAGGTGGTGAAACAGAGAACAGGTCTGGGCAGGGCGGGGCTGGGGAGGCTGCTATGAGCCTGCCTCATCAGGGCATACGAGGTTCTCATAAAGGTTACCCAAGCAGCTGCCACACAGGGGTCACAGTTTATCCAGGTCTAGGATGAGCTCAACACTATAACTGTAGACCATGGGGTGGGGGACACTCCCTCTTAACCTTTGACATCCCTAACCTACTCAGGTCTCTAGGGATCATGGACATGAATTAGAACTAGAAGTACAAGGGTGGCTTGGGTGGTGGCTTAGCAACACAAACCAGGTTATATTGTCAGGGGTGTGTCTTCCAGGTAGGGTCATGGTCCAGTCTTATGCTATAGTGAGATCTTTTGACAACTCTTTTGAAGGCCACCCCTGGAAATGTCATGTGGCTCTAGTCCAGTAGGCGGCATTAGAGACATCTGTGGGGAAACATGGTTCCAATTCCTTCTCACTGGAATTCACAACAAGGATGTGTTCCAGGGAAAAACAGTGCTATTTGCAACAGTCCCAAAGGGGAAACTACTCAAACACCCATTGTCGGGAAAATGAACCATGCCAGGCATTATTCAGTCAATGGGGTATCTATAGCAGAAAGAAATAGCAAGTTACAGTCATGTGTAATATTGTACATGAATCCTCTGATTCATGTACACTGTGATTGAACGAGGCCAGCCAGGGAAGGGCACACAATGTGTGTTTTAAGCAAGGCTTAAAACCAGCAGGACTAGTAGAGTCAGAATATGGCTGAAGTAGGGACTAGGAACAGGGCATCTGGGAAGCTGGAGATATCTGCCTGCCTGCCTGCCTGCCTTCCTCCTGTCCTTCTTTATTTCTTATTTCTGGGACAGGGTCTACATAGCTCTGGCTGTACTAGAAATCACTACGTAGACCAGGCTGGCCTTTAACTCACAGAGATTCACTTTCCTCTGCTTCCCAGTGCAGGGATTAAAGGCCTTTTTTTTTTAAGACTATTACTAATGTTTAGTAAATTAAAAGGTTTTTTTTGTTTTTGTTTTTGTTTTTTTGTTTTTCGAGACAGGGTTTCTCTGTGGCTTTGGAGGCTGTCCTGAAACTCACTTTGTAGACCAGGTTGGCCTCGAACTCACAGAAATCCGCCTGCCTCTGCCTCCCGAGTGCTGGGATTAAAGGCGTGCGCCACCACTAAAAGGTTTTTTGAGTTTTTGTTTGTTTGTTTGAGGACAACTTGTGGGGTTGGTTTTCTCCTTCCATCATCTGGATCCAGGTGACAAACTGAAGTGGGCAGGCTTGACAACCAGCAGCGTTATCCACGGAGCCATCTCAGTGGTCCTTCTTTTTTTTTTTTTTTTTTTTGAGACAGGGTTTCATGTGGCCCAGGTGTCCCTCAGCTAAGGGAGGATGGCCTTGAATTTCTAATCCCCCTGCCTTTATCTCCTCAAAGCTGGGATTATAGGCATGCATCACCATGCCTGATCTAATTAATTAAAAGTTTAATATTAAAATATAAATGAATACTGGGCAGTGGTGGCACACCTTTAATCCCAGCACTCGGGAAACAGAGGCAGGCGGATCTCTTTGAGTTGAAAGCCAGCCTGATCTACAGAATGAGTTCTAGGACAGCCAGAGTTACAGAGTGAAACCCTGTCTCAAAAAAACTAAAAAAAAAAAAAAAAAAACCCAGAAAAATATATAAGTAACTTAATTTTAGACAGCCATTTTTTTTTTTTTTTGGTTTTTACGAGACAGGGTTTCTCTGTATTGTTTTGGAGGCTATCCGTCCAGCCGGGCCTTGAACTCACAGAGATCCGCCTGCCTCTGCCTCCCGAGTGCTGGGACTAAAGGCGTGTGCCGCCGCCGCCGCTGCCACCGTCACCACCACCGCCACCCGGCGCCATTGTTTTTATTTGTTAAAGCTAGTCTTTCTTTTTTTTTTTTTTTTTTCTTGAGACAGGGTTTCTCCGTGGCTTTGGAGCCTGTCTTGGAACTCACTCTGTAAACCAAGCTGACCTCAAAACTCACAGAGATCCGCCTGCCTCTACGTCCCGAGTGCTGGGATTAAAGGTGTGTGCCACCACTGCCTAGCTTGTTAAGGTGTTTGTAACATGTTAAACCACCACTGTCCCATATGGTGCCCACTAGCTGTCATTTCTACACATTGTCTATACAAAATTCATAAAGGGATCAAGTCTTTGCAACACTCACTGGACGTGTTTGCTGCCATTGAACTTCATAGATAGTTTCTTTTCTTTCTTCCTTCCTTTTTTCCTTTTTTTTTTTTTTTTTTTTTTTTTTTTGGAGACAAGGTGCTTTTCTGTGTAGCCTTGTCTGTCCCAAACTCACTCTGTAGACCAGGCTGGCCTTGAACTCAGAGATCCACCTGCCTCTGCCTCCCAAGTGCTGGGGTTAAAGGCATGTGCCACTATTCCCAGCCAAGCATACATAATTTTTTAAAATCCTAGTATAGGGGCTAAAGCAGTGGCTCAGCAGTTAATAGCACTTGCTGCTCTTGCAGATGACCTGGCTTTGATTCCCAGCACCTGAATGGTGGCTCACAACTGTCCATAACTTCGTTTCCAGGGCATCTGATGCCTTCTTTTCGACTCATTGGGCACCAGGCATGCACTGCACATACATACATACACACAGGCAAAACATTTTAAATATACATTTAAAAATTGTTTTTTAAAAAGATACTGGGTACAGTCCCACATGCCTGTAATCTGAGTATTCAGGAGCAAAGTTAGTCATGGTTACTTAGATAGACTGTGTGTTAAGAAACAAATTGAGGGGCTCAGTGGTTAAGAACAGCATAACCTGCTCTTGCAGAGAACCTGAGTTCAGTTCCCAGGACCCACATCAGCTAGCTCTAGGGAGTCAAACCCTCTTTGGGTTTCCGAGGACACATCTACCCACTTGAACCCATATACACATACCCAAATGCACATGTACACATAATTAAAATAAAAACAAAGTAAGCTTGGGAAGTCAAGCATGGCAGCATAGACGTATAATCCCTGTACTGAGGAGGTGGAGGCAGTAGTTCAAGGCCAGCCTGGGCTATCTTTGACATTGTCTCAAACAAAAACAAGCTGTGGTTGTAAATACAAGGCAGAGGGCATTCTGCTTCACATGCACAAGGCCCTGAGCTCCAGAAAAAAAGTTTGTTCCCATGTTTTCATACATGTCTGTTATTCCAGCACTCAGAAGATTGGAATAGGAAGCTATGAGCTCATGGTCAGTCTGGGCTATATAATAAGATCTTGTCTCAAAACTTCCCAAATAGACAACTGTGGTGTGCAAACCCTTGCTCCCAGCACTTGGGAGGCAGAGGCGGACAGACATCTGTGAGTTCGAGGCCAGCCTGATCTACAGAGTGAGACCCAGGACAGCCTGGGCCATGTACAGAGACCCTGTCAGTAGGCCCAGAAGTGAAGAGCACTTGCTCCTGTGGAGAACCTGGGTTCAGTTCCTAGCACCCACATGGTGGCTCACAACCAGTATAATTCTTAAGAGGTTATGCTCAGGCATACTCATTGTGCACATATGCACATACAAGAAAAGTAGTCATACACATACAAAAGAAAGCCTTTTTTCTTTTTCTTTCGAGACAGGGTTTCTCTGCATTGCTTTGGAACTTGTCCTGGAACAGGCTGGCTTTGAACTCACAGAGATCTGCCTGCCTCTGCCTCTCAAGTGCTGAGATTAAAAGCATGAGCCACCACCGCCCGGCCGCCCTTTCTTTCTCTCTTTCTTTTCTCCCTCCCTCCCTCCCTCCCTGCCTCCCTCCCTCCCTCCCTTCTTTCTTTCTTTTTTTCTTTCTTTCTTTCTAAGATTTTATTATGTATACAGTGTTTGGCCTGCACAGATCTCATTACAGATGGTTGTGAGCCATTATGTGGTTGCTGCGAATTGAACTCAGAACCTTAGGAAGAGCAGCCAGTGAGCCTTGCCTTTTCTTTCTTATTTATTATTGTGTATATATGCACATGCATATGTGGGGAGGTGCACATCACAGCGTCAGAGATAACTTTGACCAGTCTCTCCTCTCATATTTGCGTGGATTCTTGGGGTTGACTTCAGGTCTCCATATACATTGAATCATCTTATCCAGCTACTTATTTTATTTATTTATTTATTTATTTTTGGTTTTACGAGACAGGGTTTCTCTGAATTGTTTTGGAGGCTGTCGGTCCAGCCTGGCCTCGAACTCACAGAGATCCACCTGCCTCTGCCTCCTGAGTGCTGGGATTAAAGGCGTGCACCACCACCATCTGGCCCAGCTACTTATTTTAAGATTCGTTTTTATTATTTTGTTTTATGTGTATGTATGTATATCTCTCTGTGTGTATGCACATGTAAGTGCAGGTGCCTGAGGAGGCCAGAGGTGTCAGGTTACCCTGGAACTGGAGTCACCGGTGGTTAGGAATCACCCATCATGGGTGCTGGGAATTGAACTAGGGTCCTCTACAAGAGCAGGGTGTTTTTAACCGCTGAACCATCTTTTTAAATTTGTTTATCTCTGTTTTATATGCATCTGTGTGATGATGTTGGATCTCCTGGAAGTGGAGTTACAGATAGTTGTGAGCTGCCTTATGGATGCTGGGAATTGAACTCGGGTCCTCTGGAAGAGCAGCCGGTGCTCTTAAGCACTGAGCCATCTCTTCAGCCCCTCCTTTATTCTTTTGAGAAAGGATCTCATATGATAGCCTTGAACTTGTGATCCTCTTGTATTGGCTTCCCGAGGGCTGCGTTTACAGATGTGCCCTACCGTGCCTGGCTTACATCTTCCTTTTCGATATGAGCGCTGTGGAAGTAGCTGTTTCTTGGGCTTCTGGCAGCCTCCTCTATGGTCTCCTCTCTGTCTGAAGGAAGATCTCCCTACAAAGGTGATTTTGCTTTTATCTAGGTGAGAGTTGAAAATGGAATGCTAACCCACTTGAAAACTGGCCACAAGATGGCAGTGGCATACAGTGAGGCTTGGCTTGGGTGGAACTTGGACCTGACTGTCGACGAGAAGTCCCTCTGAGCAGGCGACCTTCTAGAGAAGGCACTTCAGAGCCACCATCCAGAAAGTGAAGAGAAGTGAAGAGAAGAGAGAGGGATCAGAAAGGTGATTCCATGTCTGGTGAAGGGGAGAAAGAACTCGAGGGCAGCAGTATCCTGGGCTCTCTAGAACTGTTGTGTGGTTAGAGCAAAACATTTTGTGCTGTGCATATTGACCACAATAAAACTAGCAACAACAACAACAAAAAGTGCAAGGAAAATAAACAACAATTTAAAGACAACAGGCCAAGAAAATTGCCCAATTTCCCTAAACTCGTGATTTTTTTTTCTTTGTTCTGTTTGAGCAGGCAGCAGGTAATGGAAAGTGACAGAGAGAGAGAGGGAGGGGGGCGGATTTGTTTATCTGTTCTTGGATTCTTCTTGGTGGCTTTTGTTTCCCCAGAGACTGGCAGGAGGAGGAACCGGCAGCCAACCCCAAGTCCCGGGTGAGCTGGTACAGCGTCTTCTCGAGCCGTGTGTGTGTGTGTGTGTGTGTGTGTGTGTGTGTGTGTGTGTGTGTGTGTGTGTGTGTGTGTGTGAGGGGGTGGATGTGTGTGTGTGTGTGTGTGTGTGTGTGTGTGTGTAATGGACTCTTTATCTATTGGGCGCCTTAGTGCGTTCTTCCAGGACCCCAACCCTAACCTTCACTAGGAAAACAAACGTTTGTTACTCAGAACTCCTCGGGTGTTGGCTGCGGTTGAGCCTACTTTGCCTCCAGGTGGCGCTCTTGAGAAGCCTTCAATAGGGTTCTAGTTCCTGAGCCCCTGGCTCACATGGTTTTGTAGGATACAATCACATTTCTGCCCCTGATAGATTTTAGGGGTACCAGTTTTCAGTCAGGCAACGTTCTTCATTTTATTATCAAACCATTATTAGTTAACAAGTATTTTACAGATTTGAGTTTTTGTTTGTTTATTTTTTCAGACGCTCTCAACCGTGTAGCTATTGGAACTTACTTTGTAGACCAGGTGGCCTCCCGAGTGCTGGGATTAATGGTATGTGCCACACCTGACCTGGGTTTTTTTTTGTTTTTTTGTTTTTTGTTTTTTTTTTTTCGAGACAGGGTTTCTCTGTATTGTCTTGGAGGCTGTCCTGGAACTCGCTTGGTAGACCAGGCTGGCCTCGAACTCACAGAGATCCTCCTGCCTCTGCCTCCCAAGTGCTGGGATTAAAGGCGTGTGTCACCAACGCCCGGCTGGAATGTATTTTTATAAAAACATGTTTTATTTATGTGTGTCTGTGTATGTGTATGCACATGTGTAGGTGCCTGTTGGATCTCCTGGAAATGGAGTTTCAGGTGTTTGTGGGTCCTGGGATCTAAACTCAACAAGGGCAGCAAATACTCTTGACCTCTGAACCATCTTTTCAGTCCAGAGATTGTAGTCTTTTCAGGTAATGGGTAAACCTTTTCTTCTTTGTGTTTGGGGTTCTTTCCTTTTCCTTTCCTTCCTTCCCCTTTGAGACAGGATCTCCTTTATCCCAGGCTGGTGTCAAACTCACAATGTAGACAAGAATGACCTTGAACTCTAATCCTCTGCCTCCATTTCCTGGGGTTACAGACGTGTGTCCCTACACTCAGATGATGAATTGGGGGTTGAATGAATGCAGCGCTTTAAATTTTATTTAATGTCCATGTGTTCTTTGCCTGCATGTATATCTGTGCACCTTGTATGTGCCTTCTGCCCACAGAGGCCAGACGTAGGCATTGGGTCCCCTGGAACTGGACGGACAGATGGTTGTGAGCCACCATGTCCGTTCTGGGAATTGAATCTGGGTCCTCTGTGAAAGCAACCATTTCTCCAGCCCATAATGCAGAGTTTTGTAGATACTAAGCAAGTGCTGTACCAACTGAGCTGTATCCTCAACCTATCTGGTGGTTTTTAAATGGGTACTAGATGCTGTAAATTTTATGTTGTTGAGTGCTGTATTTTGATATATTCCTTTGTGGAGTGTTGAACCTTGTTCTGGCATGTAGTAAAACACTCGTGAATAATCTTGATCCATGAAGGCTTCCTTTGAAGCCTTATTATGGTAGGAAGACTTTATTTTGAGGTCAATTAACTCTGCTACTAATGTGTGATCTTTCTGAGGACTCTATCCAGTGATTGATGGGTGACAAGAGCTTTTCATTAGACTATTTCTAGTCTTGTGTGAATTCCAGACATTGTTTGGCCTACTACTTTGTGGCAGCCCTTCCTTTTCCTAGCCTTGGATATGTTTTGCTCACACAGGAGTGTATCGGTTCTTGGCTCAGCCCTCTAGGTACTCTTCTGTAGAAGTGTGGAGCTTTTTTCTATGATGCTAGTACTTTCCCAGTTCTTTTTCTTACAAGCTGCTTTATGTTTAGAACTCCAGTCTTTCCCTCCCGCAGCTCAGTGAGACTTCCATGCTTAGTTTGGGGTCTTCCTCATTGTAGTGTGATCAAACATTCCCTAAGCCTGTGAGGCTATGATCTAGGGTCTCACACAATTAATTCCTAACAGGGACCTGAGCTACCTGTTGTTCATTCAGTGTCTAAAAAAATGGCTCATATATTTTCTCCAGATTTCCTTCCTTTTCTTTTACTTTCGGCATTAGGCATTTTTCTAGCTTTATAATTTCTTGCAGTTGGAAGATTCTGAAAGCAGTTAATTCTTCAAAACCAGACCTGGAAGTCACTCAATAGGTTTTTGAGACATGAACCAGAGACCATTATAATGAGTTCTGTAAGCATCAAAAAGAATTCTCTCTTGCTCATTAAGCCCCTGCTCACCTCTATTCTATATTTCCTCTTTATACAGAAGAAAGTTTAAGGCATGATGTCCTTGTCCTTTGTGAAGGTGTTGAAGGGAGGGAAGGAGGGGTGCCCCACGGGTGGAGAAGCTGGGAAGTCCTTTTGAGAGCATGAGCAGGAGTAGGAGGAACTGGGGGACCCGGTAATGAGAGTCCAGGGCACTGGGTAATGATGGAATAGATGGGAAGCGGGGAACGCAAGCAGATGCCACATTTATTCTGCCTGTGTGAATTCCAACTGCTGAGACCCTCATAGGCTGCCAGATGGGCTGTCCCCCTGCGGTGGGAAGTGTGAGAGCTGGAGGACTACACCTTTCCTTGTCGCTTGGTCTAGAGGTGGAAGAGCCTGCCTCAAACCTTGTTGCTTGGTCTAGAGGTAATAGAGCCTGCCTCACACCTTGTCGCTTGGTCTAGAGGTGGTAGAGCCTGCCTCAAATCTTGCCTATTTTGTGCACAGATTTGGCCAGTCAATGTAACAGACCATTTGGGAAGTGGGAAAATGTCCTGAGCTATATGATTTGAATGTGAAATGTCCCCAACAGACTCATGTTTTGAGCACTTGTTCCCAAGCTGATAGTACTGTTTTGGGAGGTTGCTTGGAGCCATTAGAAGGTGAGTTCCACATGGCAGAATTGGCTTAATGGGAGCAGGCCTTTGGAGGTCACAGCTCACCATGATCCACTATGATGTAATGCTTCTATCTCATGCAACTGCTGCTGTGAACACAGCCATGCCTTCCCTGCCATGGAGGACTGAAATCCCACAAAACCGTGAACCTGTGGACATCCCTGCTCAGGCCACTCTTGATAAAGCAGGTCTACCTTTCCTGTTACTGTGACCCACATACCCTGTCCCCATCTTGGCATGTCACTACCTGGCACTTGAAATCAGAGGATAGTGACTTGTACGAACATGGCCTATCTGCATTGGAGCACAAGTTCCTCAAAGCTGTTTGTTGCTGTTTTTCCAGACCTTGTCACAGCCCCTAGAAGACAGTAAGGGTTCTGTAAATGATTGGTAGACTAACTTAACTAATACGTTCAAGGATGCCCACGGTCACAGCAGTGCCCTTACAACAGTCAAGAGTCGAATGTGACCTAAGTGACCACTGATTAATAATAGATAAACTGTGTGGCAGCTCACATAGATTTATTTATTTATTTTTGGTTTTCCGAGACAGGGTTTCTCTGTGGCTTTGGAGGCTGTCCTGGAACTAGCTCTTGTAGACCAGGCTGGTCTCGAACTCACAGAGATCCTCTTCCTGCCTCTGCCTCCTGAGTCTGGGATTAAAGGCGTGCGCCACCAACGCCCGGCTGCTCACATAGATTTAAATAGGAAAGACATCCTTGTTCATTGAGGCAACATGAGCTAACGCTGGGGATATTATTCCAAGTAAGCCAGACACGAAACCACAAATATACAATTCCTTTCTAGAGTAGTCAAACCCCCCTCAGCTGGAGCCTTACCCTAAATCCTGGAGCAGAAAGTGAAAGCACAGTCTCCAGGAATGCTGTCTGAAATCAGGGGTGAAGCTGGGACAATGTGAGTTAGGATTCCTGCAGCTTACGCTCCGAAGGGGCCTTTGACTGTCCTCCCAGCTCCCACAGGCTGCGGTTTTAGTGTCAGCAGACAAACCCCACATCAGTAATCACAACTGGCAGGCACTGAGACCCGCCCTCATTCCGCAGTGGAGGTCCTCATTCACTGTTGCTTTTGCAGTTCCTGGCTTCCCTCTAGATTCTTCTCAGTGATGACTGAGAATGTATTTAATTTGTCATTTGCTCTTGGAGCATACAGCTGTGTACACAGCTCTAAGTGTGAGTTTATTTTCCTTTAGCTCAATAAATGTTATTTTTTTTTCTTCCAATATAGCTGATAAAGATTCAGATGTTAGATTCTTGTCTTTTGCCTTTAGATAATCTACCTACCCCAACCCCTGCCTCTGGCACTATAATTTTAATCCCCCCCCCACTCCTTTCTGTTCTTAAATTTCAGTAATGTGTGAAACAGGAGTGGCTTTTTTCCCTTCTTTGCAGCAAAGGGAACCAAACCCAGAACCTTGTGCATGCCATTATCTGCCCTGTAATTGCCAGGTAGACCAAGACCGGCCTCAAATTGATCCTCTTCCCTTTGCCTCCTGGGTGCTGGCATTTGTCCTTTTCAAAAGAATGTTATTTATTTACTTTTTTTTTTAATGCATGAGTACTCTACCTGCATGTATACCTGCCTGCCAGAAGAAGACATCAGATCCCATGGGACTACAGTTATAGATGGTTCTTGGCTGCCATGTGGTTGCTGGGAATTGAATTCAAGACTTCTGGAAGAGCATCCAATGCTGCTAACCACTGAGTCATCTCTCCAGCCCTGAGGTTTTTGTTTTTCACTATAATTTTAATTCCGCAGATTTTTAATGATGTTTGTCATTTGTCCTGTTTTATCTCATGACCTTCATTTTTTGTTTCATAGTTGCTGTTCTCCATATATATATATATATATATATATATATATATTTTTTTTTTTTTTTGGTTTTTCGAGACAGGGTTTCCCTGTGGCTTTGGAGGCTGTCCTGGAACTCACTTGGTAGACCAGGCTGGTCTCGAACTCACAGTGATCCGCCTGCCTCTGCCTCCCGAGTGCTGGGATTAAAGGCGTGCGCCACCAACGCCCGGCTCTCCCTATATTTTTTTGAGGCCTCTATTATGAAGGGTTCTTTAGAGGAATATAGGCAACAGAATGTATGTATGTATATTATAAAAGATTTTTCTATGTTGGCTTGCATAATAAGGGCTGAAATGCAACAATGTCCACCCACAATCTAGAGTGGCAAGAACCACGGAGCTTCTGGATCCAGGAAGCTCAGACAGCCCAGTCAGGTGTTGAAAGCCTGGCACCTCCTTGGAGAGTTCCTGTATCGAGCCTGTGTGGAAAGTCTGAAGAAGCTGGAGTTGATGTCAGTCATGGACTGCAGCAATGGATGCGCTGGCTCAGAAAAAGCTGGAGAGGTGACTCAGTCATTAAGAGCATTTGCAGACATGAGTTCAGTTCCCAGCATCCACAAAGTGGTACACAACCATTTAACTCCAACTCCAGGAAATGTGATGCTCTATTCTAGCCTCTTTGGGTACCATATGTATATGGTAAGCATACATGCAGGCAAAACACTAATACATATAAAAATAAATACATCTTTAATTTTTGTTGTTGTTATTGTTGTTGATTTTTGTTTTTACGAGACAGGGTTTCTCTGTATTGTTTTGGAGGCTGTCGGTCCAGCCCGGCCTCGAACTCACAGAGATTCCCTGCCTCTGCCTCCCGAGTGCTGGGATTAAAGGCGTGCACCACCACCGCCTGGCAGGTTTTTTAGTTTTGTTTTGTTTTGTTGAGACAGGGTCTCTCTAACAGCTCTAGCTGTTCTGGAACTAGCTCTGAAGACCAGCTAGCCTCCATGAAGATCTGGCTGCCTCTGTCTTCCGAGTGCTGGGATTACAGGCATGTGCCACCATTGCCTGGCCATATTTTTTTTTTAAAGGAAAGAAAGGCTTATAGCTGTGTACATGATTTTTCCCTTAATTTTTCTTCATTTATTTGGTTTTGAGACAGAATCTCTCTATATAGCTTGGGATGTTCTGGAACTCACTATGTAGACTAGGCTGGCTGTTTTACCTGCATCTATGTCTGTGTATTTCCATGCATTCCTGGTGCCAGGGAAGCTATAAGACAGCACCAAATCCTTTGGAACAAGAGTTACAGACAGTTATGGACCACCATGTGGGTGCTGGGAATTGAACCAGGGTCCTTTGGAAGAGCAGCTAGTGCTCTACCTGTGGAACCACTTCTCTGGCTCCTAAATTTAACTGCTGAGCCAGTTAAATTGGTCTTTTTTTTTTTGTCCTCAAGGATTTATTTATTTATTACATATACAGTGTTCTGCCAGAAGAGGGCACCAGATTGAATTGTAGATGGTTGTGAGCCACTGTGTGGGTTCTGGGAATTGAACTCAGGACCTTTGGAAGAGCTGTCAGTGCTCTTAACCTCTGAGCCACCTCTCCAGCTCTCCTTTGGTCTTATTTTTTAAATTAAGAAACAAAACCTTTGAGTTGACTTGTATGTGTATATCACAGTGCACATGTGGAGGTCGGAGGACAAACCATGGCAGTCAGTTCTCTCTTTCTTCCATGTGAGTCCTGGGGCTTGAACTCAGGTTATAGAACTTGGAAGCAAGCACCATTACCTGCTGAGCCATCTCGCTGACCCTGGTTTCTCATTTTAAAGTTATCTATAGAGTCCATAAAACTCAAGGCTTTCTGCTAGCG
Organism: Mesocricetus auratus; assembly: GCF_017639785.1. Lineage (NCBI taxonomy): Eukaryota > Metazoa > Chordata > Mammalia > Rodentia > Cricetidae > Mesocricetus > Mesocricetus auratus. The sequence continues at coordinate 51,346,144 of NW_024429191.1, read as the reverse complement.
GCCTTGGCTTGGTCTCTGTTGGGCTGAACTCCAGACTAGGGTTTTCTCAGAAGTGTCTACTGTGACCTTCACCTCCTGTGAATGATCCAGTTCTGGAACAGTTGGTAGCTTAGCAGTGGTTCCAACCACAGACACATGGCTTAGTTTTTGTGGTGAACTTGTGGGCTACTCTGGTTTATGTTCCCCAAGTGATAGCAAGGTCCCCAAACCAGCCAGGCTCAGGCCTCAGGCCCGCTTCCCATCTGTAGTGTAGCCCATACACACCCAGGAGGTTGCCTGTCTCTGACCTCTCCTGAGGCTTCTACCTCCTTTAAAGACATCTCTCACCAGGTGTGGTAGCAACTCTCTTTTAATCCCAGCAAGTGGGAAGCTAAGACAAGAGGATTGCTTCAAGTTTGAGGTCAATCTGGGCTGTAGAGCAAAACAAAACAGAAATCTCCACTTTTTATATATACATATATTTATTATAATTATTTTTAAAACTATCGCATTCATTTGTGTCCACACACACACACATACACACATGCATGTGCATGCACACACACACACACACACGTACACGCACACATACACACAGTTATGCATGTGAAGGTCAGAGGACAACTTTTGGAATTTGGTTTCCTCTTTCTATCATGGGCTCTGGGGATTGGCCTCTATCAGACGTGGTGGCAAGCACCTTTGCCTCATGAGCCATCTCATCCGTCCTTTACAAACTTTATTGCATTTATTCGTTTGCATATTATTTGTGTTTGAAGAAAGAAGTTGCTTCAATCATCTTTGACCAGAATCAATGTGACTTTTCCAGCTTCTGCTAATCCTCGAGCTGATGTCACCCCTGCGACATTTTGTCTTTGCAATTACTCTCCTCAAGCCTGTTTGGACTTGCTGTTGACTAGGGTCCTGCTTGGCCCCAGCAGGGGACCTCTGCTTTTAGTGGTGCAAGGAGCTAGATCCTGATCTCAAGCACACTAGGGAAGTTGTACTACTGATCACACTCTGTCCCCATGTCATATGTATATGGAGGTCCCCTTTTATCCGTAATGGTGTGTCAGTGGGTTGTAAAGAAGCAGAAAACAAAAAACAAATGACAGCAACAACAACAAAACCTCACCCGGATTGTACTAAATTCTAGATGGTTGCTTTTCTTTAAGATAGGGTTTCACTATGTAGCATAAGCTGGCCTTGAACTCATGGCAGTCATCCTGCTCTGGGCTCCTTAATGCTAGTATTACAGGTATGAACTACCACACCTGGACTATGTTCTGTTTTCTCTTCTTTTTATTTGTGTGTCATGGATGTGTGCACGTGTGAATGTAAGCTAGAGATCAACACTGGGTGTTTTCTATCGCTCTCTGTTATTTTTAGACAGAATCTTTCACTTGAACCATTTTGGCTAGCTTAACTGGTCAGCAAAACCCTAGGATCTGCCTGTCTCTGCCCCCTTACCCCAAGCACTAGCTTTTTTTTGTTTGTTTGTTTTGTTTTTTGTTTTTTCGAGACAGGGTTTCTCTGTGGCTTTGGAGGCTGTCCTGGAACTAGCTCTTGTAGACCAGGCTGGCCTGGAACTCACAGAGATCTGCCTGCCTCTGCCTCCCGAGTGCTGCGCCACCAACGCCCGGCAAGCACTAGTTTTCATGGGTGCTAGGAATCCAAACTTAGGCCCTCATGTTCACCTGGCAAGTACTTTACCCAATGAGTCTGTCTATCCTATTTTTCTATAATGAAATATAATTTATGTTAGATACCGTAACAGATTAATAACAGCTAGTCATAAAATAGAACAATAAAGTAATAAAATTTATATGAATATGATCTTTCAAAATATGATACTGAATCTGCTCTTTTTGTTTCCTCCTCTTCCCCATCCTCTGCCTGACGGCCCCCTCCCCGCCAGAGGGTCTTTCTTCCTTCTCTGTATGCCTTGCTCTGTGTGTTTCTTTACCCCAATAAAAGTCTTTCTTTACCAGCTGATGCTGTCTGCTGTGCTTGAGATCTTCCTGCTGCTACTTGCTGAGTATGAGATGTTTCCTGCCTTTTAATTTTTTAGCTGGCAGAGAAAATGAATTGTATCAAGACCCCTAGACAGTAACACTTCATAGAGATGGTGCCTCATTATGGAGCCCAGGCTGGCCTTGAACTCATGATCCTCCTGCCTCAGTATCCTGGTGCCAGAATTACAGCTCAGTGCCACTCCACCAAGTCTCAACCTTCTTGTTGACAGTGGGTAGCTGAAGCCTTGGGAATCAGACCCAGGATGAGGGGTGCTGTTCCACAGCCAGGACTGAACTGGTGAAGGATAGAGTGAAAGAACCAAGGACCTCACCAAGTGGCACCAACCTCCAACGCCCAGCTTCATCTGCATCCTTCCTGTCTGTTGGAGGGCATAAAGGAGGCCTAGCTGCAGCTGAGGCCTTAGTTCTGCTCTCTCCATTCTCTTTCCTCGCACACACGAGGGAACCAGGACTGGAAAGGAAGGGGAGTGTGCACAGAGTTGCTTCCTTAGAGAAACACATTCATGTGCTGGGTGTAGCTTTAAGGTTGAGTATTTGTCTAATGTGTATGCACAAGACCCTCACCCAGCACTGAACCCCACCTCCTACAACAAAACCCTAAACCAAATCCAAAACCACAAACAACAACACACTTATCAGTGCTCAGAGAAACAAGGCAGGACACAAGAATCCGGAGAGGAACGATGAATATGCAGAAATAAAAAAGTGCAGAGACTCAGGGGTCGGGAGACACAGAAAGGTGTCTAGAGGAGGCTTAGTAGTAAAATGGCTGGGATACAGGGTTAGGAGGCATCAGAGTTCACACAGGAGCTCTCCAGTGCAAGGCACCGAGCCCCTGGGGATGCTAGGGGCTTGGAGAGCTCCTGGAGACAGAATCCCGGATCCTATACCCATTGTGTGACTCCTTTTGGGGCCTGGGGCTGGATGAAAATGTGATGTGTCTGCTGGTATCCTTGCAGCAGAGGACAGGTGCCCAGTCTCTCTCTGCCCTCCCCGTGCAAGGCCACCCTCCCCCCCATGCCAGTGTCAGGTTCCAGGCAGTTCCCTGGGGGAACTTTGATCTGGAAAGAATGAGAGTGACCGATCTGGCTGCTGCCCAAGGCCCAGCCGTGTCACTGAGACCTGGCCTGGGCTGCCCCGTTACCTTTCCACTCCTGGCACACCAAGCAGTTGCCACGGGTTAGGAGGCCAGCAGAGGGGCTTTCTTGGTTTCCCAAACTCCCTTGTTCTTCAAGTCACTCATTCATGGCCTCCTTCACTCCTTCCTTCTGTTCCTCTTCCTCATTCACTCACCCAACAAGCAGTGTCGGGGGGATTAAGGGCAGGTTCTGCTAAGTGCTAGGGACAGAGGTACAAATGAGACGGGGTGGGGGGTGGGGGGTGGGGGATGGGAGTGACCTTTAGGGGCATCCTAGGGGAAAGTATCCAACCACATCTGAAACAGACAACAGCTAAAGAGAAATACAGGGGGAGGGAGGCAGGAGGGAGTAAGGGTGTAGGTTAGAGGCTGTTGAGTGAGAGACTCTGGGACCCTGAGAGATGGGCAGCAATTTGTCACACAGCGTGACAAGCAGACAGGTTGCTTCTGCACACAGGAACTGGCTCAGAGATAGGCACAGAACTATGGTAGAGTTCCATGTGGGCGGCTGAGAGAGGGGCACTTGGGGCTGGTCAGAAAGAGCCTGACATGGATTCCCGAGACCTATGTAGCCAGAGAGAAGCATGGGTCAGGAGGAGGGGGCCTTGGATGGCTTGTCGGGGAAATAGCTAACTGTATACTGCCCCTCTCTCAGCGGCCCACATGGAACTCTGCTTTTATGAGGATGGGTCTGTGTCTTCTAGACTTTTCTTCCTAACTCCCACTTCCCAGCTCCAGTGAGTTCCCCAAAGGCGTCCAAGCACGACCAACTTGTCTACCCTCCATAAAGGGCTCCTACCATGCTGAGGCCCAGCCCCCTGCTTTGGCCTCCCCACCCCCACTGCCCGTTCTGACTGACGTGGCCTTTTGCTGGGCTGAAAGCAGACACTGGCTGTCCTGCTGGGCCCCTAGGGAAGGCCTGGTGAGCTGGAGCTCTGTAGCCTGGCTCCTCTTGTCTTGGAGACTACTGAGCCAGGCCCTATAAATAACCCCTCCCCCTGCCCCTTCCTTGGGAAGGGGGAGGGGAGGCAGGCTAATGCGGGACTAGAGGGACCAGGCCTCTTTGTAGGACATTGTGGAGGGGGTAGGACAGGCTGAGAGGGAATTGGAGCCTAGAGTTTGAGATTTAGTTCTGATCTCAACCAATGGCCACTTGGATCTTGGGTCTCAGGGCCTCTTGGCTAAGGCAGCCAGTCAGGGTGGGCAGGCAGTGTGTATACTCAGGAGTTATTGGTGAGAGGAGGGCCGAGTCTCATCCCATCTCTGGGCAGGTTTCCAAGAAGCCCAAGAGTCTGGATATGGGCTGTGGATCCTCTTAGGCTAGGCTTGGCCTGCTCTAGAGACCCCTTTCCCCGTCCTCAGAGACTTGGGGTGACTTTCAGTGGGTGCCTGCCCCACCTCTTTGCTGCCCTTGCACATCAGTTTCTGTTCCTGGCTCTCATGTTCTCAGGTTGGTGAGGAAGTGAGGTAACTCAGTACTGGGACCTCCCAGGCCAGGGGGCCAGGGCCGGGGCTTGGGACCAATGGAAGATCTTGGAAGTGGAAAATGTGAGCCCAACAGCCTTATCTGGGCTGGAAGCAGCTGTCTCCACACCCTGTGCAGCCCCTTCCTCTCTCTCTCTCTCTCTGTGTGTGTGTGTGTGTGTGTGTGTGTGTGTGTGTGTGTGTGTGTGTGCTGGCTAGGGAGCACACTCGCCGGGGGTGGGGTGGCACAGTACTGCAATCCTCACACTTCAGGCTGGAATGGGCGGTGTTTGTCCTCAGTGTAACTGGGTGTCAGGAGAGGCCAGTAGGAAATTCTTCCTTCTTTGGGTCGAGAAGCTCAGTGTTGGTTCAGGAGGGCAGCGAAGTTCAATTCTCTCTCACCCCTTCTCCCAAACAGGTTTTCCTTCAGAATTTGATACACCAGAATCTCTTTAGAGTAGGTAGTTCCCATAGAACTCAGAATCTTTGCCTTCCAGAGTCTTCTAGATTTGGTTAGAGTCAGCCAGAAAGAGGACATATGGTATGTTTGTCCAAATGCAGGCTCACCCGACAATAGACAAGCAAGCACATAATCCAGGTAAACCTACACACATACACACACACACACACACACACACACACACACGTCTCACATATGTCCAAACACATGGTGGGCAGTGGTGGGCCTTGCTTGTAATCCCAGCACTTAGGAATCAAAGACCAAGAGTTCAAGGTTATCTTCAGTTGTGTAGAGCATTTGAGGCCAGCTTGGACTACATAAGACCCTGTTTCAAAAGGAAAACAAAAATCCTCCTACAAATATGTATTCTTTTTTTTTTTTTTTTTGAGACAGAGTTTCTCTGTATTGTTTTGGAGCCTGTCCTGGAACTTGCTTTGTAGACCAGGCTGGCCTCGAACTCACAAAGATCCGCCTGCCTCTGCCTCCCGAGTCCTGGGATTAAAGGTGTGAGCCACCAACACCCGGCCAAATATGTATTCTTACAAATGTGTCCCACACCCACACACCGCACTTATATGAGCAGACACGTGTGAAGATGGCAGACTGCACAATCCCCTCTTCTTTCCTCTATCCATGATACATGCAGCCACACCCTCAGATATATGGAAAAAGCATGAACATTAAAAATGTCCAGAGGCCTCAAAAAACAAAAGCCCAACCCAAAACAAACAAACAAAAATACTACTTAAAACAACAAACACTGCTCTCCTCTCTTTCTGCTCCTGTCTCCCTCTTCTGTTCTGTCCTCCCTCTGTGTCTCTGTACCTCTTTTCTCTTTCCTTCCCCCTCTCTCCCCTTTTTAATAAAACCTCTCCCTCAAAATACAACAAAAACCAAAAAAACCAACTTTGTTAGCTAGGTAGTGGCGCACGCCTTTAAATCCCAGCCCTCGGGAGGCAGAGGCAGGCGGATCTCTTGTGAGTTTGAGCCAGCCCGGTCTACAGAGTGAGTTCCAGGACAGCCAGGGCTACTCAGAGAAACAGTTCAGTTGCCTGTAACTTCAACCCCAGGCCTGACCTCTGGGGGCACTATACTGATGTGGGCAAACCAGTGAGGGGAGGCGGGAGAGATTAAAAATAAAATAAATATCTAAAAATGTCCATTAGTGTGTAGCAGAGTGTTCCTCAGGAGAGAGGAGTGAGATTTAAGCAGGGTTTAGTGGGAGGGGTGGGGTTTGCTAGGGTAGGAGGGTCTCTTCCCAATTGGCTAGAGGTCTATGAGTTCCGGACTCAGTCTCCAAGGCTCTGACTAGGTAGGTAGGGCTGAGGGGAAGAGAGCGAGAGATTCATGGATACTGCCTGAGTCCCGTCCCGTCCCGGGTCGTCCCGTCCCGTCCCGGGTCGTCCCGTCCCGTCCCGGGTCGTCCCGTCCCGTCCCGGGTCGTCCCGTCCCGTCCCGTCCCGTCCCGTCCCGTCCCGTCCCGTCCCGTCCCGTCCCCCCCCCGTCCCGTCCCCCCCCCGCGATAAGACCTGGAGACGCCAAGATTTTCCCATGTGGAGGCCTCTGCTACTTCAGTCCCACCACATTTCTCCCTCCCTCCTTATCTCCCTCCACTTGGCTCCTGAAACCAGCAGCCTGGCAGGAAAAGATAAATGTAAGCCCCAACCCAATCACTATGGATCACATAACAAGAAATGGGCTCCAGGGGCCCATGGATTTGGGGATTCAGGAGGAATGGGTTGTGTCTCTGCCAGGAGTGACGGGCACAGCCCCGGAGCTGGCTGCTCTCAGGCTTTGGGCATACATAGCAGAAGGCTGGGCACGCACCTCCCAGGTGGGAAGCCTGCTCCCTAGGCTGTTAGCTGTAAAGCGGGACAGTCTAACCTGGCCCACGATCCTCCAGGATCTCCCCTAGCAGCGGGGCTTGGGAGAACTGAGTGTGACTTTGGAGACTGGCTCAAGGGTCTCCACAATATCCCGGAACACACTTTCTCTGGGACTCACTTTGCTGACGGATGCCCCTATATCACCAAAGCCAGAACGTGGGTCCCCTCTTCCCAGACATCCC